>NW_024502569.1:4743414-6197633 GCF_017590055.1 Onychostruthus taczanowskii | reverse complement strand
CGGGGAGCGCCGCCGTGTCCCGGGCAACGCCGAGCGCCGAGCGGGCCGCGGGCGAGCGGAGCGTGAGTCCCGCCGGTGCCCGGAGCCGGCCGCGCTGCGGGGCTCATCGCCGGGTCCCCGCTGGAGGAACCCGCGCCGGGAGCGGCTCGGCCGCGGGGCACCGCGCACGGCGGGGAAGCGACGGGGAACGTCCTCCTCATCGTGCCGCTGCACAGGAATCGTGCGCTTCGTGCTGGCTGAGGCTTGCTTGCTGAAGGGCATGTACTTCATGTTATCGATGAAAGCAAATGTTGCCTTCTTGAGGTTTTTATGGAAACAGGTAGCCAGGCAAAGTGAGACACCTTAGTGTGTGCCCTCCGTGAGCAAAAGACCACCAGGGGAACGCACGGTATTAGGGAAATACTGGTGGAGAAAGACTTAGAACCCGGGCTTCTTTAAAGCTAGCTTTTAAAACCCGTTTTAATTGAAATGGCTTCATAACTGTAGCTATGTTGATCTCAGAAGGCGGAAGGGAAGGCTCAAAGCAAGATTAAATACTTTTCATTAGACTAACTGTTATGGTTTGGCCTATAAAGACTAACTTTAGAATATGAGTTGTCTCAAACATGAGTTAGCTGACAGTGGAAAGATACCGTTCTAGATGTAGGAATGCAATTACTTGTTACTGTAATTTAGTTTTAATGATAAATACCTTTAAAACAATTTTCATAACTGGTATAAGTAGAAAAAATATAAATCCAGGAAATGGTGCCATTTAATATTGTTTATAGACAAGTCCTAGTTTTTATGACTAATCAAACTATTACTGTTTATATTTTGCATTTTGAAATATTTATATAAAACCACCGAGATAACTTTTGCCATGTTAAATGTTTCACAGAAAAATGATGCAAAATGTGCATCCGGCTCCTGAGAGCAATGAAGATGATCTCTATTCTGGCTACAATGATTATAATCCCATGTTTGACACAGAGGTAAAATATGTGCTGTTTCCTACCTTTCCCATACATAGAATTTTAACTTACAAGTATAAGATAAGAATTTATGGGTACAATAACATACAAGTTTACAACTGCTTTGAAGTGAAATTTACTTCATTTAGCAAGAAACATCTGAAGTCTCTCAGGGATCTTCTTGAATAGTTAATTTTTTGGTAGCTTTCTATTCCAGCTAAGCACTTGTGAAGATCTCAACAGATCTAAGATACTGCAATGGTTAGCATTTTTGAAGTATAAAATCATAATTATTTGTAGGTACATTCAATGTGGTGTTTCCCATGCTGTGTGTGGCAGCAGCAAGTTTTCTGACAAAAGAGGCTCCTGAGTGGTCAGTAGGTCATTAGTTTCCTACTGTGCTGCTGCTGGAGGAGCTCACAGTAAAATGGAATCTTGCAGGTCTCTGTGCAACTGGGTAGAGCATCTGGAATGTCTTAAAGTAGCCCTGCAGACCACTTTTGAATAGCTGCTGGTTTGGAGTAGTTGGGACCCTCCAGTGATGTCATTTAGTCCAAACCCACTAGCAAGACTTGGCATCTTGTGTGAAATCCCAGTACCCAATTCATGGGAGTTGCTGCAGGACTTGAGAGATATGAGATGCTTTAATGTCTTGCATTGCAGTTGGTAATGTCAAAATTCAGAGTGTAAGTATTTGCTAAGAGCGTTTGGATGGAAAAAGAAATTCTTGTTATATTTTATGACTTCAGCTCTTTCCTGTTTTTAGAAAATAATGAGTTTTTACATTTCCTAATCTAAAATACCAAAAAAGATAGACAAATAATATAATTGTAATTTATTGTCAGTAAACCCTGTTGTTCAGTTGTCTTCAAGATTTTGTGAAGAATTTTTTATTTTTTACCAATGTGCTTTCAGTAGTCTGAAGGTTGTGGAATTGTGAGTATGGGTTGTGGAATTGTGAATTGTGGTTTTAAAAGGGTTAATGTTTTTATCTTTTCTAGGATTTAGAAAATGATGTAGCTTTTCAACAGGCAGCAAAAACAAGTCATGGAAGAAGACCCCCTGTAAGTACCTTTTAAAACACTGAGCATTAGTGTAGCTCTTACTGTGTAGAAACACTAATAATTGACACATACAGGTTTTAATTGGCAGGTTTTTTTTGTTTGGTTCTTTTTTTTTTCTCACCCAGGTGACTGCCAAAATTCCTGGTACATCAAGTCCAAGACCTCTAGCTACTGGATTTGGGGCAGGTTTTTGTTCTGTTTTATTCTTAATGAAAATGTCATTTCCAAAATATAAATGTACTATTTAATTCCATGCACAAAGTGAGCCCTTCTAAATTAAGATTTTCATTCCAGTGAACTGCATCTGTTCATTGGTTTTAATTCACAATTTTGCACTTGGTCAAGGCATGGTTACTGGTTGTTTTTCTTTTCTCTTGAGCCATGCTGCAAATCTTCTGTGCCACATAAGGCATTAGAGTCCAGGGTATTAATTGGGTTCACTTGCAGGGGAAACTGAATAGCTTGTTACTTGGGCTTGTGAAAGTTTTCTGGAAGTTAAGGTGAAATCAAGTCTTGCAGAATATGGGC
The DNA here is from genome assembly GCF_017590055.1 of Onychostruthus taczanowskii. Classification (NCBI taxonomy): domain Eukaryota; kingdom Metazoa; phylum Chordata; class Aves; order Passeriformes; family Passeridae; genus Onychostruthus; species Onychostruthus taczanowskii. The sequence continues at coordinate 6,195,088 of NW_024502569.1, read as the reverse complement.
TCTGAAACATCTCTAGTTGAATCAGAAAAAGTTGGTTGTGTTCTTAGATGTATTGATAAAATAAATCTGCATGGAAATATAGCTTAAATGATTAATACAGTGACAGATTTTAAAAGAGCTGATAGAAGTATCCAAGTACATAAAAAACCTTTGTTGTGAATTTGTGCTAACTGAAGTATTCAACATCTTTAAGTCTGCCAGGAATTGGCAGTATATTGCATATGAGTAACATAAATGGGAAGTTTGCTTTGAACTTATGTGAGAGTTAGCTCAGCTTTTAAAATTTAGTGTTGAGACGACTGTATGTCGGCTTCTTCTGCTTTGTGAATGACAATTTCAAACAAATTATTTTTGTAGTCAAAGGCAACTTTAACTTCATCTATGGGAAGACCTATGACAGGAACTATACAGGTAAAAGTTCCAGTATTTACGTTTTATATCCATTTGGAACAATGAATTTTTCTGATAAGTGTTAGATACAAGTATTTAGAAGTTCATTGAATTAATACAAATGTCTACACTTTTAATTTGTCCTTTTTTGAACATAGTACTGTCAAAAAGCATGAGTGTAGTGATGTGTGTTTTATTTGAACTCAGATTTGAAAGCAATAACAATATAGTATTTTCTGGCACTTACTAACATGGAATGAACAATTTGTCATTAAAATAATATATGTAGACTATATAAAACTATATATAAAATATATAATTATGTCTGTATTGTCTACAACATAATTTTTAGTGAGATTATTTTAATCTATCTTTTTCTTTATTTGAGGATGGGGTTTCTCGACCAATGACAGCAGTGCAAGCTGCAGGTTACACTAAAGCAGCTGTGAGAGGTATGGTTTGTAGAAATCACCAGCTGCCACAGGGAGATGTTATTTTACAGTTTTCAGTACTCTGTAAATTTTACAGGTTCTTCATCTGACCCTCTTGGCCAAGCAAGAGGTCCTGCTTCACCTCTGGAAAAGAAAACTTCAGACAGGTTTGTTCAGTTCTGCATTCCATTCTTTCAAAGCATTAACAGCAAGAGAAAACCAGCTGTGTGTAGAGTTTGAAAACATCCAGGCAGTTACAAAAGCTTTGAGGGCCCAAACTCTGAAGTTGGTGAAATAATGCCACAAACATTTGTGTTTGGCTGACTTTCAGGAGCATCTGATTTCAGTGATTTCTGGTTCTGACTCGCTCAGCAGCCTGGGTGTAGCTGTTGCCACACAAATGCTGCGATACTTACACAGAATTGTGCAGGACCATGAAAGTGTGTGTGACAGGCAAGGAACACCATGATTCTTGCAGCTCTTTGGGAAGAACTTGGTGGAAGTTGCCTGCTCTTTCTTCCTGTTCACTCTGAGATTAGCACTTGAGCTGAAACTTGCAGGCTGGTGCCAGTGTTGGGGATTTTGCTCAGAAATCACTGAACTTTCCAAGCAAAGTTCTGTACCCCAAATATAGCTGTACAGGAATAGGGAATCTTACTGAAATGTTTGGTTATTTAGCAGTGGAAAAAGTCTAGAAGAACCACAACTTTTTGTTTTAATCTGTATTTGCAAGCAGTGCTTTAGAATTATATATGCAAATAAAGGTTCAATTAATTGCTTTTAATGTGATATTTCATTTCATTAGTGTTTGATGTGAAAGCTCATCTGTTGTTTTGTAGTTACTTCTCCTGAACAAATTTGGTTTGTGAAATCTGCCTGTCTGTACTGTTCTTGTAACAGGATTTATGTTTTCTTAGGTCTCTGTCCTCAAATTAAGTTGTGAATGTGATGTCTTTGGACTACCTTCTCTAGGCACAGTTTCACACAATGTTTCTTTGATGGGAAAACCAGTTAGTTGTGACATGTGATATGTCTTTGTGTTGTTTTATTGAGAATGTAATGCATAAAAGCTTAGTTCTTGCAGTTACATTGCTTTAACTTTAGTGTTAATCCTTTTGTTATTATTTTTATTTTAGTTTAGAAGAGAAGATGAGGCAGTTGGAAAAAAAAGTGAATGAACTGGTTGAAGAAAGCTGTGTTGCCAATAGCTGTGGAGATTTGAAATTGGTAGTTTTTCTGAATTTTACTTCATTTCTGCTGTAATTTGTATAGATAGATATTTCAAAATGACTTGCAATCAAATGTTTAAAATTATTAAAAAAATTTTTATTCTAAATTTATTATGACTCCTGTAGTCTAGTGATACCTTGCTTTGCTGAAAAAAGTGGAGGCTGTATTTCTGGCATATATATTTGTTAAGATTTCAGTGTTACAAAAATTCCCTTCTGCCTGTATCCATTGACCTCTGCAGATGGGTCTGATGGATTAGTTGTACTGGCACAGCTCTGGCCCAGGCTAGCTGGCATTTGATGGTTCCTATGTATGATCAAAGGTTACCATGGATAAGGAACTATTTCCACTGGACAGTTTGAATGCATTTGTTCTGTTATAGAGGATACTAGAGCATTGTTGTGCCACTGAGTAGTTGCTAATTAACCAGTCTGTTTTTTTAGTTTTTCCTGAGCCTTCTGCATGTATGGTCAAGAATGCTCTTGATGTCGAAGGGTTGTTTTTCATCCTATAGGATGTTTGTTTCTGACAAGTCCAGCAGAATATCAGTTTTCCTGAAAAAGTCATCAAAGTTGTGAACTCATCTGTAAAATAGCCAAGTTGGATTTGCCTCCAATCATAAGGACTAGGAATCAAACTATGTCTTGAAGTACCTACCAGTGGCTTCCAAATAGCCACCTTGAGTAGTAACCATTACTTTCTTAATCACTGTATCCTTGTGGAGGCACACAGGACTGCTAATGGCTTTTGCTAGACCCAAAGTGTTACTTGTACAAAGAATATTGACACCAATCTGCAAAGAATTATAATTGGGTACATAATTACACAGCTAAGCAGACTTAGATAACTGGATGTCTGCTTAGTGCTGATTAAAACCTCTCAGTGAGTTGTAGTGCTTTTTGCAGGCATTTGGTGCAGTCTGTAAACCAAAGAAAACAGACATGAGTGTATTCTCTTCATACTTGTTTTGAATGTCTTTTCATCACCTTGAGTCTGTAAGATTCAAGGCCCTGTTAAATTCTAGTATTTTGTTTAAGGCTCTGGAGAAAGCAAAAGAAGCTGGAAGACAAGAAAGAGAATTGTTGAGGCAGCGTGAACAAATTGCTCCTCCAGAAAGCATCAACTTAGACCTCACTTACACAGTAAGTGCTTAGAAATCTTCAGTGACTGAAATGTTGCTAAAAAACCACCTGAGGAGAAATGTCAGTGTTTCCTGAAGTGTGTGTGTCTGTGCTGTAATGCTCCTGGCAATGTACAGAGGGGATCCATTAATGTCATCAAGTCCATTCCCATGCAATCTCAAATGCCAGAGAAACCACGTAGTCTATGTTAAGTGGAGAATAATTTCCATGAATATATATTCTATTTATTTATTCACATGTAAAACCTGCATATCAAAATACAGCAGATGCATATCCTGTATTTCAGAAATAAATAGCCTAGAGAGTGTAATATGCCAAGAGGAGAAAACAAAGTAGGAAAGATAAGATGCTGCCTTTAAATTGAACCATAAAGTGACCAAGAATATGTTACATGAAATAGGAAATAGTAGTATTTCTGAATCTTAAGGCAGGTATCCAGATTTACACTCTGGTTTTCAAATAGTAAACTTTTTTTTTTTTTTTAAAGCATACAACATGCATAAAAATGCTTAATAGATATTTAAATTCATAGTCCAAGTAGTGCTGTGGAGACAATTATTAACAATTAATATATTGAATTAGGCAGACCTGGTAATTTATTTTACCATCAAGGTCAGAGTAAAGCTGTAGAAAAAATGCAGAGCTATTTTACCTGACACCAACAGAACTTCTGTTGTGAAACAGCAGTTTGGAAAAATTCTCCCCTTCTAAACTGAGTGACCACAGGCATTAGGACCATTTTGCATATGTTGGGAGTCATAAATTACACACAGTTCCTGAGAATTATCTTGTATAAATATTTTTTAATAACCTTGCATTTTTGCACTGTGTTTACTTAGGTCTAAGGCCCATGTAGCATAACTTTGAATGCTAGTAATTTATGTACAAAAATAAAAGAATTGTCTAGAATAAGTAGCTTTTAAACTTGTTTCATCTATATCAATTTGCAAGAACAAAGGAACATTAAAGATGGGAAGCTTAAAAGTGGTAAAGACAGTAGTTCCAAGTTAAAATTAACTTGAAATCTGTAATTCCAATTTTTTGTAGGTTCTCCTCAATCTGGCCAGTCAGTATGTTGCTAACGAAATGTATGCTGAGGCGTTGACTACTTACCAAGTTATAGTGAAGAATAAGATGTTCAGCAATGGAGGTAGGTTGTATCCCAAAGTGGATTAAAACTGGTAGTCAGGCATTCAAAGTGAGGACTGCATCTGCATGGTGCTGATACTCAGAGAACTCAGCCCTCATGTCTGCAACTCAGAGTGGGTGACAGATATTCATAATCTCTGACTCAGAGAGCCAAACCACATTAAGTTATTCTGTCTTATGAAGTCTCTTCTTTCCAGAGACTAAGCTAAACATAAAGACAAATACATAATTTTATCATGCCACACATGCTATGTGGTCTTCTCTAGTACTATTTTTTTCTCTTTTGATTTGGCCTTTCTCTCCTGAAAGCTTCTTTTAGTATTTTGTGTATCTCTGAGACTCCGACTGTGGGTTTTTATTCAGAGATGCTTATTTGCATCTGTCTTCCTGGAAAGCACTATGAATAATCTCCATTTAATCCCTCAATTCAAAATCAGAATATGTCTTACATGATAGTTCTATTCTAGTTTTCGTCATTACTTCATCTTCTCTCTCATCTTGAGTTAAGCTCACACAAGGCAGTTCTGTGCAGTGCTGTTTTAAAGGGACACTGCTATTCTGTAATGAAGACAGATTTACTAGCAAGTTGTTGTACTCTGTCACTTTGAAACACTTTTAAAACGTTGTAACTCATTGACTCCTTTTGATAGGTATACTGAAGGTAAATATGGGAAACATATATTTAAAACAACGGAACTATTCCAAAGCTATCAAATTCTACCGTATGGCTCTAGACCAGATTACTAGTTCCCACAAACAGATGAGGTGAGTTTCTTCTAGGAGGCATGGTTATGGAATACAAGTTTTGGATACAGTATGATTTAGTAGTTAAAAATATAACCTAAACCTGGTTTCTTACTTAGGATAAAAATAATGGAAAATATTGGAGTTGCATTTATTAAAACGGGCCAATACGTTGATGCCATTTCTTCATTTGAAGAAATAATGAGCATATCCCCAAACCTGAAGGCAGGCTTCAACCTGATCCTATGTTACTTTGCTATTGGAAATGGTGAGCAAATGAAGAAAGCCTTCAAAAACCTCATCGAAGTTCCCTTGGAAGTGGATTATGAAGACAAATACATTTCATTAAATGTAAGTTTGAAAAAAAAATAAACTGTGTCTTTATATAGTAAATCAGGAGAAAGAGGGAGAGATACTGAATGCTTGGACTGTACTGAATATGGAAATTGATGTGTATATAAGTGTTTCAGCAAATGCTTATTTTTAAGCATGAGAATATTCTCACTGCGATCTCAGCCTTCCTGGTCTGATACATGTGACATGAACTACATCTGTTAACAACCTTAATATGAGCTGTGACAACACACATGAGCAGAAAAACAGTACTGAAGTAGTTGTAATGCCAAATTTCAGAGTATATGGTCAGAAAACTACTTTGAACTGAAGCTAACTTTTTCAATTGTGGAAAGTAAGTGAAATTATAGACTATTTATTTTACATCAATTTGTGTTTGCAGTCATATTGTCTATAAAGTAAATAAAATGTTCGTATACTGATATAATTTGCAATTGTTTTGTCCCCCTCCAGGATGATCTACATACAAATCTACTGATTGAAGCCATTAAAAATGACAGTTTAAGTCAAATAGAACGTGAGAGGTAATGGTGGACTCTGTTCTTTCTTGACTGTGATGCCTTGAATTTTAGCTCCTGGAAGGATTATCAGTCTTGTCACCTGTCCACAGCTATTGTTACAAATGTGTCCTCCCAATTCTGAGGAAAGAGCATGCTCAGAAGAACCAGTTGGATCACTCAGTTCAGTATACTGCCCTAAAGTAGAGTATCCACTCCAAATGTTACAGGGTATACTGCTTAAAACTTGCAGTGTTTGAGATTTTTAAAAAATACAGCTAGTGTGCAGTGAAAGAAAAACAGAAAAAACTAAGAGCTTAATCAAGATACAGGGGAATAGTGGTAAGAGGGAACTGGTTGTATTGACTTCTGAGATTTGTACTGAGTGCAGGAAGAAGCCAGAACACGTTTTGTTTTGTTTTGTTTTTTTTTCTATACATGTTTTTGAAATGGTGACAGAGAATTGTATGCAGGTATATAATGGTTTGGTTTGGAAGGGACTTCAGAGATGATCTGGTTCCAGGCCCCCTGCCATGGGCATGGACACCTCCCAACAGGTCAGGTTGCTCAGAGCCCCATCCAACCTGGCCTTGAACACTTCCAGGAATGAGACATCCACAGCTTCTCTGGGCAGCCTGTTCTAGTGCACCACCCTGGCAATGAAAAATTTCTTTCATGTTTTTATGTTTTGTGGTTTTGTTTCCTTTAGGAAGTCCTTGGCAGAGGACTACATCATGACAGCTGCTAAACTCATTGCACCAGCAATTGAGGCATCTTTTGCAGTAGGCTATGACTGGTAAGAGTCAAGTGGGGCTTCTTTTTGTCTAAACTGTATCAACTCTTGTGTTGGTTATTAAACCAATTCAGAGATGGAAACAGCCTGGGAAACACAGTTCTCTGTGCATCTCAAACAGCAACCAGGCTATTTTCAGTTTGCCTCCTAACATAACAAAGCATTAGATTGTGTTCTGTCTTAAAAAGTAATTTATCATCACATGTCAACTTGTTTTTCAGTGTTCTGAACTCACACAAAAAGTTCCATTTCAAAACTGAAAAGCTTTTAAAAGTCTCAGCAGACAAATGCTATATGGAAGGCAGTGATTGCTGGTCTTTAAGGTTGAAGATGGCATAATGAAGACTTGGGGTGCTTAAGAATTTTGATCACTCCATAGAGTCGTTATATAAAATACTGGAATCTAAATTTTAAGAAAGATTTGTTTGAATTTCATTTATTAACTTAATGTTTATAAATATAAACTTAATCTACCATTTCTTAAAATAGTTATACAAGTGTACAAAGTGATAGGCTGCTGATACAGTTCATCATTTGGACTTTATTTTTCAATGAACAGCTTAACTTTTTTTTTCTGTGGTATTTTCTACAGCAGAATACTCTTTTCTTTAAAACAAATCAATTAGATACACTTCCTGTAATGACAGTGTAAAAATTAATAGCATAAGTTTTTCAAAATTTATTTTTTAGTTTTTTATTATAAGGACTTACTTTGATATTTTTTGTGTTTTAATAGCATTGGAGAATAGTATGCATGCAAATGAATGTTGTATGTTGCAGGCACAATATTACTAACATATATGTTAGTGTTTGGGCAATGAATAATTTTTGATGGGAAAAGAGAACTGTCCTTGACTTGGCATTTATGGCCTGTTAGGATTATTCTCAAATTTTGCAGGTCCTATAATTATAATTCACTAGGGAATCTGTTCATACTAACAGGATACAGCCTCTCACATAGACATGTATTGTCTGCTAGAGTCCACAAGGTGGTGTTTGATGGTTTAATAATAATTATATCATTTTCTACTTCTGCCATTCTGAATGATCAGGATTTAAGTAATATGTCTTGTGAAAAAATAGGTTGTTGTTTTCTAATTTGTTAGCATGAGCAAGTCAAATTTGTTTGCTCTGTATCTTGTTTATTGTTCAGAAAAACTGGAAAAGGTTGTCAGATACTCAGTTTTCTCAGCGGTATCCACAGGATACTTGTCATAGAGTAACACACTCTCAAATGTGTTCTGGCTGATGGAACTGCTTTTGCTGAGATCTGTAGGATTTTGTGTATCAGGACAGATTTACTCTTCGTTATTTTAAGCTGAGCTATTCAAGCCCAATGAAGAAGTTTAACCAGCAGCTTGAGCTTAGTTTTTCTGATAATTAACTTTATTATGGGTCTTCTGAGTATTAAATGTACTTTCAATCAAATTCATTTTATTTAGAGAAATACAGTGGGGATAAATATTCTTTTAAGTTCATAACTCCTTACTTAAAATGTGACATAATATTGGGACTATTCTGTCATATTTCATAAAGAACACTTGGGTAGTTAGATCTCATTGAATTTTATGGTTAAAAGATGTTTAAACTGACAGTTGAAAATGCTTTTTTGATGTTGCAATGACATCTGTAATAAAAGAAGAAATTACTGATTTTTATTTCAGCTTTTCCTCTAGCATAAAAGGCATTTGTCTAAAGACTGTCCATGTGCCAAGCCAATTATAACAGCAGGCAGTTTGTTGAATTTAACTTCTGTTGACAAAATAGCCAATTATTGAAAGGAAAGAAGGTGTCTTTCCACCAGTTAAAAAAATAGTGGAAGGTGTTAAGGAAGCATCCCACAAGTTGTTCATTTACTGTGCCTATTTTCCAAATGTTTGAGAGAACAGGATATGCGTACAATAAATAAAGGTCTTACTTAAATGATCAGGCAGCTGAAAGCAGATGACACCAAACCATGGAAGATGGTGGCTGTGAGTGAACATCCTAACTGTCTGCTGCCTTCTGTTCTGCACTCTTTGCAGAAGACCCTAAGCCACAAATTACTGGGGAATGACCAGAAAGAAACTTATTATGACTTGATTAGTATTATGATGTAGTTCAGGGACAAGTCTGTAGTCTCTGGCTTTATTCACTGATATTTTTTATAAGTTAGATAATATAGGCATCCAGAGATGAAATTTGGAAAACCACATTATAGAATGTAGCCAAAGAAAGTGGCTTGAAAAATTATTTTAGTAAGTTTTTTGACATCAAGTATTGCTCAGTGATAGAAAATAGTGATATTTAGGCAGCTGACTTAAACAAGAGTCAGCAGAGATACTATAATTAGGGTAGGTTATAGGACTGAAATATTCTTATAAGTATTTTTAATCAGAGTGCTCTTTGCCACTGTGAGGAAAGATGAGCTAAGAAAATTCAGTTTGGAAAGCAAATTAGCTGAAAAAAATATGTAACTTGGAGGTATTTGCATAGATGCATTTTGTTTATCTTCATGGCTTGCTTTCTGTTGCAGGTGTGTTGATGCAGTGAAAGCTTCCCACTATGTAGAATTAGCCAATGATCTGGAAATAAATAAAGCCACTACTTACTTGAGGCAACAGAATTTTAACCAGGTATAGTAACTTTTCACATTAGTACTTTTCAATACTGTATTTGCAAAGATACCTTTGTTAGCCACAGCATATTTTTTGGCAAGGGAAAGTGTGATTTATGCAAATAATAATTATTTTGGTGCTGATGAGTAAAATAACTTTATAAAAACACTGGCAAGAGACAGATTTTATCTAAATGAAATTTGTGCCGTGGAAGTTAGAGTGAATACAGTGCATTTTAAAATCAAAACCTAAGTGTAGTTTTCTTCACTGGGTGTCCCAGCTGTCATTGCAGTTAATGGAACTCAGGTCAGTACAGGCAATAGAGCCTAGAAAGCCTGTGCTAATCAGCCTGGGGGTGTTTTCATTAATATGAGCTGAATCTTTCTCTCAGTTAGGTTGGCTATAGTACCAGAATAAATGCAGCTGCACCTGCTATGTATAGTTACTGCTTATGCTCTGGTATTCTTGCTGCTCCACACGTACTACAGCATTCCCTAAAATACTGTAAATTGTCCTTACACTTTAGTTGGCTCTTTTGTCATTCCATGCATACAAGGCTTGGTTTGGAAGATGAGTAGTTAGAAAAAAGCTTCATCTGAACAAAAACAAACTCAGATATCTGACAGGATTTTATGGATTTTCTTCTAACATGCACTGGCCAGTAAATTCAGTGATAGGAATGCTTCATAAATAAGAAGGAATAGAGCAATCCCCAGCTGTTCATGAGTGGCAAGAATTACAGTAGATCATATACAGCAAAATTAGAGCTCAAGTTGTGGATACCTGTCATCTTCTAAGGTCATTCACATTCCCACATCTTGGAGGGATGCACAGAGGGCCACATGGTTAACTTCAACCTGCTTTTACTTCTCATATTTAAGCTTTTCTGCTTTTCTGAGCAGCGCTTGCTCTTCCAGTCTGCTCTTCCTGGCTGTCTCTTCTCCTTCCCTGTAGATACAGCAAGAGAGTTATCCTGTATTATCCTGCATGTCTGACTGTTGTGGTTTAACCTCAGCTGGCAACTAAACCCCACACAGTCACTCACTCACTCCCTCCCTGCCCTGCTAGGATGTGGGATAGAATCAGCAGAGTAAAGGGGAGAAAACTCATGGGCTAAGATAAAGATGGTGTGATAGGTAAAGCAAAAGCTGTGCATGCAAGCAAAACCAAGGAATCATTCACCACTTCCCTTCCTGCCCTGGGCAGGCAGGTTTGTTCAGCCATCCCCAGGAGAGCAGCACTCCACCATGCATAATGGTGACTTGGGGAGACAAGCAGCATTGCTCCAAACATCCCCTTTTCCTCCTTCTTCCCCCAGCTTTACGTGCTGGGTATGACACCTTGCGGTCTGGGACCTCCCTTTGGTCAGCTGGGGCCAGCTGTCATGGCTGTGTCCTGTCCCAATTCCTTGTGCACCCCCAGTCCGCTCACTGGTGAAGTGGGGTGAGGAGCAGAAAAGGCCTCGGCTTTGTGTGAGCCCTGCTTAGCTAAACCTGTGTTATCAGCAGTTTCCAGCACAAACCCAAAACAGAGCCCCATACAAGTTTTTATGAAAAGAATTAACTATCCCAGCCAAAACCAGCACATTGAAACCTTTTCTGAGATCAGGAAGCAGTTTGAAAGTTTGTAAGATTTGGGCAAATCTGGTAGCTTTACTGATGATAGCTTTTGAAGGGTGAGAATGTTACAGGAAGGTAAAAAGTCTCATGATGTCAAGAATTTGTTGTTTCAATGGTAATTTTTTGTGATCTCCAGTTAGTGTTCAGTATAAGTTTAAAAAAACTAAAATCAGTTCTCAGAGATAAAATGAGGTACAGTGATTGTTGGTGTTTTGTGGAGTACTTCAGTGGTGGGAGAGGGAAGTCTGTTGGAAGTTAGGAGTAAGGGGAGAAGAACCTTTTGCTTGGATTTTGTGACAGAAGACCTTTAACCTGCACTGGAACCACTTAACAGTAGAGTGAGACTGCAAAATGGTGATTGCAGAGCATCTTTATATTTGTTTTTTTTCTAATAAAACTGCAGCTAACATTTACATTCATCCTGCCTGTCTGTTGTTCATATGCTTCCTAACTCACCAACTGCTCAACACACCTTGGGCTGAAGAACAAGAATGGAAACTTTTTGAAATACTCTGTTCCAAGGCTGAAGTTTTATTGCATCTTTAAAAAAAAAAAACAAAAACAAAACCCACACTGAAATAGATTTCTCCTGTTACAATAATGGGCTGTATGGATTCATCATGATGAATATATTATTTTAAAACAGTCCTTGCATAAAAAATATAAAATAAAATTCAAAGGAAAATTACCAAGTTATGTTTAGTTGTGTGTATAAAATACTTTGAATTTTTTTAATATCAAAGAAAAACTTTGAAAATTAATTTAAAAACAAGATTCTGCTTGTTAACCATGTATCTTTTAACATTTCTGGGACACCCTGCTCGAGTCAGACAAACCGCTCTGAAGTTTAACTTCTACAAGCAAATAATTTAGATACACTGGAAGCAACTCACAAAGAATAGTTTGCATAGCCTGTGTTTTGGTTGTTGAACCTAAGTAATTGTTATTGTTGGGATTAAAAAGTTAGAATTTCTTTAGAAATCTTTAAATATAACTGATGGTGCAGTACTACTTTACAAGGACAAATGGAATATTGCTTATGGATTTTCATCCTAGGACTCATAATTGCTGAAATGGTTCAAGAGACCCACAACATAATTTACCAGTAAATAAATTGAGTTTAGAATCATGTGACCTTTTTGTTATACATGAAAAGGGCATTTCTATTAGGTCTTTACCATCCAAGGTGCCATTTAGCAGTACAAGCAAAAGTAAATAAATCAGATACAATCAGAAATGGATTTTCAGAAAGTAACTTTGAGCTGTAAAGCTCTAAATTATCCAGAAGTTAATTCCATGAAGAAGCAAATCTTTGCTTAAGAATAGAGTACCTCAGATGTAGTAGTGTTACATCTGGAAATATTTGGGATTATTCCCTTCTTAGAGAAAGTCACAAATATATATAAAGTTTAAAAGTAACATAGTTACAATTCTTACATTTCTGAGACCACAAAATCTAGAGCCTAACTTTTACAATGCTTTTCTTGATTGAAATTGGTGTACTTTTAAAGAAATTTCTATTAGAAGAATATTAGGATCATTAATAGTTCATAGTTCTTGGGTAGAATGTAGTTGACTGAATCTATGAACTACATTTAGCTGTATATATTTTGTCATTTTGCACATCATTAATACAGTTGTGGTTTTTGTGTAGAGTAACTTTGAAAACGATGTATGACATACAATTAAAACTTCTCTTTATGTTTGCTTTGGCATTTGACATATGGTGTCATGCCTTTGCTTTGACATGTAAACAGCAGCTTAAAGATGTCATGCAAAGGAGGAAGGAAACTTTTGAATTGCTAATGTTGATGGTTAAATTGTGGTTGCCACATCTGTGTTGTAATGGATGATGGAACTGGGCTCACTGTGATATTCTAACAGTTTGTGTTGTTAATATAAATATTTAGCATAAGGGAGACAGGTTTATTTAATAATTTAGTCTGCAGTTACAAATGTATTCCATAGTCAATGAAAAGAAAAAGCTGCCTTTTATATCAGGGGGTTTTTTGTAGTTTATTTGCTATAAATATGCTCTTTTTTTGTCTATAAACATGTTTATTTTGAAGTTTATAAAATTCAGTTTTCATGTTAAAGTTTAAAAAAAAAAATCTTCTGGCCTGAAGCTTCACATTTGAGTACTTCCTAAACTTAGACAGTTGTCATCATCTTATTACACAAAACAAAGGCACTTTGAAATCCAGTCCTACCTTGTGGTGTGTATTTTTTTAATATATGTATTTTCAGATTTTTAATAAAGATTTTATGTAAATTCATTTGTGTTCACTTAAAGAACTAGAAAAATAGGCATGAGAATTTTCATTAGTTGACTAGATTAAAAGCAAATCATCTAATACTGTGTTTTGTACATACAAAATTGTCAGATACCTGTAATTCACAGTAGCCTTATTTAATCTAAATTTTGGATAGGTAATAAATAGCCAATATTATTGAAATACTATGATGAAAATTAATATTGTATAAATGCAGATACAATTTTGTGTGTACATGCTCAGAAGTGTGTGTTACAAGCTCTAGTAATTATCACATATGTGAGTATATGAGTTGATAATTTTAGCTGTTTGTTACTGTGAAGTTTGTCAATGTTTTCTGAAGGATTTTGGAATAAGTTCACTTCAGTGTGAAGTAAGTTGTTTCCAAATTATTTCTAGGCACTGGAGACTTTGAAAATGTTTGAAAAAAAGGATAGCAGAGTAAAGAGTGCAGCTGCAACAAACCTTTCATTCCTTTATTATTTGGTAAGTGTTTGCTTCAACAAAACCAATTAAGAACTGAGGTTTATGTAGCAACCTCTGTATTTTTGTAGCAATTTCTGTGTCTGCCTAAATAATCTCTGTAAACAAGAAGAAACTGCACCTCAGAGTAGTTATTCTGGTACACCAATTGAAATTTGGATCTGGTCCCTTTGTATACTGTTGGTGGGAAGAAGAGTGAGATTGAGCCCCGGGCCACAGAAACATGCTTGCAGTTGGATTTGTGCAGAAGCTCAGTGGCTGGATTTAAAACATTGGCCCTGGGAACCCTGGCTGAATTTCAGGAACATGTGAAATAGGCAGCTTAGGCAGGTGTGTTTGTGTATGAAGCTTGTAGGGTATGGATTTTTAAATTAAAAAAAAAAAAAAAAGCTACTTTATTGCAACAGAGAAAGCTTGCAGACTGAATGGGACAGAGTGGCAACTTGAAAGAGATTATGTACCTTATGCAAATATATTACAAGTATTTTAGGACTGAGTAGTGGGGTAGTTTTTCATCCTCAATCTCCTGAAATTCCTGGAAGAAGCTGCAACTGCAAGAATATTAGCTGACAAATGACTAATACAATGTTTGTTTTGTTCATGTAGGGGAATGAATTGGAACAAGCAACTAACTATGCAGATTTAGCAGTAAATTCTGATAGGTACAATCCTGCAGCTCTAACTAACAAAGGAAATACTGTTTTTGCAAATGGAGACTGTGAAAAAGCAGCTGAATTTTATAAGGAAGCTCTCAGGAATGATTCTTTATGCACTGAAGCACTTTATAATCTTGGTAAGTAACAGGTGCTATTGTGATTTAGTTTTGACTGAAGGTAACACTAGTTTTTCTGAGACTCTGTCTTTGAAAGTTTTCTTATAGAAATATGTGTGAATTATTATTACTTTATTGAGTAGTTTATATTATGGCAGCATATTAACTTATACTAGGTGTCTGTTCTGCAAAAAAAAATCCCAGTGCTAACAACATCAATTAGTAATTGCAGATTAATAAGTTAATTTGAAGATTAAGAAATTCTCCTACCTGTTGAAAGGATACCAGTTTCAGCATTATTAAACTATCAGTCATTCTCCTTTAAAAGCCTTGCCTTTCCCTCATTCATCTTGTTCAAAAAATGAGATTACATAAGTTCTTGGTCTTGGATTGGGTTCAAGTTCCTTGTATTTATCAGTTTGGTAGGTCATGCTGGCTGATAACATCTCTGTGCATGGCTCTCACTAATACAGAGTCCTTTAAAGTCAAGGCAGGTAGGCTGCCTCCAAGTACTGTGTTCCTCTTTTGCTTTTCTTGGCTATCCTTTCAGTTAATATACTGAAGTAATCTGTTTTGCAGTATATTAATACTGTAACCTTTATTTTTTAGGTTTAACTTACAAGAAGTTAAACAGGATAGATGAAGCTTTGGATTGTTTTCTGAAACTCCATGCAATCCTTCCAAATAGTGCCCAAGTCCTTTACCAGCTAGCAAGCATGTATCTTTTTCTGGGTTATTATAAGGAATGGTGGTTTTAGTAAACTCATTTAATCCGAAATACGTGTTTCAATCATGTCAAAGTGATTTAGAAATTTACTATGGTGTCCATTATAGTAAGAATGATTTATTATCTGGTGTCTGTGAGAAAAATGAGACCAGAACGTAATCCTTATTGAATATTTCCAGTGAAGCAAGTGAAGAACATTAAGACTGCTCACATTGCAGGGATTAGATTTATGCTCAGCATTAAATTGTGTCATGGAATATTTAAAATGATGCTGGTTTTGCTGTGAAACAGATGTGGCAGATGTGAGCACAATTAATTGAAATATTTAAGAAAAAAATTATATAGCTAATAAGTGGGAAGTTCTGTTCTAAAAGCTGTTTTCAGATTGGTGTATGTGTAAGAAAATAATTGTCTCCCAGCACTGCGAAAGCTCAACAGATTGAAAAGCTGAGGGAACAGATTGGCTTTGCACGTCACCAGTGATGCCCTAAACTATGAGCTTCTTTAACAATGCTTCTGAGGATGCCCAAACTGTAAAATAATCCTCCCCAAGGCAGAACAGATTCCAGCTGATGTACTACACTTTTAAGAATAGTGTAGGTAATAAAAATATATTCTAGTCAGTAAAATAAGTAACCTCCAAATATATGAAAGGGCTCTGATCTCTATTCCATGTATAGCCCCTTTACAGCAGCACAAATAGCCCGAGTGTCCATCTGGGGAAGAGCTTCTCTGCTCCAGTGCTGTGTAAAACTGCTTTCCACCAATTCTCAGAATCTTCTTCAGTGTCAGGTAGGGTGGAGCAGAAACTGAAAAAACAGGGTGGGCAGTAGCTCCAGCTGACACTGCTGCAGAGCTCTGAGGCAATGTGCCATTCGGGAGGAAAGAGCAGCAGGCTGAGTTACAGCTAAAACTGCTGTTCTCTGGACTAGAATTGTCTGTGCTCCTTGGACACACATCAGAAACCCCCCCTGCTGCCAAAAGGCTGTTCTTGGGAATAGTTGTTTTACCTAATCACTTTAGAACAAAATGCTGCTAGTACAGAAACTAGCCAGGTTGTAAAGGCTGCAAATAAATGGCGTGGCTCTCACACTTCGTTCTTATAAATGACGAAGTCAAAGTAGGATTAGTGTCAGAGAGAGAGGTGGGGACAACTGAGCCCAAAGTTCTGTTGAGTCCAGTGTGGTTCTAAGGTGAAAGTCTCTAAATACTTTTCTTCTTCTAGCATAACAAAAATACTTTCTGATACAAATGAAATTATGAATACAATGTGGAAAAAAAAAGTCATTGTATCTCCACACTACCGTGACTGGTGAAGTGTTCAGCATATGGATTGCATTAGGTAAAGTAGTAGGGATTCTAAGTCAAACTACCATTGGCATCAGTCCTTGACTGAGGAAAACTCAGATACCAGACCATGGAAGATCCCAATCAAGCCATAGAGTGGCTGCTGCAGTTGATCAGTGTAGTACCAACTGATCCACATGTGCTTTCAAAGCTAGGGAATTTATATGATACTGAAGGTGATAAGTCCCAGGCTTTCCATTATTACTGTGAGGTAATTTTGCTTTTTCAATGCACTTTGTTCTAAGTAAAGAAAATTTTGCCATGGGCTTCTATATCAAATTAATAATTGATTAATTTAAACCTTATAAAATGTCATCCAAAAAGAGGCTAAAAAAGAGATAGTGGGTGAGAGTTAAAATCTGGTTTTTGAAGTCACATCCTAAGGAAATATGTAGGCTATGTTTCCATATGGATATTGGCCTCAGACTTTCCATTTTCTTTTATGTAGTTGTTTACTGACCTGTAATAATGTTAATTTAAAGTGCAACCTGGGACAAAATAAAATCAGGATATAATAGAAGTAATTTTAGAGGTGTGTAATGTGACTGAGTTAATTGGAAACTGTGTCTGTATAATATGCAGATACCTGTAGATTGTGTTTTGTTTATGTTTGGAAGTTTTTATATATATATATTTCAACAGTATAGCTATACATTGTGTATACACAGTTGCCTAAAGACAGGCAGCCTCTTTCATTTCAAATCAGCTGTACTACTGTCCGTGGTTTGTAGAGGTTCTTCTGTGTTAGAAACGAGTATAAGATAGGAAGTTTCTGGTGCAATCTGAGAGTTCTCTTTCTTTATCTGTGCAAAGTGAGGATGATCAAAGGCTTTGTTGCAGTCTGAATTACCACTTGAGTTGTGCTAGATGATAATTTTGCTGCCTATTTCAGAGAGAATTTCTAAAAAGCTGAAAATGCTATTCACGTAGTTATGTACAGAAAGGAATGCTTTGGGGTGAGTTTTCCAGCAGACTGATATGAGCATGGAATTGTGTGCTTATTAGTTGGCATTGTTAAATGTTTTAGGTAAGTTACTCATATATAGATATAATTTCAGTAAATGTTTTTGCTGTTGCAAGCTATTTAAAATAGTATTTCAAATAAGGCTAGATGGAAAATGTGACAGACTTATCTTGGGTAACTTCTAAAAAGCATTCTGCAATTTGAAAACTTAGCATGCTTTTTTTTTTATCCCCCACCAGGATCACTTAGTGTAGCACACTACTTTCATTCATTTATATTACATGTTTTGGGCATCTGGAGAATTAAACACTTGAGTAAGATATTCCAGAAGCAACATAAAGATGTTGTTTATCACTAAAGTTGTGTGGTATTTTTCACCTTTCCTATTTTGTCAGTCGTACCGGTATTTCCCTTCCAACATTGAGGTCATTGAATGGCTTGGAGCGTATTACATTGACACCCAGTTCTGTGAAAAAGCCATTGAGTACTTTGAAAGGGCAGCACTTATCCTGTAAGTAGTTATTATTTTATGCCTACTCAAATTTCAGATTAGACATCCATCTGAATGGATGATAAATCAGATATCAGATAGAGATAAATCAGCTGGATAACTTTAATACTATAAACAAACAGCAGGGTTAAGAATATTTGTGATTTTTTTTAATTTTCTCAACTTTCTGTTCATTTGCAGTGTGTTTTTGCTCTTACTGTGCATTTTCAGTGTTAAATAAGATCCTCCATTGGGCCCAAGAGTGTTAGGTATTAGAACTTATTTTTCTCTATTATCTGCCATTAAACACAACTATGAAGTGGAGAACAGTTCTCCAAAGCCATCAAGACCTCTTTCTCTGTGGCTTCATGTGAAATATTTCCTTTCTGTTGTTTTATTATGCGGTGAGGATTTGGTGGTTCAGATAAGTGCATGTTTTGGCTGATCTTACTGCATTTCCTCTTTTCACGTGACTTCTACTTCCATTAAATAAGGCATATAGGTAAGCAAAAATGTGCAGTGCTGTACTGCCAGTAATCAGTGAAAATAAATTGACAGGCTAAACTGATCCTGATAAAGATACTTGAATTATACTGAGTTTAGTTCAACAACTTAATTGCTGAAATTGTTCTTTAGCAGAATATGATGCACTTGAGTAAGTATATAGGCAATACACTTTATTTTAGTTCAGAAAGGGACCTTACTGGAGAATGGTTTATAAATAAAATTTCATGAAATTTAAATTTGTAATCCAGAGTTCAAATAGAATTCTAAAAATACACACACAGAGTCTTTTTGTGTGGAAACAAATATAGGTCTATAGGTTCATGAAGAATTTTGTGTTAATAGATGAACTAAAATTCACTCCCAATAAGTGTGAATTTATTTGTGTTTTAGGAAAACTATGAAAAATTATGCAAAACTCTGTTATTGCTTCTCTTGTGATGATCTAAAATTTTACATTCTTTTTGTTCTGTGAATCTGAATGACATGTATGTACAAAACAGCATGTGAACAAAAAAATTCATACAGTACAATTCAAGGAAAAATCATTCTGCATATAGGTTGTAAGAAGTTCAGTAAAAAATCCTAATTCTGGCTTTGAGATGCTTGGGTTAGAGTAGACATTAATTACACATGAGAAAATCTAAGGTTTAATTAAGGATTAAAAATGAAAAAAAAATAGAGAAAAATAGGCTTCACTCAAATGGTGGTATATTTATAAAGAAATAGAGAAGTAGATTAGACAGAAATACACAGGAGAGCTGACAGAAATCACAGTTCACATGTTTGCCAGTATTCTTTTCCCTACGAATACTGGCCACCTTAAAAAATCATTTTAGTCAAGCTATGAGATTTCATATGCTGGCATTCATGGCCTTCTTAGAAAATTTGTAAAGAAACTGAGAATAAGCTAAGAATGAGAGGAATTATTTCATAATCTTGTTTTGGCAAAGATTTAAATATTTTGTGCTTCATGTCGCATTCACTCCATGCATGAAGTATGTGGATTGTAAAGTACTTATGAAGAATGAATTTTATTTTTCCTAGCATGCTGAAGTCTATCCTTAACAAAAGGACTTGGTGTAGTTAGTACTTGCTGCTGACAATTTATTCTCTCTAGAGTTTTCGTACTGAACTGAGTAATAAATTCTATATGGTGTGTGTTTGGCTGCCTTTGTTTGCAGGAGACACATTCAGCTGAATCTAAAAATGTGCAACATTTGTATTTCATGAA
The DNA here is from genome assembly GCF_017590055.1 of Onychostruthus taczanowskii. Classification (NCBI taxonomy): domain Eukaryota; kingdom Metazoa; phylum Chordata; class Aves; order Passeriformes; family Passeridae; genus Onychostruthus; species Onychostruthus taczanowskii. Next base: position 6,175,348 of record NW_024502569.1, on the reverse strand, counting down.
CTTGCTTGGCAGCTACCAGGTGAACAGAGTGCTTAGAGTTAAAAATGACCTATGCTATGATTAGAGAGGAAAACTGAAGAGGATAAGTACAAAATTATTCTGAAAATGTTAACTTACAGTACCTTTTGGATATGCTACTATTCAGTTATAAGCCACATGTGCAAAGTGCTTTGGCTTATACTGTTAACATGAAAGCTGTTGCATGCTTGTACTGTTAACATGAAAATTTCCTAATTTTCACATTGTCTTGGTAAAAAGATTAAAGAGTCCAACAGTTTTATTGTACATGCTCAAGCATCTCAAATATTTTCTCTGGCTGCACTGTCACCATTATGTGCTAAAAAGAGAAGGACAGGCAGCAGCTAGGACATCAAGGTGATAGCTCAGAGGAGGAGCCAGAGTTCAAAGCTGTGAGTAGGGACTGTGTTTCCTGGCAGGAATCCCTTGGGCATGTGTGAGACCCTAGTGATGGGACCTCCTCAGGACCCAATTTAGCATTTTGTTCCTCCCCTATGGCATGGTTGTGTATCTCTGACAAAGATTGGTGGTTCACATGTCAGCTCTACTAATTGTGTCTGGGCACAGAATCATGAACCTGAGAAAAACTCTAACATGGGACTGAAAATGAGTGACATGGAGTCCTGGAAACAGGTGTGTGATGCAGCGGTGTGTGAGCTGAGCAGGATACATTCTTTCTAGGAAGGCAACATGCTAGGTGAAAAATTGATTAGTAGGTAAATAGTAGTCTTTACCAGTGCTATGCAGATTATTTTGCTCATTCATTGTTTGGCAGTGTACATGATTTTGTTTTATTTATATGCAGGCCAACACAAGTGAAGTGGCAGCTGATGGTTGCCAGTTGCTACAGAAGAAGTGGTAAGTTCTGTAACTTTTTTGTTATTGTCTTCAGGTTTGTAACATTTTTTGTAATTCATTGAGGTTGTTCAGCTGGGAGAATAATGAGAGGGTTTCATAGGAAGGATGGAGACAGACTGGGGTCTGCAGTTCCAGGTCATGGAACAACAGTTTTAAACTGAATAAGAGTTGACTTACACTGGGCATAAGGGAGAAATTCTTTGTTATGAGCATGGTGAGACACTGGAACAATGGTGTCATAGAGAAAGGTCAAAAAAACCCCACAAAAATCAGGAACCTCTTTCTCATCAATTCTGTTATTTACAGAGTAATTTGGACTGTTTTCAGATGCTCTTAATTTTTACTATCCATTAATAAAGAATGTTAAGTTTGGTCTTATCAAATTTGGTCCTACAATATTAAATCATTTACTCTAACTATAAAGATGAATTGATGTTAAGGTGTTCCAATTTCTCATCAAATATTCCTTTTTATGTTTGAATGTGTGGATAGGAGATGTTTGTTTTGTTTGCAGGCAACTACCAGAAAGCTCTGGAGAAATACAAAGTCATTCACAGAAAATTCCCAGAGAATGTTGAGTGTAAGTTGTTTCATTCTGTGGTGTAACTATCAAAGGAAACTTTGTTACATTGAATAGGTGTGTTAATAATCATATGATGTATTTTTCGTATTAAAAGACTTCATTAACTAATACTTTTATTCATGCTAATGCTGCGTGGTTTTTGTGACAACACTGACGGGTGATTTAAGAAATATGAGGGTAATGCTGAAGAAGAGCAATGAAAATAAACTTTATCTGATTTCCATTGGATGAGTTCTTTCTCGTACATATGTCTTAACTTTTATAACTATTTTATTTAATCTTTCTTATGAAAAATATACGTATTTGTACTTCTCATTCTTGCTAGTTGAAATTCCTGCTGTAAATTTCTAGATTCAAGAAAATCTTATTGCTAAGTTTATCGAAGTTAGGGTTTCCAGAAAAAAACATTGAGGGTGAGATTTTGTTGCTGGTTTTTTAACTATAGCTGGTCACCCAGTCTCTGGAAAATCCATAGAGGATTTCAAACTACACTATGGGAAACACAGCTTTGAAGAGTAAGACACTTTGCAAAATCAGTCACACCTGTACTCTAAATAAAAAAGCCCTGTAGAAAATAAGGGTTGTCAGTGGTTGTGTAAACATTCTCTTCCATCCCACACTGTGCCTCACAAATTCCAAACTACAAGGTTGTCGCCAACAAGTCTGTGCTTTCAGATGCAATGTGGGAAGAACATTAATTGTATTTTATTTTAAAATTGTATCATTCTGCTTTAACAAATTTATTGCTTTTAAAAGAGGAATCACAGTTCTCTTGTACAAGTGAAATTCAGTACTGTAACTCCTCCAAGTTATAAGCAAAATATCCTGTTTGTGTTGCTGACACATATTTCAGAGGGGCATTTAGTAAACCTTTTAGAATGCAAATATGTTTCTAAACGTAGTTTCTACAAATTTCACAAATGGAGGGAGGAGTTAGGCAAGACAATTTAACTGATTTAAGTTTTCTATTGCTGTAACAATGGTTCTTCCCTCATCTGTCCCTGATCATGGGCTTCATAAACCAACAGAAAACTAATTTAGCACAAAATGAAATAACATGTTTGTGAAAGCAGTCTGGAGAGAATGGATCATGTCCTTCTTGTTTCTGCTTCTGTTCTTTGACGTGAATGTTGATAAACACATAGGAATACCAACAGTGTTTTCAGAGTTTGGTAGGAGTGTCTTAGGAGATTGTAGATTGTTTTTTTAGGGATTTTTTCAGTTCAGTCATACCGTTACATTTGATTTTTATGTCAGCTTTGTTGGGGTTTCTTAATTCTATAGATATTACTCTTTAACGATCAACCACAGACAGAGGAAAAAAACATTTTGATTCACTTGGCATTTGCAAAATTGTTTTCAGAAAAATTCTCTTGATAGCAGCTCCTTAGTAATATCATAGTATCATTTCTGTGTTTTCCAGCTTCCAAAATATTTTGCAAATGTCAAGAGTTCTGAGCCAAAATAGTTAGTATGCCTTTTGCCTTCCACATATACCAATGCTGTTTGTACTGTTAATGGATACAGACACAGAGAAAATGTTGAATTACTTGCAAAATATCACAAGTTGTATAGTGATACTGTACTGGAGTCACCTTGTTTATAGGTATTTGCACTGTTTGGCATTCTGCATGTCCAGTTCTGTCAGGATGCACTTGTAGTTTGACCTGCTTAAATATTTTTCTAAAATGCTTTGCTTTCCAATTAGGCCTCCGGTTTTTAGTTCGTCTCTGCACAGACATGGGGCTGAAAGAAGTCCAGGAATATATAGCAAAGCTCAAGAAAGCAGAAAAATTAAAAGAAATCAGAGAGCAGGTAAGTTTGTTTCTCTGTGTATCATACAGTATTGCTACAGATGTAGAAGAAGCTAAAGTAATGTTTATGATACTTCAAGACAAAATGCATTGTTAACTTCCTGGTTTACAGAGGCTGATATTTTGGGGGTTTGGGAGACTTGGTTTTAAGTTACTGATCAGTCTTACATCTGTCTGAATAGTTTCTGAGCACCAGATTTTCTGTAATTTTTAAATACCAGTGAAAGATGGACTATGTGGACATGAGGGAATGCCAGAGCCACTCGCATAATTCAATGTCTGTGGAATGTCGTCTTTCCTACTCACTTGCCAGATTTTATTTAATACTTCAGTGTATTTATGAGCCAAGTAATAATGCAACTACAGGGAGAGATGGGAAGCCTAAGAATTTGTCCATGTAAAAGAACTCCTTTTTTGTTATATACAAAACTGCAGCATTGACATATTATATAGGTAGAAGTAAATTATTCATGTGAGTGCCAATTTTTAAACCAAAAAAAAGAGAATTCCATGGAAAAGTAACAGGCTGTGAAAGCTATGAGATCATAACTTGTGTTCTGTTCAGAAGAGTGAGCTCACGTTTGTGTGTGTGTGTGCACTCATGCATTGTTTTTTTGCTATTCTGGTGATAAAATAAGATTTTAAAATTAAAAACAGCTGCTTGTTTGAAAAGCATTGTCCATGCTGTTGAGCAGCAAAGTATTCAAGCTTGGTTTGCCTATCCAGAGAATTGCCTCAAATCTACATAGTCACATTAGTATACATTAAGTCTTAACTAATTTACTGTGCTCTTAGTAACACTTATTGATCCCTTTTGATGACAGATCATGTGCACATGCATTCTTGGCTACTTGTGCTTAAGTTCCAGGGAGCCTGGGTATGCATGTGAACATGAGGACACTTTAGAAATGAAACTCATGAGGGGAAACACTGACTGAAGGATTGCAGCTTCATGCTACAGCCGCACTTCGAGGGGCTAGCTGAAGTGTACTGACTGGGTTTTTCAGTAACTGTAAAATTCAAAGCACTTGGGAACATGGACAAAAGGAAGCAGTCCATAGATGTAGTGGGGTTGATATTCCTCCATGTCTCCTCATAATTGTATCAGTAAGCAAAACAGATGACCAGGTATAATGTACCTAATCTGCAGAACTCACAATTAAGAGATTCACTGAAGTGTGTTGAACAGACTTTGCTTGGTTTCTGATCACTTCAGTGCCAGTGATACACATAGTTTGTTGCACTAACTTTCAGTACTTCAGTGCTTTACTTGAGAAAGCTCACCAACAAAAACAGTTTAAACTGGTTTATTTTACAGTTGATTAGAGAGAGAGAGGTCCCTGGAGATGGAAAGGCAATTTCTTTGAATGTAATTCTGGGCTTTTTTCTACACTAAAGGTGTTAATTGTAGATGGGCAATGTCAAGGTCTTTAAAGGAAGCACGTTTTTTTCTTTAAGAAAGTTAATATTTGAACACAATTTTAAAAAAAACCTAAAAATTGTCATGTCTCTTTCTGTTTATTTCATATGGGAAGCAAAAGCTTTCCCAAACACATTACTTTCTGGTGAGGAAAAAGCTACTGATAGAATATTTAAAAGTTTAAATTCTCTAAATAACTTAAGATTTTAGTAACATAAAAATTAGGTTTAAATTATGGGGTTTTTTTCATTCTGACTTCTTTATGTTAAGGGAATTCAGTAAGTCATACCTGAATGACAGAAGTGTCAGTGGGATCCAACACAGACTCGTGGTTGCACAAGTTATTGCACACTTGGTTTAGGCTGTTCAGGCTTTAGCAGTGACCATAATTCAGCCATGATGTGGGCAGCTCCCTCTGTGTCTTGCATTTCAGTATTCCTGTTTAAGAGTGTGTCAATGCTATCCTGTTAGACTAACCTTGCAAAGTAGGATCACAGAATGGTTTGGATTGAAAGGAACATTTAAAGAGAATGTAGTTTCAACCCCCAACTATCAGGTTGCTCAGAGCCCCATGAAATCTGACTTTGAACATTTCCAGGGATGGTCATCTACAGCTTCTCTGGGCAACCTGTTCCAGTGTCCCAACATCCTCAATGTATTTTTTTCTCCTTCTCTACCCTTTCTCAGTTTAAAGCCATTATTCCTTGTCCTGTCACCACACACCTTAGTAAAAAGTCTGTCCCCATGTTTCTTTTAAGACCCCTTAAAGTATTGAAAGGCCACAACATTTCACCAGAGTCTTCTCTTCTCCAGGCTGAACAACTTCAACCCTCTCAGCCTGTCTTCACTGGAGAAGTGCTTCAGCTTTCTTTTCATAGTCATGGCCCTCCTCTGGGCCCTCTCCAACAGGGCCATGTCCTTACCCTGGATGCCCCAGAACTGGACACACAATTCTGGGGTCTCAGGAGAACAGAGTAGAGCAGATCTGTCTAGAACTGGCAAAGTATCTATGATGGCACTTTTAAGTAGTCAAAGCTTTAAGGTAGATCTGCTTAAATATTTCCTCTCATGTGTTACCCAGAAAAGAAAAAAAAATTAATTCAGCCTTTTGAATAAGCCTGATAGTACTGTAATTTAAATTAAACCAATTTTCATTTAAGCAGATAAAATGAAATGCAGTAAGTTTAAAAAACCCAAACAAACCCCAGACAAATGTGCCTCTTGCCTTTGTGACCCCTAAAAACCACAGCCAATAATAAAAATAAAGCAGATTTCTTGTCAGTTCTGTCAACTTCATTCCTGCAGACAGGCCAGTGTTTCCAGCCTGAGTAAGCTCTGAATGGGAGCAAAATTCTGCCCCTATGGTTCCAAGTACACTCTCTTCAGAATCTCTGAAGGTTTGATCAGTTGTTTTCTGCTCCTTCTTGCTGCTCCTTGTCTTGACAGGACATGCTCCCATCTCCTTCTTCTGCCTTTCTCCTCTGCCACACTCTGAAAACTTTCCAAGTTCCTCCCAAAGGAAAGGAACAACTTCTTCTGCTCCCAAGGAACCCACTGACACAGTTTTCTTAAAAATGAACACTATTGTAGTTGGTAAAGGACCAAAGACTCCAAAGAAAGATGTTTTGGGACACACTGTGATTCAGTATGCAGCTGTCCTGCATTAGTAGTGAAGTATCTTTCTGTGACAATCTCTACATCAGTGCTGTCTTGAAAACAATAGCCCTGCAGTTCCTTCTTTTGCTATTGATGTTACATCTGGGTTCCCATCCTCTAGTTTTGGGTTTGGGAAGGTTTTTTTGTTTGTTTCTTGGTTGGGGGTGGTTGTGTGTGTGTGATTTTTAGTCTTCTCTCTGCCATCTGGCTTTGGAAATTACTGGGGTTTTTTTCCTAAGTTCCTTCTGTCATCCATGACCATACAGTCATAAACTATACTTTCTAGTTCTAATATTACCAAATTTTAATATTTCACCACCTAAGTTTCCAATAGGAATACTTGTTTCAGTTAGCAGTACCAGATACAGTTCAATTCCTGCTCCCAATTTTAGACTAACCCTTGACTGCTCAATTGCACCCAGTAAAGACAAAAGAGGTAAAATGCTAGAGTAGTATACCTCCATTTCACAGTCTGCATACAGAGTTTGTCTTCCTGTAGAAATTTATCAAAATTTTCTATTTTGGCATTGTTTTTCTAGAATAAGTGTATCCACATGGAGTTTATACCAAAATAAATATTCTGGAGCACTTATTTCCCTCAGTTCGCAAATATGGACAAGTTGTTAAATACTTCCAGCCAAGAGTCTGGGAACATCTGTGGAGTTCATTCCCTGTAGAATTTTTTTCTCCCTGCTTCTCACAGCATTTAATTTTTACTGCAACCTTCATATGTTGGAACATTGGTGGGGGTGGGGGTGGGAGGGGGGCTGGGAATTTTTGTTTTTGTTTGTTTGACTGGGGTTTTTTACTGCATTAGTCTTCCTTTTTCATGTTTCACTCTGAAAAAGACAGGTAATAGTGTAAAAGTTCACAGAGCCTCCTTGGCACTGCCGTGTACACACATTACTGTTTATTTCCGTGAAGTGAGCTTAATGACTGAGAACGGGGCTGATGGGCTGTGGTGAGAAGCAGTGATGAGAGGTGCAAATGCTGGAGGGACCTTACTGCCTTTGCCTTCAGGCATCCACATCTGGGCTAGCCATTCTAAATGTCTTTTGCAGTCATGGGAGAAATAGGCATTTTAGGGTGGAAACCTAATTTGAATGTCTGCTTTTAGTGTGGGATTACTTGCAAACTACTCACTTGGAATTTTACAGAAGTTAATCATATGTTTTAGCTGTAGTTCTTATGTTATATTTTGGGAGGAAGGTCCTAGGATGTAAATGCCAAGAGGGCACTATCACACAGGGACTGCTTCCCTTGGGTATACAGAAGCTGAGCTGCTGTCAGACTTGCTGTCAGTCATTCAACAGTTGGGAGAGTCTGGACAGGCTTCCTGAAGGATTGATATATGCTACTTCACTGGGCTGTGAAAAGGACATTTAATCCAAAATTCAGAGAACATATTTTAGGCTTGAGGCTTTCCCAAAGCAAATAAAAAAGTGTGAGAAATTCTGGTCCCAGACTGAATTGCTCCAAGACCAGTCCTGGTTTCACACTAGGCTCAATGCTTTCCTGTCTGACTCCTGTGGGTTTTGATTTAAGAGTTCTTCCTTTTTCTGTTGGCATGAACCTTGAAAGTTTTTCACTTCTTTGGTATCATTCCAATTTTGCCAGACTTCATGATATTTTTCTGGTGAAAAATGAGTGAAGAATTTATAGTAATTGACCTGAAGACATGATGTGTGTTTTAATCGGATCCTGAATTCATATTTTGAAGTAAGATGCAGAGATACTTTGTTAATATCTGAGTGCTTTAAACATCAAGTTTTTGTACCTACCTATCAAAAAGTTCCTTGCTGAGGTGTCCTGTCTTATAATTGACAAGATGTATGCATAAGAAATTTGGTGTTTTGCCAGAAGATCTAAGTCTGCCATGTCATACAAAGGTATTGCTTTGGTAAACTGTTAAAATTTTCAAATAACACTCAAAAAAACACAGCTGGGAGATGTTTATGGTACCTTCCCCTATGCAAGAGAGCTGACTTTTTAAACACAGCTTTTAAAGTATTTACCTTCACCTTTATCTTGCATTTAACACTCAACAGCAAATTAAATTTTGCTGTGAAATACAGTTCTGTGCCAAAAATTCAAAATCCAAGATCCACAGGGTGAATAGTTCTTTTTATAGATTCTACTTTTTGAGTCTTTACAATAATAAAATGCTTGTGGGATTTACAAGATGTTAATAGGCAGAGGCTACTTTGAACTCATTCAAGGAGGGCTGTGTTGCCTGTTTTTTCAGCTGTACTTTACAAAGGAACATCTGAGCTATTTTTATGCACATTCCTTGTATAAATTTTATCTGGAGAAAAATAATTTATTGAGATATTCTATTTGAATTTCACAGAACTCTTGTTTTATATAAACATTGCCTTTTACCCTGATTTTAAAGACAATTTAGTGTGTTGAAAAACAAGCTTTAGTAGCTACAGTATAGTAAGTCTAGTTTAACATTCTTCTACTGTTTTATTAACAAGCTGAGTTTAATTTTCAATAATTTTCTCTAACATATATTACTAAATGGGTTTTTTTGTTCTGTTCTTTTCAAACCTTTTCCACTGTTGTGCAGCGCATTAAATCTGGCAGAGAGGGCAGTGCACGGAGCCGCAAAGATGGAAGTGGTGGTAAGTACTCGAGGCCTCTGCTTAAATATCAGTTTTGACAGGATCCTGAAGAAAACAGATTTTCTGATAAAGTGTTTGTAAAGCCTCCTTTCATCCTGAAATGCACACAAATATGCACTGAGTAATATGTAAGTACTTCAGAATACTTTTTGATTTTCTCATTGCTGTATAAAATCACAACTGGTACAGTAGCATGGATTTGGTCCCACATTTGATTTTTATATACAGACCTTATTGTATTCCTAAACCAAATTTCTGATTGTTTTCAGTACTGTGGACATGAATGTTTTTATCCCATTAACTTGATATTTGAACATTTCTAACTTTGGAATATTTACTAAAAGGAATCATTTATTATAATAAAACAGAACACATAAACCATGGAAAAGAGGAATTCAGTGTTTATTTAACATGAAGGAAAGGGAATTTTGTGGCCACTGTATAATCTGCTATGATAGGTGTTTGTTACAAGTTCAGCAGGTTGTTCTGTGCAGCCAACTCTGTAATAAGAATAACACACCCTTTACTATCTTTGACCTCATCCTTCCCCTTATCTCTGTCTAGCAGTACTGAAGTCCTGGAGTCTTCCCTAGAAGAAAGCTTCCTCTCTGGCCACTCAGTCTCCCTGCTTCTATAAATTTGCAGTCCTGATTTCCATAAATGTAAAACTCCTGCAATGTAAGTCAGGAAACTGCCCTGTATTGTCTTTTCTGCACTAGGTAGCCTGTAGATTGCAGGGATAATGATTTTTCCCTCCCATTATTAAATCCATGAAATTAGTAATATAAACCTAACAGTCCCCCACTGCTGCTCTAAGGAAACTAGAAAATTTCAGGCTACTTCAGCCACCTGGAAAACAAAAACAAAACCCCATATTTTAACCCTAAAAGGAAATGGTTTCTTTGTATCCTGCTTTTGGTTTATCTTGATGTCAATGGGTTTCATTGGAAGATATCCCCAGTAAATTCTTGCCTCTCTTCCCTTCCTTTTACAGAGAAATATTTTATGATTTTTTTCTTAATTGGTAATCTTATTTCTCCACCTACATAGCAGATATTTTACTATAGTTATCAAATTCTATAGGGTCATGAAAAATCATGGCAATTACTAATGTAATCTGAAGATGACCTTAGAATGCTTGGTTACATTTATGAAGACTGCTTCCCTGGATTTTCTGAGGCTTAAGAGTGAGTGTTAGGTGCTTGAGAGAGATCTTATTCCTTTTCCAACTCAGTAGTTTCCTACAGAAGCTTTTAAATAATTTCTTGATGTGTGGAAGAAACAACCATTCACCTAGGATTGAATTTTACCTGTTCTGGGCTTCAGGCCAAAGTAATTCTTTATTTAAGTAGCAGAGCGGGGTGGAAGAGGATGGAGAGTTTCTGGGCTCTCCTTTGTTACATGAACCCTGTGATCAGGCTGCCAGCTGGAGGTGCCAACAAAACAGCACTGTGAGACAGGATTGGTCCCTGTTCTCTGTCATAAAGTGGAATCCATTTCGGCGTACAGCAAGTAGAAGTGAAGAGCATGGGTAACAGGCAAGGGTATTTACAGCTGTGCAAAGCTTTGCATCAGGTGTGTAGGGAAATGGCACAAAGGATCTCTTTTCTTCCAGCTCTATTTTGTAATTATTGCCACTCTCATTAACGAAAAAGGGGCATGTTTCAGGAGGGAGAGAGTCAGTAATTTAGCAAAAAAAGGTATACCCAATGCTCATGCTGAAAGGATGCTAAGACAACATAAATCCCACAAACTACCAGTTTGTCAGTATTTCTTTTAAAATTTTTAGAAGTATCTATGGAAAGTTGTCTCCTTCTTTTTTTCCTTTTTCCTTTTTTTTTTTTTTCAATTTTAAAACAATAAGAAAGAGGATGAGGGGTTAAGAAGGATAAGTGTTGACCTAGAATTTGCCCTATCAGTAATTCTTAGATTGTTGAGTTTAAGATAGTATGTCAAATATATGAAAGAGTGGAAAAAACCCATAGTTTGGGAACAAGTCTGTGTAAGAGCATGTTTGAGAAGTCTTCATTATACAAATTCAGTGCCAGAGATCCAGCCTTTCTGGAAATGACTTGGCAAATAAGCAAAGGTACAAAGAAGGTCCTGTACTGAGCCTAGAGTTAACTTCCTGCTGGGATTCTTAATTAAAAGTTGTGGTGAGCTGTACTGCTTACATGTATTTTTAGAATGAGTCAAAGGCACTGGGCACATTTTACCTGGTAATGTTGGCTCTGGGGAGCCTTATCAGTGAAGAACCTGGACACTCACAGCACCAGATGTTAAGAACTGTGTTGTATTTTGTCCACATTGTACTGAGGATGACTAATAGAAACCTGAATACCCAAATGTTTTATTTTGTCCAAAGCTTGGCTTTGTTCGCCTGGGTTATGAGCTGTAATTTGCAGTTTTATAAATTCCTGTGCATGGCCTGTGTGAAGATACGTATGAAATACAAACATGGGTTATTTTATTTCATAATATTAGTATGCTTTTCATGAATTAATGACTTCAAAAGGAGAGGGGAAAAAAAGAAATATTTGTATACATTTTAAGGTTAGTCTTTTCCAGTGGTGTTGCCAAGACCAAAAGGAGTAATTTTCCTACACTGTGTGAGGGATTTGCCATCATTACTGAACCCAGCAAAGCATGGACTCCTCCTTAGTTTAGTACCTACTAGCTAAATTGAAGTACTTACTAGCTAACTGAAGTCTTATGCATTCCAAATATTTTAGGTATGATGCCTGTTTTCTTTCTTTCTTCTCACCAGCTCACTGTCCTCCTACTTGTTAGCATTCCTATTAGATTTTTCCCCCCCGAGTATTTTGTCCCCATGAACGGTAGACAGAGTGGAAGCAGAGAGATCAAGAAAATTGACATCTATATCAATGTCAGTTAAAGTCTGCTCTTGTCTTGAGAGAGAGAGATAAGCATTTAATCTAAAATCCCTACCCAAAATTGAACACATTTGTCGCTCACTACAAAAAGGGAAATTTTCTTCTCCCCACAATTATCAGATTTAAAGTTTTCAATTTTACTTGGATTATGTTGGAAGCAAATTGCATTGATAAGTCCTGTTAAAATTATTATTTTTAATTTTAAAGAGGAGGAAAAAAAAACCAACAAAACAACAAAACCACAATACCATGAAAACTTGAAGGGAGCTAACAGTAACATCTGAGTTTAGACAGTGCTCAACAATTTTCTTTCCAATAATATTTTCTTGCTTTCATACTCACTTTTTTGTTGCAGATACATGATTGTAATATCCAGAACTTAACAGTTGGTGCACTGTGGTTTTTACTACCATAAGGGATTTTTCCTGTTTGATAGCATAATGCCTTTATAACTGTAGATAATGCAAAGTATGACATTAAGGAATCCATTCCCGTAGCAGTGTTTACTTGCTCTCTGCATTTGCCCAGCTCTCTGAATGGGGACTTTTGTGCTGGATGAGAGGAGCCATGCAGTCTCGGACAGGAGCCCAAAGAAGCAGTGTTGAATTCAGAAGATGAAAGGCTGAGTACTTTGCATTCTCCTTGTTACCTAGGCCTGTCAGGATGGATTTGGAAAATAAACCACATGGGAATAATTTAGGTGTCTTTTCCCTTTTTCATTTCACTGGTGACTGTGTCAGTTTGTCATCCCCAAAGATTTCCCGTATTCAAACACCATTTATCATCCCAGAGGGATCTCCTTATATAATATGGAAGTATGTTTTAGATGTTAGAGCTGTAGGCATCCCAGATAATCCTGATTGTGACAAAGACAAGAGATTTTGTTGTTACCCTGCAGCCAGGACATGACAATCATTTATATTTGCTAGGCTTTGTGTGCCTGTTGATGCCTCATTAATTACAAGTCATTTTGGGATGGTTCCATTGGCTGTGTGTGAAGAATAGAAGAAAATTTTCTTAATTAATGGAGAAGGGGAAATCTGTTGAAATGAAAAGAACACATTAATCTGTTTTCTGCTCTGAACTCACCTAAGGAGTTAGTTGAACTGACACACCACAAACAATTTTCATTCAACAGAATTTCAAATCAAAATGAACAGCAGCAAAGTTATAAATTGCATCTACTTCCCATGCTGTTTCACAGTTTTAATATATTTTTCTCCATTATGCACTGAACTTACTCTTCTCTTTGGTCAAACCATTCTTCTCCAAGCATGGTGCCTTCATCCCAAATATGAAGGATACACAGAGCTGCACTTAAAACATGTTCTGGATTTAGTGGAGAGTTAGCCCACTGTGCTCTTTGTTACATAAACATTTTACAGAGGAGGTAGATTACCAAACAATCTTACCCTTTGATGTCTTTTCTTGATGAGTAAAATAGTACTAAAAATTCTAATTTTTGTCCTTTGTGGTACTGGAGGAATTTCCAATGCAATAGTGTCATCACTGTAATTACAACTAGTTAGATTCCTCTAAAAAATAAATCTAAACACAATGGATTTTCTGGTTTGAAGTACACACAGGTATCATGTGACACAGGAAGTACAGATACATTAAAAGATTGAGAATCTTTTTTGCTGGGTATCACTACTTGAAATATGACAATTACAAAATAGGAGTATTTTTGCAGTATGTTGCATTATTCATTGTTCTGCCATATAAAATTGGTTCTCTTTTAAAATCAGATTTTACATTTTGATTCTTTTTTATTCCCATCCAAATTCTATGTGAAGGAATTTGTTCCAATCAATTTTTGTAAAACACTGAACAAATCTAAATGAATGAAACAATTCTACTAGAATAATTTAAATCCTAATCCTAAATATAGTGATATGGCCATGACTTTTAAACAGATGAGAGGAAGGAATGCACTGTAAAAGATATCAGCATGCAGAGTGTATTATTTATGTCTTTGTATTCATAGTCTGTTTAACACAGACTGGGAGAGGAAGGTAATATCAGCGTGATAATCCAAATCTCAAGTATAATAATTTTACAGAGTAAATGTATTTATAAATCAGATTTTAAAAATATATTGACTAGCTCTGCTTAATTGGTTCCCATTGCTTTTTCAGCTGAACTCTAGAGCTGTGTTCTTGCAGTCAGCTCATGTGTAGGTGTCCACATGGTCACCCCAAAATGAGTACAGTGGGGATGTAATAAAAGCCCAATAAGTTAATAAATAAGGACTCATTGTAATCATTGCAGTGAAGGTTTCCTTAGATACAGAAAGTGATTTAGTTCAGCAGTGGTCTTCTATTAGTCAAAAGCTACTTTGAATTAGGTGCAGGTGTTTGTACAGTTAATACAGTAATACAGAGAGAATTAATTTGCAGTTTCAGAAATATCTACCTGTAGTCATCTTATTGTAGGTGCAATCAGACAGATGTTAACACTCAATGCTGTGTTCTTAGTAGAGAAAAACTACAAATAAAGCTTTTCATCCAGAGTCACACTATTAACTTTGTTTTCTTCTGTGTATAACTTTAGTGAAAGTTGGTTTCATTCCCATAATTCAAAATGTGTGTAAATGTATATAAAATCTTTTTTCTAGATGGGGTGAGAGCAGCAGAGAATGATGAGTAGAAATTGTAAAACTTGCCTCCCAAAAGTATGCATGTTTGTGAAAAAATGCTTTAAAAACAACTCCTTCCCTGAAGTTCTCTTCACTGTAGGATACCAAAATCCTGAAGTCTATATTGCAAGCTTATATTCCTTAACATTGCCAAATTATGTGTGAATGTATACTGAAGAAAAACGTGTAGATGATTCTGCAAACAGAACTACAAAATTTTTGAGATGTGATTTAAACTTCTGGCAGATCTTTTTATATGGTCAACAGAATTTTTAATAGCTGCCGTGTTGGCAGCCAAATCCTGTATCCCATGGCAAGAGTGTCAAGAAAAGCTTACCCCAAATGGCTCAACAGCTGGGACATTCCATGTGAAAGCTGGAGCTGTGGGTTTGAACTCCCTCAGGTGAAAGAAAGCATTGAGCCAGACGTCTCACTTCTGAGCTGCTGCCTGACATCTCCATGTAGTGCAGATGGTGTCAAGCACCTCTTACTTTCTTCTGGGTGCACTTTAAAATGAAAGGTGCTCCTCTTCCTCATTTTCAGGTATGCTCAGAACATACTGCAGTCCACAGAGACTTGGTGTGGTTTTGCATATTAGCTTAATTTAAACTAAATGTGAAGAACTAAACAGAAGTGTTGTTTTCCTTCACTCTTGCTAGATATAATGCTCATACAGAAGGTGACCAGTGTTACTTTGCTGATCTACCTGAGAAAAGGTTTTCATTAGGTTACTTTTAAATATACCTAGTAAAACTTAAGGATCCTAGAACATCTAAAGGAGCCTCTGTGTTCAATTGTAATTTTTTAGGGCAGTAAGATGTGCAGGTAACTGGTGGGTATTCTGCTAATCCCACCCAGTTTGGTTTGTCTACCATCTTTTTCTTCCTTCTTTCACTTAATATAAAATCTTTCACCTTCCTCTGGTAGCATTGCTAGCACCCATGTGTTTTCCTCCTTCAAAAACATTTGTTATGCCATTTTCCTCCTCTTTTATTTTCATTACATGCAGGTCTTCCTTTCTGGGACCAACCAATAAAACCTATGGAGTTTCTTCAACCAGTTCAGTCTTCCCCTAGTGTAGTCTGCTGTATTGCTCCTGTCTTTACAGCTCTTTACTGCTCCCTACAGCTTTATTTATCATCTTAAAAATTACTTGTTTTCCATTAAGCAAGACTGTGCTTACTTCTATCCTACTTCTTTTCTCATTGATTATTTGTATTTCCCTCAAAACATTTTCATCCACACCATCTCTGAAGGCCAGCTCTCACCTCTGTGTTGCACAGGCCTGTGCAGAGACCACTGAAATCAAAGGCAGGCCCTTCTGTAATTTCACAGCCCTTTAGTTGAGTTTCTCTCCAGGAAAACCCATTTTTCCCCCCCATTTCTTCAAATTCTTTAAATATTACTTCTTTCATGAAACCTGTCAGTGAGAATTCATCCAAGGGAAGTGGATGTACATTAAAATATGTATTCCTTGCTTTGAAATTTCAACTGCAATATGTGTCTTGTGAACTTATTAACTGTTTGACATGTGACTGCATATATTAGATCTTTCTTGGAGCAAAGACATCTTCCAGTTTAGGGTTGAGCAAACGGAAGTCTGTGATGGTATTTATAGAAAGATAAATGTTTGTCATCTTTGTAGACATTTGGGGGGGAGTTGGGTTTCTTTTTCTTTCAATTATAACAATATCTATTAAAATAACATTTGTAGTAAATAAGACAGTGGAAATATGTTGCCAAGTCCAGGCTTTGCAATTAATGTTTGCTGAGTGAAACTCATTTTTCCTCCTTATGATGGAAGACTTTTAATACCCACATTGTTTGGTGTTGTAAATGAATATGTCTCTATTTGGCTGCACATCCTGCCTTGTAAATATACCAAGTCAAAGTCAAAATGTTTTCTCCCAGGAGAAAAAATATTGCATAAAAATTTGTTGTAGCAGATGAGATTGAAAGCTTGCCATGAATGTGAAAAAGAGATTCAGAGGTGAACAGAATATTTAAAGTGTCTGGAATACTGCTGTGGCAGGGGAATGTTAATCTGATGTTGTCCGGGCAGGAGGCAGCCCTTGGAGCCGACACATTCCTTGGGGCCCTGCTGCAAACTGAGCTGCCAGCGCAGTGTTTACAGCGAGCTGCAGGGCCAGCGCGCTCTGTACACATGAACTGAGCCTGCCTGCCACGCAGACAGCACATGGCAAATGTGCTCTTCTAATTAAAAGCAAACTTAAGTGTTGCATTTAACCTTGACAATACTGAGCAGGTGGATCACACTGATGTGTTTGTAAGAACACAAACATAGGAAATGTCCAGTGTACATCGTGACAGTGTTTATATTTATCATGCTTGTTTTAACTCCAAAATGTGACTGTAATTTATAAGCAGCTGAAATGTCAGCATTCAAAGCAGAAATATTTTAATGTGTTTACTCCAAAGTCATAAGGTTGTATATATTTTTTAAAAAATGTTAACACACACATGTGTGGACACAGTGTCCACTGTGTTTTAAAGACCACTACTACAAATGAGTACTGTGTCTGTCATGAAAAGATGGTTTCATCCAAGTCCAGTTTGACAGATAGTAGTAGCTGAATTGATGTTATTCTTGTATCGTGGTTTCACAGAACATAACAGCATGTTGTCTTTTTTTTTTTTTTTCTGTTCCCCAGATAGTGGTGGTACCAAAGGGGAAAGACTGAGTGCCAAACTAAAAGCTCTGCCTGGAACAAGTGAACCCTATGAAAGTAGCAGCAGTAAAGAAATAGGCAAGTAGACATACCTTTTTTAATTTCATGGTCCTCAGGGAGAGGAAAAACAAGGAGAGAGGAAAAAATATAAGTTGTTGCAAGAGTATGTAAAATTAGATAACTGAGGAAACATTTTCCCATGCAAATGAGGCTTTTGCTTCATTGTTTAGAGCTCACTATAAAGTAATTGTAAATATTAAGAAATGTGGCCCATGTTAATATTGCTTTCAATATCTGTCTGCTGCATCCTTTAAGTCAGTTCTTGCCATTCTGCAGTCATAGGTTCTTCAATAAGACTGAATTTTCAAAGGGTTTAAAAACCGAAATTGATGTGGAATGTGGTACTTCCTAAAAAGCCATTCCTCAAACAAGTCATCAGTCTTGCTGTTCCTTGCACGTATCCAAAGTCTTTTTCTCACTGCAGTATAATAAGAGAAATTTATTTTATAAAAAACCCAAGAGGCTTCCATCAGTAGAAATCTGGAACTTTGCTCTTATGCCCTGCCTCAGTTCCTGGATGCGATGTTTTGTTCTCCTTCAGCATTCATATGCTCTTTCTGGTCTACATTTCAAAGACACAGATGTGTAGTGCTGAATGCTAATCTTGTATTTGATTTTGTATGTTTAAAACCAGCTAAAGTTAAAGCTAAAATAGTTTGTACATGTTTCACATGTATTTATTTAAACCCTAGATGCCTCCTACGCAGATCCACTTGGCCCACAACCCGAAAGACCAAAAACGGCAGCAAGAAAAAGAATGGAGGAAGATGATTTTGCTGATGAAGAACTAGGAGAGGATCTGCTTCCAGAATAGCATATGGGCCACTCATCTTTTTATAATCCTTTTAAAAGTTTTAGCTGAAAATGTTTTTATTCATAATGATTTTGTAGTGGATTTTTATAAACTATTTGTGAAATACTTTGAACATGTGGTACCCTGTGTTAAAAACTTGGATTTGTAATTACAGTGTCTTCTATGATTGATTAAAAAAATAATGGTGAGGTTATTTTACTTATGGATAAAATCTACACAAGTACTCAAACCCATTGCAAGCTATATCAAATGTGTAAAGCTTTTGCTTTCAGAGATACATACAATGATAATATTAAACAGAAAAGCCTCTAAAACTTCATCTTTCAATGCAGAATACTTTGAAGCAATGCTTGTAAGGTTGAAAATCCTATATCCTTCATCCAGAGCCAGAATTTATTTCAGTCCTGTGAACTGACCTGAAAATTCTCAGTATGACCTTGGTCTTCCTTAAGGTCCCAATTCAGCAAATCACTTTGCACTGATACCAAAGAAAGTATCTTAATTTTAGCCTATGTTTACATGACGTAGGACCATTTTGCCATCTTTCAGCAAAATGTCCTTATTTTAGTTTTTTATTTTGAGTGGTTAGAGTTGACAGGATTTCAGTCTAGTTTGTTCAGAATTGCTGATTAGATTGCAGCTTTTGAGTCTTATGTTGGAGACTGTGGCACTGACCACACAGTGGTAGTTTTGCACAGCCTAAGCTGAGCATGGGTGAAGAAGTGAGTTACTTCTTACCATTTTGCTTATGAACTGAACAAGTTTGATCTGAAGTTATTGAGACCTGTTAAATTCCTGTAGTAGGAATCACTTTGAGGAGATGAAAAATATTAGTCAGGTGTTCAGAATTTCCTAATAAATACTTGCAAAACTAGTCCACTGAGATGGCTTGTTTTTGGAGCCCTGGCATGAGTTTGGTTTAATCGTTAGACTTTGGTTATTGCACTTTGAAATGCAAGAATTCAATCTTCTATAATTTCCAGTGCTCCTTCTCAGTGTTTGTGCTCAACCACCTCTCTCCGTGTCGGGGCAGAGACACATAACAGCGGACCCCGACAAGACTGTTTGCCAGTGACAGTGGTGAAGTCTCTTCCTATCTTCATGAAATGTTTTCTCAGGTTTTAGAAAGGCTGCCCAGTTTCATAGGATGTCTGCAAGTGGTCAGTGGTCAGAGGTGTCCTGTGGGGTGTAAGAGCTGCTTTGTGTGCAGCATGCTTCCCATGGGACTGGAGCAGTGTTTCATCTGGGATTGCACCGCTTCTGCCTGATGGTACAAGCAGAGCAGGTTCAGTGCTGATTATGGAACACCCTGAGGAGCTCACCAAAGAAGGCAGACAAGGTAAGCTCTGGGGTCTGATCCTTCTAAGGGGTGGAAAAGAGCATGAGAAGGAAGTGGATGGCAGCTGCCGTATTTCTGCAAGTCTCTTGCCTGTTCCTCAGTCCTGCTGTATCTACTGCTCTGGTCATAGAATGACATATTCCTGGATGTCATGGTAGCTCTTTCTGTCAGGCTTAGTCTTGGAAGACCTAGACCACCAGGATGCAATATGCCATGCGGGAGGGAGCATTTTCAGCTACAGACTGCAGTGGCATGAGGTATTTGAGCTAATCACAGTATGAGAAAATAAATGGGACCATGGCAGGGAGCATAGATAAAGCTGTGAAACACTGCAGAAGAGAAGGCACGCGAGATACTGCCATGGTCTTCTAACACAGAGACATTTGAGTAGACCCCACTGGGTTTACCCTGGCTGGATGCCTGGCACCTACTGAAGCCTGTCACTCCCCTCTGCAGCTGGGCAGGGGAGAAAATATAACAGATGGTTCATGGGTTGAGATAAGGACTGAGAGAGATCACTCACCAAATACCATTGCAGGCAAAACAGATTTAAATTAGAGATACTAATTGAATTTATTGTTAACAAAATCAGAGCAGGATAATGAGTAGTAAAATAAACCTTCAAAACACCTTTCCCCCACCCCTCCCTTCTTCCCAACTCTACTGCCTCCCACAGTGAGGCTCAGGGAGACAGGGAATGGGGGTCATGATCAGTTCCATGGCCTCTCCCACTGCTCAGGGAGATGAGTTGTTCCTCTGCTGGACCATGGGGTCCCTCCCATGGGAGACAATTCTCCATGAACTTGTCCAATATGAGTCCATCTCATGAGCAACAGTCCCCCTCAAACTGCTGCAGTGTGGGTCACTTTTCCTGGGGTGCAGCCCTTCCAGGACAGGCTGCTCCAGCATGGGCTCCTCTCCCCGGGAGCCTCCCACGGGGTCACAGCCTCCTCTCAGGCATCACCTGCTCCTCCATGGGCTCCTCCACGGGCTCCAGGTGGATCTCTGCATCCCTGTGGATTTCCATGGGCTGCAGGGCCCCAGCTGCCTCACCACAGTCTGCACCAAAGGCTGCAGGGGAATCTCAGCTCAGTTCCTGGGGCCCCTCCTGCCCCTCCTTGTGCCCTGACCTTGTGTCTGCAGGGCTGTTCCTCCCATGTGTTCTCATCCTGCTCTTCTCTGGCTTCTCTGGCAATTACATCTGTGCAGTAACTTTTCACAAAATTCTTCTTAAATATGTTATCTCAGAGGCATTACCACCATTTCTACATTTTGGAGCCAGCTGGCATTGGCTCCACTGGACGTTGGGGAAGCTTCTGGCAGCTTCTCACAAATGCCACCCCTGTAGCCCCCCACTACCAAAGTTTGGCCATGCAAACCCAATACAGCATCTGATCAAACATTGCAATCACATAGGCATGTCCATGATAAAGTGGCTTGAAGTACCAATAACTTGGGATACAGTTCACAGCTTAGTCTGTAGAAACACTCCTGCTGACATCTGAGAGATTTTGATCAGCAGCAGTTTCTTGATTCAGTTTGCCCAGATGCATAACTGTACATTGGGTAAAATTCTGTGGATTACAAACAATTGCACTTTTGTTCCAGCCCTGCACAAACTCACAGGCAGTTCTGGAACATGTTGTTTCCTATGTAAAGACTCCCAGGGACTTCTGGAACATGCCGTTTCCTATAGCATGAGGATCTGATTATATAATGCTTTGGGTTATGATGAATTTGCATGTTATTTTGCAAGCACAGTCGAGCTTGTTCTGAATTGACAGAAAGCCATGTGATCCAGCTCCAACACCGGAATAATGAGTTCTGCTGACAGTCAAAATGATGTAGCCCAGGTTCATCCACTTCAAAGCCGTGTTCATTATGGCTGCATCTCTACTAGAACGTTGCCAAGGCAAGCCCAGAGCAGAGGAGGGGATGTGTACCCAGCTGTTCTGTAAGACCAGTAGCACAGCAGTGCACAGTAGCACAGTTTTGGACCATGACAATTCATCTCCCAGACAATTGCCTTGCATGATCCAAAGGTAAGCCTGGGCCAGGAGCCATTCTTTGGAAGCAGCTTCAGTGCATCATCCTTCTTCTT
This sequence comes from Onychostruthus taczanowskii, assembly GCF_017590055.1. Classification (NCBI taxonomy): domain Eukaryota; kingdom Metazoa; phylum Chordata; class Aves; order Passeriformes; family Passeridae; genus Onychostruthus; species Onychostruthus taczanowskii. The sequence continues at coordinate 6,153,836 of NW_024502569.1, read as the reverse complement.
TGATGTAAGATGTTCCGTATGAGAGAACACAAGACTCAAGGACTGGACTCAAGGCCGAAGAGTGATCCCTGATGGAGATTAATACAACTGGGATCTGTTGAGAAAGAAGCTACATGAGCGTCTCCAAAGTGCTGGGTCACCACGTTGGAACACCTCAGGCTGTCACACAGGTGAGCACACCTGTGTGATTCAGGCAGCTCAGCTCTCCAAGGACAAGTGGAGTCCTTGATTCAAATAATTACCTGGGTTATATGGGATTATTGTGCTATGTTGATGTGGTGTCCCTGACCCTGTCCTTTGTTGGCATTTAGCTCGGGTGCAGTGAATTGTGTTCCCTGCTGCCATGTAGGATGCCCCTGGTCCTGAGATAGGTCTTAGAAACCACAGGAGCGGAAACCTGAATGAGCTAAAATAGTTCTATTTTCATCCAGGAAATTAAAGCAGAAACTTTTTGTCAGGTTTGGTGGCACAAAACAGACTACATCTCCAGAAGACACACACTGCAGGTACGTGCTTCCAGCAGCATCTAAACCCCATCTTGTGTTTATCATTCTGGAATTGGTTGATTAATCATATAAGATTCCTGCTGTTATATTAATTTATTATTTTATGTTAGAAGAGCAGCAACATTAAACCTAGGAAAATGCTGATCCCTCGAGAAACTGACTCATGAGGGTATTTTAGCTTCTATTGTCATGAAAAGATCTATTATACAATATTAAACAATCCTCAGTTCACCTCTTAGACTTGAGGTCTTCCTCAGGGTAGGAACTTTACATACCAAGCTACCTTTCTTTTTACATGTATGAAAAACATCTCTTTGTACCAAAATATAAATGACAAAATATGTGCCAAATATAAATGACTACTTGAGTAGTATTTTATTTATTTCTGAGCAAGCCTAGCTCTACAGCATCAAAACATTTTTAATATTTCATGTTTTTCTCTGAACATCCTTTGTCAGATTGCATGACTTATTACTTCTAAAACAAAGCTATTCCAGAGTAAAACAGGAATTGAAAATGGTGCAAAGGTATAGTTCATAGAGTCATAGAATGGTTTGGGTTGGAAGAGACCTTAAAGATCATCCAGTTCCAACCCCCCTGCTGTAGGCAGGGACACCTTCCACTAGACCAAGTTGCTTCAAGCCCCATCCAAACTGGCCTTGAGCACTTCCAGGGATGGGGCATCCAAAATTGCCAATAAACAGTTTTTTGATAAAATTTTATGATAAAGGGCTGTTTCCCTTCATTCCTTTGTAAGAGCAGTATGAGATAATAAGAAATTAATCTAATTTTCTACATTTTGTTTATTCTTGATGTCAAGGACATAGATGATCAACTTTATGGTAAAAAAGGCTATTTTTAACCTGTTTGCTCCTCAGTTTCCCCCTTGGCAAAATGAAGTCTTTGGAAGATTCTGCACTTCTCAAGAATTCACTTTTGCAAAGTTAAATTGCCTAACAACTGTAAAATATGCTGAGATGCTGCTGCAGAAGATGCCATGCCATGGACGCTGCAAAGTGGTGTCACAACTGCGGGGAAGATGAATGGGAACAGAAGAATGTGGGTGGCAGGTTATCTGCAAACAGAATGTGAGGTGGAAGAACATCTTCTGGGAGTAATTAAATTCTCTTTCTGAAAATTTATACCTGTTGGGGATGCCAGCTGAAAGTTTGTTCCACCCAAGAACTTGAGTTGTTCAGCTTGAAGGTCTGTATGATTATTTTTAAAACCTTTTCCGCATCTATCTATTTCAGATAGAGACAGGATCTCATTAATGCTGTAGCAGGGTGAGAATAATCAGTTGGAATATGCCAGTGTAGGGCAATTCTGCCATTTTTGTGACAAGCATATTACTGTGGTATCATTTATAATGTTTGTCACAATAATGTGATTTATTTATGTGTGAACCATAGTATCTGAAACGGGCTGTCATGTGCCAGAGCAGCTATGAAAGACAACAACCCCAACCAGAAAATGTCCTGACAATGCTCCTTGGGGATTAACGTGTCTGGGAAGAGATACATTCTTACATTTACTGTAAGGCTTTCACCATCATTCCAATGATTCTGAAACAGTTTTACAAATTATCATAATAGTCTGATGATAATGCATTTGAAAAGGATATTTTTCTCCTGCTATGACATATTTTTCTCCAGCTATTGATAACAATGTAAGGTTGACGACACAAACCTGGTGTGTCCTTCATTAAACACTTTTCAGTGTTTAACATGGCATGAAATGTTCTCTGGTCAAATCAGGTGCAGAAAATGTTTCTTCTTATTTATATGAACTCATTAAAAATGTCTGTCTTGCTCTTGCTGAGCTTTGGAACATCTTGACTTTCTCATAGTAGGAATTTGTGGAACTGAACTGATTATCAGACACTGATCACTGTGGTGATAATCTCAGGAGAGAGGTAGGTACCACTCCCAAATATAAATATTGAATTACAATCTCCAGAAAGAACATTTAGAATATTACATAAAAGTGAAAGATATAGTTCTGAATCATTTGGTTGAAATGTCCTGTATTATATCAATTTCAGGATGGATTTCATATTAATGCGTATATTTTTCAATATTTTTTTCAATATTTCATTTGTATAGATATTTTAAATCCCCCTCAAATTCTAAGGAAATTGTAAAGTAACACCAATGACGAAGATACTGGTTAGTAATTTCTTGAAGTCGTGGAAGAACGTAAGTTGCCAAAGTATATTAGGGAATATTTTATGACTCAGATAGGGTAGACTATGCCACAAGAACTGGCACAGCACTCTGAGTCCCTCTGTAATGGAATCTCATTTGCTGACCTGCTGCGGTTCTTATTATTTGAATCAATGTGATTTTTCATAAGACAATACAATGCAACTATCATACAGAATTAGAATATTGCCTAGATAAGACACAAAGCCTTAAATTCAATGGCAATTTAATGCCTGTGCCATTGTTTTGTTTTTATCTGCTCTGATTTTTTTGAGGCAGGCCTCTCCCAGAAATGTTGATGAATATAAAGGAAGTACATAAAACTCACATTTTGCAAAGCCAAGTGTGGCATCCTCATGCTAGTCAGAAATCTGAAATTTCTCAAGATGCTGGTTTGTCTTAGGAAGAGTAATATAAAAAGACCTATGGTGATAAATATTTTCCATGTTGCCACACACACCACTCGAAGGTGGTGAAGTAACAGAAGGCAGGTGCATGGTCAGGGGCTAGACTGGACTGGGCTAAATGGACACACATCTTGTCCCAGTCTTTCACCTGAGGATATGACTGCAAAGGAGAGTTTGGAATTCAATGTAAAACTGTCCTTCCTCAGAGCTGAAATCTGATTCAAATCCCACACAGTTAAAGGTCAAGATACTGCTGATAAGTGGTACTGACTTTTGATACATATGGCACCAAAATCACTAAAAATCATAGTTAGATTTAACTGTATGACTTTTCAGAAACCACAAAATCAAGTCACTTCATTACAGTTATGAATGCCAGACCATTCTGCTCCAACTCCAGCCTGTTTGGTGAAGTTGATGTCTTGTATTTCTGTGGTACCAGGCTGGAAGTTCTCAGTCTTTGTATGATTTATGATCCCATTTTCCCTTATTCCTAACCAGTATTTTCATATTTAACTATCCTTATCCTAAATGCCTCAATAGATGTGCAGGACTTGATCAGAGCACATGAAATACTTGATTCAAGTGGTAAATTGTGCCAGAGACCATGATTATATTGTACCGTGTGTTTTTAAAAGTACAGAATTGGTGGAGAAGCCATTGGAGGTGAGACTCACCTCAACCTCCTTTAGGCAGGTACGATGCAAATTTCTCTTCTTCTGAAGGGGCTTCTCCTGCAGCCAGCAGAGTGACCCTGCCCTGGGTGTCTGCCCCAGGCTGCCTCGGCAGGAGGAACGGGAGGATCAGATTCACCTCGGTGCCTGCTGGAGAAACGGCACAGCTGGGATGGAGAAACGTGCCAGAGGTGCTACCTGGAATCGGGTAAGTCGGAAATCCCAAACCCTTACGAGGGACAGTGCCAACTGCCCTAAAGGGACTGAGAGAATCCAGGCTAGAGCAGTCCCTTCCCTAGCTGTAAATCCCCACATTTTTTCACATCAGCCTTGACACTTTGGCTCCTACTGGGCCAAATCCCCCTGGCTCTGCCTCAGTCTCGAGCCCTGGCCCAGAGGGTGCCACTGGATGCCGAGTGTCCCGGCGGGGTTGGGGACAGCCCGGCTCCTGCCCGTGCCGCCGGTGCGGTGGGTGGGAGAGCGGGGCTCCCGACGGCAGCCCCGGGCTTGCGGGGCGCGCCGGGCCGGTGGCTCGGCGGGGTGGCCGCGGCGGGGCCGGGGCCCGGATCCGTCCGTGCCCGGGGGGTGTCCCCGGGGCCGCGGGCAGCGCTGGGATGCGGGACCGGCCCGCGCCCGGCGCTCGCCGCCGTGAGCGCCGCCGAACATGTTCCTGGCAGGCGAGGCCAGGGGAGATGCAGTGAGGCGCGGGGCACTTTTCCAACAGCTCCTCCGCCGGGAGAGCCAGTGGCACGGCGCGGCGCCGCAGCCCGCCGCTCTCCCGGGCTCCCTGGAGGAGAAGCAACCCGGGCGCCATGCAGCGAGGCAGGGTAAGGGGCTGCGGGCCGGGGGCTGCGGGGCGCGGGCGGCGGCGGGCGGGCGGGCGCGGTGTCCCGGTGTCCCCATCCCCGCTGACGGCGGCGTCGTTGCAGGTGCGGGCGGCGCTGGCGGCGCTGCTGGCGCTGCTCTGCGCCGCGCTGCTCCCGCTCCGCCCGGAGGCCGCCAGGGCGCCCAAGCAGCGGCCGGCGCGGACCCGGAGCTGCGGCGAGCGGCCCGAGGAGCTGCTGGAGCAGCTGTACGGGCGGCTGGCGGCGGGCATGCTCAGCGCCTTCCACCACACCCTGCAGCCCGAGCCGCCGGGCCGCCAGCACAACGCCAGCTGCCCCGCCGGGGCACGGCCGCCCGCCGACAAGAGGGTCCGGCTCCCCGTCAACCTGCGCAGCGCTTCGCCCTGGGCATACAGGTGACTCCGGGCGCCGGGGAAGGGAGGTGCGGCCGCCTCAGGGGCCCGGCGGGCTGAGGGAGCCGAGGCGGGGTCCCCGTGCGGCACCGGCAGCGCCGGGCTCCGCCGGCTTTGCGCGCCGTGCCCGGGGCGGCTCGGGAGGGGAAGGGCGGCCGCGGCACCGGGCAGCAGCCAGGAAAGGTGCTAAAGACACGTCTAAGTAGGCGGTATAAGGTAATTATGTATAAACTGCTTGTGTGAGGAATATGTCTAATGGGCAAAAAGAGAAATGAGTGAGGTGGAGCAAGCAGTGAGATGGAGCTCACACCCACATCCACACCCACCCGGGAGCACAGACCACCCTCAAAAAGCCACTTGGGCAAATTGTCATATGTGACAATCACAAGACCCTCAGCAAAGGAACACCACCAAAGAGGCACCTCTTGACTCTGCAGCAGCCACAGAGGGGCTCAGACGCTTTCCCCAAAATGTGACTCCAGACCCTCCGCTGTTTCTAAAATAGTTCAGGGTACAGTCTGTGTTCCTGCCACCCACCAAACACTCCCAAGGGCTCGATGTCCCCTTTGCTGTAGGAGGGCAGGCAAGGGATGAGTGCAGCAGTATTCTACACCTGTGTTTTCAACCTATGCTTTGCAAACCTCCTTCCCCTGAGGTGGAAACGGGCTGACAGACTATTTTTAGGGGGCATAAAAACAACTAAGTAAGTTTGTTGTGAGGCTGGTTAATAAGCAAAACAAGGGCCTGCATTTCTATAGGAAGCTGTGGAAAACTTGGAAACCAGTGATCTAGTACACTAAACCCAGTGTGTGATCACATTCCCAGAAGACTGTGAAGCCTTCTGGTGCTTTGAACAAGACTGAGTTCTGTTTACAGTTTTCTGTAAAGGACTGCAGACAACAGGAAGCTAAAACGTGCAAACTTAAAAGGAACTGACTTTCTTGCTATTTTTTATATATTATCCCTGGTATATACTTTGATGCAGTTCCTGTGTATTCAGCAAACAGTTATCTCCTTGTTAGGCTCTCCAATAAATATTTATTTTATGGCATGGGCTTTACTCGCTTTTAGTGTAAGAAGTAATCCTACTGAGAGAAAGATGGTTTATTTGCTCAGTAAGCCTTTCATAAGCAAAATATTTTTAGCAGTACATTTTCTCTAAGAAAACTGAGGATTTTTAAGCTACCTAAGAGTGCACAAAGCAAATATCATGAGCAAAACACCTACCATTGGGCTCAGGTATTTTTTACAGTGGTTTTGCAAATTACAAGTGCTATCAGAAAATTGTTCCTCTGGTTTGAAAACAATACCTTTGTCCTGATGTCTCATTGGGCAGGTATCTATTTGCAGTTGGAGCTCTGTATAGGCTTACTTTTTAATGGAGAACCAGCTGCTTTTTGGGGCTTGGCTTACAAAAGTAAATCCACTGTACTTTTGATCCAAGTGTTTTCAGACAGACCACTAACCATTCACATACAAGTAACTTGATGACATCTCCAAGCTAGGAATTTTAAGAGATAGCAGGGAAGAAGTATTACACCATTAAAAGCAAAATCTAAAATTATATTTAGAGGGGAAAATGTTTCTCTGCATTTTTACTGCAATGAGACAGAAACAGATACCTCAAGATGTGTAATTAAAGTGTGAAATATAAGACTGCTAAAGTGCATTAGCTATTACCACCTGCTATCTCACAGATTTTGAAGCTAGATATGAATATTTGTTTTGTTCTGTGGTCTTCACCTTGGTACCCTGGAAGCTCCTTAATCCTATTAGAGTTACTCCATGTCTTTGAGAGGCACACACAGCTCTCCATTAAAGACTGCAAGTAATGTCCCATTATGCTTTGTCAATGGTTAACCAATTTCACTTATACAATCCCAACAATTTCTTCTCCATGGCTGGAGTGTTAATCTGAAAAGCTGCACAGAGCTCTCTTCCATACAGCACTTTCTTGACAAGCCTATTTGCATTTAATTATTTTCCCTCATAAATTGCTCCCTTTCACAGATTCATTGCTGTCTCCTGAACTGCCTTCTGAATCACCAAAGTTGTTCTAGTGGTGAATGCTCATAAATAAATTCACTGTAGGCACACCCCTCTTGTACATCCTGATAGGAAACTGCTCAAAGGCTGAATTTGACTGCTTGAAATTTGCATCAAGGTGCCTGTCCCGTTCCAGTGTCTCACAGACATCCTGCTCTCCGGCTTCTTTTCTGCACCTAAAGACTTACAGTGCAGTTCATTCCTGCTCTGTGCATAAAGGCTCTTTTTCCTTTTTGACATGCATTTTAATGCTTGAGATACCTCATGCTGTCTTCACTGGCGTTGCAGCATTTCCCATTGTTACCATCTGCAGAATTCATTAACATACTGTTTATACTCCCTATTCCAGGTCATTAATAATAAAGATATTAAGTCTGGCTCTACTTACCTTCCCCTGAATATCTCCCCAGGCACCTGCTCCCAGCTGTTTAACACTGCTTCTTGTAATTCTTCTGTTCACATGACTGTTTAGTCCAAGTCAACTGGAATTTTTTCATATCAGCATTTATGAGAAAGAATCAAATATATTACTTAGAGAACTGTGCATCATGTGTATCCCAAGCCTGTCATTCTGTTTAAGTGTGAGAGAATTAGGTTTGACTGGCTCAAAGCTCAAATAATCCTCGTGTGGCTTCTTTGCTTGTCTTTGCTCTGTGCTTGCTATTTATTTTCCATTACTTGGTCTTTTAATTTGGTTATACAAAAATAAAGATTTGCATCACTTTTGGCTTACTGCAAGCTAGAGATACATGGATTGCACCTCAGATCCATCTGGTTCCCAACCCTGATGCTAGCAGCAACCAACAGGTGGTATTTAAGGCAAAAGTTAGGGGAAAAATACTTGTTCATGTGTCTGATACTGAAATTCCATCCTGGTGGCCACAGGAGATCAGTATATAACTCAGGGCACAGAGTTTAATCATGTCAATCGCTCTTTGCTCTGCAGAGCTATAAAGAGACAGCAGAGTTCCCTGAAGTCAGTTGAGCACACTGGATTTGCTCAGCAGTTCAGGAAGTTGGGCTACAAATTACCCAGCTTTTTTAAAAAAATAGAGCCAGCAGCAGAAGTTCTGCCATGAAATCGTACTTCCGTGAAATCATCAGGCTGACTGTGTGCCAGCTTGTGACATCTATCCAGGGGTTGCTTGTCCTTTTTAGCAGTATTACATGGACAGTCAGTGGCATCCAGAAAGGCTGCTTGTACAAGGAGGTTCTGGCATGGGCCACTTGGCTACTGCCACGGGTCAGAGCTGCTTAACAAGAATTAATGATATGGGTGGACCTGCAGACCCTGCTGACAGCACAGGATGGGCGCTCTTGTTAACATTTACAGAAGCCACAATCATGGTGAATCATTAGGTGAATCATCAAAGTATTAATTCTAAATGTCTGCCTAAACTTTTGTGGGGGTCTGATCATAAAGCTCACAGCAAATGTTCAAAAATCTGATTCTGCTGAAGTCAGCAGCACTTTTACAGGTAGTGCTGATTTGTGATTCCATTCACGGTGCTGCAGACCACAGATGACATTCATTAACCAGCTCTATGTATCAGCTTTATTTTTATTTTCTGATGTCTTAAGGCTACAATAACAATCATTACCAGTTTACAAACACACTTCTATGTGAGTTTAGCAAAAATTTCTCTATGTGTATTCAAGAAGTCATTCAGGTTTCTGAATTTCCAAATCCTGTGGCTTTTGTTTCTGCCTCTGGGGACTAATCCTGCATCTGCTAATGGTTAATTTACAGAGATTTAACTTTGATTGTCAGTGTTGCTCTGATGATGTTAGCCAAGTTAGCCAGTCCCTCTCTCAAACATTGCCCAGCTTGTTTTTTCTGTTTTCCAAAAATCAGCATCCAAAAAGCATCATTGGTTTAGTGCTCATTTACATAAATTCTTAATAAAAGTAATACAGGCAAGTCATTTTTCACTGGTAAAAGCCAAGCTTGTCTGCAGTGTGTTTGGACAAAGTCATACAGGAGGGTTTTCCTTCAAGCAATACTCCAGTGATTTTCTAGAAGCTTATCCAAGGCATTTTCCAGGATTTAACATTACCATGTAGCATGGTGTGCATGTCCCAAAGATGCAGCCAAGGGAAAGAATGCAAGGGGATGCAGAGCTGCCATCTTTTTGGTTGAGCACATTTGTACAACTCTTCAGAAAATCAGTTAGCACTGGGCTACTTCTGTGCAGGCACTCTGCTACCTATAGGAGTAATACCTCTGTTGCTGCCTGTAGATAAAATAAAGCATTACATGAACAAAAGAACACCTGCTACAGGGAAATAAATGTCTTGGCAAGGGAGGGAAAAAGCTGTTAGCTCTTAATCCTGTAAGTATTTCAGAGTGTGAAGGAAGGGGATGATGATCTGCTTATTAGACTTTTGATAACATCCAGCTGTTAGCCCAGTGCTAACAGTGATTTTCTGAAGAGTCGGCTCCCTGCCCCAGCGCAGCATCTGACCCTCTGGAATCAGAAGCTTGGAAATTACAAAGTGACAATATTATTAAAAATACTACTTAACAAAAGTAGCAGTACAGGAGAAGGCAGATTAAGTCTCTCCAAGAATTTTACTTCTGACCGTTTTCTCTTGAGTTTCCAGGCTTAGTAGGTAAATGGCAGGAAGTTTGTTTTTCACTGGGAGCTCCCGAAGCACTGGTAGGGTCATAAGGAAAAGCAGCCGAGTCACACTTCATTAGCAGTTCCAGTTCAGCACAAACCTGCTGCTTGTTCCAGCAGACGGGAGCAGAGCAGCCCGGCAGAGCTCACTGCTCCTGTCACTTGTGAGCCAGCAGTGCTGGCGGGGCAGACTCAGCCTTCCACGGTGGTGACCTGAGTTCGCAGGACACAGAAATCCTCAGCAAAGGGTCTGGGCTGTCTGGTTTGCAGCAATGGCCACAGCAAGTGACACAAGGCTGCAGGGGACACTTGACAACCAAGGGAAAGTTGCACTTCTCTGGTTCTCCAGCACTCTTCCCAGCTCTATCCATCTCTTGGGTGAGAGGAATGACATAACAGGAACTTGGAAGATGCATTTTTAACTGGTTAATTAATCTGATCAAAAATGTTTACCCTCTTCCAGGAGATGTTAAAACATGACTTGTAGTGGTTGGTGCTTCTTAGTGGCTCCTACCCAAGCAGGTCTGGGTTGCCTAGAAAGACACAAATCAGGTTTTATTTATACAGCTTTTCTGAACAGGTTTGAGCTGAAGATGCAGAACCTTGTATATGGCTCCAAATTTTTGTGACATTTGAGTTAAGGTATTAATTTCAGGAGGCATTACTTAGAGGCTTCAGCCTTGAAGTTCTGGTCTGGATACAAAACCACATCCATATTTTGAATCCATCATTAAGTTTAGATTCTCTCTGATTCCTTCCAGTCCTGACATGATGTATTAACATTGAACTTATTAATATAAGAGATTTTTTCCCTTGGAAAGTAGAAAACCATGCCACAACCACATCATATTTCAAAATACCCACCCCATTAATACCTGACTTTTTCCACTTGGGAATTTGGAGGAGAAAGGTGGTTGTAGACCATGATTCCAGTGACAGTGTTCTCCTGTTATCAGTGAAACCTCTTTATATGTTTGCATGCAGAAGCATGTTCATGCTTTCCAGTAACATCATAAACCAGGTGCTAGAGATAATACAGTAGAGGAAATACCAATAACTTGACACATGGTGTGTTTAACAATCCACCACTGAAATTACTCACACTTGAGTTTGAAATGGGAATGTATCACAGTAGAAAGGCCTGTGTTCCCCTTTATTCCCTTCTGCTGGCTACTAGACATTTTATTCCACACTGGTGTGAGATCCTGTAACATGAAGGTATTTCCTGGGGAAAGAAACCGAGTATAAATGGGACAGAGAAGCACTGCAAAAAATATCTGCAACATCGCAGGTGTCTGGTTATTAGAGAACTGGTCAGATTTTTTTTGTGAGGAAAATAAATTATTTTATATCTATATAAATTAATTTAAAAGTTATTTTCCCTGATGACAGGATAACCAAGTTTGTGTTTGGCAAAAGCTGTGATTCCAGATTTCCTTTAAAAGGCAGCTCCCTTCTGTCCTGCCTAAGCTGCTTGTTCACTCTGGCTGGTTGGTGCAGAGCTCTGTGTACGTGTGGCAAGACAGCTGACAGACCAAGCCCCAGCTTTTGATGGAGTTACTCCTCAGCTGAATGAGTTCCTTGATCAATCCTGTGACCAGAAAAACATCAGTGTCAACCCAGGGGTGGGTGTGAGAGGGACAGCCAGGCTGCCTGTTCTCACAAGGACAGATTTTGTTGACTAGCAGTGACTGCAGTCACAGCTTGAGGCAGACTTAGGGTTCTGCCTCTTCCAAACCTGAAACCTCTTCTTGTCTCAGAGACAGCCTGAAGAGGTAAAAGGTGAACACTTTGATGCCCAAGAAGTACTGCCAACCCTGAGCAACACAATTTAGAAATTGCTTTAAATCTATTAAGATTTAAGATCACTTTAAGATCTATTAAGAGATCCCACCTGGAGGACTGCATCCAGCTCTGGGACCACAACTCAAGAAGGATGTGGACCTGTTAGAGTGAGTCCAGAGAAGGCCATGAAAACACTCAAAGGGATGGAGAACCTCTCGTATAAAGACAGGCTGAACCTTTCAGTATCTCAAGGGGGCCTATAAGAGAGCTGGAGAAGGACTCTTCACAAGGGCATGGAGTGATAGGACAAGGAATAATGGCTTTAAACTGGAAGATGGCAGGTTTAGATCAGATACTGGGAAGAATTGAGAAGTGAGGGTGGCGAGACACTGCCTAGAGAAGCTGTGGATGCCTCATCCAGTTTATCTCAGGGTGGACATGAAAATGTTGCTCTTCTATGGTTAGAGGAAGATACAAGTAGACATGAATTAGAAAAAGCGATATAGAGCTCTGTTTTCAAGGGGAAGGCACATTTATGACCCCAAATCTACTAGGAAGAAAAACCTATTGCAGAAATAATTGTACAATTCAATTCTATTTAAATTGCTAAATTTTAAAACATCTTGTCATGGCTTTAACAATAATAATGTTAACAAGGATTTGTACCAGTTTTTGAAGAACTCAGGCAGATAAGTTTAGAAATGCCCAAGTACCCTTTTTAATGCTCTGTTTAACCATTTGGTCCAAAATGCAAAACTCATTCTCTTTAAACCTTTGAATCCCATAATTCAGAAAGCCAGACACTTCATACTTCCCTGTGCACTGCAGGACCTGATCAGTTCTGTAACCTGTTCATGTTTTTTTCTTTACACTTTACGAATTAGAAGCCAGACAGCAACAGCTACAGCTATTTTTCCTGGTGAAGACAACAAAAGCATGATATCATTATTGTAATGATAGAATAATTATAATAACATGTAAGATTATATAATTCAAGATGAAAACACCTGGAATTAATCTATATTTGCTTCCCTCTAGGATCTCCTATGATCCCACGAGATACCCTAAGTACATTCCCGAAGCCTACTGCCTGTGCAAAGGCTGCCTGATGGGGATCTTTGGCGAGGAGAGCTTGCACTTCCGCAGCACCCCGGTGTTCATGCCCACCGTCATCCTGCGCCGCACGCCCGCCTGCGCCGGGGGCCGCTACGTCTACACCGAGGACTACATCACCATCCCCGTGGGCTGCACCTGCGTCCCCGAGCAGGAAAAGGAGGCAGAGAGCATCAATTCCAGCATAGATAAGCAAGAAGTGAAGTTGCTGGTGGGCCAGAACAAGCCCTCATCGGAATGAAGAATGTATTAAAAGTCATGTTTTGGCACTGGCCTCATATCATCACCTCACCACCTCAGGAAACTGCACTGCAGCAGCAAACACACTCACTCACCCTCTTTTTCTGCTTGCAGATATTTCAGATATAAAATGGAAAGTCCAGTCACTCAGATCATTAGAGATGGCAATTAATTCAATTTCTTTAGCTTGTGTAAACTTGTTTAGTTCATTATTGCAAACTCCAAAGTAGCCTTTTTTTTTTTTCCTTAGAGCGGAACATTTTATCTTTGCTTATTCACAGTAAATTTTAGAAGATGATGAAACTGTAAGACATGGTAGCTATTACTATAGCAGGCTATGGGTTGTAGATATTTTTGAGGAATCTCTTATATTCTACTTTTAAGTACACTCGTAGAAAAATCACACAACTGCCGTACATGTGACAAATCAGCAATTAAAAGGATAATTTCTCAGGCTGGGAGAGCCTCCCTTTATACTGCACAAGCTCCAAGCTTTGCCTCTGAGCTGTTACCTCTTTGGCTAATTTATACACTACAGCAAGGAAACTTTTGCTGAGTTGGAGTCATTCATGAAGCAATATTCTATGTGCTTGCTATTTTTAAACTTGCCAAATTGCTAAGGGTACAAAGGTGTTGAGAAAAAACATAATAGAATATTGTAAAAATGCAGCAGACTTTCTTGATGTGGACTATGTCTAATTACACAGAAAATAGCAATTAGGAAAAACAGTTTGGGTCCCAAGAATTCTGTATTTGATTTCATCCATCACTGACTACTTAATTTCCTTGTGATAAAAAACTGTGTTCCATGCAGCTGAAAGGCCAAAACCTTTCTCATTTTAGGAGAGGAGATTCCCCATTAAAAAGTAAGTACCAAGGATCAGCTTCACCTCAGGTGCACTGCAGGTGAGTAAGCAGGCTAGGTCTTAACTTCCAGGTCCTACAAGAGGTCATCGAGTTGAGTCCCAGTCAATCCAAACTTGTTAAATCCACCTGATTTTGACAATTACTGTTACTCATTTCTCCTTATGCTGCATGTAACAGACGATCATCACCTGCAAAAGCTGACCGGGCAGCCTTCCATCTGTGCAGCCTGCTGCTGATGGAACTTGATGGCAGGCCTCACCAGAAACCCTGCATACACAAAAACTTGCATTTCCAGAACAAGAGACTAAAGTTGACTCAGCCTAGTGAATGAGAATCAGCAACGACCAGGCATGTCTTGCACAAACAGAATTCCTCAGAGGGCCACACTCACCAAACGGATAAACCTCTGAATGCACAGCAGAGAATCACTTTTACAGATAGAGGATCATGACTGCAATATCTTTACAGAATAAACATCATATGCAGCAATGTATCTACATAATGAATCTTGAAATTTGCCTTAATTCATAGCAGAGAAAGCCCCTACACTACATAAACACACTCTTCTTTGGAGTGTTGTTGGATGAAGAACGGAAAGACTATGAGTTAATCACAATTAACAAGTTGAAGACAGAATGAAAGTCATGACAACTCCATGTCTTGGTGCATCATTATTGATTGTGCTGTCTCTGACTCAGTCTAGCATAACAGTATTTTTCCAGTGCAATCTGTGAAACCTCTTACAAAGCCTAAAATAACTTTAAGAACTCCAGAAACTAATAAAGATTCCCATCACAATGTCAGATTGAAGGTTGTAGCTGTGTTTTTTTGTGCAGATGCTTTTCCTCAATTCTCCTTGTCTTTAGACGTGTGTTTCCTCCGATTGTGATGCTTCTATCTCAAGGAGATTCTCAAAGGTGAGCTCAGAGATGGTCATAAAATGTTTATACTACTCAGAGAACAGCTAATTCCCTGGCTGCTGCCAGCAATTATGGGTAGTTACCTTTTCCCCAGAGAATGAAAACACTTGCAGCACTTACAACCTCTTTTCCTTCCTCCTAATGTGGAGGAACTTCTCACCCTCTGAGCAGAAGGAAATGGTAATCAGAGGGACTCAAAAAGGAGGCTGACCTACAAAACTGGAGAAACACTGCACTAGGTGATGTTTCAGTAGCTTGATCCCTTCTGGTTTCACCATTAGATTGTGAGGTTTTCTCCACATATACACTTACGGCAGTGTGAAGTTGACCCTTCAGACTCCAGGGCATAGAAAGCAAAGTCTTCACCCTAACAGGCAATAAAATGACCCCCAACAACAAACAAAATGTCCAACCATGCAGCACCTGACATTTAGTAGATATCCAGAGGGGCTATCAGCTAAGTCTGGCCAAACACTGCCCTCCAGCAGAACTCATTGTCTGCCCACACACTTTTGTTATACAAATTTGTCCGCAACAAATTAATTATTAAAGCACATGGATATATATTTGCATGATGCGGAGAAAAAAAAAATCTTTTTTTTTTTTTTTGCAACTCTCTTGTCCTCCAGACATAAATTATGGGTCATTTTGAGGTTTTCAAGTAACTAGAGCATATTCAGGGAATTCCTGTGAGGTGCAAGCTAAAATCTTGTAAATGGAACATAATCAGTTTCTCCACTCCAGAAAAGTAGATGCTTTAGCTCATAGAAAGCTTCAGAAATGGGATGATTGAAAGCACTTGAGAACTGCAAAACTTCCATGGATCAATGGAGCGCTTGTGCTGGTGACTCCTTCTCGTCACACTGCAACAAGGGCAGCAACCTCCCCATGGTTCAGGCATCTTTATGCTATTCTGTTCAGAAGCCCATTTTCCCTTCTTAATCCTCCTTTTCCTCTATGACAGACTTTTAGCTGAGCCAATTTGCTTCCTGATCCAGCTTTCCAGTTAGGTGTCTCTTAAAAGCTGTTTATGTTTTAGCACGAGCAACTGTTTGATATTTTGTTAGTGAGCAACTGTTTGTTAATACTTAACATCAAGAGCTATTAGATACACAAACACTTGCTGGCCTTCAAAATATCCTTCCACATATCCTGTCTCTCCACATTACTCATGTGGGAAAGGTTGAGTGTTAAATGTAGTATGCATTTGTTTGGAATTGTTTTTTTTTCAACGAGGTCATCACATCATGGATTTATATCAGTTTCACTTCAAATGTGGTGTGACATTTTCCAGCTTCCAGCCCTCTGGTTACAGCTGCCACAGCCTTGCCTTTAATTTGCATGGGGGAGGGAGTGTTCTTTGGAGTTGCTTCAAGGCTTCACAAACTGTTGACAGAAGGAAGACATGAAATGCCTCACTGAACCAACTCCAGGCCCAATAAATGCAAACAATTCAAAGCTAGAAGTATCTGGCAGCTGCAGCTGATTTGAAAAAATTTTTTGTTGTGCCAGGAAAATCTTTTCCTTCAACAAGGTTGTCCCTGGAATACATTAGGAGCCACAAAACACAGAACAATATCCTTGGTAATGAGATTATTTTCTTGTCTGTCGTATCGCTTAAGGTAGTTTGGAAAATTCCTATCATTCAGGAAGGCCGAGGAAAGCCTGAGATGCTAGTTTGGGTTTACTTGCCAGTCATGACCTGAAGGTGTCTGTCTGAAAAGGTGAAGATCTACAGCTACACATAAACATGGAATTGCATGGGGGAACATGAACATGAAAGCAGCAGGAGGAAAAGGGGAAAAGGCTGTGATGTGCTCAGAAAGTATAAACACCCATTAATCCTGCTGGGATGAGGGAACAGCCATAACTGCCTGGACTGGGCTTGTTAAAGAGGCTGTAGCACATATGACTGTGCAGTCATAAATGCCAGTGGAAAAGGAGCATGGTGCTGGCACTTCACCACAGTCAGTTCCAACAGCAAGTCCATCCATGAGACACCCCCGGGAGTCAGTCACTACTTGACACTGACATTTTTATTCACTATCCTGTTACAGAAGAAATGAGGGTTTTGCTGTCACATACTATTTCTTAAAGTTACCACGCTGGCACAAAACACAAACTCACTACGGATTTTTGTGACTTGTACCCTTCTCAGAAACAGCTACTTCCTTGGAATCAAGTTAGACAAAAATAGTTTACCGCCCATCACTGATGGAGGCTGTAAATGCCACTAGTCAAGCTCTGCTTGGGCAGCTGCCTGCACTCCCCAGGCTTTTAAGAGGGAAGCTGGTGGACAATGGGCTGCTCTGTTGAGTGGATCTGCACAGATTTTCATTACCCTCAGTTCCGTAACTATGCTTCTTCACAAAGCCCCTTTTCAAAGCAGTCTGACCTACATGTGAGAAGCAGCAGTGATTTTCTTGGAAGTGAACTTCTTGGTACAACTGAATGGTGCACTTTTATCTTTTTAAGAAATATCTCCGATGAAGTTAATGAAGTTGACTTTTAACTCTGCTATGGAACACCCAATAATACAAATTTACCAAAGTGAAGCGAACAAAGCAGCAAAATAGGTGAGGCTTTGATTTGAACAGCACATTCTAATTTAGGTGGGTGGCAGGGGAACAGCATCATCCCTTCTGGCAATCATACATGTCCCACCTGAAGCCTCCACGCAGTTAAAAATGAAGTTTCATGAGTTAGTTCATTGTCTCCATGTGCTTGGAGTGCAAGACACTGAGGTAAAAAACCAGTTTAAAGTACAGGTTAGTGCCAAGAGCTACGCAGTTACCATTCTGGTTTGCTTTATTTTCAAACCGGCCACATGAAAGTGATGATGTAACCTCCCAGAAAACAACTAAACCCAGGTGCATTTCACCTGTGGACAGTCATTTTCAGGGGAATTCTGGCTCAGCAGCAAGGATGGCATCTGGTTTGAAAGGCAAGACTGTATGGGCCCTGGGCTCACTCAGCAGAAAGCAGAGGCCGGTGCCTGTTCTCCCTGCGAGCGCTTCCTCGCTGCACTTCCCTTGTTTTTACAACACCTGAGACCAGCCTGACGGAAACCAAGGCGTGTGAAAGAGGAAGCTGTTACCATGGAACCCAGGAACACTACATGTAGGGAGGAAGCTACAGGTATAAAATGTGAGAAGGGTTTGCCTCAGGAAGCAAACAGATCTTTTGGAAAATAGGGAGGAGAGCTACAGTGGCTTGGGGGGGTATTTATGAACCACTGTTGTGCTCAGCTCAGACAACACCATTCTCTGAGCACTGGGAGAGGATTAGAATCCATCTATATTATTCCTGCTCAGCTGTTTACTCCACCAGATGGGAAAATCTGCATCCAAACAGCAGAAACATGAGTATTATCACTGCCTTATAAAAAGTCTCGTCTCACAAGCTTAATTAGGCTTATTCCCACCACACAATAAATTTAGTACTTGATTTTATGTGATTCATTTTGTAGATGCAGCATTTCTGTTAACCTTTACACAGTACGACATACAAAGACAAGTGCTTGTGCTTTGTAGAATGTTTTTAGAGATTGTAAAAGTGTTGAGTGCCTTGAAATTTATGAACCAATTTCCACCCAAAAATACTTCAATAGTGTAGTCAAAAGGTTAGTCAAAACTGGCTTTAAAATTCTCAGCTATCAAAAATCTCTACTTATGCAAAGCAAATCTTTTCCAATGTAACATCTCTTTTGACTGCAATATAGTCCAAACCTTGAATACAAAATCTAACATTTTTCTATTTGAAACAGTGGGAGTTTATCAATGTTATTCCTCAGTGGCCTTGTAAGATTCAATGATTTTTAAGATGCTTCTATTCTACTGCTCTGCTGCTGTCTGTGGAACAGGAGAAAAAGACAAAACCAGACAACTGGAAAAAAAAATCATAACCATTCTTGTAACTTTACACATCTGTAGATCCTCTTAAGTTTGATATTGAAATTATTAAAAAGCAAGCATTATATTTAATCAGAGCCATTATGATTCAAGATTTAAGGGACATGTATGGGTCACATTACTACAGAAGTATCACGTTCTTTGGCAATGACGATTCTGATGCCATGTTGTTATAAGCTACAATCACTTCAAAGAGGTCACTGATGTGTCCTCAAATGTAAAAGCTACCAGTTAATATGAAACTCTAACAAAGATGTTTCCATTATCCAGCACCTGCATTGCTTGGTCTGCATTTACCTAATATAAAACACAGTAAATGCAAATGCTTACTCATTTAAAAGAGAGAGGCTATCACACCATGTTGATTCCAGCCATCCCAGAAAACAGTACTCAGAGCTGACCATTTCAGCCCTGAGAAATGTGGCATAACTGGCAGTAAACAGAAGAAGCTTGACTGAAAAAGTTGTAGATTTGCAGATGACCGCAGGAGAATCAGTCCAGTCCAGAAGCATAGTTCACATAGCATCGAAATTCATTGGCTAAATTTCGTGAGTGTTTTGGAATAAACTTGCACATCTTCACACCAAGATGCTTTGCTGCCTGTTCCTCCATGACTGCACCTGCAGCAAAAATAATTGGTATTCAATAAGAAAAAAACAGTAACAGAATGTTTGAACTTTTTAAACAGCTCCTCCCAAATACATACTTAGAGAGCCTGGTTTTTTTTAATAAAGGCAGGCTTAAAGCTACTACACTCTCAGCCTTCCTTAACAACAGAATCTGTTGGGAAACTTAAAGTAAATCTAGAAGAATGGAAGACATCCCAAAGAAATGAATACCCAAGAAATTTCATACAAAAAAGTAGAGGGTATCAGTGCTGTTTTTACACAAACCAAACTTGAACTCAGTCTTCTTGCTACATTCCAAGGAAGTTAAATGGTAGGGAGCCGTGGGAAATGCAAACAGATTACATCTACTCTTTCACTTACATAAACCACGGAGTGATGTTTGCAGCTACACAGCGAGAAATCCCTGCTTTGAGCAGTAAACTGAAGGACCACTTATCCATTCTAGGGAAAAGCTTCTGAGAACCACCCTTGTGTGTGACTGCCATGTGCACTTAAACCAAGGAGCAGGCCACTTTCTTTTAATTTTTCTTTATTTTGCCTGCTTGGTTGCCTTCCCTCAAATTGTACATACAGAGGGGTTTTGACCTTTGCTTTTTGGAAAGGTTTCCTGGATCTCTTCAGATAACAATACAGTAATAACAATACAGTTTAAGAAAAGCCATGACTTGGGTAGACACACATCACTTATCAAAACAGCAAGTGCACCTTCCTAAAGAAGGACCCACAAGAACAGATATCTAGTTATCTGGGTTTTGTTTTTATCACTGCTTTTTAATTCCTCCTGCTGTATTTCAGTGCCTAAGACATAAACAAAACTTGCACCTATGTTTGCCATTCCCAGATTTCAATCATTGCAACTATAGAGAGTGGCTTCTACAAGAAAAAATATATTTCTGGAATTTTGCTGGATGATCTTATAATTCCTCAAAAATTTAGTAGAATTCACAATACCATAGGAAAAAAGTACTGACTTGAACTATTAAAACCCACTTCTGTTTAAAATAAAGGTTGAACTCAAGTACTCAAATAAAAAGATTAGGATACATATTCCTCCTGAAATTGATGATAATTCAGCATTATTGAGTTAGTATTTGTCTCATGTAAGTTTGTCATTAGAAAGAGAGAAAAAAGCTACTTAAGGGGGACCTAATATTTTTATTAGTTATACCTGTGCAAAGCAGAATCTTTCCTTTTGTTAGGTATTTGATGGTCTCTGCAGTCTTTTGAAGACATTCCTCAGACAGATAGGGTGGATCTGCTATTACGATATCAAAACTGTGTGGCAGGAGATTTTCAGGCAAGTCCAAAGGGTGGTTGTAATCATAGAAGATAAACTCTTCTCCATACACAGAAAACCTTCTGTCATATTCCAGTATACACACAGAAAAATCCTCATCATCCTGTTCTTTCAGTTTCTGGTACACACTCGGTGCACTAATGCATGCTATCCTGAAAAAAACACACAATAACTTAAAATTGTAATTTTAAAAGGCAAACAACAGCAACAAAACTCTACAGCAGTCCTCAGAGAGGCTTTGGGAAAACATTTTAAACATTAGTCCCAAAAATGTAAAGTATTCTTACTCCATTCCAGCAATTAACTACCTTAGTAACAAAGTTTTAAGTATGAAGTTACCTGTTCAACCCCATGCTACACAAAGATGTTAAGCTTAACTACAGAGAAAGTCTTGTTTCAGAAAAGCAAGGAAGTACACTCAAAAATGAAAAATTACTGTTTATAGAAGTAGGAAGAAAACCAAGTTTCTTCCATCTGTTCTCCACAAACATAATATAAAAACTAAGAAAATAATTACAAGTCAATATTGTGCTCTGAAGCACTTTGTATTTCTCAAAAAATGTAAAAGATTTATAGTAAAGTTTTACAAGGCACAGGCTACAACATTCAATGAAATGACAAAGAGGAACACCAGTATAAACTATTAACTAAATAACATCAAAGCAGTTCTGCAGTACCTCAGTTGAACAAAACTGAAGTACAATGAGTAATGAATTAAAACTGCAAGCTCTTGTCTACAGAGCAGAAACAAAATATTTGCAGAGGAGACATGTTAAATCTACAACAAAATTATTAAACCTACCTGCCACCTTTTCCAGCTGCCAGAGCTGCTTCCTTAGCCAGGCACGATGCGGTTTCATCACTGTACCAAAACTGGCTCAGTTGCTGAGAAAGATAACGCACAATTACAAACAACATCAAGTTACATGTGGTGAGTCAGAACTGAAGAAAACCACAATCCACAACAACTTCTCAGTTCACAACCTGTAAAGCTGGGAAGGTGACTGTTTTCCTGACAGTCTTCCTGCTTCTGTAATCTAGTGATATGCAGCAGGTACCTTACACTCCGTGTTTCCAAAGCATGAACTGCAGTATCAGGAAAACCAAGAAATCCAAACCACTCACAAGGTATTTCAAAGCCAATGTGCAGATGCACATTATTTATCTGTTCTTAAATTGAGTTCCTTCAGCAGACAAGGAAAAAGGCCCTTGAAAAGTGACAGTATAGGAAGAAAGAAAAGGATAAGAAAACTAAATCAGAACGATCAGAAAGAGGAAGACCAAAAAAACCCAGAGACAAATCAGAAATCAGTCTGTCACAAATGAAAACAAGCAGCAAAACAGCCATCCACAAAAATAAAAGAAATAAAACACACACAAAAAAAAAAAAAAAAACACACCCCCCCCCCCCCAAAAAAAAAAAAAAAAAAAAAAAAAAAAAAGTGAAAGGAAAGATCACTTGGTCTTGTTACACTATGTCTGTCTCAGACTCAGGGAAGTCTTCACTAGTATCACATGCCAGGCTGGAGTTAAAATTTCCAGAAGGGACAGATGCTTCTGTTAGCAGCTTTATTCCCTCTCCAGGTACTTTCAGTTTGTACCCCGCATGCAAATGTGGAGCAAACAACTATATCCAGATTTAATACTAAAGCAAATCTCCCTACAGTGTTGCCATCCATTAATAGCAACATCTTGAGTGTTCCCCTCTTTCATTTCATTTCATTTCATTTCATTTCATTTCATTTCATTTCATTATCCAGCCACAAAAGAAACTTGGTCAGGGCTACTCCTCTATCTGTGCTTCACTTACTGAAATTCATAGTTTCTTACCCAGTCTTCTTCTATTGAGCCAATGGAATATTGATTAAACCCCTGGGAGGTCTTCATGCCCTCTCTCTGCTGCTGTTCCAAATAGAACTCCTGGAGGGCAGCCAATGTATGGGATGAAAGCTGGGGAATGTCGTCATCATTATCATCCATTTTCTTAGATGTCAACAAGAAAAAGGAAATTAATTAAATTAACCCTTTTCAATTGTGAATGTTTTTTAAAACAGCATAATCTTGTGAGGTAAAACAACTTCCACCAAGAATGCAGCTAACTAGGAAAACCTCCTAACTAAAGAAAACTTATTCCCTCTACTTAAGCACTCTTAAATCAGTGAGGCCAGATGGAAATAACAAGTCTCCACAGAGAATTCAGGAAGAGCAACAACACAGTTCCCTTTCTGAACAACATGGATTTGGCTTGTGTTCTTACAGGGAAGTTGACATTACAGTTCTTGGTTTCCTGTGGATCTGGAAAAACCTATAGAAATTATTCCCTTCCTTCCTAGAAATAATGATAGCTATTGGTCATTCCTTCCCATGTTCAAAAACCACACAATTTTGACTCCAAATGAAGTAAACTAGCATTCTAGCTCGGCATCACCCGGTTTTAACTTCCATGCCACAAAAAGATTCCTCTAAATGCCACAAACCTACAAGGGGAAAAAAAAAAAAGCAATCAAGAAGCTCCAAAAAGACACTGTATGTACCAGTGGAAAAGTACAGGCATTTTCAGAAAGCTCCTGAAGTGCGTGCTGCCAGGCAGCATCCCTGAGCCCTCTGACCCCAGGCAGCAGAGCAGCCTCTCCCCGGGAACGGTGCCACCTCGTGGAACGGAGGTGCCAGAAAGGAATCAGCAAGTGAAAAGAACTGGAGAAAACTGAGAAAGATTCTTCTCTCAAGAAACCCATTTTCCCTGCATCCAGCCTAAGGATCAGCACACGAGCAATGCCTTTAACAGACCCTGGAGATACAGACAAGGATACGCCTGCATTATGCAAAAGTCACCGAGAGCCGCTGGCAACCTGAACAGAGTGAACATTTTGAGTCATTTCAAGTGGAGCTGTTCATGGCTCTTCTCCTCATTCCCTGAATTACAAGGAGAGCTCCTGCACTGGCAGCCTCCTCCCCTTCCACCCTTCCTTCTGCTCTAAAAAGCTTTCAAGATGAAGTTTCCTAAAACAGCTTTTTCCTGCTTGCTGGAAAAATGGTACAAAATGGTACCTTCCCCTGGCACTGTGAGATAACTGTGCCAATTCCTCAGTAAGTTTTTTCCTAAGGAAAGCTCTTATCTGCAGAACGTGGCTTTTCCAGAGTATCATTTACTGACTTGCTGGCTTCTCAGGGGAAGAAGGGCCAAACAGGGAATTGCTCACAGCCCAAAGATCCATCTACGGCATCAGCCTCACACAAGAGAATTCCGGAGTCAAGCTACTTAGTAAAACCAAAATCATTATTTCCCCCCTAGTTTTTCATTGAAGAAAACACAAATGCTTTAAGACTATTTACATTATTAAATTTCGTATTATTTTAAATATTATAGAAATGATTGTATGTCCCGACAGATAACACAGTTTCTAGCCACAATGTTCTAACAACACACAACACTATGACCATTTTAGGTCCTATACAACAACTTATTTTTGTTAGGACATGGTAGAAATTTACAATCAATCCTTACTCAGAACATTTTTTTTATTATCTGAATGATACATACAGTAATCTGGTTTGCTATTACCCCCTAAGCAAGAACACAACCAGGCTTTGACTCTAAGAAATGGAAATGGGAGGAAAGCTTCAGTTTTTAAGTCAAAAGTTGAAATTTTTTTATTTTCTGTTCAGTGAGCCCATACTGAGCTTTGCAAAGACTAAATCCAAGTCCATGAATCAAAACCCTCACAGATAAAGTTGCTGATGAAGAATCTGCCATTGTTTCAGAAGATAAAAAAAGCATACTGCCATAGACATCTTTTATCTATTAATAATTTTTAGTTGATTTTTTAAACTCTTCCTTTTGGTTTGTAAATTAGAGCGTTAGGAACCAAGAAGTAATTAACTGTGAGGTTTTGCAAGGAGAGGTAACTCAGAACATATGGTAGAAATATTACATACAGCTATTAAAAATGCCTCCAAAATTCAATATAATTTTCTGAATGTATACACTGACTCAGGTTATTAGCATGAAGACATTCTCATGCTTCAGAACGACATCAGAAAACCCTTAAAGTGAGTTTATGTGTACAAGACTTGTAAATTCCTTCAAGGGAGACAGTTCTACTGTTTGAAATCCCTTCATTGTCTCTTCCATTAAGTTCACTGCTCTCAAGTCCAGAAGCAACCCTGAAAGTTCTGCAGGAGGATGGGAAGAAGCACAGAAGCCCACAGTGCCTCTGGCACTCAGGGAATCTTTGCACCCTTAATTCCCAAGGCCCCTGAGGCTGCAGCTGACCAATCCCTGCTTGCCCTGGGTCCCTCCACATGCAGACCATGCTCCATCCTCACATGGACACTCTCTGGAAGCCACAAAGGGGGAAAACAGATATCCAAGAACAGCTCAAGAACACTGCGTAAGGTTTAGAAAATGACTCTCATGGTGAAGTCAAAGTTCACCTGAAGGAAAACACCAGAAAGGGAGGCAAGCTCCCTCAGACAGAGTGCAACAGGAACAGGCAGGGCTGTGTTCCTAGGGTAAAATGGCAAATGTGAATGCTACTGGTCCCTAAAGAGCCAGATCTACCCACAAACCAGGAAAAATGGGGTGAGAAACGTGGCCTGCAGTGCAGCAGGCAGGATGAAGGGGGTGGTGGTCCCTGCAGACTCCTCAGTCCCTTCCCCTGTGCACAGCTCAATCTCTCTCTTATTAGCTGATGCACTGCTCAGGCAAATGTCATCACTACAGAGTGAAAGCTCTCCAAAGAAAACAAAAACTAAATTAAGAGAGACAAGAGCTGCTGCCACAAAGAGCAGCACAGGAGACTCCAAGGCCTTGTCCACACAAGAATGTTGAATGTATTTAACAATATGGCGGTCACGTATGAAAAGTCCATTTTTATATAGCCAAATTCTGAAACAGAGAAAAAAATACACAAAGTTAAAAGAAACACTATGGAAAAATTACCAGTCTTTGGTCCTCAGTACATTTATTTCATCTGTTGTTATGCCCATGTGGAGAACAGGTGATAAGAAAACATTAGGAAGGATTGCTAAAAGGCCAAGGAATAGAAATACATCTGGAAAGCCATGCTGTTCTTCTCTGGGAAGGAGGAAGAAGAGGACAGTGTTAGCCCGTTAGATCTTTTACTAAGAATAGAAAAAGCACATGTGCAACTTCAGAAAAGATCTTATTCTAAGAGTAACCTTGATCAAAAGACAGAGAGCATGAAATGGAGTTAAATCTAGTTGTCTGCGTTTTTTCCAAGCTGCCCAAGTCAGTCTTTGAGACAAGCAGCTCATCATCCAAGGTGTTTGTAGCACACACCGAGAAATGTTGGCCCGTGGTGTGCAAGCCGAATGAAAGTCACCTGCAAGGGGCTGCAAGCACCTGCCTGGAGGTAGAGAAGTCCTGATCTGATAGACTGGAAAGCTACTAAATATCGGGACTTGTGCCCTGATACCTCAAAAGCCGGAATTTCACAATGTCACACGGAAAGTTCATAGAAGAGAAGCACTCCGAGGATTACCAAAACCGCAGAAACTGCAGTGGATTAACAAAGTCAACTCAGGAGGCCTGGGGGCTACTTCCAGCACAAGGAAAATATGCTGTGTGCCACTGAGGGCGCGCAGGCAGGGCTCGGGATCGCCGGTGCCCCCACGCGTGCCTGAGGGGACACGCACGGCTCCGGGAGAAGGCCGGGACCTTTCCTGCTGTCCCCTCCCCCGTGTATCGCTCCGAGGGAACTCTGCAGCCACACAGAGTCCCCATGGGGGGCACGGGGTGACCCCAGCCAGCCCGTCCGAGCCTCGGCCGCCATGGTCCGCGGGGTGCAGCGGGGTCGGGCGGTGACGCGGCGGTGAGGGGGCGGTGAGGGGGCTCCCCGCCGCCTCGGCCCCGCCACCCTGGCCGGGACGCCGCGCGCGCTCCCTGCTGGACGCGTTGAGGCCAGGCGGCGCTGCCGGCCCCGAGCGCGCCGGGAGTGGCGTGCGGGCCGGGAGGTGGGACGGGACAGGCCCGGCAGCTGAGCTGGGCCAGACACCTCAGGCACCCCGCCTGCCAGACTCGGAGAGCACAGGCATCCCTCGAGGCAGATGGCAAGTGCTCAGGAGCCGCCAGCTTCTGCCTTGCACCGCAGCCCAGCGCCCCAAACTGGTTTTCTACATCTGGCGCTCCTGTCCTGGCTTTCCATTTCTATTCAGCATTAGCAGGCTGGAACAAGCTCTCTTTCTTGCATACAAACGGAAGTCGAGCCGATTCTTAGATGCTTTCAAAAGATCGCAAGTTTTAAAATACCTTCCTTGTTTAACTTCATAAAATCATAGAATGGTTTGGGTTGCAAGGGACCTTAAAGAGCATCTAGTTTCAACTGCACTGCCATGGGCAGGAACACCTTCCGCTATCCCAGGCTGCTTCAATCCAACCTGGCTTTGAACACTGTCAGGGATGATCCACACCTTCTCTGGGCAACCTGTTCCAGCGCCTCACAACTGCCACAGTAAAGAATTTCTTTATAATTCCTCATCTAAACATACCTGCTTTCAGTTTGAAGTCATTCCCCCTCATCCTGCCACTATACACCCACGTAAAAAGTTTCTCTCAATCGTTTTTGTAGGCTCATTTAAGGTACTGGAAGACCACAGTTAGATCACCCCAAATCCTTCTGTTTTCCAGACTGAACAATCCCGATCCTCTTAACCTTCCCTCATGTGAGAGGTATTCCCTGCCTCTAATCATCCTGGTGTCCATCCCTGGCACTTATTCCGACAGGGCAATGTCCTTGTGCTGGGGACGCCAGAGCTGGAAGCAGTATTCCAGGTGGGGTCTCACTAAAGCAGAGGGGAAAAATTTAATTCACTATTTATTTCCCTTTGATCATAAAAACTTCCCACTTTCCTGTTTCTCATGTGTAGGCACAACATGCTTTTCTGACATCTCTCATGATCTCACTGCCCCAAGACAAAAAGCTCACCCATTTTTCTCATTCTTTCTTTATAAAGTCTGATGTTTGTAAAAGTCATGTGCATAGTGTTGTCTCTCTGCCACCCAGTGACTCCCCTAGAATCCCACTCATAGGAGGTTGCCCATCAGATTATTTAACCCAACAGCAGGCTCTCCTCATGTTCTCCAGAGCCAGAAGTTGTATCAGCAGTGAGCTGAATAAGAAATTGCTGTTTTACCTAGAACCTGCTCAGTCTTCACCTGCCACAACATTTCACTGTGGCTGAACAGAAAGTCATGGGCTCAGCACTGGCCATTAATGAACAGAACAGAACTACTGCTTTGGAAGACAGAAATAGTAAATTAATCATAAAATATTTTTGCAGCACAGCTTATGTAAGCAGCAGAGAATCAATTTTCTTGCCAGCACAGGATATGGGGATAAGCCTATTTTTTCCTTCAGATCTCCATATTTTTAACCTCCCTCACGTGGAAACAAAGCTCTTCACGACAGTAGAGAACTGTGGGCATTTTCATTTGTTTTAAAAGACTTCTTTGCATCTAGATCTGGCATTCAATGTATTACCCACTTTGTCTTTGAAAGCTCTTGACAAAAAAGGTCTTCATCCCAGCACAGAAAACTGTCACATATGGAGGGCATCCATACCTATTCATGCTGCCAGCACTGCTGTAACTTAAAACAAACCAACCAACCCCTTTTCCCTGCATTGTGGAAAGTGACAATTGTCTTGATATTGTTACCTCTGTAGCATTACTGAGTGCAGCAAGAAATGTGGTTTAGGTACTACAGTGAAGTGACACTTCAGTAATTTTCCTATTTCATGCATGTTAGTAAGGCATTTTACATGAAAAACATTCTGCACAGGGTTGAAATGAAAGTAGAAATGAGACTGGGATGACACACACTCTCAGTCCAGATTTCCCAGAGCAGCAGAGTGCCCCTTGGGAAGCAATTCCTCCTCACCAGCAAGGTTAGACAGATCACACAAGGGCACATGGCTGTGTGGGGGCTCGGGGATGGGCTGACAGGGTGACATTATTTAGGTTATGATATCAAATACTACTTGGCAGCAAACACAGTCCTTGCTTGAATCCTGTTACAAGACAGTTCTAGAAGCAAAGCTCCAAAGGAGCTCAAGTGATGCTGTAGGAAGGAAAGATAACAGGTTATCTCTGGCTACAATTTCTTTGGCATGCGAGGACAAATAAAATACAAACACAGAAATACCTGTAAAGTGCACCCTGAAAGAAATTTCTTATTAATAACTAGGTTTTAGTGTTCCCTAATATTTTTTGCAGACAGGTATTTCCAGTTAGGCTATCTCCCCTGTCCTTTCACTGACAGACCCATGTCACCCAGCAGTGACACTGGTGTCCTTGAGACAAACCTGGTGACAGAGATCACTGCCTCTCCACTAATGCATTTGCTAGAAACAGTGTTTAAAAACACAGTTCTACCCTGCAAAGCAATAGCAACTTGTTACTCACAAGGCATTTCTGTTTTGGAGTTTGAGTTTTTAGTTTTACTCTGTCGCATTTTTTCTCTACTAATGAAACTCTAGTTTTGTTCTCACTGTAGCACAACCCGCAGCCATATGAAAAAGTATAATCAGGTTTAATTAATATGAAAATAGATTATTAAATTCTTATTGTAGAATCTTTCCTGTTGCCATTACGTCTAAAAAACTTCTATTAACTTTTTTTCCAAAAAAGTCCAAAAACCCACATAAAAAACCCCCTCAAACCAACTGCACATTGATTTGGAAGGCAGTGAAGCATGCAATGCTTTACAGCCATGCAAGGATTATTTCTAGTTAATAACATAATCCTTCTTCTGATGATGGAAAACAGCAAAGTGAAAATATTCTACTTAGAAAACAACCTGCAACACATCCTCTTCGTAAGCAAAGGTTGCTGCACGTTTACTTTCACTCCCAAGCTGTTCTCCCTACAGATGGAGAATCAGATGTGTGTTGGAGCCCCACGGGGTACCTGTGTGGGCCAGGTGCACCACAGCTTCCCAAGACTTTGTAGCACAATGGAAGGACAGACTGCCAGTCAGCCTCTTCAAAGCTTGCAGTCACTCCATGAATTCAGGTACAGAAATAAGCTTTCATCTTTAAGTAGTTCATGGAGTCTAAACTCTTCTCTATGTTTCCAAGACAGAAATCTTAGAAACATGACAGTGATACAGGATCCCCGTGTCTTCTTTCTATTTTGCCAGGCTTTGTGCATTCCTTGGAAATGATTCAGGATCCACAGAGGGCTACAGCTTTCAGATAGAAAAATGCTCTACATAAGTGACCACTAGTCACTTAATAACACCTAGTGGTATTGACATTTCAAACAGACTTTACAAGTATTTGAAAAAAGAAAACCCACCCAACCCTTCAACAGAATTACCAGTATCTATACTTCTGACCATTTTTACATCCCCATAGATTTTACCAAGGCTTCTGATTTACACAGTTCTCTCTAAAAATGTCCTGAGATGCATGGGAGCATCCAACCTTCATGGCATTGTCTGGCCCCAAAGCCTTGTCATGGCTGTTTTTGCTTTTTCCCCAAAAAGATGTAATCACTCTGCCATCACAAGAAGCAGGAAGGAAAATATATAAAATATATTTAGCAAAACCAGTAAAATTAAAGTGGAACAGAAAATGCAGTCAAGTAGCAAACATGTACAGCAGCAGATTTTACAGTTTTTCCTACACATACCTCTGCACTTATTTCACACACGCTTTTTAAGGAGAAGGAAGAAAATAGAAATCAGATAGTGTTACGAAAGAAAACATTTCTTTTCCCGGACAGTAAATGGGGTTTATTACTGCTTTCTGCTTTTGAAACTCCAATTCAGACTATATATATACCTCTAAGAAAAATAAGAGAAGGACACCCTTTTCTCTGTCCCTAAAGCAAAATTACACTGTCCTCCTTTTACAGACTATACTGGTATCTTAAATAGTTACACTCGCAGGATCTAGACATTATCTGGCCATCTTAAGAGAGGCAGGTAACAAACATTTTAACCAAGATACAAAACAGGTATCCAATTTTTCCAGCTTTCCTGAGGCTGAGTGAATTGTTTAAATACATGTGCGCTTATCAAAATCCATGTTACAGTACATTTTAACAGTAGTTTGTTAAGAAATCATGAAAGTGCATAACAGCCTAAGAGCAGGCAAAAAGTACTTCAGAAGAACAGTCTTTCCTTAAAGTGGCAGAAGAATATAAGCCTTCCCCAAAGTAGTGTTGTTCTTGTGTGAGGACATCAGTGATCTTCCTAGAGATTCCACAGTGTGGTGATGGGCTTTTGCCTTTGGGGTTGTTTTTTTTTTTTTTTTTTTTTGTGAGTTACAACAATCATTTCAATGAACAAAAGACCATTAGTACTATTGGTGCAGTTCCAAAACTAAAGCAAATGTCCTGACAGCTTATTAAACCAAGTTACCAGTGAGGCTTTCAAATCTCTACTTGTGTTGGAGTCTAGTGATGACTTTCATTCAGGAAACACCAAACACAGAGACAGGAAGCGGTTTGAATATGCCAACCTAAACTGCAGCATCCAAAACAGTAACTTAAAGCAAATCAAACACATTTGTCTTTACAACCATTAACAGTAGGCCAGACAGAGAGAGGAAGAAAAAGGGAAGTGCATCACACCCACCCAACTTGTAAAGGCAACAGTGTGTCAGGAAAATCAAATCCAATACCATCTAAGAGATGTTAAAGTGAAAACTGCTGTTCCACAAGATTCAAATATAGACAGCAGAAAAACTAGTAATGAATTATGTATCCATCACAGTGGGTAGCTTCCTTGTTCTCTTTGGATATATAGATTTGTCTGGAATGTTTTCCAAAATAAAGAGGAATTTATTATTTAATTAACAAAACTTACACTGATAGTACCGCATTTAATTTCAGAATTCCAAAACAGTACTCTTTCCCCCAACAAACTTGTTGATAAAATGGCAGGCTTTTACTAATCTCTTTCAAGATGTCATGTTAAACATTACATAATTACACTTGTAGATTGATCTGTTTTTCTTTTTCTGGATAAGATTGCAAAATTATCACTTTCTTCTCCTTCTCCTTCCCTCTTCTAGTTCATGTACAACCTCCTCCTTGGTTGGCTGTCCAGAAAAATTCCACTTGGAGGGTTGAGCTTTTGTACTTTTCTGCTTGTAAGACATGGCAAATCACTGATCAAAAAAATTCACCACGAACTCCATCACTTACAACTGAAACCAATATAAGTTTCAAAAAGGCAAAATTGATGGGGTTTGTGTATACTTAGACAAACAAGTGTGAATAAAGGCTTTGTAACCAAATCGTTCAAGTTTATTCCAGAACTCATATTTAAGGTAAAGCAGAATAGTTCAATTTTCTACATGAAAGGTTCTTGGATACGCTGCTGTTAGTCTTACCAGTTGCATTCAGGAATTTCCTCAGAATTACCTTAAATGTTCGTGTTCCTCCCCAAAATATTCATTGAACGAAACCATGCTAATATAAATATAAAACTGCATAATCTTACTTTTGAAACCAGTAAAATTCTAGTGATACATACAGCCAAGATATATAGCAAGCTGGCCCTACCACAGTTGTTGCGTAGTTTTACTTTCAGGATTTGTGAAACTTTTTTTTTTTTTTCCTTTATCTAAATGATGTGAGTGCATGGAAGTAAGAGGGGGACACTAGAAAATTGCTGTAGTTTATTTAAATGTAATTGTATTATAGCATATTAGGAACTGCTGCCTGTAACTGTTCTGATATCCATGAAGTAACATGCTGTTAGATGTTCCTTACACAGGAACAGATTATGAGCTTGGAGAATATTTCTGTGCCAGATACCATAATAAAAACTGTTTAGATTAAATATACACACATACACACAAATTAAAATTAAAGACCCAGAAATCAGTATCCCTTTTGAGTAGACAAATGCCACCAATAATAGTGCCCAGGAAAGCCACTGTTAAAACTTCTTTTGGAAGATGGGGGAAAAGATTAATCTGATCATATATTCACAGTCATTTCTGGTAATTGCACTCCAGTGTGAGATGCTGCTTTTGCACCCCTAATCACTTTTTTCTGTTGATGGATAAGCTCATGCCTTAAGTGCTGAAGTAACTTAAAGTTACACCACCAACTTTTAACCTAATTACTGTGCATTCACTGTAGCCAAAGAGCAAAATGTGTAGCCTAAGATTTCATAATGTTGCTTGTTATGTTTCCACTGTAAGGAAGGATAACAAATGCTTTTTCAGGGATTCAACAAAGGTGAGATTTTAGAAAAATATTAAACAAGAATACACACAAATCACACGTGGCCAAAACAAAATAAAAAAGCCTTTAGTGGAAAACAATTTTATCCTCTTCCTGCTTATGGATTTTAAAAATACACAAAGTGATCATTTCAAAATTGAAAATTCAGTCATGATAAGGCTTGATTACACAGCCATTTTCCAAGTCTTATTGCAATAAAATGTGAAATACTTCTATGCAACTTCATATCTTCAACTGTACAGATAAAACAATACTTGAAATCGACTAGCACTTCAATCCCTGTGTTTTTAATATATAAACTCAACACGGTATTGAACGACACATTTAAAATATTTACACACTTGACCAACAGCAGTACTAGCATTTATTGCCTTAAAACTGCATGTTCACTGCATGGAGGTTTCTTATTTTGCACAAAGAGAACAAATAATATATGGGTTTTTTTTCCTAACTGAAAATTCCAGAATGTTTTAATGAGAGATTGAAATGTGTGGCGAATACTATTAGAGAGGTTTTTATCAATTTCAAGTATTGAGCTGTAACAGACTGGAAAATTACATGGGTGGTAGTATCTTCCTCTTGAGGTTGGAAGGGCCGTCCAAATCTGCTTAAGAACAGCTTAAAAGGACAGGAAAAGCAGGGTAGGGAATAGGAAGAAATGAAAAATCAGAATCAATTTTAATTCACTGAAGAGAAGGGAAAGCCAGAGGTATCTTACTTCTCAGTTTCTAGGGTCCCAAGAAATCTCATACTGAAAAAAGGGCTTTATAATATAGCTGAGAGTTTGAGGCTCTAGAGCAAAACACACTTCGTGATTTGCTTCATGATCAGCGCTAGAAAACATTAATTTACTGAAAACAGAGCACAAGCTACTCAAATGCAAAATTTCTGGGGGGCAGGGGAGCAGGGCTGGCTCTTTAAATTTTAATTGTTATCATTAGGCTTTGGTTACACTTAGTGACTGGAACAGACATGGGAGAAATGTCTGGTATTTGTTCCTTGCAGAAAAATGTGAAGAAAAACCAAAAGTAAACCAAAGAAAACCCCTACCACCGCAAGCAGCACTTGTCACAAGCAGAGGCACCAAAGCCTGAATAACCAATAACTGTCCTCTCTCTTTGAAGATCAGAACTGAGGCACACTGGTGGGGAATCTCACCTTATCTAAGAAGCTGCCATTTCAACTGGCTGTAATTGAAATAATGACAATTTACAGCAAGCATTACTGTACTGCAGTAGATCAGTCCTGGGAACACTGCACCACTGCTGCCTCTACTGGGCTTTACCATTATGAAAATCTTCTGTTTTCATTACAGTAAATCTTACACCTCACAAAACTAAAATTAAAGTATATAATATTTACATAGCATCTCAGATCCTCAGTGCATTTTATAGGCATAGGCTAATCCTCACAACATCCCTGTGAGGTAGGTAGGTGTTAATGCTATTTTAACAATAACACAGTTCTAGTGATTTGCCAATGGCCACAGAGGATCCTGTAGATAAACATCACAAAATTAGAGGAGCCTGGCTCCTACTCCTGCGCTTATATTCATGAAGCTACTTCAATAAAAAAACCCACCCCTTCTTATGTAATCACTTAACCAAACCTGAAATTACTTGAAGTATTTTACAAGCAAAATGCTGCAAATTTGTATTTTTTTAATAGTTTAACAGACCACGAGTGAGAATTTGCTTTCCCTTTTAAAGAACTAGATTTTAAATGGACAACTGACTGCTCTGAACAAGCTTATTTTCTAGAACTACATGGCTTAGATATAAAGGGATTTGCCCAGGTAAACACTGGGGCTTTAGTGAGCTCTACTCACTATGAAAGCGATGACTCCCATTCAAACCCCTCTCTTTCAACTAGCAGGATTTGGACATGCTGAGAAAACAAGTTTCTTATTCCTGAGAAAAAAGGTGAGCCCTTTACCATTAAATGGTGAAACACAAACCTCTGGGCAAAAAGTAGCAGATTCTGGTAAATTCTAATTCAGTGAAGCTAATTAAGGCATAAATGCATATGAAAGTGGAAGTTTCATGCATCCAGTCCACTTCTCCCTGTCCCTATGTATCTGTGCTTTCGACAAGGTCTTGAATTTTATGACTGAACTCGATCGTTATGCTTGTCAGTGTTCAAAACTACAGCCTGAACAAAATTATTATGCATTTGAACTAACTATTACAATGGGGAAGGAGCTGGCAAAATGGAAAAGAAGCTAGTCTCAGAACGAAAACACTGGTCCAATAATCTGTTTCAGCAAGAAAAGCCTAGACAAATATATTTGTTGCAATTATATCATGCAGCATTTATAACTTGGTTTGAATTACCTTTTTTCTTCCTTCAAAAAAGAGGTGCATTTTTAGAACCATTATTCACTTCCCACAGTGAATGAAAATTAATGCAATGATGCTGTAAAACTTTCAGAACACTTATGTCGAGTCAGCTCTCAGTGTTCACTACAGTCTGAGTCTTTCCTGTGGACCTCAGTGTGCTTTCACATCCTGATTTACAGCAACTCGATGTGTAGAAGATCACAGAAGATTATTTTTTTCTTTTTTTTTTTTTTTTTTTTTTTTTTTTTTTGGTAGGGATACAGAAGTCAAATAGCTCAGGTAGAAGCAGTCATCAGGAGGAGTAAGAATGAACAGGACTTATTTCCAAAAGCTTTTGCAACTATTTCATGGATGTCACTAAGCAGAGACATCTTAGCATTGTTCTAAAAGAAACATAAAATGGCATGGAAAGATCCCTGTTGAATATATGAGAATGAAAGGAAAATTCAAAAACAGGAAAAAGTAACATCAAGCAGGAAATTAAAAAAAAAACCCTCCAAATGCTTACTAGGACAGTTTAACATATAATATTTTTAAATGAAGGGCAAAGGAAATTTTTAAACCACCTTTAAAACTAGTCTTTGAAAGTGGGTGTTCATACTTTAGCTAAAGTATTGATACTCAAAAATAGTAAGTGTTTTTGCTTGTTACAACACAATGGGCCTGAAAATAAAATTAATGGGTATGCACATGACTTTGCCCAGAACACAAACTCAATTTGTGTTCCCTTCATCACTATATGCAAGAGATTTCAACCCTTTAAAGTTAATAAATATTTTTAAATAGTGAGCCAGTTTTAGGACTAATAAAACAATAGTGACAGAGCTAGTTATAAAAGAAAGGATGACTGAGTGTATCAGTTACTCAGTCAGACCCAAGACATGGAATATTTGCTATGATCTCTTTGAAGACTTCAGTCTAGATACCTGACATCAGGCACATCATAACAAACCAGCAGCTCCTACTGCTGCTGATGATCCCTGGCTTCAGTGCCCTTCATCTGAAAAAAATGAGGTTTCAGAACTTCTGCCCCATCCAACGTACAAACCAGAAAAACTCCAAAAGCAGTTTGAAAAACAGCAAACCCCAATTTAAAAATAAAAACTCAGCCATCACAACAGTTTGAAACAGAATGATCTACCAGGATCATTGTATTTTGTGCAAGTGCACAGTCAAGAAATCCTTTAAAGAAAAGCACTAGAGTTTAAAGAAAAAAATTGAGAGCAATTCTCCTGTTCTAAAATACTATGCAAGTTATCTTAGAAATAAAATACTATCTGGGAAGGTACACTATTATCTAAGAAGTTTTATGGTCATTTTGTAATGTGTAAATCTGCCCTTGCCCAGTTTTCACATAAATTAAAAGAGAAAAGTATAATAAAGTGATGGTATTTTTGGCCTTGTAGATCCATGCTTGAGACACTTACGGATTTAACTTACTAAAAAAAAACCCAACAAAACACCACCCCCCCCCCCCAACAAGAAACCCCACAAAAAACGAAAAAACAAACAAAAACCGCCAAAAAACAAAAAAAAAAACCAAAAAAAAAAAAACCCAATCAGACAAAAAACCCCAACAAACCTTAGATCACTTCTAGCACAGTATTAGAGATTTGTGTCTGTTGTGAGATTCTGGCTATTGTGACTAATTCTGAGATGAACAGCTGAAGAATGGCACAGAACTGCAAACATGAAGCTATACATAGCCATATAAAGGTGTATACCAGAGTTTTTATATAAACTGTAAAACCACATGGGAAATATTTAACAGCATAATCTAGCAGAAATCTTAAACAGAAGGGCCCATTTCTGCCTCTGTGTATTTCCACAAAAATAATTTTACTAGACATGCAGCATTTGTGTTTGCTTCAATTTCCTCTGGCTCATGACAGAAGACAAAGCAGGCCTTGCTTTCGTATTCATGTGCTGCTCTCCCTTGTTGGTTCTATACACTCAGGGCACTATGTTCTGCTATGATAAAAGCTAAAGTGCTGATATAAAAAACCAAGCAAGAGCAGAGCATCTGGGAGAGGTCTGCAGAAGTGGGACTAGATTCAGCAAAAAACAAAAATCTCCTACAGCAGAGACTTCCCAATTACTCTTCCTCACTGGAGTCAAACATACATGCTTGAGTAAAACGGTTTGATGTTCCTGTGCTAGCATAATTGTTTTAGCTAATGCCCAACTTTACAAAGTTTGCCAGTAACTCACACCTTTTGGTTGTTATTGCTTAAGCAAACAGTTCAGTGTAGAAATACATTGCAGCTGCGTGCAACCCAGGTGAGAATCAAGACAGATACTGAAAGTAAAACTACACATGAACCTTGCATTAGACACTCGTTCCAAAACAACACGTCAACATGAAGGGCTGCAACAGGTACACAGCAGCTCAGTGCCAACATCCTAAATCAACTCTCAAGAGTCAAATCTTGCCTTAAAGTTCTTACCTAAAGTATATGAGCTTTTTTTTTTTTATTTTTAAATTAAGGCAATGAACTGGCTACAGTTCCTAAAGTTCATTTTCGGGGAACAAAAATATACACCTTTTTTTATTTTTTCTCTGAACTTTAGGCAGCAGAACATAATGTAAAAACCTGCATTGCATTAAACCTGCAATGTCAGGTTGATGTAGAAAAACAGAACTAAACACAAGTTAAAATACCATTTGGTTTTTCTTCCCCATTGGAACACAAACTCAAACTTTAAGAGAGGAAAAATAAAGCTTAAAATCAGCTAAACTGTTTAGAGCTTTATATGTATCTGCTCCACACTCTAACATGATTTTGGGTAGAAAAGAAATCTGTACGTTTACATGACCATTCATATTTTAAACCAGTGCAGGGGGAAAGGCACTGCATTTATTTCATTGTGCCCATATCTGTTTGCGCATAAATGGGAAAAAACTCAATTCCGATTTTCCGTTCATTCTCTTCCATACCCAAGTATGACAGATTGCAGCTAACACATAATAGCAGAAGCTGATTCAAAGTTGACCTCTCCTATTCCGTGGTGTTATGTTCAAACTTCCAGGCTCTCTAGAATCTGAGATGGCTGCAAAGAACCCAGAGACAGGTACAAGACTTAGTCAGCATTCAGCATTTCTCAGTGCATTTTGCAGAAAGGGTCTAAATTAGGCATAGAGTTTTGTTGTTTATTTTACACAGAGAAGTCCACCAACATTTGCCATAAATTCTTCTAAACTCTTTAAGAAGGCCATCTTCTGCTTACGGTCCAGTGTAGGAGGAGTGCTGCTTGCAGTAAGCTTGTTGAAGGCATCTGCTAACCGCTGGTAAATTACTGGATCTTGTTGAGTTGACAGCAATGTTTCAACTAACTCTGAATATTCAGCCTGTTAAACAAACATTAAAAAAAAAAAAAGAGAAAGACAAAGATACAATATATACAACTTCTCTCATCAGGACAAGATCCAGAATACAGGCTGTGACAGAAAACTATCAGTACCTCTTCACCTGTCCTCACAGCCTTTCACCTACCTCTAAACCAGATAAAAATCCTTCATCCAGGCTGAGTATTTTGTAAGAAAAAAGAAGTCTTCAAAGTAAGGCACAGTGCTTTGCAGTGCAGAGTAAGATGAGAAATTTGAGGCAAAGGGCTTTCTGGCTCTTCCTTAGCATAGGCTTATTCCTGCAGACTAGACTTTTTTCTTGATGCCTCTCCCATATTCCATACCAACCATCTGCTCCCACAGTTTCTACATTTTCTAGGGCTCCTTCTCTGGGACAGAGAGCTTAGATTCCTGTCTAAGAGTATTCTACTTATTCTCATGCTTATTTAGACAGAAACAAAAGACAAAGAAACATGTCAAACATGACTAGAAGGACACTGCCAAGGGGCACACACCTGAAGCAAGTCCAAAGGGACTGAGCTCTGGAAGCACAGGTGAAGGACACATGAGTCAGAATGGCAGTTCCCTCCATTCTACCCATGAGGGGTTGGGTGACGGCAGACACAACAGGAATTGGCCACCTGTGGGTGGTATCACAAGGTCCTTTTCTCTTACATGTTCACAAGTTCCTCTTTGAGGGATAACGACTGCTAACGAAAATGAGGATCCATAGGACAAAGTGGCTTAGCGACGTCTTTGCCAAAGGCTTGCCAACCTGGCAGGAAGGGCTTTCAAGGGCTTGTTGAAGGATGGTGGTAACAACTTGTAGATGAGTAAAGAGACAGAGCATTAAGAACACAAAGAAATGTGATGGGCTTAAAAATGCTCCTCAGAAAGGATGAAACAGGCTGAAAGGAGGCCAACCTGAAATGCCTGTGTAGAAGTGTGTTCAGCTTTGGAAACAGAAGGAGCTAGAGCTTTACGTGTAGGTTCAGAGCTGCAACAATACTGCAGGCACTGATATGTGGAGGGACAGGTGGCATGACTGGAGTGTTCCAAGGGACGGGGGAAGCTTGTTAGAGCTCTTCAGGGC
This sequence comes from Onychostruthus taczanowskii, assembly GCF_017590055.1. NCBI lineage: Eukaryota > Metazoa > Chordata > Aves > Passeriformes > Passeridae > Onychostruthus > Onychostruthus taczanowskii. The sequence goes on along the minus strand of NW_024502569.1, from coordinate 6,114,375 downwards.
AGAAGATGACACAAGATTGACACTTCTGTGAAAAGGCAGCTCAAATTAAAGATATTTTTCTCCAGACTGGGCAGCAATCTACTTGAGTGCTTAGGAATCAGGATCAGAGAAGAAGCAGTAAAGATGACATCTTTTGGGGTGAGATCTCATTACAAATCCCCAGAACAGGGCTTTTAGTCATCTTAAAGCAACTTGAGGAAGTTTCCAGATCAGACTTACAAGAGATTATCTCCCTGACATTTGCTCACATACCAGATGGGCTACCCAGGGGTGTGACTTTGCATCTGCTATTCACAGCTAGTAAGAGCTGGTCATGGATGTGGTAATTAATGCCAGCCTTTCAGTCATCATTAAATAGTGGAGTTAAGGATTCCCAGAAAGCAAGGAAAGAGGGCAGCAAAGTACAGAACTAGGACATCATGAGAAGAGATGTCACCTTCTTCAAGACTGGTGGGTGGGATCCTGTGGGAGTGAGCTCTGAAAACAAAAAGAGCTCAAGAGAGCTGACAGGTCCTAGGGACAACCACTTCCACGCACAAGAATGGTCTGCCTAGATATAGAGGAAAACAATAAGGACACTGATTCAGCTAAGCAGGGACTTAATGACTCAACTCCAGCACAAGAACAACACATGCAGGAAATAGAAGCAGGATGAGCTAGAAAGGAGGAAAGCAGAAACATTGTCTGGACAAGAATAATGACAGAAAAATGAAGTTCAGCTAAAGATGAATTTAGCAAAGGATATCAAAGACAACAAAAGCAGCTTCTACTAGTACTTTAAAAGAAGGAAGAGAGAAAATATGGGTTTTATTGCTGAATGGAATAGATGATTTAATGATAGTAGACAAGAGATAAGACTGAAATAATCAATGCTTTCTTTTGCCTTGGTCTTCACTGACAGGTTTTTCCAGATCTTTGTGACTAGAGACAGAGTCCAAGGAGGAGACAAACTATGCATAGTAAAGAGGATCAACCCAGGGACCTCTTGAGAAATCTTGATGCATGCAAACTCATAAGACCTGACAGACTCTATCCAAGGGTTCAGAAAAAAGGCTCATGTCATTCATTACTGGCTGCTCTCTATCATTTTCAAATGACTAAGAAAATCATGAAGCAAGTACTCCTGGAAGTTATTTCTGGGCATGTGAAAGTCAAAAGACTCAAGGGAATGACCTGAAGTTGTGTCAGGGGAAGATTACATGGGGTATTAGGAAAAGGTTTTTCACCCAGAGGGTGGTTGGGCACTGGAACAGGCTCCCCAGGGACTGGTCACAGCACCAGCCTGACAGAGCTCAAGAAGTGTTTGTAAATGCACTCAGGTACATGGTGTGATCCTTGGGGATGATCCTGTGCAGGGTGAGGAGTTGTACTTCGTGATCCTCATGGGTCCCTTCCAACTCAGCATATTCTGCGATTCTGAGAACAGCTGATGTGGATTTACCCAGGGTAAATAATGCTTTACCAATCTGTCCTCTTAGGCAGAAGGACTTACATCTATGGCTAAGACAAGTGCAGTGGATCCCGAAGGTAAGCAGGTCTTCAGCAGCTGTGTATTGCACCCTTGCAACCAAGCTAGGATTTTATTGTCTTAATGGGTGAGAGGTCTCATCTGAACCTTGTCCTGTTAAATATTTTAGTCAGTGACCTGGAGGAGGAGGGGAAACACACTCTTCTCAAGTCTGGGGATGAAACCAAACTGGCGAGCGCAGCCAGTGCATTCAAGGGCAGGACTGACATTTAAAGACACCCAGGCTGGAGCAGTGAGCTGATAGAGAGTCATGAAACTCAGCAAGGACAAATGCAAAGACCTGCGGCTGAAACAGGCAGACCTCCTGAGGATGGCCCCTTTCAACCCAAATGACTCCATCAGGTGCACAAGAAATAACCACTGTCCTTTAACAAATGACTTATTTTCAGGGTGTGTCTGAATGCCATACCTGATGCAAACACACTAATGTGTAGAATGCTTCACCTGCTGCAGTTGTCATTTCTGTATTGTGCTTCTGAAGTACCAGCATATCAAAAACCATCTGAAATCACAAAACAGAAGGAGTTGTGTAAGTGTAAACATAACTTTCCACTTTATCAACATTTGCTGCTGAAGCTCATCTTCACTTCTGATAATAACAATGAACATTTATTACAAACATCCAAGGTTGGTGTTTGCTTTGTTGCCCCCATTTTTTATTTTTGGATTTAGGTACCAGAACTTTAGAAGCCAAGTCTCGGCTTAGCAGCATAAATTCACATCTCAAAGCACTGGAACCTGTTGTTGGTTTATATCAACTGTTCTTCAGAGAAACATGACATCACTTGTATTTTTCTCCAAAAGCTGCAGATATACCAGAGAAATACTGAAAAAAGCCTTTTCTCTTCCAGAATAAAATACAGAACTTTTCCTCAAGTTTTGGAGACTCCTATAGCTCACAGAAAGTCAAACAGGGAACAGATTAGTAAAGAGGATTATTATAATTTTAAGTAGAAACTCAGAAATAAGGAATGAAACTATGTTAACTTAGCAGATACATAAAGAAAAGATTATGCAAGTTTTTCATTCTCTCAGCTTGTCTGGTGAAAGCATTTAATGAGCAATCCTCAGAAATCCCAGTCAGTTTTGTAAGAAAAGACATCTTAAGTAAAACTGAAACCTATACAAAATCAGAAGATAAGAACACAGATTTCACAATTACTTTGTTGCTACTTAGTAGGAACCTAGTTGCTACCAGGTCACTCCCAAATTCATTAAAGTGGATGGTCCTAAAAGTAAAGTACTGAACGTGATACTGAATTAAGAAAATGCATAATTCATTAGATATAATGAATACATGACAGCATTTCCTTTTTAGTTCCCAGCTATGCTCTTTTACATGCCTTTTCTTTTAGTACTCTACCCAGCCTCCAGTTCACAGAATTCTGGAAGCCTTCTGTTCACAGCTTCACCAGCAACTGCTAAAACTGTCAATCTTGAGTGCAGAGCACAGATATAAGAATTGCATTCTGAGAGGCTCAGGTCTTTTGTTTACTGGCAATAATAGATTTGTTGCCTCTACACTTCCATCCTCTTTTGTACTCTAGTCTGATATCTTCAATTCTTCACGCCCTCTGCCACTTTTTTTTTTTTTTTTTACGTAACAGACTGTTTCTCACTATATGTATTATCCTGACTAATCTGGATATGATCACTGTTTGGCCTCTGGATGCTAACTTCATGCAAAAACCCAAAGTAACAAGAAAGACAGATGCCTTACCTTAAGAAAGTGCCTTGTTGCTAGAAAAAGGGTTGAATCTGTTTCTTGTGCTTTTGCACACTGTTCTGCCAACGGTGTTACAGCCTCCAGACAGAGCTGGCAAACCTCTGAGCTCATTCTGATAATCGGTGTTAAAGAATTGAAGTAAAATTTCAATTAAATTGTGGTCAAACTACCCAGCTGTGACACTAGAAAATATCTGAAATGCTTGTATGTTTCAAGGTTTCTTTTCACCACAAAGTTGCTAATTAAAAAAATCAAATTAAAAAAACACTAGAAAAAGGGGGGAAAAAAGGATTCCAACTTCATTACTTCTTTTATTAGCTACATGCCCCAAGGTAACATAACCCTCTCTGACATAACATTTTCAGAAAGAGTCCCTTATGGTCAAGCTCATCTGTTTCTGACACGTGCCACAGATTAGTGAAAATGGTACTCCCATTATGAGAGGGAGAGCCCATTGGCACCCTGACAGGAAATGCTCTGGAGCCAGCCCAGTAGAACAGCAGCAATGTTTTGTATTACCAGCTGAGAGACTAATTCAGGAATGGCTTTGGGATACCAGCTGAAGGCTTATGAAGTTACACACTCTGAAATGAAGTAATGGAGGAGGCAGGAATGGCTGCCAGAAAAAACTTACATGCTAAGCTACTTAAAGGCTGCACCCAAGCACCACAAGTCAGAGGCAATTCAGCTAACACTGGAATCTCAATGGACACTGCAGTGAAACTCTCAATCCCCAGAGAGCAGAGTAAGAGTCAATTACCAATACATAATTATACATGCAGATATTGACAGAAAAAGAAAAAACAAGCTATTTTTAACAAGTCCTTATGAAAGCAACTTAGTTTTTTTTTTTTTTAAAAAAAACATTCCCAAGCACTATAAAGGATACGATGACATCCCTAACTCCAGTGAGTACATTAGGCTCTTAAAGAGGTCCTCTGGAAGTTGTGGAATCTTCTCAGGGAATATCTCACATATGAAAGTGATTAATTTATAATATTGATTACACAGAGATGGAAACTGTCAAAAGAAAAACATGGTATTTTTAGATTTGATCATGTAACTATTTTGGCATAATTTTCAACTGTACAAAGAGACAAGACTGATGATTTGCACTGAAGAAAAGAATTTTAGTAGGAAACTTGAGTCATTAGAATGACTACAACTTTATATAAATACAAACACTGTGGTACAATAAAGGAAGATTCCTGAAGATAAACAGTAGATGGTGGCAGTCCAGTATCTGCTCCACACAAATTAAAGGAGTTTTATTTCAGACACAGACAAATCTAGTCCTGTGGGGTAAAAGCCTCGTAAGCATTTGGAGCACAATCAAGGGGCTCCTAGGGTAGATCCCTCACTTTGGTTTGGTCTGAAATGGACGTGGCTCTCACGCTCAGCAGGAGCCACCGGATGAGAAGGCATGTGGAGAGGGGACAGCTGAGACACCCTCCTGAAGTGCTCCCCTGCTTTCAAGTAAAACATGAACACAGTGCAACAATGAAATGCTGCCATCCTGTTGTTTCATATGTTACTGTTCTACTGACAAGCTGCTGCTGATGCCTATGATCGACAGCAATCTGTATTGTGGAAATAAATAGTTGCTTCTAACTCATATCACTATTTATGCTTCTTGTCACATTTCTGACACTATCAGAGAAAGGACTCCATAAGCCACATTTCAGGTTTGGCTGTTGATCTGCACAGACTTGCTTTTAGAAGAAAAGTTTTGTTTAGGACCTTCAGATATACATTTTCTTATCTTACAGTATTTATTTTCAAAGAGTATTTAAAACTATGGAACAGTTATTTACATTTATGAAGTCTAGAAAATTCAGCTTATTGAGGTGGAATGCATATAGGAGTGAATTCTGGGAATTCATTACTATAAAGCTTTTATATTCTAGCAGTTCCATGTAAAAATATACTTACTTTCAGCAGATCTTGTGACATTAGAGGCAGAACTAGATTAACCCCATACAAGACAACATCTGCTGCTGATACAGATCTATTTGTAACTTGCCCAGGCTCATGTCCTCTAAATACTTCATCTGCAGAAAAGAAAAAATATTTTTTATAAGAGGAAGATTAAACATATTGAAGAAACAGTCCCATTTCTTTATAATACAGACATTTTTAAAAATAGGACTAGTCCCCTCTCTCTAAACAAAACCATGAGGCACTGTATTAAAATAGAAACTTAGTGAGTGGAGGCTGTCACATCACTCTATATTTATATTCATTAGGACTAAGCATTTCATAATCACTTGTACCAGATGGCACGCTAAACCAGAACACTTCAGATATTGAGGGCTCCCTTCCATTACAATATTGCATTTGTTTCTAGTGATAGCTGACACATAAACACATAGTGAGTAAAATATTACTGCATTTTTGTACTTTTTATATATATTATATATGTGCTTTAATATCTTTTATGAACAGAATGAGAAAAAATGGGAGAGCTAAAAGATACAGTTCTGCAGTTGGGATGTTGTCAAGTTTTCTCCAGTTACAGGTAAAGGACTACATTTCCCATCAACTAGTAATGACCTTACTTTTATAATTCCGGCATTGAGTCAACAGCAGTATGTAGAAAATTCATAACAGATTTGATCTCTGGGCATTCTATCTAGGTTTTATTCGCATTGCTTTGTTTCATGGTATGTGTTTTCCACACAACTAACATCCAGATCACAAAGCAAATACTTTACAAAGCACTGGATTGTCCATTCAATGGACAAAGTCTAAATCTGGTTCTGTACTCGTGTTGTGCATGCATGATAAAAAAATAAAATCATGTACTGCATTTCGGAGTACAAGGTTCTCTTTTCAATATGTACCTCAGAAAAGCAGTGAATACCAAAACATGCTTGGTATCAAACTGAATCTGCCTGGGTTGTTATCTGTGCAAAGTGTATAGAATATGGTGACATATGAACAATGCAAATGTGTTTTGGCTTATTCAAAAGCAATGCACTGCAGCTAACTGTCAGGACAACTGCAATTTTAAGTGACAAATACATTAAGAAAGAAACAGGCTGAGATCCAAGAAGGAACCCTTTACACCCACAAACCATAAGGCATGTTCTGCAAAAGAGGAATACTGAAGGTCCTCACATGATGGAATTTTAATGACTCAACATTTCACAGAAGTTGAATCCTGTACTAAGAAGACCACCCATCTGCTCTTTTGCACTACTTTACTACTCCAACTTCTCTATGTGCTTTTTGTTATAAAACCACTGGTACAACATATTCAGACTTGCAACAGTCAGATTTCAAGCTGTCCCATACATCCATAATTTATTTTATGACAGCAATAATAATTTCAGATGTTAGAATATTGTGAAAAGTCCTTCTTTGCTGCTTAAAATAGCAATTTCCATATCCTGACCTAGTCAAGCCTAAACTTCAGCTTTTACTTTACATGGACTGAACACAAGCCCCAAAATGGTTCTTACAGTTTAGAAAACAACACGTGGTTCATCAATTACCAATTCCTTAATACCTGTATCACTGAAATCTATGAATTCCTTTGATAGAAGATTAGTGAGAAGCTCCATAATAAGAAGGAGATCCTGGTACTGGTCTTCTTCTGCTGTAACATCTATCCGTTGTCTACCTAGATTATTCTTGGAATATACCTGGAGCAGAGTTAGGCAGGCCTCATACAAATTCATGGCTTTGGCCTATAAGACAATGTTACATAATAAGAAAACTTCCATATGCTAAAAGAGAAATACTTTAAGATGGCATTACTTGGTAGACAATACTTCAAGATTTTCATTTCAGTGCATGATCACTTTTGTACCAATTGTACACAAAATCATCAAGAAAACAGACACCTTAGACAATAAGAACACTTATAGCCATATATTGATGTGATACCGATTGAAAGAGCAAAACATTAATTTTCTGGATTCCTCAGTCTTAACAAAAATCCAGACAAGAGTGGTTTGGGACAGACTGACATCTCACTAATCTCACAAACTAGATTACCAACAAAATCCCCTGGAACACACTTTACTTATAGAAGTTTAGAGCCACAATACACTATTTGTGCATACCCAGTTTGGAATAGGCAGGAACTCTTCCAGATGTGAAAACAAAATTAGCCAATAGTGCGAAGATGCAAGTGCAGTGCACAAACTCAAAATTTTAACTGTTAACTTCTTGAGATCTATTAATGCCTTGCCTAGGACGAAGGCAGTGTCTCTGTGGTATGTATTTGCCTCATAGAACACTGCTGCAATTTTCCTAGACTAGACTTCAGAGGAGTTTGATATTGTCATAAAAAAATACACAACATAGTCTGTCCTCTTCTGTCACCCATGCATAGAGTTAGACCAGTGATGAACTGTAGTTAAATTTATGGGTAAAAAAACCCCAGCCTAAATGTCCTGCTTTTAATATTTGCAAGTGTATATTTTAAAACAAAGGAATTCCTTAATAGATGTGTCCATAGTCCGTCTTTCTCTCTATAAAAATCACTAAATTTTATTTTGTTTAATGAATAACACTGTATACACATTTACAAACATGCATGTGCACACACTCTGCCCCCTCCTTCCCCTTCTGGTTGTATTTACCTCTCCAAGATAGCAAATTTGTTTATGTGCAACTTCAACAAAGACTTCTATTATGAGATTAACAGTCTCTGGTGTGTTTTTGTATACTTCCATTAATCCAATGCAATTATTAAGGAAGTCCATTAGGAAATTGAAGAGAATTGCTACGTTATCAATCTGGGTAGCCTCAGCAATGCCACAGAGCGCTTCTAATGTAGCAGTGATTTCCTGCTTCACTTCCTCCTCCTGGCAGATCTGCTGAAAGTTTTCTTGGTTTATCACATTCAAGAATCGCTGCTGAAGTGGCTGAAGAACCTTGAAATTTTTGAGAAAAGTCACATTAGGATAAGCATACTATTATATAAGATGTGAGGTTTAAATCACTTAGCAAATCATTGCTTTTGGCATGGCAGCACAAAAGTAAACCACTTCCAGCTCCCAGTGGCTCAGTTATGTCATTATCTCTCACATTAATGCAAGCAGAAGTAGTGAGCAGTGCCTCTCATAGTCCATCATGGCCTGGAGGCAGGTGTCAAAATGAGCATCTCCATAAATGCTCATAATATTTTAGGTAATTTTGTAGTGTTCAAACAAATGACAATGACTTTCTCTGGCTCAAAGCATTTGATTCCCTTCAAATTCAGCAGTATGGGAAAAAATTGTTACAGCTGAAGCCATTAAGACATGAATGAAGCCATTAAGACAAATGCTCACAATTATCTTTGCCCACATTATGATTCTCAATAGAAAAATCACTTTTGTCAATGTCTGTATTTTAAAATTAGGAACTTCCACAAAAATAGTCAAATTTAATTTTTTTCCCAATTACTTCCACTGCATTACAGTTTTACCTTAAGTCACTAATTCTGTAGCTCTGCCAATAAAAGCACCATTTTATCAGAAGGTCAATGCTCTACAAAGTCACATGGTGCTTCCTGATGCCATTTCAGCTACTTCCTAACATCAGCCTTTCTGGTATTAAATGCTTTAATGGTGCCAGGGCACAAAGAGCTGGTCAAGACTCTTCATTATGTTCCACACCGGCTTTTTACTTATTGTCATTATCATTAAGCGGTCATAAAATTAAAATGAAAAGAAGAAATGTCCCAGTGCAAGAGAAATTTTTAATCATCCATAATAGTCTCTTTCAAACATATTGCTCTACTGTCTGCTTCACAGATCCTTCAATTAATTATTAGTGGTATCTCTTTGGGTTGAGATATTTTAGATACAATTTAGATGCAACAGATACAAGCACTGACCAAAGAGAGAAAAATCTAAAAAATCATAAGTATTAAATATTAAAATATGCTATACAAATTTATATTTTTTGTCACTATAAAATTCCCTAAACTAACTTGTTGCACTTCTTGCTTATATGGAGGTAATAGAAGTATCAAAATAGCTTACCTCTGTCCAGTATTGTTGCTTTGTTTCTGTATCCATATGAGCAAAACCTCCTAGAACTAAAGCTTTCATTAGTGTTCTCTGCACAGAACTAGACAAATAGTGAAGAGGAGGGCTTCGCCTTGCAAACTGCTTAGCTAAATTCCACCAGTTTTCACACTGAATAACTAAGTTTGCCCTAAAAGAGGGAAAAAAAAATCATTAAAGACTTCACAAAATTGTATGAACAGAGCACATCAGGTTTCTAGCAGTTGCCAGAAGTTTTTTGTTGCTATATATTTTTTAATTCCTTTATTCTGAGGCTAAATTGCCTTTTGATTTTCATCTTACTAATGCCTCAGCTCTCAGATTTCTAAAGTATGTACTCTGAAAATGAATCAATTCATACAGGAGAAAAGCAGGGAAGTGCTTTAGTTTTACACACATACACACACAAGAGTTAATGGATATATTGCATGGATTAAAAGCTTAGTCTCATTACTTCATAATAAAATAAGCAATTTATTCCAAAACTAGCTCCTGTGGGGTTTATTTTTTTTGAAAAGAAAAATCTTCAAGCATTTTAAATCCTCATACTTCAGAACAGTCTTTCAATAGACTGTGAATGTATGACTGCATGTATAATTGCATGTCATTTGACATAAATAAAGTATTCAACAACTTCCTGCTTCACAGTTTGCAATATCAAAGAAAACTTATTGAAATTTGACTGAATCCACAAAATCCTGTATTTAAAAGAAGTTAATTTAGGTTTACAAAACATATTTCATACTGGCTTAGCCAGTATCTGAACTCCTAATCAACAAAAATTAACAGCAACACAAAAATCCTTGCCATAAGAGTGGAGACCAGTAGAGTTTTCCTTTCTCACTGTTTAAGAGTGAGACACAAATGTAGGGAAGGAGAGTGCACTTCTAAACAGTAATAAAAATTAGGTGATGTTTTGTCAAACACAGGTCTCACTCCTCAGCTTGTCAGACAAGTTTGTGGTGTTTTTTGCAGTTATAGTATGTTACTAAAGTAATTTGACTTACAGAGACATGAATATGAAGCGCCCTATATCTGGATTACTGTGGCCAAAAAACTTTAAAGGAAGCAAAAGAAACTTTTTGACTTCCAGAGGTATAGCAACTTACCGCTCTCTCCTTTCCACTAATGTTACTAGCAGTTGTACAGTATCATTTGCAAGGTCCTGCTCTGAACTCCACACTGCCAGGTTACTGATCACTTTTTCTAAAAGGTAACCCACAATCCACTGGGAACCCTCTGTATCAGCACCAAATGCTGTACTAAATGGCAGACTTATCTATAAGAAAAGCATTAAAATGAGTGAGTTTTACAGAAGCCAAAACCCAAAAGTGTATGGCAATCATTGTCAGCAAATTCTTTTCAGGCTATCACTTCTTTCCTACTTAAACTACACAAATGTTACATAGACAAAGGCAAAGAATACCTGCAATAGAAATATCTTTGCCAAATTTATCTTGCGATCTTAAGCACAACATCTAAAACAAAGAAAAGTTTCAACCTCGTTACAAAAAAAGGTTTGAGTATATCTAGAGTTTTAAGGCCAATGAAAGTTCAACAGCTTTAATTATTAAAAGATCCCAAAATCACCTCCCAAAAGTGTTTCCATTAATTTAAGACATAATTCCTCAAAATTCAGTGGTAAAAATTATTACTAGATCTTGATCTATATAGAAACCTATAAAGACTAATTTTCACCTCAATTTTTCTGCATCTGCTTTCTGCAGATGGTTCCTTCAATCTACACATCTTTTAGGAAACATGTCATGCTCTGGTCCTGGCACATTAAAATATGCTTCCTTGAAATTGCCTGCTCTCCTACCTTTAAAGAAAGTTTCTCAAGAGTGAAATCCAAAGACTTTGTAATAGTTATGCAGGGCTTCCTGTCAGCACACCACTAACACTTCTACCTTTAAGAACTCATGATATATACATGGCTGAGCATAAGGTTTAAATAGAGATTTCAATCACTTTCCCATGTCAACACAAACTAAATGTGTGCATTTCCTAGACACTCTGTTCTGTTTCTTCACATTGTTTTTCCATGGATCTCCTTTCAACACGTTCTCCAATTCTTGCCCAACTGGTACCTTTATGAATTCTTAGCTGTGCTATATGTATGAGCTGAATAATATGACTCCAAATATTTACAAGTCTGTAGGATACCTATTACTGTTAAGGAGAGGCCCCCTGAAGCGTTAGTATTCTTAGTTGCTTCAATAGTGGAAATAAAAGGCAGGAGGAGAAGACATCCCAAAAATTAGATTGAACAGGACCTCCTCAGTATGGGCGGCCTCTGTGAGCTAGCTGGATTACAGTTAGTTCGATAAGCAAAATCAGGATCAAGTTCTAATCATGATTAGTGCTGTCCAAGCACAGTAAGAAGTTGCCCTTCACAAAGAACACATGAAATCATGATATATACAATGAGAACGAGGAGAGAAAACAGCATGACATTAGCTAATGTATACTACCTTGTGATGGTGTTAGATATCTAACTCAGAATTACGATCAAGAGCAATTGCTGTATTAGAGATGAAACGTAAAAACTGATGGACACTCACGATTTATAACATCACTGCAGTCAGTGAGTTTCACTCACTATGCAGCCCAGGAGCACTATGTTATTCTGATATGGCAATGGCTACCAAAAAAACCCACATCTACAGCAAAATGTGTAAGAGTCCCCTAAAAACTTAAATTTCTAATTAGCAAATGAAAGAAAACACCAAATTTCAAATAAATTCAAAAATAATTCTCAACCCATAAATGTTAAAAATACTTCAGCATTGCACTTTTAAATAGCTACAATGACATTTACATTCACAGGATAATACTACTGCTAATACTCACAAATAAATTCATAAAAGTTATACCCTTACCTGATCATACAACTTTTCGTCTACTAGGAGGTAAGTCTTTGCCCAGCGCTTGAGGAACCATACAATATCTTTGCCCATCTGGGGGCTCAGGAGGTGTGTGAGATTTGCCCTTATTGCTCTAGATTCTACTTCTGACACTCTTAAAATAGCAGATAACAACCTGCAGATGTAAAATACAATCAGGATGCTGAGAGCGGTTTTTGGAGAAGCAATGCAACTACCAAAATCTCTTGCATTTTTCACAAAATATGAGAGAAGGATCAGGATAATACAAAGCATTTCAACTCTAATCAAGTAAAAAGCACCTGAATTTATTGTTTTTGAAATGCATGGTGAGAGAGAGAGAGAATAGAGCAAATACCCTCCAAAAAGTTCCTTGCACCATGAAGTTTAATAAAGGGTTCTAATTGTGCAGCATTTGCAGGGTGACACACACCAAAAAACAAATACAGAAATGACCAGTTATTTTTCCCTTGTTCATTACTGCTGGGAAATAGTCTAAAATAGTAAATCACAAGGTGATTGCATTAATATAATCAGTCCATAAAACTGCATTAAATACAAGCTCTTGTAGTACATTAATTTAATTTCGTAAGAATGTGATTGTGCATAAGAAATTTAGCAGCTGACAGTGGACTATTTCTTCAAGACATTTCAGAGTTATTGCCAAAGGGCTTCAAATCTCTCCTTATTTTGATCTGGTTTTATTCCCACCACTGAGACACTGCCTCAAGTAATCCTGTTTGGTGGCCACTTCTTGAAGTGGCCAATAGTATTAAGTGAGCAGTGTTCAACCTTCTAAACACAGTCTTCATCATTACTAATGAAGGTCCACTTTTTCTACCTTCTTCCCAGAAGAAAACATTCAATGAACACAACAACTAATCTTAGGCGAAGACTCTTTCATGTCAATTTAAGAGTGGAATACAATCTTCTGAAGTGTGAGGATCCAAATTGAGGAGTCCTTTGTGAGCATGAGCCCTCTTGCAACAAGAGAAGGGAAATCTCTCCTGCTTCTTTTATAGGCTGACAGTGATGTCTGTACGTAACTGACAACAATTCCTCAAGCTCTGAGGATCAATTTTGCTGCTATTGCCAAGCTTGGGCAGTAACCCATATTCAAAGTAGAGAAGCTCACTGATGTTCTGGAAAGCTGTCTATGTGCTGAATGAATTTTAGAGTATATATTATCCAAAGATTTTGATCTGCCAACTTTTTTTACTTCAGTAGTTTTAAGGATTTTCTGTAAAACATAGATCAAAGATGGGTTTTCAGTAGAAATACAAAAAACATTTCTGTATATTCCCAAGACTTTGGCTTATGAAGTCTGTGAAGACTATTAGGTCAATCTTTCCTTTTTCTATGTTCAGTGTTTACATATTTCTTTTCACAGAAGTCTAATCACATTCTGGGGTGGTTTTTTTCTCTGAAAAAGCATTTAATAGCACAAGATGTATCCTTACCTAATTACAGAATCAGTTCTGTTGTACCCTGGGATAGAAGAGGCCTTTTCTCCTGGAGATCCCAGAATCTGAAGTGTTGTATTGATGTCAACCTCAGCTGAATGTTTAATGGAATATTCCATTACTTCTGGAGGTATTAGCGGAGTCTCTCCCTGAGTATCATTAGCCAAGAGGTAGCCTTACATTAAAAAAGAAAGAGTGATCACAACTTTCTACCCTAGGTTAACTTATGCCTTTCTGATTAAAGAATCCATAAGCTTAACTGCAGACATGACACAGAATCAAATGTTTGTACAGACCCTGACTAACACTGCTTAAATGCATACAAGTTAATTAGAATCCTTAAAGCCATTCAGTAGGAAAAAACCTAAAGTGACAAGAAACCAAGACTGGAAAAAGAAACTACCAATTTAAAAACCAATAAAAAAGAGACAAGTTTTGCTTCATGTAAAAGTGCTACAGTCAATTCATCTACTTGGGGGAAGAACAAAGCAATATTTTGTTGTCATTTTTTTCTTCTTCTGCTATGTGGTAAAAAAGTAATGTTTTACAGCTTCTGTGCTGAGTCCATATCATTTGGGACTTCTGTTTTGCTAACATCGCAAGTCTGTGAGAATCTTTCAGACCTCAAGTACCTGTGCTGTAACACAGTTTTTCTTGCCTAGCAACTGCAGATCAGTTGAAGCATGGGTTTTCATACAATACTCTGGTATCTACATAATATTAATTCCAGCTTTAGTTGTCGTTTTCGATATCTGATCGCATAACCATCTGTGAGCTACAAACTCCATCTCAGTGTTACAAAAATATTATAAACACATTCATGTCAACATCTGAGAGCAACTAAAACTCCAGATCTTAAAAAAAAGTCCCAGAAATATTTCATATATTATACACTTCTCCGAGCAAAGTACAGATTTAGTTGTTACTACATTTGCCAACTTAAGCAAAACATCGTCATCTAAAAATCAAACCCAAAAAGGCTCTAAATTTAGAGCAAAAAGGCTATAAAATACCCGAAATGTAACAAAATAGCAGGTCATGAATCATCAACACTGAGAAAGTCCAGAACTTACAAAATTCTCTGTCACCATTACCATGATCTCATGTTCATTCCCTTATAAAGTCATGTGCACCCAGCCACTGAAACCACCAGACTAATTTCTTGAATAGGTTGACTGATAACACAACTCAAAAAATCTATAACAAAATTAGTTGCAGGAATTTCCAACAGACATTGATGAAACCTTTACATGAGGTAATCATTAGAGATAACATTCCTGCTACTCAAGGCAGATCATAGTAAGACAAGGACTTTGCAAGTCCTGTATATAAGATGAAATCATTGTAAGGGATAAAATGTATAGTCAACTGAAAGTAGTTGATATACTGGGATTTTTTTTTCACCTGAGGTGCTCCAGCTGCAATAAAACTACCAGAATAAGTACTATTTAAAGCTGTTCACTTACCTGTGACTAAAATAAGCCAATGAATATCCTCATACAGGTCGTCAAGCACTTTATTGTCAATTGAACCTGATGCTGGTGAGGCAAGTAACTGCTGCTGATGTCTTTGCAACTGTCCATGGAGCCTTGTCACTCGGTCTTCTAACAAACTGTGGACAAATAACAAAGTAGCTTCACTGTTTTTAAACTGTTTTGGCAAAACTAGGCTTTTCCTATGTGACCGCTTTATTGATTTGCATTCATGCCTATTTTTTTATACTTACCTTGTGAGAAGAGGTATGCAGTGCTCTGCAGCAATCCTCCCCAGCATGCCTACGCTGGCCAACTGGTCACAGAACTGGTCTCTGTCATCTTCCTGCAGCTCACTTATTTCTTCTTCTTCCCGAGAGGCCACACCATTGGCAGTCTTTGGTTATTTCAACAAAATTAGAAGCAACCAGTTAGAGTCATACTTGCGAAATTCATTATTACCACGATTTTCTGCATTATTTTGGCTCTTTCTTGCAAGATAATTTGCACTTATGAACAACAGACTTGTACTAAATTAGACACAGGAGAGTTAAACAGAGTCAACATGGGCTCATATTGTTTTAAAATTAGCATTTCACAAACTCTTTATCAAAACACCACATTCAGTTAATTTGCTAACATTTCAATAGTTCTCAGTTGTCTGAGATCTTACATGAATCACGTAATAGGCAGTATTTTTCATGACGAAATGAATGTTAGCCCTTTCATTAAAGTTTTTCCCTAACCTACTGTTTGAGGGGAAATAGTAGTTTAAAAACTACTACTAAATTTAAAAGAACTACATCAAAAGTAAATGCTACCAACTCAGAAAACAGCAGACTAATAATCTTGATGATCTCAGTTTTATTTTTTGCTGATGCAGGAGCTGCACTGTTCAATTTCTCAAAGCTTATCTTGGTTGCATTATAAAACTATTTAAATTATAATCAGATCGTACTCCTTGAAGAGATGAAGCATGATATGCAGAAACCAAGCATAAATATTAGAAGTGTTTCTTTCTTATCTATTAATCATAAAATTTATGCAAGTAACAAAATAAAATACAGGAGGCAGAGAAAGCCATCAGCCTGCTTTGTTTCTATACAGGCCCTGGAAAACTGAATCCACACACAACTCCTTATGCAAAGTTCTTTTAATTCATCTTTTCTTTATGTAACCCAGCAAATCATTCTCTTTTGGCAACTTCAAAGTTGCAGCTGTTTATTGAAGGGTGAGCCTCTGCTCTCAAAGCAGAGACTGAAAGTTCCTGTTACTGCTTTGATATAGAACAAGAAGCATTCTAAAATGCCAGCTGTGGCTTTTAAAGGTTACCCATGGGATAAATGACTTATCTCACAGAATGACATGAATCAACCTGTGTATACAAGTTATGTCAAGACTGCCTGATATGAATTCAAAGCTCTCTTGTGAAATATTTCTCTCAGTTTTGGCACTGTTATTACCATCTGTTACATATTGAGATAGCAGAATTATGTTTTACATAGTGCTTTTCAGAACGAGGTATCTCTGAGAGCTTTGCACAGCATCAAATTAAAGAGAGACTTTATACGGTTATTGAATTGAATTTGTGCAATAACTAATTCATCCAACATCCACATCCAACTGTCTGTATAAAAATCTATTTTAGTAAGATCCAGATTCCTGGCAAATAGACAAATCATCTTTCTTTTTCAATTGTTCAACAGATACTTGATGTACTTGTAAATTTTCTCTAGACAGTAAACTGTTGAAAAACCCAACTGGGAATTTATTTTATCCAAAAAGACCACATAATATTCCAAGTTTCTTCTACTTTGAGCACAGTCAGTCTACATTTTTTCAGATATTTATGCATGTCAGCTATATTTTGAAGGAAGTGCATGGGAGGCAACAATCATAAAAAAGGCTCCCAATTTCACTAAGAATTTTAACTAACATTGTAATCCAGAAGGAAGGTCAAAAGTTTAGTCACTGTGTCTGTGGAAAGAACAAGATACACATTGATTTGAGTTACAGGTTTACTTTTCTTTTTTTTTTTTTAAAGTGATTTTCAACTTTACATTCCTTTAGTTTCCCTCCAGAATGAGAGCAATGGACTGGGAAATCACAATGGAGTAACAAGTTCAGCATTTTTTTTCATTTCCAAAATCATAAATGGCAATTCTATACCAGCTGCCTTGAACTACATAATATACACACACCAAAAGACATGGGCCAGTTACTGTATGTTATCATCCAAAACTACTACAAGGAAGGCTTACCAAATTCCTTGTGCCATCAGGAGCAGCTAGATGGCACTGAATGTAGGAATTAAAGACTTGAACAGCATGTTGGGTAAAGAAACCTTTATGGAAATGTTTGTCATCTTGGACCAAAGTAAGCCAAGATTCCAGTAACTTATCATATGCCTCCATATATACCATGTCATCTTTGTCAAGCTGTAAGAGATGGAAAAAAAAAATTTAAAAAAAATCATCTTATTACTAAACTAAACCAGAGGAACATACTTATATTTATTATTATTTTACAGACTGCTGAAACAAACAAAAAATAGGATCTAAGAATAGCTAAGAAAATATCAGAATGAATTGAAGCAATGCATCAAAAAGGTCACTGCAGCTTTCATGCCTGCTAGGCTTTAAAAACCTGTCAATGTGTTTAGCTATTTCTCTTCGTCTGATGTTGCATAGAGATTTATAGGTATTCCAATATCTCTGAAATAGAGAGAAAAAACAATGATTCCAGACAAAATCACTGCAAGATTACAAGTGTTCAAGAAACCTTATTACAGGTAGCTAGTTTTGATGATGAATCTCAACTTCTCATTCTATGAACAAGCCAAAAGCCAAAGAATTAGAAGAGAATAAGCCTGCAGCTTTAATTACTTAGTGCATTTCAATTGCTGCTTCTTCTTTGTAATTATTCATGTGCTTCTACATAGTACACAAGTTGTCAAAGGAAATAACTTCTCTCAAAAACAAAGTCCAGAGCTGCAGGCAAATGAAAGAATCCAAAAAGCCAAGTGGCCATTTCTTTTTAAAAGTATTTTTAATGTAACTCTTGACTTTTTGTTTTGACGCAAAAATTGAATGTTTGTAAATACATCCAACTTCAAAAAAACTTCAGCATGACTGTACAGATAAACATCCTACTAAGATGTTGTCTTCTTAAGTTTTAACCAACAAGATGGCTCACAGAAGTTACCCTGAGACAGCAAAGGTTAATAAAATGGTTCAATTATGAAATAAAGAGATATTAAGGTCTTAGTTATGCTCCAGACACAAGAATTCCTGACTTCCAGTGAAGATAGAAACATGGCTGGATGAACAGGAAAGGAAAAGAAAACACTAGCTGGATGACTGATTAAGAGAAAAAAATGATATCACATTGGAAGCATTCCAAGATAGCTTCACAGCATCCTTTTGTAACTGCCAAGTTGTCATATTTCCAGAAGTTAAAATATGGGACATACTGACGCAATTGTGAAAACAAAACCTGGAGGTGACAAGGAAAGAGGCAAAATTGTACTCAACACTAATGTAAGTCATAAATTTAGGAAGGACAGAAAAACATGTCTTTTTAAAACTTAGCTAGACACATGAATTTACTGACAGTCATTCAGCCCTTAAGTATTTTGACATGTATGTAATATATTTACATCTATAACTTACATATATGACATTTAATTTTTAATAACTGAGAGTATAAACAAATAGACATGTTTTTATGAAGAATAAAATACCCTCAAATATAGCCAATTCATTTATTTGGAAAGGTAATAAAAATTTAATGCCACGAAGAAAAATCATTTCAACACTTAGAGATAGTCTCACAAGAAATCTAGGACTAATAAGTGCCTCCATAAAATAAATGACCAAATTGTAGAAAGATTTTATCTGTATTGAATCAATCTGGCCCCAAAGAAACCTTGCTAAAACATCCCAATTCTTATTTCAGCTTATCTACCGCTGGGCAATGTGCCATGCTGTAGACCGGGAGCTGAATAATTCTGATGGATCAAAACTCAGATCTTCAGGAGAAGCAAGAGAAACCCAGTAAATGTAAAGCAAAGATGCTTAATTCCTCTTAATTTCCTCTCCATGAAACAATAAGAAATTCAGTCCTTCCTCCTTCCTAGTTTGCTGACCCTTTGAAGAAGTTACACTTTGAAAGTTTGTCAAGCAGCAACAAGCTGCAAAGAATTGGAAGTACAGCAGAGGGGACCAAATTCAGAATGATCTCTGCTGCCACATGATATTTGAAAAAATATCATGAAACAGGAACAGTACATTAATATTTGTTTTGAGAAAAAGAAGCATTTGATGTCATTTTTATTGGACATTTTATCCAACATCCTGTTCATACTCTTCACTAATTCAAGTGGACTATTTGATTCTACTTCTGCATAAGCATTAAGTGTTGAACAAGGCAGAGCATAGCTGTGGATGAGCATCCTCTCTCACACTCAGTGCCGTTAAAGGAAGGGCTTATTGGTCCACCTTGCCCCGTAAACTAACCCTCAGCACTGCTGAAGCTTACTGCCCTCCCGCCACAACGGTAGCTGGTTCAGGCAAATGTTTCAACTTCCTTCAGCCAATCTCCCCATCTCAAACTAGCAGGTTAATGTGAAACAGCATTCAAACATGATGCTTGGATTGTGGGGTTTTCCCCATGGTTGAAAATCAGTATTAGATGCTTTGAAGTGGTTTGCAGATTTTGATTTAGGATCTCCATATTTTGACAGTTTTCATAGCAGGTCTTCAGCTAAGTATATTCCTTGTGCTTGATGGGGTTTCTTCCATGTTCACATGGTATGTTCTGCTGGAATATCACATAGCAGAAATATGGGGAAAACAGTTCTACTAATTAGCAAAGTTTAAGAAGTACACCTGCTTGCATTCTGCTGCATTTCATATTTCTGAAAAGCTCCAGGAATATTATCTGAGGATTCTACTGAGCCCAACATGCACAGTATTTCATCTGTCAGAAATCTCTTAACAGCACATGAGCTCACGGAAAGTATCACTGCATGCATTCTAAAAGAATTGGGGAACACATTAGCCATGGCCAGGACATGCCTAAGCCAAAAGACTATTTTCAGGGATGCAAAGCAGTACTTCTATAGGCACAGCACATGGTATTATTGCACCAGACAGTGGTACAAGCTAGTGTAAGCTCTTGCTGAGAGATTGTTTTAAATGACATCATGTTGAGTATTATTTTCATTAAATATGATTGCATATTCTAGTTCTCAAGTAACAAGGTGCTAACTGAGGAAACAATATCCCTTCAGTTCCTTTGCATATAAATGATAACTGTCTATGGTTTGGATGAATCTTATAAAGGCTTCAGGAGCATTTCTAAAGTACTGGTCAACACTGGAATAAGTATTCAATATTCTACTAGAAAATCTCAAAAGCACACAAATTTTGACCAGTGAAGTTTGCAAAGGAGCTTTATTTTAGATTCTAAATTTAAACACAGATTTTCTGAATAAGACATGAAAAAAATGAAAAGTTTAAGTGAGCACTGGGCCAAATATAATACATTTTAACCTTGCAGCAAAGACATGATCTAATGTTCTGCAATGAATGCTTATTAATATACTTGCACTCTCTGGTAAAGAAACACATCCATCAACTTTGTAAGTAAATACTTCTACAACAATTTTCAAAGTCACTGTCACTACACCAAACTGTCAAAACAAAGAAAATCATCCCTTCTCATGACAGTGGGGAACTCTTGGTTAGTATCTTGATAGTCTTATTTTAAATCTATAGCCACTGCACATAAACAGCTGAAGTGCAAGATTATTCACCTTAATTCTGACGTTATTTTCCTTAAACTATGTGTCCTTGGTAGTTTTTATTTTTAATGCAACTTTTAGGTGCAGAACACTTGGGCTACGCCAACTACTCTTTAATATTACAACCAAAGTTTGAAAGAAAAAAATCCCCTTAATTCTTGTGCTAGATTTGTATGCACAAACACCATTTGAACTGTGTCAGCAATGAAGGTATGATCTGAACAGCTTAGATGTATGATGTTAACAACAGATCTTAATGGCTACACTCACTTAAAAAAGAAATTCCTTACTCAGAACTCTAGACAGCAGTTAAGTTTCAGTCTGTCCATGTGTTCATGTAGTCATTTAAACTTTCAGGACTGCAGCTTGTTCATTATCCACAACAGCAAGTCAGCAATACTTTCAGACTTTAATATTTTAAATTACTCTGTTCACTTAAAAAATTAAGATGCACTTTAAATCAAAATGAAGTCTGAAAGATGCACAGTGTGTATTTATGTTCATTACATTGTGTGAAATAAAAAGAAAATCCTCTCATATGTGATCTCAGAACTATCTAGGACAAACCAATGAACTGATAACAGTTATTAACAAAATAGCCAAATTCTCGTAAGTGACAAATTCTCATGTCACTTATGCTTATCACAAATAGAAGTGAAAAAGGCTACCCATTTTTTGAGAGCAGCTACTTACCACTTCTTCCAAGGCAGCACTTCTTCCAAAAGAACAGGTGAGGTGTGCGAGGCAGTTAACAAATGAAGAGAAAAGTTCATTTGGAATGGCCGTTAAAATATTGCGAGGAAATACAGTTATCAGATTGCTGATAATACTGGAAATTCCCACTGCTTCAGAGTCTTCTATTTCAATTCTATAGATAGAAATTGCAGTTTTTTGCCATTAAGAAAATTGTTCAAAGGGAATTGGTTTTGTTGATACATTTTAAATAAATCTACTTCATAATAAGCACCACCTACTTTAATCTGCCCTTTCTCAATTTAAGCAATCCAACAGTAAGCACAAATTACATCCAGAAATAAGCAAGCCATACCACTTCTCCACACAGATATGCTACAGTCCAAACTAAAGATTAAAATATGCCATCTAAATTTAGAGAGCAGGCATACATACCCATTGATAGTATTCAGTAATCCCTCAATGAAGTGTGCCAGGTAATCAACTTGAGAACCTTCATCAGGAAAGACTGGCCCGTGCAAAGACGCCAGCTGTGCCAGGCACTGTAATGAATCTTGGGCCATATCTGTATCTTCTCTGATTTTTCGATGTACCTTTCAGGAAGTGAGGTAGTTAATAATACATGAAAACAGCGTGTTCTTACAACAGTCACATGGCTCTCAATCCAAAAGAGCACACACCATAAAAAAAGCTTACTATAACTTCCACTCAGTCTGAAATACAAGGGTTTCTGCAACTCCCTAAACCATGGTAAACACCAAGATAGTGACTCAGCTCACACAATCTCAAGCCTTGAATTAACTCACTGAAACTAACATTTAGTTAAGGCTCACCTACATGTTGAAAATTGAACTGTCTATTGAATGTTACGTCTTAAAGAGCGAAACAGATGCCAGTCAGCCAGACATGCTGCTCCTTCTAAAAACAGCAATAATGACAGTCATCTCTATTATGCTAACTATGCCTAGGCTACAGAGTCTTGCTAAAGTTAGTCAACAAGTTCAATCAAGATTATATAGATGCTTCTTTAGCAGAGGTAAACACTGAAGACATATACAAAAATGAATGCATCACTTCCTTGGCAACACCCTTATATTATACAAGGCCATCAGTAATCTTCCTGCATTTGTGCAAACTGTTATGTCATTATTTCTGTTGTTGAGACTTTCTAGATTTGAATCTTACTACTTCAGTAAACATATTCTCACATACTTATTTTAATCAGTCAAGTACAGATTTAAAGTATTTTTTTAGGCTCATGCCTATTTTTTCACAGAAGATTTATTGAATAAATAATCAAAAGAATATAAAGTAGTTTTTTCACACAGAAGTGAAATTTAGCTGAATTATTTCAGAAATATTATACCAAAAAGTACAGTTAAAACACTAACCACTTTTCCGTGGTGTTATAGTTGCAAGTTCACCCAACTCATAACTAGATGGATTAGCTGCACAGTTAATCCCTGAAAGATCAAACTAGCAGGAGAAATAAACCCTGCAACAGAAATACCCCTCCTAATACACGTCCCACACGAGGCTGAGATTACAAATGAAGGCTCTTGCTCTAACACAGCAATCCTGCCAACTTTTCCAAGGTTATTAAAATTTCTCAGATCAGATAAATGAATAAAAATTACGACAATTTACTTACATTACCTCAAACACCAAACTACTGCTGCAAGCCTCAACCACTGCAAATCAGGAATCTAAAACCAGAACTGACAGCATACTGCCCTGGCTAGCATTCATTCAAAAATAATAAAATACAGGCAAGCCTTGGCTACTTATTAAGTAAAATGCAAATGTATTAAAACAAACCTGCAAATTATTAAAAATATTTTTTAATCACACATAAGTAATTGTAAACCAATCAAGAAAACAAATATGCAACTCTGACAACTTCATACTATTAAACAGAGAAGAAGGGTTAACATGTAAGCCAAAAAGTTATTTGCATGTGGAGGTTCACAGCTGACAGTAGCAACTGTCTGGATAGTCTAGACAGCTGTTCAGATTGTGTGTAGCTGCTGAGAGTTCCGCCAGTGATTTTTTTCACCTTTTCAAAACTTCTGGATAAACTTGCAGAAAAAAAAATAAAAATTAAATGTATCAAAAATCCTATCAAGTAAGGACATGTATCCAAACACATACTGTCAAGCAGCATTGGAGAGTTACATTTACATTGTCTTATAACAATTTTGTCCAAGTTTTGAGCACATTTCTCTGCTTTGCAAAAATGAAAAAAAAAAGCCTGAGAATGCTGAATTCTCAGATCCCAAGAGACGTAACCTAAGTCAAATTGCATAGCAAATTAATTTATAAGCCAATATATGTTGCTGCTGCAGTAAGTCCTAGCTGAGCGATGATTACAAACTTCTTCCAACAGTTGTAAAAACAAAACAACACAATTCTATCAATTTTTAACATTGTGGGGCTTTTAAGTTACAGAAATTGAGTACTACATTCCCCTCTCCCAACACTACCTCTTCCTTATTCCTTCTAACTTACTCTATTTTAACTTTTGTGGATTTCCCTTGTGCTGAGGAAAGAGATGCAGAAATCTGTATGCTGAAAGTAGCTAGAAAACTACATTACTTATTTTCAGCTGTTCTTTTGAGCAAATGCTTTAAAATCAGCAACCGCACGCTGCTCACTTGATATTTTCTGAGAGTCATTACACCTTATCTGAAAGATTCAGTACTGCACTATTGCTCATTGTGCTTGCTTTTGTCTAATGCATACATGTCCAGAAGTATTAAAGGTATAAAAGTTGAGATAACTATAAACTTTTTTCTACTGCTAGTGGTCATCGATTTAAAGCAACTAATAAGCAAAATACAAGTTCAGTACCCTAGAAAAAGACAATACTTCTGTTTGCTTAGATAAGCAAGCTGAAGTGAACAGAATCAGTCCTACCTGATGCAAAAGGGAGAGTCCGACAACACAGTTTTAGAACAGGAAGGAGCTGCTTTCCCTGTGGTCTGGACTATGAAAGTTGAAGAAAGAAACTTACTGTAAAGAAAAGCTCCATAACTCTGCTGTCTAGGAGGGTCTCACGCCAGGATTCTGTTGGCTTTAGCATCACATTTTGTGAGGATTCAAACATAGCTATATAATGTCTGCCCAGTTATCTGGTGTCAAGGTCAACAATAACATTCCTACTTGGCTTTAAAAAAATCCTAGATACAACAGGATCCATTCAGAAAGAATGTAATGGAAACAAACTTTAAGCCTCTTCACATACACAGCATAATTCATGCATGAGGCCAAGGAATAAAAGGTATTAAGTATTGAAAAAAAGAATGCTCCAGGAATGTTAGATAACAGTTTGATCATAATTATGAGACATACCATAGCGATACGATCACTTTGATAACCAGGGTGTCTAATGTGACACTGCGAGAAGGGAAAAAAGCAACCGCAATTAACAGGTGTTAAAATTTATGCAAAATAGGAAATCATTTTCTAAAAAATTTTCCTGGCAGCTTTTAAAAAGGTCTCACCATAGCTAAAGATAGCTCATTGAAATCTAAATCCTAATTTTCTAAATAGCCAGATATGTGCCACAGAATGCAGATATGTTAGTCCTGCATTAATCTACATTTTCTAATCACACTGAGAAGAACAAAACCACAAGCCAGCACAAGGCATTGTCGTATTCAACATGTTAGTAAGAGACGCTCATGAAAAATGTGCACGCTGTAAAGACACAATTTTGCTGCACCCATTTCAGCTCTCACAATGTATTTTGGCATAGCTTAATTTACGAAATTCTGCAAATAGTCTACTACAGAAAAAACAGAAACATGAGCAAAAACATTTAAACAAACAGGTTCAATTCTTTGTCAGTCTGATCACACAACAGTTTTAATCAAAAATTTTTGGAAGTACTTCTCTTTGTGACACCATCCATTTCAAGTAGTAGTTGCTAAGTTAAAGCAGTTTTACTAATGTTTTATTTGTCTTTCTTAAACCCTACATTATCCTCTTTGATCCCTTTCTAACCCAACCGTCAGAGTAACAGCACGTTCAGCTGCACATAATTTACTTACTGATGATGAACAGCATTACCTATTGTAGGGTAGAGCAATTCGGTACTATAAAACGTGTACAAGAAACTATGTCTAGAATGAAATAAATTTTACAATGGTATCATTAAAAACAGTAGACCCCTTAACCTTTGGGTTTTATTTAAGGGAAATAATATTTAAAGCAAGTAAATAGTTTAATATGAAAAATTGTGTCACAAAGCAGGATGCACAATTTCAGCTTATTTATACTTGTCTTCTGAGTTCTGCCACAAAACAAAATTTCTAACCACACTGTGAAAAACCACATTCCAAAGAAAGGGACTTTTTCCACAGTAGAGCACCAACCAAACCTTCACTGGTGCTATCAGCATTTACACTGCATAAGAACAATCAGGGGTTTTCACATTTCACAGTGCAAAATAAAAGCAGTTTCACAATTTTCAAGATCATCAATGTATGTTGAACTAACCAGATCTGCATTATTTCAGATGGGGAAAAACTACGTGTTACAGAATTTTCTACTTTACTTCCATCTGAAACACTGATGTAGTTAAGTGATCAAATATTCTTTGGTTCTACCCACTAAAAAAAAATAAATTATATGTGCATGAAATTATCACAGGCAAGCACCCTTTATGAAGAATAATATTCTAAATTAAACCTAATTTTATCTGGCAAATAAGGCTATGCCTTTATTCCTTTCTATTTCCAATGTCTTAGTCAAAATGGTATTTTAAAATTGCTTGCTGACAAGAATGTCTTTTGCTGTGACTCCCCAATGAGATATTGGCTTGGATGTTTTATCAGAAGACAATTATAAACACATTATCAATCTGTGAAAAATTTACTCTTTGCTAGGTTGAGTCTACAGAGGGGATCACCTACAAAATGCTTTTCACATGGAATGAAAGAAGCACTAGTTTGTTGTCACTATTTTAACAAGACTCACTGTTTAGAGGCCTTATCTTGTTATTGTAGTCTTGCTTCTCATGCTAACAGACTGATGAATATCTGACAATAGGAGATTTGTGGGTAAAATACCTGTTCACTGAACATTACAAATTATGGCCCCATCTATCTCGGAGATCTTGCAGCCATTTTCCAGCATGTACTACATGTGCGCAAGCATTAGCAGAAACTGGCTGTGGAGACGCTTACTGCCACAAAGTACTCCAGCTTACTCTGAGCTACAGTTTGGTCTTAGTAACAGCAGTCTAGTTACGCCAAACCTGAAAAAAATGGCACAAAATCACCTCGTACATGGGTGTACACAGGACAAATGCACTCTTCATCATCCAAAATTAACTTACTTGTCAAGACTCACAATGAAACAAAAAGTACAGAATGAGCAAAACACTTTTTTTTTCTAAGCACTCAAACTTATGATTTAGACTTACAACAGAGATAAATGATAAGCATAGATTAGTCTATTTTGACACTCTGGAGAGGTTTTTTTTTGTTTCCAGAATGAAAAACAATTGTAAACCACTTCTGGTAATAATACAAATGTTTCTAACATTCCCAGGTCTACTGAGGAATTATAAACTTCTAATAAAATTCACTTTGAATTATATGGAAATCCAGCCTAACAAACAGCTACCAGAAGCATGTCAATGTTTCACTCATTTTGCAAGGCTTAGGACAGTGATTCCTTCAGAGACTTGAAGCTTCTGCATGAATCAAATTATTCAGTGATGTGAACTGAACTCTACTAAAAATCATAAGAACATAATTAGGTGGCTTAATGTATGACAAGGTCCTTATGCTGGCTATTACTGCCTAGAGAGGAAGACTAGAAGATCATAAAGTTAAAATAGATTTTCTTTTGACTCAATTTATGCATGTAGACATTAGGTCTATGCTTGGCTTTGTTTCATGATTTGGAGAAATAAGAGTAGTTTTTTTCAAAGTTATAAATTTTTTATTTTAAAACTAATTTAGGGAAAAAAAAGTTTGAGGTTTTATGTGCTTCTCGGAGGAACATGAAAACAATGGGGAAAAAAACCACCAAACCAACAAATGTGTAGTTTCCCTGTCACTAACCAGCATCTGTCCCAGGAAGGGACTGATAGGTGAAGACAAATATTAAAATATTTCATATCCTAAGGTAGTCATGAGGTACTATAGTATTTACTTCAGTACTTCAACAAATTCCAGTATCTGAGAATGAATCCCACAATCTTTTTCCTAAGAGAGGCACGACTTGTTCTTCCACAAAACAGTAAGTTTGGAACTCAAAAAACAAAGCTGAGATTTCTTCTACTAGAACCCCATTCGTAAGTTTGTGCACAGAAGTGAAACATCTCAGAAATGGATGGAAAACTCCTGGAGTGTTAAGTTCTGAATATCTTTCTTAGAAGTCATTTTAATCACTTTACTTTTGTTGTTTGAAATATTTCTGGACCTTTCTTGCCAGTCATAGACTTGCATTTTAAAAATAAAACCTGCATTAGAAAGGTACCTGCCCTCCAGTGTTATGTAAAATACTGATTTTATCTGGATTTTTAAGACCTCCTCTGGCTTTCTAGCTAGTGAGCCAAGCACATGGGCTAAGTCTAAGGAGCAACTGCCTAAAACTGCTGCAGAGGCTTGCTGCCCCCTATGGAGAAATCCTTCACAGACCTTTCCATACTTTACACTCTCAGCAAATACATCCAGCAACAAGGACAAGGAGCATATGCTTAAATATTAAACACAAGTATTCTTAACAGTCACGAGAATGAAACAATACTTTGTGTTGGAGACACTGGACTCAGATTGCAGGAACAGGAGTAGGAAGTGCAGGAACACCCAAGCTAATTTTAAACCTGGCTGATTCCACAGCCATGCCAGTTCCAAGGCTCATGACCACCCATGTGGATTCTACAGTTCTTGGTACATTCTGCTGCTATAGTTGTGCAGCTTATGATATGCAAGCTGATCACTTCCAGCCTAACTGGCACATAAAGCACCTGTGCACATGTGGCTGCCACACAGATGTGGTTCAGGAGTCACACCTTTCCACCACACACCAGCTGCCATCCAGGGTGCCGTAACCATTGCTGCAAAACTGGAAACTTAAAAACCACTGGGGCAAGAAAGCAGAATATCAGCTCCCCTTCCCAAAAAGGGTCATTGCTAGTCTCTTTTCTGATATTATATTGTGAACTGATTACTGAATTCATTCAGGAAAACTGAAATAATGAAAGACTGTTAAAAAGTTCAACATCAATACAAATATATTTAGTGCAATTATGACAGAATTCAGAAGATCTTCCAATCTTCTCGGGTTTGCATAATGTTGTCTTAAAAAGTTGCTAGAAAGGATTGACAAGAAAACACAGTGCCCTAGAAATAATTTCTAACTATCAGGGATTTCAAAGCCAGGTCAGTTTTCACCTAGAAGCTGTAGGTGATAAAAGTCTAATAAAAGTAAAATGCAGCTTTCTTAAATACAGCTGTTTCAGTTACATTGCATATTGCTCTGTATCCTAAAAAACACACAGGATAGTGCCCCTACACTTCATTTTTCAGATAAGAACAGACTGCTGCAGTAAATTCAGGATAATTCCAGTCTGCTAAAAAACACAAGACCTAGGGAAAGCAGCCATGGTGCTGAAGAAATCAATGTTGTCACTTCTTGGTGCAGGCAGAATAATTTCTGTAGCTGTGCACCAAATCAAACCTGGGGCCAAAACCTGCTAACAAAACCCCACCACATTTATAGCCAGGTGGTTCCCTGCTCAGCATCATGTTCATGAGAGGCGATAAGGCAGGATGCCTTTTCAGCAGCAATGCCAACTTGAACCATTCCTCAAAATCAACCTTGAGTTTTCTGTGTCATTTTCATGCACTTCCATTATGCACAACAGATGCTACAAATCTGGGTTGGACTGAGTTCAGATCTTAGAAGTCTGCAGAACTATATGGTTCACAGAACCTCCCAGACAGGTGTCTCATTCTGGCTTGAAGTTTAAAAGACATTTTCAAAACAGAGATAATAACTGTGTGGCCAATGAACACAAAAATGTTCAGATCAGACAAAAGCTTCAGTCAGTTCATACAACTGCCATGGCACCAGCAATGATGTGATGTGTATTAGTAGAGCGCAAACCACTAGGTCTGCATAACCTGCATTTTAAATCCACTATTCTACAATCACTTGAAAACTTGCCAGCTTGCCTCCAAGCAAATACAGGCACTAAATCCAAAACTAGAACTAAAGCTCAAGTATCTCTTTATTCATGTACTGCAATCCATACATTGAAGAATAAGGGATAAGTACTTTTATGACAGCTCCTAATGACAGATAATAGACACCTCTCTGTAGATGGGAGACAGCTGCACACAATTCTTATGTTCTGTTCAAGAACTTTTACATTTGAGGACATTCAGCCAAAGTCCATTAGAATATGGCTGCCAGGAACAGAAAAATCCTAAAGTCGACAAGAGAAATATCTCTGGAAAGAAAATGACAGAAATTATAATTACATCCTGACTTCACAGGATGTCCATGCCAAGGTGTATTAAAGCCCAACAACACTCAGCTTCTTAACTGAAGACTTGGGGTACTCACAATGTACTAAAAATCAGATTCTTGAAGAAACTTTTGTAAATGAGAGGGTGGTACTTTTTAGTACTGATCATCTGTACTTCCTTAATTAGTTGAAAATTCATTTAAGAAAAGATGCAGTTAAAACTAGCTCCATATAAGTAAATAATATTTAACAATACTGCAGCAGTACTGAAAAAAGAAATTGTGCAGAAGCCAACATGCCACAAGATACTATCTCTGAAGCCTCCACAAACACCGGGTAAACTAATATCTCAAGGTGGCAGATAAAAATAACAATAGATGATGGCTGGAAAATGAAATAGGAGAAACTGGACATGACTGAAGGGAGGCCTCCTAAGTCACTGTGCCTTGTCCTTCCTACTGCAGGCACTACCTCCCTAGATAATTTAAAAATACTGAATTCCAACTTGAAATTAGGTAGGGTTTCTGCCTTTGTTGTTCCAATGAGGTGAGTATTCCAGAACTCATCTTTCATGGTAGCAACAGGCAATGCAGACTTACCACAACTTTTCTTACAACTGGTGGCAACACTGTCCAAAACTGCACTTAACAATGCAACATTTATAAAGCTGTCCTACAACAGCACAGAACTCTTGAGAAGTGGTAGGTGTTGATTCAATTGTAACAACCTGGGGATTTGAATAACGTGCCACTTCACAAGGGCCACCATACAGTTTATGCTATTTCTCTTTTTTGGATACAAGAATCTTGTAAATATTACATAAATGTTCTGCAGATTACTGTGATGCTGCAGGGAATACTGAGAATCAATACTATCATGCCAGGGGAAATACCAACTAAGGAAAAAATATATACCTGAGAATACAATGGATCATTTTACTCCATGGTTCAGGTATTAAATTCATGCCCATTGCTTCAGCATATGTACTGTCAAGATTTGGAAAGAGGACACCAAAAGGACTCCAAACAATTAAACAACACTGCAATTCTTACTTTCTTATGTAATGTGCTATGTATTTAGAAACTACAGCCAAGCTAAGTTTCACTGCCCATGAGCTAACAATCAACAGTTAAAGAGGTCATCTTAAGGAAAAGAGATTTATGCCACAATACAATCAACATGGCACTGTAAACCCCAAGAGTCAGTGAATCTTTGGCAGCTAATACCAACTTTTCTCAAGGATGACTGAAGACGTTCCAACTTCTGTGAACACAGATTGATATATAAATAAAGATGACCCAAGCTGGTGCTGTAATTCTTTCAGCAAAATGAAGCATCCAATAGTAGAAAACAAAAAGATGGTACCAGGTGGATCAGAAATTACAAAAATATTTGAAATTGATCCATTAAGAGGATGCACTTAGGTCCATCCGATCTCCAGAAATGGCCAGAACTTGTTTAAGAGCTGTAGTATCTAAAGTAGGCCAAATAGCAGAAAATATGATTAATCTTAACAGTAGTATGGCCTGCTTTGGTATTTCTAGTAATATTTATTTACTAGCACTTAAATCACATAGTATTGTATAAAGGAAAGCTGGAATTCCAAGGCTCCACATGTTGCATGTGCCTGTCTCTTTATCTGGCTCCACCAGTGCAAACCTTAGCCAAGGACAAAGAGCTCATGACGAAGTACAGCCTTCACTTTTGAACCATACCAAGATCCCAGACACACCAAGGGGTTAGAAGTTAAGAGCAGCACTGCAGAGAAGGAGCTAGGGGTGATGGTTGATGAAAAACTCAACATAAGTCAACAATGTGCTCAGACAACTGCATCCTGGGCTGCATCAACAGGTTGAAGGAGGAGATTTCTCCCTCTACTCTTTTTCTCTGAGACCCCACCTGGAGTACTGGCTACAGTTCTGGTGTCCCCCAAAATAAGAAGGATATGGAATTGATGGAGTAAGTCCAGAGGAGGCCACATAGTTGACAGGAGACTGGAGCACCTGCCCTGTGAAGACAGGCTGAGAAAGTTGGGGCTGTTGAGCCTGCAGAAGAAAAAGTTGTGTGGAGATCTTGTAACAACCTTCCAGTGCCTGAAGGGGGCCTACAGGGAAGCTGGAGAGGGATTCCTTCTCAGGAACTGCAGTGATGGGACAAGGAGTAATGGGCACAGACTGAGAGGAAATTCAGGTTAGATAGCAGGAAGAAATTCCTTCCTGTGAGGATGGTGAGGCACTGGAACAGGTTGAAGCTGTGGATGCCCCAACCCTGGCAGTGTTGAAGGCCAGGTTGGATGGGGCTCTGAGCAGCCTGGTCTAGTGGAAGGTATCTTTGCCCATGGCAGTGAGGTTGGAAATGGATAATATTTAAGATCCCTTCCAACCCCTCATCATTCTATGATTCTGTATTTAGGACTAGATTGGAAGTTTGAGCAGAGCCAGACTAAAATACAGAAGGAACCACCACTGCACTGTAAAAGAGCATTTCCTTTCTATTTGAAATCCCAAATCCACTCCCAAAGACTTTTATAAGGTGCAATAATTTGACTACAGTCTCCATTTTATAGGCTAAATTCCTCTCTGAACCCCTGCCAAATCACTTCAGGGATGAATAGAAGTGGGATATTTACTTTTAATCCATGAACTGTTCTTAAAGCCAATAAAACTGGCATTCTGCTTTACAGATGTGAACCAAGGAATATCCAGTTTCCAATAAATTTACTTTTGCTGCCTGCTGCATAATGAACATACTAAAAGAAAACAAAACCACACAGGTATCACCTTCTAACTGCCACACCAGGAAAGCAAATAAAATCCTTCACAGTGGATTTGAGAGCAACATCAAGATTCCTGCAGTATGTATAACTTGGTAGCAATTTCAGAAGTTTTAAGAAAAAAGTTTATAAACCAGCTTAAAAGTCTGCTGAGCTTCTTAAAGGTAGTCTGGCTATTAAAACAGGTGTTAAAATTATTTACTACACATGCTGTCTGAAACCTCTATTAAATACAGAGGGTGATTGAATATTTCTACAGTATTTGTCTAGCCCATTTTTTGGACTGAACATTTTTATATCTTTTTTTCTTTCCTTCATTAAGAGCCTTTCTCTTTGGTATTCCCATTTCCTTCTCTGCTTTCCAGCTCCACCTTTCTCTGGACTAATGAACAGCAGATATCACAAAAATATCAAAATGGAAGCAATGGCACCTGTGTAAAATGAAGTTGGCATTTCTTTTCTCAGCTACCAAACACTTTTTTTCAGGCTGAAGATATTCCATGTTCTAATATATACCATGTTCTTTTATAGGGAGTTGATTCACCCGCATGAACGTCCATATTCCTGCATGATGGGGCATTGGCCTGCCCCTACCTCTTCTCTAAGGGTAGAAAAGTAGGACAGATCAGATCTCTGCATAAAAATTGGACAGGGCTTAAACTCTTCACCATGTGGTTCTACACTGAAGCAGCATATTGCACATTTCCTGTTCCCTGCACCAACCAGACAGACCATAAACCTATATAAGGAGGGTGCTCTGTACACTCTCTCTTCTATGTAAAATACTTTTAAACTTTAATGAAGACCAACAGCAGCTTCTGTATGTAAGCATCTCTTAGCAAGCATGGTGGAGACAAAATGCACTAACAGAAGAGAACATAAATCAAGGACTAAACACAAAGCTTTTAAGTTCTAAGTTTTACTCTCCTTGCAAAGACTTTACTCCTCACCCAAGAAGTGACCCAAGTCAAGGGAAACAAAGGGTCTGACATGAAAAGGATATAATTTGGAGGAAGGAAGTTCCAGCTTAAGACCTGATTGGCTAGTGCAAGATAACGCTGAAACACTGAAGACATCTGAGCATTGAGGTTTTCACGTCTGCTGAATTCCTGAAGTACCTCTACTGTGAGCACGAAGATCTGCCGCAGATCATCCTCCTACAGTCAGGACGAACACAAGACATTCAGTATCTCAGTCATTAATGAAATGTTCATCAACAAGAAATACTTTTCCAAAGAGAATAACAATTTCCAGTTTTGCCCGACTTTCATTCAAATACAGGAAATACTCTGAAATTGCCAGTGAGAATCCCCCCTTTCATCAAAATTAATTTATTACATTTGCAAAAACTATGAAAAAAATCCTCACATAAATACTAGTCGTTAAAAGATAAAAAACCAATATGTTTTTAATAAGTGGTGGAGAAAAGAGTTGGTCTTTGGCATGAAAAAAAGATGGCAAGTTGTTCCACAACAGTCAGTTTAAAGCAATGCCTTCACATAAACATTTCTGACTGGCCAAACAATACATCTGAGACAACCAGACTACACCATCTGCAATAATATTTTTAAATACATACATAGCTCTCCTTGGCTTTAAACCAAAGCTATATTTAAGACTATCATTGTTCCACAGAGTATTCGTTTTGTTTGTAATTGGTAGCCAAGGAATTAAAGAGTCCAATGGCATAAAGATCTGTAGCTCTACATATATAAAATGGGCATAAAGGGGTTGCACCTTTTTGATACAAGTTTTCGAAAAATACATTATCAATTTTCCTGAAGCAGCCAGTATCTGCATTATTTGCAGTATTTGCCCTATTAAATGCTTTTAGGCACGCAGTGTACTTGACTGCACCTGGCACAACAAAGTATTTTTGCTTCCACATGTTTAAATTTCAGAAAGAGAGGTAGCATATATCAATACAGAACTAGTTTACCTGAAATATACGTTTACAGTTACCATGGAACTCCATGCTTAGTCCAATGTTGCTGGTTTTACTTGAACTTGAGAACTCGCTCAACAACGCCGTTAGAATGGAACAGGCCAAAGTTTGCTATAAAAAACATAAGGGGGAATAACATAACTAAAAGATGTCTAATAACACAACAGCACCTACAGTGTCTATCATTTTTCTATTAGCATTTTAATACAACTACTACTTCAGTTCCTTCTAACACAAACTAGAACAAGTCAAACTTTCAGGAAAATAGATCCCTGGATGAACCATTTCTGGAATCATCAGGGCTCCATCCTTAAAACAGAAATTAAAGTATTTGAGCAATATAAAAGCTGGCATCTGTGTGATCATCATTACAAACGAAACCAACTTATTGCAAACATTTTCCCAGCTTTGCCATTTACTTTGTCTCCCTGCGCACAGACCTTTGAAGGTATTAGTTTCAGGGAAGATTCACTGTCCACTTATTTCTAGTGATGTAAGAGTTCAGGTCCCTCTGGAGTTTGTTTTGGCCCTTCTTTGAATTTGCTACACTTACCATGTTGGTATTTGATAATGATTAACTTTATAGCACCAAAAGTGATACAAGTTTGTCAAAAACAACACCTGCAATAACACTGTCTACTACATCTTTTCCCTCTCTCCCCATAAAAAAAAATAGGAGAGGAATTCACTGAAAGCTTCGATACTTGAAAGATCTTGGATACCTCCCTCCAAAGCACCACATCGACAAGCCTCAGAAATAACCCCTAAAACTACTCTATTAAAATTATATCTCTGAAATGATATAAAAATTGGTGAGAAAAAGGCATGCTAACTTTAGAGAGACAGATTCACGAAGACTAAATGTTTTAAGTATCTTTTTCATTCTCAAAATTTAAGATAAGGCAAATTAAATGTTTATCTAAAACATTACTTAAAAGCCAACTTTCTGTATGAAACACATGGCTCCAGCCTTTGTTGCTGTTTTCTGAAATATATATAAAAAAAGCTTTTTTTCTTGATGCCAAAGTCCAGAAACCATCATCAATATCTTTTAACTGATCATTAATCAATATCTTTAAACCATCATTAATATCTTTTAACTGATCCTTGCATAACAAAGGGGAACAAGTACTGCACAGTGGAAATGCAAGTAGTACTTCAGACTTGTGCCGTACACTGCTGTAACAAGCACAATAGAAAGTGTATACTGCTGAAATGAAAAGACTTTTTGTTAAAGAGATGTTCTTTACAAAAAGCTCCAAAATTACTGGCAATCCTCCCAGACTGTTTGGAGCCAAGGTGCCAGGGATGGACAGAGGGATAGGAATTGTTAAAGGGTCATGCATGCCAGCAAGTGTCCAGGGGTTAAACAGAAATATGCACACTACCTCTGAACACCCGAAAGATTAAAGTGGAGATGATACTATTTATGCAAGCTCATACAACAGCTGAGACCAGTGCCATCCACCCACCAACTGCAACATCTTTGTTCAGAAATGCCTCTGAAGTCAGTACCTTGACCCCCCCAGACAACTAGTTATCTTAGTCAGTAAACACTAAATTAACATTCTTACTTGCTAAATAAGTTGCAGGCAGATCAAACATAGTGGCTTTGTGATAATACACAGGTTTTCTCTTCCACTATGCAATAAAGCTACATAAGCACAGCAGACCAGCATATTGCTGATCCGTTGCTAAGTAAAAGCCTTCCCATTTAAAAGAAATTATTTATTTCAACTGGACTATTTCTCATTTACAGTCAGCTCCGTCAAACATCACATATGACTAAAAAAGCATTTAGCCAATGAAAACCAACGCCACAATTTCAACTACGCCAGTGAAAGTGCAGCTTTGTCTCTTATATACTAGAAGTATTTCTAATTAGCTCAAACATTTCACAATTCAAATTTCTGTGCAAGGTATTGACACAATAAATATTTTTTTTAGTTAGTAGAAATACAGATTTGATCTAATACTAAAAAAACCCCAAAACAGTATAGACTAGTATTGAGTATTAAACCCAACATTAAAAGTTCCATATGAAAAGAATTAACCTGATTAAAAAAAAACCAAAAAAAAACCAAAAAAAACAACAACAAAAAAAAAAACGGAAAAAATAACCCAACAAACTACTCAAAAAAACCCTCAAGTCTGACTTTACAACAATGCTTCAGACCAGAATACAAGTTTTTAAAGAAATAATACAAAGTTTTCTCACATGACCCTCTAAATAGTTTAAAATACAAGGTTTTATTTGATGCTTAAATTACTGACTCACATTTTTCAGCTCAAAGCAGCTACGACATAAGGACATCATTAGCTGCAATTACAAATCTGTACACTTTGATGCTCTGTAACATACCCTGATTATGAAGTGGTATTAGTGGCTCCAAGAGTACAAGAACCAGGCTAAAACTAAACTACTTCTACTTCAGCATGCTAAGATCTTGACATCAAGCCACCATCCAGGCCACCATGGAACAAGCAGGGCAGCGATGCAGACTACCATCATTTGCAGTTGGTTGCTAATTACTGGAAAATCAATC
Source organism: Onychostruthus taczanowskii (assembly GCF_017590055.1). NCBI lineage: Eukaryota > Metazoa > Chordata > Aves > Passeriformes > Passeridae > Onychostruthus > Onychostruthus taczanowskii. Next base: position 6,077,045 of record NW_024502569.1, on the reverse strand, counting down.
ACCAAGTTCAAATGGGCAGGAACAACAGGAAAAGAAGTTTGTTCCCACTGTGATTACAAATACTTAATATTAGCTGAAACAGCACCTTCCCTTTTACTGCAGTTTGTTTATAGGTATATAATCATTTATCTTTTCTCTTTGCTGAGTCATGTGCTAGTGCATGGTAAAAGCATGCTACAGATTTTTTGGTGTGTGTTTTTCTGCTGATTTCAAGGAAAAATTTAAAAGGAAGGTTAAATTTTATTACTGATGGTAAAGACATCTCTTTGAAAGTGTAAAGAGCAATGGGCACAGGTAGGCTGACTGAATCTGCTAAGCAGCTTGAGGAGTGGCCTGTCCCCCTGCTTTCAATGAGAGCAAGTTCAGATAGTTCTGGGACATCAGTGCCTGCTTTGAACATGACAGCAGAAAAATGATGTTACTAGATTTACACACCTTATTCCATCAGGCAGGCTAGCTCACAGCAAATACCAGGGCACGCTGCACCCCTCTGCTCTACTCCCTCCTACGGAATTCCCAGCATCCCATCTTCCTTAACTTGGTATTTCAATACCTGGAGTGCAAATCCTGGCCCATTCCCTCACCATCCCTACGGCCTCATGTGCAATATTTGTGCATCCTTGCACTTCTGTTGCCCTCTGCACCTGCACTTACCCCTTGCATCCCTAAGGAATTGTCAGCACTCCTGTATATCCAGGTCACCAGGGCAGGAGAAGACCAAAGAGAAGATACTGGCCAGTAACTTCAAATTTACTGCAACAACAGGCTGAGGTGAGATAGCTCATGACTGGTTTCCTAGGAGGCAGGTGCCAGCCCCCATGAGTTTAGCTTCCAGACAAGAGCAGAGGAACAGATCAAGATTGTAAACTGCCCTTGCAATGTCAAGTATTTGCACAGAGCTTCGCAAAACCACTACAGCTCCCCAAAACTGGCATAAGGCTACAGGAATTTATACATACTACAAATTATCCATAGCAGTCAGATGGTCATTTTCAATAGTATTAACAAATTATTAGCTTAAAAGAATATTTGCCCTGCCATCTATTAAACTTTCCTGAATACACAATATTTCAAAAATTCTGGAATAAAGCTCAAGTAAATTTTACTAAAAACAAAATTTGATTTTCATAAAGTAATTTTACTGAAGGTTAACTACTAACATTTTGAATTACATTTTTTAATATACAGATATGTTTGGAGTGAAGACACTAAGTACCTCAACACAAATACTATCAGAAGTAAGTTTTCAAAAATCTGAAAACCAACAATTTCAGAGAAACCAATACTGGTGTGCCATGTGGACTAAAATTTCTTCCTCTTACACATAAGAAAATTGAATTTACCTAACAGATAAAATTCTAGGATGGAGGGTTTTGTGTTTTGTTTTTGGGTTTTTTTTTGTTTGGTTGGTTGTTTTTTTTGTTGTTGGTTTTAGTGTGGTTTTGGGTGGTTGGTTTGTTCATTTGTTTTCTGGTGGGGATTTTTCATTCTTCTTTAAAGGTTTTTGCCACACCACAAAAGAGATTAATAATGCAAGTTAGTAATACCACACTGTAATAAGTAGAAAATGCACGTGACTCTGGGCATCATATTAAAAGCAAGATCTGAATGTCTATTGTGCAGCAATGCCATTAACTTCATACCAGTAAGAGTACACCTCTGAACCTAGTTTGACTCACTCCCTAGCAATTTCACTAGTTCTGCCACAAGTACATACCCAAACAATAAGCCCATCTAACAAAATAAAATCCTTCTCTTGTTGAGAGTATTGCCTCTGAGAATAGCTTGGCACTCACCCCAGTTAGCTTTATTACCAGGAATAAACTTTATGAAAGATCGCTATACATAAAATAGACTCTCAGCTGCTCAAACAGAAGATCAATGGGACTTGTGATAAGAGATTAACTTGGCAATCAGACACCCAGTAGTAACATGGTTTTAGTGGTTTTCTTTTTAAATGACTTTAATAAAACACCAACACTATGGAAAGACCATGTGTCATTTTAACAATAAACAACATTTATATATCATTCATAAAACTCAGATGCAAAAGGTAAATACAACTTATTTCTCCAAATGGAATGTCCCCTATAAAAGAAGCTAAAGCCATAATGTTTGAAGGGATTTCACACTTGTGCCTGGGCTGCCCATGGAATAAATGAAGTGCTTAATTTAAGGGTAGTTAGGTTACAGAGCATCTGAAAGGAAGAAGAGTTCAAATACAGCCTAGAAAAAAATGGACATGTGGTACATCAGTTCTGCAGCAATAAAGCCAACAGACAAAGCAAAATGAACTCCATAACAAAACTGTTTCCTTGTTTTGAATTCAGAGCAGAGATACAGTTAAGTTGTCAGAGATTTGATTAAAGAATTCATTTTACTGCAAAACCTAAACTATCATGCAGTGCCTTCTGCAAGTATCATTTACACCTACAGAAAAAGCAGTAAGCATATTTAAAATGAAGATTTTGCCTGAAAAGAGCAAATCATAAAATCTACTCTGTTACATTAGATCACTGCCAGCCTGAATATGCATTTAGAGGACTTAACTTGCACAGGAGCAGGAAGAATCAAAGAATAAATGTATCAGAAGCAGAATTTGCTGTGTTGCTCCTAAGAGAATTCTGTAATGAGAATGTATCAAAAGCAATTTTACTAAGTTGTTTAAAGCAAGGCTTTCTTTGTAAAGGCAATAATAGTATTCTTCTCTAGTTTCCTTGAATAAGCACAGCTGTTTTTGCTAACATTTTCAGAGTATCTAAATCTCCAGCACATAAGCTGCAACTCCAAATTGGAAGGTTAAAAGGATGGCCAGAGGGCCAAAAGAAATATCTTTATGTACACAGAATAACTGGGGCCCTCCAACTTTTCAATTTGGGAGTATTGCAAGATAGGTGGGGGACCCAGGACCTGAAGTAGTGGTTCCCAACCAAAGAAAACCAGAACACATTTTGAAGAAATGTAAGCAAGCACCAGGAAGAACCCACTGATGTTCATCTGTTCCTTCCCAAACGAGCCAACTGGTGGAAAAAACCTACAGAGGAGGGATATGATGATAGGAATAGGACCCACAGCTGCAGTTCTGTGCTGTCAGCAGTAAGGGACTGGCTGGGCAGTGCACTCCTTTCCTCTCATTCCCTTTCTGCCACTGTGCAAAGACAGATGAGCAGCACCAGGTTAACACATCAGAGCTACAGCGGAACAATAAGTGAGACCTTGCTTCCCTTCCCTGGGAGGAAGCAGCCAAACCAAGGGAAATCCCCAGGGGTGAGCTGAGAAAGAAAAAGTCAATTCCCCTGTGAATCACCATGGGCCAGAGGAAGATGATCTTGTGGCATGTGAAGCATGCAGGCTTCGGACAAAGAGAGAAAGGAAGTAGCAGCCTCTACTAATAATGGAAGAGGTCCAGGCAGAGTTTGCTGGAGCACAGGGTGCAAAACATGCTTTTCTTTGTTTCTCTGGAGACAGGCAAAGTAGTGAAGCAGAAATCAGGAGGAGAACAAAAAAAAGCAATCTCATAAAAGAAGCTGAAGGCTCAAAAAACCATATATAAAGGTAACATGTCCTTCTCCAGGTTCTTGTCTGAATGCCACCAGGTGGAGCTTCACTCCTACCACAGCTGCATGAACAAATACAGGACTTTCAATTAAACTCAAAATAATGAATAATTAGACTAGCCATGCAGCTCACCATCAGCAGCACCCAGCTTTAAATATACACCATCCCAACAAGTGCTTTTTGGTGGGTAGGTGTCCTCCCTTCCTCCACTTTTCCCAGTCTCGTTCCTGGTCTTTCTTGCCTAGCTCTGCCTGCCATACTGCCAGCTATGTCAAATGAGCTGCATTACACAGCTGTGCTCCACAGCAGATCTGCCCAAATTAAAAAATGAGAGGCTGTGAGGAAGAAGGGACTGTTTCTAGCAGACTAACACAAAGATCCAGTATGCTACTGAACACATTTATTCTGAAGGGCAGTACCTTTGAGAGGAAGAATGACTAAACACGAAGCAGCTAAGGTCAACAAATGTCTTAAAGAGACTTTTCCCCTGGAGCCTGTTAATTTGTGTGACACCACTGTAATAAAAAAAATACATGGTGTAACACATGGAAAGGCTTCATTTCTTTCCCAGTGAGTCTGTGAGGTCACAGGTGAGGGACACCACAGGCGCAAATCTCATGAGATGGCAAAACTGAGGAAAGAAAGGGTTTGGGATGCCATACATAGAACAGGGGATGCACATCTCACCACTTAGAGCGCATCTCCTCACATCCCAGCCCTGTCTTTGAAACTGTGGCTCTAGTGTAAATGTAACTGGGGAGTTACATTTGATAACTGGGTTATCAATTTCTAATAGTTATTAGGCAACTAAGCTGGAGACTTGCATCTCTAGTAAAGCCAGCAAACTCTCAACAGAAAAATCTGAAAACTGCAAATGCACCCTAATTAATTCAACTACTCAAAAGCCTCTTACATTTTCAAGTTCTCATACATTTCTATCACTGAGTTTTAACCTCACATGTGGAGTAGTTTCTGGATTCCTAAAATTCCCAAACCAATCTTTAACGCGCTAACTTAGGCCTTTATAGAGAATTTATCAGTTTAAGTATCCTGGTTCACCCTCTGCTTTTTAAACTCAACATGTCTCAAGGGTAATGAGGTACACAGAACAAGGTAACAACTTTATTAGACCAGAAGACACAACTTGGGGTGGATAACAGACATGTTTTTGTCAAAACATGAAAGTCAGGACAGCCTTTCCAACTCCTACCCTACCACATCAAACAGTAACAGCTAGACAGGTTTCCAGAAGTAAAATTCCCTTTAAAGAATAGAAACAAGAACTGTAAATGCTCAATAAATATAACTAGTTATGTAGGCAGCCTTTATAATGGATAGATTAACCTCAATGAAGATGAATGCCTAGAGTTTTGCTTATTAATATTTCCCACTGCTCACATGAAATCCATTCACAGCACATCCCTCAGAAGCTTTAGGTAATCTGAAGCAGCTGGATCTTCTCTCTAGCCCAACTAGGAATATTGAGAAACAGAACAACAGATTAACAAATGTTGCAAGAGAAAGAACTGTTAGGATTCCAGACCTTTTCCAGTGAGTTTTGACAAGTCTTCTTCCATACACACACAAAAAAAAAAAGGTAGGCTTCAGATACGGAACTTTATATTAAAATACATTCAAAAAACCACAGCTTCTGTTGCTTCCCAGTCCCATGTTAAGTCTATAGCAGCTGGGTCCCACTGCATCTGCCTACACATATGGAAGAAATCGAGGTGTGATCCATATCTCAGTCTGGTTTTAAACAAAATCTGATTGTGTTCACATGCAGACGAGATCCTCCTCCTGGGAGTCAGTCACTTAGCTGCCAGAATTCCTGTCCTTCTGGCAGGGATGAAGGACAAATGAAATCCTTCAGCTATGCAAAAGCAGAATATTTTAACAGAAGAAGAAAAGGCCAAGGAATTGAAGGCATTTATAGTTGAGAAGAACTTGGCCCACGCAATTCTCCAAAATCTTGAAATCAGTGATAGAAAACATGTATTTAGAATTGTAAGATTGGCTCATGATACTGCGGTCTGCTGCCAGAAACTCTGTCCCCAGAGAAATGAAGATTTTGAAAAGAGATCCTGAAATTGCTGTCGGAGGGAGATTACAGATTCTCCTTCATGAGCAGAGGGATGCCTTATATTGATAATACAGGAGGAGCCAGAAAAAAACAAAACCAAGAACTCCAAAGCTAATCTTTGTCCTCCTAGAGGATTACTACCTAAACTCAGTTACAAATAAATAGGCAGCCAGACTAAAAGTTTGCTTTCCCTTCTCAGACAAAGGTCTCTTCTGTGAGATTCATAAAGCACCAAATGGCAGAGAAGCAGCAGCAGAAGCCAACACTCCAGTTCTAAACCTGGCTCTAACCATGCATCTTTCCCATCCCTGAAGTATTAACTCTCCTTAGTGTCCTATTATTTCCTTAACACGTACACTGTGTTCCACTATGAAAAGATTACTCAATACTAAAGCAATTTTATTACTCTCATCACAATTCCTCTCCTTATCTTCGGTCCAACCTCCTCCTTATTTTTTCTTTCTCAACAGTTTATCCATCAGTCTTGCTCATACGTCAGTTTGCCACTACATACCTTCATGTCCTAGCCTCAAAATACATCCACCTCTGAAGATCTTTTGAACTAGTACTCGAGAAGCTGAGGTACTAAACACATCAAATCCTGAAAAAGGGCACAAACAACAGACACTACCATCGGCATTCACTGCCCTCCTTATTACCCCAACTATCAAGACATTACTCAGAAGTCCCAAAGATTTCATGGAGCAGGACTGGCTGATGATCACAAAGTTAGTACAGACACCTGACAGAAATCGGGTGGAGGGCTGCAGGGAATGGAAAAGGTTAAGTACCCACATTATTCTTGTAAAGTAAAGATGGATCAAGAAGCTTCATAAACAAAATGGAGGAAAAGGTAAGCAAGAAGTAGACAAGAGAATGATTTGCTTTCTTTTAAAATGGACTTTCTCTCAATCACAAACTACTGTAGAAAGCCATTACCTCAGAACACTCTGAGTTGGAAGAGACCCAAAAGGATCAAGTCCAACTCTTAAGTGAATGGCCCATATGGGGATCCAACCCACAACCTTGGTGTAATTAGTACCATGCTCTAACCAATTATCAGCAGCTAAGAGCTGTTGATAGCTCTTGTTTGAGAGCTTTAAACATTTTTAAATATGAAGTGACCTGCTGCTGACTTAATGTGTAGTGAACCTCACACAGGACGACACAAATAGGTGAGCAGAAGGTCAGAACAGAAGGCTGAGAAGGATACAGAAAGGACAAAGAGACTGGAAAAAGATTTAGGAGTCACAAAGGTATGATAGACTTCTGCAACTTGAGTGTACAGGGAGGCAAGAGCGCATATCACACCATGGGAAAGATGTCAAAAAAATGGAATGTTTCCTTCCACAGAGAACTAGTAAACATCTGCTGATCTCTTTCAATACCTACATCCTAGCCTCTTCCCTGATTTGAATGGAGGCCTGTATTTACAACTAACTAATATAAATGAATCTCCACAAGCACCTGTTACAGTGCATGGCACTCGAAAGCACACTTCAGGATTTGGGCTTCACACCATACCCTGAAGCGCCCATAGCTGAGACTCCCCACAGCAGCAAGGCAACTGCACCACAGCCCCTCAGGCATGGCTGAATGCTACAAGGACACTAGTAAAGAAACAAAACCACCCAACCATATTTGAAAAGATAACTAAAATAATAAAAAATTCATTGTATGAGTTATTTCATACAACCTTTCGAAGTTGTTACATATTTATACAAGAGGCATGCCCTGACTCCCTTCAGAAAGCAGTTTTGGCAGGTAGCATGCTGAAACACCATTTTATTACTGCTTATTATTGCACATGCCACTCCTGGGTGCCAGAACCAAAGTCTCTCCTGCAGCTAAGTCTCAGAAGATTACAAGAACATTTTTGTGAAAAAGAACTAGTTTATAATATAAACCGCCACATATACATGGGGGCATCGGCAAAGACAACCACTGTGCCATACAGAAAAGACCTTTCAGCGGCATCATGTGTCTTTTTTGTTTTTGCTAATAAGTCTTATTAGCACACCAGAACAGAAGACATCATTATACATCCTAGACATTTTCAATATCATCTTTAGAACTTGAGCACAAATATTTTGGAAAAACTGTGGAGAAATTCATACTCATGAAGAGGGGGAAATAAAGGGAAAATTAAATAAAGGGAAATGAAAAACTGAGTTCAATTTGGCAGTGAGCTGAACTTGGAGAGGAGTACCCCTTCTCCCAGCCAGAGCTCCTCTGCAACGTGCTCTGCTCTGCAGCATGCCCAAGATGATATACTTGGAGCAGGCAGTCTTAGCTTGCTGTATGCTGTGGTCAGTGCAGTGTGTCTGTGGACAGTGCACGCACAGAATACAAATGCACAAGCTGGACTGTGCATTCCTTAGCTCAAAGTCCATGTTTCTATTTACGTCACATTTGTAGCTTTAAGCAAAGATCCTACAAACTACATGAGCATACACAGTGTCGTGCATAAAACTTGAAAACCTCAGCTGCAACTCCATTGTAATAACTAGGCTATATTTCCTGGAAAAAAGCATTAACTCAGTTCTTCTTAACAAATACCCATTTCTACCAAATTATGCAGAATCAAAAGGCTGAAACAGTTTCCTTAAGGTAAATAACTGTGAAATTAAGTTTTACAAGACTAAATGAAATTTCCATACCCTGGAGCAATATTACTTGTTGCTCAGAGGTGACACACTATTTTTAGGACCATGACATGAGCTGGATTACTTCTAGTACACTTTGATTGAATTTTCAGAGTTAAACATTTGCCACTCCCATCTATCTAGTACAACTGCTGTTCTAAATGCTCAGCAGTGTCATGAGCCAGTTCTCTCAAGTTTTTTTTTTGAGAAAAGCTTCAGTTAAAGTTTCAGCATGGAATCTACATACTCTTTGATTTTCATCTGGTAGGAGAAAAAATCACCTCTCTTTGAGCTCTAGTTACATGCCTCTATTATGACCTATTCTAAACTTATCCCCTGGCATAGCAAACGGAATTTCACTAAATGCATAGATAGATATTGGACACCTTGTTTCCACTTTGAGCTCAGTATCGAAGGTAACACTTACCCCTAGTAGTATGACATTAAATCAAGAATAAGTTTTGTATTTCCATTCCATGTTTTACTTCCTCACACCCCCTTTCTCTCCACCTACTGTCTCCCAAAGAACAGCAGCGGCCTATGCCTCCTGTCCATTTTGACAGCTGAGCCGCAGCAGAGTGCAGCACTGCACAGATGGAAGGGGAACAGAGTGTGCAAAGATCCTCCCAGCTAATGGAAGATCCGTTTTAGATCTTGCTATTAAAGAAAACAAACAATGATTTTTTTAAATGCCAAAAAAAACCAAAACAAAGCACCAACCCACAACTACGGCACTTAAAGCAGCTATTCAGCTATTCAGAAGCAGCTATTCAGCTATTCAGAAAAACATTCCCTAAAAATATGGTCTCCTTGTATACCAAAGTATGTATACACATACTACCCCTAGTCCCAAAACATTAAAAAAATCTCCAATTTGGTCAATGACTGGATAGTTACCAACTTAATGACTAATTGTATAAGCAAAGCATAAAACATTTTATAGCTGCTAAGTATATAATGCAAGCTGCTGATACAGACTGCTTAACTTTTGAAGGAAAAAAACTAAGTACTTACCACAGTGGGGTTACCACTGCTGATCAGCTGGCTGACTTCATGAAAAATGCTTTTGCAGTCGATTGATTTGTCTAATGATCCCCGTTTCACTATCACCGCTACTGCTAATAAAATCTGCTCCCGAACATACTTTTGAAGGCTGTAAACAACATTGCACAAATATAATTACAATTAATTCTGGACATTGATGCTCAATAAAATTTCAAATACATTTTTTTTTCAAATATCTTGTGTGAATTCATAAGGGAAAGCTGACAGAAGTTAACGGCTAAGACTAGAAGACAAATTCTTCTTAAAATTATCTTGGCACTGCTTCCTAGGGAGACGAAAATGATAGCCCAGATTTTATGCAGAATCCTAGATGCTCGAGGTGTGTTGTCTATACTTACTTAGGCCTTTGTAAGACATAGGTTAGAAGGAATGTTCGCAGTGACTCAATGCTAGCTTTTTCCAAGAGAATCCATTCTCTTACAACTGCTTCCATTATCGCTGTAGCAGCTTGGAAAAGGACATAGTCCACTTTACTAGTTTCTGTGGGAAAAAACAAACACAACTTGAGTATGAGAAGGCATGTATTCAGCTTGAATGTGTTTCCAACAAATAAAAAAGGAACTTACTATCATTTATTACTAAATAGAATATTGTTGCTATGAAAACAGAGAAGGAATTTACAACTCAAAAGGGGGAGAAATAATCACTAACCCAATTATCAAATTGTCTGGTATTATTCAAGTCAATGACCTAGGGAAAAGTTGTCTGTGCTAGGAAGCTGGTTCAAAGAACAGGAATAAGAATGCTAACACAATGGGGGAATAAAATAAACAAGACGACAGATTTAGTTCAAATAGACTAATTAATAAAAGTAATTAATCTTACAGGCTTAAAGATTAAGCCTGTAATGTCAAAGCTGGAAATTTCTGTGTTTGCCTTTGAAAAAACAAATAGTGCATAAAAGTACATGTATTTCATGGGTAATTAAAAGAAGCAAATTAAAAGTAACATTTGTGCTTAATTATCCAAGCAAAAAATTTTACACCATGGTGCATTTAAAGTGTTCTACTTCATGTTCAAGATTCCAGATTTATTTTGAGTTAACTAAAATGTAATTTCTAACCACAGTATGGGAATCCTTTGCCATTATTATCTGAATAGAGGATTACTACATATACAGATGCACTAAGGAAAGTATAAAAGTATATTAGGGAGAAAGGTTAACCGTTTGGGTGATTACAAAATACAATTTAAAGAGAAATGCCAGAATATGAATAAAATTTCTATGACGCTAGAAAGCTACAGAGATGTTTTTTGTTGTTGTTCCTTTGCTTTCAAAAAATTTAACTTGGAAATAGCAGGTAATATCTCAGAAGCCAGTTTCAAAACATTCTGAGCTCTGCATAAAGAATTTTCAGAAAGGGTGCAGCCACAGGGTGGCAAAAGCATAAAATATTAAATAAAATTCATAAACAAGAAGCAGAGTTTGAGCTATAGTGGTTGACCTGCCAGGACTAGAAAAACTGTGTTTGAAAAAACCTCAGTCATAAGATGAAGGGCTTTAAATTACTACAAAACAAACTTCCTTGCCCCAATTACAAACACACAAGTTTATAATATAAATTTCCTTTATATGCAAGTTCTATATCAAAGATAGCAGCTAATATGCTAAAATATTTTAAAGTAATTTAATCAGGCTCCAAATCTAAACCCACAGAGGTAAACATGCTTAAATAAAAATAAACCACGTTTAAATCTACTTAGCATAATTTGGAAAACTAAGTAACCACTTAAGTAAAAGATTAATGTGTATGTCTAATACATATAAAAACAAATTGAATTATTCCTGCACGGGAATTTAATTCTGGCACTTGTTACCTTGGGCCTTCAGCTTTTCTGGCTGTACAAAGCTCATACGCACACAAAGAAAGAGAATGTAATTAGAAAAGAACAGTTTCCCCTTTGCACCAAGTCCCGCAGCCGCACAACTGCGATCGCTGACACAGAGAGCTGCAGCCCCCGGTGTAAGCCTGTGATCAGCCAGAGCAGCACCATCCTCCACGGAACTTACTAAAGGAAGGAAGGACAAGTTTTGCCAGTGCACTGAACAGTTATAAGCTTACAGCAGAACGCAGTGCCTTGTGCTTCCTGGCTTCAACTCCAGGTTTCTAAACAACAACATAGTAATGGCTGTTCCCCTTTCCCATATGCTCCATTATTCACCCTGTGTCATTCCTACACTCTCCTTTCCACGAATGACATCATCCTTCTTATGTCTCCCTACCTCCATTCCAGCTCCTGTCTTGACCATTTTTTTCCTGTTTATTTTAAAAACCATCTACTTGGTCCTCTGGTTAGAGCACATCCTCCCTGCACACATCCCTTCAGTACACCTCAAGTCTTTTATTTTTCATCATGAACAGCTTGTTTCCCTTCCAGGTTCCTGATTTCACAATCCCTGCTTCTTCTTCTTTAACTCCCAAATCTTAAGTAGCTGCTGTTTCTGCCCATACTGTACAGATACTTACTGAGGAAGCACAAAGTTTTGGAAAAGTCTCTAAGTTCCAGGTCTCAGCATCATAACTGCCTACATTCCCATGAAAAACCTACACATGTGGAAACATGCTGGATTTTCAATGGTGGTAGCATACGAACAGTTTAAGGATGTAATATATCTAGACATCCAAAAAGTATTAAAATCAGCATCATATTCTCTTCAACCAGCCACGTTTAAGATTTCATTATTTATTTCTGATTGATGATGAATGCATCCTTAGATCCAAATGGTCTGCAAACAAATTTATTTAAGGATGTTTTCGCTCACCTTATTTTCTCTAAAAATCAACATGAAAAGAAGCATCAATTTTGCTGACCCATCAAGCAAAAACTGCAAAAATTTTGCTGTTTTCCAAACCAGATTAAGTATTTCTATAATATACTAAACACAGAAGAACCTCATTTATAGAGAAAAATGTTGGTGTGGAGTGGGTGCAGGAAAGGAAGCACATCCTGGTCTATATATTACAGTGTAACATAGCAGTAGGTCTGCAATAGTGACATCATAATATTAATTAATTGTAAGTCTCTAATCCAGTAAATTTATAAATAACTGTTAAAAAAATACTGCAGAATGAATTAAGTATGAAAAGAATATTTTCAACATAATTATAATATTTCTCAGTTCATTCTGGCAACTTCTTTAAAAGAAAAGTTGCTTTTTGTGGTTTTGCCATGTGTTCTTTTGTTCAAACTTCGAAGTTTCCCCTGTCAGGTCTCAGAGTCAATTTTCATTGAAATTCCACCTCACCTGTCCCCAGCACTCATATCTAGTCAATACTACAGTGCTGAGTAGCAATCTTACATCTTTATTGCTCCTGTAATTTTCAGATCTAGCTGTCAAACTCTAATAAGTCTCTATAGCACCTGTGAAAACATTTCTCTTTTATAAATAGCTACCCAACTACATTTAGAACGCTTCCACTAAAATCAAAGAAATTTCTGATGAAGGGTGGTATCTGCCTCTTTCCTTTCTCCACAGGTATAATCACACAAAATTTCAAATCAATACTGTCTTGCTTCTACCAGGTGGACAGAAACTTTCCTAGCTTTTTCCTCTTTTCCTCCAGCTGGGCTGACAACAGCAACTAAGTTGTTCAACTAGAAATAAACTCTCATTTCAGTACCAATGCAAAATCTGGTAGAAGTGCATAAAATTGCATCATTGGCTGATTTAATAGAAAGCCAGCACAAAGCCAAGCAACCACACTACTGGCAGCTGCACAAGCTGTACAGATTAGACAGTATTACAATAATCACATTGCAGAGGAAATCTATTAAATAGGTTTAGGAACTTAGCTACATGAAGTTATACCTTACAGCTTTGAAACTGACAGAAATAAAATAAAAAGGACAGTAACAGGCTTCACCCTCCATCAAAAAGTATCCCTCATTAAAATCCAAACTGATGTTCATAGTCCCAGCTGCAAAAGAACAGCACAGTTTCAGTTATAAAAGAAATGGACACACCTACATTCATTTATTGAAACTTACCCAAAATATGTTTGCAGACAGCAAATGGCGATTTTGATTTTCTAAATGATAAGAATATGTGCTCAGCATGTTGGCGTTGTTCATTGTTGACCATGGAAGGTGGTGCCTGAAAGAAAAAAAAAAGTTATTCATGCACTGATCAAACATATACTAAAACCAATGTCATCTCAATATCATGAATGTCAAATACATAAATGTTTGCCTTGTTAAACACCAAAACCCAGTATCTCTTGGCAAAACTGCTTGCTCTCAGGCATTACCTCTTCTTATATACCACTCTGCATTTACATTGCATGAACATGGGTGCGAATATCGAGGTATCAGGCAGAGGGTGGATAATTTAAGTATAGTTTCCTAACAATGTTTCTGAATTCTAAATTCAATCAAATTCTTTTTTACTCAGACCAAAAATACCACTGCACATCACTAAATGCTGCTAAACCTGCTCACAGTCCTGGAAGCAAAGCACTATTTTTTCTTTAGTTCTGCACTTGTTTTAAAATATGTAGTTGCATAACAAATTCAGGGGATTTAAAAATTACTATAGATATGTTCTAAAATAAAGTATATACCAGGAACATACTACCCTCTAGTGTTTAATATTAAAATTGTCATCCTGAGGACTGGTGTGACTGAAGAGACAAGTAAGCCCATTTGGGAATGGCTACGGTGGTTCCTCAGCTTGCACCCATCCCTATATACACCCACCCCATTACATCCTGGGCACCTTGCCTGCTCAGGTAACACTGCTGCTCTTCTGTTGAAAGCCAGCTCCAGGGAGGTTTCTACCCCAAAATCAGCTCAAGGTAAAGCAGGAAACTATGCAATAACCTGGACTCCTGTGAGATGCCTACGGAGCACAGAGGAGCTGCCTGTGCTGCAGCCTCACCTCACTGCGTAGCCCCAACACCCCACACTTCCCTACAAGGTAAAAACAGCCATGCAGAAAGTATCAGCAGCTCACAGCACCACACTGCTCTCCTCTTCTGCCACTAATATTCTATGACTTCTGCTTTTTGGGATTTATCTGAACGGCACATGGCATGAGATACTCTTGCAGGGGATTGACACCACAAACAGGGTAAGCAAAACTGATGCCGACCTTTGAGAAAGGAACATGCACACATGTAGGAAGATCACATCCAAACTGCAGAGCATGATCAAGGTGACAATGTAGGTTACTGAACTTCAGCTGAACTTCCAAACTCCACATTCCAGCCCTGTCCCTAGAAGTCTGAGAAGACCATGTGTGCCACCTATCTTCTACATTCGCTGCAATAGAACCAGCTGTACAGAATGCCAGAAGAATATTTGCAGCAGGTTATCAAACATGCAGGAATGACCTACACAGCAACAGCTTGATACACACTTCAGTCAGATCTGTGGCAAATAAATCAAACCAACAGAAGAAAAGGCAGTTCCCATTCTCCCCCCCTCACTGTATGGACAGGCATTTGCACAAATGCATAGAGAACCAGACTGGGGAATTGATCACCAAAAATCATCCCAGACTTTTTCATCTGGATCAGTTCCCCAGTCTGGCTCACCATAACCCAACACAAAACCCTAAACCAGCACAGTATGGGACAATATTGGGTGGTGATAGCCTGCTTTTTTCCAGCACTAGTTATCATTTTAGGTGCATTTAATCTACAGTCTCTGTTGCTGTGCAATGTCTGGCAATAGTTTTAAGTCTCAAAGAGCATGCAGCTCTGCCCAATGATATTTCACAAGAACTAAGAATCAAATTTCCTGAGACACATGAATTATTTTAATATCTTTCTGCTACCAAAAGGAGAGGTCCTCCTACTCCTTTCTTGATCCCTCCTGCATGGCCTGTTACCTCTTTGCATGATACTTTCTATCAACTAGTCCACAAAAGAAAAAGAGGATAAAGGGGAAATCCAGGGGCAAGGGAAATGAACATTTGTTACTCTAATAAGCATCAAAAAGCCAGACAAGTGCCAGAGCCAATGCAATGATGGGGAGAAAAGGAGTGGAGTAACATTTCCCTTTCAAAACTACTGACCTTGCAGCTCACAGCTCTGCAGTGTCATGAAGCCTCACTAATTACAGCCATGTTAGAACAAATCCTTTAGGTGTGACAAAGCGTAACATTTTGCAAGCCCAGGGTCATTTACAGTCACATCCTTAGAGCAAGAAGACCAAATCAGGCTACCTAATCCAAACTAATTTTGCATTAACACATTATATTAAAGTTTGCCATACAGAGATCCTATCTATTGTCACAGTCCTGTAATACTTAAGGGAACTTTCAGGGATATTAGCTGCAAACTATGGCAATACTAAAAAAACAACCAGAGAAGTTTAATGGGAAATACTTCCTTTGTGCTTATAATAACTAGAAAGTAGATCTCTTGTTTTATATTATTTAAGCTCTTCTACTTCTCTGAAGTCCAGTTACAGAAGACATTTGACACCTTGGAAAGGCATACGGCACATCATATTCCTGTATTAATTTTTAACATGACAATAAATAATACATTACAAACTTCAGCTCTCAAAACCGTCCAGAGCAGACAAGTGCAACAGTTAAGGTTTGAACTGTGAAGCCACCAGAGGGAGCTTAAAGCTCACAGTCTACTGTCATCACTGCATTCAGACAATATTTATCTGTACAATGAAAGTAAAGTCCAGCTAGTTTTTGGTTTAAAGAAAAGGCCAGCATATACATATTTTATGCAAATTTCACATTATAAGAACACTTGCTCAGGGAGCCCAAGAGCCCTGTACCCTGGTACCCAGCACCTCTTTGGCACAATAGGGTTAGAAACATACCCAAAGTATTCATCATGTTTGGAAGGTCCCCTAGAGCACATATGCCCATGCACTGTGTTCTTTCTAATAGTCTCCTTCAAACTCTTCTCTGCTATCCAACTTACAAACGCAGTAAGGTAACAAGCAGGTTCTTTTGGCATACTGAAACTACTTGCAGCTATATCACTTTCCTTTCTGTACTGTCTGACATTACTTCTAACCATCTGTTCTCTCTTTTGTCCTGCAAGTTACCTATAAAAACTTCTCCTGAACAATAATCATCTTTCTGATTTTAGCATAACAAGCTACTGCCCCATAAGAAGAGTTCCCATGTGGCACAGCATTATAAATAAAATTACAACCTTTCAACTACCAAAGCTGTCTGGATACAGAAAAGGACCAGAAGCAGCAGCGCCCACAAAAAGGATCCAGCAGGACTACTGTTTCAAAGGGCAGCTATCCACTCAAAGGGAAACAGAAAAAAGACAAGACTAGAAACACTGTAGCAGACTAGCACTAACACTTGCAAGACTTCTAAACTTACCCCAAAAGCCGGGACAACTCCTAAGAAAGTAATGTAACTGCAGAAGATGGGAGACCAACTTCCATGGAAAGTACACACACACCTAGGAAACATCTATTGATGTACATGTGGGAAGAATAAAGGCTTTGGGATTTTCTTTTATTTTCAATAGGAGTAGTTAGATGTATACAGAGGAACTGATCCTATACACATGTATTCAGAAACACCTGCTTTATACAAGCATTTCCTACCTCAGTAACACACGTTTTAAAAATACAGTGTAATTATGACTTACTTCCCAGGATGGAAAGTGCCAAGATGTTAAAGAAATATATACAAATAATAGATACAAATAGATAGAAAGGAAGCAAACAGGTTGCAAATACAAGGTATTCATTACTACTAAAGCTGAAGTCACATTTGCCACTAACTGGCTGAAGAAGTAACACCACACCCACATTAGAAGTATGTTTTTTTAACTCCTTCCTCTGAACTGAAAACACCTTTTGCTTTTAAAAAAATAAATGCATCAAATTCTACCCTTCCAAGTGATTCTGTTCAAGCAGTTTCATGTCAATCATCACAGATATATAAAAAACAACTTTGTTTGATCATATATTAGAAGTTACATTATTTTCTTAGTGGTTTTAGAGCACAGAATAGAATTGCAGAGTCACATAACAGTTGGAAGGGACCTTTAAAGGCCATCTAGTCCAGCCCCCCACCATGGGCAGAGACACTTTCACCTCCCACCCAACCAGGGTACTCAGAGCCCCATCCAATTTGGCATTCAACATTTTCAGGGATGGGGCATCCACTTCTCTGGGCAACAAGTGCCAGTGCTTCACCACCCTTGCTGTAAAAAAATTCTATCTTCTTACAAGGCCAATAAAAAAAGAATGAATTGGCTTCTGACTATCTATCCCAATCTCTTCAATACCACCTTCAACACCCTGTTGAAGTTGATTGTTTAGTAGTTTATTCTAATATCAATGTAGATTCCAGAGAATATTTTACTTATTGCTCACTTAAGATACTGATAGTATCTTAAAAGTAACAACTTCTACCATTCAAGTAACAACATTATTATGAAAATCAATAATGGAGTAGTTTTTCATTTAAATATTAGTTAACCACCTTGCATTGGTACTTCTGCATCAAAATTTTGCTACGGAAAATCCTGGCCATGATCAAATATAAACATAAGAAAGGATGAGGAGCGTTCATTCCTTGTAGGAAAAAAAAAAAATCTTGCTAAGACAAAATTTGATTTTTCACTTTTGCTATAGCAAGACAGCACTAAATACAACCAAAGTCAGCATCTTCCTCCAATTACACTGGGGGAAATCTGCAAATTAGCACGTCACAAAGAACACTCACGCACTCCTCCAGACTTCACTGCTTGGGAGAACACAGAGAGAGTACACTGGAGTGTTTTAAGCTGACACCCACAGTATTCCCACCTACCAAAAAGGTCCCCTCTGAACAGCACAGCCTAAACACTAGGAGGATTATGGAAAGGCAAACATGCCTACTAAGATAATTTTGATTAAAAAAAAAAAAATCAAATTGCTTGTACTTGCTAGTGCTAAAGCCAAGTAGCAGCCCTTTCTGCCAAAGGCAATGTTTATGTCTGCAAGTGAAGTACCTCACAAACTTGACAAGAGCAGAAACAAAAATCTGCTACTTCTACTTCATAAAATTCACCACAAACTCTCCAACTGAGCTTTCCAAATATGTAGAGGAATCATGCCTTTCTTGCAGTCAAAAGGCACAATAAAACTGTCCCCAAACTCTGGTCTGTGGGCCACTCTCGGCTTATGAAAACCCAGTTCAAGACATTCTTGTTCTGCAGAATGGTGTCTAGACTGTGCTGCAGAGAGCCTGGGAAACCCAGGGGGAAGAGCTTAGGAAACAGGTCTCTGTCAATATACAAGGATAAGCAAAAGCCACCACAGATGGCAATGGCACTGCTGGGTCTGGACTTTGCTGACAGCCACCATCAGGCAAGACACGCTCAGCAAAGCAGGGAATAAAGGAAGCCCAGATGGTTTGCCAACATGTCCCAGCAGGCAAGGAAGCCAAGTAATAGTGAGGCATATGCAAAGGAGAAAGATCATGAGTGAACTTGAGCACCATGTGCAGGGGAACACCATGTGATGGTGACAACATAGCTGAGGAGTACAGGCAAAAAATAGAAGGAGAAAGAGAAAAAAAGGGAGAAAACAACACAGGGGCAAGCATTAATTTTTAACTAGTACACATACTGCATTTAGGACAGCTAAATATATTACTCCACCCATGTAAAGAATTGTTACAGCTAAAACATAACTAAATAATCAAAAGCCATTCAGTTTTAAATTAATGTGCTCCTCTACCAAGATGACCAAAACCCACTAAAACCAGATTTCTACATCTTAAATAACAAAAATACCTTCAAGTAATTAGTCCCCAAAATAGTTCCACTGTATAAGCAATTTATACAAAATAATCAGACTCAGAATAAGGAGATTTCCAAGTTTAACTCTACTGAAGTCATACCAGGCAACATGCCCCAAGACTGAATTACCCTGACTTCTGCGAAGTCAAGCCATAACAAGTTTCCATTCCAATTTTAGCAGTAACACTTTTCAAGTGTTTCAAATAAACTTTTTTTCCTACAATATATCACAGCACACTCAAGAACCATCACTTGTCTTATTAAAGTAGTTAATCAAAGATATTAAATGCAGAGGTCAGGCACAGAGAACTGGACAACTAGCCACACTTTTGTTCTTAGATATTCACCCTAGTTCTCTAGCAGACACTGATACCTAATGTTGTACGGATGTCTTGTTCTCTCCTGAAGCAGATGCCACAAGCTAACAATTCAGGCTTGAAGAAGATGCTCAGCTCTGCAACTGCTTTACAAGCAGATCAGACATCCCAGCTTTGGGCACAAGACCAGAAGGAATTTAAGACAACCGATAACAACAGCTTCTGCTGTCCCAGTCAGATCAGTCACGACATGACTGCCTAGCTTTGAGTAATAGTTACTACAGAAAACTCAGCTGGCACAAAAACCATCTCCAACTACATTCCAACTACTTCCTTTAACTTACTATTTTGAATAATAATTTAAATTACAGCAGCGATTCAGCCTCCAATTCAAAGGATACTCAAGATTATTTTGAGATTGGTAAGAAAGATGCAATAAATAACTTCCAACCAGAACTGCACTAGAGATAACATGGTGGAGATGTAAGACTTTCTGAACAAAAACTTCCTCTGATTTAAAAAAAAGTCTTCTCCAAAAGTAATTATGACTTAATTATTTAAACCTCAGAGTGCGCAGTATTTTTCAGTATATATTTGGAACAAATGTGTGACTGCTAGAGGAATTGCCTCCTACACACCTACTCACTCACATCTTGCTTTCATGCAGAAACTTAACAATAGGGAAAAAAGACTATTTTTTCCTCATCAACTTTTGCTTTACATTTTGAACCTGAAATATGTTATTAAGTCTTTCGCAAGTAAATCAGGAGATAAACTGTAGTTTGTAATAAGAGCTATTCTCAGTTTAGTAATGTTCTTGTATAAGATGCTATATATATATATACACATTAATTGACTAAAGAGCCAAAGTAAACCATTACCATCAATAACAAAACATTTTCTGAGATAAGACTTCTCTCCAAGGCAGGCAACAAACACTACTGAGATTTTACAATCTGCTAACAATTTGATCCACAAATATAGACGATTACAGGCTCACCACTGAAATTACCCTTCATTTATGTGCACAACACAGCTAAATCTGAGAAATATCCCATAATGGATATTTAGCCTACAGTAGTCCGGATGCTGACAGTGAGAAGATGAATGCTGACATGAGGCTACAGTTCAGATCCTTAAATTAAATGTTATTTATTTTCTAATCTCTACATTCACTGTTCTAACATTTCAAAGCACAAATGAGGTCTGATCTGCAGTTCTGTTTGGCAAAATAACTTTTCTAAAACATCTGACTGACTGATGGCAATGGGCAAATCCATGTGGTCCCTTGAAGTCAGCAAGATTCAACAAATCAACCAGAAGTCAATCCATGTATGCCAGAGAAAGATCAATCAAGACAGAAAGTGTGACTCACTATGTAAGAGGACAAAGATAAGAAAAACACCGTAACTACATAGAACAGTTACAGAAAACCTCATTGTTCCAAATCCAAACCTTTTCAAAGCATTTAATGCATTTAACAAATAAAATCAACCACTTTGACTTCAGTAAAAATGGCACACCATGACTGCAGTAGCATAGGAACACTAAAAATATGTTACTGAAACATACAAACAGTCAAAGTGCCCTTACCACGACTCCATTCAAGCCTCAAGTCCTGCTCTCCTGTTTCCTTTCATTGTGTAAAAACATAATCTTCCTATTAAGAGATGGGAGATTCAGCAGAAAACAATCCCCCATGCATTCTAGCTACTCCTCAGGTATCACAGGGCTGGTGGTGGCTGGCCTTAAATTCTGAATGATAACCAGTTTGGCAATCTGACCATCGCCTGGAGCTGGAGTGAGCTTGGCCTCCTCACCCTGAAGCAAGAAAGAAAAGAGTTGGTGGAAACGAACCAAATTTCTCCCTCAGCTCCCACCAACTCCAGCTGCTTCTCTCCTTCCCCACAAGGAGGCATGGAAGATACATGGGTAATAGGTGGAAAGGAGTTCCAGCACCAACACAGACCACGATCCTCAGAGCAGGGTGGACTATCCCCATGACAGGTCCTGGTTCTCCAGCAAGAGATAGGATCCTATCCTATCCACAGCCTCTGAAATCCTGATTGCAACTCCATCATAAGATTCAAGAGGCTCACCTCTGTATTGCTCATTTCTGTGCCTATAAGACAGCACAGACACCACTTAAAAAAATGTGCCAGGATAGTACACAGTGAATTTCAACAGAAAGTTTGAAGTAAAGAAAGAATCATTGTGATCACTCTTCTACTAGACAGGAGATCATCATAATGCTGGTAATGGCAATACTCATTTTCCAAAGTTCATAACTTCAGACGCACACAATATATGACCCATTTATCAGGCTCACTATACATCAAATACACTCAGCATCTGCTCTCCTTCTGCAAAAGAAACTTTCATAGTGTGTGAAGTGTCTTATACTATCTTTTTTTTTTTCCTATTGTCCAATTTCTAATTATACTTTCTGAAAGAACAGCTATAACCACCCATTGCTGTAAGGGTGGCATTACTTTCACCTTCTACAGTGAGCACATGCAGTGAAGTGAGACATCACAGGGGTAACCCCCAAGCAGCTCAGACCCCAAAACACAAGACATGAAATATTTAAACTGAGATAGTGATAAATTTTGATTTCTGAGCGGTTTAGACTTTGACTCCTATCAAAAAGGCATTTCCTCCCACCAAGCTAATGAAGAAAGGCAGGCACACAGGGCAGCCAGTTTCCCTGCCAAAATTCAGAGTTTAGCACTTCCTCCACCATCAATCTTGTTAAAATGTCAAAACCATTTTGTCCTATCGTAGTTATTTAGTAAGATTTGATTAAAAGCAAGATAAGGAAGTTTTAAATTTTATCTAAATTTGATGTTTTGAAAACTCCTTTGGTTTTTTGTACTTTCAAAATGGCATGGCCTAGAAAACCCGCCTTTTTTAATGGCTTTTAACTGCCAGGGCACTAATGAAAACTTACAGACACAAGTCAAACACACACAAAGTGCAATATTTGAATCATGTAAGAAAACCAAATAAGATACAGACAGATATAAGGTACAGACAAGAAATCAAGGTTTAGCAAAAAAGAGGAGCAGAATAGAGGCCAGAGGAGGAAGTTCATAACCTGCATTATGTGGAAGATTAGACAGCAAAGAGAATTTGTGAAATTCTCTTGTGAAAAGAATAACATCTTTCACACACACCCAGGAAAAAGTATAAACTTTCACTGAACACACCTCGAAAAAGGTTCTTCCTCAGTTTGCCCATACTGGGAAACAGCGAAAATCCATCTAGAATTGTACAGACTTGAGACACTAAGATGTTTTCTACTTTTACCTTGCTTCACCACTTGGTTCCACTCTTGCAAATACAGCCTGAACCATGATACTGAAGAAGTTACACATCTCTGTATTCATCCTCTGATACACAGGAGAGCAGACACATGACACATATTTTGAGAAAAGCTCTTTTAAACATGAGTTTTCTATGATAAAGTTGGGGGTTTTTTAATCCTTACAGAAATGTTTTCGGATTTCATTTAGAAGATGCAATTTTTAGGACTCCCTTAAGTGCCTAAGCTTACACTAAGAAACCTGCACAAATTAGCCAAATCTCAAGTTCTGAACAGTCAAAGGGCTCCACATATTCAGGCTCCACTGAAAAACTTATCATAATCATATATTTTATTCTCAGCCCTCTTTGAGGGAATATTACTGTAAAATGAACAGAAGACTAGCTCCAGAAACAACATTGTTATTTCTCTTGATACTAGAATTTAATATTTATATATTCCCTACTAAACAATTATTATTCTGAAGCTACCCAACATCTGTTCCTAATCCCACTTAAAACAACCGCACAAAATAAAGGGTTTGCAGCTTACCCTCCCTAATTCTCTCAGGAAGAAGCACATTTGTTTTTGTGCTTGGGCTTTGGTGCTTGCTGTTGACAGGTGAGGAAAGTACTATTCATACTCTTGTCACCAGAAAGGAGTGTGACTGTTTTGTAAACTTACTGCACATTTCCTCAATAACAATGCAAGATGTAGTCATCTGGGAAGCTACCAAGACTATGGTTGAAAGAGAAGTCAAATAGCAGCAACATTATTAGCAAAATAAACAGTGGATGCCAGTGGCCCGAGAGATGAAAAAGCTAAACTAAATGTGAACAGTTAAGACCTTGATGAAAACAAAACAAAAACCAAAACAAAATGATGATGCAGAAAAAACGCAAAGCTCTTTTTGCACCTAAGATGAGTGAAGGTAAATGCACTACTTTTCAGCCACGGCTTCAACAACACACAATTCATCTTTAAGGCACCTAGAATCAAATCAGCAGCTAGCTGCACAGGGGGAACATATTCCTTTCCCCCCACAGGGCTGCAGTCCCGTGCAACAGAGATACAGGCTGCCACTTGGGAATCTCCAGTTCCTGCATACACATATACATAGAGATGCTGCGGAGAAGTCCTCATGAAATCTAACTGTGACAAATGGGTAAAATGTCACTTTTAGATGAGGGGTGTAACAAAAGAGGAAGCCAAGTGAGCTGTAAGGCGAAACCCAGAGCAGGCAGGCAGGGTCTGCCAGCACCAACATCAACTGTGTGAAGTCATGGCAAGATGAGTGAGCAACTGACTTCAGGGACCGTGAATGTGAATGCCAGGACCACCAATACAAGACCAAGCTGGGGCAGATCAGTTCTGGGGAAGTTCACAACAAAACCTTGAAGACCACCTATTTGCAGAACCATACAAAATAAACAAAAGGAGAAGAACCTTTGCTGCTTGCCCAAGGCAGAGAAGTGATACATGTAGATGCTGGGCTGGAGAGGTTGACACTTAACCCCACATCACCAGCTTGGATACCTTCCATCCAGACAGGCAGTGCACAGGGATATGACTTCTCTTGTGCTGCCACAAGACACAGGTGGTAGTTCTGTAACTCATCAATGAGCCAGTGTGGCTGTGCTTGTACAATTGTTTCTGCTGCTTATTAACTCTGATACTGCTTGCACGCCATCACTAATGCCACAATTAATGATAGCTGGAACATTGCTTCACAGTAATAAAGGAAGGTACAACTGAGTGTTGGTTGTCATCCAATTGCACCACTTATCTTCATGCAGACCAATGCTTAAGTCCCAGCAGTCCCGCGCTAATGATGCTGCAACACATTTTTTGAATTCTGCAAACTGCCCCTGCCCTTCTTCACACACTGTTAGAGCAAAAACCTATGCAGCCAGGATATTTACTTGTGATGTGAATGAATAAAATTCAAGGTCCTTCCAAAGTAGCCTGAAGAAGGGATAGAACATGGCTCAATCACTTCCATGTGTCTTAAAAACTATCAAAATATGCATTCCCAAAAATCCTGAAATACAAAGCTGAGGAATATACCACTCACTCCAATGCAATACCACGCAGCTTTTCTGCAGCTCTTCAAATGAACAGATTTCAAAACACATTTGTGAAGGATGCTGGTATTATTTTCCATCATTACAACAGGATCCTAGTCTATGTTGACAGTAATGAAGAGGGGCTGCCTCTCCAGAACTCCAAGGCTGTGGTGCTTAGGAGATCTATTCCTTCCAGCCATGTTAATTCCTCCCTGCTTCTAGACACACTTTACTATCCTGTGCTAGCTTTGGCAACTGCAAGTCCTTCTGACAGCCAGTCCAGCTCACTAACCTAGCAGATAATCAATCCAGCAAAAAGACATGTTTTTTTCTGCCACTTGGTGTTAGGCTGGTTTAAGCTCCTGTGAAAATATAGCCTATGTCACACTTAGACGCCTGGGACTGCAGATGTTCTTCACCTTAGCCAAGGCTTTTGAAATCCCAGAGACAGCCATCATAAACTGTAAAAGTCCATGGCAAAACACCTTTCTGCACTTCACTAATTTCCCACAGATTAATTATACAAAGCCTTCAAGAGACCCTAGCATAAGGCATATATCCAACACTACCACAGCTGTGCCTCTAGCATTTTGCACAGCTGCACATAACACAGCTGGCCTGAATGACAACAAAGAGTGAAATTCATAATTTCAACACAAATCATGATATACCTTTAGCCTTTCTTCATATTCACTTTTGTAGTTCTGTAAATTTTGAATTTGGTAGGCACCACTAAAGCAACTTATCTGTCTTACAAAGTAACAAAAGCAAAACCCATTATTCACTTGCTCCTACATTAACTTAAATAACTTTTTTTTTTTTAGTAGAAAATACATTAATCAGTCTTGATTTGAAAAGAGAATTGTATATGCTACTTCCTAAGTGGTTTAACAACATAATTCAACCAAATTTCTTCCAGGAGCATAGGCAAGCTCTCTCATCTCAGTCAAGACAGTAGAATTTTCTCTAATGTAACACAGTGAAAATTACTTTAATTAAAGACACTTTTCTCCCTGAATTCACTACCCAATCTAGCTCACTATGCAACCACTCAGGTGGGTGTACTATTATCCTACGTTTTGGCAGAGCCAAAGACAGCACTGTACGGCAGCCACTCATTATTATGTCTCTGAGATAGGAAAGTTTGGGGTTTTCCTTTATGGAAGATGGGAAAGAGGAAGAAGAGGAACTATTTAAAGTATATCCTCTTGTCAATTTTCCTTCATTCCCTGAAATCCCTATCTTAACAACTACTCCCTGTTCAACGAGATGTTTTGGACTTCAAAGTCCAAAGGACCAACATCTCCTACAGCTCAGATCTGACATCTTCCCTTATATACCACATCTCCCAGCACATATGTGGGTTTATGCCACTCATGCACCCCACTACACATCAAAATTGCACAGATCTTATGTATACCTAATTCAGACAGACTTTTTAGAATCAAAACACTGTCAGAAGCTGATGAAAAGGAGTATTTTACTTATCTGCTTGTGACAGGATCAGCTCAACTTAATAATCAAGAGGATTTCTTCCACCTTCCATAAGGAAAGCTGTTAATTAACTAATGAACACAGATTAGCATAACAACGATAAGACTCTTAGGAAGCAGGTTAAAGGGAAAACAGCAGTAGGTAGTCCCTGAAGAAGAATAATCCAGATGGAGTTATGGACTAATGAAGCTCCCCAGCAGATGAATGTAGAAGCAAGCACACAGTATTTACATCGATTACTCAGAACAAAATATAGAAATATGCCAATGCAACAGTGATATGTCAAATGGGTGTGAAACATATTGATTCAAAAAGACAAATACTCCCTCTGTGAAACAGTCAGGGTAAATAAACTCTAAGCATGCATAATCCCATTTCACTAGATTTTAATTTCATCAAACACAACGTTTACTTTTCAAAGATATCGTAATCTCTATCAGTTCTCACTTCTCTAATCTCAGCTCTTCACTTTAGTACAGATAAGCTCCATGCACATTTGTTCTTGGCTCCCAGTTAAGAGTTTCACTAGCATGGTGCACACTGCATGCACACTTATCTCCCAGGCTGTAATCTGAATTGTGTGCCTGTAAAATGTACCAAACACACCAGCTCTTAAGCAAAAGAAGAAAAAACTATACAGATATACAATGGTCTCTTAAGTTATTTAGTACTGTTCCAAAAAATTATCTGAACGGCTTGGGTATGGTTCTCTGAAAACATCACCTTGCTGCTCTGAAGCAATTAAGAAAAGTACCATGTTAAGTACTATTCAGAAAGGAATACAGAAGAATATAAAAAATTTACAACCATCTAAAATCCTCAAGTACCTACATCAAAGAATTCTGGTCAGTTCATTCAAAAACAGTATCATAAATCTAAAAAATTACAGAGGTATTATCTGATGTATGGGAGAATATCCCATATGACAAAATGACAAGACCCTTCAGTTTAGCTAAGAGATGACTGGAGGATCCAATAAGATAGAGAATTATACAAAATCACAATGGATACCATAGAAGAAAAAAAGAACACTTTATAGTTATTTCTCATAAATTAAGAATGAATTAAATTATGAACCAGCAGGCTTCACTCAAAGAACTATATTTTTTTCCAAAAACACTTGTAAACCCCATTACACTCAGAAAAGCATGTATATATATATATATATATGTATATACACACACACGTATATATATGTATGTATAAAGACTAAGAAAAAAAAAAGCATTCCAAAAGCAACTGGACCACATTTGTGAGCAAAAAACAATGACAAAACCTCAAGCTTTTGAAACTGCTAATTCAAATTTCTTAATTGCTAATTCAAATAATGTAAAGTGCCCACTAGTGAAAGAATCACCATTACTTTTCAGACCTCTCCAAATCAGCAGCTACAGGCACCCACCAGAAAAAAAAAAACATCTGAGCAGAAATTTTCTCATTTCTAGCCATAATATAGCACACATCCTGCTTGTTTCATGGGTGACAACTTGGAGAACTTTCACACATCTTCTCAGCATTGGAATGATTCATTTGTCTGATTTCTTCCAAGAGGCAACCTGCCATAACAAAAGCAGAGCTACTCCATCTCTCCCTTTCACCCTTACTATGAGCCATGCTTCACAGCCTGAAAAATTGCCTCACAATGAAGACATATTGCAACAAGAAACTGAACTTCCTTGTGGAATAAGGATTGTCACGGCCTTTGTGGAGAACAGGCTGGCTGGTTATGTCAAGATGTGAGATAGTGGAGAATTTATGAGGCTGATTCAGCAAGACCACAAGCTAGGCCACTTGCTCATCTTGCACTGGGCTTGAGCAAGGCTTAACAACTGAATGTTGCCTGGGCTGAAGCAGAGGCCCCAGAGCCCGATGTTGTCTCAGTGAAGTGCAGAAACACCCAGGTCTCTGTGCCAGCCCTCAGCCTCACTGTCCCTGCACTGTGCACAACAAGCCTTGGTTTAGATCTGTCCCTCTGAGGAGACAATGATGGCAGTAAAGACCTGGCGAAAGTCAGATGGCCACCACTGCTGCCTCAGCTGTGTGGAGGAGCACACTGAAGTACCACACTTCTGTGCTTTTTCAGCCACAAGATAGGGAGCTCAGTTTGATGAAGGTAACCAAAGACTCTCATTCACCCCTTGCTTATATATTAAAAGCCACACCTACCAATAAGAAAATAAGAAAACAGATGTTCCCCCACCCTACATGTATGATGGCAGCAACAGGCAGCCAATGATTTTTAACTGCAGTCATTCATCCATTTCTCCAAGAAGTATAAAATCAATATTTGAAATCCTCCACTATGGAAGGACAAGAATACAACCTCATTCTACAGACAAGTCAATGGGTTTGCCCCTCTCCCGAGGGCAGACAAAACTCTGTCTTAAGATTTGTGTCTCACTGCATTGGAGCTTACCTGGGAACACTTGTACACAGAGCTATGCACTTATATTTTGTATATCTAGTGCTGTTATCAGCAATCTAACAAGAATCTATAATCTGCTGCTTCAATAAAACAGACTGTTCATGACTCCACAACCATGAAAGTTCTTATTCAGCGTGACCGGACTTTAGTGCCTAAGTGGTTATAAATGAGAAATTAAGCCTATCTGTACCCAGCCCCTCTGATCTCTGAGGACTAGCTAGAAAGCAAGGGGGTTTATTTCCTGGCAATTTCATACACCTACCACAACAGGCCTATCTCCACAAAAGGTAGGTCAAAAAGAGCCAACCATATAAACTGTCATGGTTGATGGTATAAACAATCTGATCCTACTAACGTGCTCCCTCATGCTCTTATTCTGTAAGCTTATTTGAACATCTGAAAGTGAAGTTTCTAGGACCACTGTCAGACCACCCAACTTTAGCCTGAAATCTGCCTTAGAATAGCAGGATAAATCACAAACTAAGTGGTACCCTGTGAAGGTGGTGATGTGAGAATCCACATCACCCCACACACACACCCCCAAAACCCACACTTTGAAACAGACCACAGCCAAAACAGAATATTTACAAACTTTTAAAGAATCGAATTCTTCTGCAAAATCACAGAATGACTAGGTTGGAAGAGACCTTCAAGATCACTGGATCCCATGCCCTAACACCTCATCTAAACCATGGCACTGAGTGCCACATCCAGTCTTTTTTTAAACACATCCAGGGACGGCGACTCCACCACCTTCCCAGGCAGACAATTCCAGTACTTTATCTTTCTTTCTGTAAATATATTTTTCCTAATATCCAACCTATATTTCCCTTGGTGCAGCTTAAGACTGTGTCCTCTCATTCTGTCAGTGTCAGTTGCTGCCTTTGCCCAAATGCTCTTTGAGCTTTCCAAGAGCCACACCACATAGACTAGCCTAACACAGACCTCTGGACCTACTTTGCTCAACTCCCAAAAATAACTCATTTCAAAGTTAGATCAGGTTGTTCAGGGATCTGTTCAGTCAAGTATTAAATATCTCCAAAGACAGGAGATCCCACATCTTCCCTACACAGTCTACTCCACTGCCTTCACCAATTACACTTACTGTGATTTTTTTGTCTTCTCTCCAGCTGGAATGTTCCCTTCTGAAACTTGTAACCTCTTCTCTTTTCAGTGTGCAGCTCTAAGTGAAGTCTGGCATTTCTAATATCAGGAGAGTCAGAGTTAGCAAGTAAATTGTACAGTGGAGGTATATTATACACTTGAGCCAACCTGACAACTCACCACTAGCAGGGGCAGACCGGCTCTGTACGTGTCCAACAATCTAATTTCAGTGCCCTGTGCTAGCTCTGCAACCTAAATGGCTGCACAGATAGCCAATACATCTTGCTAACCTGACAGAAATCCATTCCCTTGTTTAATTCCTATGTCATCTCAGCAATATTAGTATCTTCTGCACAGGGTCACAAGGGAGAAAGCAGCTCTGAAGGTAAGAACAGAGCACCTCTTTTTGGAGGGAGGTGGGGTGAACAAGCAACTGTGAATTTACATTTAGGTGTCAGAGAATATCGTATGCTAGAAAATTTCAACTTGCTTTAATAAACTCTCAGCAATAACCAGGCCATGTTAAGCATGATTCTTAGTTCATCCTCTCACTTCTGGGATGAAATTTACACTTCTTTCCTTAATAATGCAACCAATGTCTTCTCTAATCCATGAAGACAGCTATTAAAACAGTCCTTAACTAGTACTAATTATATTTATAGCATTAATTACCACCTGAGCTAAACAGAACATAATAGATAGGAGATACATGGTCAGGGGACACCATGCCAGTAAGAAACAGAGGAGGAGTAAATGAAATCAGTTCATACAGATGTTGGTGTACGGTCCTTACTAAGTCAAAGTCACACAGGCCAAACATGGATACCAGCCCCTGGCACTGAGAAACTTCACAGCAAAGCATTAATGGGGATCTTACTTCAGGCGAACACCAGCACCTTTACTAGAAAGGAATTACATATTCAATTTTTATACCTCAAATACTTTTACGCACATTAAAGAAAGTAGTCATAGCACAGCCTTTAAAATCGTATTTGGCAGCTAACGACAAGATAAGTTTCATCTTTTATTACAATTTGTCAATTAATACCAAATGCCAATCCTTTCTCAAATTAAGCCTTTTGAATGTGAGCTACCTAGAACCTGTTGAAAGGCATTACTGGTAACATGGGAAAAGCATTTCCATGCATCTGTAGAAGAGCTTGGTGAGAGAAAAGATTGAACATTTCCAGTTTTTAAACATGGCACGCCATGGTTTGTAAAGTCCATAAA
Source organism: Onychostruthus taczanowskii (assembly GCF_017590055.1). Classification (NCBI taxonomy): domain Eukaryota; kingdom Metazoa; phylum Chordata; class Aves; order Passeriformes; family Passeridae; genus Onychostruthus; species Onychostruthus taczanowskii. The sequence goes on along the minus strand of NW_024502569.1, from coordinate 6,046,023 downwards.
CACCAGCAATTTAGGAGATCAGGACTTGGGCGTTCTTTATCTGATATCTAAAAAGTAATTTTTCAGAGAAAAAACTCAACTAACCCAGAACAATGAAAAAAAAATTGTGAAAATACTTCTCAAAGATTTAGAGAGCTCACAGTAATCCATGCTTATCCTCAAGGAAAGTTAATTAAACACGTTCAGGTCTTTTTATTAGCATGCTATTATTTTCCTCAAGGCTTCATATTTCAATTTGAAATCAAGACAAGTATCAAGTAAACCACCACCACTCCCTACTCCGTATTTTGAAATGTTGAAACACCCTTGATGCATCCCTAGCTATCTGTATTTTGCAAGCATTGCCACTGTCTCAGCTGCAACAGACTGCCACAAGAGAACTTTGCTGACTCCCTCCACAGCTCCTTGCCCAATTAAAACATTCTGCCATCTATTGTCAGACCATTCACAGCTCAGCTTCAGGTACAGCTCCACTGCAAGGTGGTTGACTCATGATCTCCAACACTAGCAGCAGGTTCATCACCCTTCACCCAGTCCTCAGATTTTTACATAAACACCTTTCTAAGTGATCCCAGCAGGTAGCTTGATCAGTTCACCCCCCCCATCTGCCACACAGAGATAACTTCCCACCTGCATCCCTAAGAGGGCCTTTAACCAGAGTGCAGCCCTCTGGCTAAATGAAATTCAGATCATCACTGTCCACGGGCAATCCTGAAACACAATCAGGCCCCTCTTTTTGCACAGTTGCTAACAAGACAGAACAGGAGCAAAGCTCATAACTCTTTCAGTCTCTGGGGTCTGACATCCACCTTTGTGAAGCATCTGTTGAGCTGCACTCCTCTCCTGCATCCCTCCAAAGACTCCATGATTTCTGAGAAGGAACACAGGGAAATAACCCTAAACAGTTCTCACAGCTCTTCCACAGCCAACCCTGCTTAAAGCCTGATTCTGAGTCCTCATCCTCACGGACAGCTTTAGTGACTATCTCTGTTTCATGCAGCTTCCTCGGTAAGAGCCATCTAACTAGTTCTTCTCAGATTAGTGGTGTCTATGAAACTTCCAAAATCAGCTGTGGAAAAGAAATAAAAGAAGAAAAAGCTAAATATCACAACAAGTCAGGTTTCATACTGTCAGAGGCTGTAGGGAGGAAGGTAGAAATTCAACAAGGATCCTAACATCCATGTGCTTGCAGACCCAAGACGTATTTTTACCAGCAAGTTCAGCAACTATTCTTCAACAGAGTCACAAACATTCCCATAAAAGGCCTGCACCTTTTCACTGTATTAAAGTTTTTATCTAATTCAACTCCACAGTAAGTTGCTTTTCCCTCTCTGTGCTAGTAGGCTATGCTAGACAAACAATGCCCACAGGAAGTTACCTTTAGTCTTCAAGCACAGGTGCAAGACTTCGGAGATGCCACTGCACATGCTAGTGGTTTGATACTGAAAACTTCTTAACCACCAGCTTCATTCCACACCCCTGTTCTGTTACACAGTAATACTTATATAGGCTTTCCTTATGAAGACAAATTCTCCTAGTAATTACTGCATTTGTGTTATTTTTAAATACACAGACATTACCAGAACATCTAACAATCAACACAGACGTGTTTTGTAGAGCATGCATGAATCAAAAGCAGCTCAAAGCTTGAAACCCATCACTGGTGGCATATTATGTGAAGTATTCTTCTAAAAGACTAGTGCTTGCTGCCAACCTACCTATCTTTACTGTCCTGCTTGGAAACACAGTCCGTGTTTTTCAGGATTTTACTTGACAAAGAGTAACATGCATATTTTGATGGGACACCCATGAGTAAAGCTGATCACCTCTCACTTTACAGCTGGGCTACTTCAGCTAGACATTAAAACACAATCATTCAGGTTTTGACCACTGTTTAATTATTGATACCAGAAAAACTTTGGTAGTATTTCTTTGGTTCCTTTGAAATCCCATGAATAACAACGCCTTACAAACTTTATTTCTGTCAGAATCACTTTTTGGTAAGACAAATTCTGTGGGGAAGGCTTTCAGCTAGACATGTACAGAAGATCTGCAATAAAGACCTGTAAACTACACCAGCCAACACAGAGCTTTTCATTCAAACAAGTCTTTTACAAGGATGCAAACCTAGCATGTTTTAACACCAATGGTCACTATCGGTATTCAGCTCCATCGCATTTCTCATCTTTGCCATATGGGCGTTCTTTTCCACGCAGTTATGAAAACAAGATAACACACAGACATCAGGGACAGTTAATTGATAATTAAACAGATCAAGTGCGAAGCGCCACTAATGGCTTTACTTCAACGCAGCAGCACCGTGAGCCTCTGGCTCCTCGGTGCCCCTCCACTTAAAGGAAAACTCTGGAAACGGATCGCGCCACTCCCGAGGCCGCTTCCACGCTGCCCAGGGTGCCTCGCTGTCCCCGCCGGGCTGGGACGGACGCGACCTCCCGCCCTTCCTCCGCCGCCGCGGGAGGTGCCCCGGGCCCCGGGAGAGTTGCACACTGGCAACTTCGGCGAGGTCTGGGCGGCGGACGGTGGCGGTGCGGGGGCCCGGGGACGGACACCCCGCAGGCGGGGCGGGCAGCGCGGGCAGCCGGCAGAGCCTGCCCGGGGCGACGGGGAGAGGGCGGCACATGGAGGAGCGGCGCGGCGTGCACGGCGGGGCCGGCCCCGGCTGCGGAGCCACAGGGACGAGCCGGTGCGGCGGCGGAGGGACAGGAAGGGAGGGAGGGAGCCCGCTCGAATGGGGAGTGGGACGGGGCGGCGGAGGCGGCGCGCCCCGGCGGGCTGCGCCCCGAGCCCGAGGGGCGAGGGCAGCGGGAACGGAGGCGGGGAAGGGAGAGGGGTCCGGCGCGGGCGCCCCTTCGGGGGCGAGGCGGCGCTCCGGGCGCGGCGGTGCCGCCGCCCGCCTCACCATGAGCACTTTGGCCGCGTTCTCCAGCTGGGCGATCACCTCGGGGGCGCCCCCCGCCGCCGCGGCCGCCGCCGCCATCATGGTCTCTCTTCAATGACGCGCCATGCGCTGCATTCTGGGGCGAGGCGGCCGCGCGGAGGACCTCCCGAGCCGCGGGGTGGGGTCGGGCCGCCGCCGCTCCCCGCCGGGCCCAGGTCGTCGCGCTTGCCAGGCCCGTTTTGTTAGGGGTGGAAGCGGACGCTGGAGATCACCCGGTCCAACCCCCTGCCAAGCCAGGGTCAGCTAGAGCAGGTTGCGCAGGAACGCGTCCAGGTGGATTTGGAATGTCTCCAGAGAGGGAGGCTCCACAATCACCCTGGGCAGCCGGTTCCAGTGCTCAGCTACCCTCCATGGAAAGTTCTTCCTCGTGTTGAGGTGGAGCTGGTTTGTTCAAGTGTGGCCATTGCTCCTCTCCCTGTCGCTGGGCACCACAGAAAAGAGCCTGGCACCATCCTCTTGGCACTCTCCCTGGAGACTTACATGCATTTCCTTGTGCTTCCCAGTGAGCTCGGTGCCAGCGCGGCCACAGGCGCTGGTTGCTGGCAGTCTTTGCATTGCAGTGCTTGCAGATCTGTGGTGGGATGAGAAGCTGAGTTTATAAAATATAGCTTATGAAGTGGTGGGGACAGGAGAGGGTGGTCAGCCTCTTCAAAAATGAACTGGTTTACAGCAGACAAAAAACCAAACCAAACAACAAAAAACTCACCAATGTTTAAAAGTGTTCTGAAAAGCACTTTTTCCCACATAAATCCACCTGGAGCTCCTTTCATGTTATTGGTTGTGAATCACAAGACAGTGCCAACACTAAAAGATATGCTGAAGAGAACACTGCTGTGCAGCCATAGGAGCAAAAGGACTCTCAGATTGCCTTCAGTGACATTTCATTTTGGTTAAAGGGTTGGCCTTTTAAACAAATCTGATGGTTTCCACTTCAGTTTGCACACTGGAGCAGACTTGGAGCTTTGATAGCTTCAGATGAAGCCAAAATGGAAGATCTGCAATTGCCAAGGAACGTTCTGTGCGTGCGTCCAGGCCAGAGCACGTCCCTCACAGTGCGCAGCACTGAGCACCATCAGCTGCTGAGCTGCCCTGAACCCGCCGGACCACTGTGCTCTTAACACAGTCAGGTGTTTGCAGCCGTAGTTCTCTCAGCCTTGGGGAGGCATTAGCTGACCTCAGGTGCTGAATTTATGCAAGGTTTGGAATTTATCAGCTAGCTGAGCCGGCTGATAGCAGTGTTGAGCGCTCATAGAGTGTTCACATAATGGGAGTGTCAACGGACAATGTTTCCATGCAGATGATACAATGTAATAGCCGAAGTGGAAGAAAGAATCAAGGAAACAAATGACAACAAGAAATCCATCTTTCTCGTTCCAAAGAAAAATGCAAGGATTTTTCTCCTAAGAAATGACAGCTTTCAATGCTCAAGAGGGCATGGCAGTGCTTATTACTAAACAAGTTTAAAAGTAGCAATAAACCCATGTAAATTATTGATTCTGGGGTTTACCTAGGAGGTAGAACTAGAACATGCATTTCAGGGTAATGTTAATCTTCAAAGCTGAAGAGTGTGGGGAGATCAGCAGGGCTGCTCTGAAAGGAGGGCTCAATATACAGAAAATTGAACAACAGTCAGAGATGGAGCAGTTCGAAGTGTGACAACACACTTAAGTCCTGAAGTGTGTTTATTGGACAAACAGGGCAATGTACAATGAGTCTCACTCTCAAGAACAGAAACCAGAGCTAAAGACTTAGAAGTTTGTGTACAAAGAGGTCAAATGTCAAAAAAAGAATCCCTGAAAGGTATGAAAAAACCCCTATTTTAAAGAATTCTCTGTTCAGTAAAGGACTACTTCAGTTGAGTACTTCTGTACTTGTAACTTGTAATCAAAATAAGATTCTTCAACAACTGTTTCAGCATGCTCAAAGGTCCTTCATTCTCCTGTGGCCTTGTGTGTTTAGCAGCACATTTGAATAGCCATGAAAGCAATAGAAATAGAATAGTATTCTTCAGGTTGGGAGGACTCAAGAGGTCTCTACACACACCTTCTCTTTCTTCACCCTTCTGATCAGATTGCTTAGGGCTTTATTCAGCAGGGTCTTGAAAACCTCCAGGAACAGAGAGTGCACAGCTCTCTGGGCAACCATGTCAATGCTTAATTTGTGTCACAGTGACCTCTTTTCCCCCTTAAATCAGAATGTCCTCAGGTGTCTGTTACTTCTCACCTTGCTGCTGTGCACCGCAGTAGAGACTGTTGATGCATTTTCTTGACAACCTCAGGTACTGAAAGAAAACTCTTGGGTTCCCTTTCAAGATTTCTAACTGAATGCAATTCCCTCAGCCTTTCCTTACAGGTGCTCCCACCCCCACACCAACTTGACTGCCCTCAGCTGTACTCACTGCAATTTGTCAACTTCTTTCTCATAGAGCAGGCCCCAGAGTGCAATGTGGTTTTCCAGACGTGATGTAACAAGTGCTGAGTAAAAAGGACTAGTAGTTCTTTTGATCTATTGGCTGCATGCCTGTAAAAACAACCTAATATGTCTCTATAAAGGTAGCCTTGCTCACCGCTGTGGTGTTCTGCTCACTTACACTTAGCTTGGTTTTTGTCAGGCCAAGTAAAGTGCGTGGCTGGGCTTGAACTGCCCTGACACCCTCACCTGGGGCTTTAGCATGTGCAGTGCTGTAGGTTTGCTGTGCCAAGCCCAGTCTCCTCTCATTGTGGCTCATCAGTTGTCCTTCAATGTCTCCAACCCTTTCTCCTGCATGGATCTTTACTCTTACTCTGTCTTCTACTCTTTCTGGCTTCACTTTCTGTCTGGACTCTGGATATGACTCATTATCTTGCCTTGTCTTGGACTCTCAAGTCCAAGTCCAACTCCAGCTCTGGAGTGTCACCACTCCAGCCCTACCCAAATCCTTTGGAACTGCACCCTTTTTGGTGAGAGCACTGCCCTGCCTGTCCTGTGGTCAACCTCAGCTTATTCATCCTCATGGAGCGGCCCTGCTCATGCTGTCCTTGCCACAGTCCACCAGGACCTCCAGATTCCTGCTTTGGTCAGACTTCAGTCTGTACTGCTGTGGTGGTTATTGCATTTTAGGTAAGGTATGACACCACAGGATCCATCTGCCAGTTCCCTGAATAGGCATAATGGTTTGGTCAATCTGTACCTATCCCTTCTGCCCTGAAGTTGTCTGTTTGGGCACACTTTAGCATGTCCATTAAATCCAGTCCTCTTTCACAAGTGATATGATTTGTGCAGACAAAATCATGTGTTTTACCATATCATCATCAGGTATATCTTGTCCTCATTTTGAATGGGAGGACTGAGTGGAGTAATTTTCAGTAAAAATTACATGTTCAAGTAGTCACATTTTCTCTCAGCTATATTACAATCTTAATGTTCTCTTGGCTAGTCTTAGAAAAGCTGATTGTTCATTTATCTTGTCAGAGTGAATGCTGAAGCTATATCTGCTGTTGGCTAAAAAAAGATGCATCACATTGTTCCTTCACGCTTTCCTCTTTTGTGGTGCTAATCCTCTTAAAATAGTTCTAAGATTTGGAGTCATTGCCAGAAAGAGTGTTGTTGGTAGTGGAGCCTGGGCTTCCTGCTCTAGCAATCCTTTTCTACCTTGTTTTCTCCCACAGCTGAAGCCAGCCAGCTACTGCCAATTTGGGCTACAGACTAAAATGTTAAGGAAAATGAAACAACAGTTGGTTGTTGAAACTAGTCATGAATTTGGGTCTGTTTTGAATGTGTTCATCAGTCCTACGCACACATACAATAAAACTAGCAAAGATCTGCTGTAGTCAGGAGCATCTGACAAAGACTAGTGCAAGGAAATAGAAGTGACTGAGCAGTGAGTTTTATAAGGTAAGGAAATCACAGTCAGTAGGGAAGTGGATGATTAGTACAGAAGCGCAATGACAGCTGCAAGCATGCAAGTGGCAAGCTTGGTGAGGAATTAATCTTTCATCATTGGTTAGGTAGAAGCTTTAGAAATCATCCTCTCCTATCGGGACATACATCTTGATTTATTTTCTGCGCTTGATTTCCTAAGATGTTCCTAAAGTTGATTTCCAGCACTGTTCAAGAGATCTCTGCCTACATAGCCTGCACTTTTTTTCTCAGTAGACCTAATTTCTCTGGCTGGAACATGCAATTTGCTCCCTTTCCCAGGCTCATTTTTTCCTAACACCTACCTTGACTGCATGGGTTTCTGCAGCAATTCCTGCAATAAATTCTGTAAATAAATTGCAAATAGGTTCTGCAATGAATTCCTGCAATACTTCATGACTTACCTCTGTTTTTTCATCAGTGCCTAGCAGAAGTCGGTTCAGAGCAGTGATTCCAGTACTCACTATTCCAATTGTGGTAATCTGTGATGCTCATCACCAGTGATGAAGCACACAGAAGATCTCTCACCAGACACTTCAAAACAATTCAGATTAAGTCCTTCAGACAACCTGGCTAGACTTCCACACAAATGGCCTCAGTCAAGTTACCTGGGCACAGTAAGTCACTATTTCCCTCTGGAGGAAAAGCTTCTACCAAAATTACTGTAAGCCAGTTTAATAGCACTGCCCAGTGCTGTTGGTCACTTGCTCTCAGTTTATTTCTTACAACACAACAATAAGCAGTGCTGCAAAGCTGGATAAGTCATTCAAACAATTAATTTCAAGTTCTGAATTTTGTTAAGAATGGCATTTGACAAGGAATGCAATGTGTCATGCACGAGTTTAACAGGGAAGAGACAAAATATTAGGTCTTTATGTGAGTAATGTCCACGTTCCAAGACTGGGTCTTACTGGAAGCAAGATTCAAACCAATTAACAATATTACACACAAAAGATACAGGGGCTAAGAGTGAGGTTATAGAGAATTGGTATGTAGTTGTGTGTGTGCAGAGTTTGTGACACTGTCAGAGCAGTGCAGAGTCACAGTGGCCAGGAGCAGCCACAGCACACACCGAGCATCAGTGGAGCTGCCACAGCAGCAGCCTGTGGAAGGGGAATTCAAGAGAATGTCAGACATGGAAATGACTGAGTCACACTCAATATCTTAAACTAATATTCAGCCCAAGAATTGAGGCACACACCTTGCACTTGAACTGGCTTTTCACAGGCAAGGCCTTGCCTTGGAGTAGATAGACAGTGGATGACAAATTGTCAGTAGAGGTAAAAAATGTAAGCTAGGTGGGCAGTTCTACTACATACAGACTTCTGGTGTCTGGTGGTACTCATTCCTGTATTTGAAGCTGCAATCATAAGAGCTTAAGCATTGTTTAAAGCAAGTGAACACATTAATTGTTTTACAGGAAACCTGCTGTATTTTGGTTTGTATCTGCTTATGTTCTGTTTCTTTCTGACTCCACTTGTCTGGCAAACACCGTGTCGGGGTTAGCACTGCAGTGTGCCGAGAAGGGGGAGCTAACAGAACAGTCACTAAGTTTAGCTACTTTGAGCTTCAGAGTTATCTTTAGGATTTATGACTGGTTGATCAGAATATGTTGCTTATGATTCACACTTGGAAGTTTATCAGTGATAGCTTACAGAAAGTATTTGGAAAATATGCATGCTTTCCTCCACACAGACTCTGCGCTGCCTCTGCCATGGGCTTCTGGAGTATTTGGGAACACTTTCCTAGTATGCTAGATGGTAGGATGATAGCTTAAGTTAGCCTGTTCCAACTTGGCTGTAACAAACACTTAAAAATCTTCATGCAGCAGGTATCTATGTTGAAGGACACAAATGCCAGCTCAGACTGACAGCTTACTGCCTCTTTCATCTCAAGGCTGTTATCATGGCAAACTTACCAACCTAAATGGGATCAATGTAGCACCAGTATATTTTAGGCTACTGTCTGTAGACTCTTGTTTCATGTAAGTGTCATTCACTTAAGATTGAGTCATTTTTGATTAGCATAGGCTAGAGTACTGATGCTTTAGTCTCTCCTCTGAAGTTGTTCTGTTTTGACCCTGCTCTAAAGATGCCTGCTTCCTACTCCTATTAGTTTATTCCTAAGGTCATCTGCTTAAGAGGGGACTTTTCCTTCCTTTCAGTAACTTACAAGTCACAGCCAAATTATCACTGATTCTGCATAAAAAGCAAGGACATAAGTGGAGATCCTCAGCAAGACCCTTAGGTAAGACTTACCACCTTAGTACTAGGGGATTCATGGGCCCAATTTGGATGTGTGACTCTCCCTTGTGTGTTGTATAGGTGCAAAGCAGTGGGATCTGGAGAAGCTGACAGGTGAAATATCTGTGGTAGTTCACAGAAGGTGCCAATGAAGCTGTTATAGCTTAACACACACACGTGCACACCCCAGGCTTGTTTTACTTGTGTTTGGAAATGCTGCTGTAGTACTTTGGAAGTTTTCCCTTAAGGAGGTCTGACACAAACTTTTGCTGCAAAATGTTCCTCCTGAAAGCAGAAATACCGTAAAGTACTCGCAAGTTGGTTCATCACCTATCCATTTCCTATTTAGAAGGCAGTCCATGGAAAGCAAGCTAACTGCTCAGCTGACCAACCCTCTGTACAGTCACCATAAGTGTGTGCCATGTAAGGAATCAATTGCAATAGAGAAAGCAAGGCCCAGTAGTTAGCTGTACACAGGCTATCGGAAAGTGGCTAACTTCTGAAGTTGCAGCAGAAATATGCAACAGGAGTCTCTATTTTTTTCCATATACAGAAGAGACATGTAGTAGAAATACCTGCCCAAAGATTCTGCAGTAGGTGGGAACCCATGAGCAGAATGATCATTGCATAGAACCATTTTACTGCTTCAGTTTGAGTCTGTAGTTTGCACCAGCTCCCTGAAAAGCTCATCCTGTGAATGAGGAGATTTTTCAGCTTTGCAGGTCCAGAATAAACTTAGATTTTCAAAGAATTTCTTTCTTCCCTTGAGTTGTATGGATGGAACATGGCAGCATACTTTAGAAGGAGAATGCTGGATGACAAGTTTGTATGAGCTGTGGCCATCACTCTTACCTGCCAAGTTTGCTCTGGGCAAACTGGCACCCTGGTTTTGAATCACTGAAAGTCTTGCCTGGATTTTGCATGTCCCCACTGCCTCCTGCAACACATCACAGCACTGCACTGTTAGAAATGAATTCTGCTTGTTAGCCCCACATGGATTTGACTGTTTTATTGAAAAAATCAGTATTAATTTTCATGGTGTGTTGAGACATTAGAAAGATCCTTTAGCATGTCCAATTATACCAGATAGTCCAAACATTTGGTAGCCTTATCAGAGATCAGTATTAGATTAGTATCCGTGTGGATAGTTGGTATGACCAGAACTGTGACAGCCTAAAAAAGTCAAACAGGAAAAAAAAAATTTTCTATCACCTATGAGGGGAAGATTACTGCCTAAAATAATCATGTAATTCTGATAAATCAGATAGTGATAAATCAGAATAGATAAGGGTTCCAAATTTAAGCCACTTACTTTGCAGAGTCATGTGTAGCCATGTACAAGATGATAGTGTCTAAAGTGAGTTAATTTTCTTCTCCTCACATCTCTTGTTGAACAGCTGTTCCAGAGTTTGACTTGGAGAGTTATTTACTTTCACTATATTTGCTGGCACATGGATAGATATTATTCTTTATCCCAATTAGATTTTTTCCTTGCTTCCTCATGTTTATCCTAGGTCTATTAAGAATATTATGTTGCCCTTATTCTTCATTTTGTGAGTTCATATAGAATTAGAAGAGACTTTTCCCATAAATAAGTTCCTTTCCATAAATAATGCTTCTTCTATTCTTATGTGTATTGATCTTTCTCAAAAAGTGACCACCAGAATGGTGATACTCCAGATGATGTTTTACAAGGGCGTTGGTTTTCCTGTAGCTGTTGGAAATGCATAGAACAAGGTGATAAAATTGTCTCCACTAGTTTCATTTGTATAATTTTAGTCCAATACAATTTTTATAATTTTGTATAATTTTAGTGGCTTAGGCATTCCCCAATCAGCTGATGCACATACACACATAGGAATACGCATAAGGCAGGAATTTTAGAGGGTTAATCTCAGAAATCATACAGTAAAAACTTCATGGCATTTTTATTATTCCATGTATCACCATTTAGTTTTCTCTTTTGCAGTGCTATTAATAATCTTTTACTGAATGTGCCTGAATACTATTTGCAGATTTCATTAGTGTGAAAGTTTACTTTTTGTTCTCAAGCCATTTATAAAAGTATTAAAATTGGATCTATTTATAGGCTCTCCAGCTCTGGACATATCCCTTTGCAATGCAGTCTGTATGGCAGAAATACCATCTCTGTTCTGCAGCAGCAGCCCCTCAGGGACTTCCCCATGGATTTTCTTAGGAATAGAATCAACTCTGCATAGGGCAATTAATTTAAACAACCATAAAGAAACTCCTAATCCTTATCATAAATAAGGAACAGGAATTCTCCATCTTGCAGGTGGACTTGGAGGTCTCAGGCATCCGTATACAAATTTTAGATTATACCCTCATGCCATGTATGTGCCCACCTCCTACTTATTTAACTAGCCCTTCCTAGCAGGAGTTCTAGAGACACCCAGCCAGTCCCTCTTTCAGCAGCTGAGATCCCTGACCCTACTTTGTCTTCTCTGTTTTGAGGTTTGACATGGTAGCAAATGGATACCTTGGTGGCCAGCCCTGTAACCTTAGCTGAAGAAAGTGATCAGCAAATCCTTTTACTGCCACTCAATTTCCAGTATGAGCATAGGGGAACTAGGGGATAATTATTTGAAGCTAGTTTCCCTGGTTGAGGTTTCCCTTTGGTCCCCAGACATGGTGTTCTAGGAAGCTGATGGACAAGTCTCTCAGCTTGTCCCTTGTTTTCAAGGAGGGATTTAGCAAGATCACAGTTGTTCCCATAGGTATCTCACCTTAGTTAAGAGTTTTTTTGTCTGGAAGTGGCCCGAGAATCTCAGGTGACTGCTGCTGCTTGCTTGCCAATTATGTGCTGTGCCCAGTTTTGATCAGTCCAGCTGGGGCTCCCTGACTGCCCTGCTGAGACACTGGATCTACTGCATGGCAGCTGTAAGCTGCCACTGACAGGAACAAGTGGGAAAGTTGTCAATGGATTGATCTTCATGGCTCTAAATGCTCTTCTAGACAATCCTCTCATCCCATTTTCCTTCCAATACAATCCATTCTGGTTCTCTTTTTGATAATTTCTATTCTAATAAACTTAAACATCTTTAGTTTAACTAGTAATTTCTGTGTGACAAAGGAGCAACTGTTTTTGAACTCCAGAAAATTTAATCTGGAATAAAATAATGGTTTGACTCTGCAGTTTTTTGTTTCTGTAAAACAAATTAATAGCTATGTAGGCTTTCCCATTCTGGGTCAGATTTTATATAGATTTAATGACGATCTTGTCTTGTACAGAAAGCATATCAGTTAAACATTACCAAAGCATTGCACAATTTTCTATGCATTTTTGTGTCCTCTTTTTAAGTATCAATTCAACAAATTTGTCAGATGCACATAAAAGGTTTAGTGGCCTATGCATTTCAGCATAGAGTTATTCTACAAAGCAAGAACAATCATGGCCAGCCCCTTAACCCTCCAGCACTGCAGCTGATTTAGGAGATGGATTCACATAATGGCTGGGGTTGAAAATGAGTACTTTAAGCAGTATGGATATGAAGATTTTATGAGCCAGTGCACTGTCAGAATGTGCTTCAACTCCTTGAAGCCATCACAGCTTTCTCCTGTCACGACTTCCCTTGTCTTCTTTCCCAGTTAGCAGAATATTAAAGGAATGTGTAGTAAAAAGGATTTCAACAATGATTTCATTATCAGTTGTCCATGTGTAATGCTGTCAGTGAAGTTACATTCACATGATTATGCAGATAAATTCAGGTGAAGTTGCATTTGTTTCTTCAGATAAATGTTTTGATTTATTTACCCACACAGCAATTTTATTTTCTAATTACATTTGCATCGACTGGAAAAGCAAATACATAATAATCTGGTTAGCCATAAAGAAATTGAAATATTACATTATGATATAAAGTATTACATCTCATAGATAAGCAGCCTTGACTTGTCAAAGGCATATTTGTAGCAAACAGACAAAATTTCCTGGAAACACAGCTTCCCGAACTACATCTGTTAAAATTGCTGCTAGGTCTGTTAAATTTGCAAATATTTTTGTGAATAAAGGAAAACATAATGTTGAATTGATGTAATAATTTTTTTTTCTTGATGAGCTCCTGGTCTCATAGGTGCAAAACCTTGAGACCTATTCCAGGTGTAATTCCCATGGAAGCCTGTGCACAGGGCAGGATTAGAAGTGAAAGCTGATGCCCTGAAATCAATGTGTGATCTCTTCCAAAAGCAAACAGTAATGTGGAGACTGATGACTCTTGACAGGCCAGACTGTACTAATGGATTTTCCTGCAGTGACTGAGTTACTTTCAATAGGATTACACTGACATTTTTCAGCAAGAGTAACACTTCTGTCCCCAGCCTGCCCACCCTGCCACTGTCATTCCACTCCCTGCACTTCCTTGTGCTCCTCCCCTGTGCTGGCATGACTGTCCATGTCACCATGAGCTGAAGTGGTTCAGAAAATCAATCCAGCTAAAATTAGCAACTGGTGTTTCACTGGGTTGTTTTTTGGCCTAAGCTCTCTTCTCTCAGTGTACTGACCAGTGGCTCAGTTATGCCAGCACAACCTAGGGGACATGGCAGGGGCAGTGGGCAGCAGGAAATCCAACAGGCAGCATTTGGATCCTGCCATTGCTTCATCTCCCTTGGCTCCAGCACTGCTCTAGTACAAGCATTTGTGAGGCTGCACACTGACCCTTGCCAGACAGGTTTCCTAAAAAAAAAACCCAAAAAACAAACCAAAGTAATCCCTCGAGGTTTATTTTTCAGCAAGATTAATTCCCTAGTCTTGAAGGTCCCATGGTCACAAAAACCCCTGTCCCAGGAAGAGAATGACATGGGGCTGAAAAGCCAATGGAAAGAGCAAGCACGTATTCAGATACTGCAGTTCCTGAATGTCACATCACAGCTTTGGGAGCACAGCAGTCTTATTAGTAGCCTGGTCTGCCCCCCAAATAATACTCATTGAGGAAAGAACAAGAACAACCTTATAATAAAGATACATTTTATATTTTATGTATTTTAAAAATTTGCTTCTTAAACACCATGGGTTTGACAGAATCACTCTTACTCTTCATGGGTTGAATTGGGTTGGCTTGGAGATTTGGGGGGCATTGGAAGCATGCTTCATTATGAATTTACTGTATGAAAAAAATTCCAGTTTAAAGCCAGCTTAAACTAAAAAAAAACAACAAAACTTAGTGAATGAACAACCAATGTCAAGTTTAAATATTGAGAGTAATTCTCCTCTACAATCAAAAACAGTAGGCAAGGGTCCTGCTTTGGTGAATGGAAGGTAGCAGTCCTAATTTATAATCTACACATGATTTCTACATGGTGTGACAGTTTGCCTTAAAATTTAAAATTTCAAAAGCAATTTGATAATGTATTGCTAATTTTCCATAAGGAAAATATTCCTAATTAGGAGTTTAACTGCAGAAGACAAGATAATTTATTGCCTTACTTATCTTCAGAAGTAGAAGTTCTCCTCATGCAAATCACCTGTTTCACATTATTCTTAGCTGAAGTGTCTGCCAGCACATTTTTCAGTAACTTTACATAATTTGTCACTTGAAAGTGAGCATCAGAGTAAACAGTCTTGCCTAAATGACTAGAGCAACTGAGATAAACAGTTCTGTAGAGTAGTATTGATGATTTACTCAGAGAATGGTTTTCCTCAGACTCTAATTGTCCAACAGGCCAGAGGGGCTGAGTTTTCAGGGTGTCACAGTAAAATGCAATGAAACAAGACAATTCTAAGGCTTGGAAGTGGCATTTTGTGTGCAGAAATACCCACTAAAAATTGTCCTTTACCTTGCCTTGGGCAAAATTTTGTCATCCAAATGAACTTTTGGTACATATAAAGGATGGAGAAATGCCACATGGGTAACAAGGTTTCATGCTGAGTTAGATTTGGTCAGTTCACGTTGGGCATTCAAAGGACTTTTGCATTGAATAAAATGCTGAAGGAAGTTTCTGTTGGGATGTTGGGACAGTTAGCGTGACAGAAGTCAGAGTAAAACTGTGTTTACTCTTTCTATGCCTGCTGTTTTGAATCTCTCCATTCTTTAAAGCTGTTAGTACAGAATTTATTTGTTACCACCTGTATAACTTACTGCCAGCAACTGCATTTAGAAATAACCCTCCAGAATAATCTAAGTAAAACATGCATTAGTGCTCATATGTTGGAAAATGGGAAGAAACACAACACAACAGGTAATAGCAGGTCTGTGGGATCCAGCAAAGGGACATTCCAGCAGTTTAAACAATGTAATGTCCCCTGTCCTGTTCCTTTGCTAGCTATAGTTATGACATCAGGATGTGTCTGAAAAATAAAACAAAGAATGAAAGAAGAAAAGCAAGATAATTGTTTTGGACTGGATGAACTCTGAAGTGGAAGGTCAAGGTGATTAAGGCAAATAAACAACAGGACTGTGTTTATTAGGCAGGAAATGGTCATTACTAAATTGTCAGGAAATGCGCTGGAGGCTGATGTACCAACTCCACCATAGCTGTATGTATCAGTCATATTTTGTCAGTGCTGTTGAAATCACGGAATAGTCACAGCATCTGCATTAACTTCTATTTGGGAATAAGCAATTTCATTTCTTTTCAGCCACTCTTGCAACTGCATCCACCTTTATTTAGAAGGGGTGAACCCGGTTTCTCTGTTGTAAATGTTGTGGTGAAGATGGTGCTCATGAAACAGGACTGGCAATCACTGTCATAGAGTGTGTTTGGAGAGATGGCAGCTGCATTGTCGTACCGTGAAATGGCAAGAGCAAGGACAGGCATGAGGAACACCTGGGAGACCCTTCAACATCTGTCACTGCTGGAGGCAGCTTCTTAAGAAATGCCACGAAGCTGTTTGCAGGGAAGTGGGGTCCCAGAGGCACCCACCTTCTCTCTATTTCATGAAGCAGTTTTGGCAAAATGCTCCCTTCTGTGCTGGGAGCAGCCATGCAGCTTCCCAGCTGACTGGAGGAATCTCTTCTGGAAACCACAGAACCATTCAGCCTCCGTGACCTGTTTAAGTCAGGACTGTATCCAGACACTGCTAGTAAACTCCTCCATGGACTACCTGAGGCTGCCTAAGATAATACCAGTGCCTATGTTTGGATCCCATCCCTCCATTCCTCATTTCTTCTTTTCAAATATGAATTATTGCACTTATTCCAGGGGTGGTGTATATTTGCAATGGAGACAGAACAGCTGGTCTAGCACAACTAAAGGCAAAATAAAGATTCTCTCCTCTATCCAACTTGAGCAGTGGTCCTCTGCACACTCCTCCTCATCTGATGCAGATAAGTTCTCCCCATCATCAATCTGTTCTTTTACATAAGCACAGACTGAAAAGTTGTTGGATGGGGACAATGACCTCTAAACTGAGATCCAGATTGGAAAAGAGCAGGGTAGGTCTGACCCACCAAGCAATAGTAGTCCCCAGAGTAACACAGTGATTCATCCAGTTTCTCTGGCATGAAGAGATGACCTTTCTGTGGTTTTTTTTTTTTCTTTTTAATATACTGTAACTACTCTTCAAATATTTTGCTGTCACTTGTTATTTGAAGCAGAGTTGACCTTATAGCCAACTCCATGAATAGATGCTTTTTTGAAAACTGAGTATTAAAAATTACATAGGTAAGTGCCCCTTGTTGGACACTGATATTAATTGAGCCTGCAGTGAGAGCAATATACAAATAATACATAATGTAGTTCAAATTCAAGGCTTTGTTAATATAAGGCAAGATATTAAAGCAAAATAAGAACTCTGCTCATTGGGTTTCATATTTGGAAAATTTCAGAAGACCATCAGTTTGTTGCTGGCTACAGCATAGTGTAACTTCATTGTGAGGTGACATCTATCTTGGTTTTGCTTCAAAGAACACTGAATGTGTGCACATGTCTGCAGTTGGGCCAGAATATGCAGCAATGGAGCATCTCCATTACATTTTCCAAAGTTATGGAGGTCTGGCAGCACCCTGTTCACTTCCTTGACTTGCTGTACAGCAGCCTGCTGTGCTCTGCTCTAGCGTGAGGATGATGACCTGACTGTGGCAACCTGTGTTTAGCAGATTTCTTAGTCTTGTTTTAGCATATCTGTGGAGTTGTCATAACTATGGCATTTATTTTAAAAAGCATTCTTGGACACCATTTTAAAAACTGCCAGGCAATTAAATTTAAATTTAGAGAAGTTTCTAAAATCTACCTCAAATATTAAAAATCTGTTTTACTTTGCTGCCCAGCTCACCCTGTGACTGGAGTCAGATGGTTGCTCATCCATGTTGTCAAGCCCTTGCTCATTATGTGCCTATTGGAAAATGTCATCTTCACTTTTGGGTCTCTAAAATATCATCAGTATTGCAGAAAGATTTGGGGTGGCTCAAGTTATTTCTTTTAACCTAAGGGCATCTCCTGATGGACTGTTTTAAAATGACAACACAAGTGCCTTACCACGAGATGGCCTTTACAAACCACAGCTTTGGCTTCCATCTCCTACAGCATCTGGGGATTATTATTATCACTGCATTTCACTCCACAAAATGGTTTTCCAATGTGGCAAGCCCATGGGTCGTTATTACCCTTGGGCTCCACAGTTACTAAACAATGAGTCCTCCTCTCTGCCCAGTTCATGAGGGTGTAGACACCATGAACATAAATTTTTGCACAGTTAACTTGGTTGTAGTTATGTGAATAACTATATGTGAAAATTATGTGAAATAACACCTAAAGGGATCACATATAGAATGAGATTTCAAGGCAGAATCAGCAGGTCCCTCAAAGGTGGTGTCTGAGGCATTCTGTGAGAAGACAGCCCAGCAGCAGGGATGAGCTCCATGCAGGACACTCATGCTGAGAGATTAAATTAAATTTCCAGAACATTTTCCTGTCCTTGGCTGCTGGAGTGGGAACATTTAGATCAGCAGTTATTAGGGTTAGCACTTAATCTAGTGAGTTCGTGGGGTGCTCTCAGCTCTCATCAGCATCAGCAGATGCTGAGGACATCCAGACCTCAGCCTTAAAAATCACCAGGAGTAGATCAACAAAAGGGACATCAGTGCCTGAACTTGTGGTATCATCTCAAAGTAGACAGCCAGGTCCCATAAATAATTCTTAGGGTGAGCAGGATATCTTAATAGAAGCTTATAATAAATGCAATCCTTTGTTGAAAGAACCACCAGAGATAACCAATTCTGGCCTAGAGAAAAAAACCCCAATACCTATGTCACCCAGCTCTGGCACCTCTCACCAGAGCTCTGCATCTGTTTGTGGGCAAGAGACACCCAATCCCAGCTTTCTCACCTGTGAACACATAGGAGGCTGCTTTTGTTTGAGTGTAGTCAGTAGCCATATGGCTGGAGGTAGGAAAGGGGCTCAGGATCTTGGACTTCAGATCTCCTGGAGCCAAAAGTTTCTCTTACCCCTCTTGTGACAGTCCAATTCATCAGAGTACTGGCTGTCATACAGTGGAAGCTCTTTTGATTTCACATGTTAAAGATGTTTTATTTTGTATAAATAGCAACATTAAGCTAGAGAGGGACCAACTGTCTCCAGGTAACAAGGCAGTCCTTTAAAAGATGAATATATGCACTTGTAAAAACTCATATAAAATTATACAAGTTATACAGTAGCATCTACCTTCAGATATGGAATAAAGAAATTGGAAAATCCCATTCTGAAGCAGGAACTTCACCCTACACTGTATTCCAGTAACCCAATGAGACACAATTAGCCACTCCTTTCCTTGGAGATACCAGAACATGTTTAACAAAATAGTCTGTCCAGGTCAGGTCAGGTCAGTCACAACTCCCTTGTCTACAGTGAGAATCTTGCGCCAACCTGGCATCAGCTTGAAGAAGGATCCTCTGCAACCTGAAAGGAGTGGAGCAAAGTTTGGTGTTTGAGCACCTTCGCACAATTGAAGTCAGAGACTCCATGGGATTTGGACTTGGGATGGGGGGAACAGTTTGTGATAGCTGTGCAGCAACCAGAGAGGTGCCAGGACTGTCTAAATGAAGGAGAGGCAAGTAAGAAATCAAATGCTTGTAAACACCTTTTAGGAATTGTGTTTCTTCCATAGATTTTACATGTGATACATCCATCTTTCAAGCCACTGCTCAAGAGTCTGTTAGGGAGAGGGAAGGGAAGATAATCCTGGTGACAAGCCTTTGATTCCCTCTGCTTAGCCTCAGTGCTATAAGTGAAGCCAAAAGCAAGGGCAGGCTGGAGAGACCACAGAACAACACGTTTTCTGAACCTGCATCTCTCCTGTTTCACTTTCTGTCCACTGAAAGGAAGAGTGGCAGAGGAAGGAAAGTGTGCCACCCAGGCACAGGCATTTTCCCCCAAAATCTCCACTGGTTCCATATGGGTCACCTCTTGCTTCTTCTCACTGATCAGCTGTAGCAGCCTGTGTAGCGACTTAAAGGGAAATGTTTCACCTTTGACTCATATCCCAGGATTTAAAAATAATCTAGAAGCTGTTTTGCAAAGGCACAGGTGTTCTTTAATGTCTTTTCCCTGAGCTTCAAACATCCTTTCCTGCCTCTCCATTTCTCCTGCTTTGGTCTCGGGACATTTACTTGTATCTTCTCTGACAGATTCTGGTTATCCCCCTTGTGACCACTTAACTGCTGTTAGTTGCTTTAAAAATAAATACAGACACTAGGGGAAAGAATCTTAATAGAAGCACAATATGTTCATGTTAATATAAGTACCTATTAACTCTGGGCTTCCCAGCACAAGAGCAAACCATCTGAAAATCAGGTTACGGAGACTGGATAAATCTACACTATTCTCCCTGGTATTCCGTAAGCAATTAAAAATCATTTAAAATTCAGCCTGCAATCTGAGTCTGTGATCCACAGTGTCCTGCAGCACAGAGTTTTTCAGTGCCCACAGGAACTGTAGAAGAGGAACAGAGGGACAAAGAAACCACCACTGCTTGCATAATCCTTCATAGGCAAGCCACTCTTGATTGTAAAGTACAAACAGCATGTGGAATTTGGGTATTTAAGGATGTTATGCTGGGTACAGTAAACCATTTCACCCCTGTGCTCCTGATGCAGAGTTAATTCCGGGTCTGTTGGTGGTAGAGCATCCCGACAGAGACGAGCAGTAATTATCCTACCCAAAAGAGGGCAGCAGTTAAACTTCTACGGCACAGTTCATGTTATTTTCAGAAATGGTTTTTAGCAATGACAAACGTTGTTTCAAGTAGCTCAATGACTGGGAATTGTGCCAGAGCCTGACAGTAGAAGCTGTTATTTTATTGATATTTCTCGAAAGGAAGTCAAGCCTGATTATCCATGTTGACACTCACAAAATGCAAAGTAACATTTAAATTCATAATAAAGGGATGAGGATGCTTTCTGTAAGAGTGAGGATGTTAATCATTTAATTTAAGTCAGTCATTGAGCTGCAAAGTGAATTTCAATGTATCAGAAAAGAGCAGACAGAACCAGAGATCTGCAATCAGTTTCCTCTCTGCCCTTTGAGCTCCAGCTGCTGTCGCTGGGGTTGTCCAGTTGCTCTCTGTGCCACACCACGACTTGTCCTTACACAAAGTGACTCCTAAGTCCACTCATCAGCACTGTTTTCTTCTTCTTGCCCCTTACAGCAATGCTTTGTGGTTCAAGCTTTTCCCTACTGCTATTCAGCTGCTAGAAGAGAGCTTTTCTTCCAGATAAACTGCTTTTCATCTTATTAAGTGGTTCTTTTTTTTTTTTTCTGCTGCTGAGGCTTCCACATTCTGGCCAGAGGAGCCTCCAGAAGCTCCTTGCCATCCTTGGCCCAGAACCCCAGAGTCCCAAGGCTGGAAGGAGTCCTGCAGGTCCAGCCTCCAGTGCTGAACTCAGAGCAGGCAGGATAAGGTCACCTCAAGGTGTCTTACAGGCACCAAAACAGGAATGTGCTGGAAGCAATTTACTCTGCTTTGTCAAAACCAAGTATTAAACCAGCTGATTCTTGAGCCAGCTGTTATAAAACCCTCCCAGCTATCGCCACACTGAGCAATTAGAATTTTTGCAGTTTGCCACCAGGTTTCTCACCCTGTGAAGGAGATCTTGAAGTGGGCTGAATGTAACAGAAACCAAACACAAGAGTAAAGCACTGCAGAGAGAGGCGCTGCTGTCACGGTTGCTCAGCAGGCTGCCCCCAGTCGCCTCCAACCTGCTTGAGGTTCTTCATTTTGCTGTGACTTCGAGTTATAGGCTTCAAGGTTGTGGCTGCATTAACTACCAAGGCCAAGTGCAAGGCTGCTAGGAATATGGAATTTGCTTTGGCTAGGGAGCTACATAAGGCAGGGGTTGGTCTTGATTACTATGTGGAATTTGAGTTCTTTGAGTCAAAGAACACCAGGAGGCCCCTCCATCAAACAGCACCAGTTTATGGGGACATGAAATATGGAGGCACCCCAGAATATTTTTTCCTGTGGGCATCACATGCCACTCTTAGCCTGGTACCTGTGAGGCACATCATGTGCCATGCTTAGCTGTGACAGTAAAGACACAGGCTTGGCTATCACCCTGGGTGACTCCATGTCCCCAAAATGTGTTCTTCTGTAGCAACAAGATGACAAATCTCCTAGGCCATGACAATCTGCTCTGCTTTGCAACTCACTGGCCCTATGTCAGCCTTTCCCAACTAGTGGGGACAGAAAAACATCCCTAGGGGATGGGACATTAGTTCCACTAGTGCCACTAGGACGGGCACAAATGCTTGGGTACCACTTGGCTTTAGGAGTGGTGACTGCTCATTGCTCTGCTTCTGCCACAGCAGGTGTAAGAATTCCTGCCCCTGCACCACACTCGCTCCTGTTTGTCTGCTGTGGCTCTTGGGTTAAAGGGCCAGAAATGCTTTCACATCAATACATCTTGTCATCTGCACTACTCTTTACCTTCCACTGGGAAAGCTGCCAAGCACATCTGGGCTATGGTTCATTTTGAAAACAGCACTAACAACACATTCCTGCATCGCTGCTAACATGCAGCCGCTTGGGACACCAGTTCCAGCCACCACTGTTCCCCTGACTTAACCACAGTAGAAAAGAATACTTCCAAATCAGCAAAGCGCAGCATTGCAACATACTAAGGGAAACAGTGGACAGCAGTGTCAGTGCCTCACCTACAGCTGGGGTAAATAACCTTTGCTTGTCCTGCTCTGGCACTTCACAGAGCGACGCTTCCCAGTGATCAGCTTGGCCACGGGAATGGGCTGTGTGGAGCATTCCAGCAGCTTGGCCAGCCCCAACCCAGGCTGAGGGTGCTGCTCTCTGTGGTCCTGGTCTGTCCCCAGCGTGTGACACCCTCCACTGATGGCACTGCAGGTACTGGTTCCAACCATCATGTCCTCAGAAACCTTCCTGCTGTGATTCCCATTCCTAGCCCTGGCTGGAATATGGATTAAACTTCAGAAGGGGGTAAGAAGATTGATAACATCAGAGCTACATGCAGGATGAGGCTGTCAGTTAAGTTCATTTTAATTTCGGATATTAGTTGGATTTGTTTGACCTCCTTTGTTATTTTAAGAACCAGTTTAAGTTGGCAGATCTTGCTATGTGGGAAATTGAATGTTAAAACAATCCTTCAGGCCTAAATTGGAATGCACAGTTGGAAATTTCCAAGAAATTGTATTTCCAAAATCTGTTCTGGAAACTTCAAAATTACATAGTCACAGCAGTTCATTTTAATGTTTGCAATTCTGAGTATAGTGTGTTAAATATAAAATATAAGCCCTTTGCCTTTTAACTACATTTTTTTGGTTTGATTTCTTTGGAAACAAAATATTTTTATCATGTTTTAGATATATGATTGTAAATGCACGGGTAAGTTCTCCCAAAATATTTCCATTTTGTCAAACCAATATTTTCCTATGTGAAGTATTTTCTTTGGGGAAAGAAAACCCACTATGGATTTGAATTCACGTCCTTCTGCCCAGGGATTGGGTCTCCAGCACCACAAATAGAGTTCCCTGAGGAAAACAGCCTGTCCCCAGCCAATCCCTGGGAACAGAAAGACAACTTTTTTTCTGGGAGATATTTTATTTAGATAATTATTCCAGGATTAAGCATTTTGGGGGGCAGAGCACTGACATGTGTCAGTGTTACAGTCCCTCTGCACAGCAGGGACAAGGCACACACTGCATGTGGATGATGGATACAGAAAAGGCATTATTACTCCTCTTGGTGACATGCCATGGGTGTCCCACCAGATTTGCAGCACATCATCATCATTCCTATCAGTGCTCTGATATTAGCTAGCACTTCTTCCTGTGAAAAGGTGCCTGATCTGTGGCAGTCACCTCATTCACCCATGGCTGTGTGGGTGCACATTTTCTGAAATGGGCTGTTTTAAGGTGAGAGTTGTGTTCTGGCTGTGCACAGCTCTGCTCAGTGGTGGGCAAAGGCTGGGGAACAGCCAGGGTGGTCCGTGCCCCAACACCTCAACAGCTGCAGAATCCTTCATGCAGCCCTTTAGCCATAACTCCTTTCAGGATCTTTTGGCTGGGCACTGTCTGACCATGCATTCCTGCAGCTGTGGTACAACGCTCAGTGGTGACGTGAGGTCTCTGCGGGGCCATGATGCCAAGAACAACCACAGAACCCCCACAGCCAGGCTCTCAAGGACTTGGGGACCAGCACATCTGGTTGGTGACAGCCATCTTCTGTTCCACTCAGCCTCAGGCCTTTGTGCTGGGGGAGGATGGAGGCTTTTCCTGGACAAAAGTCTGGCTGGCCAGTCCCAGTGTGGGCTGCAGCCCACGGTGAGTCTGAGGTTGGACTGGAGATCTCCAGAAGTCTCTACCAACTGTGGCATTTCTGTGCTTCTATTGTCTGTTCATCCCTGGTCCCAGCCAAAGCAGATCCAGTTTTAAAGCCAGCCTTGATACCTACTGCTCTTCCTGCCAGCCCCTGGTCAGCTTGGCTATCTGCAGTCTTCCTGGTTTCCACCCAAGTGAGTTCCTCCTACTAAAAAAACCCTTCCTTTTGTTGAGTTCTGTCATAACATCTGGGTAAAGCACACTATACACAGATGCTTTTGAAGCTGAATTTTGACTTTTCTTACCTGTTAGATTTCATGCCTAGAAAACCAAACCAAAAAACCTCTTACCCATCCTTCAATGTTGAGGCAAACCCAAACTTATAAATAGCTGGAGAACATACCTGGGAAGTATTGGATAACTGAGCCTTTCATAAGAATGTGCCAATGTACACTTTTGTCCTTGTGTAAGGGTTTCAGTAGCACAGTTAGACACATAAAAGGTAAATGTGTGTTCCCTCCTTTCCTTTTTACTGGCTGTACTATTGAGCATGATCAGGTCTCTTTTTAGTGAAATTAACTGCTTTGAAATTGGCATCAGACCAGGAAAAGCCACAGGCAGTTGCTGAGCTGAGCTTACTGCTGCTATTGAGGCCAAGAATGACCAATGCTATGGAAAGCAGCTGTCAAGAAGACACAGTAACTCATCAGAGCATGAGGCCACCACGAGAGGCTGAGGAGAGGATGCCCTCAGGAGCAGTGATTTCATTTTCAGACTTTGCATTACTAAAGATATATTGCATTACTTCAGTGGGTTAACTTTGCCGTGTTACTGAGTTACCTGCAGATCCTTCTCCTTTCTAGTTCAGTTTCCCCTCTGGCCACAGAAAGCTATCAGAGCTCCCTTTGGAAAGGAGCAGAATTGTGCAGCCAACTGTTGCCCTGAAAAAAGAAAGGAAAAAACCTCACCCATAGCTGCCCAACAGCATAAAAGCAGGAGAAAAAAAAAAGCACTGTAACTTATGACAAGCATATTTATGGGACAGTTGATGTGGCCTTCACAGGAACAGCCAGGAGTTTAGGGAAAAGCTTTCCATCTGTGGCTACGCTTTGTGGCACATGGTGAGCTCCTTTGTGGCACTTGGCTGGGCTCACCTCGGGGTGAGCTGTCGCTGCGCTTTGCTCTGAAGCAGCCCAGGGAAAGGGGCAGTGTGGAAGCAGGGCAGCAATGCAGCCTCCCTTGCCTGCACAGCAGCACCCAAAGCTGCAGGCCTGGCTCACTGTGAGGACACGTGCAGACTCCCTCCTGTCCAGCAGGACTACTCCCTGGGAAGGCTGCTGTGTGCTCCCAACAAGGGTGAGACCAACAGGAGGTACCAAGAGTGTTCTCCCCAACACGCACACCTGCACGGGGTAACCACTGCATGCTGCAGCAGGGCTGGACCATCTTTAAAGTCTTTTTCCTGGCTGCCACTCATGGCCTGAGAGGATCAGCTATCTCCCTCGGCCCATGTGTACCTCTTGCACATTCAGTTTCCCCATTTCTTACAACAGCTAAGTTGTAAGAAAACCTCGGGCTTTCTTGGGTTGTGGGGATGAGATGGGGCATGCCTTTATCTTTTGAGCTTCACTGAAGTTTGAGAAACACCTAAGATCACTCAAGGTCTGCTTCATGAAGCCCCATTTTCTTCACACATTTAAAAAATAATACACACTGTCACAGGTATTTTTCAACTCACAGCATTGAAGTAAAGGCACTTTGGAAACCATGAGAGCTGCAAATCAGCGCATCCATCAGTCCGTTCAAATTTCTACTGTCCGTGTCACCAGGCTCCTGTTTCTTTTGCAAGTCCTGGAGCTACTGTTGGATTTGCAGGTGACCCCAGCTTTATGGATCAGATCCTCAGTTTGTTTGGCTAAGATGGAACCCAGGACTTCGTTTTTACAAAAAGCTGCCCACTGTTCATTCACTGCTCAGAACAGAAACACGAAGTAGGCACAGTTTCCATGTTCTTAGCTGCAGCAGATTTCTCTGCCAGGAAAAACATTTTTACACTTTTTTTCGGGTGTGTGTGTGTGTTTTAATGGTTGCTATTTCTACATTATCTATTCTTAAAATTATTTCCTGTAGGAAAGATTTATTATTTTTAATTCCAATAGTAAATTTAGTAACATTTGCCATTTTCTGCCAATGTTTCTGCATTTTGGGATAGTACCAAATTATATGTTCTAAATTCCTCTTCTCGTTGCAGTTTCTCTAGGAAAGCTTTTAAGGCAGTTATTTCATACCTCAAAAATTACAGGGAAAAGAATTTTCTTGTGCTCGTGAGACCAATTTTCCATCCAGTTCCAGGCTATCGCCTGCTTCCTGCATAGCCTCATTCTTCCATTTCCATTTAAAAGTCAAATGCTTCTCTCCCTCATTTAGCTTTCATGTTGCTCAAGCTAGGCACCTGGTTTTAACTTTCACTGCCAGTTCTTTTGCATCCAAGTAGGAATAATTTGCTTCTCAAGAACTGCTGCTGCTTAGCAAATCTGGCCCTGCTGAAGAGTACAGGTATGAAAGGTTTGTAGAGGCTCCTTTCTGTTCCTGGCAGCCCTGCTATACAAAGTTTTCTGGTTTTTTATGAAGTTGTCTGGGTTGGTTTTGTTTTTTGTTTGCTTTGTTTTTGAGGAAGGGGTATTTAAATACTAACCCTGAATTTTTATAACCTCTGAAAAGAAGATCCTTGATTTTGCAGGAATTCAGCAGGAACAAGAATTAGAGCCAGCCTCAGGATGTGGCACAAGGTTTACCTGTCCAAATTTTATAAAATTTACTCCCGAGTTTCTGTTTACCTCTGAAATGTCTGCAAAGGATGAGAGGCTTCTACAGACAGTGCCTGATAAACTTGAAAGATTGGTTTTTCAAATTAGTTCTTTAGGTGAAATGAGAGTTGGCTTCTGTTCCCTGCAGCACAGATTGTAAATCAGTAATGGTGGAAGCACCATTACTGATTTACAATCAGTAATGGTGTTTCCTTCTGGGCTGGTTTCTCTTGTTTTGCTTAGTTGCAGAGATTCTGTATGTGCAGGTGAATTATTTACATTTTAGAAATGAATCAGAGGCAACAGCCAGAGGGGGCAAGCCAGAGTTATGGCTGCCCTGGCAGCACCACACTGCACAGGAAGTGACTGTGTTCACTTTTATCTATTCCATCCCATATCTATTCCATCCACATCTATTCCACCCACTGACCTGCTCACTCCAAACCAAGTTTTACCTGGAATCCTGCTCCTTATTCTTAAGGGCTGTGATGATAGAAGGAATAGTCTGAAGGTGCCCCGAGATTCCACATCAAATGCTGCAGGAGAGATGAGATTTGGATCTTATGTTTGTAGCTCAACCCCATCAATAACATTACAAAAAGAAACCCACTAAAACTTCTGCCTTAAAGGAGGATTGAATAACACGTTACACATTGTAGATTTTGATTCAGATTTTTAATAAATTCTGCCAGTAGAAGCTTTCAAAGGCAATGATATATCAATAAATAACAGTTAAATTGAGTTCCTGAGAAAGAACCTACCACATGAAAGAATGTCAGATAGATGTAAATAACAAAAAAATGGCATTACTATATAAAAAAGCAGTAATACTGAATCTTACATGAACTGTCACAACACAAGCACTGCATACCTCAGAACATTCCTTTCATACAAATGTAAACAAATACACAATCATTTTTGTTTAGTTTAGGCTGATGAATTCATATGTTGTTGCTTAGATATCTAAACAATGGATAGGATAGGATATGCTAAAACATTAAGGAATAATATGTGGAATAATATACGGAAAAAATAATGAAGCTCCAGATTTAAAAATAAAATAAAGCAAAAACACATTAAAGGAGTGTTTTCATCAAATGTTATTAGGTCAATCACTTTAGGACTGTTACACTAATCTGAATTACGGATTTTTGTGTGTGTTTACTTATTTAGTTATATATAATATATATGCAAATATGTATGGCTTAATTATCTTTAGTATTCTGATATCATCTTGAATAATTCTCACTTATACATACAAGAAAAATGCATATTTTAACATAGTTAAAAACTGATATTTCAAAGTATGCCTATAATTTGAGAGAAATGAAGGCCTATTGTGCTCCATCACAGCAACATTTTAACCTCTAGACAACGGGACAGAATGACCTACCAACAATGCCAACATTTCCCAATGTCAGTGCCTAAAACACTAGGATCCTAAATGGATACACATGCGGGGTCTGATGTCTGGAAAGCCACATACCTCCAGGTTCCATAGGTGTCCGTGGAGCTGCAGGCACCCAGCCTCAGCCTCGCTGCACCCGGGGCCTCGGCGCGTTACGGGAGCCCTGTGCTGGGAGACGCTTCGGTCTGGATGCTGTGCTGCCTCTGCCAGCTGGAGGCATGGCCTGTGTGCTGCTCCCTGCCCGAGCCACGGCCTCTGTGCTGTTCTCCACCTGAGCCATGGCCTCTGTGCTGTTCTCTGCCTGAGCCACGGCCTCTGTGCTGCACCCTGCCCCACGGCCTCTGTGCTGTTCTCCACCTGAGCCACGGCCTCTGCGCTGTTCTCTGCCCGAGCCACGGCCTCTGCGCTGTTCTCTGCCCGAGCCACGGCCTCTGTGCTGCTCCCTGCCCGAGCCAGCCCCATCCAGGCTCTCCCCACAAATCTGCTCCGTTGTAATGTTCTGGCTGCTGATCCTCACTGGGAAATGTGTGTGCCCGTGACATGTGCTTGCTAAAACCATCTATTACATCAGACCACAACATCACTACTCAGGTATAACCTTTGCAATCTGTTTTACAAAATTAATATTGGATACAATCATAAGAGGAAACCATCCACACAATACATTATCAACACACGGTTTAAAAGGGTCTAATTTTAGACCCTTAGAAAAATGAATCCACAGGACCTGCCTGTGAATGGCAAGAAAAGGCCATTTCAAATAGAAAACCACTGCTCATGCAACATTCTTCACACGCTAGACAATGAAATCACACCCAAGTTGCCACTTGCTCACCCTTTCTATTACACTCCAATAAGCAGAAGGAAATAAAGCAGCTTTAAGGTTATGTCACAATTTTGAAATGTGGAAAATACATATAATAAACAAAAATCACGGTGTGAATACAATGGCATCAGTAAAATTAGAAACTTAGAGAGCAGTTTTCTTTTTTTCATTTTTCTTCTTTTTTTTCTTTCTTACATTATTGCACAGAGACCTTTCATCACATGTTCTTCAGCTTTATGCATCTTCCTAAATGTGAAGTAAGTGCTATGGATAAAATAAAAATGTAGAAAAGAAGAACAGCAGCATGATTTGTCAAAGTTAATCCCTATAATTTAGTAGGAAAAAAACCCTGCTATAAACAAAATATAAGTGCTCTTTATTTATTTAAAAAACAACGCTGACAGTTGCAGAAGTCTGTAAGTGTTAATCTGAGTAAGGGGGATGCTGACCTCAAATAAAAATAGGCCAGAAATGACAGACTGCTGGCCTTGCAGATTTTGATGAAGACCAGGATTTCAAGTGTAATTATCAACAAAGTTATTTACAGTAGAACTGACCTGAACTTTCAAGAGTGCCATCTTTAGGACCTGGCCCTGCAAGCTTCTTTTACTCCCCAGGATGTCTCCAGCCTCAGCTGAAGGCACACAAGTGCTGCAGGATCAGTTGCTAAAGGATCAGTTAAAGGCCCTACAGGATTTGAGATTAGTCTTATCTGAAGTACTCTATACAATAATTTACACATATACAGGCTGACAACCTCCAGTCTGATCTACCACACCTTTGTCTTCTACATCAGACTTCTCAGACTGGCAAACTTCCGTTCCAGAAGGTTTGGGATACCTGAACGGATATCCATTGTCATCAAAGAATCTTCGGAAAGTAAACTCATAAAAAGCATGTTCTGTGTGTTTGCTGTTGGAAGAGGCTAGTGGATCCCAGGTCCTGGTGCTGTCACCACTAGCATCACTCCAAGGACTTTCTTCTTCAACTGGATCAAAATTTGAAGTGTCCATTGGATGGCTGATCTTTGGAACATAGGGAGCTGGCTGCCTACGGATATCGGTAGAGAAGTCCATAGAGTGAAAGAAAGAATGGGCTTTAATATCATCTGCTCCATTTCTTCCAAGCCTGTCCTCAGCAGCACAGCAGAGCTTTGTGATCAGATCAGTTGCCTCAGGGCTCAGCTTGATCTGTGAGGGAATGTGCAGTGTGCTTTCCCAATTTATCACCTGCAGGTAACAAAGGTGTTAAGGAACTTCTGATCTGGAAACAGAATTCTTCCAATGGCCAACATGAACTGTACAGGAGCACATATAACAAGTAATCTCACAGTCTTCATAGTTCACAGCTTCAAGATTTCATTTCCTGTTAGTAGTTACTCTAATGAACCAAAGAAACATTGCTGGCTAGCAGACAAAAGGAACAATTCCATTTTTTAAAAAGGCAAATTCCTACCCGAATGTTCCCATAGATAGATTTGAGAACATACTCAGTTTACACAAAGGAATTATTTCTCTTTGTCTCCAAAATGTAAACTAGGAAAAGTGGTCACAAGACAAATCATTTCTAGAAAAGAACTATCATTGCTTAACTTTGACACTTATGCTGTCAACCACAATTGTCACTGGCATATTAGGTACTAATAGGCACCCTAAGGAATTAAATGGATGAACTTGTGTTTGAGAAATCACAATTTTGCTGAGAAGACTCATAAAACTAATATCTATCTCTGCAGCTGGACAAGTCAGTTCTAGTTGGATATTCAATGTATTAATTTACTGGCAAAGGATGTGTGCTTGCACAGAACTATTTAAAATCAGGCTTTTTAAACCATTGCTTCTTTCTCTAGCAAAAGAAACTGGAGCAGGTCTGGGAAGGCAAGGGTTAAAATTTTGCTACCGCAGACTGGAACTTTGCTTTAACTTACCTTCAGCTGGGTTTCTGTGGGTGTGGGAGCCAGGAAAGGAGGCTGTCCCACTAACATCTCAAAGAGGATGACGCCAACACTCCACCAGTCACAGAGCTGAGTGTATCCTGAAAGGCAAGTCAAAAGGTTGACCTCCACTAGCCAAGGAGAATGTGTATAGAGCTATTAGAGCTACTTGCAATTAAGTATTAAAACATACAGCACAAAATTCTGCCTTTTCTCCGACAAAAGGTTTGTGACTTCTGCTTGCTGACCCACTTCTACTGCTGCTTACTTCTAGTAAAGATCAAATCCTATTGTCCTTGAACCTTTCTGAATAAATTCTCAACAAAAGTGAGTAATGAAAGTATCATTAGAAAGAATTAAGGAGGTTTTTTTTGTGCTCAGTCCCACAGCTATGCAGGGCAAACTGACCCTCAAATGACAAAAATGTTTAGCAACTGATGTCCACCTTAGGTTCAGTGGAGGTGACTCCACAACTTTGAAAAGCTGCTGAAAGACACAGCCTGGCTCTACAGACAAGAAAGCCACAGATGACTCTCTGAGCAAGTTACAAGCAAAGGAATGACTTTAATCACTTAAGTTCTGTGACAAGACCAATAAGGTGCATGTTTAACATCTGGAAAAAAAAAATAAACACTGATTTCAATGGAATTTCTGTAATCAAATGATGTAGGATCCAATGTGAAATCTCTGTTAGAGAAGATCAGGCTCAGGATCTAGCCTGCAGACAACTCTGAACACCTAATCTTCTCTCTACTGTGACTGTGTCAGTTATGCATGGATATTCTTCAAGTACTGCCCAAATTCTTCAAGCTAACCTTTTGAATGCAGGGTGTCCAGAGCAAATTGTGAAAACTTTCTGTTGGGTTCCACAGGTTCTGGCTGGGAATAAGGAGGACATACTTCCACAAGTTTACATCACCCCTGCTGAAGTGGCCCATCTGAATCAGTGATCCAGAACTATCAGCTGGCTACTCACTGGTCTGTGTAAACTTGGTAGGGGTCTGAGTTGTATTCCATGAGTACAGATAATCTACTTTATACTTGAAAGATATCACTGTTAAAATTATCCAACACATTTATTAGCAGCCTCACTCAAAGGCCTCAGAGTGTGGACATTACACACACATAATATGGCCACCCCCAGTGTGGTGATGCTAAACACTGGAGCATCAGGAGCTCTCCTTAATCTGAGCTAAGTGTTTGTGGCCTTCAGAGTGACAATCTTCCAAAGCAGCAAGCTTATTCAAGGAAAAAAAAATAGTGAAACAGGAGAAAAACACAGGTTTACCTACCCTTACGAAGCAGGACTTCAGGAGCAATGTAATTAGGGGTTCCAACTAACGAGTGGGCCAGACATCTCTGGTGCTGCTTCTTAGCTCTTTGCTCTAATGTCTTCAGCCTATCTCCACACCGACAGTTGGACACATCATCCCAAAGATCACTGGGCTCCATGCTGTCTTGTCTGATATGGCTCCCTTTCAAATGGGAGAGAAAGTTCACATTTGTGATCATAAAACTTGACACACAAAGAGAGAAGTATTTACTCAGATGCAGAGCCATCTCCTACTCTCACTGAAGAACAGTGTTTGAACTTTAAACCCAAGGTATTTTTTAACACCCTCCCATTCTCAATTGGTTTTTCATACAAAATGTCCAACAAAATGTCTCTGTCTCAGCACAAGGAAGTATAGTTCTATATGGGGGACACAGAACTATGGAGTATACTCAAGGTAACTACACCAATTATTTATGACCTCTTTGCCTACAGACACTAGAACTCAACAGCACATACAGGAGGCATATGGATTACTCCAAATCTGTGATTTAATTATTTCCCTACCAAAAGAGACCCTCCAAACAAATATAAACTGAAAAAGTACTGCTGCTGCAGTGAACAGTCACATTACTGACAGGGTTTTGAACAGTACTGGAAACAAAAGGACTGGAAACAAGCTAATTGAGTGAGTCAGAAAGAGACAGACATATTATATTGCCATTGACTGTCCAGTTTCCTGATCTGGTGTTTCTGCCAACAAGTAGATGATCGTTTCAAAACAAATAACACAATAGCATCCTAGAAAAAGGGTAAAAATATTACCTTTCTGATAGTATTTTGAATTGTGAGTCCACCTGAATCCAGTACACAGTCCAAAGTCAGTCAGCTTGATATGCCCATCGAGGTCTATCAGAATGTTGTCAGGCTTGATGTCTCGATGAATAAATCCCATTTTGTGCACACTCTCTATGGCCAAAGTGAGCTCTGCAATATAAAATCTAGCCAGACGCTCTGGGAAGACCTCCATCCGAATCAGCAGGCTCATCATATCCCCACCAGGGATGTAGTCCATCACAAAGTACAAATTGTCTTTATCTTGGAAGGAGTAATAGAGTTTAACCACCCACTCATTGTCTGCCTCAGCAAGTATGTCCCTCTCTGCCTTGACGTGAGCCACCTGATTGCGGTTCAGCACGTCTTTCTTTCGCAGAGTCTTCATGGCATACAGGGCATGGGTGTCCACTTTGCAGGCCAGGCATACTTCTCCAAATGCACCAATACCCAGAGTCTTGATTTTCACAAACATAGACTTGTCCATTTTGGCCCTTTTAAGTCTGTTGTAGTTGGACTCCTTCTGGTAGAGAATTTTCCTCATTTGTTCCTGTTCTGCTTCACAGAGGCCTGCCTTTACAAAGGAAAGCAAACCACAAGAGCTAGTACTGTTACATTCATAGCAAGGGAAAAATAAATGAGCATTCCCAAAACACATTTCTCAGAAAAATTAACCAAGAACCAGAAAACATGCACTCGTTATCTGTCTGTTGAGGTATTTCTGAAAAAAGGGCAAACTCACTGTGCCCAAACTTGTTGCCTGAATTTGCAGTATCTGAATTTGCAGTATTTGAGATTGTCTCTTTTGGCTGAACAAGAAGGTATAGAGCAATATTGTCAGAGAGGGGAATACAACATAACAAACCTGACTGTGGGATTTGGTTTACCCCTTTCAAATGTGGACTTTGCCACTGCACTCCACTAAATGTCTGGGCACTTAAGCCCAGCTTAATTTAAAATGAAACTTAAACCTATGTGCAGCAGTTCACTTTGTTCATGAATAGTACCCCAGGGTAACTCACATTAGCGGTTCCTACCTTGGGTGCTGTTTGTTTGGTTTTGTGTTGTAATTAAAAAGCTGGTTTTGACCTACACATTCCCAAGTGCCTTGGAACCTCCTTTAGAAATTGTGTTTCTTCCTCTGCCATAAACATCCTGCACTCTCAAGCTTTTTAGATCTCCTGAGCATCTGTTCTATAAACTTCTCTTTTTCCCATCCCAAAATATACACATAAAATCCTCAGGTCTGGCAACCCCTCAGCCACTGCAGCCCGGACCCTGATGCTATTTCCCTCCTAAATGTATTATTTTCCCTCTGCACCCAAGCTGTAGAACAGCTGCCTTGTCCACCTCATGTCTCCAGAGAGCCTCGCAGTATCTGCAAGTAATATTTCACAGGGCTGTGGGGAGAAACCTCCTGGAAAAGAGAGAAGCAGCTGGATCCAACCAGATTTTCCCCACCTTTCAAGACAGAGCCTGCAGAGTGCCAACTCTGCCAACTTCAGTGTCTGGTCCTCTGCTGAGAGCCACTGGTGGCCTCCACCAGCAGAAACCCCTAGGCTGACCCCCAGGCTCCTCTGACAACTCACTTCCTGCAGCATGCTCTTTTCTTTCTGCACACCCCAGTTCCAAAATCTTGAATTAATTGGCATCAACTGAACTACTTTTGAGAGAAAGATCAGTGCCTGGTGAGAAGGGGCCATTGGGAAGGTGGAGGGGCCTGAAGCTCACTGATTAGCAGGCTAGAAACCCAAGCACACACCCACAGGGCTGTTGCTTAGGCTGATTTAATTTCACATCTGTAGTCTAGGTATCTAAAGATGAATGTGGGCAGCCAGACTGTGCAATAAGACCCCACGGTATAAAAATTAAATCTGTATGAATAAAGGAAGGGGTAAGTCTACAGAAACTTGCAGAACAGGTAGGATGAAGTTTCAGACTGAAGGAAACAGCCAAATCAAAACCAGGAATACTGTTTTTGAAATGAAAGATAACTAAATCAATCCATAATAGAGGAAATATTTACTTTTTAGGGTAAAATAATGAGTGTGCTCTGTTCTTGCTAATTCTAGAATAAAGAAATGTTAAGATAGCCAAAATCTCCTGCATGTGTATTTTCAGTCAGTGATAAGGTTTCCAGGGGAAGGAGTTGTTTTTGTTTATACCTGAATTATCTCTGAATGAGGGAAAGCTGAAGAGTCAGAAGCGAAGAACTAGCACAATTAGATCCTGTTATACCTCTCTAGAAATCACTCCCTATCTCAGTCTCAGGAAAATACTCAAGCAACACAATACAACCTGTACTTGCAATGAGGACAAGCTATTAACTGTCAGTAAAATGCCAACGTTTCAAGAGATTTTCCAAGAATATTCTCTTAGTTCTAACCTCAGTAAACAAACTCTGAGCTTTCTTGTGCAATGTGAGCATTGAATCAATTGACTCTGGAAACTGACTGTGCTAGGGAAAATTCGGTAGTTAATTATTACCCATTATGCATTAATAACAGCTATCCTTTAATGCAAAAGTAGACTAGTCATATTCCAGTCATGCCTAGGAAGAAAAAAACCCCTCTTCCTCTTCCAGAAATAAAAATTAAAAACACAACTGCCAGCCCAACCATCAGAGCTCGGCAGCTTTGTTTTAAGCAGCACTATCAGAGAGTCAGCTTAGATTCGAGAGCTGCAGTTAGGCATGAAAGAAGTTCTGTCACCCAAAATGCATCTCCCTGAGACCTGCCCCTAGAACAACTTCTGGCAAAAAAAAAAATCAGCTCAAGTTGGTCCAGTATAGTTACTTGCAGGACATTACTACTTACATGTGTTCAACAGACAACTTTCAGTCAAGTATTACACAATCATCTGAAAATATGGCACAGAGACTGCCAAACTGAACCATGGCTTTGGTGAATGGGCAGCAATTGTGGAACAGCAAGGAGGAACTAGAGCACAGAGTTTTGCAAGAGCTGCCGAAGTAATGCCAGAATTATCTCAGCCTCAAGTGTGCATTCTAAGTTCCTACCTATAATATGGGGGGTTTTGCCTCATTTTGCTTTCCTGGTATGAAGAAACACCATTTCACATCCCAGGCTTTTCAAACAGCCTCCCAGACCTGCATCCACACTTTTAAGGGGATACAGTCTGGTATAGGGAGGTGTCTGATACTTACTACTTCAGTGGGTTCTGCCTTTACAATTTTTTTACAAATCAAAAATAGCAATAATTAATTTGACCCTACTAGATTTTATTATAACAAAACAAGAATTACTTTTGCCATTTCTTGCTCCAACTGCAACCTCCTGTTAATTTTCTGCTGGTAGGTCTTTATGACATTCTCTACATGTTGCTCCATGTAGAACTTGAAGGCAAAAGGTGAGTAGCTCTTTATTCGGGATTCTCGCTTTTCCTCATCTTTGCCATTTTTTCGCACAGGCACAGGAGACGTCTGAATCTGCTTTTTATCTTTGCTTGGTTTTTCAGCTTTAGTGCTCTTGCTGCTTTTATCATTTCGCTCGCTGCTCTCTTCAGCCTTGGTGCTTGTTGAACTGGGGACCACACGCAGAGTCTGCTCCACGCCCATGCACAAGCAGTTGATATCAAACTGCTCGGAGGTGCCAGGAAGTAACAAATGCTTGGGATAGGGTGGGGGTGGACACCGCAGTTCCTGGTTACCGTAATCCACATCGAGCTGGTAGGCATTAGCTGCTCCAGGCGGTGGCACGTGCTGCTCCATGATCTCCAGGCCATCCACAGCCGGTGCCTGTGCAGGCAACCACGCAGGGTGGGAAGGTCCCACTGCAGTCTGAGGCTCTGGTCTCATCACTCGCATGCTCTTCACTGGCTGCAGGATATGAGCAGATGTGACTGCTGTGATTGTGTTTGGAGACGTAATGGAAGGATCGGGTTTTCCTGGAGGAACCTGTCTCATAGACACTGTCACTTGTGGCTGTTGCTGGTGATTGTTGAAGGAGTTTGTTCTGCTTGGCACCGTGGCATCAGGTCTGAAGGATACATGTTGCCGTGGAGATGTTTCTATTCCTGGGTTTTGTACAGAATCTCTGCGTGATGGTGTTGCTGCCTGCCACTGCTGAACTTGAAGATTATTCATGTCATAGAGGTCCATGTTTAGGCTATTTCTAGATGGAGTTAATAGATTTTGTGGTGGACTGTCTGAAAAATCATTAGCAAAGGCTGGACCTCTGGATATCACATGCATTTGATGAG
The DNA here is from genome assembly GCF_017590055.1 of Onychostruthus taczanowskii. Classification (NCBI taxonomy): domain Eukaryota; kingdom Metazoa; phylum Chordata; class Aves; order Passeriformes; family Passeridae; genus Onychostruthus; species Onychostruthus taczanowskii. Next base: position 6,008,883 of record NW_024502569.1, on the reverse strand, counting down.
AAGAAGGACTTGTCTGTTTGTGATGAGAATGTGAGATATACAGGCTTGCTGGTGCCTGCTGAAATGCATGACCAGTATTGTTCTGAACAACTGCCCCTTTATTTGGGAGATTGGCATATCCCCCCTCCTGCTGCATCTTGTTTTGGAAGGACGGACTCCGCTGAACACCATATCCCATAGGTTCCCCCTGCACCATCATGTGCTGCCTGCTGTAATGTTGGCTGTTGCAGCCATGGGACGCCTGCAGCTGCAAGGCCTGACTGCTGTGATTAGCAACTGGATAATTAATCACAGAAGACTCCATATTTGCAGGGTATGCTTTCTGCTGATGGCTCGTTGGTGTGCTGTGAGTGCCTACTCCAGAGGGTCGCTGTACAGGAGCAGTCATAGCTGATGACTGAGAAGTAGAGATTAAATAGTCCATGTATGGCCTTGGAACCTCAGTAAGCATATTTGCACCTTCTGCTCCAAAGCCTGTCCCTTCATAGGCTGCATTACTGATCTGATGGTAGGACGGAAAAGATTCATTTGATCCTTCAAAGCTTGGCCTGCGGGTTACATTATTTGGCACAATACCCTTCCCTTTATAAAAAGAATACGGAAGAACGTTAGGAAACAATTCAGGTGAACCAATTACTTTGTATTACTCATGCATCTATACATACGCACACATGCACACTGTTCAGGGGGTATGTGTTTTAAAAACACCTTTCAAAATCTAAATTAAACACTCTGAACATTTAAAGTTATTCCTACTGATAACGAGCTACTGGCTCACAATAATGCTCATGCCAGGAATCATCAGGGAGTCCTACCAAATCATGAAATAGAAGCACAAATTCCCTAACTGTGGACTCATCAGACTACTCTACAGCCTGTTTCTTAAAGCTGGACCATTATTAGCAGTTATTGCTCTCAGACAGGAGGAAGCTACAGAGCAGAGTGTTAAATACAACAACAGGAATAAAAAAAGCTCCTGGAAGGACTTTCTATACACCTTAAAGTCAACATTGCTATAAACTACTCGGCGATCACACAGTCTATCTGCTGCACAGTGAGCCACCTGCTCACACTGGTTTTCTGTTTACATTTCTCTCTTCCATCATTCTCAAAAATCCCTCTTTCCTTCTCCTTCATTTAAACAAAGGTATCATACAGTTTGTCCTGTATTCCTTCCAATGTGCTGGACACAGAGTACCCCCTCACATTACTCATCTTCCATCTGCTGGGAAGGAAAATCTTTCAGGGTGTCAACATATTAATCTTAGCTTGAAGAATGTGCAGAGACAAGATAGCAGCATTCCTACAGTGGAAGCGTTAACGGCACTTTTCATCAGTTCTTTGATCTGAGGACAAATTGCAGGTGTATAAAGCACTGGCTGTGCTAAAAAGACAAGGGGAGACTCTGTGGTGCTGTGATGTTTTTGTTCCCCTCCTGGTGCTTTAGCTCTCACAAATCACAGGACTTGGCCCGTCTTTACCTAAACCATTTCCTTTTAAAATCCCGACTTCACAATAGCCATACTGAACTAACAGGCTTGAACAGTTCATTACAAGCTTTTTGCAGTACAGCACGCCCCAGCTGGGCCAGATGCAGCACACCTGAGCACAGCTGCTGACTCCTCACCTTGACACACAAGCCCTGCTGCCCACAGACACGCAGGGATGTGCGTGGTATTAAGACAGGTTTATGCACTCTCTGCACAGTGAGGGTGTGCACCACACTAAATGATACCCTCATAAAGAATGCAATGTTTTGAAATGGAATCAGGTTGGACAAATAATCAGAGATCTTTAAAGTGAAATCTGTAATTGGCAGCTCTTTTTCCTGTGATAACACAAGGCCAGAATTACTGAGGCTGTTCTTACAACAACACCCCTGACAGCTCATCTGCTGGGACACAGTGAGATGCACTGATGAAGCTGTAGTAATCCTAAGCAATCTAAGAAGTGGCTACTCTGGCCTGGAAGTGGGAGGCAGCCGCAAGGCCCATTTGTCATTTCTGTCAGAAGGATTCATCCTGAGCCTTGGGGGCAAGCTGACTTTGCTTTCCCTTATCACAGGCCACAAAAAAAGTAGCAGCAATAACTGTTTTCCTTTGGGACACATAATTCAGCTGTGCAAATAATCCTGATGTCAAGAGAGATATGATGCCTACCTCTTTGATTTGTATACCAGTAAGTCTGTTCTGGTCCAAAGGGGGAATATTTGGATTTGAACAACAGGTTTCTGTTTAAGAAGGCAGACTATGAATGTGTACACAGACAACTCCTTGGAAGCAGGTGAGCTGTATTGAGGTTCCAGCCCAGCTGGCCTTGCAAGGCCAGGTTTATGTCTCCTACAAGACTGCTATGGAACACTGCTGTCCAACACTTCTCCCCAGTGGCGACCCTACTTGGGAAACTAGCTTATTGCAAGAAAGAACACAATTTAAAAAAACCATGCTCACCTGGTGAGGTTTGCTTAATTACACGTACTATCTGTTCATTTCTAGGATCCAAGTAGCTCATCTTGCTGATGTACTCCAGGGCTGCCTCGATACTTCTGCTCCCTGTCTGCTTCAGTGCTCGGACAGCCATCTCCTGTACAAAGCAAACAAGAATTGAATCACATTGTGACAAAACCCAAGCACTGGACTGCAAGCTGAAAAGCATTAAGTGTTCTTACATTAATAGGAGCATTTTAAACACCAGATCACAGCTGCCTGAAGCAAATGAACTCGTACTTTGAAAGCATTTGCATGCCTTACACAACTCAAAAATTATAAGAAGAAAATAACAAAACATACAACCTACCCAGATTCTAGCAATTAAAGATGCCTCAAATTAAAATGTGTACTTCAAGAGCCCTTAAAACAATCTTTGAATAAGGGATGGAAAAGCCAGCATAGTTTCACACTGGATCAAATGAAATGGAAATTTAGCTGTTAGTATTTGAGAGCACGTCTCTTAATCACACCTGAACACAGCAAAAACTTTATCCTTTCACGAATACCACAAAGAAGCTAATTAGGCAGGGGTTGATTTCTGCACACTAGAGTCCACAGGGAAGAAAAACTGCTGTTTTCAGTACAGCTGGGACATCACCCACTGTTTGTTTGGAAAATGACTGGGCATCCCAAACTGAAAGCTAAGCTGTCAGTCTTTTTAGCTGTATTTTATTGACAACCATGGTTAGCAATCACTGCTCTACTCTTAGCAATTTGTTTATACTTTTACTTATAGCTCAGGTATATTAAACACCTTTCAATGACTCAAGCACCACGTGATTGCAAAGCAAAATTCACAAATCCTCAAGAGGCTGCATGGTCTTTTCTGAAATGATGGAGAAACTCAAATCCAGAGCTTTAATGTTGAATTTCACTCACAGAACTTCACTCATGAAAAAGTTGGATATCAGCCTCAAAAGTAGTTGCAGAGGACCTCCAAAAGGCAATTCATAAAAGATATAAGGGGAGATAAACCTTAGTGACACATGATTAGAGAACTAACTTGAACTTAACTCACAGCTCTTAGATGGCTGAAGCTGAATGAAATGAATGCCACCACCAAGGATTTGCCTGTCAATGTCAGTATCCTATTCTCTTGCCACTTTATTACTATTTTTAGGGGAATTCTGTCATCACAACCTGCCCACTGAGCACTGAATCAGAGGGAGGTCGTGTCTCCCTGGCTTGGCTGCCTGGTTGCAGATGTGGCAGCTGGGTTGGCACTGGTGCACGGCTCTCCCACGGGTCAGTTCTGGGCACTGGCTGGCATTTGGGAACTCCAGCTGGAGCAAAGGGCAGCTTTGCTGCACTGTACACGTCAAATACCCACTAACTGTTTACTCAGCAAGGGAGGCCCATCTCAGATGACACCAATTCACACTTAGCACACAGCCACATGCTGGCACTTGGCATCTTGTTTTTGTTAACCCAGACCCCTCCTACTCCCCCCAAAATGGCAGCAGTTTCTTCATTACTCAGAGGTTCTGCTTGTGGAATAGCTATAGCAAGCTGAATATTTTTCATACAATTTATGACTCATAATTCATAGAAAGGCAATAGTTGGTTTCACATTTCCTATAGCTGAAATACTTCACTGGCAGCAACATATTACTAAGGACAATTTTAAATCAACAGAAAAAAATTATGTATGAAGGAAAGAATTTCCCACAATGTTTTTTCCTCTTTCTTTTTTTCTTCATGTGGATACATTTCTAAAGTATTAGCAAATGCACATCTTAGTGTTCATCATTCTCATCATCCAGGGACTCTGGGCTTTACAGCTCTGTTCCACATGGCTGCTAACATACTCTGTCCCATTTACAGCAGCTGGATCTAGCCTTAGGTCACAAGTCTTAGTTTCCTAAGTTAAATGTTCTCTATAAGCACATTTGGGGTGGTTTGGATGTTTGGTAACAACTGTATTAATGATTAATAAAAGAGCCCACATGGTCCATTTCTCCTTCTCTGATCTGTGCTGGCTGTATATAATTCAAAGGGGCTAAAATAGGAGAAATAGTATCACCAGCATATTGATATAATCTCTGAAATCATACTGTAACTTTCTCCTCTTTTGCCATTGCCTGTGTCTGAAAAGCAAGAGTAAAAACAACACAGGTCTTCCTGAACCTGCATGTTCTACCTTCAGCACAGTTTAGGGGGACTCATATTTAAACTTCAATATGAATAATGTGAGGAACAGGCACAATACATTCCACTCAGCACAGCTGGATAACCAAAGAGGCCAGCAAGAGCTTGGGACCAGCAGGTGTGTGTCCGTGGCAATCTCACCCTTGCAAGCCTCCAGTGCAACAGCAGCCCTGTGCTCCAGCTCCCCACTTCTCATCTTTCACTAGGTCAGCTCCCACCCTACAAAGGGTTCCTCATTACACACCCTGTTTGCTCAGCAGTTACATTACTGCTGGAAAAAATGAAGTAAGGAAAGGTAACAAAAGGAAAAAGGTTTTCCTCAGAGGCAGATCACAGATAATCACAATTCTCCACACAGGAGACAAATGCCTGTGGGGGCATGTGATACTCAAGAAGAGTGGAGGGCAAGAAGAAGCCCCAGCAGTGCTGCAGCTGGCATTTGTCCTCCTCTGCATCATTCTTCCCATTGCCACTGCCCATGCCTACAGCTCTCTTCTCTCTGGCAGTCGCCTGAAAAAAGCTCCATTACCTCCAGCACCTGTTCCTTAGGGACAGAAGATATGCTGATGTGTGGCTGAGGAGCACAGAGAGTGTGCTCTGCCCGAGGTGGCTGCTGGCTCCTGAGGCACGGTGGCCTTCTTCTTTCTATGTGCAACACAGGGATGAGCTCTGCCGAGCAAGGGAGCATGGCTGGCATGAGGCAGTAAAGGGCTGGCCTCCAGAAGCCTGCTGAAGGGAAAGTTGGCTCCCTGCTAGCAGCCTGGGCCTGGGCTGCATTTGCCAGGAATCAATATAAGGACTGTTTTGAAGTTGAGGAAGAAGGGCAGAAGATGGATTAAACAATTACACTTGTTGGAGAGCAGAGGCTTAAGTGAGATGGAGGGTGTTTGTGAGAAGCAGCAGAATGGCTCAAAAAGGTGGTAAATTGATGCCAAAATCTTGCAAATCAATACACAGACAGTGGAAGGGCTGAGGAAATGAGGACAGACACTGGGCGAGGATAAAAGTGCCCAGTTACAGTGACATGGATGGAGCGGTCTTGATTTTACACCACTCGAAGGTAAGTACACTTTAGAAGGAGAAGGGAAAAAAAGGAACCAGAAATGAGCCAGGGGAAAAAAAGCTACTTGGAATTGCAGCCAACTCCAAAACACTCAAGCAGGCACAGGATCAAATCCAGCTTCCACTGAGGTCAACAAAGATTTCCATTAACTGCAAGGTACACTGCATCAAGCCCTCTGCCTCAGATTGTTTCCTTTTCACGAGGCCAAGCGCTGTCAGCCGCAGTATGGGTTGAGAAACTTGGCTGCTGGCTGTGCTCTGCTGCCCCACAGCAGCTACCAGGCCCACGGAGAAACACCAGCCACTGGCAGTGTGCACAGAAACCACAAGAGAACAGAGCGCTCCCAGCCCCAACGCATTCTCCGTATTCCCTTTGGAGGATTCAGACATCTGTCTGTGCAGGGCTTTTATGCACCTTTTTGCTTCCAGACATCACTAACTATTGATGAAAAAATCAACCAGAAAAAGTAAAGGTGAAGAGCTACAGGGGGAAAAATGCACATTTACAATTAACTCTAACAAGGCTGCAATTAATTTAACAGCTGCAATACTAAAATGAGATTTCAGTGGTCAGCTATGGTTCTGGACAGATCTAGTGGAAAACCAAAGTCAGGCCATGAACCACAAAACTGACTGAGGAAACTGCAGAATCCCAAATTTGTAGGCTCAAATAAAAAAGCAGGAGGGTGGAATTTCCCAGCGAATTCCTACAGTGGGCTACCTAAAACTGACTGCTGCATGGTCCACATGCTCTCTGTTATTTCCCCACTCTTGCACTGGTAGATGGTAGCCTTCCAACAGATTTCCTTTTTGCTAGATGGAAGGCCACCTTTGAGCTCAGATGCTCAATAGGAGAAATCCTTGTTTGATGGTAAACAGATATTTGGATTTGTGCACATAAAGACTTCATCTCACTCTGTGCTCTGCAGGCAGTGTGAAAGGCTTTCCCCATTTTACCCTCCTGCCTGGCTGCACTCCACCAGCATTGGCAGAGGTTTGCGTTCTTGCTGTACTACAGGGTTGTCCAGCAACATTTTTCATTCAGAAAGCTCCTCGTTGCCAAGATGTATTTATCATCCAAGTGAAGATTGCACAAGAGGTTACAATAAGTAAGACTTTTTCCCAAGAACATTGTGTCTGAAGGAGACAATAGTCCTCCAAAATCTGGCAAGGGCAATTAATTGCTAACAACAACAAAAATTAATTACTTGCTTTCCATTCACCAAGAAGGATGGGTGACAGATGCAGGAAACAGATACAGGTTCCCTGCAGAAGGGAAAAAAATAAAGCTCATGCCAAAAGAGATGATCCAGCATTGATTATGAGCCTTTCTGTGATAGCCCCCCATTGTAGGACTTTTCATTCATGATTTTAAACATGCAAAACCCAAGCAGTTCAGGAAACAATGTGTACAATGCACTCTATCAGAACTGCTGCAGCCCCACAGAACAGAGAAAACTATTTTGCAATATTCTCTCTCTGTAATTATTCTCTAGTTGGACACTTCATCCAATTTTGTACTCTACTTTTGTTTTGCCTGTTTTCAGGTTGCTAACATCAGAGGCTAAATTCTGCTCATAAATTCCCATGCCTACCATAACCTTGATGAAAATATTCTAGCTACATAATTGAGATATTATCCTGAGTGTCATTAGTGCTTTTCAGTTTTAGTGCATCAGAAAAGTGGGAGGAAATTAGCAGAGGCAGAAACCTACTGTGTGCTGCAGCATCGCTTAGTCCGTTCTGAAACTATGTGACCCGTTCAGAAACAAATGGATATCTGCCCCATGATTAGTGAAGGTTGTTTTCTGCCCCCACTGCTCCTGTTACAAACTCCTCCAAGCTATCCTGTTTAGGCAATAATAAACCTCCCTCCCAGCCTAAATTATGCAGGGTCAGTTTACTGCCTCTGATTTTAGTTTTGATTGTCTTTTCACAGCAGTTCTGCTGTTACCTACAGCAAGCCCCCTTCATCCTAAGGGATTCTCACAGCTTGGCCTCCAGGGCTGAATTGTTTTCTTCTGTTCAACGGGAATTTCTTTCCCTTTATTGGTGTAGTAGCCCACATCTGTATCAAGAAAGATCAGACGGGCAGATGATTTTGATAAGAGGTGCACACACCATTCTTGATGATGTGCCAAGAGTGGTGGAAAAGCTATCCTTGTGGTAAAGTCACTGGGGGCTTTAACCCTGGCTTTTAGCCCTTGCTTACAGCATCTCTACCTTTTGTGCTCCTGAATTATTTTTAATTCTGCTATCACTCCAGCTCTGAAGGTCATCCATTCTTTTGGCTGGGCGCTTTAGCTCTGCTTTGCACTGACTATGCATTCCCACCTCACATTGTCAGAGTGCTTCCTTCCTTCTTTTTTTTCCCTCATACCAGGCTTACCAGGGGTTAAAGTATGCAGAGGAGACACACTGTAGTACATAAAACTGGGCAGACAGAAAAAGAATATAAACACATCACAAAATGTAAGACTCACTAAATTAAATCACATCAACATAGGAAAGAAAATACATGACTTTAAATTAGGAATGGGGAATTGCAGGTAAGGAACAACTTTAACCAGATGTTTTTTTATACACATTTTCAAGGGATATTTGCAGAACAAAGAGAGCATGTACAAAAGACAGAGGGAGGATTTTATAAATTATACAGTGCTCTGGTAAATGCCCTATCAGAAGAAAAACAAATAAAAATAAATCTAATGTGACAGTCATTGCTATGCCACTGCTCATTCTGTTTGCCTTCCAACACTTTCAGTCTTCATTTAGCCAGTCACCTACAGAAGACTGGTATATTTACTACTCTGTTTGCACAGCGCCCAGTACAATGGGGTCCTGTTATTGTGTTTATGGCAGCAGGATAACTTACTATTAAAGTAAGGTAATTAAATCCAGGCCAAAATATGCAATTTGGAGTACCAGGCAAAAAGAGGGGGGAGGCTGAAAGTGTCAATTCTACTGAGTCCCAGTATAGAAACCCTTGTATCATGACCACCACAAACCAACTCTAAAATAAATTACCCTAATCCTCAAAGCCACAGAATAGGACACATTCCACAGAATCACTACAGTTGCAAAAGACCACAATTGAGTCCAACTTTTGACTGAACATCACCTCGCCAACTAGACCCAGCGATGGTGACTCCACCACCTCTCTGGGCAGTCCACCACAATGTTTAATCACCCTTTCTGTGAACAAATTCTTCCTGATGTCCAACTACATACCTTCCATAGCTCTATTTGCTATTGCTATGGAAAGAATCAGACAAAATAAACCAAAAGTAACTAGATCATCTGGTTACTTTTTTTCACTTACAAAACCCTTCTTTTGGTGATCAAAGTGTTTCTAATGTCTTTTGGGATTTAAAACAACTCTGGATGGTTAAAAATGAAACAAATGAACCAGACAAGTGATATCAATATTTGAAATCTATCACTTTAGTTTTAGTATTTTATTATCCCTAGAGTGAATACAAAGTTCTCTCACAAGTATCACAGAAAAGATTTTTCTACTGTTTTTTTCCCATCTGCTTCTCCTTAAGTTGATGACTAATCAAAGTTATTTAAGTTCTTCCAAGACAAGAAAAAAGTGCTATATAGATTTAGTGGCAGGGTGCTTATAAAGAACAGCTACCATAACACCTTACTTGAGAGAAAAAAAACAGAGTTGAGAACAGCAACTGTAAATATGACATAATTTCTCATTAGATGTCTCAAAAGGTACCAGTTACATCAAAATACATTTTAACACTACGCAACTTATACTACCTAGCAGCATAGAACTCCTTTTATTTTTCTTTCCTGGTATTTGTCTATTCTTTTAATAGACTTAACTAAGCCTGTATACTCCATTCCCCCACCACAGCTCATTGCAAGACACACTGTGTTTGGCCATGGGCATTTCACAGGGGACACCTCCCATTTTACACTACAGTCCCTGTGTTCCACGAGTTGTGCAAATACGGCTCTTCCCCTGAAAAGGAGAGCTATGAACTTCAGGCTGTAAGCCAATCCATGGTCCCAAAGTTAAGACATTTGGAAATAAACCAAGCACGGCTGCTCAACATATTTCCAAACAAATGCCTGTAAAATGAAGGAAGTATTTATAACACGGCATCTCCAGACAAAGAGCGCATATGTAAACACTTCAAGCAGCCCTGATGAACTATTCAAGAGATGCAATCTGCTTAAAGAGAAAACACACGTGCACTGCTATGTCCACTTTCAAATCCAATCAGAAAATTTCATCAAACAACTCCTGTTGAGGTCCCAGAGGGTGCGTGTATGTACTGACACACATACAGGTATTATACAATGTGTGCACATCTGTGTAGATTATTTCCTTTAAAATAATGTAATTTCATGTGAGTCCCCTAAAAGCAATATGTAAAAATTAAAAAGACTCTTATTTGTGTCACCAGCCAGATAAAAGAAGTAACTTAATTATATTTGCATATACATTTATTGTACCATTTCTGGAAGCACATTGGGCACTCTGGAAAAGAGTTGGAAAGGGAGAGGCTGAAGGAAGCTGTAAGAGGTCCTGCTCCAGGCAACAAAGCTCCACTCTGCACAAAGCTCAAGTGCCATGAAAGAACAGACAGACAAGAAAGGACAGACCACAATATTAAGAATAATAATAAAGTGAGTGAAAATAACAAAGAGCCACCACAAATACCACTTTTCTTCCTTTCTTTCAAGTGGTCTGGGAAGGAAAAACAGACTTGAGCTGCTCTCTTTCAGCCAGGACACAGGCATGAGAGGAAGGGGAGCAGAGCGCAGAGAGCTTTATCATATAAGCAATTTAATAGATAGATGTGAGGAACAGTGACAAATAACCTGCTCTCCCCCTGTCCACATCAGCCTTGGAAAAAGTAAATTTGTGTCTGAAAAGCTGATGGCACAAGCCTTGTTTCCCCAGATATTTGGTGAAGGGAGTGATACTGTAAACATCCAAGATCTGTGGTGATTTGCTGCCTACCTCAAAGGCTCTAATGCCCCTTTCTGAAGGCACCTGCTTGCTCCCCTAGCTTTTCAAAGAGCACACACTCCTGATTTAACAATCATATTTGGCCAACAGTAATAGGCAATAGCAGTAGATCCCTGAGTACAGAAAATTCCCTTTCTGGAAAAAACACTGCTTCAGATCCCACATCAGAAGAGCTGTAAGGAGCGAGCACACAGCATTCCATTTTGAACACGTGTAGTACTTGAGAACTATCTATATGCCAAAATTCATAGGGGTCAGGTTTACATTAATGATAGAATAAGGGGGGGGGGGGGGGGGGGGGAAGTGTATTTGTACATCTGCTGTGCTCGAATTATCCCCTAAATGCACAAAATCCTTTCTACTCTGATGGCACCCTGAAGCCTTCTGCACTGTACTGAGCTCTACACGAGAAGAATCCTATTTTGAAATGGATTTCTAATTTAAAACAGAGCAAACAATTGTATATACAGGCATAACTGCTCCTCATTACTCTTTAAGTATGCTCATTGGAGAGCTATTTAAACTATTTAGAGTTCAAGTCTAAGCAAATGACCCATGTCGGGTCCATCAACAGACAGAAAGTTGGACAAATCTCTCCTTACCCTTCCTTAGCACTGGAGAAGGAGCACTATTACGTGCCAATTCAGAAACCTTATAGTGAGGCAAATCACATTTGTAAGCAGCACTTACAAATGACTGCACTGGCAGGTTTACATTACAGAGCAGCATGGAGGAGCTTTGCTTATTTCATGCCTGAGTGAATGCACATGCACACATGTGCAACTGTGTACATAACTCCTTTCCAAAGATACTATTTTACTTCCCTGAAATCCTCTCACTTTAGTTACAGAAACAGCGAACTTCCCACCCTCTGGACACAGTCTGTAGCAGTTTCAGCCTGGGCTCCAGTTGACTTCTGTCTGGCAGCCACTGTGGAGACCTGTAATCCATCACACAGTGCTTCAGCCACATGCCTTGCATTAACCAGTGTGGCTTAAGAGCTTCTGCTGATCCCACAAGGCAAGGCACAGCACTATTCATCCACACCTCTACTATTGCAAAGGTAAGGTAACATCCTACAACAGCTTTTGAACACTGAGGAAAAGGAAATAGAGAGCAATTAGTAAAAAAATTCAAGTACAAGCTCATGAGTTGTCTCAAACCAAGCACCCCTATAATCTCCTGTAATGTCCACTGAAACCCCCTTCCAGGTTTCTGTTCATGTGTTTTAGTAACTATGGGTGTGATTGCACTCATCATCCCCTTTTCATACCAAGCCCAACACTGGGCATACTCTGAGGCTTACAACTCTAACTCACAGAACAAGAGTCATCTACCTGGTATTCCAAAGCAAATCCTTTCTACATGGCACAGAAGTCCCAGCCAGTGGAAAGTATTTTACCAAGCCTCTAGATTTTAATTTGCATTACTAAAGTGTTGATTGCCACACCTCCCATCTCCCTGTTTTCTACTTTCTTTACCCAGCAGTAAAGCAGTTGAGCTGATGTAAAGAGAAGCAAACAACCATTTCAGCAGCAGCACTGAGCAGCAGAGTTTGCCAAAAGCTAACAGCAGACAATATCAGGCCTGACAGCCTTTATAGCTAGGAGGAAGGTGTGCACGGGGCAAGAATTTTCAAATTCTTGGTTCAAAAACCCCGTCACCATTTGGTTTGAAACTTTCCTCTGGATTGGCATGATTTACATCCGGAAAGCAACAATGAATTCAGACACTCAATTTAAAGACAGAATTTAGCTTGAAAAGACAAGAACAGTAACACACAGAGGAAGTATTTCATTATCACTTCTTCATAAAGCACACTGAAATAATTAGCAGAGCAGGAAAGGTGATGTGCATGTCACCAATGCAATCAGAAAGTTTTCCTACCCAAGAGAATGGGTAGACATCAGCCAGACGATTTCCTCCGCTTTTGCCCTTGTTTGACTCAGCCCAATGAAACACGCAAACTCAGCCAACAGTGCTGATGTTAATACCAATGTAAGTATTAATTTGATATTAATAACACGGCAGCACCCAGCAAAGAACCTATACAAGTTCCTGGGGAAAAAACCAACAAAACCATAGCCAGCTGCCTTCAGGAGTTTATTGATTCCACTGAATCTCGCAAACTCTCAACACACATAGAACATAGCAAAGAGCCTTGCTCAGAAGGCATCTTCAAAGTTGGAGGTAGAATTGAGCCCAGCCTCGAGGGAAATGTGCAGCACACAGCAGAACAACACTGTTGTTTCCAGAATGGTGCTCCTGGACAGCTTCACTGCCAGTTGTGTGCCAGGATCCTCATGTATGAAATCCGGCCATGAATAAGAAATAAGCCTCCTGCTCTGCACTCTGGGAGTCCAAATGAGGGTCCCTAAACTCAAGGTGCGCAATCTTAAAACATAAAAACCAAAACCCCACCTATTCCTGATGCAATGCATTTTAAATCACTAAATACATCAGAATAGCAAATTCCTGCAAAAGCAGCACCTTGCTGTGCAAAAGACAGTTGTCATTTAAGTCTACTCTTGGAACTGGGTTCTCTCATGTTCTTTCTCTCAAGTGGGATATCTTGTGGTAGTACTGTTTACACTTATTAGCAACCAGGGCATATTTGCTGCAAGACCAGCAGGGCATCCATGCCCTCCTCTAGACCTTCTTTTCACATCCTGAGCTGTGAGAATGATAGCATGACCCCTTCTTTCTAGTGCATGTATGTCCCCTTTCTCTTCTCCTTTCTTTTTTCTTTTCTTTTTTTTTTTTTTTTTCTTCTTTTTGTAAGAGACAACAGTTTCTTACTCTATCAGGACAAGTAAATCAAGCTGGATAGACTAGCAGTTCAATGAAGGTTTCATGATGAGCTTATTCCTCTTCATTAGCAGCAAGTGATGTGTTTGCTAATTTTGTTGCTCACGCATTAGCAAAAATGCATTGGGCTGGCATTACATTTACAATAATGCTATTTGTGTATCAAGGCATTTCTTTTCAGTGGCCACAGACACCAAGAAGAGGGCTTCCCATTGCTCTTCCTCCTACTAAAAAGATACATATATATTGAGTTATGTAGAAAACAGGATTTTCACAGATATTTACAGACTTTACAAATCATTTCTTAGACAAATTGGATATAAGGAACTTGTAAACAGGATATTTAGACTCGGCAAGATGAATTAGGAAGTTTGCTGTCCAGGAATAAAGCCCCAAAGCATAGAAAAGAACTGTGTCAAAGACTAGAAGAGGGTTTTTTTGTGCTGCTAGAGATAGCTATTACCCACAAAGTTACATAGTGCAGCAAATTTGCAGTGCATTAGTACTGATTATTGCATTTCTCCATATTCAACTCTACACACTAGATTTTGCACCTACTCCTGTTAACAGTGCCTCTGTCATTTTTACTGAGTGCTACCTGCTTAAGGCATTACAAAAAGATTTTAACATTTAAAGAGTGATATTCCTCTATCTGCTTTTTCTTTTAACATTATATGGTGGTTTTTTCAGTTTTAAACCATTGGAACTTTGAAGAGTTGTTTTAAAGCCTCCAAGGCAAGGAAAATTCAAGTGAAGACAGCAAAATTAAGCTGCCCATTCATATTCAAGGTCAAGCACTAACAATTTTTTAAACAAGGTTCCAGAATATTCCTGATATGGCCTTTAGAAGTTTACAAGAATTTGGCTCCCCTAATTTTTCTTTGGGGAGTACTTTAAAAGAATTTATAAAACCTCCAGGATATCTGGTTGGAATGCATTACCAGTGAACTCTTCTCTCCTTTGAGGATTTGTACCACAATGGGACCCCAACAGACATCAAGCAGTAATGCAGAGTCTAAAACAAAGAATATATCTGAGAAATACAGCTCTACTGTGAGACAAATGGAGGCTACTTTCTCTCTCAGCCTCCCAGTGCAACACAGCACAACTCATGTGACTGAAAAAACATCTGGGTTTTATCTTGAGATAGGACTCCTAATATTTTTCTGTAGAGACACTTAGACACACACAGAATGCAAGTGCTGTGCAAGGCAACTTGCCGTATTTATTGTTCAGAGTAGGAAGAGCCAAAATTTTTACATAAAATACTATTTTTAAAAATTTTCTTGGCATTTTCAATTGTATGTGCTAATTGTAATGTTATCTTTCTTTTTTCCCCCAAATTCTCATTCAAAAACATAAAAAGGCATTTGTTCACCTTTTAACATTTTAAAATCAGTATGTTCAATCCAGTAATACACTATACACTGCAGCACTGGGGATCTCATTAGACATTTTCCAGAAGTCTCCATGCAGCTCTTGACTTAGTTTCATTAACTCTATAAAATACATATATATAACTACAGGTCTAAAAGTAAGAACTGCTAAATAGCACTGACTGGCATTTAATGATTTTCAAGGCTATAAAAACATCTCTTTGTACTAAATGCTTCATATGACTCAAAGTTACCACATCTTTCTGCAGTTGCAAGACAAAAATCTCAAATCTACCAATGCTAGAGGCAAAAAAAGAAAAAGAAAAAAAAAGCCTCAGCCAGATAAAATATCTTAAGGTCCGGCTTTTTACATGTAAAGCAGCTGCAGCAAAATTATTCACATTCTCAGCACATAGCTGACCAGGACAAGATTCCACAGAGAGGTAAACAATTCTCCCAAGAGCACAGCTGCATCTTCTTCAGATTGGGAGCTACAAGGGGGGAGGGAGAAATGCCCACTGAGGTCCCCAAAGCTGATGAGAAGCATGAAGAAAAGACTACTTCTGCTCAGTGATAATGCTTCACTTCTGCTCCTTTACTGTGCTCCATGAGAATAGAGAAGTGTAGAAATAAGCAAACAAACAAATAAATAAATGAAATATAAACTGAAGCCAGTTAGCAACACACGCTTTAATTAGTGTCCTAGAGGAACACTGTAAGCAGGAATCCAAGTCCAGTTCAATACAGAACAGTAGGGGATAAATACTAGATAGTGTTGAACAGAACTGAAAGGAAGCGAAACAACTAAGTCATCCACTTTTGCTTTTATTGTGCAATTATTTTCAAACGTGTACATGAAAGTATAAAACGATTTCTTTCTAGGTTTTCACATTATTTCTGAAATTGTCCTTTTTTAGATTGTTTCTTTTTCCGTAACAGTATCTTTACTCAGTTCACCTCACTGTTACTTCTGATGGCTACCAGCCAAGTGGCACACTTTAATAGTCAAGACACACAGTCCTGAAGAAGCATCTTTCTCGCTCTGCTCAATTTAAATGCAAAAGCTGCGAGATGTATTTTAGGTTGTTGGAAGAAAACAAATCCTCTGGGAAGATTCTTCTCTATGTCATCCCCTTTATCAGAAACCTGTTATGACCTGTCAATGAAATCAGCATAGCAACGTAGAAAACAAACACAACACTACTTCTGCATTCATAACTTACTATTCACATACCTGTTCCAGCTGCAAGTGTGTTGGCAGAAAACTATTTCTGTCCTGTCCCTGGCTGCCTGTCACTTCTCCCTGCTTCCCTCTTGCCTGACCACACTTGCCACCAGAGCCAGCTGGGTTAGCACAGACGGGTCATTCAGCTGTTGAAGCATTTTGCCCCAAGACAGATAGGGTTAACTCCAGCAGCAGCTCAGCTGGGGCAGTAAGACCTCACCAGAGGAGGAGTAAGATAACACAGTATGAGCAGATGGCCCTCCCGGAGCACAGCTGGAAGGAGGAGAGCATGTGAGCGCAAGGCTGAGCTTTCTCTCGGCATTTCCTCTGATGGTGGTTGACAGCCAAGGCAGCTGCCACCACTCTCAACTTCTCTGCTGCTTTCTACACCTTCACCTTCCCCGTCATACCCCTCAATTAGTGCTCATGTCCCTCCCATTATTCCCAAAAACTTATTTTTAACCTGAATCACTTCTCTGATCAGTCACTGCTCAGCTCCACAAACACTGTGCTGGCACAGCTTGCAAGAATGAACTGGGGAGAAACAAGAGAGAAGACGGTCGGCTCTGGCAGCAACAACAAAAGCTGCTCTCCTGGAGCTCCAGCCCAGGAGTCTCCGTTACTTCCTTCACACCAGCCTACAAACTTCCCAGGTGAAAGGAATATGCTTGTGATATCTCAGACTATGAAGTTTCTCTTCTTTTTTTTTTTTTTTTTTTCTTCTGTGCTGCATTAAGAAAGATTTTAATTGCTGTGTTTTGTATGTTGGTATCATACTAAGTTTAACAAGCTAATCCCTTCCTTTACTTGTGCAGTTATCACCTAATATTTCAAGGAAAAGCTAGGACATTTTTCAAAAATATATTTGATCATTTAAAAAGATATAGCCAAGGGGAAACAGTCTTACATGACAGGCTATAAATCAACATGTTAGACAAGTAATTTTAAACCACAGAAGAAGGAAAAAAAATCTCACTGTATCAAGCCAATAAAAACCCTCTAACACTCTAGAATATATTGGACCTATTCTACAACAACTATATTTCTTATGAAAATACAGTATTTTGAACTCTAGAGAAGTCTGAATCTGATTAAACTGAGAAAAAAAGGAGAGGGAGGAAAGCAGAGCAGAGGACATGATTCTACTCATCCTTCCTTCACAACTGAAGTCTGAGGAGGGAGTTTGAGAAGGTTCAAACAGATACACTCTCTTGAATAAGTCACTTAGTGTTGACACATTTGCTTAGTAGTTCCCAGTAATGCTGGCAGGGGATCAGTATTCCTCACCTCTCTTCTTCAAGCCTTCACTCAAACTTCTAGGAAAGTCTTATTTTCCAATGGTTTTAACCTATATAATTTGATAGGTGAACTGCCAATTGTTTTTCACGCTTCATTATTCCTATTAAGTTCAATACTTGGCCCAGTATCATTTTGATAAATGTTCACTGATGACACAAAGCTGGGAGGAGTGGCCAATACCCCAGAGGGCTGTGCAACCCTTTAGAAGGACTTTGACAGGTTGGAGAGATGGGCAGAGAGGAACTGCCTGGAATTCAACAAAGGCAAATGCAGAGTTCTGCACCCGGGGAGGAATAATCCCAGGCACCAGTACAGGCCAGGGGTGACCTGCTGGAAAGCAGCTCTGCAGAGAAGGACCTGGGGGGTCCTGGTGGACAACAAGCTGTCCACGAGCCAGCAGTGTCCAAGATGGCCAGTGGGATCCTGGAGTGCATTAGAAAGAGCAGTGCTGGCAGGTAGAGGGAGGAGATCCTGCTCCTCTACTCTGCCCTGGTGAGGCACATCTGGAATGCTGTGTCCAGGTCTGGGCTCCTCAGTACAAGAAAGACACAGAGCTCCTGGAGGGGGTCCAGGAGAGGGTTACAAAGATGATTATGGTAGTGAAGCATCTCTCCTGAGTAGAGACTGAGGGAGCTGGGCTGTTCAGCCTCGAGAAAACAGAGGGGACCTCAACAATGCATACAAATGTGTAAAGGGAGGGTGTCAAGGGGATGGATCCAGACTCTTCTCAGTGGTGCCAAGCAGTGGGACAACAGACAGAAACTGATGCACAGAAGTTCCATTTGAACATAAGGAGGAACTACTTCACTGTGCGGGTGACCGAGCACTGGAACAGATTGCCCAGAGGAGTTGTGAAGCCTCCCTGAGTAGAGACATTCAAAGACCATCTGGACACAATCCTCTGCCACGTGCTCTAGGATGGCCCTGCTTGAGCAGGCAAGATGAACCAGATGACCCACTGTGATCCCATCCAACCCGACCCATTCTGCAGTTCTGCAATTCTTATCATCATCATCATCATCATTATTACAGCCCATGCTCAGTTGCACAAATACTATTTAAATATACTATTTAATACTATATTTAAAGGCAGCAGTGTTTCTTCTAAGACCTTTAAGGGTGCAAAACATTAAGAAACAAAAAGAGACAAGAGATCACTTTCCTTCCTTGAGGAAACATATTCTTAGAATTGAGGTCTATGGCAAAACCACAATGAGCAACATACTTTTTGAGTATTTCAGCCACAGAATGAAAACTGGCCCATGCTTTAATTGGGTAACAAGCACAACACTACATGGCATGAGAGGGAGGAATCATAAGGCAGAGTTTTGGAAACTAAGATTCAACATTGTGCAGTAGTGCACAGGTGAATGCCTTGATTTCTGCATGAAGTAAAAATAATTCAGTTTCTCCGCACCTGTTCAACAAAGCTGCCAAAGGTAAGGACGTATGCCTGGTTAGGTAATCAAATTTCAACTTCCTAAACTTGCCCTAAGAGAACTGGGTGGAGACAGTCCTCCTACTGATTGCTAATCTGTGAGCATGTTGCCAAGTACTGTTAAATATGTCCCTGCATCAGACCACAGTGCCGGTTCATGGGAAGATCTGTGTTTGTATTCTTCAAGCATGCCAAGCACAAAACAAAGCTAAGCCTCCATGGCAATGATCCCCTGTATTCTGATGATCAGGTTCACTCTACTGAGAGGTCATCTTGGAGTAGTTTCTACATTTCCAGAGAAATGGTCTTTCCACAATTCCACTTACTAGGGCTTCCAGCTGTGTGCACACTGCCTTGGACAGTGCTGTGAGATGCAGAATCACAGATGCAGTTACTCCTGAACAGCAGTGTTCAAGCAGTGCTTCCAAGGCCAACATCTGCTTCCTGTAACAGGCATTGTAACTGTCTATTCCTCTTTTCCAAGACATCCATCAGCATTTAAAATTGTTGGCATTATGGTTAATTACTTTTAATCAAACTCCCCAGTGTCTACCATCACCTTCAGAGCCTAACCAGAGGCCAATGACAGGCAGGCTCAGAAGTATGTGCGTACATATGTATACACGCATACAAAACTATGTGTGAAAACCTGAATTCAGGCATATTTTTCCACAAATGAAATGTGTAGGATTTATGTTTCACAACATGCAATAGCTGAGATTGTTGGAACTATCCAAAGTACTGCCTTGCAAAAGAAAACAGTAATACAGCTGTAGTAGTTCCATATGTAGCCCATTACTTGAGTGACTATAATGATTCTTGTATATCAATTTTAATAGTCGGTTTTCAACTTGCAGCTTTTCTCTGCAAAAGTTTAGAGTCAGGAAACTAGAGCAGAAGTACCCTAAACTGTAATAATCTGACAGCTGAAATTTTAAATAGGATCTCTGTGCTAAAAGCCAAATGAGCTTTCAATGAGTATTACAATGCTCCCATCTAAGCAACCTCTTCGCCAAGTGACTTTGCATTCTTTCCAACCTGAAGGGTATGGACTGGGCCATCCCACCAGCTGACTACTCATTTACTTCTGCCCTGAACATTAAGCCATTTTTTCAGTACAACCTCAAGATGTCCCCTTCTAGAAAGTTAAATAAGAAGACAGTAAGAACGACAGAGATCTCTGTGCAAACAATCAAACCAATGAACATCATTATCCTTTAATCTTTTCTGCATTGCAGCCTTCTCACATTTCTACCCTAGAAAAATCAATCCAGCTTGTAATGTCTTCTGGGTATAGACCTCATTTTTTACATTGAAGTTGCACCAAACAGCTTTACTCCAATGTTAGGGTGAAATGCTGGCTTTTCATTTGATTATCACTGCAATGCAAATGCGAAATCCAAAGCGAACAGTAAAACTCTTGTTAGCCATTTACACTGGTAATACCATCCATACCACACTGAGGTTTTACCAGTTTCTAACATGCAGGTCATAAACCAAAGATCTTGATCTGCTAGGAAAGGTTTTTCCCCTTTTTTTTTTTTTTTTTTTTTAATAATGTCATTATAAATGCCTAGAAAATTCTGTGAACACTGACAGCATAATTAAGAGAAGAAAGAGGGAAAATACCAGGTATGCTACAAGTTACAAGAATATCTTGGCTGGTTATTATACCTGGTTATTCAGTCGTCCATGTAATCTGAAATCCAAGTTACCAATATTAAAGAGATTTGAACATACTTCATTTAAGGCCAAAATCTGTGCCAAACCCTAAGTCTAAGTAAATGGACTTAGCATGTGTGCGTAGTGGTGAAACAGGAGGACTCTTTTATTGCTCAAAATAGGCAGCAAAACTCTGGCCCGATGAAATCACTAGGAATTTTACAGCTGATTCCAGTGAGGGCAGAAATTCAGCTCAATAATCTTCATATTCTAGCATGGTGGGGCTGGGGATACGATCCTATACATGCATAGTGGATCTGAAATCCCAAACACACTACTCTTCTTTCACACTACTTTCACAAAACTTTCTCATCTCGCTGCATTCTGCACAGTGGTGCTCAGACAACAGACGGGTTCTGAGCAGACTGCGCAGGCAAGAAGTTCACTTTTTGTCTTCTGACCCAAGCAACCAAGGTGGACCCCCTGTTTTTTGCAGGTGGGGTCTGAGGAACGAGGACACTGTTACTCAGTAGCTGATGAAATTAAAAGGCCTTCCCATCCCCTCGCAGCACTTCCTGCAATGCTCCATACACTACAAGTCATATAACACTACAAGCTGGATCACAGCTCAGTGCATTCCACTGCACTTTGTCACGCTTCCCTGACCGATACTATGCCAAAAATTACTAGCTTTAACAGTTCTCTGGTGAATAAAAGAGCTTTTGCAACTCTGAAACAGAGCTGAGTTTTTAATTCATGTTAAATCTGCTTTTCTATTCTGAAGGAACATTTTTAACGCTGCCTATAATTGCCCTTCTGTGCTCTTTTTACTTCTGTAGTGACTTTTGTGAAGCTAAAGGAAAAATTCAAGCTGACTAATTTTAAAAAGCTTAAAGAGATCTCTAAAATACACCTGAAGGAAGTAAAAATATGACCTAGCAAAATACAAAGATGAAAAAGATCCACATCACATTCCTGTAAATCTAGAAATACATGGCAGTAAGATTCACAAGAAGGCTACCATAGACAACAAAATCCAAAGTACAGCACAATCTTGGAACAATACAAGACTGCTCCTGCAAACGCCTTCTACTCAGGTACTTTTGCAGTATAGAACGATGCCCTTAAGATACTTTCCTTTGTAATCTTTCATGCAAAACTCATGCCTACAATTACCAAAAGAACCTGATTATGAGAAAACCGTAAAACAAACACAAGCACTTAACAGAGTAAAATGCTCATTATGGCAATGCTTGACTCCTCTCCAGAAAGCCAGCATGATGCATGTGCACCCAAAAAAGGGATCCTGCCTCCCTCCAAGCCAGCTAGCTTTACTCAGCAGATCAAGAACTGTTGCCGGCTCAAGCCCATTTTTGGAGCAGCGGGTTTCACTATCCAGCCCCATCTCCAGGCTGACCTGGAAACATGCCTGCCCTGATTTCTCCTTGCATATGGAAATAATAAAGCTATTTTTACATGAAAAGCAAATCCTTTATTTTCTCAAAAACAAGAACAACCATTGCAACAAGCACAGAAGCCAGGCGTTTCAAATAGAGGAGGGTGTTACCTGAAAATACAAAAAGGAATTAAACTTTGTGAACAGAGCATGTGGGCAGAATGAGGGGTTAAGCATGACTTTAGACAGCAAGCAAACAAAAAACTGAAAAGAAGGTGGGAGGGAGGAATGCAAGGTAACCTGGAGCTCTTAAATTCAGTAAACTGAGAAGGTGGGGAAAACACCTCTGCAGTGACCCAGCTAGAGCTAAGAGCAGGCACACACTGGGGGAACTCTGTTGGGAACCCCACACTGCTCTCCCTGATGTGCAGAGAGCAGCTCAGGCTCAGGCTGCTGCTTCTTCCACCCTGCAGAGTGGAAGACATGGGCTCTCCCACCTGAGCATGATCTCCTCAAGCCAGATACCACAGTTAAAACAACCAGTTGACTATTAATGGTTGAGCTCAGCAGTACCACCTTTGAGACCCAACTGCCCTTCCCCTTCAAGTAAATGTCAAATATCATCCTCTCTGCTCACACACCCAGTTCCTGCTTTTTAGCAGGAGCTTCATCCTTGTTATGTTTCCCACTGGCCATCATCATTGTCAGACATCACTCTCCTGTCCGAGTTTAAACCTCAACAGCAATACTTCCTCTACCCATTAGCTGCCATGATCTGTGAGTCAAAAAGAAAAAATTTAAAAAAAGAGCCTCTTCTCAGACTGGGAAACCACAAAACTACTATGTGAATGCAGCAAAACAAACTAGCTCTCTGTTTAGTGGCAGGAGTTTCCCTAAATTCATGGGCTCAACAGTTTGTGTGCAAGGAGGGCTCCACCAGTTTGACTCAGGACTTTGTCTGAAGCTAGGCAATGGTCTTGCTTCTCTAAGTTAATGGGAGAGAGGAAGAGAAAGAAGTTATATGCATGGCAGAAGCTAAGATAACTGGCCTGCCCCAGCTACATGTAGATGCTGTGCTGATGCTACAGCTGTTGCTGTTTGGCCTGTGTAGGGCAGGGTGAAGCCTGAGTTCATACTCCACTACACAGCTTGGGAGCACAAACCCTCCTGCTCAAAGCAAGAAATCGTTCTTTGAAAAAAACAAAAAAATCCTGCTAAGCATGTAGCACTGCTACTTACTCAAAATAGTGCTCCTGGAGGTGCTGAACACAGAGCAGAACACTCTGACCTTCAAAGAATCTGGGAAAAGGCAGCTCTGCCTCCAAAGCAGAGCTGTGTCCCAGACTCTCCCTCCTGAGCAATGGAGTTCCAGGCTCAGGGGGCAACAGATTCTCCCTGGCAGCGAATCTGAGCACCCATTTCTGCCTGAGTGAGGAGCAGGGCCTGCAACAGCAAGTTCTCAACCTCCACTCAAGTTTCTAACACTTACAAATCACAGAGAAGTTCCTGAAAAAATCTGTTGCAAATGATTTTACAGTATTACAAAGTAATAGTGAAAAAATACTTTTTCTTGTTACTTTCATGTGGTTAAGAGCCCTGAAGGTTCACTTCTCAGCAAACAGAGAGATGAGGGGCGGGGGGAGGCACACCAACGCAAATGAAAATTCTTGTGGTTTGCTTTCAAATTTGCTGGCACTTCCCAGTGAGGTCCTCTTGTAGTATGGGCAGCTGGCTCGCCACGTGCCCTGGCTGACACTGAGGACTTTTGCCCACTTGTAGATTCCTAGGCTCTAGGTCTTCAATTTGCACTGCTGAACAATGCACCAGTAGCTTCTCTCCTCTTTTTGCACGACCGCAACACCACACAGGTGTTGTTTCACAGGTTTGTCATAAAACACCTTCCAGAAAGCACTCAATGGGCATAGTGCTTGCATTAAAGAACATAATAAAAAGATTTGCTAAACAGGAGGGGTGGCCAACATGCAAGAAATGATTGCAGGAAGGAGATGGAAGTGAGTTTCCAGCATAGCAACTGCTGAAGCATCTGGAAGAAAATGAAAAATTCCACCCTGCCCCAGCACACAGCCAGCAGGTTGCTACCATGTCTGGGCAGCACAGATGACATGGGCAGTCAAGGGATCATCTAAAATACAAGAATCATCTGAAATAGAATCAAACTGTGCTGGACAACCAGATAAAACAGACTCCACCAAAGTGTAATGCATATAGTTTGGAGCACTCATTTGGAGCCAGGACAAAACCAGCCCAATATGGAGTGAATTTGTCTTGATTCAAAGGTCTCTGTCTTTTGCCCCAGACTTTTTAGGTTTTTAATTGGTACAACCAGATTTTTTTTTTTTTTTTGTAAATGAGGATGCCCCACAAAAATTAGTATTTTAGAGGTTCCAGTTACGTTGATTGAATTACATTTTATGCATCTTTATCAGGATGACATCTGGCAGGATGGTGGAATGAACACAGCAACTGTGGCAGTGCTGGAAGGAAAGCATGAATGGGACAGGTGGCTAGTTTAAGCACAGTCTATGAAGGCCTGACACTGAATGGAGGAAAAGATGCAGAAATGAAAACACACAGGGTATGCTGGCAAAGTCACATTACAGTTGCATCTATAATTCTTTAACATGTCACACCAAATTTTTTTATATGAAAGGCTGAAGTCTATAAAAGAGTTATTCCTTAGTAGTTTGCAATTGTAAAAAAAAAAATCAACTCATTTAGGGTATTCAGAGGCACATAGAGAATGGCCTGTAGGAGGTGTTAAATATTAGCCATTCAAACCAATGGAGCAGAAAAAGGAATGCAATAGGACAACAGGGAAAGAAAGGAAGGTATAGACTTGAAGAGGCTGGAAGATAAGAACTGATAGAGTGGGAGAACAAAACAAAACAAACAGGGAGGGAATAAAGCTGCAGATCAGCAACAGTGATCTCTGAGTTTCAGCTGACATTTTCTTTTGTTTTGAAATAACCCCCATCCAACAGATTCAAATAGTGGATAAAACCCAAATGTAGCCATATAAAGACTTTTACAGGAGTAATTTTACACTGCTAGTTCTCCTTCTAAAGTCAGTCTCTTTAAAGGGCAGAAACTTAACCATATTATCACCCAGCAGCAGCAGCCTTCTTTCTAGCTTTTTATGCATGTGACGTGCAAGACCCTGCATCTTTGCATGCTTTGAATTGAATGAGTAATTTACAAATCTTGTATTAAAGTAATGAAGGAGATAGAAAAGGAGGATAATTAACAGTATAGAAAATAGTTGCAAAATGCTTGGTCATTCAAGCAGTATACATTTAAATCCCACCATGTTCCCAATTCCCATTGTGTTTGTATTTCTCTAAGTGCATAAGTGACTGTGTGTGCCACAGTAAGTTTCGCACATGCACACATACACTGATAGCAATTAAAGACAAAGCAGTGGCACAGGACAGAGTTATTTCCACAGACTGTCCTTGCCATGGCCATTACCTGATTCACAAAGTTACAGGTACACAGTGTTCTTTGACTTTAGCCTTCTGAAAATTAACTGACCTAGAAATAATTTTTTTAAGGTATTTTCATATCCTCTCTCATTCTTTTAATCCTTCACCTCCCTAAGGAAATATTTTTAATTACTTGGATTCACTCAAAATGAAGAGCACAAGTTTCTCAACAGGAAAAATCCATCTCTTACACTGCAGGGAAGCAGAACATAGCCTCAAACATTAGAATATTGTTTCCTTAGACTGAAACAGAAATCCTCAAGGCAGTACCAAATCCTGTGGATTAAGTTCTTCACCAACAGCTGGCACCGTGCAGACACTACAGTCATCCCAATACATATATGCACATATGCATTGCTTGGGTGAAATCAAATTTCTATGTATCCATTTATAACCCAGAAGTTTCTTATGAACTGCCAGTGACTGCCCTGATGGCAGGACAAGTCCATTAGGAACAAACAAGTTTTGCTGTGCTGCAGCCACAGCTTGGAAACCCCATCAAGATCAGAGCTGACAGATCCACCTCAACAGAAGCTGCTCAGTAACATAAAGTCAAAAATACCTCTATCAGCAACAGTATTTTGGGTGACATGCAGCAGATGTGTAGAGCAGGCAGAGAGCAAGAGTTTGACTCGCTGACTTTCATCAGGCTTTTGTTAGAGCATCTTCTGGAGATGGGAAACTGGGATCCCTCTCAAGCCTGGACAATATGAGACTGCTACTGCTAGGATGAGACCACAGACCACAATGCCACAGCAACTTCAGCCTCTAATTTGGTAATCAGAAGCATTGTTAAATTTTTTTTTTCCCAAAAACCCAGGGAATTATAAAAACTTAGAAATAAGGGCCAGTATTTCCCATTCTAAGCCTCAGCTCCAAGCAACATAAAAATGCGAGATCTGATCTACACTCACAATTAGGTTATGAACATAAGCTGAAGAAATTAAAGAAGTTAGATGTATTCACATGCTATACACATAACCTACGTAAATTTAAAGCCCAAGTTAACACAAACATTTGTAGCTTTAAGCAAACAATGATCATATGTCTGTACCTGCTTGATTTTACTAGTGCAAATTGCATTGTTCCAGCAGTACTTGATTGTGGAACATCTACTCTATAGCTAGAGTAGCTAGAGCCACAGGCAGCTTGTAATCCACTCAGAATTCTTTCCGAGGTCAAAGAAAGGAAAACCTGGGTCTAACCAGCTGTTTCTTAAGAGTGATTCAAGGGAATTAATGGACATATCCATGAGAAAAACAGCAGCTGGCACCACCAAGTAAAAAGATTTGAAGGGCTCTTTCACATCTCACCTACTTCAGACAGCACTGCATACAAGCATTTGCAAGTCAGAGACAGGCAGCACCCAAGAAGCAAAGAGTGCAAGTACTGGAGCCTGATTTATGGAACATTAGGGGGACACATGGACAACACACATGGCACATGGACATTCTATAAGAGTTGACACCATAAGCAGCTGTCAAGCAGAATTTGAATGCTGGGCCCATGGGAGCATTAACAAGCTGTGGTCTGCTTGAGATGGGGCTACGGCAAGAAAAAACTGAGGAAAAACAAAAGTAATTGTATTTTATTTTATGTATATTTGCCCATGCTATAGGAAAAAGAAAATAAATTTTAACAAAAAAGACTCCACAGAAGTATGGCACACACCTGCGTATCACATGAGTAGCAATGAATTTTTATTTTCATTGTACTGCTATTCAATTAGCAGTTTTAACATAAGCTTTTAATCAGTTTAGTAACTACTAAAAAACATTCCTAGGTTGAACTGAGTTCTAAATGCACACCTTGACCTACCCCTAAAAACAGTAGCATGTGAAAGTCTTGTATCAAGTCCTTCCGCTGAAATCTCTCTAAGTTTAAAAGTGCCATTCAATTTCTTTAAAAAAGAAAAGAATCCCCACAGGCAAGCAAAAAACACCCCACATCCCCCTTCCCATGCAGAGATGCTATTTTTCAGTCTCTGTATAAAATATAAAATCACATTGGTTCCTTTCAGATACTAAAGCTGAAAGAACAGCAGAGATTTAGGCTGAGAACAACATAAAAAATGCAAAAGGAACTGTTACACCCTACTGCTATTGTGATATCAGCTTCCTGTTAGAATAATAATGGCAATCTTCACTTTTGGTCACAAGGGCTTTTTATTCAGAGACTGAAGTAAATGCTTATGCACATTTTTTAGTGAATGTGAAGAAGTCATTTCCTTTCTCACTTAAAAAAAATCCATAGCTCAAAATTCTACTGGCAATTAAATTTTAATAAATACAATTTAAGTATCCAGTGCAAGTTAATCCTGTACCCTGTTAGAGCAAGATACAATTTCATATTTTTATATTAATTCCCAAGCTTCTAGAATGTTTATCTGATATGCGGAATAGGAAAGTTTAAGATAACTCAAGATTCACACTTATCTACAGTTGAAGTCTAGCATCTGATTCCTGTCCTGTCATTTCAAACACAATCCTACTATCAAGATGTAATTTATTCTGTGTTTGATAAAGAAGAAAAAAAGACTAACAAGAATTAAGGGCAGAGTCTAATATTCTTCAGTGCAATATTACTGTCCAGCTGCCAAATCTTGTCATGCAAAGGAGAACACACGATCATTTACAATTGTTAATAAATATTTCCAACACCACAAAAACTCAAGGGAAAATACTTTTCTTTCTTCTGCAGGACAAGCATATCCCAAGCCATGCTCACATAGAACAATACCTAGAGCACCTTCTCAAAGACATTGTGGGAGTTTGTGTCATGACACAGAGAATCTAAGTACACTCACTAAGCCAGTATCATCAAGAAGTGACAGAAACATAGGAAGACTGGAGACAAGAGAAAGGGCTTAGAAGAGAAAGGTGTCAGAAGCTATCAGCTGAAGAGCAATTTCCACCTCTTGCTTTCAGCCCCTGGAAAGCTATGACTCACTTTTTTCTGAAGAACTGAAATGACTTAAGTTGCTAACCTCAGGCATATTAGTGGGGAAACACATTCCGTTACATGCTTTGATAGAAGAACACTGCATTATACTGGAAATCTCTCAGAAAGACTGAAACCAAAAAGGGAGGTTAGAAAGAAAAATGTGTAGGAAAAGGTTATGAAACAAGCCCTCAATACACCTAGTAAAGAGAAGGCAGAGTGAACAACGTACCTGATGGATGCAAATGGAACACCCAAGAGACTGTTGGCCTGAATTATCAGATCTATTTCAGTTGCTAAAATAAAACCTTTCTCCTGCACTCAGCAGTGAGTGCCCTCATTTGAACATCCCTTTTTTCCTCCCTGTAACCCAAAATACTTCTACAAGCAGCACAGCTTGTAATGACCTGCACCACATTAGCTCAGCTGGTGAGAGCATACTGCTACCAACACCAAGGGCACAGGTTAGATCCCTGTACAGGCTATTCACTTAAGGGCTGGACTTGATGATCCGTGTGGATTCCTTCCAATTCAAAATATTCTGTGATCCTCACCTTTAAAGCATGTCCCACAGAATAACCCAGGCAATCTTATAACAGCTCATTCTTCAGTCATTTTTCATTAACCAAACAATCTGGACTGAAAACATCCAGAAGATGACTAAGATGTTCATCCTCGAGGTTTTGGTAAATAGCAGGGCAGGAAAAACTTCTAACACAGGTAAAGTTTACTCAAGCAAACACAAAATTTTGTTACAGGACACGCCAATGTTATGAAATTAGTTCTCTCATTTGCTCTTATAATTTTTGCTGTCCTTCACCTTGAAGGCAAGCTGTCACATTAGACTTAACAAATACAAATGCACCACAACAAATACATCACAACAGATATTTTACTACAGCAAAGCTTCAGCAAGTCTGTTATCAAAACAAAACTCTGCACTGTATCTGCTTCCTGTCACTACTCCAACATTATGGTGAAAAGTTCCACTGCTCAGAAAAACACTGCTTGATGGCACATGGATCATAGGTGGACAAGCATGACCTGTACAGAACAGGAAGAACAGAATACTAGTTCTACATGCTAAATGCAAAAAAATGACTTTTTGCAGAAGCTCTATTTGGCAGAACAGAATTTCCCTCTCTTAAAGAACTGCAAATATTTGTTCAAATTGAGAGAAATACTTTATTCTCCATTCTCAAAACCTGAAATCAATCAGCATTCCCAAACCAGGGGAGAATCTTTGCCAAACAGGTTCAATAAAAAGAAGACAAGCCACGATGAAGAGATTGAAAGAATCCTGGAATGCAATGAGGAATTTAAGGGAAAAAAAAGCAACCAAAACCCCCACCCCACTTCCACAAACTGAATCTTGTTAATTTAGCATAACATTGGTAACAAGGTAGTCAATTTTATATTCTTACACACATTATTACATCATTCCACAGACACCATTCCATTCCATTGAAAGACACTACAATTAGTAACCAATGGACAGATCTTCCCCTTCAAAATATCCTGACATTGGCATGGGAGGTACATGTTTTACTCCAGATATTTATAAAAGCCTCTGGAGAAAATTAAGCATAAGAACTTCCCCACTTCACATATTCATAGTTGTACAGCAGATAGCATGTTACTGGCAGTATGTAGCCTGTAAAAAATCCTAAAACATGATTTTTTTCTTAAAAATAGCTGTCCAAACAAACCATGTCTAGAAATCTTCACCCAGAAAAGGCACCCTTTGCTCAAAGGAAAGTTTGCTTGAGGGAAAGAAAAAAAAACCCACAAAAGTGACAAGTGTGTAACATTCCACAGTTCATCTAGAACTGCTGCAGCCCACTCCAAATTACAATGTCAGTGGCTGTTTATGCTCTAAGGAAGTACAGTAAGTACAGTACAGCCCATTCAGGTTGTTGGAATGCCACTGATCATACACTCAATTGCATCTATTCATTAGAAACATTCAGTCCACAACAGCAGCTGCTTTTACCACCACACCCCAAACACCACCCAGTTGCCCCAGGTGATTCCAGTGGTTTACCAGCCCACAGGACAGATGCCCCACACTCTTGTCCCCCTGCAGTGACTGCAAGTTACACTTCCAAGCCCAAGGACTTTTATTTACTAAAGAATGGCATATTAGGTGTGCTTTTGGCTTCAAGCTTTTACAAAGAAAAAGGTCTGATTTTTTGCAGTCATGCTCTGTGAGTTTCAAAACTATTTAGGCTGCACTAATTATTTTTGATTGAAACTCACTAAATAATTACTGTTGAAAAGATGACTTAAGCAAACAACAGACAAGTTGCTCCATTTGTTTCAGAAAAACAATGACTAATTATGTGTGTTATTTTGTGTTATGGTTTTTATCTCTTAAAAACAAGAAAATATGTAATCATGGTTTCTTTCAGGCGAACAGTGAAGTCCCCATTAAGTTTAGGGGATCAGATTTCACTATAAAATCAAAAACTCCACAATGGCTTAAAAATAAATCTTTCTGGAAGAAAACAGGTCATTTAAAAGAATACTGGCAACTTCCTAACCAATAAAAAAAAAAAAAAGTCTGTTTTCCTATGTAACACCTATGATGACTGCAACTGAAAGACATGAGAATTTGATATTTGCTTCATGAATTACACTGCATTTCATATACTTGTTAAGTCGACCTATTGGTTTATAATGAACCTCCTGGCTGTGTGGGAATTTATAGAGCAAGAGTAAAGTAATAAAATGTTATGTTTCCTTTTTATTTAATAAAACCATTTACAATTTCATCTTAAAACTTAAGAGTTACTTTAGACAGAACAGGGAGCTACAAACCCCAGTAAGCAACATCTCTTGTAGGATTGTCATATGGTTGTTGTTAAAATCTATCCATGCTACAGATATGTGCAGCCAGTAAGAGTATTAAATAGAAGTATCCTTTTTCCAGCCTCTAAAATTCTTTTCCTTTTCAATTGTCACTATTTCCCTTCACCCTTCCAAAAGCCCTTATTGTGGCTTAATAAACAGACTGAAGAAGAATCCTGATCCTTGCATGGCGTCCATCACAACATTTCCCACAAGGTTAGTGTTACTTTTCTGTGCTCCATTCAGGACACCAAAAAGCCTCAGCCCAAACCCAGCTGGAAAATGGAGTTCCAATAAGATCAAACCGAGTGTTATAGCCCTCTACTCCTTCTTCACAACTTCCTAGAATGTTCATGAATAGAGCTTCTTATGACAAACTGCCAGACCCTTCAGGATGCTTGCAGCACCTGAACAGCTGATTTGTGCACCATGAAGCAGGATCAGGAGGGGTAAGATTTTGTATTCTGCAGGCTTGCTCTAGTGGAAGGCTCAAGTAGAACATTAGCTGTTCATGGACTGAAATCCTTAACCTCAAAACAGCTTCTCATGGCTTTTGAAAGGGGAAGGTTGGGTGTGGGCTTCAATGCCCATTTACCAACCTCACACAAGCATTGGGTTCAGAGGTAAATAAAAACATCCCCAAAGAAACTGAAGCTACCTTCATTTCTCTGTTAAATCAGAGATCTGTTGCTGCCCACAGGACTACAGAAGATGTCCCTGTAGTAGGCATTCAAAGGCTTTGATTCACAAGCAGGGACAGGGCAGCTTGGGATCACTGATTTAAAACACATCATGATATGAAACAGTTCAGCATCTGATTTGAAACAGCTCAGGCACCAGGGGGAAAAGAAGAATCCAGAGGCAGTAATCAGGTCTGTTAGCCTATGCCATCTCCAAGGTCAGATACTATTCACATTATCTCAAGAAGCTCCACTCATTCACAGTCCCCTAGGACAGTGAATCTTCATGTGGTCTGGACTCACTCTGGGAAGCTCAGCACTTTTATTCACAGGATTCCAGTCTTGAAACCTCTATTTGGACTCCAGTCAAATGTGACTCTGGTTAAGCTTAGACCTGAGTGCCAAACACACCTAAAGAATAGGCCCAATAATGCCATTGCCAGGCAACAAGTCACAGCTACGGAGAAACAACAAATGGGAGGATGGATGGAGCATGGTCAATGAGGAGTGGCAAAAAAAAGCTCAACTAAAAATGTGAGCAAAATTTAAGGAGCAAAAATCTCCACATCAGAGTCAGAACTGGGTTCAATGCTGTAGAAGCAGCAATATCACTGTATGAACACTGAAGTCAAAATAGCAGAATATATTAAAAAAATTACACATATACTTCACTACACTGCTTTGAATACAAGGCATTTTCACAGGTGTTCAGGTATTTCTGTTTTATACATTGGCTTAACATTACTGTGCTGTGCTCAAAGTACTTTCCAAGATTTCAGTCCAACAAGCCAAGTTCTATGTGTGAACGATTTGTCCCTGTAACCTACCAAATGTGCATTTCCAATCCAGAATCCAGCTGTGCTCATTTAACCTTGGCTCATATGCACAAGGAATGTTCCCATCCTAAACAGCTAGGGAAATTTAGAGGCTAGAGTTCTAAAAAACACTGTTTTCATGGCCTACTAAAGATGAGAGAAAATCCTTAGTTCCTCCAGTTAAATAATTCAGTACAGCATCTTGGTTCACTGGACTAGGAAGTGTTTAGTTGTTCTGCAGCACTTCTTATTAGATATGCAATCTACTCTAGCTCTGATTATCTTGTGTAGCATAAACTCTTTGGCATAGAAACAGCACTAATTAATATTGATATAGCTCCAGGGAAATGCATACTGTTATACTGTTTGTAATACTGCTTGATGTTAGTTTTGTTATACAGGATCAGAATACCGTTTAGGACAGTAAAAAGACTTACATTCTGCCATGAGTGAATGGGGGGTAAGTTTTGAAATCAAGGAGATGCCACTAAAAGCACTTTGGTTTTAAATCTCTTCAATTTGTATCAAGAACTATAAATGGAAATGTTTCAGCTTGTCAACAACTGCTATTCAATCACACAGGAAAAAAAGTGTTCCTACACCATTTAGAATCTGAACCCAAACCAGCATTTTTTCTCTAAAAAGCAAAATTTTGAAATACTTCTGGACAGAGGTGAAAGTTGACACCAACACTGGAAGCACAAGCAAGATGAATGCAGCTCAACACAAAAAGACTGTGTTCTGCACCATGCGAAAGGTCTTTGAATTAAGAATATATTCTTCAATCAATCTTCAAGCATCAATCCCAGGATGACAAAAATAAAAAGCATCTCTACACCAAGTCTCTGATCTGAGCAGTGCTACCACCTCTTAATAGAAGCAGAGAAAGTGAAGAAGAAAACGTGTGGACAGAATCACTGCAGTCAGCTGAACATCCATCCAAGCCCTCCTGCTTCTGGCTAAGAGCAAGTGAGATTCTTCAAATACCAGATATTGCATCTATCATTTCTTACAGTTTTTTCTGTCAGTGAGCTGGGCTTAGACAAAATTCCACCCCATTACTCACAACTAAGGCTTGTTACTAAGCATTGCAGGGAAAATGAAAAAACAAAAAAGAAAAAGACTGTCTTTAACATAAATGAACCCCACACTAGTCACATCTGTCCCCAGTAAGTCCATCTACTCTGCCGTTCATACAGCAATACGACTGCCAGAAGAATCAGTGCATTTTCATGATTTTGACACCCACCATCAAAATCCTTCCTTCAGCCCAGAGTATGAACTTGTTTTGGCAGCAGTGCCAATCCCCCCTCCCAACTCATACGTACCTGATCACAACCTGCATTCACCAGCTCCTGGAGCATCTGCCTATTGACTTCCACGGCTGCTGTGGTGCTTGACTCATTAGCGAAGGGCAGCAGAGAATATCTGATTTCTCGCAGAGCTTTCTGATACGGTCCAAACTTGGGAGTTTGTCTCATCTGCTGCTGCCTTGCAGCATCCTTCCCTATTAAAATCTTAGGGTCCAGAGAAGTTTCACTGCCTGCTCCAATTGGCAGTCCCTGACCTGAAGATTTGGATGGCTGCTTTAAACCTTCTCGAATCTCTTGCAGCCTTTGTCTGCTGTTTCCAGAATACGTCGTAGCAGGAAAAGTCTTTGGCCTCATTGTTGATCCAGTTTTCTCTGAGCATAAATACAGCTTTATTCTTTGTTTCTTTTAAATGATTTCAAAAAAGTGTCACTTGATGGTATCAATTTCTTGTAAACATAATCCTTCACAGAGAAGAAAAGGCAAAATTCTCAAGAGATTTCTGCCAATATTTTACTTCAGCTCACAATCTTCACATTTCCTATGGAAAATAATAATCTGTGGAATCATCATTTTGCAGACTGACAGTGACTGAAACAAAAGAAAACAGAAAGTACGTTCAATTAAGTAGATATCGTAAATGCCTCTGAAGGGACAGCATGACAATTAATCAAGTGAAAATGAATCAGTTTAACCTCTTAAGCTGTCACACTTGGATACCCTTTAATGATTTTCACTTTATCTGTTTCCAGCAGGATTCCAGAACATTTTCTCAACATAACCAGTAAATTTTTCTTGTAAGTTAATCTTCAAAATAAAACTCCTAAAAACCAAGGTTTAAGAAAACTAATTTAATAATTTTACAGTATCTAATTGTGGCAAATTTCCTACCCAATTGCATAACCAAATTCTGGACAAGCCTATCCTATTTCATAAATAGGGAAGAGTACGCTTATGAAATGTTTTTCCCCCACTTAAGATTTTGTTTGTTTTACACTAGCTGAGCACAGTTTCAGAAGTTTATGAAAAAGATTTATAATGGAAATATTGATGACCCTAACCATAGCAACTTCTAGTATTTCAATAACAAAGTGAGTAACAGAAAGACAAGACATTTTGCTTTTCCACGTGAATAACTTAGCAAAGTCCGAAGGTAACAGTTCTCACCAGAACTGGAAGGAAGAGGGGAAGAAAAAAAAGAAGAGAGGAAAGGGTATATTGATATTTCATTAGCTGTGCCTTATAGGGAAGAAAGGGAAAAGCGGGGTAAATGGAGCTACACAGTAAGAGCAGAAGATGAAGAACCAGATCATACAGCATCCCAACACAGAAAAAGAAGACTTGGAGACAGCTTTATGTTCTCTGCTGCATGTCAGTTCTTCTGATGTGCAGCAGAGAACACCTATGCAGCACAGCTGAGCAACTGTAAAACTTGTGATCTCCATGCAGCAGAGATTACAACAAGAATCCTACCTTAACTAAATCTTTATGCATCACCACAATACATTCATGAAATAATGGCGCGTTTGGAACAGGATTAAAAGACAGCCTAATCAGAAATGCAACCTCGCTACTGATGCTGGTTATGCAGGCTGGCTTCTTCTGCTGCCATTTGCACTTGCAAAGTGACTCCTGAATGCTGCTCCAGCCACCTTGCTGGTAAGGGAAGAATTCTATTCAGTTGTTTCCAAATTGCAAACACAGAGGATGGTATGTTTCTCACCGGCACTCAGAAGTCAATTGGATTTTTATTTTAAAGGTGCTTCACTTTTGATCATAGGACATTTACCACTGAAAAGGATTTCTCTGGGAAGTACTGTTCTTTATTTTCCCATGCTCGTAACTAAAAACTCTTCTTGTTGTGATAGCTGTAGCATTTCCCAAAAAACCAACCATTTCCATGCATTTACCATCACTTCTCACTGCCGAGCAAACAGCTTACTGCTGTGAAGCCCAAGAGAATCAGGACACGTTCACCTCTGAAGCCCACCACACCTTCCTCATCAGGACAGAGTCCACTTCAAGCTTTCCTCTAACAAGGTCTGAAATGCAACAGTGCAGTCAGACCCCAGACTCTCCCATGATGTTTCACCAAACTGAAATGCAGGAAGACAGATTAATCGCTTGAATTAACCCAAGTCAACCTTTTTTTGGTTAGGATTTAAATGCTCCATTAACTAAAAAGCACCTATAATGTGTTTGAGGTCTTGAGCTCCTCCATTCTGTGCTCTGCATGAACACCCTGCAAAGCTAACTCACAGAGAAGTGACAGCAACATTTGCCAATTGTTTTAAGGGAAGTGCTAAAGCTGTTCAGCCAGATTTCCACAAACCAGCTATTGGTCAGTAACAGATCAAGCTTTCATTGTCCCAAGTGAAGACAAAAGCAACTGCAGGATCTCAAAAAGAGGTTTTTTCTACTTGGACAGAATATAGCAAAAGATAATACAGAGGCTTGGTAAAAAATAAAACACAATAGTATTGCAGCTTTCTTTGGACTACATCATAACTAGCTAGTGCTTAGAAGATACACAGCAATTAATTGGTTGATAATTTTCTTTCTTTTCCTGACAGCAGCAGGCACCATATGGCTTGGTTTAGGCATCTGGGTTGTTCTTCCTTTTCAGTCCCTGTGCCAATCCTCAGGCCTGGGACCCGCTGGGAAAGCTTGCAAGCCCCCCACCTTTTTGCAGCAAAAGACTGCTTTCCCACTTACACACATGCTTCACATAAAGAACTTCTGTGACCTTTAGCCTCAGCTCGAGTCTAATAATGCTGGGTCAAGCCAGCTGGCAACTTCCTCAGCTTACATTTACAACACTGCTTAAACCAGAAAGAAATGTTGCTCGTTTAGACAGCATGGATGAGAGCAGCAACAGCAGTAAGTACTGGAGGTAACTGCAAACTTGTTTCATATTTTGCAGAGGTTTTTTTTAAACTAAATATGTAAGATAAGCAAGAAAAATGGAACACTAAATATTACAGGTGATTTACAAGGAAAGACAAGCTGCTGGCTTTTTTATATCTTCCTGTGATTTGCATTTTTCAGAAAAAAAACCCCATAAAATGGTTGTATGCTTTAAAAGGCATGTAATGTGTCTCATTCTGTCTAAGCATTTCTAACTGTACATCTGGATTTGGAGAATTTCAAATCCTTCTAATCTGCACCCTGCCTGCAGCATGGATGTAACAACAGCCCTCCTGCCATCAGAAGAAATTATTTTTGAGTCACTAGCCATTCTGACTAAACAGTCCTAAGGTCTTTTCCAAAATGTTACATGTTCTGTACTAATTAGAAGCTTGTCCATTATCCTTCAAGCAGGTGCAGCATTACTTTAATTACATCAAGTTAAACAATTTTTGACTAACTGATTATTTTGTTTCATTGGAGAAACACCAATAGCTGCTCTGTCAGCAACCAAACAACCGATCAATGAGACACTGAAATTATATGCTGATGTCTGTTTTCCCAGCAGCGCTATCTATTCACTCTCCTGTTTCTTCATTCACCAACAGGCTGCATGTGCTAGTGCCTCTGTGGAGCGGGGACACAGGCAAGAAACTAAAGCTCACCCAAGCTGGTGAGCTGTTTCCCCGTAACTGTGCAGGCACTGGAGTGAGCTGAATTTGAAATCACTGCAGTACAGGAAGGAGTAAAGTTTAAAGAAACTGCTACAACTTCCTTCCCTCTCTGAATTTACAGGTATCGTTTTGGGGGATTTTTTTAGAACACCAATTCAAGGAAGCAGGGACTGTTCACTTCGTATTGGAGGTCTACAAAGGGGGGAAGCGCTTCAGGAATTTTATTATTATACAAATCGTGCTTTATAAGTGGGCACATTGTGGAAGTGAAGAAAAGTGCAAAGGGCATTTTCCCTAAAACGATTCCACCTCTCCTGCTAGCAGAACTGTCCGAAAGTGACTCTGTGCCCGTGTCCCAGTGCCAGGCACAAGCACTGGCCCAGCGCAGGCTGTGGGAAACATCCCACCTTCCCCCTCCACAGCAGCCCGGCAGCGACTGACCGCAAAGCCCGGACACTCCAAACGAGCCCTTTTTGCGTCATTTGCGCGAGTGCCTTTCCCGAGGAAAGGGCTATTTCAACACGCACACCCTGGCAGCGGAGAGGGTGGCGAGCTGCTGGGTTTTGGCAGTGACCTTCAGCTGACGGGGAGCAGCGGGGCCCGCTCCGCAGCCGCGGGACCCCGCGGGCCCTGGCTGCTCCCGGCCGGCTCCCCGGGGCCCTCGCTGCCCGCGACACCGGCCCGCAGCGTCTGTCCCCGCAGGTCGCCTCCCGCCGCCGTGCCGCCGGCACTCCCGTCTCCCCCCACTCCTTTCGTGGGCAGAAAGCTCCCAAAATAAACTCCAGCCATTTATTAGCAGCTCCGGCCAGCTGGGGCAGAGGCCTCGGGCAGGCGGACCCCCACCTCGCTCCGCCGGAGCTGTGCTGCGCTGTCACACGAGTGTCCGGAAAATGTCGGAGGGTGCGGGCAGGGCGCCCAGGCTGCCCCCACGAGGGGACTCACACACGGGACGCTCAATCTCCCTTCGAGGACCGACCCGGCTCCGCTCGCCCGCACCCCCCGCTTCCCCACAGGACTCTCCCTTTCGCGCAGAGCAGTTTTGGGGGATGGGGAGCGCTCCCACCCGGAGCTGAGGGGGAGCCCGCGCCCCCCGCACCCGCTCCGCTCACCTCCCCGGGGCGCCCGGCGCCGCCGCTCGCCCTCCGGGGGTCGGCACGGCGCGGCTCAGCAGCGGCGGCGGCCGCGGCGCCGCGGGCCGCTCTCCATCCTCCCCCTTGGCCGTCCCGGGCGCCGAGTGCGGGGCGCAGTCGGGACATTCGCTACATTGTTGGCATTCCATTCGCGCCACGTGACCCCGCGGCGCCCGCGTCATTCCACTCCCCTCCCGGCGCATTCCAGCGGGGGGAGGGGCTTCCAGGGCGGGAAGGGCTGGCGCGCCCTCAGGGACCGAGGTGGGGGGACCGGCGGCCCTCTCGGGGCGCCCGGCCGTAGGTTTACAGGCAGTAAGAAGTGACACTTTTTCCCCTCACAAAACCCGCTCCGTGTCACAGCCACTCCTCGCTGGGTCCTGGCGGGAGAGGGGTGGCACTGCTTCCACTTGTTGAGGCGAAATGGGCCGGGGTAGAATAATGGAATAGCTTGGGTAGGAAGGGACCTTAAAAGGCCATCCAGTTTCAACCCCCTGCCCATGGAGGACACTTTCCACTAAATCTGGTTGCTTAGAGCCCCATCCAACCTAGCCTCGGACACTTCCAGGGGTGAGGCATCCACACCTTCTCTGGGAAAGACAGGTGGCTTGGAAGTGTTCTTCCACTCACCACATGCCCCAAACTCATTTAGATTGAAAGGTCTGTGCTGATAACCATAATTCCTACCAATATCCATTCCATGCTGGACTAACCAGGCACACAAAGTGGCAGCATTACCAATGCCTACTTGGGGTTTTCTTTTAGTTTCTGGTTTGCTTTGGGTTTAGGTTTTTTGTTTGGTTTTTTGGGTTTTTTTTTTGTTTGTTTTTTTTTTGTTTTTTTGTTTTTTTTTTTTTAAGGGGGGATTACTTGTTTTTCATGTTGTTTCATAACGGTGAGGAGACGAGGGAACTATGAGGTATCAGAGGACAGACAGGGAATTCACATCTGGAACAAAATTGCAGAACCAAGCTGCAAAGAATATTTGGATGCAAAGTTCATATTTGACCTTATTATGGATGGCGGTACCTGGAACCAGATTCATGGACTCACTAAGACTGGAAAAGATCTCTGAGATCATCAAGTCCAACCATTAACCCAGCACCGATATGTTCCCCACTAAATCCCCAAATGCCACATCCATGTACTTTTTTAACACTTCCAGGAGCAGTGACCTCACCATTTCCCTGGACAGCCTGTTCCAATGCCCAACCACCCTTTCAGAGAAGATCTTTTTCCTAAGATGCAATCTATACCTCCCCTGGCACTGCTTGAGGGCATTTCCTTTTGTCCTGCTCCTTGTTACCTGGGAGAAGAGACAGGCCCCCACCTCACTA
Source organism: Onychostruthus taczanowskii (assembly GCF_017590055.1). NCBI lineage: Eukaryota > Metazoa > Chordata > Aves > Passeriformes > Passeridae > Onychostruthus > Onychostruthus taczanowskii. The sequence continues at coordinate 5,968,841 of NW_024502569.1, read as the reverse complement.
AACCTCCTTTCATGTAGATTTAGAGAGTGATAATGTCCACCTATGAACCTGTTTTTCATGAAAGCAGGAATAATATCATTTTAGATATCTCTCTGGTTTTTAATAAAGACAATTCACAATGAGAAATAATCCCCACGCTCCCAAATACAGTAATGTTCAGATCTGGCAGGCTGGCTCTGACCCCTCAGCATGACAGATATGCATGCTAGTCATAACCAGAGGGTATTCATACAGAGTAAAGAGTCCATAAGAAAATAAACTTTCTTATATATAGGCATGTATCTTTAGATCATTAACATGGAAAAAGCCTGCAGTCCTGAAATTCTTCAAAATTCTTAAAATTCTGTTGCACAGCTGAGAGGTGCTCATTGTGGGGTTGCTCTGTTTGGCAGGGAAAATGTCAGTCTTGCAAACTGATAAGACACGTTTAATCATGCGACGAGCCCCAGTGTCTTCCACTGGACTGCAAGCACGTATAAAGAGAAGTCTGTGCATAACTGTCTTTCCAGGATGGGAGCTATATTTACAGCCTTTTCCAAGCCAGGGAGATTATTTTTGTAAGTAATATACTCATGGGCAGTCCTATCTCAGAATGTTTCTCTGAGCTTCTTTATTGTAATTTTTTTTCCAATGTCTTCCATGCAAAACGGTCAATAGTGCCTATACATGAATAATGCTTATAAAAAAATAGTGCTTATAAAAATGCTGGTTTGGGAGGAGAATAGAGTGCTGCATTTCATGAGAAAAATGCAGCCTGGTGCATAGAAATTGTTTAGCATCTCATCTGAAGGCAGTCAGTTGCTGTATATAAATTGCTGTCAGAGTTTCAATAGTGTCATTGACTGGAATATATTGTAGGGCAGGGGCAGGGGGAAAAGAGGAAGCCTCTCTGGAAAGCTAAAGATAAGGAAATCCATTAGGTTCAGACCAGATTCCAGTGTTGGCAGAATATTGCAGGAAAATGTGGGTCATTTTGCAATCTTCGAATACCTGCAAAACTGAAGTAAATTTTAAGTGATATGACAGATGCAGCACGGCTTCATTTTCTGAATTACTGCTGTGCTTATCCGATGAAGCATAGCAACATGATTGCCCAAACCAGACATTGCTCAATGGCTTGAGACCTTTTCCCAACAAAGTTCAGGCCGGTTTAAAGGAACAGCATCAAGATAAAAATTGCTTACTCTGTGCTATAATACTCTTTTGTAAGATTTGCTTGTTAACTGCTTTCTTAAATCCAAGTAAAACAAATCTTTTAATTTACTTTTCTCCTTTGCAATTGTTTGTTTTCCTCTGGCATTCTGATCCATTGGGAATGAGGCTCAACTGCACTACTTTGCTTCCTGGTTCCAGCCAGCTGTGCTTTCTGAATTTCATGCATTTTCACAGAGTTCCTGGGATAGAATTCCCACCACAGAGCAGCAAGCACAGGTGAGATGGGTTGCATCCATCCTCTAGAAGGTGCCCATATTCAGCTGGTGCACCACAGATGTAGATACTCTGTAGATTGTTTCTGCCTTTACCCTTTTAGAAACTCAAACTAATGGAAATCATGTTCCTCAGAAATACTAGGGAAATTGAAGTCAGCTAGGTTTTTACAACAACTTGGTTAAAACATTATTTGATCTTTGTATGGTTTTTGGAGATCACTGTGAAATAATCTCTTTGGAAATTACTGTCAAGTCTTTCTGCCCAGCTATCTTCTCCCCAGTAAGGCACTTCCAGAAGGAAAGATGCTCCATAAGAAGAACAATACAATCTGGGCTGTGCAGAGCAGCAAGTCTGTTCCCAGACTAGACTGTGAGATAATAATCGACCACGAGTAAGGGCCATTGTGTTTATTCATGGCTCTGCTTTAGTGAGTGATGCTGCTGGGTCTATGGTTATTACAGCACTCACCTGCTGACTTGCCTGAGCAGCTGTCTTGCCGTGTGGGCAAGTGGGAAGGACCACAAATCCACTATTTCACATTCTTTCTCCTTCCACCCACCTGAAACAACGAGGGAGATGGGAGCTCTACACAGCTCCATCCTGACATCTGATGCTGTGTGTTGCCTCATCCCCTCCTTGTACTCTTCTTTCACTGTTTGCTGGGCCACAGTGTCTCTTTCTAAACTATTGTATTTGGAACCAATTACCAAATCATGGTGCTAAAAATACTCCCAACAACCAAGTAATTAGGATGTGGGTGGATGTACTTTTTCTTTACACAGTACTAATCGCCAATAAAAGCTTGCACCCGTTCACAAAACTTGATAATATTCCTAAAGCAGGAATATTATCAGCAATGCTTAGTTCTCTGCTAGTTTTTTTCAAAAAGAGGGACACACATGTGAAACAATGGTGAACACTTGAACACATGTGTGTATGAGCATACATACACAAGGAATTTGCTGACAGTGACATCCTGTTTAGAATAACAGTAACATGTTTAGAACAAACCAGTGTGATGTAACATGAATGATGTGCAAGGAAAAAAGACTTTACAGAGTCACTGAAATGTTCTTGTTTCAACACATTGATTTTCTTTGCAGAGTGATACTGGGGAATCATTCTTCCCAAATCACCAACGCAAAACCAGTTTGAAATAACAGTTCTGGGCTCTCCAGCACAGTACAGACAATACAACCTATATGTGAATATAATATACATGTTTAACCCTGATGCAAGATTGCATTTCTGGTGGTCAAAGTTAGGCTCAGTGCTTCAATAATTCAGCAGGTGAAAAAAATAAACTATAACCACATTCTAGGTATGGTTTAGTTATGCTTCTTTTTTTCCCCTTAAGAGTATGCTTACGGGATGTATCACAGCACTCTTTTAGAGTGGCAAAAATGCAGTGAATGTGAGTCCTGGTATTTCAGAAATTCATTTTATTTCAGCACAAAGTAGTGAAATAGGACAAATCTAACCGGGAAACTGTCTCAGCTTGCACACAGACTAGATACCTGGGTAAGGCATTCAGGATGCTCAGACTGCCTTTACAGCACTCACAGATTCAAAAGGTTCAAAACTCTGAATTTCACAAGGACCCACGTTCCTATGTACTCTGCTCCCAGCCCCAGACTTTGTATCAATTATTGACTGCAGCTGGAGCCCAGCAGAGCCCAAGAGGACTGTAGGAATGTCGGGACTTTGTGTGGAATTTCACCAGTGTGAGCCAGTTGTGCACTCCATTTGGAACTGAATTGCTGAAGTGTTCACGTTCCTGCAATCAGCATGATGGCATCACTCTGTTCAGATGCAATGCACATGGTTTTTGAACACCACAGCCACCCAATCCGGAAATTTTAGAAGATTTTAGGCTGTGCCCTTCTGATCCTGGAGAAAAAGAGAAGGGTAATGCAGGATATGTGAAGCTCTGGTAACAGATCTGGGCATCCAGAAACCATCAATCTAGCCTGCAATTATCTTTTCATCGAAGGCCGCATCTCCCAGCATAACAATACCCCCACCACAGCTTTGTCCTTCCTGCCACATGCTCTGAATGATTCACACTCCGGACAGAAGGAAAAGGTGTGGGAGGAACACATGCGTATTCAAAGCCCTTGGCTTGCTGCAGAAAATGAGGGACTGGTGAGGACAAGGGTAGTTTCTCAAAATGTCTGTGTGGGGGGAAAAAAAATGAAGGCATTGTGAGAAACCTCTATCCTGAGGGAACAAATGAGGCGCTTTTGAATTCCCAGAACAACTGGTATGGAGGTAAGGATTTGGGACTAGGATGCTCCTAAAGGAGCACAGGCATGTGAAGGCAGCACCAGAGCACATGGGGAGGAATGAGCCACATGTGTAGCCTGTGGAGTGTTCCATGCCCCACGCACACACCCACCAATGAAAGGGCACTTTGAAACCTTAAGGGACCATCCAAAGCTTCAGAAGGCTAATACACCACTGAAATGTTTCATGGTGATCTGGGTGAGGGGGTGGTAGCCAGGTCTGTAGAGCCAAAGACAACATAGATCAGTATTGCTGGCTGGGGGTCTATTTTAAAGATTCTAATTTTAAAGATTCCCACAATCAGCTTTTTTCCACTCCTTGTCCCTTTTGGGACTGACCGCAAGATGTTTCATTTCTCCACCTGAACTTCCCTGCCTGTAAGGAGAGAGGGGTAATTCCCATGCTTTGGAAAGGCTAAGAAATCTCTGGATAAATAGCTCTTTCTGGGACCTATCATTATGTTAAATTGATGTCTCAATGTCCAGCATCAGAATTCAGCATTAATGTAAAGGAAAGCTGTGTTCATTTCTCTGATCATTAACTGTTTAGAAGGCCTGATATTAAAGCTCCATGCAGCTTTAGCCATGAGTAACTCATACACAGGGAAAGATCCAAGTCTTGTTTAAAGATCTGATCCCATCAGATAAAACCCTGGAATTAGACAGAAATTACTCATGTGACAGACTGCAATTTACTCATATGAAGCCAAAAATAGCATTTAACAAAATGTAACTGAAAATGGTATTTTCAGTTAGTTACTTGCTTGCAATTAATGCCTGATCACTAAAGCGAAATGTCACATTCCCCAAAAGCACCTTCTAGGAAGGCAACTTCTTGACACCTCACCAGAGAAATCTGATGGATAATTGTCAAGAGGGAGACAAAATGTAGTAGTCACAGCAGGGAATGCACACAGCTCACATTCTCAGGGCTAGTTAGGAACCCCTGTCCATTTGCTTACAAACCAGAATGAGTTACAGGAATTTTACCACAATTACTCCTCATCCTTCCCAGAGCTAAAAACCAAAACCATCTCAGGAAGCCTTAAGGTGTACAATTCTTAGAAACTTATCAAGATCCTTCTTGTCCTAAGGAAGGACAAATAGGTATGTCTAGAGAGACTAAATACATTAACAAAGGAGTTCAGCAGTGAGGGCTAGCAGTCCAGTGCCCTTGGAAGATAACACTAGGTGGATTATAACCATCTCACCTCAAAAACAGAGAAATGGTTCTCCCAGCTAAAGGCTTGAATGGAATCACACGTCAGCACATTTCATAGGCTGCCCTATCAAAAGCCTTAGAAGGAAAAGTGGTACTTCAGGAAAGGACAAGGAAGTGCCAGATTAGATATCAATTGAACACATTTTGGGTTCCCAGCATAATGTGTGGTTTGGACTACATGTGGATCTCAGAGGAAACCATTCCTCTCTGAGATGCTGCTGGATCTGAGAGAGTCAGAGGAAAAGGAGGGAAATATAACTGGAAGATTATAAAAAAAAACTAGTGACCATGGTAATGAGCCTTGGATCAGATCTTTGAACAAGACTTGGATCTTTCCCTGTAAGCCTTGTTATTATGACTAAGTCAGCTCTAAAGGGAAAAAATAACAGCAATGAATTTCAACTGATTAAATACTGAGAGAAACTGGACATGGAACAGGGTAAAGGAAGGAACGGAACAGAAAAAGCTTCAGTGGCATATGTTAAGAAGCACTATTAATGTGCATTCAAAGACAATTAAAATAATAGTACAGATGGGTAAGGAAGTACATGGATAAGAAAGACACTGCAGAAGAAGAGAACTAGACAGATTGCAGACTGATAGCAGTAATGCACAAGGAAAAAAGAGTGAGTCGATATAAAACATGGAAGTCAAACTGTAAGAGATTGAACTATGTGCACTCAAATACTCCAGAGACACTGAATAAGGCGTTGGTGGAAACAGAGGTAGATGTAGATGTCAGCTATACAAGTAGAAAAAACTTATTTCTACCTCTATTTTTAAAAAGTCTGCTTTTGCATCAAAGAGTGAGAGAAGTAGGTGACAGAAGTAACTATAAATTTAAATAAAAAACCAGAAATAAGACCATGCTGATGCAAGACAATCACATGTGTGGAACAGCTACTTAATGAGAGCATTCCAGAGAGGCATAGGAAAATATCACTTAATCTTGCTATATGCAATGGTGCATCAGAAGGCTGCAATTGCTACCAAAAAACCCCAAACCCATAATAAGGGACCACCTCTTCAGAGCAGAGATTACATCGCTGCAGATAAGATGGACAGAGGAGTACAAGAGAGAAGCAAGACTAGGCTGCATGAACATTCACAAGGAACACAGCAATTCAGTGGCAAAGCCAGGACCAGAATCCTCATCTACCAAACAACTACCAACAACTAGATCATACCCTCACTAAAAAAGAAACAAAATTACAAGGGGATGCAAAATACAAGAAGTCAGAGGGAATGTCCAATTTCTAAGTTCCAGGCTATTGCCCATATACAAAGCTCTAAGGCAAACCTGTAAGACTTAGGTCTTGCCCTAGTTACTCTGCAGAAATTCAGATCCTCACTGCTTAGCCTCTCTTTGACACAGTAATTTTCCAGTGGTGCTGTAAGCCTGTTGCTTCATCTCATTTTCCTAAGTAAACTGGCTTTTACAGTGACTGTGCCAATGGAGCTGGCCTTACCTCAGCATACCTGCCACATCTGCATGACAGCGTGGAGCTGCCCAGCGGTTGCCGCTGGCTCACGGCATCTCCTGGGCTCAGCACAGCAGGGTCGCAGAACTCTCCTGTTCAGGGTCTGCCCTCAGCAGTGGCAGGCTCTCAGAGCTCCTGCTGAGCCCAGCACTGAGCCACCACGTTTCTTGTGCTGTAAGAGAGGGCCTGAGAGCTGAGCAGTTGTGTGGTGCAGTTGTGAGGGGCAGGGCTCCTGTGGAAGCCTCCGCTGTTTGGATTGCCTGCAGGAAGGAAGTGGGATAACACACAACTTGGCAGGGCATCTCAAAGCAGCATAAGAAGCTCCAGTCAACAGACCTCGCATATTTTCTAGGGGAAGAAATAATGATACTGAGTGGAGGAAAAACTACAGTCACACCTCTGTGTACTCTGGGAGTCAAAATCCTGTGTGCTTTGCACTTGTTTACACAGTTTTATCAGCAAAGAGGGATACCAGAAAACCGAGAGAAGTATTTGCTATTGTTTGTGAGGTGAGTGACTTGCGCAAAAAAAATAACTTGGCCAGACCCGTTGGCATAACCATAAGCAGGATGGAAAGATGGGGATTAAGTATCACATGGCCTCAGCAATAGAAACATAAAATTGCACATTGGGACTTGTCATCCATATATGCCATACATCCATATAAAAGAGAAAGTTTCATTGAAATTGGGTTCAGGATTGCAGTCCCTAAAAAGTTGTTGGGGAAAATTCTGAGTGGACCCCTGTGTAGGTCTACTGAGTTTGCATGGCAAGACTTTGGTACTGGGGGACTACAGGGGTGGCTTCTCTGGGAAGCTTCCAGAAGCTGCCCCCATGTCTGACATTCATTCAGCCATTCGGCTGCCCCCATGTCTGACACATTCAGCCAATGCCAGCTGAATCCAAGATGGACCAGCCCACTGCTGGCTAAGGCTGAGCCCATCATGGTTATTGGTAATGCCTCTGGGATAACAGACTTCAAACAGGGTGGAAAAAAAGCTGCACAGCAGCAGCCAGAAAGAATGAGAAAGTGTGAGAGCAACAACACTGCAGGCACGCAGTTCTGTGACAGGAGGGGCAGAAGGTGCTCCAGGCACTGGAGCTGACGTTCCCCTGCAGCCCCTGGTGCAGACCCTGGGGAGCCAGCTGTGCCCCTGTAGATTCCGAGAGGAGCAGAAATCCACCTGCAGCCATGGAAGAGCCCAGACTAGAACAGGAGGAATGCGTGAAGGAGGCTGTGACCACATGGGAAGCCATGCTGGAGCAGGGTCCTGGCAGGACTGGTGAATCTGTGGAGAGAGGAGCCCTTGCTGGAGTAGGTTTGCTGACAGGACTTGTGACACCGTGGGAGACCCATGTTGGAGAACTGCAGCCTGTGGGAAGGACTGACATTGAAGAAGTTCATGGAGAATTGCCTCCTGTGGGAGGGACCCCACATTGGAGCAGGTGAGCAGTGTGACAAGCCTCCTCCTGAGGAGGAAGAAGCAGCAGAGACACATGTGATGAACCAACTGCAGCCCCCATTCCCTGTCTCCCTGCACCACTGTGGGGGAGGAGATAGAGAATTCAGGAGTGAATTCAGGAAGGGAGGGGTGGGAGAAAGGTATTTTAAGAATTAGTTTTTATTTCTTAATATATTACTCTGATTTGATTGATAATAAATTAATTTTCCCCAAGCTGAGTCTGTTTTGCCCAAGACTGTAATTGGTCATCCCTGTCATTAACTCAACCCATGAGCTTTTTGTTTTATTTTCTTTCCCCTGTCCAGCCAAGAATGGCAGCAACAAAAGCAGGTGGGCACCAGGCATCCAGTCAGGGTCAATCCACCACAGCAGGAGACTGAAAAATCCTCGGATCTCCATAATGCTTTACTAGAGTATCATCACAGAATAATATACATGAAAACAGCATAGAAACTGAAAGAGTTTCCCCTCCAAAAATGCTTCACCACGTGTTCCTCTTTGATGACTATCATTATCACCGCGTGTCTCCCAGTCTTCTGCACAGTCTTTCAACCCACATCTATTCTGAATTAACTTCCCACACCAGCCGCTGCTTTTAGCTCACTTCAGAAATACAAAGTTCCACATCTAAAAAGCATCTCAGCAGTCCTAAACATGCTTCCAACTTTTTAGCTACTTTCTTTCAGTCTCTGCTCTACTTTACGTTTACATACTCTGCTAGAGCTCATAGAGACTCCAGGATTAAAGAAGAAAAGCTCTGAATGTTAGGGGGTAGATTTATTCATCACCAGTCAGTAAACTGTAGGTTGGATAATGTGTGATTTGCAAATAATTAAAATACAGATTTTGGTTATAATGAATCTGTAACTTAAATGAGTAAAGTTTCTTTAAGTCTTGGAATGTGATAAACTCATGAATAGGAATATTGCTATACTGTAAATCAAAGTGAATAGAAACAGAGAAATCACAACCAGTTGTTTTAAAGCAGCATCTCATGACAGCATGCAAAACAACTCAAGTGGTCCTTGCTTTTCTATCCCCATGATTACAAATCATGGAACTCACAGGTTTGGGTTACAAGGGACCTTAAAGATCATCTAGTTCCAACCCCCTGCCACTGAGACAGGGACACCCTCCACTAGACCACATTGCTCCAAGCCTCATCCAACCTGGCCTTTAACACTTCCAGGGTTGGAGCATCCACATCTTCTCTGAGCAACCTCTCAGAGAGCGGCAGTGCCTCACCACTCTCGCAGGGAAGAATTTCTTCCTTATATCTAATTAAACTTGGCCTCTGTCAGCTTAAAACTACTCCCCATTGTCCTGTCACTACATGCCTCCATAAAAAGTATCTCCAGCTCTCATGTGGCCTCCTTCAGGTACTGGAAGCTGCTCTAAGGTCTCTCCAGAGCCTTCTCTTCTCCAACTTTCACAAGCTGTCTTCATAGGAGAGGTGCTACAGCACTATGATCACCTTCTTCATGATCCTCCAATGGACCCACTCCATTCTTACATTGGGGACCCCAGAGCTGGATGCAGCACTGCAGGTGGGATCTCACAACAGCAGAACAGAGGGGCAGAATCCCGTCCCTCCTCCTGCTGCCCACACTGCTTTAGATGCAGCCCAGGATGCAGTTGGCTTTCTGGGATATGAGAGCACACTGCCAAAACACACCCAGGAGTGTTGCTTGTCAACCAGCACCTGCAAGTCCTTCTGCTCAGTGCTGCTTTTAATCCATCCTCCATCCAGCCTGTATTTGTGCTTGGGCTTGCCCTGATGCAGGTGCAGGGCAAGGGCAGGGACACTTGGCCTTTTTGAACTTCATGCGGTTCACATGGGCCCGTCAAGGGCCTGTCAAGCCTGTCTCAAGCCTGTCAAGGTTTCTCTGGATAACATCCCTTCCCTACAGTTCCCTACAGAATTTGATGTCACTGGCAAACTTGCTGAGGGTGCACTCCATGCCACATCACTGACAAAGCTGTTAAACAGCACCAGTCACCAATCCCTGAAGAATGCCACTTGTCATTTGTCTCCCCTTGGACATTAAGCTGTTGACCACAACCCTTTGAGTGTGAGCATCCAGACAATTTCCAATCTATTAAGTGGTCCACCCATCAAATCCATGTCTCCATTTTAGAAATGAGGATGTCATATGAGACAATGTCAAATGTCTTGCACAAATCCACGTGGATTATGTCTGTTGCTCTTCCTTTATCCACTACTGTTGTAATCCTGTTGTAGAAGGCCACCAAATTTGTCAGGTATGATTTGCCCTTAGTGAAACCATGTTAGCTGCCACCAGTCACCTCATTTTCCATGTGCCTTAGCATAGTTCCCAGGAGGATCTTCTCTGTGATCTTGCTGGGCACAGAGATAAGACTGACATGCCTGTAGTTCCCTGGATCTTCCTTTATTCCCTTTTTAGAAGTCTTCTCTGGCTCTGGCCATTTTTTGCTTCAAGTACTGCAATTAATGCACAGTTTTTCACCATGCTCCCTTTAGCCTAACAATAGCAGTCCAATTGCTCTTCTGTCTATTTTCCACTTCTCAAAGATTCACATGTAAGTCCAGATACTCAAATGCTCTCTGCAATGCCAGGCCCATGGTGCATACGGAGCAAGAGGGCAGGCTCTGGCTATGACATGAATTTCAATGCACACCAGGTCTGTTTAACCATTCTCTGTGTACACAGCGATATGGGTGTGCAAATTTGGAGATTATTTTTTAAGCCTTGTGCAATGTTGTGAAATGCAAGCAAAGACCGTGTTCGTACGCAACAAGTGTTTTCTTGGCCGCTTGGAATTTCAGTTACTGCTGCTCCTCATGACCATTTGAAACATCAGGCTGAATCCCCATCTCAACAAATGAGGGGAGGCATGTGCTCAGAGTAAGTGACACAAAATGTGTACGTGGAGATTTTTGTCTGGTGGCCCCTGAAACATGGCACTGCTGATTGTTCCTTGTTCCTCCCCTGATCGCACCTGATAATTTCTGCCTGCACCTTTCTAGAGGGTAAATGATCTTCTATTTTGTTCATGACTATCCAGTTGTAGATCCCTGTGGCTTTTAAAATTTATTCTCCTGAAGCCCTTGCTATTACTACTTATTAGTTCTTGTTTTTGTTTTTGTTTGATATAGAAGCATCAGTTCTCTCAAATCTGATTTCTGTAATTCCTCTATTTTTTTCTGGGTTCAGGGAGGGTTTTTTTAATCTTCTTTCCTTTTCACATTATTGGTCTCTCATGAAAGGCCTAATCTGAAGCATTTCATTCCTGTCTCAGTACTTCTTCTTGAAGTGGTCCTTGCTTTTCTATCACCATGACTACAGTTCTTTATGCTCTGGCCATTACCTGTTTTAGCTACTGTTATTCACTGACAGCTTCTCTTTCAGGTTTTTGTACTTCCTTTGAGCCTAACCAAAAATTGTCAATCTACCTTCTCCTCCCCTACACTTGAAGGACCCCATCTCATTTCTTATTCTTGCCATTGGCTCCCTGCCTTCTCACTCTCCAAAGGTTTTCCTTTGCCCCTTTGTTCCCTCTCTTGCTTCCTGAGTGCCTTCTGGTATTATCTTCCCTATATTATCTTCATAGCCTGCCTTTAATTTGGAAACTGAGTGAGTTGAAGTAATGCCAGTTTTACAGGGAGGACTCATGCACAGAACCCTTGACTCCTGAAGGTCACCTATGAGGTCCATGGCAGATTAGGAAAGAAACCACTCAGTGTTTCTGAGTGACATCCAGTCATTCAGCTCAGGAGTTCCCTTCTCCATTGAGACCTGCTGCCCTGGTGATTCTTCATCTCTGCAGGATCCATTTTTCCTTTGCCTTGTCTTTTTTCTTGATCACATTCAGAGTTTGACTCTATTTCTTGATCACATTTAGAGTTTGACTCTGAATTATTTGGGAACAACTTTAATATTTTTGTACTTGCAAAGCCGTTCACCTTTATAGTGCCACGTAAATGTTTTCCCCATCCTAATTATAGTAGCCAGTGGTTCAGACATGCTGTACTGTACTTGGGGAGGAAGCAGAGAGATTTCTGTGCATTGCACAGAGGAAATTGACAGACTGTGTTTGCTCACTAATTGAATGAAACATTTCACTGACTTCAGCCTGAGCAATATAAAACTGTCTTGAATAGCCTAAATGTGCCTCTGTTAAAAATTCAGATAAGATCTCCTGCCAGAACTGTGATGCTGCCTTGGTAACAGTGATGGTCAGGGTAAAGTGTTGGCTCCAAAGCATGGGAACAGAAAGCATGACCCTAACTGTTCCCTCATCTTCTGGAATTTAAGGGACAAATATTCTTAGAAAGCTCTTAGTATTTTAATGGAGGAAAAATCTTCATTGTTTTTCTGGATTTATTGGTGTAACAGGTTCAGAGACCCTTGGTCCTCTTTCCACTATATTAGCACAGCACTGACTGGAGGAATGACTGCTCCTGTCTTGAACTGGGAGCGTTCCCATGGGACCACAGTGTGTTAATCCCACGTAGCACCCAACTGTCTCTTTGACTGTCTTTTTCCCAGAAATATGCAACTCGGTTAAGTATGGATCAGCCTTGGTCCACATAATTTTACACCCAGTCTCAGCAGAACCAGAGTCAATGAGTGAATATCAAGTACATTTCTTCAGGTTGTACTTTAATAATTTACCATAAAGAGGAAAAGTGTCAAAATTATCTGTACTGACGTCAGATCTTCGGTCATTGCTTGTCTGTTCAGCTGCCCAGAGAGGCTGCAAAGCCTCCATAAGTGGGGATTTGCAAAATCTCACTGGACATGGTCCTGAGAAACCTGCTTTAGGTGGTGCTGCTTGAGTAGAGGTTTGCACTAGATCACATCAAGGAGTCCCTTCCAACCCCAGGTATTCTGTTACTCAGTGAGCTAAGCTCTTCCAGGTTTGTATCACCTACAATCCATTTGTTCCTTCCAGGCAGCAAAGAGAACTCCTGCACAGGATGCAAAACCCTTTGTCTGATTTCAGACAAAGGGTGGGGGAGGAGGACCCCTGTTCATCCTGTAAAGAAAGTTTAGCTGGAGAATTGTTCTTTTCCTAACCTTATTCTCCTTATTCACATATTTTATGAGTAACACTTGGGAGCCCAGAGTACAACAGGCTGAATTTATTCATAGTCTGAGCATTATGAAAGCACCCTCTGAGGCAGTTTCCTCTCATGCTGCCACACCATTGAAGGCAGCCCTGACCTTCGGGGACCACCCTCTTCAGGAATGGAGGGTTATTCAGCCTGCATCCTGTTTAAGAACCACACGCCCCTCCTGAATACCGGCTCACCGCTGGAGCACGGGCCTCGCCATCTGTTTCAGTGTTCCCACTGTGGAGCAGCACTCCTGATGTGACCAGTTGTGAGAATGTGACCCACTCTTCCTGGCGCTGGGTCAGAACTGAGCTCCCTCTGGGTGTGCACAGCTATAGCAAGACTGATCCCACAAACCTGCAGGTAGAGGTGTCAGCAACTTGGATGGCATCAGCAGGAAAACACTCCCTTGGAACATAGTCTTGCATATCGTTTAACCTTAGCTGAATACATGTAGGAAACAGTCATCTGGCTCCCTCAATTCTTATTCAAGATAAGCCCTTTGAAGTCCTTGTATTCTGCAGGCAGGGCCAGCTTGGCGTTTTTGCCAAGTCGGTGAAACATTTTGACATCAACTGCTTTCCTCTTCCCCAAAACAACAACTGGCTCTTGTTCTGCTTATTTTAATCCTGAAAAAAACCTCCATCGCATTTCCGTCTTGCTCTGCATTACTATGAGGGAACACCATTGCTGCCACAATTTCTCTCATGCATGAATACACAGACTCATTGCATACAAATCTCCCTTTTCTCAGTGTCCAGCCCCAAGTTTCTGCACTGGGTTTCACACTGATTCCAGCAAGAGGCTGGAGAAGGAGAGAGCAGGCTGCAGAGCAGAGAATAGATTGTGCTTGCCATTCTTCATGCTGCAGAGAGTCAAACTAGTAGTTTCTTACAGGAAATAAGGCAGTGAGGGATCTAGTTTAGGCTGGCTTCACTATGGCAGATACTTGTCTAGTCTTAAAAACTCCAGTGCAAAGATTCCTCACATTTCTTTTTTGGAAGCTTGGACCAGTGCTTCATGATGTGTTGGAGGCTCTGACTGGGGGCTACTCTTTGTCCAGATTTGCTAAATATTTTATTTTTCTGCCCAGAAAATTTGCCTGCACAGATGTTTGAGGATTGTCTGTACTGCAGCTTGGATAGGAAGGCTACACATGTGGGAAACCTGAGCATATCCCCAGGACCTGTGCTGACCTATTGTACAATCTGTACAGGAAACCAGACCAGGAAGGACTGATCCTATTCTGTGAATGGGATGTGGTTGCTTGGTGAATACACAGTACATTTGGTGTCCCAAAAGTGTGGGATTTGCTACATATAAGCAACAAATGTGATTACAGAATCCGAGAGCAGTACTGGATTCAGTGCATCGGCACCGCAGAGCATGACGGAAACATACTGAAACGTACTGAGAAACACACTGAAACTGGGATCCTGAAGACACACAACAACAATTGTGTGATGCTGGGATTATTAGACACCAACACTTCTGCAGTATCTTGGGTCTGCTTTGAGTTGCAGTTATCCTTTGTGGCCTGGCCCAGCCCTCTTAGGCCTCTACCTTCTCATTCTTCCCCAGTTATATACTTCCCCCCATATTAGGTTCAGTAAGTACCAAATATATTTTGGGAGGATATGCTGAACAGAAGCACAGCAGCCTTGTGCTGGCTGCAGGACATGACAGAGTCACACCCTAATCATCTGGAGGTGCTGCAGCCCCTGCGTGCACTGCAGTGAGGGGTGGCAGAGCACTGGGGTGAAGAACAGGGGGAAATCAAACGGTACTGGGCAGCAGTACTTCCCTTCTTGTCTTCCACCTCTCCTCACTGTCATGCTTTTATACTGACACAGCTGTTTGCATGATCTAGAAAAAGGGAAATTCCACACTAAATAATGTTGTGGGTTTTGCTTGGGTTGTTTTTACTTCAGCCAACAAGTAATTGTGCTGGTCTCATTGAAGCTGCCACTTGACTGTCTCCAAGCAGAAGAGTGCAGCAGGGCCAAAAGTCCCTTTGACCAGTGCTGTATAGAAGATCAGGAATGAGGTGACATAGTAGCAGTGCCTATCCAGCTTCTTCATTCCCCCTCTGCCATGTTCCCTTACTCTTGTCATCTCCTCCACTGACACTTGGGTGTATTGTGCAGTGCCACAGGTGGCTGCTTGGCTAACCAGCCCAGGCAACCAATCCAGCTGCAAAAGAATCCATTAGAATAAAACTAAACCAGACCATTTTCAGTGCCACCCCTTCCTCAGTGGGCTCCACTGCACAGGTGGAGAGGAGCAACGAGGGCATGGCTGGTTCACCCTATGCTTCTGCCTAAGAAGTCCCTCCATGACCCTCAGCCTTTGCTGAACATAGGCACTTTCCTCACACCTAGCTGCATTCTCATATTTTGTTCCTCAGCACAATCTTCCATTCTGAAGGGATTTTTCATGAAATTTCATGAAAATTCACATTGTTTTGTTAGCAAATAAACTCATGTTTGACACAACATCCACCATGTCTTCCAGATTGGCGGGGGTTTTCTTTCTCTGCTCTGGCTCTTTTCCTCCTTGTTTTATTTTTCCCTTCCACTACTCTCTTAATTTGTAACAGCAAGTCAGCGACTTGCTTTGGGCAAAACAATTTGTACACTAGATTTATTGTCTTCCTGCTTGGATGTCCATCTTGTAATGTCTTCCACATCCAAGCCCATCCAAGTTTCTTTCTCTCTTTTTTCCCCTGTACTTTGAGCTTAGTGTTTTGAAGGAAGTTGATCAAACTGAGCATTCTTGTGAATTTAAGCTTGGTTGCCAAGAATGTAAATGATTCATCCCCCTGTAAGGAAAAGTGCTGGCAATAAAACATTCCCCATTCCCCCTTTTTTACATGCAAAAGACTGTTACTGCTCAAAACAGCAGATCTTTTTACTTAGAACAAAGTGTTACCCTATTAATTGAACAACTAGAATTCTTAAAATACCTTTAAGCTCTATTCTTAGAAAGAAATATTGCCAGCAGAGGCCTTGAAAGTGATGAAATATAAATTACAAGCACTAGTAAAGCACAACAAAATGGCACCTTGCCTCATATCCTTCACATTGTTATCTTACCCTCAGCAGGACCAAATTCCAGCAGTTTTTCCTTTACACTTTGTGTCATGGATATTTTAAGAACGCTTCAGGGAAATAAAAAATATTTTCAGGGGAGAAATGTGTTATTTCCTTGCATGAGGACAGTGCAGGAGCTGGGTCAGCTATGCAGTGAGAGGAGTTTAACATCCCAGTTTGTTCCCAATGGCGGTGCTGGACAGACACCTTGGTTCAAACTCCCCAGAGACCTGCCATAGCCACATTCCCTGTGCAAGGACACCCTGCCTGTGCCATGCCTGTCTCATTCCTCTTCTGCTACAGCGCTACAGCGAGTGAAGGTTTTCACATGTTCATCAAAAATTGAGCCTGGTGTTCTGCACACTCCTCCCCCAGAAGACAGAGGACTTTGTTTACAATTTGGCAGAAAAAGAAAAGGTGGTTTGGGATTACATATGCATTGGTACAGTCAGGAAAGAAGGATTCATCTTTTCTGGAAGTCTTTTAAAAGCTATAACCTTAGCAAAAGACTCCATTGCTATTTGTCATAGTTTTGGCTTTGCTCCTGGCTGGGCCAGGAAATGGTGTGCACAAAGTATAATTCCCACGTTTCAGCAATGCCCCTGCAGCCTTGCTCCAACAGTGACACACAGGTAGGAACAATAACAGTTGCACCTGATGTTTTTCAATCTTGCCAAGGACCAGCTGCTTTCAGCTACCTTTCCCCATCTATTATCTCTGTCAGCTAGCCAGTGATGAAGCCACTCACAACGCTGGTGGCTGGAATCGTGGGATTGCTGTCCCAGCAAGAAGCCAAGACTCATTCAGGCAGCCTGAAGAAACTGTAAACTCCCCTGCAGTTCAGCTGTCAGAATGTGTACAGAGCTAATGGAGATGTATAGCTCACAGCACAGAAGACAGCAGGAGGAGGATGAACTTTGGAGCTTCCAGGAGCAGGTGCACAGCCCATTCTTGGTTACCTTCCACCACTAACACCACCAAAAATTACCAGCTTAAGACAAGAAGCTCAAAGAATGTGGGATAAAAAAGCATTCACCAAAATCCAGACATCCCTGAATGCAAATGCAGTAGGAACTTCTTCATGACTAACCAAATATGTCATCTACCATCTACACATAAAAAGAAAAACATCTAATGCCTCCACTGGCCAAATAATTTGGATCAGCTGGCCAGAGCTCAAATAACAGCTACAGCTATATTAGCACAAATACAAAAATCTTCCCACTTCATTTGCAGCCCGAGATGGACAGATGCTCACGAATCTCTCATTCTGACTGGTCTTAATGGTTTCTAATCAGAAATCAATTAATAACTTTGACAGTGTATTACTTCATCTTTGGCCATGGCTAAAATCCTTTCTGAATCTCATTCATGTGACTGTTTGAAGCATGTTTGAGCAGCAGCTCCATATTTTTTTGGGTGAAGCCAGACCCAAGTCTGAGAGAAGCAGCCAGATTGCTGTTAAAATGAACTTCATTTTAATATCTAGCCCATACAGCATAATCTGTATGCAATAATTTAGCAATAACTGTGACCTGTGTTCTTAATATTCCACTTTGAAATTTTCAAATCTGTATGCTTAGCAATTGCTCACCTCTAACAGGCAGGGGAATCTATCGATGTCTCTGGGAACAGAATTAGTGTACTTTTCATATTTGAGAGTTTAAATTCCTTTCATATAATGGGGCTTTCTTTTTCCAGTATTTGTATTTTTTGAATTTGAAAATTCCAAGATCTCTTTTTAAAGGTAACTCTGAGTTATTATCACTCTTTATTTTTAAGAACTCTGAACACCTGCATTAAATTGGTGTATCAGCTGGTAATTATTATGCCTTTACATTCCTTAAGCCCAAATAAAACAAAATCTTGCTTCACATTGAAGAAATCTAATCTAAGGGGTGTAGAAGTGTCATTTCTCCTGCTCTTCTATGCCCTGAAGTTTTATAGAAATTATTCTTAGATTTGTAACAGGCATAACAAAACATAAAGCTAACTGTAAGGAAGTGTTAACCCAAGATTTTTTGCCTATCCACTTTTTTTGAAATAGTTTATTTCCTCCCCCTTTCTTAATTTGCAAGAATTTTCCCTTTAGCAAGTCTGTGAGGCACTTATTTATTTTTTGAGTGCTGTGCTTTCTCACACAACTTGTGAACACAAGCAAAGAGTACTGCTCACAGCAATCTGAAATGCCACAGTCTGTCATGCTGTCACATAACTTGTCGCATTGTACAGCCCATCATTTGAAAGCACCAGGTTATGGACAGATGTCATCTTCTGACTCCAACTGAACCATGGCAAGAAGGATGCCTTTTAGGATTTTTGTAAACTCTTTACAAAAATCTCTTAGCCTTTGCTAAACTGTTTCATTGCAACAGCTCTATGGAGAGCTCATCATGACCAGCTCTGCCAAGAGAGCTGATAGGGAAGGAACAGTAAGAAATGTAAAAGCAGTGATTTCTTCTGCCAGCACCCTGGGCACTGTGTGCACTTCTTCCCATGCCCTTACAATCACTCATCCACAACCCCAGCTTCATTGCTGTGCAGCAAAACTTCCCACATTTGCAATTTCCCCAGTGCAAAATGGCATATAATACAGCTGATAATCATTGTTATGAGAGGTTACTCTTTCTTGGTCTAAGGAATAGATGTGCACAAATTTTCTCGGAACTTTTGAAGTTACTGTGTGTGGAAGCCGAAGCAATTCTGCCTTGCGTTGTGCCTACAGCACATTCTGTTTTACTGGCGCTATTCTGCCACTACCATTAGGATTATTTCAGTGTTTCCACTAAGTGCTGTGTCTCTGAGGAGCTTATGGTAACAAAGCTATCAGAATTCATTCTGGACTCAGTCAGCACATATTGTAAACTCCCAGTGATGGACAGTTCCTTTCTTTTAAAAATATTGTTAGAGTTGATATTGCATAGTATTCAGTAAGGAATTTGGTTTTATATTGAATTATTCAAAACATTGTGGATAATTTACCACAGCCAGAACATTTTCGTCATAAGTGGCCATTCAGAAAAAACAAAATAAAGCAAAAAGAGAAAGAGAATTGTTTTCTGACCTTCTTGTTGAGCCACAAAAGATATTTCTGCAGGGCAGCTGAGCTGTCTCAGGGTGCTGAGGCTTTGCTTTGTGCTTGTCAAGTCCGGTCATGTGGAACTACTTATTTTGGAGAAAGGTTTTGCTTGACTCTTTATGACAATGCTTCTGGAGGCAGGACACACATAATGGCTTGCACAACATCATCCTTTCTTAGGAAGGGTATACGCTGCTCTCATAAACCTTCCGTGGGGCTCTGTGAGCCCCAGAAGGAAGCCAGAAAAAACATGCTGCCTACTGGGGCTGCCCAGAGAGGATTTACTTTTCAACAGTTCCCTCATCATTGCAGAGTCAGTGCGAAATGCCACAGACACAGGAGGTTCTTTTTGTTAGGATCCATCATACTGGGGTGGAAAAGAGAGAGGGAAATACCTGTTCTCAGCATGTGGGATGCATCTTTATCCATTTACTATTTTCAATAGGAACAGCATGTGCCACAGATTGGAAACTTCTAGGAGTGTATGGCAAGATGAAGAGAAGCACAGCCAGGGAGCTGCGTATAAAATATATGTATGTTGGTACAGTTAGTTGGAATTTTCTTCTTCAGGAGAAAAAGCTTAAGTACTTTAATATGACTCTTCCATGGGAAGGGAAAATAGCAAATATTTGGGGAAAGATACTGAAATAACATCAACCTAATCTGTTAACACTTACTCATGGAAATGTTCCCACCAAACCATGAACAGGAATGTGTCTATTTGATGGAGACACTCACCCCCTTCTCAGACTTTTGTGTTGTGTTCAAGGATAGGATCACATTAATCCAGGAAGCAGGCAGGGAAGGGATTTGTCTGCACAAGAAATGTGGAAGACAATATTAAGAACATCTCTTCCAGCTGCTGATGTTGCAAGGGAACACACTGGCTTTGCCATGCAGGGCACTCGGAAGACAGTGCTGTTACCTCAGAGCAGCCAGCGCAGGGCCAGAGGGTCAGGCAGCCTCTGTGTCCCCAGGGAAAATCGATTCACTCAGTGGGCAGCAGCGGCATCTGCAACTGGGAAAAGCACCAGCAATGAAAGTAACCTTCACACTGGCTCGGTTTCTCACCGCTGCTTCCAGTACTGGAGCTGACCCAGTGTAGGCAAACCAGGAAACACAGCTCCCAAGGAGTGCAGGCAGGGACCCACGCTGCTGACCTAACTATCTGCAGTGAATTACAGGCTGACCAACTTCCAGTGTTGGTTGTCCTCTCTATAAAACATGTCTCATACACAATTTTTAAAATTTTCACCGATTGAAATGACAACCCATTTGTTCCTCCCTCACAGCGTATGAACGTTTTTGTACTGAGGTAATTTCAGACAAACAGTAGGGGGGAAATCAGGAATCTATGATAGAGTATTGCCCAAGTTATAAAAGCAGTTTATTACTCTATTGTGTGTCTAAAATTTCTGGAATATTGTAGCAGATGTATTTTATAGAGAAATGACAACACATTTTAATGAAATCCAGGTTTGGATTCTGGCAACATTTCTTCCTTAATTTTATATTTTGTAACCAAGTCTACAACTCCACCAGGAAAAATCAATAGAATATTTAGCACACCTCACCATCTCACCTTAACAGGCATTTGTTTAGAGAAGAAAATATCTCTATGTGACAGACCAGGAGTTACTTTTTCTTTCTTGAAACTGAAGTCTGTTTTCCTCTGCTGACAGCTACAAGCAGTCATTACAATTTTTTGCTGGATCTCTCTAGCATAAGCTGTACTCTATAGCTGATTTAGATTGTGAGCAGTTTTGCACTGGATCAGCCTGAAGCGGCTCTCCAGCTCCCTCCTTACACTGCTCAGGGATGCACATTCTGCATCCTTTATCACTGCCCACTATGGGGAGCAGCACCCTAGGGAAAACAAGATAGATCCCCACTGTTCCCAGCTCCTGTGTTCAGGCCTGTGGCAGAGCTCAGGAGCAGTGTGGACATCCTTCTAAATCCCTCACATGCCCAGGTGTCCAATATTAGTGTCAGCTGACTGCAGATAAATCGCGGAGTTTTTTTGGGTTTTTTTTAATACTACTGTTCAATCCAGTGTATTTGCTTTATGGGAAAATTTCTAACAGGAGTAAGCATATCTGACAAATTTTATTTCTTTCTCAAAAGTATGTGGACCCTGCAGGTTTCTGACAAACTGCTGTTGGTATCTAAAATGAACAGAAGGAACAGAAATGTGAGTGATAATTCTTATCTGACTAATATATTATTCCCTGAATATTTTTTCTGAAACTGAAAAAAAAAAAGATCCTGAGAATACTCTTTTAGGAAATACCTGATGTGGAATAGCAGAATGGCAGAATTATAACATTTGGCAACATCACAAACCACTTTCATCTTTAATCAAGGTCTTACACTGGCAGGTATGAGGCAGCTTGTTTGCAAGGCACGGCAGCGGCTCTGCCTCGAGTACGCCGCCTGTGTGCCTGGAGCGAGCACGAACCTGCACAGCCTGACTGCTGCTGCTGTCACATTAGCAGTTAAACCATTTTGCAATATTGTAGAAGAGTAAATCACCTTCAAAGCATTTTTATTAACTTTTGGTCCTTCTGATGACCTTGCAGAAAAAAAAAAAAAAACATACAGAAAAACATATCTGTAATTTATATACAAATACAGATTCCTCCCAGGTAGCTAAGTCTTGGTGCTCCTGAATCAGGATGCTGCCTCAGGGGTCTCTGTAGGCTTTACACATCCAGTGCCAGAGTCCTTTTCTACATCCCAGCCCCACCAGTCTGTCCTGCACCAACTCATTCACCTGCTGCCTCGCAGGCAGGTTGAAGAGGACCACGGAAGCCCAAGAGTTACAGTGCATTTTGTGAGTCCAAACAATCTAAATTCAAAACAAGGAACAGAAACTGAAGCTTATATAAAAACAATGTAATTGTCTAGCAGCACTACAGGCTTCTTGAAATTCACACTAACTTTGGTACAAAACACCAGAAATTAAAACACTGTAGTGAAATCTACTGCACACAGAGCATTCTGAACATAAAACCACAGTCATGACACAAAATGTAGGAAATACCAGTGATTGCACTTGCAAAGAAGTTGTGCTTGTGTTCTTCCTCCACCAGTTAAGGCTGGTTTGCAGTAGAAGCTCCATCAAATTTGAGACTTTGCTCTCTCAATTGATTGTAAAGTTGTTTGAAAGTTGATTGTGCTGTTGCTAGAATAGGGTAGTTGAACTTTCCACAATCAAGATAAAGCCCAAGTCCTGTATCAAACAGGTTTTATGGGATACACATACAAACCAAGAAAAATTAAGGGGCTGTATGTCCTGGTTAGAAAGAACTCAGAAACACAGCCAATAAGCCAGAAGTCCTGGGAGCCTTGGGAACCTGGAAGCAATATACTGCTAAGGCTAACTCAGTTTCCTTGAGCTCAGATTTTATACACCCATGGGTCTGAAATGTATGGAGTTCTTTATCCTGGTCATGCTATAATTTTTCTAGTTTCTGGAAGGTTTGCCTCCATGACTGATATCCCAGGCTCAACTACACCATTACTTCCTGTACCTTCCCAAGGACATGTGTTATCTGCTACAATCCTTCCGTTCTGCCTAGAAAGTTTTAAGTTACTCCATACCAGCTGCTCCTTTTGTTTTTCCCTTTCAGTCACAAGTTAGAGTAAGTGTTTTGTAGGCCAATGGGCTCCTTGAGCCACAGTGCTCCTCTCTAAAGGGCTGTGGCAGCTTTGCCCAGTCCCATATCCTAATGGCACCAAGTCCCTGTGTCATTCACGCCTGTCTCAAATGCCCCAACAAACAACTCAGTTTGCTACTTAAATAACCACTGCCTTAAGAACGTGTGTTAACAATACATAAAGGGCAATTCACGCTTCCTAACCACTCGTCTCCTGCTCTACAGGCATTCACAGCTGGAGAAGTTCTAGTCATATTTTGGGGCTTTTCACAACAAAGGCTGGAGACTTGCTCCTATGTGCAGTCTTACCCTACCTCAGCGATGATCTTTCATTTTCCTTACAGTGTACCCTACATATATATATATATGTGTGTGTGTTTGCATGTACAGATATTTTTTGCATAGCACACAATGACCCTGAACAAGCAGAGGAGACCTCTTGGCCCCCAAAACCGAAGGAAATGTGAAGAGAGGATGAAGCAATCAACCATCCTGCTACCACTGAAGGGACACACTCTACTCCAGTCCCATTCTCTCCCTCCGCCCCCAGCTGCTCCTGGACGTGCACTTCCCACCACTCGCCCTGCACCAGGTCTAGCGATCCTGGAATCAGTTTAGAAAGTATCGAGTGAAATTAACTGTCAGAGAATCAGCCCACACTAGATAGTTTTCTCTTAAATTGGGGAACTTAACTTGTATTAGGAAGCATCTAGTGAGAGTCATGCCTGGCAGAAGGGAGGGGAAAACCCGTCATGTGACAAAGGACAAGCAGCGGGAGCGAAATCCGCCTCCTCCGGCAAAAGCAAGCAGTTGGACCAACTCCAGTGCACGTGAGACCTCAGCCGAAACCTGTGGGAAGCCAGTTTATGGTGTCATGCCGTGTTTAACCACACGGCCCCATCCCGAGTAAAACCCATACCCTGCAGACACAGCACTGCATTTTCATTTCCAAATAATTTTCAACCTTTGCTTCCAAACACGTGACATAAGAATCTAAGATTTTAGACTGAAAATAAATTGTGTTCATGCATAATAAATTAATGCTTTAATTTACTTAAAACTCAGGCCCACTAGTGTTATTTTTCACACAAAAAATGTACTCCAAAAGTTCTAGCAGAAGGAACTACTCAGATTCCTACCAGAGTTGTGCTTTATTTGTTACAGCTGTTCCCTTACAATACTTGACATAAATTCCTTCATTTCAGAAATGGTAGTTCACACACTGAGCGCAAAGTGTGTATTATCATGGCAGAGATAATTAATTTTAGCAAAGTAATAGACTGAATTGTTGCCTGGGAAATCAAATTCCACAAATGGTGGCAAGGCTGACTCATTGCCTATGGTAACAAAATGATGATTTGCTGTAACTTAATGTAGATTAAAAACTGTACAACACTATCCAGACAACAACAAAAGGAAGTTAATAAAAATCGACGCTGAACTATAGAAGGTTGCTGGCTCTCTTATATTGTATTTGGTGAGCCATAAATCAACATTTTAAACCAAGTACTGTTGATTATATTAGAGTGAAATGCAAGAGCATATTTTTTTTGTCGTATGGACTCATAACCCTTTTTCTTCTTTATGATATACACATAAACATAATATATGAATATATTTTAATAAAATTTATCTCCCTTTATATTTTATAATATTTTTCTCCCCTAAATATTTTTCAATAAATAATGCCGTTGAAAGGTGTTCGGAAGAGTGAAATCAAACCACATCACCCTTAGAGCACAGATACTTCAACACTTACAACACCTTAAGAAGCACCTGCTTTTTGCATGGTGCAGATCTTAGAATACTTCCTTCTGGTGCCAGACTTGCACTCGGACAGCAGCCCAAACGCACCCCGAGCCTCCTGACTCAGGGACGTTCACTGCAAACGGGGACCCTGAGAACGAGCTGTTCTGGGCTGCGAGCACCGACAGAGAGCTGTGCGAGGAGCGCCGGCACGCCGCAGGGAGACAGCATCAAATACGGCTTAACGGGGTGCTGGAGGGAGGGGAGGATGCGTGCTGTGAGGACAGGCTGAGGGAGCTGGGACAGTTCACAGACGCGGCTCACTGTGCGGGAATAGCCGGCGGGCAGGAGCAAAGACTGACAGCCAGGCTTCTCAGCCATGCCCGCCACAGAACCAGAGGCAAAGGGCACAAACCGACAGAAGAGAATTTTTTTTTTTAACTGCAAAGGCGACTGAGCACTGGAGCAGGTTGCCCAGAGCTCTCCATCCTCGGACATTCCCAGAACCCACGCAGCCCTTGCTGATCCTGCCTTGAGCCGGGGTTTGGGGGGGGCAGCCTCCCCCAGAGCTCCCTTCCAGCCTCAGCAAATCTTTGAGTCCCTGATGTTTTGCACCTGCGAGCACCCTTCTGCTTGATTTTACAGGGAAACTCTGTTTTACTCTCAAAATGAGAAATAAATTCAGAGGAAATAATCCAAGCATAAACTCTGTGAAAACAACTGAGTCCCTCTGCCCTCACCCCTTTGAGAAACGAGCAACTCTCTACATTTAAAAAAAAAAAAACAAACTACCACAAACCCACGCATTTTGTATTATTTTATAGATATTATATATTCCCTCTTAATTTGTAAGACAACTACATACTCAATTTTAACCTAATAAAAGATTCCTCTTGTGGGAAAAAACCCCCAAAACCGTAAACGCGAAGCGTATGCATTTGACCTTTCCCTGAATGTAATATTAAGGGAAACTAGACTCTAAGTAGATTTCCCGCTAGTTTATTTCACCCTGCCGCTACTTACAGCGGCGGGCTGCGCAACCCGTTCCTTCCGGAGAGCGGCGGCTCCCTGAGGGCAGGGCGCTGCCTCACGCCTGGGGGAGGAGCCCCGCCGGGGCCGCCCCCGCCCCCGCTCTCGCGAGATGGGCGGGGCGCGGCGCGACATCCGGGAGCGGCGCGGCAAGATGGCGGTCGAGTCGCGGGTGACGCAGGAGGAGATCAAGAAGGAGCCGGAGAAGCCGATCGACCGCGAGAAGGTGTCCAGAGTGCGGGGTGCCGGTGCCGCGCCGCTTCGCCGGCCGCTCCGGGGCGGGCACCCGGGGTGGGGGGAGTGGTGAGCGTCTAGAGACGACGTGAGGCCTCCGCGGAGGGGGGGAGGGCGTGGCGAACGGCCCCTCATCCTAATCCCCACCCCCGCGGCTCCTCGCTCCCATCCCCATCCCCATGCTCACTCTCGCCCCCGCCTCGCTCCGCAGACGTGCCCGCTGCTGCTTCGCGTCTTCACCACCAACAATGGGCGGCACCACCGCATGGACGAGTTCTCCCGCGGCAACGTGCCCTCCAGCGAGCTGCAGATCTACACCTGGTGAGTGGCGCCGCCTCTGCGCCGGGCCGCGCCGCGGGGCCAGAGGGAGCTCTGCGGGCTCCGGTCGGAGCAGGACACGCCGGGGAGTTTTCGCCGCCGCTGGTGCGGAGCGGTTCTGGCTGTGCCCTGGCAGCTGAGAGGGGCATCTCCGGAAGCGCAGCTTTGCAGCGGTGGGCGCCGAGACTTAGTGCGGCACAAGTGCCCAGTTACCGCTGCGTGTAATTGGTGGCTTCTCCCGTGGCGATGGTTATCACAACGCATCTACTCTATGCAGAGGTTCTCCTTTAATGCGTATGTGTTGTTCCAAGAGCCCCGTTTATCCAGTAGAAGCAGCTGTCCCAGAAGGCTTGAAATGTGTGAATGGTTTGTTGGTTTAACTCAGACCCTTCTGAGAGTGGAGTAATGAGTTTTCTTTTTTGCATGGTCAGGTAGCAGTGCTTTAACAGAGAGCTGCTTTTGTCACTGTCAGATTTATTTTAGAGAACTGCCTTAATCTCCATTGCAAACATGTTAGGTTTTGTTTGTAATGTTTTGAAGAATGCCTTTGAAAAGGAATTATACTGCTTTTTAAACCCTTCATGATGTTTGCCAGAGTTGTAACTCATAAGTTGTGTAGTTGAATAAATCCATTTTTGTGGCTACCAAAGCATGCAGTTCTAATTTACTTCTAAGTGGGATTTATGGACTCTGTCCAGGCTGTTGGTGGTGTCTGAGTTGTTTCCCATCTGCAGAAGTCAGAATGGGCATTGTCTTTCAACACACTGCTCTTTGGTTGCCTGAAGCTCGAAGCGAGTGCACAGTGTGTATAATTGGAGACACTTCTCTTGCGATGACTGAGGACTTTGGTTCTTGAAATTCTAGACATGAGCTTTTGCCCTGCTCTGGTTGAAGGCTGGGTAAAGGAGTTCTGCCTCCTAGGGCAGAAACAGAAAGCTATTTTATTTTTCTGCTTTTCTTACATTTCCTCTAATAGTTAATAACCTTATTTTAATACAGGTGTCAGCTGAGGTGAGGAAACTCTTACACTGTGGCTTGTATGAATGTATTAAAAAAAGAAAAGGCTCCTGCTGTTTAAATGGTAACTCTTCAGAGAGAGCTGGAAATGCAGATGTTGAAATGTACACAGAGATGAAGAGATTCATCTGAGTATCACAGTGGATCAGACACATTTGCACTAGAGCATGTTGCTCCAGTGTGCAGTAAGTGGTGAATTCTCCCAGGTGTTACAATCAATAACTGTGGACATAGGGTATGCCAAGGCAAAGAAACATATGGTTAGGTTGTAGCAATATATTGACTCCATCTTAAATGTTTTGGGAAGCTTTTTTTACTAATCCTTTGAGAGTGTGAAGTGCTTTTGGTTTGTTTAATCTAGGATGGATGCAACTCTCAAAGAGCTGACTAGCTTGGTGAAAGAAGTTTACCCAGAAGCACGGAAGAAGGGCACACATTTCAACTTTGCAATTGTTTTTACAGATCTCAAGAGGCCTGGCTATAGGTAAACGGAATTTCTTCTCTGACTTAATAGAATACTTTGGGCACCAGAACAGTAAATTATCCTTCATTAACACTGATTTAAAGTTCAGAACCTGCATACCAAACTTCTGAAGTTCTGTATGATGACTGCTATAACCTCTGAATTGTGCTTGGTGACCGCCCCTGTTAATGTGTTCCCAAAACTATAAGCCTGTGTGCTGGAAGGCTTTGGTTTGTATTGGCAACTGGAACATGGCTCTCCAATTTGAGATAATGCTTTGTTGCTGGTATGTCTTGCACCTGAGTTACAGCAGTGATCTTGTAGCTGGTGTTTCTCTTCCAGAATGGCATGAGCTAATCTTTGTCATCATCCAGTGGATGTACCCTGCTTTGGATGTACCCTGGTGGGGTCTTGAGCTTTCTCTGTATGGCAGGGGGTAAGGGGTTCCCACTAGTATTTAACATAATAGGGTAGAAGGCTCCTCTGTGCTGTCAAAACATTTGGTGTAGCTTTTCTTGGTGCACCCAGGATTGCAGAGAAAAACCCCAGCGTTTAGAGTACACGTCCACATTTGTGCAGTGCAGGAATGGCATGGGAAGGGGGTTAGGAGCCACTGCAGTTCCTGTTCTGGACATCTGGAGGGATTGGCCACTGATAACTAACTTGCCTTTCCTCTGCTACTCACAGGGTGAAGGAGATCGGCAGCACCATGTCGGGCAGGAAGGGCACAGATGATTCCATGACATTGCAGTCTCAGAAATTCCAGATAGGAGACTACTTGGATATAGCAATTACTCCTCCGAATCGTGCACCACCCCCATCAAGCCGCATGAGACCTTACTAAAGTCTTGCTTCTCTTTGTATGATTACGTATTCTGTTTACTCCTACTTGCTGTTCTAAAGCAGGCTTATTTTTTTGCTTTTGTTGCTAAGCACCTCAAGACGAAGCTGAGCATTGTAGAAGAAAGTTAACTCTTAAACATTAACTTTTAGTTTGCTTAGAAGAAAACCCTTCAGCAGTGCCATCATCCTATCCCTGACTGTTATAGTTTGAATAGTAAATTAGTGTGTCCAGTGTTCTAAAGACTTCCATGAAATATGACCAGGAGGATTACAGGTGTTCTGAAGTTCTGTCTTGTTTGGAATAAAAATTGATGTTATTAATCCTTTGACTGTTTAGTGGTGTATCAATGCTCAGGGCTGCTCTGTGTTAGAAGTTACTAATGGTGCTGGGAGGTGTTGAAAGTGCTTAGCAGTCAGCTTCTAGAATCTGAAAACAGAGGAAGGGGTAGCTCAGGGAACTGTTTTCCATGGGGCAGTGGCAGACTGGTGTGTGGTGTTGCCTGGTGCCTTGCAGAGCGGGATGAAGAAGGGGTGACCTATGTCTCAGCAGAGTGGTGCTCGGTGCTTGCCAGCTTGACTCTGTCTGGCGCTGCAGGGGGGGATGCTGAGATGTGCAGGTGCCTCTGGTCTTCCAGCAGGGTCCAGCTGTCCTTGGCTGACTGGGCAGGACCAGGTGCTTGGTTTCTGCCCCTTGAGCCCCTGTGTGCTAAGAGCACAGCAAGGGCAGGAGTAGAAGCAGGAATTCATCAGAATCTCCACCTTCCTTGCCTAAGGCCTGAGCAGAGGCTAGGACTGAAGTAAATGTTCCTCTCTGCTGAGAACAAGGTGTGCTTTGTCATGAACTGGGCTCTATATACGTTTGTTTTTTCCTTCTCAGGAGTCCCTTGGTTCAGTGCAATCTAAGGGAGTTCTGCCCTTGGCTTAACCCTCTTCTGTCCCCCTTCTCTGGCTTCTAAGTTAAGGAGTTGCAATTTCAGCCTTCATGAATGTTTCTCATTTGCAGAATCACCTACGTCTTAGTTGCTTCTCCTCTACAACTGAAAAGTGCTCCCCACCTTTTTCTAAAGAGAGCTCAAGAAAAGATGCTTATAAGTGCTACTTACTAAGGACTGAGCCTGCAAGTGGCAGTGGAGCTGCTTTATTGTTGCCAGAGTTGGCATGGATGGGATGTTTTGTGGCGCAGTCACCTCTGGTGTGAGGCAGTGGTGCTCCAAATACTGATGCTGTGAGAAACTCATGTGTTGGAACAGCTCAGGGACTTGTGTTACCAGGGACAGGCTTGCTCAGGTTGGGGACACTTGACAGAACTGGACAGAGAGAAAAGCAAAGGCCACTGCTAAGTGGTCTCACTGATTGCCCCAGGGCATAATTTGTCCTGCAAAATGAGTGTGGTGAGTAACCAGCATATAATTACAGAATTGCACAGCTCCCACCAAAGGGAAAAGACAAACCTGCCATTAGAGGTACACAGGAATATGGGCATTTCCTCAGTTTTGTGTCCTGGTTTTTGCTTTAATTGCATTTAAGGGCAATTCTTAAACGTAGTCACTATAAAAGGCAATATTGGCAACTGAGCCTGTGTCTGTGACTCAGCTGCTCTGGGCGGCAACTTGACTTTGCTGCTGGAATGGAAGACATGGCCAGGGAATGCTGGTGCCTGCCCAGCTGGCAGAGAAAAAGAACATCTACTGGTTTTATATGTGGTGGCCCAAGAAGCAAAATCACCAGGAAATGAAAGTGCAGAACTGCCTTCAGTAGCAAATATTTCATTCAGCTTGTCTGGTTGAGGAGCTTACCTTCCCTTGACTGCCATGAATGTATAAATGTCAGCTGATCTCTTCCCCAGCTGTTTCAGGATAAACATCTCTTGGATCTCTTGCTCACAAATCACACAGAAAGGTAATGTGGACGTGCAGAGCTTATTCTTAGGGGAAAAGACACTTGAGAGAAGAATGTAGTTCAGGTTAGGGGTTTCCTATATCTATATGTATCAGCTGGCAGTCCAAGCTGATGGCAGCAGCTGTGGAAGCAGACAGCACCAGGATACAACCATCCAGACGTGGCAAGAGGTGAAAGGGAAGTGAAAGCTGTCACCAGCTGAGCTCCTAGTGCACAGGAGGGGATTCAGTCACAGTAACCTGGTTATGTTTGTCTCTGAAAGCTGCCATAAAAGTTGAGGAGGGATGTCAGTCCCTAAAAAGAGCAAAATATGTAGAGCACTGTGGTTTGGGGAAATTAAAACATGGTCATCATCAGTGAACAATCCCATATGCTCAGGAAGTGGTGTAGACAGCGCTGCATCCAAATTTGTCAGTCCATGGGATTTGCTTTGTAGGCAGCAATGTGATGAGGAATTTTTCCCCCTCATCAAGGCAGCTGGATAAGGTGTTTTCCTTTTGTTTTGGATCCTTAAAGGCCTAAGAGACACAGCTCTGTTACATATCTACAGTGTCAATAGCAACCATTCCTCCAAAGCTTTTTGTCTCCCAGCTGAGTAAGGCAAAGAACTAGGATGACAGGTCTCCAGAAAAGGTTTCCTGACTTTGACGCTTCTCAGAGGTAATCCCTTCCCTGCCCAGCAGCCCAGACAGCTCTTACCTCCTGCCAATGTGCTGCCAGGGATACCACACCTACCCCCACCTCCCTTGCAGGTGTCTCTCCAGGCCTCCCCTTCCCCTGTCCTTTCTCAGAGGGCCGTTTTTCTCTGCCTCTAACCAGTGACAAACATCCAGATCACTCCTGCAGGTCTCCAGCCTGTGTTCCGTGGCTCCCTGGCAGGGCCAGAAGCATTCCACATTCTGCCTGTGGGGTGCAGCACAGTCAAACAGACCCAGCTACAGAACCAGGGTAACTTCCCTTAATTTCTTTTTTACCCTCAGTAGCACCTACTGAAGGATGCCTTGATCCCATAGATGGGACTTCTTCCTCTTCCTGTGTCCCTTCTGGTGTGTCTTTCCTGCCTGTCTGGGTTTGGTTTGTCATGAAGGACTCTCTGCTATGCTTCCCCAAACAAACTTGACTCTTAGTTCTAATTTTCCCCCCTCATTTTATGCACCTAAACCAATGCTTTTTGTCAATCTAATAAACAGAGAAGAAGGTATATCAAAAATACTATTTTTTTTTTCTCTCACCAAGAATCCCAGCACCATCACCTTGTTACACCTTACATAAATATTGATGCCACTGTGATCATTAGCCAAGCTTTCAGTTAACATGGGGAGGAAAAAAGATTCTTTTCCACATGCTCAGGCCTTAATTAAGTTTTCACAGCCACCTTCTGATTTCATCACCCCTCCAGTACAGACACATACAAGTGTGTATACACACATATGTATATACATCCACGAACAAGGACTACAGCATCAGAATGCCACTGGTCCTGCAGTGGCAGCACAAGCCTGATATAAGTTCTGCAACACTTTTAGGAGAGGCCCTGGTTAATTAGAGGTGGGGGTTAATTCCTTCCTTAGTTTAAACAGTGAGGACAACTCACACACTTTTTCAATAACCTGGGCAGCACCATACATAGTCCTCCCTCTGTGTTTGCTATCTGACTGGAGCAGTTGTGGAGAATTAAATTTTACTTTACATCTCTGGTCAAAAGCAGAAACAGCTGCAATGCAGCAGGAACATATTAAGCATTATCAGTAAGTTCTCACTTTTGCAATGGAAAGCATGGAAAAATGAGGTCTCTGAAATCTTGTTGTGTCAGAGCAGGTGAATGATGACAGCTAGGGTCGTATTCAAAGAACAGCACTCTTAAGTAATGCAACGGCTAAGGTTCAACTTGCCAAAACCAAAACAATCCGAAAATCTGCTGTTGTCCTTGTGTCTGGACTTTGTCCAACTGACATGGGTTAAAAACAAGAGTACTTATTCCCCCTGAGCAATGTGCCTTGCTAAACACCCACGTGGTGCTGTGCACCTGGCCACAAACACCTGTCGGGGGTGAGGAGGTGCGTGGCTGGCATACTGGGGCAAGGTCCTAACTGCCTAAGGGCTGGGTTCAGAGGGATGGGGTGTTTGGGACCCTCCCTGGGGTATTTCCAGTCTCACAGACAGGCTTAAATAGAGACAACCTGACCCAAAAACTCAACTGACCTCCTCAACACTCAGCAAGAAAATCCAGTGCAAATGACAGCTTCAAGGGCTCCTCTGGGTGAGCTCCTCTAAGTGCTGGCTGAGCTGTCAATTCCCCAAGCTGTCATTCAGGCAAACACAAGGTAGTGTTTTCAGACTTAAAACGACTTGGGGGTCTTTAACAGGGGTCTGAAACTGCACCTGGACCAGGCTTTAGAGGACAGGAGGGGAAACCACAACAGTGGTTTCAGGGAGGGCATTTGAGGAAGGGCACCGGGCATACAGCAGTCCCCAACCCACAAGCGCCTGCTCAGTTGGAGCTGTGTAGAGTCCAGGTCAAGGTCTGCTGGCAAAACATGCCCCACTCCTGCTGCCTTTGCCTTAACAACTGCTCTGGAGAGCAGGAGGCTTATGCTAGAAAAGGAGAAGGGAAGCACATGCTTATAGAAGTACTAAAGGTTTGAAATAGGTCCCACCAGCCAGAGCAACCTACACGGCCAGGAACAAGCCACAACACTACAACTGTGCACAGGGCCCTCTTCCAAGTGTCAGGTTGGTCCCAGCAGCTCTGTTCTCTCCAGCTCGATTCATGCACAGCCACCCAAGCAGTTGTCCCAGGGAGACGGAAGGGGAGTTTGTGAGGAGTGCAGTGGTGAAGAGGAGGAATTTCTTCAGCTGCCACTGAAGTGATTATGGAGGAACAGCCTTAGGCAACCTTACCAAAGCAGCCGGACAGACAGGATAGGATTCACCATGCCAGGGAAGGAGGATGTCCCGGCTCCCACACCTGTCCTTACCCCTCTCATGCCTCAACAACCATCAATGCCTTTGCAGGCAGGCAGTGATTTGGGTCAGTGCACAGTCCCTGAACAATTTAATCCTGGAAAACAGTAATTAGCTCCTGGTGGTTGGGCAAGCAGGAATGGATTTCCCTGCAGTCACAACTGCTGTGATGCAACCGACAACCTATGGCGTGGGACCTGCAGCTGGGCGAGGAAAGGTGGGAACATGCAGAAGGCTCTAGATTGGTTTACAACAATTTCATAAGCAATCATTAGAGAATGTTACCCCAGGGCTTTAAGCCAGGAATACAATATGCCAAAAATGATGGAAGCATCTGAATGCCTTTCTGCTGGGTATTCTGCAAACTTGGCCCCTCCCCAGGATAAATGCCTGTGTGACAGAGCATCTTATTCCATGGACCATTTCCCATGCAGACACATTTGTGCTACTTTTTTTTAAAACTCTTCAGCTTGAGTAAGGCAAGGTAAGTTCAAAGAAATTCCTGGATTTGGTCAGCTCCTACTAGGATGTCAACTGCCCCTTTACAAAAGTAGGTATTAGTGTAAGAAAAGCATACGGTTTTATATTTAAGTTGATACAGGCAGCATCAGCCAATGTCTTCCTGACAGAAAATTGTGCTCTTTTGGACTAACACACGAGTGATTCCATAGTGTGGCCACTGGATATTATCTTTGCTCCTTATAAACGCCACAATATCTGTATTATTGTCCCACAGGGAACAACAAAGGTACTCCCAAAACAGAAAGCAGATCCAACATCAGCTACAGCTGTTGATGGAGCACATACAACCACCATGAGTGCTAGAACATTTGAACAGTGACAAGTGAGAACAAAGCAAATGTGATATTTTGCAGGACATTTAAAGCAGCCAGGGTGCTTTAAAAAGCAAGGAAGCCTGGACTCCAATTATTGTTCCAGTGGTTAATAAAATCGCCAATAAAACACAATGGGAGGCACTAGAAGTAATCCTCAGCAATTATCCCTTTGACAACCATCTGGGAGGTTCAATTTCACTGAGAGACCTCAGTGTGTTCACAATAATTGTGTTCAACCTCAGGCAAAGTATTGCCCAGATAAGAAAGCACTGACCACCTTATTAAGGGGCTTCCTGGGCCGAACAGTTGAGATGCTCCTTTGACAACAAATGGGATTAGGGGGAGAAGCTTCTGTTAGCTGAAATATTTGATATACTTAAAAAAAAAAAAAGAAAAATATTAAGAACCACAGCAAATGAAGGAAAAGTAAGGGCTATGCTTTTTTGGTTACTTCCCAGATGCTTTTAAATACTGAAGGGAAATTTTGTGCTGTGTTCAATCTTTTCTAAGAGCAGGCACTGCTAGGAGATGTGATCTCCCTTCTCACCCTTCCCTTACATCTGATCAAGCACTCACATGGGCAAAAGCTGAGTTTGAGATTACAGCTGGGAAGGACAAACAAGATGAGAAAACAAAAATAATTAGCCTTTCAGTGTCTTGGCAAATGAAGAAATCTATGCATTTAGGGGTTGCACTGTAAAACAGTGCAACCCCTAAATGATGTGCAAGGGAATTGGTGAAACAGCCTCCAGTGGAAGCAGCCCCCAGTTAAACTAAATAAAGCACAACACAAAACTGTACTCTGGCAATTTTGCTTTTTTTCAGGTGATGACTGTCTCTTACAGAATCATTCTGTTTGCTACTTATGTAGCTACTGTTTATCCAAACTGCACTTCCTGACACACCAATGCTGTTAAAGAGATCCACCCCACAACAAACCAACTTGAAAATTTAAGTTCTTTTGCATCATTCCCACTTTGACACATTATTAACTTTATAGTGCAGCTGGATGAGCCTTTCTCCAGCAACAACAGTGGCTTAAGAGGAGTTTTACCCTCCTTCAGCCCCATGGCTGCATCCTTGGTTTTCCCAATAGATCAGACAACCATACACCCACCTGTCCCACCTCCCATGCTACAGCAGATTGCACAGGATTGCATCCAGGTGGGGTTTGAATATTTCTAGAGAAGGATACTCCACTGCCTCTCTGGGCAGCCTGTTCCAGTGCTTGCACTTTCACTGCTGTCATTTCCCTCCCTCCCACCCACTCCCATTACTCAAACTACTGTTTACGACATTCTGAAACCTAAAAGAATTTCAAAGGTGAATTACAGCAAACTAAAACTAGTTTTTGTTTTGCTGTCATGATTTTATCTCATCTCAGAGCAATGCTTTGCCTATAAAAAAAGAATACAAACAAAAATATTACATGTATTAGAGTAATATTGAATGCAATAAAAACAAAACTGACACATGCAACTTCATTTCTTGATTCCAAAAAGTCTCATCCCTGTATCATATCACAACAGCTTGAGTAGACCAGAAGATTTTAAGGTTTCAACTGTCATATTGAAGGTAATTATTAGTTAATAATATATAGCAGAAAATATTAATAGGCAAGCAAAATTATGCACGTGCTTTGCAGTGAGAAACTCAGCTCCACAAATAAGGTACAGCTCCACAGTTTCCTAATGGAGGAAAGCACAGTGGAGTGCTGAGTTCTTCTAAAGTTTAGGGAAAAGACTTCTCTAAGCCCTTTTGTGAATTTCAGTAGTTGAAGACGGAGGAATACAGCAAGGTCTGTAGTGGTGCTGCTTGTTCCATTTCATGTTAAAAGGCTATCTGGCTTGCTGCAGGGCAAGAAAGAGACTGCAGGCTGTGAATCCCTCCCATTTAGTGCTGGTAAATATGCCTGGTTGAAACCCTCTTGCTCTGCAGCAAGAATACTTGGTACCTTTCCAAGGCCATGAAATTGCAGAACCAGCAGAGAACCAGAGAACCAGCAGAACTGCAGAACCAGGCTTTAATCCATGAAAAAGCTGGAAGCAGGCCTTCACTCTCTGAGGAGGATGGGTAGAATAAACAAGTATTTTTATAGCAGACACCAAGCATTTGAACAGATTTATCTAGTTTCCAAAAGTGTTAATTAAGCTTACAGACTGACACATTAATATATACATAATTTTAATAAGCATTTTCAATGACAGCATGCTCAGGTCAGATCTAGTAGAAAATCACCTCCAATTAATGTGATGCATGCTTATCCTGGAAAATGACTGTATTAGCAGGAAAAAGGCACCTTTGCTTGTCAAGTTTTAACCAGGACAAGTCTAAGCAAAGGAAGAAATACTTGTAGGTTTCTCTAGATGTTTGCATATCCTGAAGACTTAAAAAAAGTGGAGCTGAGTTCAGAAAACCATCCACTTATCCCCATCTCCTGCGACAGCCTCTCCCTTCTCATGTGTAGCATGTCTGCCCTCACATAAATGACAGAATTTCAGTCATCAAATGGAAGACATACAGTAAGAACAGTACTGGAGTCACTTAAGAGGAATAGCTGACACTGGAAACAGCAAATTGCCTCCAAATAAGGAAATGGAGCTGGGTTTTCTGGTGGAAAACAATAAAAGTGCTGGTAGAAAAAAATCCCTAATTACAATGACTACCAAAAGACTGCCAGACAGCTCTGAGAACTTCAGCTTGGTCAGCTACTAAAGGGTTAGATGTGCACATTTATAAGTGACACCAGCACTGAAGAGAATACACATGGCAGCAGCAGGCGAGGAAGCAACCACCTACAGGCCTGCCAGCAAATTCTTCCAAGCAGCTGAAGATACATATAACTAGTAACAATTGCACATTTTCAACTGATTCCCAGTAGAGCCGGAGTCACCTTCCAAGGCTACAAAGAAACCAGATGCACAGCAGCTGAGAGATACTATGTTGATATATAAAGAAAGAATCTGCAAGGGAAATGCCTGTCTGGCAGAGAGGTAACAGTCAGTCTGATGCAGGAATGTGTAAGATACATCTTAGCACTGCAGAAAGGACTGAAAGCCCAGAACTGCTTTAAACAGTAAAGCAGGAGTTACTTTTCCAATACAAAGAAATTTACTTGTTTCTGTTGAAGATACCAAATACTGTTGAAGTACCAGACTTCAGCTTCAGCCCTGAAAGGATGTACAGCCACCAGAACAGCCAGAGATATCCACTTTTGAAAGCAATATACTGGACTTTTATTACAATCTAACTGCACTCTCTACAGCCTACTGCAAATGCAATCCTACACAACAAACAACTGAAGTACCACATTGTACATGGATTTCCATTCCTCTTGGAAGTGCAATATGTTTAAAATCCCTCAATACATTTTGCCGATTAAGTCAACAACAAGCTGTTAGTTCAAACAAGTTTATCCACATCATGGATAAAGAACTGTTCTCCATTAAAAAAGCCTTTTCTCAGTATGGCTCTTTCTTCCCACCAGTATTTCCTTTTGCTTTTTGAACTTGTTATGATTTGGTGATAAGATCCATGAATGTGAAAGTTTCAACATGGTCTTCAGTTTCATTTCAGATGTTTGTCTTGAAAACTCCATGATATCCTCTGAAAATATACCCAGATGTGTTCATGAGCTTATTTAAATCATATTTTGAATTATCAGAAGACAGAAATATTGAAAATTTGTCTTTTTTTTTTGTCTTGACAACAAAAAATGAAGCTTTCTCAGCTAAAGTGAGATTACTCAAATGGATTCCAACTTCCAAGTATAGCAAGATACCAACTTTTATCAGTGTCACTCTGGGTTGTTGTTCCTTACATGTTCCTTGTACCACCTATTTAAATAATCTTTACAGACTCTAAGTTTAACAGGTAAACAACAAGCATACTATATATTACACTGAATCAGGAATATGTATGCTTTGATAAAGCTGTCATAAAAACTTCTTTATATTCAAACTGATGGTGTTTTTTATATTCTTTATAAAACTATAATTCAATTGTTTTAAGATTACTCATACTTATTGTAGCTTTTCATTTAAAGTATTTTGTCTTTACCAAAACAAGTGTGAAATCAATTCTCACTTAGATACTTTTTACCAAATTCTTTCATTGCATTGCCTAAATTTACCCAGAAAGCATCCACTGGTGCTTTCATTGCCACAAAGCACAGTATACCTACAGATAAACCTACAGGAAAATTCTGCCTTCCTTTTTTTTTTCTTTTTGAATTTGGGAGGATCCAAACACATTATCAGCTGTAATATTTGTTCTTTACAAACAGGCAGTTATATAAAATGCCAAACCCCCAGTTATTTAGTCACAGAAACAAGAGCTGTTTTGATAGTTGAATAGCAAGCAACTACGTGAATTTCTAAGCGCATTAAAGCCTCTTTGTACCTCCTACAAATTAAATTACTTAACCAAACTTGTAAAGTGTAATCATACCTGTTCTCTTTGTTGCTGTAATCAGTGGAACCACTTTCAAATCTTGTAGTATTTCCTGCCTTGGTCTCCATTTCCTTGGCTTTAGAAGAGTCTACCTTATGATTATATTGGGAAAGCATCTATAGGAAAGATTAAACAGGAATAAAAATAATTACTTAAGAACTCAAAACAGATGGATTACAGATAGAACTAGGCCCTTTTAATTATAGCATTTTGATATTAAAATTTGTTAGGGAAAAATAGTGTATTAGCTAACCTTTAGAACATTATCTGGTATCCTTGTTATTTCTGGAGGTGGAGGAGTATTGAGTAAATGGTCATAGTCTTCCAGTTTGGGCGGGGAAGGGTCCCCAGTATGTTTAAGATACTCATCAGAGCTTGCAGCAAAAGGAATCCTTTCTTCTTTGCGTGGCATATCTTTTGCATCATTTTTTGTCACTGACTCAAGCTTCCCCCCTGGTGTTACCTGCTGCTGCAAAAGAATTATTAAATGCCTTCAGTTAATTTACGTATGTTAGGTAAAGTACTTAGTAAATGTTCTTACATAATTACTATTAGAAAGAACTTTTATAGTGACATAAGAAAAAATAGCATTGGAAAAGGACCCCAAACTAACAGTTTAAAATCTGCTTACGGCAATGTGTGTGAAAATGTACATAATTGCTATTTACTACCTTAGCTTCTGCTTTTAGCCATCCTGTTTGAAAATCTGGACACTGTGGTGTTGCTGCATGACTGGGAAGAGGCAGTTCCTTTGTCTCTGGTGACCTTGATAATACTGTATTATTTGTTTTGGAGGAGTCCTTCACGTCAGGAGTACAGAACACAAATACCATAGGAGAAGCCATCCAGTCAGCTGCTGCTATTAAGGATGAGCAAAATAAAATTAAAAATATATATTACACACACACATTTATAACTATTACCAGTTCCAGTTTCATTTCCGAAAACAAGTGTATCCTTTTAGTTGATATTTTGCTTGATCCATCCAAATTACAGTATTCCTTAAAGGCAGGTAATGCAAAGTAGTCATTCTAGTCCCACTACTGAATATAACTGGAGAAGCCCAACTTAAATCAGCATTGCTTTACCTTCTCATTTACCCAATTGTCACTATGTTTGTCTCAAGATTTTTAAAATAACCTATTTCTCCTCTCAAAGAAGTCTTAGCGTTAATCCTGAAAGTCTTAAATTACTGTCATGCTAGCCCCTTTCTTTCCTGTCTTTAAACAAATACAATGGGTATTCTCAGGAAAAAAAAAAGGCTAAGTTGGCAAAACAGTATTTTTATTTCAAACATGGATAAGCTGCTGTTACAAAATTATTAATTCGACTGCATAATTCCAATTTGATATGAGTACAAGAATGAGAAAAAATTTACAGGGCGTAAGAAACTTTCCCATAGAAGCCACCAACACTTTTTAGACATTACTACTCATGCATTTTTTAGAATTACTACTCATAAAATGACTTGCCTTGAATTAAACATATTTAACCAGAAACACAATTCAAGTTAACCATTGTGTTTACAATGCACTTGTACATGCATTCTGTAAAAATGCATAGGTATATTAATTTCACAGATTTTTAACTTACCATTCTTAGCTCTCTTACTTGATTTTGATGCAGGAGTAACCATGATTTCCTTGACTGTCATTTCTGGCAAATTCCCTCCATTATTATCTCCTCTTTTAACCAACCTGAAAACCAAATCCCCAATTAGCTCTCAAGTATTACGAAGAAGTCACAATTAAAGGAATGTTGCCAACCTAGTCACTTTTCTAGTATTCACTTATGAATATGCAAGTAAAAAATTAGTTTTCTCAAATATGAATTTTTCATAGATTTTTTCATGTGTGATTCTACTGCAATTTGTGGTATGCAGATGTTCAGTCCAGCCACAAATGATCAAATACACTGAGCTTTCAGTCTAAGGCATTACGAAAAATCCAAACCCAAACCAGACGTCCAGGGTACAACAGATGCCACAGATGATCAATTCTGTGTTTGGGGTTTTATTTTGAACTGCCTGTTGACTATGAAATTATACAGAACAAGAGGAAATCTTTTCTGCTTTTAAACTAATAAGGGTCTTGTGAACAGGAAAAGATTTTTAATTGAATTTTAAAATTTAAATAAAATTGTTTATCTTAATCAAATACTACAGAGCTTTTAAGTAATTTTGGTAATTACATAACTATTTAAAAGGAGAGATCCCAAAATTATTTTAAAAGAAAATTTAGTGACTTTCAAAGTGAAAGCTATTTATTATCAATTCCATAACATTGGAAACAGAATTTTTAAAAATTATTTTTTCATATCCAAGATTTTCTAGTGAAGAAATGGCATATACAGTTAAGAAAAAACTAGGCAAAAAGTGGAAACTTACCTAACCTACACACAAATCTGTGTCTTTAAAGAAAGTTATTTTAAATGTTTAAAAAGTAATCTTAATTATTATAACCAGATTTAGATCTTCTCTACAAAATTTCTAAGCTGAAAAAATCCACCCAATAAACAGTATAAGCAGTATATGAGGCAGCATATTTCACTTAGATGAACACATCTCAAACTTTGGGTTAAATAGAAAAGTAACTTTTCAAGTCAGTTTTGTCTTTGAAGTCTTAGAGGTAGTTGAAACCACATGATTTTTAGTTTTTACAATGAATAGAACCAGTAGAATTTTTAAAGTGGTTTTCATGCATATGATCCTTGTTTTCAAAACAATTTCTCTAAATATCAAATATTTAGGTACTGTCAGCTTTTAAAATGGAACATACTGCAAATACTAACTATAAAAACATGACCTATTAACTATGTGCATGACCTCACTGCTGCAATTATTTTCCTTTATAATTAGAACAGTGAAAATCTAGAGAAGTCTTTTCAAGAGAAGACTGGAGCAAAAGGAATAAACCGTAAGGTGGGGCTTATGTTAGAGACAATACAGTGCTTCTATAAATTTAATGAATGCTTTACAAACTGTTTTCTGTTTATATGTTAATAAAGCTTCTGCAACCTTTATACAGGCTGTGTAATATCTATGGCAGACAAGGCCAGGCTCAAACCTTTGGTTAAGGAAAACAACAGATCACATTGTGTTTTACTATTTCTAGTACATTATGGAGGATTCTTATGGTGCAGTCAAGGCAAAGAGCACTGCAGACGTATTTCATGTCAGCATCTGGCACTGCAATGGGTACATGAAAAGATGTGTAGGGAGTTAAATGACACAGGACCCAGCACCTGAGAGATAACAATCGCCCACCTCAAGACAAAGAGAAGGGCAATAGGAGCAAGAAATCAGTACATCAAGAAGAAAATACAGAAAATTCAGCAGAGAAACAATCCGAACTCCAGTAACTTACTTTTTGATTGTCTGAGAAGTTTTATGAATAAGTGACATCGTATAATCTTCGTTCATACACATGGTATGTTCACTAATGCCGAAGTGTTCGAGTTTTGGCGTTACACACTCGTAGTCATCCATCTTCAGCTTACATTTCGGTGTTTTGGGCAAAGCCCGCGGTGTTCGCAATCCAAGTGGAGTCTCGCTCTTGGCCTTCAGCTGACTCGCACCCGCTGCGTGCTGCGCTTTCAGCGCGCTCCAAGGCCTGGAGAACGCGTACTGTGAGAGACCGAAATCGGAGAGCTGGGGGTTACGCAGCGGGTCTTTGGGCAACGGTGGCTTCTCCGCAGAGGCAGATGGCTGAGGTACATCATTTGCTTTTTCTTCATCAGAGCTCTTCTGAACAGACGTTGCTGATTCACTGTTTGCTTCATCCTCCTCTTCTTTTTAAGAAGAGAAATGGAAAAAAAAAAATATGTCAGAAGTTTGTTTTAAGAATTTATAAAATAAATTGTGACACTTCCCCAGTATTCAAATTTTTTTACTTCTTGTTGTAAAAATAGATTCCTTCTTTCACTTTAAGGTACTGAACCTGAAGCTACAACAGGTATCAAAAGCTCATATGGCTAAGCTATATTTATAAGTCACACATTTACTGAGTTTCACTCTATTGGTAAATATTATTTCTAGGGAAAGTGAAATTCAAGGCTTTTTACATAAGTGTATTTTTCTCCCTGCATGGAGATGAAAAGGTTTTTGGGGAAGAGCAAAGGTTGCACACAGTACTAAAATGCTCATTCTTCAGAAAAACAGTATTGAGGAAAGGTTATGAAGAAGCAACTAAAAACTTGTGAAAGGAGACAGCTTTTTTGGTAACAAGAGTTCACTGCAAAAATATGTAAATGTGTAATTTGTACATTTTTGGAGTTAGATAAACCAAAACACCCCAAAGTGTTGATGAATTTCTGCATGATGTAGTAAGTAAAGAGCAATGATATGGTGAAGGGTCTGGAGCACAAGTGCTGTGAGGAGCAGCTGAGGGAGCTGGGGGTGTTCAGCCTGGAGAAAAGGAGGCTCAGGGGAACCTCATCACTCTTTGCAGCTGCCTGACAGGAGGGTGCAGCCAGGTGGGGTCAGGCTCTTCTCCCAGGTAACAAGTGGTAGAACCAGAAGACATTCTTAAGCTGCACCAAAGAAGATTCAGGTTGGACATCAGTATGAATTTTTTCACAGAAGGGGTAATTAGACACTGGAATGACTTCCCAGGGAGGTGGTGGAATCACAATCCCTCGAGGTGTTTAAGGAAAGTCTGGACATGGCACTCAGTGCTATGGTCTGGTTGACTTGGTGATGGTGAGCCACAGGTTGAACTTGATGATTCAGAGGTCTTTTCCAACTTAACTGATTCTGTGAGGTGGGTAGGGGGCAGGAGGCTATTTAAAGTAATATATCCACTGGTGTGCTGTGGTATTATGTCTTCAGATACACTTAGCTTAAAAGTACAACTTAAAAAACTTAACCTTGTAGCTCTGTTTGGAGACTTCTTTAAAGGCAAAGAGGATATAGGAGGAAAGATACTAAAAAAATCAGAGCTTCTGCCCTATCTGTATAAAACAGGTATAGGAGCTTAACTTGGACATCAGTACAGTTCACAACCACAATTTTGTTTTATGATAATGCTCAGAGAAAGTTAAGACCATGTCAAAAGCTTTTTGAAGCCTGACTGGGCCCTTGATACCCAAAGGAGTATGTGCAGTATTGACAGGTGTAGTACTTTAACTCATTTGGCACATCTGGATTTTTCAGACGGTTCTATGCACATTTTCTGAGTGGATTGAGGACCTCCTTCCCCTCCAATGATCAAGGTGCTACTGCTTGTCACATGCCACCTAATTCCTAAGCATTCTTGTTTAATTTGTGCTGTGAAACAGACATTTTAAGATTTTCTCTGAGGTGATTTAAGTTGATGAAACTGTCACATGTGAATACAAACCAGCTGAGGTGCATCTACAATAGTTCCTCATTCATGAGTAACTGAAGCAGCACAAGTATCTGGGTTATGAAAACAAACTTGCTAACATATTTTCTCAATATAATTATTACTGAAAAAACCCTAAACCCAACACACACTAACCTAAAGGCATGCCAGAAGATCTAATTCCAAGTGTTTGTGTTTTGGTTTATTCTTACAGCACCAATTCCCACAAAATCTACTCTCTGGATATTATTATAAAGCAAATAAAATGGGTGTACTTAAATCTCCTAATTAATAGAAATATACACATAGCTAAAGAGAAACATTTTATAAAAATGATACTTTTTTTCACATGCTGTATTGACAAGAAACATTACCTGTAGAGTCTTTGACATTTGGTTTGTAGCCATATTTCTGGAACAGTTCTCTTATTTTTCCAAGATCTGCTGCATTTCTTTGCATCAAGATTTCACTTGCTTTCATAAACTCTTGAACTGCTTTTTTTTCAGAGCAAATCTTACCAAGACTGGCACTAACATCTTCCTTTGGGGACAGAGAGAGAGGAACATAGAAATACTGGTATTCAAATCATCACACAGTAGGTGTTTACA
The DNA here is from genome assembly GCF_017590055.1 of Onychostruthus taczanowskii. Lineage (NCBI taxonomy): Eukaryota > Metazoa > Chordata > Aves > Passeriformes > Passeridae > Onychostruthus > Onychostruthus taczanowskii. The sequence continues at coordinate 5,924,295 of NW_024502569.1, read as the reverse complement.
CATGAAGCATTTTGGGAATAAGTATTCAATTGCAATTCAGATGAAGATAAGCAGCAAATTTAGGTCTTTTCTATACCTGCAAACCATCAGGTATATATACCTATGGAATACCAGGAATACATAGAGCCCAAGTGTATGGAAACTTATAAAAGTCACTGTAATGACAATTCACAACACGATAACTACTTACTGGTAACCTTGCCAAGGAAATTATATGCTTTTACTCCAGAAAAATATGAGGTAACAGCAATTAGTTTGAACTCTTACTCCATGTGTACAAAGAATAAGTGCAGAGCAAAAGGTAAACTTCACTTTTATATCACTCAATTATTTCTATACTGCTCATTTCTATAACCCATTTTTTCTACTTCTGCTTAAGAAATAGACAACATTTTTCACAAGTTTAACTGCATGGCTGAAAGTACTGAAACTTCTGTGAAGACTGATGTTATCCTAAAGGCTGGTCATGGAAAGCAAGCAAGCTTTTCTCTTTTGTTGGGAGCTGCTGTTCCTGAATCATTCTCTTCATACCTTGGCACCGCTCCAACTTCCTTGTAACCTTTGTTCCCTGCTTGCCCGAGTGACAGAAGTGACTGCAAACTAAGAAACATTGCTAAGCCTGCTTTGGGTCACCCACAAGTTTTTGGGCTTTACCCCAATATCCATGGCCATTATGAGGACTTAGATGTGAGTGAGTAAAAATAAGGGTTATAATTACTGACTAACAAAGTTGAATTGTGGCTTAACAACCAAAAGAGAACCATAAGTTTATGGAACATGCACACACATGTGATTTTTCAAGAAGGAAGCAAGTTAAGAAGTTACCTTCTGAGCCTTGATTTCGCCATGGAGGTCATTCAAGACTGCGAGCGGAGATTCATCTTCATAGTCTTCAAGATGAATGTCCACATAAAAGAGTTTAGAAAATAAAAAGAGATGTCTTAGTGTTTTAGCATGAAAGTAACATTCTACATGGCAGTTTCCTGTATTAGCAGATGAGAGGCTGGCCGTGAGCTGTCAGTGTGCTCTCACAGCCCAGAGAGCCAGGGCTGCACCCAGCGGTGGGCAGCAGGGCCAGGGAGGAGATTCTGCCCCTCTGCTCTGCTCAGACCCCACCTGCAGGGCTGCTTCAGCTCTGGGGTCCCAGCACGGGGAGGACAGGGACCTGCTGGAGCGAGTACAGAGGGACACTAGGTTGTTTAGAGGGATGGAGCTCCTCTCCTGTGAGGAAAGGCTGAGAGAATTGGGATTGTTCAGCCTGGAAGAGAGGCTTCTTCAGGATGAACTAATTGCAGCCTTCCAGTACCTGAAGAGAGCTCACACGAAAGATGGAGAAGGACTTTTTTTACAAAGGCACGTAATGACAGGACAAGGGGGAATTGATTCAAACAAAGAGACAGAAGATTTAAATTAGATATTAGGAGGAAGTTCTTTGCTGTGAGAATGATGAGGCACTGGAACAGGTTGCCCAGGGAAACTGTGGATGTCCCATCCCTGGAAGTGTCCAAGGTCAGGCTGGATGGGGCTCTGAGCAACTTTGTCTAGTGGAAGATGTCCCTGCCCATGGCAGCAGGTTGGAACTAGGTGATCTTTAAGGTCTATTCCAACTCAAACCATTCTGTGCTTCTATAATATTAAAGATGTTGGATTCATACCCTAGAGAGTCAATACAGACAAAACCAAAGAGAACTAGTTCCTGTCAGGTACTTCACACAGCAAAAAACCGCTCTTTGTACAGCGTGTTAAACTCCACAGAGAAACTGCCCAGACTTTCGTGTCGCTGTCGAGGCGGTCACGACACAAAGCAGAGACCACAAGCAGTCTCAGATGGCAACTCTTTATTGTTGAACATGGCTGACCTTTTATACACTTTCTAATTGTTTATGCTTCTTCTACCCTAACTATTGGACACAATAAATCAACATAACACCATTGGTGAAAAGTTACAGTGACTTAACTAACTTTCTAAAAATACTTTGTGCGGCTGTGAAGTTCTCTTCTTATCTTTCTTCAGTTCCTCAGTTCTCTTGGTCTCCTTGGTGACAGCTCCTTATCAGCTTCTTCTTTCTTCTCAGCTTCTTCGCGCTCCTTTAGCTAACAGGCCCGCTGTTAGCCCCTTCCACACTTTCACTTTAACGTTGCAGCTAATACTGTATATGACAGATATTGATAAAACAAGTAGGTTCCTGGGCTGTCAAGAATTATTTGTGTTAAAATCTTATCCCTGAAGATCTTGGATGAAATCAGAAAAAAAGTGATACAGAGACCAGTGAAAAACAAATCTCAGCAGAAAATGGAATTCTTCCATCGTATTTGCAGGTGGGCAGATGAATTGCTCACTTACACAACGCAGCAGTCATTACTTTTTTCACTGGAAACCAAGGCTAATGCAAATAGTCTAAAAGAGGGCACCTGCTACATAACAAGACATAGCACAGAGATAAACACAATTAGAAGCCTGAGCTATCTATCAAGAGAGGGAACATGCCCTGCAAATGTTTTCCTATATCGATCCACGAAAAGAAGGAGAAGGAAGAACGCGCTTCTTATTTCATCCCAGTCATCCTGTTTTTCTCCGTGATAAAAAACTCAGCCACACACTCACAACGGAGCTCAGAGAGACTACGAGACGAGGAGGACCCCAAACTATTCCAAGCCGAGCAATTCCCAGGCTGGCCTCCGGGCCCCCCAAAGGCGCTCCCAGAGGAGCACAGGGGACACCGGCAGGCGAGAACGCTGCGAAGCCACCAGGCCCAGCCGTGCGGCCGCGGGCTGTTCTTACCCGCGTCCTCCCGGCGCATGGCCTGCTCCAGCTGCTTCACCTCCTTCTCCACCGTGAGAGCCAGCTCCCGCAGCTTGCCGAAGAAGTCCCCGGTCACGTCCATGGCTCGGAGCGGGGAAAGCGGAGCGGGGCCGGGGCCGGAGCCGGGGCCGGGGCCGGGGCCGGGGCGGCCCTCAACGAAACCGGGCCGGGCCGCGCGCCGCTGAGGGGCTTCAAACTGCCGCCCGCGCGAGCCCCATTGGCGCGGCCGGGCCCCGCCCGCAGCCGCCTCTCGCGAGAGCCGCGCTCCCCGCCCGCCCGCCCGCCGCCATCATCTTGGCTGCTCCGCGGGGCCGCGCCCGCCGCCGGAGCTTCCCGGTGAGTGAGGCCGGGAGGGGAACTGGGGACTGGGGCAGCGGGGCCCCCGCGCATCCCCGCGGCTTCGCTTCTCAACCGGGCCAGAGAGTGGGACGCCGGCGTGCAGTTGCACCGTGGGAACGGGGTGGGTTGGCTTCTGTTTGCGACCGTGCTGCTAAAAGTGCTTGGGTGACTTCTTGGTCACGGCTGACAGTTCGTGAAGGGTTTGGACAGCTCTCCCAGGCACGTGGTGTGGCTCCGGGGAATGTCGTGTGCAGGGCCAGGTGGACTCGATGTGGGTCCCTTCCAGCTCCGCGTATTCTGTGATTCTCTAAAGCTGATGAAATCCCGTATAATGCTAAACCTGGGCATTAGCGGGTGCGGGACTAATGAACAGGCTAAGGAGGAGCATTTGTAAAGTTTAGACGTCATTCGGCCTTTCCCGCCCCTTACACCCAGCGTGTTGTGTCAGGGTCTGTTGGTGCTTTCCGCTTATGCCACTTGGTCTAATTCAGGATATTGCTTCTCTCTGCCAACCAGATTTCCTCGGTCAGGATACAAGACTGGGTAATTACATACTAATAAGCTTACGGAGAGACTGTATTCCAAAACCTCATGCTGAGGAAAGGCCAGATTTGGATAGAGAAGACAGAGCTGGAAATACTCTGTTTTGACAACACAGCTAGCTATTTGTAGAAGGCATGAGCAAAGTGAACCCGTCATTCTTGAGTATCTGTGACTGGGTTTTTCTTAAATAATTTATGGAGGATATGCTTTAATTGCAGTGTAAGGATAACTGAATACATTCTTAAGTTTCAATTCCCCTTTTCTGATTCTTAAGTTTCCAGTGTATCTGGCCCTGCTGTGTGTGATGGTTTGTGAGTACCCGGCTCTGAGCCTTCAAACCAGCCAGCTAAAAGGCAGTGGAGTGAGTGTAGAGCTTTTAATCTTTCTTGTCAAAGTTTTATTTTTTCCCCTAAGTAATAAGTATTTTATATTTGTGTTTTAAGGCAAAATGTTTTTAACAACAGTATTACTGCGGAAGGGAATTCCTGGAAAACAATGGATTGGGAAGTACAGGCGACCAAGACAGGTTACCATTTCGATGAAGCAAGCAATGGTCCGAAGGTTGGAAATTGAAGCAGAGAATGAATATTGGCTCAGCCAACCTTACCTGACACAGGAACAGGAATACAAACACAACTCGGAAGAGAGACGTGCCAAGTGGGAAGCTTTCAAAAGCCTGAAACAAGCCAAGTTTCCTGAGCACAGATACATCAGTGATCATTTAAACCACTTAAATGTGACAAAGAAGTGGACATGTTGAATAATACAGCACATTTATATTTGTCACATGTTGTGCACTACCCTGGGATCTGCTCTCATACCTGTTATGGTATTTCACTGTAATTAGGGTGGTGTACAAAATACTACATTAAAAGTAGTCCCCTGAAACAGTGTATGTGTTATTATTATTGCTTTGTTAGAGAAGTTCTTTGCCTCTCTACCATCTGCCCACCCTCTTTCTTCAGGGCTTAAACAGCAAGTTACCAGGTGCAGTGGTGGCAATATATAGATAACCTGGTTTAGCTTCAGCTGTCTATAACCTAGATGGCTTCAGTGATTGCCTTCTGAAAGCCTGGAGAACACTCCTGCTCTGTTGAAAGGGCTCAGCTGCCGCTACTGGCCATGTGGCTTGGGCTGGTCACCCTTCCTCAGGGATTGCTCTGTGTACACCAGGTGCTTGAGAAGGACTAGGACACTTGCCATCAGGCATGCAAGGACCAAGGGGAACTAGAACTGCAGAGATGGAGGATGAGGCTGGAATTCATGGAATGTTATAAAATGTTCCATTAAAAAAATTCTGGAAAGAATTGTTGATTTTAACTGCCACTGTCATTGTCATGTCAGTGTCAACTTGGGTGCTACAGCTCTCTTACACAGATTGTTCCTGATCTAAAAGGAACATGGCTGATTCTTGTTTGAGCAGTTGACTTCTAAGTCAGGCTTAGTATCCTGGAGGAATAAGATTTAGCCACAAGTCAGGCTTTTTATTTCCCCACAAGACCCAGTGACCTGGAAGATGTGTCAAGAGTGAGTGTAATCTGAGGTTTGTTGCAGCTGGAGTGTAAAAACCAGAGCAATGGTGCAGTGTTTCCCAGGTAGGCAGTTTCTTGGTGATCTAATAACACAGATGCTACAGCTGAGCACTTTCAGATTCTTTCACATACTTTTATTAAGTTGATGTTGCATTCACTGATGAATTCAAGTGTCAAGTCCATATCACTTTGGAAAAGAGGCTTAAAATGGTACTTTTTTATTAAACATGAATTATACTTCAGAGAAGTATGAACAGGTCTGAACACTGATGTACAAAATCTTGAATGCACTTTCATTGGTTATAAATGGCTTAAGAGAACTTCATGGAAAAGTATACATATGGGGAAATTGCAAATACAATTAAAACATGAAGGAACTTCCAGGCAAAGCAATGTGATTTTATATTTAATTCATTTATAAAAGCCCGTTTCAAAAAGTTACTTCAAGTATTAAACTATAAATGGCAACATTTTCTCTGTGCATAGGATGAGTCCTATCTGTAACATACAAAAAAATGCAAGTGCATCATTATTACAGGTATCTTTTACACATCGTCCCAAACTTAAATACAGCTCATTCCAAGTTTAGGCAGCACAACTAAAAATAACTTTGTGGAAGTAGAACAGCTGGGACATTGTGATTAGTGCAAATGTTGATGACCCTTGCTGGCAAATACAAAAGGAAATGCAGAGATAACCCAGGGATGTTTCATTCATCTAAATTAAAAATGGAACAGACTTGACAGCAGGAATGCTGCCTCTCTCTGGGATAGCTTCATGATTGTAAATCATCATTCAGGAAGATTTAAGTTTCCCACAATAAAGCTGATAACAGGATAAGGGACAGGAGAAATCACAGAGGATCATGCTAAGCATCTGTAAGTTGTCAGCTAAGCAGTGTAAACAGGAGGGAATCGGCATGTCACTCCCAATGCTTTGGTGACAAAGTAATACAAATTCTTAATTTCTGACACATCTGCTTGCCTACTGAGCATGAGCTCTCTGTTTCTTAGGACAGGGGGTAGGAAGAAAGATGGGAAAGCTCCCAAAACCAAAGAAAGCGATCCTGTAAACATTATCAGACTTCACTACCTTATGGAAACAAATTCAAGTAATGGCTTCAGAAAACAAATGGCCAAACACCAGTTTTAATCCGCATTAAAACAAGCTACTTGTAGCTTCATGACGTTTCATGACAGTTACATAATTAAGAAAAATGTGTATAAAAAGCTCTATATACAAAATAAATTGATAGAAATGAGTGTAACAAATGTGTTCAGTACTAAATCACGTCACGTACAGCTGCTCTCTTTGGTGACATTTAGGGACAGAAGAGCCTCTGAAGTTGCACGAATCGCTGTTTTTTAGGTACAGCAAAAAGATGTGTTTGTGGGCTAAAAATAACTGCTGTTGGAGCCTCTCTAAATGCACACCCAAATCCCCCAGTCAGACACAATTTTGGAGGATGTTCTTGGAGAACATACACTATGAAACTCAAAACTGTCGTTGTTTTGTTGTTATTTAACTTTTAAATAAAAACCTGGTCAGTCGGTGCTCCAGACCCAGGCAGATTTGGTCAATCTGTGTCGGAACCAGCGCATCTTGGCAGATCTACCAGACATTAATACTGCTGCAAATGCTGCAGTTTTCCTCCTCTTGCGGCTCTGCTTAGCTACAACTGGACCATACTTCAGTTAGATCATGAAGTCTTTGTGTGCATACTCAGTGGTATTGAAAGTCATCCCAACCCAAAAGATGATTTATAATTAATAAAGAAGAATCACAAAAGACCAAAGGAAAGAAACAGTACCTGAAAACCAAGAGTATTCAGCACTCTGGAGAATGGGACCAGTTTATAAGAACAGCATAGACCAAAAGTAGCTTGGTACTTGCAAATACCACTCTCAAGAAGCAGCTTTAACAAAAATATTACCGTGATTTCTACTGAAATTACTAAAAATAGAAGTGCCCAAACTTCCACTAAAGTAACCCTGGGATTATTTAAAATGGAGGTTTTTAATCACATCTGACTTGTATCAATACAGTCTCAAAATAATACTGTAGGAAGTCAATTAATGACAGAAACCTCCTCTTCCTGCCCTCCTCCCATAATATGCCTTTGGTAGGCACAGCAATGATGTGTGTGTTGTACACTCTGTGAGTAAATAACAGTAAGAAAAAAACCAGTATTGTGTAGTTTCAAGTAATTTCTATTTGTGGTTTTTCCTGCCTTATATTCACAGGGACAGGTTTGTTTCAAGACATTTCAGAAAATGAAATCCTCCCCTACATCAGGCTTCTATTCTCACATTGGGAATTTAAAGCCATTTTAAATTTTTTTGAGTGTGTGTAGATTTTTTTTTTTTTTAAGAGAAAAGCACAAAGAAACAAGAAAGCAGTTTCTGATCACAACTGATGTCAACTATCTTACAGTAACTACTATGTATGGCTTGTAGTAGTCATTACTTCAATGGATCTAAAAGCTTAGGTATTTTCAAGACTCCCTGATACAGAGTAGGCTAAACCACAAAACCAGCATTTACAATACGGCCCAACACCCTAAACAGTTGTTTTCTCAGGATCCATCCCCCTTTTGATCTCCTGACCGTGGGCCAAAAGTACCCCCTGCCTGCAGCCCCTGCCTCTGCTAGCAGGGACACGTATGGCTGCTTGCAGCCCAACAGCCAAAGAACATCCTGCTCCCTCATGGACTTCCTGGCACAGCACAGCCTAGGGAGCACTCAGGACAGAATCCAAAAGCAGAGGATGTCATCCTGGCTGCCTTAGCCATGATACCTCCCCCCCAAAGCCCAGGCCTGCCAGGAAAACCTAACCCCTCCATCCCCCTTGCTGGCATGCCCTTAGAATTCAGCAGTACAATTCCCTTAAAGAACTTAATTCCTTTAAATCAGTCTGGGGTTTCTCTTAGTCCCCGGTTCCCCACGGGAAAAAAACAATAGGGGTTGGGGGTAGTGAATGTGGGAGAATCATCTTTCAATCATTTTACTATGTTTCGTATTTGTCCAAGTGACTTTCAGTAATGCCTGCTTTTACACCAACAGTAACTCTGGCCTCAGGATTATCCTAAACCCATTGCTAACTCTGGCCTCAGGATTATCCTAAAACCACTGCTCTCCTTTTCTCACCTCAAATATGAAGAAAAATCTAGGACAAAATATTCCTGTGATCTGCATAAACATGTCAGAAATGTCAGTTCTTCATGAAAAGCCACAAAAATGTCCATGAGATATACAAAGAAGTGGTTTCAGAAGAGCAGCACTTGTTAGAAAATGCACATGGAGACAGCACAGTCTGTTTACTTGCAGTTTTTCCTGTAGATTCACTATCCTGACTAAAGAAATCAAACAAGTTCTCCTGATGTTGGCCTACAGGATGCATACATTCATGGGGGGGGGAATATGAAGCACTTTGGGGAGCGGGTGGGGAGCAGAGATCATATTGCTGAGTTCAGGGATACTTAGGACATACATTTTGCTTATAGTTCTGCTAGATGATGTCTGTTCATGGATGTGTTATTTCAGCTATAATACATGGATGCAGTAAAAGCCATATGATATCCCAGGCCCTCCATGACAGTTCCACCAGTGTTTGGGGCTGCAAATTTCGGTATTCAGAACAAGCCATTTGAACATACAGTCTTCTTTCTCTCTTATCTTCCCCAAGAAATTCTGCTGGTGTGATACTGCTGAGAGCTTATGTTAGGATGGGCACTTTTCACTTAATGTTTGAGAAGAAAAAGCTAAACTTTTCAGATCAATGTGTAGCAAATGTTTTTGTAAGTTTTGGAATTAGCAAATGCAAAATTTCTTGTACAAAGTTTGAAGAAATATTCTGCAACTTCTATAAAACATGCAAGTTTGGACCATTGCTTCTGTCTCAAGAATATCCAACAGTAAAATCATGTTCATAGGTTCTCAAAGAGTTATTTTTCCAGAAGATTAATATTTAAGAAAAATTTATTATATCCAAAGACAAAAAATACTTATTTTAAACCTTACAGTATACTTGATACCTTAGTATTTCCATCATAAACATATTTAACTCAAGTAGCAATCAGTCTGAGAGACAAACCAAACAGCTTCTTTTGGACTAGATCATCAATTTGACTACTACCTTCAGTCTGTATCAAAAGGGCTCATGTCTATTTGTAATCAGCATCAGCTGAATATCAGAAATCTTACAGACAGAAAAACAGTATTTGTCACTTTTTCCAGGTGCAAAATTCCAGTACCACCCAAAGATGAGTTAGCAGTCTTCTCTGTAGAGAAGTGAGGAAAAAAACCCCCCATGTTGTTTGCTGTAGGTCTTGAGCTAAGGATGGGATGGACTTGATTCCTCAGACAGGAAACAGATTTCACCTTTCATGAACAGGTACATTGCTGCACAAAGCCATCAGTCTTTAGCAATTTCAGCATCACTTAAACTGGACCTGAAAGTGGGAGACTAAAGGATGCAATTTTTCAGTGTACTAACACAGATCTATGCTCCAACACTAATCTTAAGTACCTGATATTTGTACTTTAGAACCAATAAAACCTTGTGCCTTTATTAAAAAGATAAAACAAAAGTATAAAACAGTATTTATAAACCATCAAGAGTCCCATGGAAAAAGCAGTGCTCTGCCGGTTCTGTTTTCTAGCAACACACAACTGCAATATGATTTTTTCAGGGGTACTTTACCATTTTGTTGCTGCCTTACACAGAACACAGCAAACAGTAACAGAAAATGTAAGAACTGTTAATTCCTTTTTGGACTGCCTTTTCCTTGTATGCTGACTGACAATTGTTGGAAGGTAATAATCCATGTTTTTTTCAACTAAAACCCAAGTTTTCTTCTTTGAGCTCTGTTCTTGGTACGGTTAAATAAATCAAGTCAAAATGATGAGGAAGCTCAATCCTATAGCAAAAAAGCAACACCCAAGTTAAAGGCTTTTATGTTGTTGGCATTGCATTGCTCCAAAGCACAGCTAGTAGAAGGAACCCTCAGTCCCAAAAGACTTGGAGAGCTGTGATCATGGGGTAGACTGGTTAACAGGAAGAGAGGAGAAGACATCATCCAGTCCCTTCCCCATCACCTGGCATCTGAACTATGTATAGTCCCACTTCAGACTTGCTGACCATGCTCTAGGCTGACCTTTTTTCTTTTTTTTTTTTCCTTTCCTTCCTTTTCCTTTTTTCTTTCCTTCTGTACTCTGGAGACCTGCTATGGAAGTGACTTCTGCAGTGCCTAAGGTATGAAGTTTGCCTGTGAGGAGGTAAGAGTCTCTGCAATCTACCCCCACCACTGCAGCATAAAAGAAATGCATAGTTCCCACTCTGGACCTTGTGCATCCAAGCAGGGCACTTCTGGATCTGGCCCTTTGGTAGCAGTATATAATTCAGAGTTGCATAAATGCACATTAAGAATCTTAAGGCATCTGTCTTAACTTCCCTGCTCTGCAATAGTGCTTACAAGAATCCATTGTACTGTGCAGAAACTTGAATTTCTTGTCTCTTCCTAAAATGTTCATGTTCCATTTTTTCCTGCTCAACTTCTTCCAAACAAAATTAAGTAATATTCAAAATGTGTTGCAGAAACCTAGTGAAACAAAAGAAGATAATTAATGGAATTATTCAATTAGCTTTGAAGAAACACATCATAGTGCATTACACAAATGCGCCTGGGTAATATGATTTGCAGACTTCTGATTAAGGTAAATAGTTAAGGCAACTTCAACTCAGAAATAGCCTTCTGGTGTGGGTTTTTGTTTCACACTTCTTATATTTTAGAAGCTTATCAGTGCTAAGAACATCAATCCATCACCACTAATCTGCGCCTAAAGTATCCTGGATCCCTGACTGGCAATTCAATTTTTGAATTAAATTGACAGATGTGAGGACACAAATGGTATTTGCCTAGGTGAAGCTGGGGGACTGGCCTTCTGCTGCAAATCAAGCTCTGTACACTAGAATCAGCCATGACTTTGCTTCTGCTGTGGGTTATGGGCCCAAATTTCAAAAATACAACTATTGGCTTGGTTACAGGGTTTTATGGACGTGCATTGAACAGATCCTGGATCTCACAGCTACTGTACAGTTGCTTAGAAATGCAGGACTAGAATGAACCATCTTGGCCTAAGTCGTGATCAAATCCAACGGAACTCAGAATGGTTCAAACACTGGTTCAAACATAACATTACTGAGTTAATTTAAGGTAACACATACCCAAATGCTTTTGCATTAGGTGCAATTATGCAGTTTTATTTATACAGCTTTTAAAACTAGTGTAGTTTGGGCAAGTGTAACACAAGGTACAAATTCTTCCTGTATTAAATCTGGCCTCATTTTAGGAAGAGAGGGAGGACAGAAAAGAAATTAATCTCAAACTATTACCAATTAATTGTCTAGCTTAGAAACAGTCATCTATGCTCCCTCTCTAGGTCAGCGGAAAGAAAGATTAAGACCTTTCTATAATACCCTATCAAAGGCTGCCAGGATGAGCTGCTCTCAGAAACTTCTATTCCGCTCCATGAAGAACAGAAAAGCCTTCGTAACCTATTTAGATCAGATTAGGTCTTATATAGCTGGAGGCTGAAAGGAACCCCTTGCTTGGGACATTCTTTTGCACATTTATATAGCATTAAGAAAAGTTGGAAAGGGGAAACTTAACATTGGTGAGTTCTCATGGTTGAGGAGGTTTTTCAGAAGTTGTAACCAATTAGTCTAATCTTGGTTTTGTATGAGTTTACACAGAGCAGTCTGACCAACATGAGCCCAAGCATCACACCATCACCCACAAAGACCTTTTAGAAAGATTTTTTTTCCTTGAAAATAAACCAACCCCCTCCCAAAACTATAATTTTAGGTCAGAAGGCTCCTTAAAAAAAAAAAAAAAAAAAGGGAAAGGAAATAAAAGTAATCCTAAAATTACAGAGCTTCCCAAATTCAAATGTAGTATTTTATTTCTGATAAAAATGTGAATTACTTGCAAAAACATCATCCCCACTAAAAAAAACCACCACCACCACAACAACAACAAAAAAATAATACAGTGGTAATGATGAGCTATAGCTTCTACAGCTGTTAGTTGACCAAATAACATTTGTTTCTCTTCCAGACAGAAAAACTTAATGGTAACTTATAAGCTCATTACAGTAGAAAGACAACATAAAAGAAGTCTAATTTAGTCACTGGAAAAACACCAAGAGAACTTTCATAAATGCACCAGAACGCACTGTATTTCCTAAGTGCAAAGTGCACACAGGGCACTTGAATGCAAGAAAGATTCCAGAAGATCACTGTCAATTCCAAATGTGACAGAGCAGTCTGTGTGCAGAGACCTGTATTTACCTACTGACCTTCCTTCCCCATGCACATGCAGCTTCCTGAAGAGCAGAACATGGCCCACCAATATATGATTAAGAAAAAGACATTTAAGGAGCTCTTTCTCAAGACAGTGTCTCATCTCAGAATTGCATTTAGCATCAGATTCTTTTCCCTGGTCAGGTAACAAATCCAGCACTACCCACTTTAATCTAAATTGCAGGATTAATCTGACTCAGCCCAGGCCTAGCCAACCCATGTTTCCTGCACTACAGCATTACTCCCATTCTTGTCTCCTCAACAGCCATTCTGAATTTTGTTTAGACTTTGCTATTACTCATCCAACATCAGAGGACTCCTCTGCATTCTGTGACTAGATAATTTTTGACTTCGAGATGTCAATTTTATTCACACATGTACAGAAACATCAATCAATTATGTTAGTCTTACCTGTTTCTCATTGAGATGGTTGTTAGTAATTAGCTGAGATCAGCTTTCCAATGAAACTATAATATGCTTTTTTGCACCTAGAATGTGAGAGAATCTCAATTATGTGTTTTTGCAGATTTGCATAACAAACAGAAAAGATTTCAAACCAGAAAGCACATTGACCATGTTGTGCCTACTTTTACAAAATATTTTCCTCCCCCTTACCAAACATAAAAGATCCCAAGTCTCAGAACTGAAGTGCAAAAGTGGAATTATCTATCCCTCTACCATCACTACCTTAACACAACAACAAATTTTGGAGCAGAACATGGGATGCAAGTTAGCCTTAAGTTCTAAACATCTTGACTTGATTTCATGGAACACATTTTCTTCTAGATCACTCCAGACAATTCCTAAGGACTTTCTAGGTGCCAAAAATAAAATTTAAAAAAAGGAAAATGGAACCACAAACAAAATCGCTACCTGATTTCACACTTTCCTCTTCAGGGCCAGTTTCCACCCACTGACAATCACCGGATAGCAACCGATTTTGTGATTCACTGAGTGGTCGCGTAGGAAAGGACTGATTGGCTACAGAGCTGAAAATAAGCAAAGTCAACAGGAATTCTGTAATACCAGTAGCTGCTTCAGACATTTCCAGAATAGTGAAGTCACTTGAAAGCAAAGCTAGTAATAGAAAACCCTACAGTGCCAACTGGAAATGGCCGCATGCCCCCAGCCCTAATTCCTCTACAGGCTTGTTCCAGTCATCAGTCTAAAATAAACTCCTACCTGACACAGGCCACTCACTTCTAATAGAAAAAACCCATGGATTGATACACAAGAAATGGCACCCTGACAATAACACTGCCATACAGCTAAAAAGAAAACCTACGCAGTTCCATCTGGAAGAGCAACCAAATGCCATCTCAGCCCATGCAAATGCCAGGGCCTTCCGAAACAATCTTCTGAATGTAAAAGAATACTTTGCTGTTTGCACAAGGATCCTGTTCTTGTGTAAATTCCACAGCTTATGTTGCACTGGAAGCAACTTCTCTGTATTGCCTTTGAATCCTCTAATGTCTGGTAACTCAGGTGACTGCTGTTGGCAACAACCTTCAGTTTACAAATTCATTAAACTGTGCCGAAGACTTCTAAAGTGGAAAATGTAAACACCTCCAGAAACTGCACACAGAGACTCTTGTCGCTTTGAAAATACACTGAAGATACAAAACATGCAAATTTGGGAGGATAAAAAGTAATGAGCTAAAAACCCCAGCATAAGAGATCTACTTCTCTTGCAAACTGTCTCAGCATTACTTGTTTAAGCATGCTCGAGGAGATGAAATACAAATAATACCTTGCCTTTCCCAAAAAAAAAAAAAATCCAAACCAAGCAAATAAACAAAGCATTTTTTTTCCATGGACAATTATTCAGTCTTCCCTAGGACTTTTTTGATTGCTGTTAAGAGCCAGTAAGCTCCCTTACTTTCTATATTACTGTTTTCTTAGAGCCTTATCCTCTGTTACAACAAAACTAAGACGCAGTCAAGTTTTTAGTCTTAATCTATTCTGTCCTTCACTGAAGACTTACAAACTTACTCTGAAGATAACAAGAAGCATAAAGAATTCAAAAACTACCTTGGAAACAATTTTTTTCTCTAGGTAAGTATGAAACAGTACAAAATCAGTATTTAAGTGCTATAGTCACCTTTTGGCAGGTTCATTTTGGCTTGAGACTGCAAGTTGCTCTGGATCCATAATCACCAAACGAGTTGGGAAATTACATCCATCACCCAAACTAAATGAGAAACAAAGACTCAAATCACTGTAGGTAGCTGACTTAAGTGAACTGAACAAGGACCCATCCAAGAAAGAGGCAAAGGCTACAGAGTCAAATCAATTAGCTGAGCACAGTGCTGAACTCCAGACTTTAGCAAGGCAGCTCTACCACTAAATCAGATGATCAGTGAATTGAATCTTGGAGCTCAATTGACTCCCACTCTAGCACTGAGTATGGATTGCTGTGCACAGGCACAAGTCTGTGGATTTCAGAAACACAGATGTATTTCAGTAGACTGTAGCCCTAATCTTCCCCCAAACCAGCATGCACACATGGTAAGACTCTCTGGTATTTACAACCTCAGAAGCTGTATTAAATAACATTCTGGTGGCCACTTCACTCATAATTTTGAAAATAGCTAAGCCTTCTTTTAAAGTCTATCAGGATAAAATGTGGTAGCAAAACAGAGCCATCTACAGTGCTACCACATCTGTTTTGTGGTAGCAAAACAGATCTAGCGGAGCTTCCCATCTACAGTGGAGCTTCCCTCTTTAATCACATGGTAGTTGAACAAACAGCTGAGTCAACTTAAGCTGCTGGCATTACCTCTGCAGTTTGATATTAGACCTTAGTTTGACAAACAGGTTCAGCAACATTTTTACCTGATACACAGTGCCACAGGAGCAGTGTTGAAAGTTGTTACTTCATTCTGCTGAAATCTGGTAGTGGTTGGAGTGGGCAGCATGTCAGTCTTGCTTCATAAGGCTTGTCTGCAACTCCCTAATGCTGGCTCAGCTGACATTTTAATTCCAGCATTTTTATTCATATCAGATTTTTTCCCCACTGTTTCTTATTTACATGCACTTTCTAAGATGGCTTTTGATTCCTAAAGTGTCATCCACAGCAAAAGGAAAGCTGTCAAGTTTTTCCAGGGGCAAGAGAGGGTATTTTTAAGCTGATGTTGTTGTGATGCAGCTGTTTGATCTCCTCTGAGTTGCTGATTTCTGCTCTATAATCACTGAGACTACCACCTAAAGGTGCACAATTTTTGCAATACACTTCTCAAACTTCTGCATTTAAAAGGTTCTTGACAACAAGCTCCCTGTCTTTGAATGAAAACCCTGTGTGGAGTTTGATCGTTTTCTCTTGCACATTTTCCCTACACCAATATTTATTGTACTGCATATACAAGTTGGCTTTTCAGCTGTGCTTTATTTTTTTAGTAGAAAGGGAAGCAAGGTGGAAGTCATGGAATCAATTAATTCCCTAATTCATTACTGTTCAGACGGAGTACCTGGTAAAGATAGGAAGTAACCAATACTTCTTTTCATCTCCAAAAACTTCCCTTAGATTTTTGCTGCATCCAAGAGAAAAGCCATTTTTGTCAGGACCGTTTCGAAATGTGGGTGCACGGAATGTTTCTGTAAAATAAAAACATGCAATTCCTTAAACCAGTAAGGAGTCTGGGAACATGAAGAAAAAAACCCCAAACTTCTCTGCTGTGGAGCCAGTTTTGGGCAAGGTGAGGTGATGTTGATGTATATGTTATGGGGAGAAAAAAATTTAAAAATCTCAAGTAATCATAGGGGGAAAAAAAAATCACAGTGTTAGGGAAAAATAAGAAAATCAGGTAAGGAGAACAGTCACCTTGTCAACTTTCTCTCTTTACATTTAACAAAGTCTGAGATAAAGCTAAGTACCATGAGCATGCCAAAGATAACCACATATTTCCCTTATTCCTTGGTGACTTGCTCTCTCTTCAGCCTTCTTTCAGCAGATGACTTTCCCTTTTAGGAACAATTTACCATAAGCACTGCTGGACCTAAGCCCATACAGAAGAGGTTTTTCCACATCTGCCAAATTAGGAAGCTGAATTAAGAGCTTCCCATGCTATCAGAGGAAGATGAAATCTATTACATTAGAAACAGACACACCATGAACTATAGCAAAGCACCATCATCTTTCTACTCAGTCCAGTTACACCCTTGGCCAAGAACTGAGACGACTCATTGCTCTCCCTCCATACCAATATCTTGTATTTTAAGATAATGATCCAGAAAGCAGATAAAGAACTGTGTTGCCAATTATGACCACTGACTTTTGGGTAAGGAATATATTGAAGTTTTCTTCAAAGCTAAAAAGAAACTGTGAATATTCCTTACCTGTAGATATGTCAAAAGAAAAATAATTCAAATAACTGTACTATCAACCAATCAAAAAAATATACCAAAAAAATTCTAGCTGAAAATTATTTTACTTTTAATCAACCCACTTATTTTTGAGGCTAGAAATTTAAATTCCAATGAAAGAATGAGATTTTGACTTACTCAGTTGTAGAAATACTCATCAGTCTCTGTCCCCCCACACACTGCAAAAACCACTCTTAAGTGTTTTCTAGCAAGAACTTCAAATGCTTTAATTAAATGCACATAGCTTTTTTATGCTGATCAATGCCATTTAAAATGTTTAGGCATAAAATGATGGGATTCTCTTATTACCTAGGAAATGTGCATCAGTGTTTTCATTTTTATCACACTGTTACAAGCCACTTCCTAATAATGTCAGTTTTCTTTCACAGGATTTAAGAATACTTGTTTGTATCTAGTTCAAAATGCAGTACATGTTCATGTACAGCAGAGCCTCTGACTTGGTAGGGGATACCCAGCTACTCAAAGTATTAGAACAACAGAGCGGCAAGTAGCAATTGGGTTACATCACACTTTAAAATCACAACAAAAATGGATGATGCTGCAGAGGTCTCAAAAATACAAACAAAAGAAATAAGCAGTCATCATGAATCTGAATGCTTGGTTCCAGCAGAGGACCCCCCACAGGCTTCATCTTCCCATTTTTTTCATCTTTAATTACTTCCACCAAATATGCTTCTTATTACACAGTATTGAAAAAATCCATTTATATGTGATGACATATCATATAGGCCTCACATTCTCACTGAATTGTTGTTCTTCTGGACCAGGAAAAGTTTCATATCCTGGTCCTATATATGAACTGACCTATAGTTGATCTGTTTTTGCCAACTAGCCAACAGTGGTAGCTGAAGAGTGACAGTATGCTGATGAAGAACATGGCTGCCACAAAGAAAAGGAATAGTACGTGGAACTTTGCATGGGTATCTGGCAATTCATTCTGCGGAGAAAGAGAGAAAGAGATTAATATGTTAACACTTCTCAGCAACTAAAGTACTATTGTTCACTTCCTGCCACACCCAGACTGCTATAGGTCTTTCACCTCAGTTTTTGCCAAGAAAGAAAAGCAGCAGCCTTTTTTTCCATGTCATGTTAAACAACAGCATTTAAATCTCATGGGTACCCCTTCCCCCATATTTAGTATTATTGTGAGTGCACTTGTTCATCTGTGGTTTTCAAATACACAGTAGGGGGCAAGGCAAAACATTTTCTATACCAGAAAATGTTAACTGTGCAGCCAACAGCCAAAGAGACATGGGGAAAATATGTCCAAAGTCACTTCCTCTGAAGGGGAAAAAAAGGGCAGTTCCTGCCACAAGGCAGTAATACTGAACCTAATTCTCAACTGGTATAATGAACATAAAAGGTAAATGGCTGTCATGAACAAGTCCTAAATAAGACATGGGATAGAGCTCCAATTTTTTATTACCTCTAATGTTTAAGCAACAACAAGCATGTACCTAGCAAAACAAATTTGCCACGTCTGACCAGGTAGAAGTGAATCACCAGAAATCTATGTGGAAAACAACAATTTCAGTATAACCACTATAAAGAAACCAATTCCCACCCATATCAAATTGTCAATTCCACCCCAAACTATTTTCAGACTTTCAAAAGGCCAGTGGGATTTGTTATAATACTATTCCAGCTCTATATCCTCAAAATCACAGCACTTTCAAGGAGCTGACCTTTAACAACATTATGAAAGCAGAGAGGCTATTTTTACTCAGCTATTTACTTAGCATTACTGCCATTACTTTTTCCATTAGCACATTCAGTACACCCATTTATCTATGGCTGACTTTCTTTTTTAAGCTAAAACACATTTCAATTAAGATCAAGTGCACATAGGTATATCCATTTCCCTGCACATGGCTTATATTTATAGGCAACAGTTTACTAGTTTCCTTCCTTCTGTGATGATGTAAATACCTGCCATGAATGACTGGACTAGAAAAATTGTAGTAGGAACCACATTTAAATAATGACAGCAATATTGGATTTTACCTTTGGACAATTCTCTGCAGCTTTCCTGCGGCAAAGCTTTGTGCAAAGAAAGACAATTTATTAAACACTAGTATTATGTTAAGACAGGGTGTTTGAAAACAGCACGGGCTTTGTTAAGGACAAAATGGTTGGTGTACAAATGTGCTCTTGGATGTGCCAATTTCCAAAGCACATCAGCAGCTTTAGCCCCTGTTCTCCAAGAAAATGAAGAAGTACACAAGAGCCTGCTACTAACTTCCAAGGCATGAAATATTCTACTGATGCATAATGTATTGGAATTCAGATTGGGACTGGATCACTTTCAACTGGTTGCTCAGCTTGGTCAGCATGACTACACCAATTTCCTTCTTTGCTAGTTATTTCCATCACAAATAAGAGTTATGTGAATATTCTGTATGACAAAGCCGTTACAAAGGTCTGAAAAGCTCAGAATACTCCTGAGGTATAAAGTAATGGTTTATTAATTACAAATCTTTCTGACTTCAGAAGATATCCATTACCATTAGATGTAGTTTTAGCCAAAACCATAAAAAATAAATTGCCATTCTTTGCACAATTTTCTTCATTTAAAAGAGATCAGATAACAAATCAGTACAGTTTTTCTTCTTCCTAACTTCCTTCAATGTAGAGCAGTTTGTAGGATGTATCTTTAGTACAACACCTGAAATTGAACCAGTGCTTGAGAAAACAAAGGAAGAAACAGGAAAGCTTGGTTCAAATTAGCTTTTAAATTCTGAACTTTATACCTAAAGAGTGGTATCTTGGCTAAGATGCTAGCACTTAACTGATCTGTTGTAGGCAAGATGTATGGCTTTTAAATTCCATTAACATGTGCAAAAAGCTTAGGGAGAGCTCAAGCATCTACACTAGTCAGGCAGATATACACAGCATTTTCAAAAGTGCTAGCTGCCATCAGATAATTCTACAGTAAGCAAATGACAAGCGAAGTCCAGCTCTCTAAACTGCCATTTAAGTTCACTTTCTTTTTACTGGCCATTTTATTACCTATTTACTGACAATTTGTGCAACAGTCACTCTTCCATCTGCAGTAGGGATATATTGTGTTTTGCGATTCACTGAAATCCAGCCTCACAAAATACTCCAGTTGCTGCTTATTCCTAAGCTTCATGTCGAAGCAATAGTAACTCTTTCTACCTCAAAGCACACTGCAGTGTTCCCCACCTACCCAACTGATTTTTGCAACTTGAATTCCTATGACTTTTTTGAAACTACATATTTAAACAAAATAATTCTCTACAAGGAATTCTGAGGAGCTTATTCTGATGTTAAAAGAGCAGCAGCAGCTTAGTCTTTGTGTGTTCTGTGGGTCAGAAAATCTAAGTTTATTTCACTTGCATCTTCCTAAACCAGCAGCTCTAAAACCTGGAGGATTTTTTGAATTATGCATTAATTATCTGCACGATCCCCAGGGGGCATTTACCTCTTCTGACTACCCAGTTTCAGCCACTGGTTCTAACTTCCTGAATGACAGTTGCAGAACTGAAGCATCTTTCAAAAAAGGCCAATTCTTTACTGGAGAGAAGCATGCAGTCTTTGAGTGTGTATAACAAGCTTATTCACAGTGGTGTTCTAGCAGCAGTCCACATGACCCCCGCATGTGAAAAGAGAGCAAAACTTCAGACATTGGTTATTTAAGATCATTATGCTCAGCAGCAGCACAGAAGCAGAGACTTGCAGGTGAGAGAGCTGCAGAGTTTACAAAAGAAAGCAATTTGCAAAACACAATCTGGACCTTAGCGCACAATAGGCTGAAGCCAGTCACTATTCAAGAGTCCCCTACTAACTCTTTCCAAACAGTCACTTGATTGGTATCAGGTCATAAAACCCCTCAAACAAAAAGGGCTGTCTGAGCTTGATTTGTTCCTCATTTTTCAGGACATGTATCACATCCTTTATTTAGCTATACTCAGGAATGAAAATTAAGCTGGACGACAGTGAAAGACACTGAAAATGTCTGAAAAACATAATGGTTTCAAAGAGGTGGCAGTGCAGCAAGAATAAGAACAGACACAAATATAAGCTGGGAAGCATCACCTGCACTGTGTAAACAAGGCATCAAGCACTGGTCATCCAGCCAGTGTTGGTGTTTGTGTCAAAGACATTTGGTTAAACTGGCATTTTATCTTTAACAACCTCTGAGGTAGAAATAAATATGTCATGAATATAGAAAAAGCAGTTATAGATATTAATAAAGAAATCAGTCACATTCCCTTGATCTACAAAACAGATTTTAACATCAGCATTAGGGTGCAAGCCTGTGATAAACACTTCCAGCCAGTGTAGTTGTTCCACTATTGTATGCACAGAATCAAGACCTTTCTTCAGCACTTCTGCATAGAGCATGAAATACGCTGTGTAAGTCTTGCACGTGCAAGTAGAAATACAAAGGTTTTCTTCAAAAGAAGAATTTGGTAGGTGTGCATGTCTCACAATGTTCCAAGTATCTGCGTAGGAGCATCATGTCTCTATGCAAGTATTATCAACAATGCAAAACAATGGATTGCTACATTTGTGTAGTTAGCACATACACCTCCACAACCTTGTAACAACTTCTTCCCCCAGGCTGCATTCCCCAAGAAGCAGTCCATACTTCTTTCCAACACTGGATGTATCTAGTAGTTTGTTGCACAGTCTATGAAAAACATCTGTGACAAAGCAAAAAATAAGCACTACCTTCTGAAGGGATACTGTAACATTTCCTGTAGTCAAGCTTTGGGAGGAAAAATCAACCTTGATTTGCTCAGTTTTAAAGCATGCTGCTGATAACACCAAGCTTGTGGGTTTTTAATCCCCATATGGGCCGTTCACTGAAGAGCTGGATTCGATGATTCTTGAGGGTCCCTTCCAGCTCAAAATATTCAGTGGTTCTGTGCATCTAGACAGCCTCAACAGCAAATGTCCAAACAGCAATCTGTCTGATGCTGTAGCAGACAAAGCTGAGGATTAGCAATATACTGAAGCAGTCTACAGACAGCACGTGTCAGCAGCATTCTGCTTTGCTTTGCATACAGATGTAGAGAGAACCTTCCAAGAGAGCACTTGCCTAAAAGCTTATGTACAAGAGACATACAAAAATTTGCAAGCCTACATGATAATGGAGCTGCCACCTCTTTCTGGAAATGTACTTTATAAGTCAGTTATAAACTCAGAAGTGTCTTAGCTTTGTGAAGTGGGTGACTTAATGTGCGTAAAGTGAGTCAGAGACCTATTCTGTTCATAAGATCAGGGCATCGCCAGATTCTGTCTTGGAAGTATCCGGAATTGAAAGTAAGTACACAACTACATTGTCTATTGTTACATTTCAGAAGTAGTCCATTCTTGCAGGAAGCATTTTCAACAACTGAATCAGTAATAAAAAAATTAATCCCTCTTAAGTTTACTTCCTCTGCTCGAGAGTCCACTTCAACATTGTGTCCGATGAGCTTTGGAAGAGTCCTGCTGCAAACACTGGTATTAAATGTTTGTTCATTGTAGGCAGTTGTCCTGTGGCCTTTTTTTTTTTTGCACTAACAATTATAAAGTAATGTAACAAAGCAAATTCTTTTTTCTTTTTTTTGCTCAAGCACTGACTGGTAAATAAGCAAGAGCGCATCTACAGTTTCCTTAGAAATTGCATACAAAGCACTGGAAAGCAGCCAGGCAGATGTTTGGAAATGGCACATTCACAGATTGAAAATTTAACTATTTTACAGCCAAGCAAGACTGAACAGCAGAATCAGACCATTTAATTTGAAGTATCTTTTAAGACCCAGCTATGACTGATAAACATGTTTATGGCTTTCATCTCACAGTACTGACAGCTCAGTTCCCACATGGCTCCTTGCTCTCCAGTGACAGGCTGCTATACAGAACTCACAGGTTAAGAGAAATGCAGTACTTTGGCAGATCAGACCCCCAAGTTTAGATGAACACAAACTTCTTTGCACAGTTTATCTTACCTAATGCCAACTGTCTCAAAGTACAGCTATTTTGGATACATGATCAAGCTTCTCTTACCCTGACATGGCAGCAACCTTTTGCTCCAATAAAGCAAGTATCAGTATCTACTGCTGCAGATAATTACTACTTTTCCCAGTTACTCTGACAGCAGCCAGCATTTAAGAAATATGTGGTATTATTTACACAAAGATGCGATTGAGACCTTCCACTTGTGGTAACTTTTAGCGTGGTCATTAACGGAAATGGATTAAGGGAATTCTGCCACTAAGACTTCAGCCTAGGGATGGGAAGGCACACTACAAGTTTTTGTAGATGAAAGGGAACAACTAGAAGGCACTGTGTTCAGCCTGGAATGTGACTGGAACAAAGCTGATAGGAGCAATATAACAATGACACACAAGGATGGTTGCCTTCACATAAATGTTATTAAACATACTAAGATGCATGTATGTGTGTATTAACCATTTGACAACTAACAACAGTTGCAAGGAAGATGTATAGACTTCATACTGTACATATCTTAGCTTTCTATTCATACCAGGTCATAAAAACCACTAATACAAAGTTCAAACATGCCTATGTAGGGACTCCAAAACAGAGCTCAGACAATTCCCAACAAATAAATCTGCCTTATGTGACAGCAGACTATCCATAGATAAGTCTGGGAAGATACAAAATTCTTATTTATATTCCACATTTGTCAGTATTTAATATATACACATATATATATATAATCATACACATATGCAATTGTTTGATAGGGTCTGTTCCTTCTTTATCTACATATCTGTATCTCAGTCTCACAAAAACCTGAGCTGTGCCATTCAATTTTGATGGAGCAGAGAAATTGCACAGTGTCTTCATCAAAACTCCTTCCCCCCAGTTACTCATCCCGTGCAGTGTAATACATTTACTTCATCAAAATTCATAAGGTTCTCCTGCTTCAGTCACTTTGATTGATGTCATTAATGATAGTGAACCACAGAACAGAGTAAATTGTGAATGACAACATGCTGATGCAGCCTTCAATAATACATGCAGGATTAAACAAATGAACAACAACCAAAAAAAGCCTTAGAACTTACTGTCCAAAACTTTATGAAGTACTGCAAGACTGTAGCAGCAACAAACAAACAGTACAGTAAGGAATACATTAAAAACAGGAGGAAGAATTTGTAGTTAGAAAATCCCACACAATTATTCACCCTAGAAGGAGGGGAAAGAGAAAAAGGTTACTAAGGTATACAAAAAATAAAACAAACAAAAAACCCACAATACATTGCAGAGCAAAACGTGTATGATGTCAGTGGTATGGCCAAAACATTCTGGCACCAGTGTTTCAGAAACATTTTAAGCCACTACTTTGAAGGAAATTTCTCAGGCTGAATGATCTGGGCCTCTCACATGAATTTTGCCCCCCATGATTCTGTAGGACAGGACATGAGCTGGCAAAGCGTTACAATACAGACAGTCCGTACAGGAAGTTATTCCCACTACAAACTAACTGCAGTCAGCAGAGAAAGCAACAGGAACCTCACCATCAATTCCAGTGCATGCTGCTTTGGTTACAAAACCATCCCTAAGTCAACTACTGGTAGTAATGTTTTTTACAGTGATAGCAGATAATATTTTTACTGACTACCAGTGAATACAAACTGCATAAGAGTCTGTCTGAGTGGGTCATACATATCATCTAGAATTCAGAAATTGCTCTCCCACTGCAGTGGGTATCTCCTCTCCTGCTAACACCAACAGACTAAACAAAAGAAAGAAATGGATTTTCTCACTGGTCTCGTTAATGTCAAGGTTTCTCTATACAAAGAGAAATTGCATGATTTGGACTACTGGGCTTACAACTTTACACGGCATCACACATTTATTCCACATATTAAAGAACTTCAGTGGAAATCAAGGTTTACTCCAGAAGTTCATTTTTGAAGCAGCATCTAATTAACCATTCTTATACTGATTTTTTTTTTAAATAAACTTACCATGGACAGTGGTGGTCCATTTTTAATACACATCTGAAAGAGAGAATTTCCAGCAAGTTAAGACAAAAAATACATTTTCTTTCCAAAACATGCTACTTTAGCTTCTACAGTTTTGGGTGTTGTTTTTTATTGATTGATTTTTTCAAGAATTTTGGACTACTGTATCTTTTCCAAGCCCTTCTCAATCATACACATTCTCTATATTTGAGCAGCTGTTCTTTCACCCAAAAGTACCAATTGAAATTCAGAAGAGTTATGAGGAGAGTTTCTTAAATTAGCATGGGGAGCACTACTGAGCAACACCATGTACCAGTTCATTAAGCCACACTAGTTTTATGTGCATGCAGAGAAAACAAATCCAAAGGATCTGTCAGGGTTATGTGGATAAGGTGTGTTACCTGGCATTCACTTCAACTAGGTCTACCTTAGGGCTATTTTTTCTACCATTTTGTTTGCTGCTTGTCTTTTTTTTTTTTTTTTAAGGTAATGGAGGAAAAGATCAGCACAAAGGGCAATTTGAATAGTTCACATGCCACTTTAATCCACTTTTAAAGTAAAGACAGATACTGAACATTTCAGACACAGAGACATTCATTGTATTTGCTAACAAATTTGATTTTAGCCAAAAGATGTGTATTAGGTTCTTCAGTTAACGAGATTTCCTCAAGCTCAGCCTACTGAAGTCTCATGCATAGCACCAGCCTGCAGTGCCTGTGCAGACTCCTCTGATGACTCACAATGAAATAGGGAATAGCAGTGATGTTTTCGAAATGTTAAAGGCATGTGACTCTACTGTCAATTTCTGAGATAAACATTTTTAGCAGAACACATCTGTTTCAAAGCTACAGAAACAAGATACAATGAAACAGTTCAATAATAAGCTTTAGCTGATGCTGGTATCTCAGACCTACCTTTCTTTACTTTCAGTCTATTTTTTTACTTTTTAATTAGTTTATTTTTTAATATAAGCTTTGTTTTACAAAGCTACAAGCAGGTTTCCTAAAAAGTTCTGCTACTTTAGACAACAGGGCTGTACCATGATATTGCACCAACAGAAGGAACTGACCCACTGAAGACATGAACACACTAAAGTGACGATTGCAGGAAAGAGAAAATCTGTAATTCCAGATTCAGACACTTACACGTCACATGCAGAACAGTGGTGGCAGCGGTCAGGTTTGATCAGCTGGCATCGATCACAGTATCTGATTGCTGTATTTAAGTGCAAGGGTCAGGTCAGTAGAACTCATTTGATTTTATGAAAACTTTCCCCCTCAACATGAACTGAATCTTAAAAGAGCTTCCTGCCCTCCCATGCCACACCTGTTCTCACAGACTGTCACATACCTAATCTCATACGATATGTAGTTTTGATTTTTTAAGAAATTTAACATATGAAAGTATTCAAAAGTAGCTATTGCTACTCTACTGAGTCCATTTTCATTTACTCTTTGACTCCCATCCTTCATCCTCTGGCACTGATCCCCCTTTCACCTCTGCACAGGGTACTACTAAGGCATCTCATTGTGAAACTGCATTCCATCAGCAAGTCAACCTTCTGCACTGGCTTTCTCTACCCACTTCACCAATGATCTAGCAAACTGTTCAGTAAACCTAGCAAAACAATGATCTAGCAGACTGTTCAGTAAAACAGTTCTTCCTCATCTTTCCTGGATATTTTTAAACAGACCTTCAGGTTTATCTGAATGGAAATAAGACACCAGCACTGGCAGTTTGAAAGCAGGAGGAAAGCCGACACCTACAGCTAAACAGAACTGATAAGAGCTAGCAACAGCCTCCCAGACCACTCCAGGAACTTAAGACTGGGATTCTCTTAAACGGAGGCTTGTATTCAAAAGAGCCAGGAGTCCTTAGACTTTCTTTGGAAAAGTCACAGTAAACTTCAGCAATGGTTATTCTGAGAAGTTTATATTTTTGGAAACTCTACAGGGTTGCTAGTTTCAAGAAAGAGAAAAAGATAGATACACTTATAAAAGCTATGGATTTTTAAAGAATACACATATGCATAAGACAGCACTTTCACAGATCATTCACCTATAAATTGGAATGAAATGCCTATGTATATTAAAAGCAAATCCAGAAACAGTCCATAAGTAGATTTGTACTGAACTGCAGATGGGAATTAAACAACACTTATTTGTTTTTAAATTGCAAAAGTACGTTAAGATCTTAAGTACATTTCTCCTCATGCTGAACCAAAACAGCTCAAAAAGAAAAGTTTAATTGGAGAGAAAAGTGATTACAAAATTGAGCAGCACATTTGATTTTCCCTTTTTCAAGCTATCTTAGCTATATTTGTTTGCTGTGTTTATTTTAATTGCCACAGCTGGAGATAACTGCTGTCATCTCTCTTCTTGCTAGAAGATATTTTTCTTTTTTAATTTCAAGTAGTGGCTTTATGTTGAGAACCCCAGAAAAAGGGCTGCACTCTCTCAGAGGGATTAAACACCAGGACAAACAAATAACAAAACATCATGGCATTTGCAATATGTGCTTAATATATTGTTCATTCAATGGCAATAAATGAATAAACAGCAACTTGAGGAGCATAGAATTATCTTTATATCTCACCTCTCGATGCTGTTGTCGTATAGATAGGTAAGTCTTTGGCAGCTCTTCTTAAAATCTCCTGCTGGGATTCTGGTCTCTCTTCTTTTTCATATTGTTCTTTATCAACTTTTGACAAGCAGAACTAAGAGGGATGTAGAAAATGGATAGGAGGGGAAAGATTAATTATTACTTTGTTTTCCAAGGAAAAGACCCTTTAGGTGTTGCCATCCACTGACCCAAAAGCAACACGTAAACAAAAAAAAAAGAATTCTACAGGAATTACAGGAAATCCCTAAAACTCTTAAGTTTCTGGATGAATTCTGAATGTATTTAATTTCTGGATGTATTTTCAAGAAAATAATCTTTATCTCTGTTCCATTATCTATAGTATTTTCTCTTCGACACAAGGGAACACAGAGACTCAGAGTGAGCTTTAAGGTGCAAACGTTCCTTTGATATACAATAAGTATAAATGAAGTAAACTGTGAAAAAGAGGAAGGTGCAACAGCCCTTTGCTGCTACAAGGCACTGAAGTTCTCTTATCCCATTTCCTCTCTAACACAGAGAAGGGTACAACCCAGATGGGGGGGAAAAAAGGCAGGCAGGGCGTGTGGTGGGCTTCACAGCTCCAGCACAGAAGCTGAAAGAGTTTAACCGGAATTTTAACTCAGGAGTAGCCAACTTTAGTCTCAAAATTCTTAAGTTGTATTGAAAGCAACTTCAGAAAAGCCTGTACAGTCTGAGAATGTGCTACAATTCTGAGTAAAGCCTCACAAGCATTCCTATTGAAATCTCACTGAAATGTAAGCCTTTACCAAAAAAAACTGGAGAGCTTTTAGTCATTTGTGAAACACTTATTTTGGTATCCGCTGAAACAGTATTTCCCAGTAAGCCCCACAAAACCCAGTGTGCTGACAAGGCTCTGTGCAGCGGGAGCTGAAATGATGACTTTCTTTGGTATTTTTCTGTTCCAAAGCACTTCTAAACTCTGAGCTTCCTGCATGGACTACAAGAGCCCTCTTTATGAGCACACATAGACAAAGCATTCATGGTAGAGAGTGGAAAATGCTATGTGTGCAGCTGGAACAAAAACTGGCTTAGTGTGGTTTAATATGACAGTATTTTCCTACCAAAAACATGTGCATGATTAGTTCACATGGATTCTCCTCTCATCATGTACTTTTTCCTCTTTTGGATTACAGTCAGTTGGCAAGCAACAATGAAGACTCCACTTACAGCAAGGAGGAAGCAGTAAGACATAGCACAGAGAAATTGCAGCAATTTCCTAACGCAGAATGCAAGCAAGATGCCTCACAGCTCACAGAATCTAGTTAAGCCTCCTGTCACATGTAGCACCATCCCAGTTATTGCGCCTACACACCCTTCAAGGGTGAAAAATGAAACATGTTTAAATAATACCCTTTTAAATAACCAGACACTAGAATTACTCTATGTTAAAGGTGAAATTAAAGTTTAACATTTCAGCCATCACCAAAAGTTTGACCTAATTATTTAAATTTGACCACTTAGATCGATATTTATTCAAGCATGAAAACTGGAGACACTCACATCAAAAGTTTAGATGTGAAGCATCATTCCAGCAAACAGTAGTGCAATACACCTTATTCCCTACTACCCTTGTGAGTCTGCTAGATGACCCAGGTCTCTGTGACCAGCAATCAAGTAGAGGTTGCAGGAAACATGAGTACCCCCTCAAGATGACATTTCAAGGCAAACCATTAATGCACAGAAAAGGAACTCAATAAAAAGACTTAAAACTTTTTAAATTTGTCCATGTAATATCATAGTATTACTGCAAAAATCCTGGATAGGATTTTGGTTTTCCAAAAAGCTGCATTTCTGTTCTAATTTCAGAACTAAATAGGGCTATGAGACCACAGTCTCTCAGGACAATAGCAGGATATGTTCAAAGGCATCACAAGCTGTCTGTTACCACACCGCAAACAGAATTCCCAATGAGGTTCCAGCAGTTCTTATTGAAAACAGAAAGAAACCCTTTGTTTCCTTCCTCTTTCTGGATCTTGTATAATGCTGATTGTTCTTTCTTAGGACAAATGCACAGGGATTACACTAAGACAACAGCAGCTGCAGAATCTTTTTTTTAGTTCAATAGCAAGATCACAGGATGCTATTGGTTTTGCAAGAATGGCCAGTTAGAATGATTAAAAATATATACATTTACACTCACACACAATGTAGAGATACTGAAGTCATGTTTGTTTTTAAGTATAAACAGCATAAATTACTCACTAGTACATGAAGAGAAGGGATTTGCCCAGAAACAGAAAAAGTGGTGCTGGGTTGTAAATTTGATTGGTTTTTTGCTTTTAAAAATTTTTTGAGAGTTTTTTTTTGTTGTCTGGGTGGGAGAGGTTTTTTGTCCTTTTTAATTTAAAGCTAGCTGTAGAAGAGAATATTATTAAATCTGATCTCTCTCCACAGTTAATATACAAAAAATTCATTACACGCCATATGCCCAAGCCATCCCTTTCACTTGCTGAATAAAAAAGCCTGCTACATCATCACTGTAACTACAGGAAAAGTAATGTCAGAATAAGTTTGCTATTAATGAAGAATTCAAGAAGACAGTGAGTTATTAGGCATTAGCATTAGGAGCAGCTCTAGTTCATATAGCTTTATAAAACCTAAAATAACACCATTTTGACCACATTTTAACTAGTTAACCTGCTTAACGCTACTCGTTTTCCTGCAAAATCATCCCAGGAAAAGCAAAACCAAAGAAGATAAGTCCCTTTGAATTTTTAGGTTTAGCATATCATAGAATCATTTAGGTTGGAAAACATCTAAGGATATCAAGCCCAGCCATAAACCCAGCACTGCCAAGTCCACCACTAAACCACATTCCCCAATGCCACATCTATAAATGTTTTAAAACCTCCAGGGATGGGGATATAACCACTTCTCTGAGCCTGTTCCAGTGCTTGTGACAACAAGCCTTTCAGTGAAGAAATTTTTCCTAATACCCAATCTAAACCTCCCCTGGTGCAACTTGAGTCCATTTCCTCTTGTCCTATCGCTTATTACGTGGGAGAAGAGGCCATCCCCCAACTGGCTACACCCTCCTTTCAGACAGTTTTACAGAGAGCAGAAAGGTCGCCCCTGAGCCTCCTCCTTTTCTCCAGGCTGAACACCCCCAGGTCTCTCAGCTGCTCCTCACGGGACTCGTGCTCCAGACCAACAGCTTGTGCTCCAGCTTCAATAGCTGCATTTAGACTTTTTGCTTAGCTAAACAGCAGAATAGTGTTTAGCTTTTTACACTTTATATTCTATAGCTTTAACATACAGATCTCTAAGCCATAATTAAGCACTACAGAGCAGTGTTTGCTTTTTCTTCAAAACATGGGAATAACTTGTCTCAAGAATGTTTAAGGTTGACATTAGCACTGAATGTCAGTTTTGCTGAAAACAGAATAAAAATTCAACCCCCACAGAGCAACCAACACCTCAAACAGTTTAGGCAGTTTAAAAGCTTTGTAAAAACAAGGAAGAGAAGTGCAATATTTTAAATTCAGTGCCCATATTTAATCCCTACATACACACACATTAGAGAAAATGGAAAACAAGGTAATCCATCTCAGGCTTATTGGAATTAATATGGTTCTTTTTCAAAATAAAACTTCATCATGCATTCTTTCGCTATTATATAAAGCTTCTTTATGTAGCCATATTTCAGCGTTCCTAAACCTTAACCCTTGACCAATAAGTGGGTTCAGTCCTCCAGGTCATAAGTATACATTGCATTACTACCCTTTCTTACTCAAACAGTCTAAACTGTCTAAAAAGGAAACATAAAAATGTTGTCACTGTATTTCATTTATCAGTTTTAAAAATTCCAGGTTTCAAGCAAGCTACTTCATAGCATAGCACTGTACAAGACTGCCAAACTTGTGATGATTTAAACACACATTTTGTATAAGGAAATGTCATTACTCAAAGCATATGGTATTTTAAGATTAACTTGATCATTTTCATTCATGATACACTGTCATGCTGTTCTGTTTTAGACAATGAGAAGGGAAAGGTGAATCATGCAGTACTGCAAACAAATTTCATCACTGAAAACAGTTCAGCTATTTATAAAAAAGGCATTGACATTTTCATAACATTATACTTACCTCATTAGAGGGGGTTGCAGGAGATGTGAAAATTGTTTTCCCATAGGACCATACAAACATGACGAATGACAGATGAAAAACTACAAGGTAGACAACTGCAATAAAATACGAATCAGAATTTAGTGAATATAGCTGAAAAGAACAAAAAAATATACTCCCTGATATTTGAGGAGGACTAAACAACTACACTTAGCACTCTAGGACTGTTCACTTAAAAAAAATTAAATAAACACCCACCCTCACTCCCCAAATGTTATAGCTGCTCTTCCTCAACAAAATAATGTTTTTATTATAGATTACAAAATGACCTTGAACGCTTCCAAGGATGGAGCATCCACAATTCCTCTGGGCAACCTTTGCTGCTGCCTCACCACTTCCACAATAAAGAATTTCTTTCTACCTAAATAAATCAGGCATAAATACCTAATTTATACCTGCCCTCCTTCAGTTTGAAGTCATTCTCCCCTTGTCCTATCACTCGATGTCCCTGTAACATGTTTTTCCCCAGGACTCCTGTAGTCCCCCTACAGGCACTGGAAGGTGCTATTAGGTCTCCCTGGAGACTTCTCCAGGATAATAAGCCCCAGCTCCCTTAGGCTGTCTTCAGCTGGAGAGGTGTTCCATTCCTCTGATCACCTGTGTAGCCTCTTCTGGACTTGCTCCAACAGGTCCATGCTCTTCCTGTGCTGGGACCCCAGAGCTGAAGCAGCCCTGCAGGGGGGGGCTGAGCAGAGGGGCAGAATCCCCTCCCTGGCCCTGCTGCCCACCACTGGGTGCAGCCCAGGACACCACTGGCTTTCTGGGCTGTGGGAGCACATGCTGCTGAGCCATGTGGGGCTTCTCATCAACCAACACCCCCATGTCTTTCTCCCCAGATTGGATTGCTTCTCAATCCATTCTCTGCCCAGCCTGTACTTGTGCTTGGGATTGTCCTCACTCATATGCAGGACCTTGCTGAACTTTCCAAAGCAGATTTTGAAGGAGAAAGCAAATTGACAAAACTCGCCCCCCAAAAACCAACCAAACAAAATTCACCACCAAAAAAGGCCCCTGCAAAACAAAACCACACCCCCTCCCCCAAACAAACCAAAAAACCTCCAAACACAAAAACCCCAAACCCCAGAACTGAACACAGCCTCACTTCTGGCATGTAAGTGAATAACCTTTCTGGATAAAGATGATGCTGTAATTCTGTTCTAGATTATCAGAAAGTAATTGATTACTTACTGACCTACATAATTCAATTTAATTTCTACTTCTAACAGCAACAGCACAGTGCTGTGCCATTACAGAAGGCACTGGTCATCAACGACAGTTAAAATCCCCAAACAGGGGTTTGGAGAGTACTGCACTCCAGTCATGCCAGATGTGAGTTACAGATTTTCTTACTATATTCTTTCAAATCATCTGAGAAATACAAGCTGGAAAAGCCCTATTACACACAGTGGCAACAAAATGTAGCTGGGTTTAAGAGAGAGCTCAATAAATTTTCTAATGAGTATGCATGATATTGCTGTTCTTAGAGACCAGAAATGCAGACCTTATGACCAGGAAGCTCCTTCCAATCTTGTTTCCTCTAATGGTTTCTTTTATCACTTGTCAAGGGGAAACAGATCAGTTGTGCTAGAACAGCAAGTCTTAGAGAAGTCATATTAAATATTTATATTATCTTCAGTTGCAGTAAAGTAGGAATTTTGACCTACTTTTCTGTACAGATAGAGTCCTTTAAGAAGCTGTATGTACTTAATGGGTGGCAAAAAAGGCTCAAAACTTTGGGAACCTCCAACAGCTCAGAAAATGCTTGTGCACAGTGACAGAAGAATTTATAATCTTTCAGGATTTTCACTGTTTATTGCAATGAAAACAAATTGTATTTGAGCTTTTGTCAGAGAATTATTCTTTTTATCTTTGCCTCTGATTCCTCCAACCTCACAGGAAGACTTGGCAAATTTTCAGCTGTGGAGATGACTGAAAATGCCAGAAACAAAACCCTTTTCTAAAGCCATCCTGAATCTGTTGCCTGATGGGAAAGAACTTGTGTATTACTGTAGTAGGCACTGCATTATTAGAAGTTGTCTGTTATGAAAAACATACTCTACATTCAAACATAATGTGGTTAAGCAATTAAAGAATGAGAAAATTGTTCGGAAGAGAGGAGAAAAAGGACATAAAACTGGAGTGGAATGAGTGGCACAGATCAGAACTTTGGTGGAGAAGAGGGCAAGAGAAATTGAATAGAAGGAAAGAGGAAATGAGATACAGGGAAAGGCAAGGCACAGCAAAACTAACTTACACAGTAAACAGTTCTACTCTGCCCATAAAAATCACACCAGAATTCAGATTCTTTTGAAGGATTATTTTCAGTGGACACACAATATGTCAAACAGCAGAACCTCAAAGCTTTGTCACAGGCTTTGTAAATGTCCCTAAAACCCACAGAATAACAGGGACCACAGCCAGCTGTGTCTAGGGTACAGATCTGTGCCAGTGCCACCAGTATTTATTAGATAGAGGCAGCTATTGAAGTGCTCTTCGTGTAACTGAGCTCTTGCAATCTGTCACCATCATTAAAAGCCAAGGGCAGTAGCCAGTGATGGGTACCACCCAGGGAAAGAACCTGCAGTTGGCAGTCCATAGTGGCTTCACTCTGAATAAATTCTTGCTTCTTTTCCTACACCCATGCTGCCTTTCCTACTGTGATTACACAGAACTGTCCTGTCAGTGCTCCCCAGGAAATGAGAGGGAGGGAAGATACCATTTTTAACAGCTTTACTTCAGCAGTTCATCTACCCACCACTTTGGGTATCAGTAGCTCCTCTACAGACTACTCCCTGAAGCATCTTGCATCTGTTTCCAGAACAAATGTAAACTGGATTCATTCCTAGTCAGCTCATTTTCTTGTAATTACAAGCTAGATGGAAAAAAACCAACAAAAACCTCAAACCCCAGTATCGGTCAGTTTAGCCAGACTCAGATTCACAAGAAGTCCTGGCTAAACTAAGGCAACCCAGGATTCTTGGTGCCACGCTGCGACCTAGTGAAGTCACTTCTCTTTAAAAGGCACTGATGCATATTACACCAAATTTATGGCCTCAAGAAGACAATGTCTTAAGACATGCTCTCAGAATCCTCCTAAAATATGCTAAGCCCTCCTAAGATTTGCCCTTAACATTCTTTTCTGAATCATTCTTAATACTACTTTCAAGACAGAGTCAGATTACAGAGAGCAATAATATGTAACTGTAGTATATTACATGGTTAACAGAGATTCAGAGTTGACTTTATTCCTCTGTCCTAATGGATATAAAACTAGACAAGAATATACAATTACAAAGCAAAAATGAGCCTTAACGGGGTGAAGAAATCACCACTAATTTAAACAAAAGTTGCCATTATATTAAAATCATTTTACTGCAGTACTTATTACACTGAAACATGGAGCAAAATACACTTGCTAAGATGCACATTATTGATTTACATAGCAATGTTTCTGGTACTTTGGTCTTTCAACTCTTCTGATGGTGATTCCTGGTTATCATGAGCTGGCTTACAAGAACTTTAGAAAACATATGCCAGCTTTCTTTTCAAATGAAAACACACTTCACATGTCATTTTAAAATCAACTTTCATGGCTGATAAATTCATGCATACAGGATGCCTATGACATGATTCAGAATGGGAGGTGCAAGCAGCACGCAGGTGACAGCTATTAAGAGCCCAACAGGTTCCAGTGATAGTGTCACTCTCATTAATTAGTCCTGCATTTTCCTTCTCTGGTAGATTTAGAAGAACCTGTTCCAGTCAGATAGGCACTGCATTTGGAATACAAACGCATTTGGAAACATCTGACTATGTAACACAAACATTGCTCAGCCAGACTTCCTTAACTGATACAGGAATCTTGCCTTTCCATAAGAAATTAGAAAGTAAAACTTATTCATCTACAGGTCAACAGCAAATACAGCAGCAGCTTGCAGAATTTTGTGAAGTCAAGGTAAAGCCCAGCTGTAAAATGGGATGAAGAAAATCCAGTATAACATAAGCTCACATCTTGAATGGCTTAATTTTGAACATTTTCCTATTCTTTCAGCTCTCCATTAGAAACTGAAAAACAAAAAATTCCATCAAGATTCCTTCTTTTTACAGTGTTCTGGTAGACATTCACCAGGAAGAAAACTGCTAGAATAGCTTCCAGTTCTGTGCTCTTTTGCAAAATATTTAAGAGATGAGAGCTTTTACTAGTCTGAAACAGCCCTCTGTGGATAACTAAAGTGCAAATCTGTGCTTAATCTACCACTCATGTTCCCCCATAAACTGGAATGAGCTCCCAAACAAATATCCCAGCAACAATGTGCTAGATTTTTTTTGTTAGTTTTTATCTCTGTCACTGTGTACTATTACTCACTGTGGCATGTACTTGCTAAAGCCAATATGAAGACTAAAATTTCTCAAAACAAGGCCTCAAACACTTGACCTGGAAATAGAAAATTATAATGTGTAGCCACTTTTGGAATGGTTGTGTTTTGCACAATTCTAACTACTCATTAAGAATGGAGTTCTGAGGAATTTGGTAAGCTGTTTGGAAAATATTAAGCAGTACAACAATTCATCCTCTTCCAGAAGTTTTTCAGGTCTCAGACCTAAACAGAAAATGGAATTGTAGATGTGTTGCAGTTCCTTCCCTCTTCTCCTTTTTCTGTTCTTAGTAGGTACCCATTTAAAAATAAATGCAAACTTAAATCATAGTTGCATTACTTGCATTAGCCACAGGTCTTGTCATCATCCCAAGTTTGTGGTATTAGAAACAAAACAGACTCAACTGTAAAATATTTACCTTGTTTCTTAGCACTCAATACACAGAGCTCACACATAAAGGAGTACATTCAAACTCTATGTCCCTTAGGATCTGCATGCAAAACAGCTATTTACATCTTCATAAAAATTTTTAAAAATTACCTTTTTCGGCAGTTGAAGAAATAGTAACTGGAAGAGAAAAAAAAAAAGTTAGGCAAATTTGTACAGAATTAAGTAATTGGCTAAAAGTGAGATATACAAGGTTATTGACTTGTTCCAAAGTATATTTCAGGTGTTAGCAGAGCCTCCCCACCCAACACTGGGGTAAAACAGGAGTCAATATTCCTCCTGCCAGCCCTTGATGCTTGGTGAGTTACTGGAAGAGCTGCAGTTCCCTGGGCTAAGGAAGTGAGCACACTCCACAGACAATAATTAGAATTTATGCATATTCCCCTTCCTATATGCACCTAACTAATTTTTCTGAGTCAACAGCTAGGCCAACAGGTGTACCACTGGAAAGCAGAAAATGAAATTAGAAGTTCTTACTTTCCCTATGAATCTGTTACACGTAACCTTCTTCCTTAAGTTTTCCTCCCCCTCCACTTCTCTCTTCCTGTCACATACTATTTTTTGCTTTTTTCCCCCCTGACCTGAATTCTTCACACATAGTTAAAATCTCTCCACCTCCTTATCTCTTATAGCCTCATCTCCTTTTACGCCAACAGCAAATTCCATTATTCAAATCTACCTTGTACACTGCCTGACTAGTACATCTTCCTGCCCTCAGGCTTCTCCAAAACCTTCACACTCAGTTTATCGGTTCAGGGATGATACTGAACAGAGAGTGGCTGTACTTGTTGGTTGCTGTGTTCATATCATTTCCCTTGCTGGATTTCTTTCTTGGACACTGAATTACTGAAACTCAGTGAGGAAAGGATCCTTCCTGACTCCATCTTATGCAGTAAATTTAAGCTTCTGGTCACCAGCATGAGCAAAATCTTAACAGAGCACACCGTGCCTCCTGCACCGTGCCTCACTACACATTGCTTCCCCTCTCCCAGCTCTGACATTTCTACTGTCATTAACCTGTGCAACAATTCAAAAGAGCTTTTTCCAGATGTACACTAGACTGTTACATCTGCAGGGCTTGAGTGTGCATTGCAGACCTCCTTCTGAAGGGCAGCTTTGTCACAGAGGTGGCATTTGTCACTTATCTGCAGATACCTACAAGGAAAGTGTCTACCACTGCATTATGCACCTGTGCCTCTTTCCACGGGCAGCAAGAGGCATAATGAGATGATAGCTCATGATGAGGTATGGTTCATGAAATGACCCATTTTTGTTCAGACATGTTTTAGGGTTTTTTTCCTTCTTTCTTGCCCCCATCCCTTTCCATTAAATATCCACCCTCTGTCTGTACACAGAAGCCTCTGCAAAGTAAATGGAAAAGATTCTGATTCCTTCCACCTAAAGGAGGAAGAAATTACCACCTGGGATAGAACAATGTTGCCTTCAGACTCAAGGAGGTCAATCCTAAAGAACAGCTTCATTTCACATTAGTTATGCATACTTGCACAGCCTGCTCCCATGTTTCTGCCTGAAACTCCACTGCATGCTTCAGAAGTCAAATTATTTCTAAAGCAAATCCTGTGAGTGTTTTTGCTTAAAATTCTACCAATGTGTTACTTCTCCAGTTAAAATGTTTTCAACAATGCAAGGAGAAGACAAAAATTATTTTAAAAGTCAGAAGTAAAATAAGCTTGCAAAGTATGTTTGTTTAACTTAAAAAAATACTAAAAGTGCTTTAGATTTAGCTTTCTCTTTGGCTCCTCATATCTTAAGTAAATACCTTTGCACACATTCATTCACAAACATGTATTTCCTTGGACAAGAAATATAAAAAAGTTCTTAATTATTGTCTGTTGGGGGCGGGAGAACATAGTTATCTATAAAACATCAGGGTATCTGGATGTAATTGTCGTTAAAGTACTCCTTAATTTGTAGCCTAATTTCTGCTCTCAGCACAAAACAAAGCTGTGAGCCAAATCTGATGTTTGAAGACTCAAAATAATGAACAGATTTTGCATGCAAAAACAAAGAAAAAAAAAGACAGTATTTTATCACACATGGGACTTCATCAAAAAGATCTCTGAATAACCTTCAAAAAATTAATTAAGTTTCACAGCACCAGGGAGATAATTTCTCTTTCATACATAGGTCCCTTAGGTTAGAATGCAGTTATTAGACTGTGTAGAACAATTTTCATTCGAGAAACTCCTGCAGTTTGAGGTAAAAGCCAACATGGAAATGCTTGTGATTTTCATCCTGTCTTAACATCCTCAGATGAAATAAAAGATGTCCTGTTCTCTTCTGTCTCAGAGGCTCATGCAAGTTAATGTTACTGTTTCTATCCTTTTCACAGTTCTAATGCCCATTGTCAAGTAGATTAAATGCACAGCAACCCTACTAGTCCAAATCCACTCAGCAGATGGCACATGAACAGTTTTCCAGGATCTTTATACTACAAAGCAAAGCCTTTCTTCACATAAGTTAATAGTCAATCTTTATGTAAAAAAGACTTTTAAGTATTTGCTAGGCCAGCCATCTAACAAGAAGCTTTGTACCATCAAGAAATCAATTCTTGCTTTTGAACTCTACATTAGGGGAGAAAACCTCACAGAACATGACATTGCCATTGTGGGCCCCATCCCTGGCCTGTAGTCACAAGTTTGCTCCCTATTACTTTTCTCCTCTGCTGCTCATGATGTTTAGATGGCTGCCAGCTTCTGCTAAATTAATGCCATTTTCACTTCAAACGTTTTTGAAATATGGTTTCTTGTTTGGGACATGGTATGGGGAAAAAATCCCAAGGCAGCACTGCCTTTTTGCTTATTGATTTTTTTTTTAAGCAAAATAAACACCGCTTATGATTTATATGTTAACCTCAGGATGCAGCAGCAGTATATACTAGACAGATGCAAAAGTTAGTGCCTTAAGCACTGCAATCAACACAAACTGCCCATGATTCAGAAACATAAGTGGTGTAAAACAGCTGCTCTTTTTGAGGATTTTAAAATATATTGCCATATCAATTGCTCAGCGACAATAGCAAAAATATTATTTGGATTTGTTTCTAGTATTAAGTTCCTGTTTTTCTGAGAAGACTTATGAAGTTCTAGAAAGATATGGTCAGGGAAGGCTAAAAC
Source organism: Onychostruthus taczanowskii (assembly GCF_017590055.1). Lineage (NCBI taxonomy): Eukaryota > Metazoa > Chordata > Aves > Passeriformes > Passeridae > Onychostruthus > Onychostruthus taczanowskii. Next base: position 5,884,650 of record NW_024502569.1, on the reverse strand, counting down.
ATGACCAGATGGTGAAAGCTGCAGTTTACTTCTGAGCAAAGAGCTCAGAAGCATGCACTTGCATGCTCAGGCACATGGAGTTTTCACTATGGCCTCAGAATTTCAAAGGATTCAACCTCTCAGTGCTACAGCACCAGGGGAATTGAACAAAGTGAACAAGTCCTGTCTGTCTGACTGCAGTACAGAGCTTTATCTTGGCTACCTCAGGGTTTCCAAAATCAGTCTAAGGAAGGAGTGCAGCAAACCTGCCTGTAAAGAGAGGTAGACAGGCCTACACTGAACTTCATGCTGCTGCAGCTTGCCCAGAAACGTACAGATGCAACACGCTGTCAGCTGGTCCACTGAGCAGCTTACTCACTGGACCTCCCAGCATTCTGGAGTCCCTCCAAGATGAAGCACATAATTTGAAGTATGTGGAATCCCTTTCTACAAAATACTACCTCTAAAATGCACCATACAGCCAATATTAGGCAGGATTCAAATGTACTTTATAACTCTGTCCACTTAGGGAACAAGCACAAATTGCACATTTCACTTTCACAGAGGAAAAAGTTGTCTTAGTTTTGATTTAGACACCTAGCATCACACCTGGCAACAAAGACACTCTTTCCTTTATGACCCCAGTTGTTGGTTACACTTTCCTAGATACTCTTCCTCACTTTGTTGTCTGTTATCTTTCATCTCACCTATGTCACAAGAACGAAAGAGGCAGGAGACTACAGCTTTATCACAGGAAACAATCCTGCAGACACAGGGACATCATTAGCTGTGTAACAAATGGAACTGGTGGAAAATGTCACTTTTTGGAAGCATTCCTCTTGGAGTATGAAGTGATAGAAGTGTCACCTTCAGAAAGCTTTGGAGCATTTTTTAAGCTGCTTCAAGGAAACCTCGCAGAATATCTCATCTCTAAAAGAAAAATATGTTAGGGAGCTGGTTTACTTTTAGTTTCAGGCTTATTTTAAGAGTTGCTATGACGTGTTCAAGTATCTTCAACTTACTGCGTAATAGGAAAAAACCAAATCTCTCTATTCTGACGCAAAGAGGTGCTATGATCTCCCAAGACCTTGCAAGAGGCATGCTAAAAGACATTTATCTTCAAGCTTGGAATAAACTCCCCCCTCTCCAATCACATCTCCCTACTCCCCTAAAAGGCATGTTCCAACCATAGCTAGATATGCTTCCTGCAGAGGAAGAAATTCAATTCCAGCTAATATAGAAGTGTAGCAAAGGACAAGAACTGATCTTGTTACTGAAGTGCGATGATTATTTCCCCATCCACGCCCACGACGGCTCTTAGCAGGAGTCACACTTCAGTTATTCCAGCTCTTCCACAAATTTCAAAGAAACATTCACATTTTGGCTGACATTCCTTAGGGTGGGAAGGAGCGATAAAAGTGCGATTGCATCCCTTCACCAGTGGTACAGCCTTAACTTTTCTCAGCTTTTCATGAAAAGGAGTACAAATAAATAAATAAACATATATATATCACACATACCTATAATACACACACACACTCATATATTTCCAGAAGTTACCAGCACTGAAATTCAACAGAAACTGCTACAGGCACTGCTCAGTCTGCAAAGGCACAACTGACATCATCTCACTGTTTAATTTGTTCAGAAAATGGCACTTTATTGAAAGTGTAACTAAGATCTATGGTTACATAATTTCCATTTGCAAAAGCAGACCTTAATCAGTCACAGGAAGCTGATAGAAAAACTATTTACTGATACAAGCAGGACAGTGAGTAAATTTCCATGAGCAAATACTCATTTGGCTTCTGTTACAGGGCAGCAACAGAACATGAAGACCTTAGCACATCTCCACTGTTCTTTAAAAGCCTTAATTCTGTGACCTTCCCACACTGAGATATTTCTTATTTCCCAACTGGCAGGCACTCACTAGGTGCTCTCCTCCCTTAACAGCTGGGAGCTGTTTCAGAGAAATGAGTCAAGATGACTAAGTTGACAGCACCACGTAGCCAAAAGCCAAAGCAGGAAAATGTTGCCAGGTCCCTGCCAAAAGGCTATGTGGGTCCAGGAATCACACACTCAATTGCCACCATGAATGCTCTTTGCAGAATTTTGAGCCGTATGAGCTTAGAATTGTATTATCTTCATATGATACTAGACTGATGTACTTAAACTTCAGATATCCAGGAATAGGACACATGTTTCTTTGCTCCCAGCACACTGCCAGGGATTCAAAAAGTAACATTTTATTGAATGGTGCTGCAGGAGATGTGCCTCCTTTGTGCTGAGCCAGCACGAAGAGTCACATTGCCACACCGTGTGCCTCAGCAGCAGCACTCCCTGAGGCTGGTCTGCAGCACGGCTGCACCATCAGCCAGCTCTGACACGATGCTTGTCTCAGAGGTGTGACCTGTGGTGGACAACTCTTGCTGCAAGGGTGCATAAAAGTTACCCCTGTTAACCATCTACCCACTCCCCTATGGCAGACAGAGAAAAAGTGAGAGCTCGCACTCAGGGTCATGTTTGAGCTACCAATGAAATTGGTAGCCACCACACTAGAAGTTTGGGTGACCACAAACAGCAGGGCATTGCAGGGTGAAGGGGAATGGCAGCGAGTGACCTCTCACTGTCCTGGGTCATACACAGTCACCAGATGAGAAAGAAATGCTGACAGGGTCACCAATGCCTTAAAGCATGAGCCAGAGCCCAAACTCCTCACATATCCTGTGCTCAGCAGGAACACTCGAGAGAGTTTCCTTGTGACTTCAAATGATCACAAGGTGATACCTCCAAAGGCACTGCAGGTAGTGAGTATGTGTGAGAAATCTGGGTTGGGAGGAAATGGGAGGAAGAAAATGCAGCCAGGGAAGAAACACTGGTACAAAGGGGGATGCTCTGCTTTATGACCACATTTCCTACACTCGTGATCACCATGCCCATTGGTACAGGATTCAGAGAAGCATTATCACAGGGACAGGCAAAATGAATTCATATTTCAAACAAGGCAGTTCAAGCTGCACTGCAGAATGTTTCTGTTACTTGTTACCAGCTATCATTATGATTTGTTTTATGGTTTAAACAATATGAACATGATTCTTTCACTAGAACAAGTAATTGAGAGCAGCTGGAGGCTTGCTGCCCAGAAAATACTCTCTTATCACAATAATAAAGCAACTTTTTATTTAACCAAGGTCTTTTCAGCCTCAATACAGAGAGTACATGCATAAATACAACCAGTCTACAGCAGAAATTAGCATAAGCAATGCAAGATACTTCTTGGGTACTGAGTTACATTTAGCAATGAATTTATCTATGACAACTGGGAAGATTTTGCTACGTATTGTGGGAACAGTAAATTCTGTGCTACCACTTACACAGTTCAAAAACATAGATACAAAGGCAGGTGACTTCTGGAACCCACAAAATCCTACAGATGGCTCCTTACCTCTCCATCTACAAAATATTCTTTGAAGTTATACCAAAGGTCTCCTAATGGTCTTCTCAACAAGAGTGCCTGCACTTTTTAATCGATTTCAAAACCAAGAGTTACACTTGGTCAGCACACAGAAGGAAGTGTGGCCAGGTCTTAACCTCAGTCCCACACTTGCGTCCACACCAACTACTGTGTATTGACAGATGTATCAGCCCAAATAACTAAAGGATTTTTCTAAATATGAAGTTAGCACTCAGCTCCAGCAATGCACCCAGTCTGCTGTGCCTGAAAAGCCCCATTCCCCAAGAAGCACTGCTCACTTTCAATTTACCATAATTGCCCAAAATCCGCCTAATGTAACTTGATTTTCTTTGGCTATTTAATTACTATCGACACTGCTCATTCTATTTGCATGCTGATGAGTTTTAAACCCTAGAATTACTTCTACACACTTTCTTCAGCTGGTTACTCATATTACTGGACTTCACTCAATTTTTTACCAAAAATTCTGCTTTATCATAACAGTAACAGCTTTATTGCTCAGTAGCATGGAAGTGCTGTGCATAAATTGCTTCCAATATTGTCTTTAAGCTATCAGACAGAGCCAAAAGAAAGCCTGGTTTCTTCTCAAAAGACAAAGAGAGCTCTTACTTGCATCAGTCAGTGAGCTGTGCTCTCTCTGGCACATCAGCAAATGGGAAAAAGCAGAATTGACAGAAAGGCATGGAAACTCAGAAGCATCTGAGTGGAGCTAGCTAATGTCCACACCACTAATTAATTACATTTGCATTTGAAGGAAAGGTATTTATCCTCAGGCTGGCCAGATCAAGCTCATAGTAACACCACACTCAAGTATCTACATATGTGAAAATGTTTTTGTGTTAGGAATAACTCCCATAGCTCTGTAGCTGATATTACTAGGACACTTGCAAGAGACAGGAGTGACAAACAGGATAATCAGCTGGTGTTGACAAACACTGTGCTGTACAGAGCTGTCTTACACACCCTGCACAAGATTGGGTGTTCTGCAGGTAATACCAGAAACTGCGAGTATATGTCAAGTAAAATCCAAAGCAAGCAAAAATCCCACCCAACCAACGTATATTTTCATAACAGTATTTTTCAGGTAATTAACAATTTACCAATTCTTTTTGATAAAAAGAACACCAAATTTGCAGTTTGTGACTGCCAGTCAATACCTGCCTTGAATATAAAGGTCACCTAAAGCTGTCTTATGGCTGAGGACATTACTAGTAAATACATTTACTTCTACACCAGACAGATGAAAATAAGCAACAGTCTTTATTTATCCGTTCCACAGAACTGGCAAGAGAGCAGAAGTGTCAATCCATGGAGAACAAAAATTCCAGACACAGCTGCTGTGACCTGCAGACCTGAACCCTCACCCAGCAGTGAGAACAGTCAGCAGCCAGGAGGGACCTGCTCTGCTAATCAGGCACCTTTTTATGTTTAGCTTCAGACTCTTCCAAAATCAGTTGTTTCCTTACTTACTTACTGGCCCAGCTTGCAATAAGTGTTTCCTTGAAATGTGAGGATAAAACCTCCTTGCAGAACTCTGTGGATAAAGATCTCCTTGTAAATATCCTTACAAAGCATTAGGCACTCTGTTTTCTGAGGCGAGGATTTTGCTGTCACCAAGTTCACTGAGTAATGGAAGAAATCAAACTGCCCATCAAGCCGACCTCCTCTCATGCATTATGTCACTGGATTCCCTAAGTGAAGATTTAAGTTTGCAATGTTGGTCAGGTTGGACTGGTATTTGCCACCTGAGGTTAAATATTAATTGCCTGTGTTAAGAGCTAATTTTCAGCCAGCAGTACATTGACAACAGAGCAGCCAGTAATGTAATCTACATGGATTCCTCTCAAGATATTAATAAGCCAAGCTCCTGGACTCAGACCTTTAAGGAACTTTTGTATTGAAAAACATGTAATTGAAAAACCAATATATTAGTTGTGGGAGAGTAGTGATGGGGAACTTCTGTCTTCAACAAACTGGACTTGTAAATACTAATAAATATTTTATATTTTTTAAATTATAAGACTATTTATGGAATAAACAAAGGTTTAAAGACTTCTCATGGTGATTTAGGGAATCTGTTCATATATGGCTTATCAAGTTGATTGGTAACAAATGCTGCCATCTTTTGATGCTGGAGGCTTTGCTGCTTGTTCTTTTTGTAAAACAGAATGTTATACATTAAACCTTACTTAGACTAAGACATCCAGAGACAAAGCTTGACTAGATAAGTCTACACCCTCTAGCTTCTTTCCAAAAAGGAAGGAATAACAGCAACTCCCCAGGAACACAAAGATCCAGGTGCAGCAGAGCAAAAAAACCACTGGTAATAAAAGGACAAAGTTTTGGATAGAGGACAAGGTCAGAAGGACACCATTTTGTTGCATCAGGTCTCATTTAAGTACCAGATTACTTAGGAATATGAAAAAGTGACGGCACAAAGACTGTACAAGCCACTGCAAAGGAATTTTTGGATACTCCAGAACATCTAGACTAAATCTTTGATAGTAGTCCAGAGCTAACAGAGAGGCAAGCATATAAAAGAGCAGAGCCTATCATCCAAGAGCTGTCATTCAGTAACTATTGCTTCCAGCAAACAAATAAAACCAAAAAAGTCCTCAGAGCTCACCTGCCTGCTGACAGTTCACCACACATTCTTGGAAAGCACAGTCAGGACTCTAAGAACGTTAACTGAAATACTGTAAATCCCAATGCAATGTGTGCCAAGGGGAGAACAGTTCTGCCTACTGCTCCTCAGAGATGCATTAGGGCTCCCAGGGAAAAGCACTGGAGGTAACATAGCAGGGCTGGCACGCTGCCTAACAAAAAACAAGCAGGGCTTGATGCATGCATGGCTCCTACTGAGAGAATTAACTTCTGCCATCTTCCTAGGCTGTCACCCACTGTAGTAACTCAGTTGCAAGAACATCCTTGGTTGCAGGTGAAGTACTCAGGTGGGGCACTCTGGTGGGGAACCAATGTTTGTGATGTCCAAGAAACGACTGCTGCTGGTTTAACACAAAAGTCAGCGACCACAGTGAGTTGTAGGAAGTTAGATCAGGAGAGTGATTGCTTCTAAGGACCTACAACTAGGTGTGAGTTGGCCCAGATCCTTAAACCTGTTGTCTCCTGAGAGGATACACGGAAACATCATTTGGGATGGGAGCAGGGTGTGCATCTGCTGGACTAAAGACTCCAGAGAAGGATTGCAGCAAGAGGAGAGAGCACTGTCACCTGGCAGGAGACTACCACAAATCCCGAGGCATGGAAGCACAGCTCCTGAGCCCTGCATGTACCTAAAAGCTCTCCCAGATCATTGTTTCTGCTCACAAACAGATTCTCACTTCCACTCTTAACTTGGCAATAGGGTTCTGCAAGTGTGGGAAGTAGTGAGAAACACAGGATATTTACAGCTTTGAGGATTTTAACAGAAAATAGCCACACAAAAGAGAAAACATAACTGAATATAGTACTCAATGGTCTTTAAGCTTTCCACTATCAAAATTTATGATTTGTCTAAATTATTATTACATAAGTTCAAGCCTACTCTCTGCACCACTTGCTGCTTTAGTTTTATCTCAGCAGGTATCTACCATGGAACACAGCCATAATATCTCTGTAGGCAATTACAAAGCCAAAGTCAAACTTTCAAAAAATACAATTATTTAAACACCCCAACATGAAATTTAAGGAGCAGCAGATTAAATAGATAAAAATATACACACACAAAACATCCCCACAAAAATCCTATGTGTACCTTGCATTTTTTTTTTCAGATACTGTAAAAAAACCCACTTGAGTGTTAGTCACACAGGATTTTTCAAAACAGAACAGAAACTAAACTTCTCCAAGAGCTCTGCTCCAAGTTTTGGTCTCCTTTGCAATGTTCAGAGTAAGCCTGCAGGTCACAAACCAACAGATGTTAAATCCTTCAATCAATCACAAAGCAGTATGTGGAAATACACTTCCTTTCTCTCTTTTTTAAAATCCAAACTTGACAAAGCTAAAAGCAATGACTAGTCATCATGAAGAATGATACAGTAGCAGGTTCTCTGCATTCACACCCATGACAAGGCAGTAGATGAGGCACTTGACATAAACTTTAAGTCCCCCACACACAACTGCGAACCAGCTTATACAATAACTATGTGTTTAGGTCTCCTCAAACAAATTATGTCTGTTTCTTTCAAGGTTATTTACATTTAATCTAAACTTTGTTTCATTCTCTCTGCACTGGCAGCTTGCCTAATTCTAGATTAATTTCTTCAAGTTCTAATTTTTTTGGTCACAAAAAGGTTTAGAAAAAGAAAAAAAAAACCCCAAACACCTACCTCTGTGTTTAGCACTTCACAAGAGATGTATAAAAATCCCCGACAAAGGAGACAAACACACATCGAGATGCACAAATGAAATACCACAAACAAAGGAATGCTGCTTAGAAATCCTTTCTCTGTAGATCATACGATTGAAATGGTTCCATGCTTCACATTTAAGACAATGCTGCACCATGTCCAGCACCAGAGAGACTGCTGCAGAAACTGCAAAGGCAAAGCATTCTGCTCTTGTGATCCAATTGTCTTTAACAATCTCACAAGACAATTTTAAGAGTCAGAAGAAAAGATGAAAAGGGCCATTTGGTCTTTTGAGAAAAAAGGAAAAGCAGAGGCTTGAAATGCTTCAGAGGGGGAACTTGACTTCTAGCACAGATAGGGGAAGATGGTGAAAGGTTAGGTACTCAGCTGAAGATTGGGGGGGTGGGGGGGGGAAGGAAAACAGAAGCATGGGAAAAATCTGGCTTGTTTGTTGATGCAGGAGAGGAGTTAAGCACATCCCACAGAAAACGGTTTCGTGACAGCAGAAGGAGGTAATATCAGGGAAGTGGCTAAGAGAACAAATGAATTTGTTGCAATCACATTATCTCTTTTATAACTGAATCACACCTTCGTGGAGATTCAGCTTACACCAAAACAAACATACAAACAAAACAAAACAAAAAAAACAACAAACCAAAAAACCCCCAAAAAAAACCCCCAAAAAAATCAACAAAAAGTGGTCTATGCTTACTTTCCAAATGTTTCTGTTACATTTTATACATTCTAATGAGAAAAAAATGGATACTCATCCTATTACCGGAAGATTATGTACCAGCTGGAAGAAGTTAATGACTGAGATCAAAACTCCATAAAAACTGTTTCAGGAACCTACAGTTTGTAACACTTGTAAGAAAAGTACATGTTAAACCATAAACTCTTACAGTTGTAGGAAACTGTTTAACAGAGTGCTGCACTGAATGGGTGAAAAATGAATGGCATGAATCCTCAGCACTTACAGGCACAACTTTAGACAGACAATTAGAATCTATCTTACTCCCATTTTCCATCACAGTCTCAAGATCCAAGAGTAAAAGCAGGTCCAGTACCATCCAAGCATTTCAACCATCACAGGTATAAGAGAACTCAGCTCTGAAACCCATCTTTAAACCCTGTAAATTCTTTGATTATGAAAAGCATATTCCATTAACTCATAAACATATGAGTCAGTAGAGAACAAAGTTTTAATTATTGAAATTTCAACAGACAGAAGAACCTGAAGTTCACTGTACGTAGAGGGTAAATGACCTCAAAGTAATGTCTACTGAAAATATACGCTTGAAATTCTGGTCCTTTTATCCACAGCGTCTTATAGGAAAACAGAGACTCATAAGTGATGAAGGAACATAAAACTCCTGATTAAAAATGAAAGTGACATTTAGATCTCTGTTCTAGCTCTAGAGGCATACAGAAAAAAACTGACAGAAGTTATTTTCCATAATATTAAATACTCATGCTATCCAAACCCTTTCAAAGCAAGAAGAAAAGCTTTATAGTCCACATCTAGAAGGCAATCAGGATGCACTGCAGCAATGAGTGATCATGGCTACAAGAAAGTAAAACCACAGGAGGAGCTCCTGCTTCGGCTCAGACACTTAGCTCCTTGCTTTCCCTTCTCTACCCTACTCCAAAATCATCCTGCCCACGGACCAGTTTCAGACAAGTGCTGAGGCTCAGGGTAGTCTCACACAAAGTATGTGCCACTAAGTTTCACCAAAGCTGTTGGACAGCAGAAGAGACAAGCCCAAACTCCCTGCTAGCAGAGAGCTGTTCTGAGCTCAGCTGCTCATTTTCTGCCTAGTCCCCTGAGCAAGCTAGGCAACACCAAACTGCTCACGGCACCACACTTCTTTTTGACCAAACAGTAATTAGGGATCAAGGAAAGCTGCCAACTGCTGCAGAGCTGTCAGGAATGGTTAAGCAGATGCAGGGGCTGGGGTGGGCACTGCAGTCAGAGGGCTGGGAGGGAGAAGAGGGATGGAGTCCTTCTGATGACAGAAGAAAGAGCAAGATAACTCCTCAAGAAACCAGGCTGTTGCATTTGGGACAATTTTTTTCATTAGAGGACTGCCAAGAGAGCAGATTGCATTTTAATATAAAAGGCACATGTCCACCTGTCCCTATAAACTAGTATAACCAATACAGTGCAAGGCACCATAGAAGACAATCTTTCTCCTCAGATGAGCACTTAGTTTTCCAATAATGTGTATCGAGTCTGACCACCAGAACAGGAATGCTAATTATTTATAATAACAGAAAAGGTTCTTATTTAAGATGATAATATGCATGCTTATGCTGTGAGATTACAACAAAATTCAATGTATGCAGAGTGGTTACATTTATGTGTTTTTAAATTCATGAGAGGCACGTAAACACAGTTAACTAACTAATGATCTAACCTGTTTAATTGGCTTTCCTTTCCTTGACAGGCAACCCTCTTTTCCTATGGGAATGCCTTTTACATGTTTAACATGCAAATGTTGTACCTCAGTGCTGATACTTCAGCTTTTTCTGTAGTTTGAAATCAGAACTGCTGTTGGTATCACATTGCCATTGCTTGAGAGATATTGCATTAGCATTTTCAGTAGAGATTTCTTTTGGAGGAGGCAGATGGAATTACCTTCTCTCTGTTTATGCAACAGTCTTCAGATGGGGAGTGTTACAAGGGATCACCCTGTGCTCCTCATAAGGGCTGTGCTTTGGGGAACTCAGAGCCAGCTCCCTACTGACAAGAGACATCGCAGTCTCCTGGAACAGCAAGTATAATTTGTACTACTAACACGAAGTTATGCATTCTAAATTACAAACTGCTTTGTTTGCCAGGATTTTAGACACCCTAGACATTACACTGTATCAAAAAAAAAGCAAACCTTCTGCAACTACATGCTATGAAAAGAATACACAACTAGTTTCTCCCATAGCTTTCAAAATCAGAATTTTCCATACTTTGCAGACCCTGAGGCATGAAAACTCTCATTCATTCACAAGCCTACTAAATATGCAAAAAAGTCATTATTCTGAGGACTCCTGGCTCAGGAGAAGAGTCACGACTGTGATTTTCAAAAAAACATAGTCTTCAGTATAAAAATAAAAAGCTAACCTGATCAGGATTTTTAGTTATTTTGTTCTTTTTGATAACACTAGTCACTACACTTTAGTTGGGAGCTGCAGACAACTCAAAGTCAACTAACTCCTCTTTTTCTCAATGTAAGACTGCACTACCAAAGTCTGCAAGTATTTTAGCAAAAGGCTTGCCTGTAAGAAATGAGCTGACTTCACCCACCAACTACATGTGGCAAAACAGTGTCCGGTGACCACCCTCAAACCAGTCTGCACCACAGCCCACCACCCACAAAAACATTTGGGACAGATAATAAGATCCAAGCCAGCCATAAATGAAAGCGAACCACGAGAGAAGTGCTTCACTCTTTCCGAGCATCTGAGGGATGTGGTAAGCAAACACAATCAGTCCAATTCAGCAGCAGCACAATACAGCCATTGTTTACAAAAGCAATGTTAAAAGCAAAACATGTTTTGATAACACAAAGAAACATGAAATGGTTTCAAACTAACAAAAAGCTATTTTACAATATTCTTTATGTATTGCTAGGTGTGTTTTCTTGCAAACAGAGCTCTGGGCAAGATATGTGTGAAAGGAAGAAATAATCTAGTAAGAAAGTGTTCAGTCAGATTTTTCTACATCAAAACACTTAAAAAAGGTCTCTGAGACCTGCCTTGAGTCTTTTGTAGTTCCTTTAGTGAAACATATTCACTGCATTTTTACACTATGCTGACATTCCCTCAACTGACACACATTTGGCTGTTTTCACCTTTCCAATTAGCTTAATAGCTAATTTATTTGATGGATCACAACTACACAGCAAGAGTGATCTAAACAAGCCAGTGTTCAACATCCTCAGAGAGACAGAACGATCCTGGCAGTTCCCATGGGAGGAAAACAATAGACAAGCTCATGAGGCTCCTTTCATCTTACCCACACCAGTCCTCCTCGGTGTTCACAGCCAGTGCGTAAGTAATATAATTTAGGGTTACAGAAGAGGCATAATCCAGTAACTACATACTAGGAGTGAATTACAGACAAGCCTGAGTCCATCAGACACCCAAAGACATTGAGCAATATGTGAGCACCCCATCAGAGGAGGGTGGGGCAAGCAGCACAGAGAAGCAAAACTGAAAGGAAAAGGGTGAGATGACGGAAGAAGCGGCCCCAACTTCACCATCTTCTCCTTTATGATACTACACTAAGCCTGGCTTCCCATTTGATCTACTAATGGAATATATGTTCAACCTTTAATAAATGACCAAGGACTACAAGGGAAAAAAAACCCAAACAAACGGGGAAGAAGTAATAATTGGGGAAATACAGGCTTTCCCCCTTCCTGTTTCCTTGTTAGCATCACATCTGAACAGTTACTGATTTTTTTTAAGAATAAACTTTGAAAAAACACTGATGTCTGTGGGGTTTCAATTTGTCTTTCACCCAGTATTTACTTGAAATTTTCTATTGTGTCTCCTCATTTCTAAAGCTTCCCTTCCTTTGTCTCTCTTTCCTTTACTAGGCACAGATCAGCCTCTTACCAAAGCCATAAGCCCTGCTTTTGTACCCACCCCATGTGAACACTGGCAAAGGCCAGCATTGCCTCATTCATCAGCTGTGTGCTGGAGACACATCCTTGCTCTTCCTCGTAGTACACAGTGCTGTCCTTCCCAAAACAAACAGAACATGGGGAGCACCAGCAGAAAGAAAACCTACCTGCCAAGACAAACAGAAAATCCTGTATTTTGCTCTAAATCCTCTCAATCCTGGTTTGAACTCAACCGCAGAGTAAAAACATGCAAAGGAAAAAACTACAATGCCAAAAAGACCCAAACACAAAATCCCTTTCCTCTTCCTTGGTGAGATGACTTTTTCTCGAGAGTGTAAACAAAATTCAACAGATTAAAAATAAACAACAAAACCCAAACCCCTCCAAACTCACAACAGAAAAAAACCTCACAAGACAAATAAAATCCTTGGTCATCAAGCATGATTTAGGCAAGTAACAACTGAAAAATTCAGTGGCAGCAACAGAAGTCAGTAAGTATTTTGCTTATTAAATGATGCTTTTTCTTAAAAACCTGTATGCACAGACATTAACAGAGCTGATTCCTTAGCAAAAAGTGCTGGTCTTCTAGAAACCAGACTTGGAGACGGAGAAGCTCTTGCATCAACAGGAGCCAATCTTCCCAATAATTTTCACACAAACGAAACCTTAATGAACTCAGAAAAGAACTTTTCAGTTTCTCTGTGTTCATGACAGACAAATCATTCACCAGCACCTAGTCCTGACCCACTCTGTGATCAAGACACAAAGCTGGGAGTCAGAGCTTGAGGCTCTGTTCCCAGTTCAAGCAGAGACCACCTGTTCGACCCCAGGCAAACCTCTTAATCCCGGAGTTTTTGTTCTTTGTTTAAAAATAGCCCTAATCTGCCTTTTGTCATACTAATTAGACTGTAGTGGGTACAGAAAACTTGTAAAATGTGAGTCTATAACCTCACACAGCCGCTTTCAGGACTACTGCTACAGCTACCCCTGCCCCAGACCTCCAGTAGACTGACTCAAATTTGTTTTCAAATGTTTACAGTTTTAAGCATGATTTCTCAGAAAACCTATTTATTCACACAGACAACTGAACAACAGTAATTTGGCAAGTTTGAATACACTGACATATTTGCAACTATCTCATGTCAACATTTTACGTATTACCTCAACAAGCATTATTTTACAACTATGTCTCTACTATTTAAAGTTCAAATAACATTTGTGCCAGTGGTTCATGCTCCAGTCCAGATCTCCAAATACAGAAGGCTGTGAAATAACATCAGCATACAGAAAAGTCATCCAAAATACTAAGTCATTGCAGAAAAAAAAAATGATTATTGCTAATGGAAGGCTGTCTATACCAGTTTACCCAGATACAAAGCACATGCAAACATTTATTTTCTAGCTAGGGATACCAAAGCATGTAGTTTACACAAATAAGAAGCAGTACCAGGACCAACAGATACTAGACAGACCTATATGTAGCTTAAAATAGTTCTTAGTACTTTCGAGGTTCTTCCTCATTTCAGCTTCCTTACTTAAACACGTCAAATGCTCAATAACCCGTTCCTTAGTTTTCCTATGCTGCTTCCAAGTTTCAGCAATTCTGATGAATTCTGCCCATCACAGTTCCCCTCCATTTACCCTGCCCAGAGAAAGCCAACATCCACCCGAACGGAACTTTCCTCCTGAAGACAGTAAAGGGTAAATATCGCCCTGACCGACATCGGCTGCAAGTCAGATTTATATAAAGACGAGCCCTCGTCCAGAAAGCCTAGATACGGCCTGACAAAACCCCTTAAGACCTAAATCCTTTCCCCAGCCCGCTTAAGTTGGATGTTTCCAGCCTCATAATGCTTCAACAGCACCGGGCTTCTGAATGAAAAGGAGGGAGGGGAACCCCCTACACACCCTAAAGGAGTTATTTGATACATCAGATGGATGAACAACAGTAAAATAGAGAGGAAACTCCTCAAGAGGAGACACGAGGGGCTGAGCTCTAGAGAAGTCCCTGTCCCCAGAGGAAGCACCCCAGGCCTCCTCCTCTCCCCTGAATCTGCACAGGCGGCCCCGGGCCGGGATCCCGCCACCATGAGGCACCTGAGGGCGGGAGGACAACAGGTAAACCCGACCCGGAGGGAGCGCCCGAGGAAGGGTCTCCTTCCGCCTGAGCCCGAGCGAAAGCCTGAGGCGGGCGCAGGGAGGGAGGAGGCGGCCGGCAGAGGGTCCTGCCCGCCCGGCCGGCCGGCAGCTCCCGGCGCCGCGACCCTCCCGGTGCACTCACACACACACAGCTCCACCACGTAGGCGTAGTAGGACCAGGCCACGACCAGGGCGATGAAGGCCACGGGCACCCAGGCCAGCACCTTCTGACAGCACTTGAGGACGTGGGACGGCGCCATCTTCCCTGCCGGGCACCGCGGCAGCGCCGGCGCTGCGACGGGCGGGCGGCGGCTGCAGCTCCGGCCGCCGCTGCGGAGCCGGCCCCGGGCGGGCCTGGGCGGGCCGCAGTGGGCGGGAGAGGGGCGGCCCCAGCACCCGCCACCGCCCCCTTCCCGGGGTGCCGGAACGCCTCACTGGATCACAAAATGGTAAGGGGTGGAAGGGACCTCTGGAGATCATCCGGTCCAACCCGCCCGCCCCCCCACCCCACGGTCACCTTAGAGCAGGTGACACAGAAACGCGTCCAGGTGGCTTTGGAATCTCTCCAGAGAGGAAGACTCTATTACTTGCCCGGGCAGCTTGTTCCTGTGCTCTGCTCATCCTCCAAAGAAAGTTCTTCCTCATGTTGAGATTCTTCTTGTGTTTTAGTTTATGGCTATTGCTCCTCGTCCTTTTCACTACTGAAAAGAGCCTGGCACCATCCCCTTGGCACCTGCCTTGGACATATTTATATGCATTGACGAGATTTCCACTCAGTCTTCTCCTCTCTAGACTACACAGGCCCAGCTCCTGGAGTCTCTCCTCATAAGAGATATCCTCCAGTTCCTTAATTATCCTTGTGGTCCTCCACTGAACCCTCACCAGTAGCAAACTTGTTTTTCTTGTACTGAGGAGCCCAGAAGGGGACACAGCACTCCAGCTGTGGCCTCAATGGTGCTGAGTCGTGGGGGAGGATCCCCTCCTTCGACCTGTTGACCACATTCCTCCCGATGCATCCTTCGCCATTGCACCCCGGGGGACCGCTGCCCTCCGCCTCCCTTTGTTCGCACCGGCGAGATCCTCCTCCAGCCATAAAACCTGGCCTTAAACCTCCAGGTTCTGCTCTTTTCCGGTCCTGGCCGGACGGGTCGGTGTCGGGCAGCAAGGCGCTGGGACAGCTCCGGGCGCTGCCGGGCTGCTGCCTGCCCCTGCTCGCCGAGCACTGACACCGCTCAAGCAGCCTGTTGGGTGCCGCCAAGGGAACTCACAAATGACTTTCTGCTCTTTGTTTCATCGGCTTTTCCTGAACGGCGGCGAGCGCCTGACAGCTGAGACCGCACCGCGGCCTCGGGCCGGCGCTGCCTTGCGGGGCTCAGCCTCCGGAGCGCCTGAAATCTTTAGCCTTGCTCTGGCATTGCTGTGGGTGGGATGCCGGGGTCGGAACGGCCCGCGCCATGGCAAAATTCCCTATCTCCCTGCCGAACCAGAGGCTGCTCGCACCAGGAGCACACTCCTGGCCCCAGGCGGCTCCCGCGGCGCTCCGGCACCACCTGGCGGCGGCGGGAGGGACCTCCCGAGCCGAGGGAAACGGAACAGAGAGCATCCATAGGGAACAGACAGCATCCATAGAGAACAGACAGCATACATTGGGAACAGACAGCATCCCATCCATAGGGGATCCATGACGCTGAGGTGAGGGGTGAGGCTGGAACCGCTCAAAAGAGTGCCCTGAAAGAAGGCTTGGACACAACAGGACTGCCACATAGTCCCTGTGAGCCCCTGGAGCTGGTGTGGTGGGCAGCAGCAGTGAGATTGCCTTGGCAGGACAGGGACAAGGCTATGGCCTTGCCTGTTCACAGCATCACAGAATCATCGAGGTTGGAAGAGACCTTCAACATAACAACTGTCAACCCAGCACCATCATAATCACCCCTAAACTATATCCCCAAGTGCCACATCCAGGCTCTCCTTGAACACTTCCAGAGACAGTGACCCCACAGTTGCCCCCTGGGCAACTTATTCCAATGCCTGTCCACTCTTTGAGTGAAAAAAAAATTTGTTCTAATATCTAATCTAAACCTTCCCTGGTGCAACTTAAGGCCATTTCCTCTCAACTTCCCATGCTGGTGAGATAACAAATACTAAGGAGAGTGATCAGGAATTTAGAAGCCTGTGAGCCTTTTACAGCCCCGTTCCTGAAAGAGTTCAAGGACAGACTGGATGTGGCCATGAACAATCTGATCTAGTGGAAGGTGTCCCTGCCCATGGCAGAGGGGTTGAAACAAAATGATCTTTAAGGTCCTTTCCAACCCAAACCACCCTGTGACCCTCTGAACAGCTAACAGTGAGGGGCACCCTGGCCAAATGCCCAATACACAGCCTCTGTATTTGTGGGAATGTGTGTGTGTGTGTGTGTGTGTGTGTGTGTGTGTGTGTGTCCATCTGGGTATCAGAGCAGAGGAATGAAGCAGTGACCTGTGGCCCTGATGTACAGAGCAGGGACATGTGCCCAGGGATCAGGGAAAGATGATCACTGTGGGATCTGAACTCTGGGTATGGGCATGCTTGTGCACACTGTGTATGGGAACATGATCAGGATGGTAGGGAAAGGGATTGCAAGACTGTGCAGTAAGGCAAGGGCTGCAAAAGAAAGGGACTGCAGAAGAGGGAGAGAGTTGGTGTAAGAATTTGGCGTGACCCATTCCTAACAGAGAGCTGTATGGCAAGGGAGGAGTGACTGGTTACATGGATGGCATCTCGGTTATGGCATCTAGTCACTCTGACAAGAAGTACTGACAAGGATAGAGCAGTTTGGATTTAAGGTGAACTAGGACAGTCTTGGTCTGATGTGCTGGTTAGCACATCAGGGATACGGCTAAAGTATTCCAGTTCCTCTAAACTTCATTAATTGTGGCACTTGGGGACATGCTTGAGTGGTGAAGATGGCAGTGCTGGGTTAGCAATTTGGTTTTATGAACGTAGAGGTCTTTTCCAACCCTAACGATTCCATGGTTCTGTTTCTTAAGGGTGTCAAAACATGCCACAACTGCTGGCATGTGCTTTACCTCAAGATCTCATGGGACTGTTAACACTTGGCCTCAAGACAATGGGAAAGGATTTAAATTCTTGGTGTCAAAATAGTATTTGTTAATAATGCTTTTAGAAGTACCTGAGTTTGATACTTCTATGTGCTTTTAGTAATTTAATTGCTGTGTTAGTTTCTTAGTAGTGTATTCAGTGAAGAGACATTGCACTTCCAAGCCTTCAGGAATCTAAGGAGAAGGGACCTGGACCTGGGAAGCAGTTACAAACAACTTTTACCAAGCATGTCCTGCGTGTTACTGTGGCTGTAACAGTCCCCTGGCTGTTACTGTGCCCTGACCATCCTCTTGGCTGTGCTTCCACCAACTTTTCTGACAAAATCCCATTCACAACAAGCACAATTCCTAACATGAAGACTAAGGAGCACAGCCATGAATAAAAAGGTTTAGCCAGCAAACAGTTCACTATGCTAGGGAAGATGTAAGGGGATCCAACATGATCCTCCCTATGCCAGTCTTCCCTGCTGATGCTGACTGCACTTTCACCCACAGAGGTATCAGTGGAGCCGTGTGTGTGTTGACATTCCCTGCTTTTAGCGGGTCCATGCTGAGCTGCAGGAACAGGCACCACGTGTGGTTTGGATGGAGTCTGATGCTGGCAAAGCTGGAAGCTGTGGCATGGCCAGTATTTCAGTTCTGGCTCAGACAGGTGCCTTGGGCAGGATAGAAGGCCAGTGGCTGAGCATAAACCTTGGACAGGACAAACTAAATCAGCTACAATCCAGCAATATTTCCATGCAGCATTTCAGAATGACAGGAACTGAAGTGAGACTGAATTAAACAAGGACAACATGAAGGTTGTGAGGTGGCAGAGAGGGATTATTTATCCCCAGACAGTGCCCCCCACTGAGGAGTTTTGCTGCACAAGGAGCCTCTTGGCACAGCTGGCAGGAACTATCATCTTCCACTCCTGAAAGCCACCTGGGATGTCTCTACAAGGACCTCTTGAGAAGAAATCAGCTCCTTGAAGAGAAGTCAGGCAAGATGGAAGGAAGCTCTGTTAGGAATCACTGAGCACCTGTTTGGCTTCAAATGGCTGCAGTGCAGCTTGTGCAAACTTTGCTGCCTCATTTGTGGGGAGGGACAAGAAATGACACTTGGAGCAGACTCTGGGAAGCTGAAGAGCAACTCAGAATGCCATGTTGTGGGAATAGCTGCTCACCACACTCTCACTGGATCCCATGACTGTCAAATATGGAAAAACAAAAGGCATCTCCTGTCCATTTTCACATCACAACTACACTTCTGGCTGCCCACCTGCTTTAGTCACATCAAAAAATGTGTAAGAGAAGTGAAACATATCCCTTTGCAGCCTCAGCACCAGTTAGGGTCTGTTGCAGTCTTCCAGATGTTTGTTGGTCTCAGAGCAAGGCACTGCAGACACTCCTGGCACTCAGAATTTCTCTCTTTACTATTTAGAGGTTACAATCTACAATTTAATCTCCATTTTGCTTCTGTATTTTTCCCTCAAAGTAGCTCATCTTAAACTCCAGGAGTATGCAATCCCAAGGCAGACACAACCAAACCTCTTAGATGAAGACTGATGCTAAATCATAATTTGTCTCGTTTATTCCTTGTAATATGAGACAAATCAAATGTTTGGAGGCTTTGAATTTCTGATGTACACATAAAACCAACAGAGATTATGCAAAGTGTTTGCTCTTCACATTCCAGTACAGATCATGTAATCTTGTATACATCAACTGCTAGTGATTACTAGCCCTTTTTTGCATTGGATCCAATTTGTAAGTTGTGAGGATGCATTTTTGGTCAAACAGCATGTAAAAATGCTGTTAATTAACAGCATTTAAAATTAATTAATTCAGTTAATTAGTTAATGTCATCCATATTGATTCAGCTCTTGCTTACCTAGCATCCTTTTGTTCAATGATATTCATGTTTGCTAAATTTTTAATTTATTCTAATAGCTCTTCTGTTTCTTCTTCTGATGTTAGGACTTATTTAATTAATTTCCTTTTCTAAAGACTAGTGGCAAAGGATTGTATTTTGGTATCCTTTCTTTTCAATAGCAAATGTAATCTTCTACCCTGTGACTCACCTGCCATTGCTCTAGGAATTACCTTCTGTGCATTATTTAAGTGATGTACACCATGTTTTCAGTAATGTTTGCTCATTCCAATAGTATCAGTTTCAAAGTAGATTAAAACTCAGTAAGAGGCCACATAATGTAAAACAAAAAAATCTGTATCCTGAAAAAAGAAGAAAATTTTAAAATACTTTATTGGAAAGTCTTAAATTAAAACAATTGGTTTTCTTTGGGGTGATTTAGACCTACCAGTTGCTCCATGAGCTGACATTAAAGCTGACAAATTCACCCTAGAGCAGTGGACCAGAGGCACAGTGTTGTGATAGAATGCCTCTGTAGAACATCCCTTCTCCAGGAAAGTGATCATGGCATTCACAAAGTACAGGCTTAGTCCAGCAAGGCTCATCTTCTGGCCCCCCTTGCAGTCCATGGAGAAAGGCCAGGCCCTCCAAGGCTCTTTCAGAGCAGTGAGCTTGCATCTGAAATCCCATGAGAAAAACTCCCGCACATTCCTCTGAATTGGAATTCAGAGAATATTCTGAATTGGAATTCAGGAATATTCTTATAGAATTCCTACAGAATATTCCTCCTTCCATCTTTTCAAACCTGTGTGTCTGAAATTTGGCTGACACAAACCCAGTCATAAAGTGTTCTGCAAGGTGTTGTGTCCATTCTCCCACAGCCTGATGCCATCCATGTTACTTCCACCACTTGGTGAGCCTGGAAAGGCAGGCCAGCCTTCTGCCAGAGGCAGAAGAGAATCACAGAAACATTTTAAAAAGACTTCCAAGATCACCAAGTGCAGCCATTAACCCAGCACTGCCATGTCTACCACCACTAAACCATGACCCCAAGTGCCACATCTACACATTTTTTCAGTTCCTCCAGGGATGGTGACACAACCGCCTCTCTGAGCAGCCTATTGCAGTGCTTGACAACCCTTTATCTGAAGTATTTTTCCCCAGCATCCAATCTAAACTCACAATGGGCACACAGGTGAGGAGAAACATGGCCTTTTACTCCTCAGGGCACGAGGTGCTGTGGCTAAGCCCATGCAGGTGAGCAGTGCTGAGCAGGCTCCCTGCCATGCCGGAGCAGCAGCCCAGGAGAGCAAGCAGAGCTCTGCACTAGGGCACTCCAGTTAATGAACTGGAAACATTATTAACTAAGCCAATATCAACCTAATGGGAAATCTGTCTCCACATATGTTGTATGATTTTTTTAACAATTATTGAATCAACTAGGAATTGTTTAATAAACAAAGCCAACGGGAAACATTCAAATAAATGAGTGAAGAGACATGCATTTGTTTGCTGATTAATTTTGTGCATGCTCAAGTCTCAGGTTTTCTGTTCTGCAAAGGGCTTTTGGCTTCTTGTTGGATGACATCTTCAGCTGCTGTAGGAGGAGCTTCTGTGGCCAGCTGGCCACTAGAAGAGTGTGTCTACATCTGCCATGTTCATCTTCATGCTTCCCTTGTGACCAACCCCAGTGTTTGTTGGGGCAACTTGGATCCCACTAATAACGACCACAACATCATTTGGGCACGTATTTTCTGTTTAGAATGACTGAAGACTTTTTTTTTTGCATTGGAGCAGTTTCCTGAACCAGCTGTGACTGTTTTGCAGGAAAAATTAAAACTGAAGGTATGAGGCAGCCTGCCATGTTCTCCTGTGAGAACTCCAGCAAGAGAAAAAAACTATTTTTAAATTTTGATGTACACTCATTGATCCATTTCTACTTTTTAGTCCAAGCATGGTCAATATACCTGAATTTTATACTTCTAAGCAACAGGGTTGTTCCCATTCTGCCCTTTATTGGGCAGTGATCCTTTCTATGTTATATGCACTGAACATGTGAAGTGCCATGAAACCACAGTCCATGGCCTGGTCGTTTCTCTGCTATGCAGAACATGTACTCCTCACTGTTGCTTATTTTGTTAAAAGCTGCCAGCTTGGTTTGAATCCAGAGGGACTTTAGATTTTAGAAAGAGGCTTGTACAAACTGAGACACCAGAATTAGTTTCTAGAAACAATCAATGAGTTTCTATTACTTCTAGTATACCACACTACATTTTTGCCTTTGCTTCCTTTGGAAATGACACATAAGTGGTTCTTAGACATTATCTTAAAGTAAACAAACAAAGAAATGTAAGAAGTGTTATGGGGATACAATAATTAAAATTCTGTAAAGCAGTTATATGGTGTAGGTAACCGCACTTGCTTTTGTGTATCCTTTTGCTATACTATATAAATTTTTAAGACTTTTGCAATGTGCAATGTGTTCATCTTTACTCCATGTAAAATTCAGATGCAATGTGGTAGATTTAAAAACAAAATCAATTTTATTTAGCTTTTCTATATATTTCTGTTCAGAGGAAGAGTTCCTTATGTTGAAACAAGTCACAATTGACATATTTAGACTGGTAGCTGGCATAAGCCTTAACTAAATTGTGTTGAGTAATGCTCACAGCAGGCCGCAAATATCATACAGTGACTAAAAGGAACTAAAACATCAAGTACTTAAACTATAATGAATTTCTTAAAAAACAGGGTTTATCTAAATACATAAATATATCTTTTAATCTAAGATATTAAAAAAGAGAAATTATTTTAAGACTGTTGTAAAACGAACCATTTTAATTGAGAAATAACAATAAACTTACAAATTAAACACAGAGTCTGATTCTTCAAGCCTGGTAGACAAGTCATCCCTGGCCTTTCAAGGAGTTCCTTCCTGGCTGCACTTTCAGGATAACTTCTGAAAATTATTCATAACTCTGTTTTAATTTCCAATCAATTTTTTTCTTTTTACAATAGACACAAAATTAATATCAAACCCAAGCATATCCCTTTGCTTTTCCTCTGAACTTGAAATCAAAGCTTTTGCTGAAAAATAAAACTTGAAATCCCTGAAAGCAGATACTGCTGATTGCACAAACCCAGACAGAAATGAGTACTGAGGAATTAAACTTCTAAATACACTAAAGCTAAATGAGTTGATTTTTCCAAAAGGAAACCAAACAGCTTGTAAGAAGGAAGTAATTAGTAAGCAAAAGAAACCAAAAAAGCAATAAAAAACATAATAAATCTATTAACTTCACACAGAATAAAATGCTAGGGAATAATTTCCACTCCAAATAAAAATGATTTGCCAAAATATTAACAGCAACAAATAAAAGGCAGCCTTGCATTAAAGCCAGAGCTGGCACAAAGCACACTTTGGGTGAACACATATACACTTCTATGCCATGGACTCTTCTTCAATATTGTAATTTTTTGGATAATTTGGTGAAGTGCAGCTGGCTGTGGTACTGTGGTGCCAGTCCCACCGCCCCACCTTTGCTCCCACCACGAGAAGCAACAAACAATTTCCAAAGGCACAAAGTAAACCAGCCACCTGCTATCCTGCTGCCCACATAGCACCGCATGAGCTCCGTTTGAGGGGAGGAGGCATTTACTGCATTTGGGTTCTTTCCTGAGGAAAAAGGGATCCTTGATGGTCACTGGTGCCTGATCTTCCAGACAGTCTCAGGACACCCCCACAGGCATGGTCTTGTTCTGGATGCGTGTCCTTGACAGTACTACCAGCATTTTCTCTTTAACACTTTAGATTAAAGCTCCAAGCTGAGGCCATGAGGGAAGAGCTGCTTTGCTGGCCTCTCACTGTGTTCCCCAGGAGAGATCACTATGCCAAATTTCAGGCACTAGGACTTGTCCTCAGCACAAACATGACAGCTACTGACACATCAAACACATTCTCAGTAATCTCAGTATTCCTTAGGTGGAACCTTTAGGGTTTCCCAATGCATTCTCTCCTGTCCCTGCACCAAGTGAGAGCTGCCCTGATGTCTTATCTATCATGGAAATTGCCCCTCTTCTCACAAAACCCAAAGAAATGACAACCAAGCACCATATGTTCAGCTTATTTACAGCTGTGAGGCAAATGTAGCTGATGTCAAGCAAGAAACGGATGGATAACACCTCACTGAGTGGTTTCTTGGTTATTTTTCTTGAGACATTTCCCTAGTCCACATTCTGAGTCTATTATCTCTGTTATTACAAACCTGTCCTGAAAGGTTAAGCTTTCACCCCAGCCAACACAAGTCAGACAACTGAGAGTGGGAAAGACAGCTTTACAGATAAGTCTATCTCCTATATATTGTGGCCAACCAGGAAGAGTGATCTGGACCTGGCTTTTGGCTCCTTTCTTGCAAGAAAGACAAAACATGTAACGTGCATACCTGTGTACACAGAGATGCACGTTATGTTATTGCAAAAAAAAGTTCACCTGTAATTTCTAAGTGGTAGTCTTGATTTGTTCCTCCTTTTAGTTTAAGATCTTAGGTCTAACTTTGCATTTGGAGTAATAAACATTTGTATTTGGTTTTTTATTGGACACATTACCTCAACAATGGCTTATTATAACCTTGATTTCCTGAGATACTTCAGGTTTCCCTGTCACAACTTTTAGTGAGATAAAACAACTACTTGTTACGCATTCATCTTCTGCAATACAACTAAAGCAAAATAGTAATGAGTCAAATTGTAGCTACCACTGTGTTTGATAGAATGAAGATTTTTTCTTCCCATTTATACTATGTGGAAGAAGTCTGAGACACTCAATACAAACTCACTGACCAATGTACAACTTTTAAACCCTGTATCAAGCCTATCAGTCTTGTATTTCCAGTTTAATAATAACACCATGAAGGCAGACAAACCAGAAATCCACACAGGAACTGCTGGAATCAAGCACCAGCAACCAGTACACGAGCAGATCCCCATAACAAAGTGTGAATTTTCCTTTTTGATTTAGGATAACTTGGTTTAAAATGTGTTGTGCAAGTGATTTTGCCTTGTGGACCTCTGCCCTTGCTGGAGAAGGAGAGCTGCTGTGTTGGTGGCTGAGATGATGTTCACTCCTTCAACAGGAGATGATACTGCTGTGATGTTCTTGCCTGGGGCCATTATTCGATCCTGTGCATCCTGTATCCTACAGTGCAGGGTCAGATTCCACAGAGCAGTAAACAACACTATTCCCCAGAACAAGAGTCCTTTGGTATGGAGGCCAAAAGTGATACCAGTTCTGTAAAGCAAACTGATTGCACTGGAACAATTATAAAATTATTGCATTAGAGTCTGGGTTAATTAAACTTTAACTATAGCTAAAAAAAGAGCATTTTTTACTTAGTTATTATGTAAACAGGACAGACAAACTCCTCTAAAGAAAAACCACTTAAGCAAAAGACAAATGGACTGCTTTAAAAAGGACTTTTCCCAGTTTGCTTCCAAAGTTCTTTGACTTCTTTAATGCTTTCTTTTTTCACGCACTTCCAGAAACCTTGAATGCCTTGCTGCTGTGGTACCTGTTAATAAAGTTAAAGTGTGTTTAGCATTTACACAAAGAAGAACTCCTATTTCCAGACTGTGTAAATACAATATATAATGTGCTGCTGCTTCTGTAGTTCACATGTGTAATAACAAGTTCTTAGTGGCAGCACTCATCCCAGATTCATATGCAGTAAGGACTATCCAGTTTAAAATATATATCTTTTTCTATTCATTAACTCTACCAGTGTTTCTACAAGCACTTACAAGAGAGTTGTAGCAATCATCTGTGGTATTTACAAACAATTATGTCAGCTTGTTACCCTCAAACCTCGATGAATTCGGTTCCTCAGGACTCCAAGAAACTCGCTGTGGCTGAGGCAGTCATCTCCATCTAGATCAAAAATCTTGAAGATGGTATCCAAAACATTATCAGACAGATCCTGTCCTGTTGCCACCTTCACTGCTCTCTTGAATTCAGCTAATAAAGACATAATATTACATTAGAGGTGACTGAACTTGCAAAGAAAATGGAAAGCTTATAAATAGCAGGATTCTGTCCAATTTATAATGGCTTGTGGGTATCCTAACAGGAGAATTTGGGATGTGTAAACTAGTAAACTATTAAGAGGACTCAGTTCATGAGTTCTTGAGCTTGCTTCTTCTTTTGTAACACTATCTTTATTAATTTTATCATAAGCTTTAGCAATGCACTGCTTCTCAAGCAACAGTACAAGTGATAATTTTTGCTACAAATAGACGAAAATTTACATAATTTTGGCTCTTTCCTGTTCATACAAATGGTGTTTGCCTCACTATCCTCTGATAAAAAAGTTACCATTTTATATCAAGCCAGCTTCATGACAATTCATTCTACAAGAAAACTCTATTCCTCAGAGAACAGTAGGCTATGATATGCTCCACCTCAACTAACAATCTCCTCAGCAACTCTGCAGAAACACAGAGCATCAAATGGTCAATGTACTGCTTACAGCACATGGCTTTGTATACCTGCAGTTCTGGTCTTGAGAGAAGCTGGCTACCTCCTCTTAAATGATGCTGAGAAGTTACTGAGGATTTGTGGCAGAAAAAGCTGCCACACCTCTCTGGAGATGTAATTTCATCTTCAGCTCTTTTTTCTTCTCTCTTTACACCACCATGTGCAGAATAGAAACACCCACTAGCCCCTCTTTTGGTCCTGTGGTGCACAGAATTTGCAGTTTTGGCTCAAGGAAGATGAGGAAGTGTGTGCGACTGCCACAAAACAGCAGCTCGTAAGAGTGGAAGGATTATTGTTTATTATAGCAAGCACAATCACAACACATGAATTGGATGCATTTTTGAAGGCATTATGGAAGTGTGAATTTCAAAAAGGAACTGGAGGTTATTGAAGTGTAGCAGTATGGTAGATTATTACAGCAAGTTGTCCAATGAAGTTATAAATGCAATATTAATGTGGTTCTGCTTTCATAAACAAGTTCTGTTTATAAATAGTACCATAAATATGACTAGTTCTGAAGCTTACTAGAGGGAATAGCATTCCTGACACAGCTCTCATCTTTGTCTCTTTCAACAACTCCTGTACAAACGTAGTTGATTATTTCACAGTTGGTTTAAACAGAATTAAGTTAAAAATCCTTTTGTAAAAGTATATATTGCAACTTGAAAAAGACATAAAACATGGGATGTTTATAGTAGTTTTAATTTTGTTTTTGAAAAGATGTTAACTGCTTCATCTCTTGAAGCTGAATTTAAACCCAGACACGGCACTATTGTTTCTTTGAATGTAACATGAATAAAAGAAGATCTTCTACAACAGTGCGGCATAACAATCTTCAAGCAAAGAAGGGCCACCTTACCAGAGAGAAAAGATGAGTTGTGAACTTAGAAGAAAAAGAAATCTCGAATAAAAGGAAGGACTAAAAGACTGTCTTATATTTATATAAATGTTCATATGTATGTGAATACACACATGTACACACATGCAAACACCAAGACAAAGAACTCCACCAGATTCAGGAGAGAATTAGACATACAGGCATACAACATCTGTGAGTTACCTCAGCAGCTGGCTGATTTTGATTACAGTGGGGTTCAGCGCATAAACAGACTAGTAATGAAAGTCACAAGTTGCAAATCCCCCAGTTTTCTTTGGTTCAAATCCCATCCAAACATTTATCTTTCAAGAATATGTATTTCTCTTTCCATCTTCTCACATCTCTCATCTTTTTTTCACATGAGCCCATCAAATATTAATTTCAATGAATGTTAATATCTCCTTACATTTCCTTAGGAACTTTTTAATAATGTTGCTATTTTGAAATAACTTATGAGACTTGTCCTTCAAGAGTAACAACTAAGTAACAACTTCAGGATTAAAACAAAAAGCATTTGTATGTCCATAAAACTTTTGATGCATTGCTCCTCTTTCTCTTATATCGTAAGGAAGCAACTCCCCTCCTTGAAGTCTTTATTTTGAACTCCACTTTATGACATTGTTTATTTTTGATAGACATAATTGCATAACACATCCTCCTCAGCACAGGGAGGACATGAAGTGAGTCCAGAGGAGGGCCACAAAAATTATGTGATAATTTTTGGGATGGAGCACCTCTTCAGTGAAGAAAGGCCAAGAGAGTTGGGGTTGTTCAGCCTGGAGAAGAGATACCTCAGGGCAGACTTTATTGTGGACTTTCATTATATCAAGGGGGCTTACAAGAGAGTTTTTACCAAGGCCTGTAGTGACAGGAAAAGCAAAATGCTTTCACAGTGAAAAAGGGTACATTTAGACTGGACATAAGGAAGAAACTTACAAAGTTGTGGCTATCCCATCATTGAAAGTGTTCAAGGTCTGGTTGGGTGGGGATTTGAGCAACCTAATCCAGTGACAGAGTTCCCTGCCTATGGCAGAAGGTTTGGAAAATGACCTTTAAAGGTCCCTTCCAACCCAAACCATTTTATGGTTCATTAGTCTGCTGTCATTAATCCACATATGACAGCACATTAGAACTTGGAAATGAAAACATTTTGGAAACTTTATATTACTATTTTTTAATGAAACAGAACTAAGTCCAAATACAGAGCAGTATAATATTTTTGGACTTCACTGTGGTACTTTGGGATAACTAATTTACATTAATTCCATAATTAAAATTTTTTTTTTGCCTTTAAAAAAACCCACATGAAAGGTGTAGAGCACTTACCCCGCTTAACAGGACGACTGGCTACAGTAAACATCTGCATGGCAATAGAAAAGTCTTCCAGGTTATTTGTAAACTTGCAAAAAGTCTTGAATTCTTCCAAACTGATGTTCTAGAGTATCACAGAATTGAAATGATATATAATGAATATACATTCAAATCCCACTTATTCTATGTCATTAAATCTGGTGGGACTTAGTGTTTAGATGTGACTGCCTACTCATTGTTGATACTTGTATTTCTCATATATATTTGTATTTGGACAATTATCATTGCTCTTACTTGTATAAAATACAAGGGCTGCAATAATTCATTTGGCGACTGGCTACCTCACTAGATAACCACATTCAAATGAAAACCTGTGCATACAAAGGAGGAAGCAAAACAAAGTATACTTTGGGTACCAACCTCTCCTGCTTCGATTCTGTCTTTCACGTTCTGCCAGTAAATTTCATTGTTTTCCTCATCAGTGAAGTACAGCAACCACGCTGCAAAGTCTTCTTTTCTCATGACGCTCAAACCCTTTGAAAACTTTATGAATTCCATTTCTTGGACTTCCGTTTGCAGATTTTCCATGAATCTAAGTGCAAACAGATATTATCCACCACTTGTTACTTCCATCCCTGTATCACCACTACTACCTCAGCTACTC
Source organism: Onychostruthus taczanowskii (assembly GCF_017590055.1). Classification (NCBI taxonomy): domain Eukaryota; kingdom Metazoa; phylum Chordata; class Aves; order Passeriformes; family Passeridae; genus Onychostruthus; species Onychostruthus taczanowskii. Next base: position 5,855,753 of record NW_024502569.1, on the reverse strand, counting down.
AGTGCCGCAGACACCAGCTCTGAGCCACAGACACCTTCGACACTGCTGTTTAAAATGCCCCCACTGGTTTCATTTTCCCCGTGCTCGCGGATGTTTCCAGGGCTGCATTTCCAGAAGGACACCAGCAGGACGCGCTCTCGGCCTGCACAGGCGGCTGCGGCCAGCTGAACTCAGGGACGCGTTGGACATCTCGGTTTTACTCGTGTTTAAAAATGCGCAGATAAGGAGATAAAAAAAATCAGTAAGGCAGCAGCATAATGAATGAATGAATGAAAGAATGAAAAAGGACATGGTAACTGAAGGCCTGACACATGATTTATGAGGTTTCATATTAAAAAGAGAGAAATGACAAGATTGCAAAGTACCTAAAAAGATGAGGCCATAATAATCACAAAGGTAAAAGAGGAAACTTGAATTCATTGCTGTAGGAGAAGATGACTGAAAGTATCAGAGATTATAACTACATACAGAGGTTTGGTGAATCAGTTCTGTGCTCACTAGAGGATAAATCAGAGAGGATTACAATTGACTTGTATGGAGTTAAGAAGAGCACAGAAAAATGTTGCAGGGATTTGGGAAGGAAAGAGAGTTGTTGGAAAAAGGAAAGAGTCAACATCAAGGTTTTTAGGCACCCATTATTTTGGGAAAGAAAGAAAAAAGTATTACAAGAAGCAAGTAATAATCTGAAGGTACAGAGCTGTAATTCTGAGTTGTAGCTTCAAGTTTTTTCAGTTTGGTCTATATGGCTAGTATTAATTTTGGAAAAGGTAACACAGACAATACAGTGTGATCCATTTGATATTTTCCACTTCAGAAACGGGGCAATCCAAAAACAAGAGGTGATTTTTAAACAAAGGCTAAAACCAGTGGTGCTTGCCAGAATCCCCTCCGTATTGCTAAAGAACCCTGCTTTATTGAGTTGCAGAAATTATTGACAGGAGGGAATGAAATACTCCTATATTAGGACAAAGCAATTAATTGGAGAAGAGGACAGCTAAGGGTCTGTGTAGCCAATATCAGCAGAGGCTCATTTGCTCATCCGTGTTTGCCTGGCCTCACTGGGTTTGAATTCTTTCCCTTGAAATTACAGCATTTGAGTCCACACAGCTATCTTTAGCTCTTTAATGAGATCACTTGGACAATTAGTAGCTTGAAGCTCTGTGAAGTCTATAAGGGGTTAGCTAAAGACTGCTCTTGAAGCATAAGTTCTCTCTTTTATTTTTCCCTCTAACAAGTAGAGCTGCACATGCAAATAAAGGGCCAACAAACACTCCACATCTCAGGACATGCAGGTAAATGAAAGCCTCATAATGGTGAATTTAAGTTTCAGGCTAGGGCTGAATTAGGGTAATACAAAGGAGGGGTACAAAATGCTGTCACATTTTATGTGTGCCTTTTTCTGGTCTAGTAAAGGGGATTCTACAGTATAGCCAAACACTAAGATATTCCTCCACAGTCCACCTTAAGACCTGACACACTTTCAATTCCTCCAGCTCTCCCTCTCAGAAGCGGATGAAACACCAAAGGACCAGGTAGTGCAACCAGTGTGACTGCCCCTTTGTCTTGCAGAGTGGTGAGAGTTGCCTTGCTCAGCTTGCAAAGCACTCCTCTGTTTTCAGGCCCAGCTCCTGTCTTTGTAACTCACAAGGAGACTGCTGCCTCTGGCCAGCACCACAGCCAGCATGTGCCAGGGAGACCAGCTCCATGGGCTGGCACAATCAGCCCTGCTGCACCCACGGCCCCCAACAGCCTCCCCAGGTCTTGGGAAGGGAGGTTGAGGTGCAGAGGGAGAGAACAGCATGGATCTGGCATGCAGAGCAGGCACAGGGTCAGCCCAGCAGAGACTGAGTAGGGCCATTTGGCTGCATTTTGAGAGTGGCCATCACAGGCAAGGAGGAGATGGTATCTGGGATGTGTGGTTTGTGGTTGGCTGGAAGGCACAGCCAAGACTGTGCAGAACAATTTCTTTGACTGTAGTTTCTAACTCATGTAACGTCTGGTCTGGAGGAGGAGAAGTTGCTGAAAATGAGGTCACTCACAGAAATATGCCTAAAACTTGGATGCAGAGAAATAAGACAACATGTGTTTTATTTTCTTGAATTTTTATCTGTGAAAGGTGGACATATTTTGCAACAGACTTAAGGTCTTGAGAATTGAGCTATTTATCTTGGGGAGAAAGCTCTCAGTCATTTGCTTTACCGGTTGCTAGCCACAGGCAACGACATAGAAACAGAGTCTTCCACCTTTTCTGAATATTGCATTTCCTTAGGCAGACAAGCCTTGGTGACCTGCCCTCTAGACACAACCAATAAAGACAGGAAAGCTGAAAGATCAATCATTCCTACATGATGAAGAAGGAGCCCACTAAGCTGTACACATCAGCCTGCTGAAAAGGGCAGCAAAGCCAGAGCAGAAAGCGAAGGGTTTGGCTGCGGCATTTTCAGTGTGTTCTTGCTTCTGCATCCTCTTCTAATTGAAGTTCATTTCAACTTGTAGGCTTGCTCCTGGCAAGCCAGAGGGGGAAGATTTCCTGCCATATCAAACCCTACTTGGAGCAGTAGCTGAAATGTGCAATTTAAAATTTATGTGATAGTTTCCCATATTACAAAAATTAAAATACTGTGAATCATCGCATCAGCATTCTAGGTCACTCTTATTCCCAGATGTGAGAGTTAAAAATCCTAATGAGGTTTTTTTTAAAGTAAAAGTTATTAAAAGTTATTAAAAATAACTTTCTGGTTAGGAAGTAAAACTTGATACATAAATGTCAAGACACCACTAGGGATACTTGCTTTTGTATCTTCTGGATCACAGTGCAACGAGTTTCAGCTGTGAAGTCCTCGTATGTATCCAAATATTAGGAAAAACAAGCACAGGAATGAAATTCCTGCTCTCCCAAAGTCAGTGGGATCTTGGCTGGGGACTTTGTAGGGAGCCTGAATTCAAGTACAGGAACAGGATTCTGATTGTAGATACACTCTACAATTAAAAAATGATTACACTGGGAATACTCTTATGCTATAGTAGGTTGAAAATAAAAGAAAGCTCTAAGTTTCCAAGTAACAGAAAGGAGAGGTAAACCATAAATTTACAAGATGGGGAAAAGGTCAGGAATGAGAGCACTTTCTTTAAGACAGCCCACTTTATCCACACTCTCTAAAACACCCACGTTGAAGGCCAATGGCCAAATTTGTTATCGTGTTACAACAGCATCCAGAAACCTTATCAGGATTTATCCCTCATTTTGTAATGGGTTCTAGTATAAAAAGAGGGAGTCTCCCAAGGTTTTTGGCAACTCAGCTTTAACAGTGCTAATCCACCACAAATAGAAGTGAAAATGTATTAAAAGAGGGGAGACCTCAGGAATGCAGCTATTCCCCCTCCAAGCGGAGAAGTGCTAGCATTGTATTCTTTATGGCACACAAAGCAGATTGAAACACTAAAGGAAATGTTAGGGAAAGTTTTTTTTCACCTCTTGACCTGAACTGTCTGTGCAGAGTTTCAACACTCTTAATACAGAACTGACCAGGTCCTGTCGCACTGATTTATAGGAAGGAGATCTAACAACAAAGATAGTAGTGGATATACCACCCCAGCATTTGCACCATGCTTTGGCTACTCTTTGGACACCAAAGTCTTTTTGAAGAATTGAGAACCCTCTCTGCACCAAAAGACTGTGGTGAACCAGCTGCAGCTTGCCTTTTTGCAATCTTTCAAACCAGAATATAGAAAATCTAATAAAGGCTTGGCCAGCTAACTTTTAGAGAACATTTGTCGCTCTGATTTTGTAAGACTTTGTTAAGCTTTTTGATGTTTGCATTCTTTCAACAAACTTTTTCACACACAGTTCTGTAAATAACTTATGTTTTGCATTCTTTCATGGAGGTGGAGAGAATTGATGGAACTTTGGTCTGTCCAGTGGCATTGGAGAGGTGGCACTGTCACCCTCCAATCCACTGTCACCTTTAGAAAACTATAAATGTTGGAGTCAGAAAATAAAGTTTTTCTTCTTCTTCTTTTTGTTCCCCTCGAGAGCAGCAGGGTCTGTGTCATCATTTCGTGTCTTATCACAACAAACATTTAGATCTATGCTTGTAAATTCAGGCTTGCAAGCATTAAGACAGTTAATCAATCTCACAATTTTCAGAACTGCATGCAAAACCCTCTTTGATTTACTGTCCTTAGCATTTCCAAACCAAAAAAGCTCACTTTCATTTTTAAGTGTTCTGTAGAAACTAATCAAGCCACTCTTTTGCTAAGCTCACACAAAAGGAAGAAAAATATTTTTCTCAAGCTCTTTACTAAGTATTTGGGAAATATTCAGATAGAGTTATGGCAGGAATTTCATGAAGCCAGATTTTGTTGCTGTTCTCCTCTTCTTCACTGCCTGATCTTGGCTGTAACTGATGTAATATCTATGTATTATGACTCTCTCTATATGCACACACATAGATAAAAGTGTAGGAACAGAGACAAGCAATCATACTCTATTTCTGCAAAGCAATTCCAAATCCCCAGATGAAGATCACTGAAAATATATAAGCTGTCATCACAGCAAATAGCACAGCAAAGCACAGCACGCTGGCTGATGATGACACCTGAAAGAGATCCTGCATCCATGCACTGGCACACACACACCACAGCCCCCAAAAAATGTCAGCACGAGCAGTGGGGTCCAGCCTGGATAATTCTGGCTTCTTAAATGAAAGTTTCCAAATAAAATGTATCAAGGAATTCAAAATACTGAAGGAAAGAAACAGGATAAGTAGGGAAAAGGCATGATATGGTTATACAATTTGTCACCTTCAATCTAAAGCAGAAATTAAAAAAGAGCCATAATTAAAGAATGTATCTGGTACAAAATTCTATTAACTGATGAAACAAGAAGCAAGAAATCAGGTAAGAGAATGACATAAACTGGAATGAAACGTTAACTTTCCTCACACTATTAAAAGATGCCCATTGTTTAATCATAGTGGGAAGTACTTTTTTTGTAAGACATCCCAGAAAATATACAACAATCAGAGTTTTTTTGAATATCCTTTCCATACTCTCTGCACTTTCTTTTTTTCCTACACAGAGAATGTAAGAGATTTAAGCTTGCTTGGGGACAGATTACAGAGAAAATCACAGCAGTCATAAACTGTTTACGGAGGGAAATACTGTCTCCTCTTTTATTTGGGATTAGACATACTTAAACAAGATCAGTAAGGGACTTTTTTCAGGGAAAAACAACCCCCAGTGTCTGTCAAGAAGAAATATTTCCTATACCTAGAAAATGAAATAGTTTTCTACTCAGAATAAAAGATAGTACATTTGATATAGTTGGAAATTAAAGCACAAGTTAAATTTTTTTGGAAGGAAAAGACCAGAAATTATTTCTGTATTAAAAACCAGGAGAAATTCACACAAAAGAATAAAAAAGCCTTGAATTCTGGGGACATTCTCTAAGACAGGACCTGGTATTAGAAGATGAAATTATTGTTGAGGTGTAAAACTGAGTGATGTCATCTGAAATAGAAACTTGTTCAGATCTTCTGAGAAGAAAGATGGCTTCCTGTATTAAATCTACCCTTTTTGTTACAGGACTTTAGGCTTACTGCATATTCTTCTGTATTTTCCTAAAAAGGTTACAGGAGAATACTGTTCCAGCTGTATTTGACTAAGAGACCACATCTTTAGTAGTGATATACATAAACATACTCCAGAAATTTATATTTCCAGCACTTGCCAGGGAAACATTTGCTTTTGAAATTGTAAATTCTTATTGATAATTACTAGAATGTCCTTATGTTAATGACAATACAACTAATAAGAACTCATCTAGCAGTCTGGACCTGAACATGTGTTCCCTGAGTCCTACCTTAAGAAGCCAGAAGATCTCTGAAAGAACCCTTACATTTGATGAAAACACTGCCTGAGGATTGTCGCTGTGTGTATCAATACCCAGGATATCCCAAGAAGCAAGCACCAGCTGGAGACAGATGCCTGACCATTTTCCCTCTCTATTCTCAGCATGCCTCCTGTGCTCAGGGCAGTAGGAAAAGAGGCACAAGAACTGGTTTACATCAGCCTCACATTGCCCCAGGAGATGTAGACAGTTTCCATTTTCTTTGTGCCATCTGAATGCAAAGAAAGGAGAACAGTTTGGTAAATTAACTGTCCTGGTATATTGACTGTGGCTGTCTGACATTTTTAAAATGTTTGGACTGTGGGCTAAAAGGCTTGGATAATGCTGGTGTACATGTAGATACAGATGGTTGCACACTTACAAAAGGATTTTTTAATGCCAGACAAACTGAAAAGAGGGAGCATGAGGAAAATATAAGTAGTTAATGAGATAAGAACAGTGGTCTCAGCTTTCAGAATTCCCATATAAGTACAGTGAAATTTCAGAATTGAAAGCATTCTTGTTTTTTGGGGTGAATTATTTTTATATTTTTTGTGATTTTTATTTCTTTCTCTTTTGGGTGTATTTTTTTTTTTTTTTTTTTTAGTTTTAAGGACTCTGAAGTACAACAGTATTGTGTATTTAACTAATGTGACAAGTTTTAGTGTGTCCTAATCAAACATAATCACCTCTATTTTCTACTAGGTACTACACTGATCAATGGAAAAGCTTTCTAGGCAAGAACTTGGAAAATGATAAAAGCATTTACCATCATTATTTTTTGCTTTTGAGAATGATCTATGTCTCTACAGCTCATCAGTCATCTCTTGTAAAAACAATGTGGCACTTTGATCAAACAGCCAACAATAGCTTCCCGCAGAAGGTAAAGTGTTATGAGAGGCCATCAGATAGAAATCACATTTTCTCTGAACAATAGGAACCAAGAAATGATGTGCTTGATTTACTTGCAAATAAAATCATGTGAAAGGTGATATCCTCGCAGAGGTTAAAAAGACAGCGATCCTTTTATTCACCTTTCTGCGTGTTAAACAAACTCCACTGTCACGCTGCAGCTGAGATGGAGTGTCTACGCAGTGATAAAGAGGCACATTCCAGCCCTACGAAACATAACTGCCACTGTTGAAAAATTACCTGCATTAAACCTTACACTTATCCCACAAATTTTAAGAGCAAGATGTGGGAGTTTGATTTTGATTACAGGCCTCTATCTGTGTGGCAGGCAAAGGTCTTTAACCTATGCGTTCTGAATGTACAAGGTACATAGTTTCATCAATGTCATGCCTCATTGGGTCAATGTAGGATTTTATCTAAAACCTGAGGCTTTTCAGTTTACACTGTATATGCAAACACAACCTTTTACTGGTGCTCTCTGCCTTTTGTTTCATTGAGAGGATCAATGGTATTTATAGAAAAGGGAGCTGGAGACATCTTAAACTTATTTTACTCACTTAGATTCCTATTGAGCTGAGGTCTTCAAAAGGGAAAGGTTGTTTATTTGAAGACTGGTATGTACCAGAGCCACTGGAGCCAAACACTTTTTAGTCTACTGATTGCAAAAACATTCATTTTTAAGAGGGCTGCCACACATTCTCCACTTCTGAATACAAACTGAAGCAAAACACATTATTCTATTTTATTTTTGCAGCCTGTAAATGACTGATTATTTTGGTAGAAAAGGTAATACTCATAGATAACCTTCTCCTGATGCCATGCTACAATATGTGTGTCAAGATTCAAACAGGTATCTGCATAGTCTCATTGCAAAAGTAGCTCAAATGGTAGAGGAAAAAGCACTGGGAAAGTTTCAACAGAAGCTGGAATTTGAAGCAAGTGGAGAAGTTGCCTGCAGCTTACCATGACAGCTGTAATGGGAAAGGAAGTATCTCAACTCAGAAATTATTTTTTAATTGGTTAGAAGTCACTTTTTTGGTGATTTGGTCATAAAAAATACTCATGAATCACATTGTTTTAAGGTATGCCACCACACAGCTGCCAAGAATGGGGGTCTCAACCCTCCTGGCCCACTGCTCTGCTGCCAGGACATATCACAGTGCTCAGCTCCTGCAGACAGCAGACTCTAGGAGCTAAATGGGGAATTCAATCATGCAACAAACATCATGAACAATCTCCACTTCATTGCTTAATTTTCTGAATCAGCTCAGTGTGATGTCAGATAAAGGCCTGAGTTAAGGTAAAGCACAGGGGGTAGGAACAAGACTGGCTCCTGTTAGGCTTGTCTAGCTGAAAAAATACCTGAAAAACTCGGAAAAGCGAAGTTTTTCCTTTCCCTGTTTTCCAAAGAAATGTACCAGCAACACAGTATTAACACCACAGCTGTCCAGTTCTGTTTCCTATAAAACAAAAAAACTATATGATTGTTATGCATTGCATGATCATTAATGTTCACCATTAATCTAAAAATATTTATTTGAACTAGTATTTCCCAAAAGATCCTTGAAATTTAATTACTGTTCCTAAAGCTATCACACAGGATCTCAGAGTTGAACAACTCTTCCACATTAACTGCTAACAGTGTATTATAAGTTCTGCTTCTAAATACTCTGTAGGAAAGATAAGAACAATTTCCAACCACCATCAGTGCACTTTATTATAATATTTTATTTTTATTATTAAAATGGAGAAGGTTGTTGCAAGTTAAATCTTTAAGAAACTTTATCTGAATAGAAAGCTTAAATAACTTAGTATCTGTAAGTAAGTTTTTAGTTAGGTATTTCTAACATGTTACAGCCATTAAAAAACATTCATGATAGTCTAATATATGAAGCTAGGAAAATACCAACACTGATAATGCTCTATTATATTATGGTCTTACAAGGCTTCTGGGAATTTTCAGGGTTAGTGACTTTTCTGTAAATATTTTTAAAATCTGAAGAATAAATTTCTGCAGAGAAGGGATACACACTATTTCAATTCAATCTTTAACAAGCCTAAACCCACACATAATGCTGGATTTCTGCTCTATGCTTCTTTCAGCACCAGCATACTGGCATTTCTTTGAACACAACAAAACACTAAGCAACACGAAGAGAGAATTTTTTTTAAGTCTGTAGGGATTTCAGCATACTATTCTTATGACATCTAAACAGCTCCTGTGTCTTTTATCTGGTTGAAGAGGTAAGATGAAAGACAAGAGTCTATTCATAAGATTTAATACTAATGGTTATTTAGCTTTCAGCATCATCAGTAACAAGTCCCATTAGTCCCCCGTGTTTCATGATTACTGCATACATGACACAGTTATTTTATAGTTAAAGCAGAAACATTCCTCATTTCTACTACAAGCTACAGTTCACCAAATGCCAGAGATATGAGTTATGTATGAGTGAACCTAGAAAGAAAACACTTTTCAAGCCATATGCAAACTGTACTTACTGAACTTTTATCATTTAATTGCAGGCAAAGAATATTTAAATACCCACAAGATCCATCCTTCTGAAGTTTAAACACTTCAGATTACTGTGAAGACTGATGCATAAACATTGGTATATGCTTTTTTGAAAGCCAAAAGTCAAACATTCATGTATGCTTATTTGAAATTCAAACCCAAACTATTTATATCAGAATGCAAAGTTTTCTAAAAAGACTCAGAGAAGAATCCACATATCCCTCACTGCAGCTATATTGTAATCTGTTTTTTGTGGGTTTTGCTTACATGTTTAAAGGACATTTGAAAAATGCAAGGAATAAATTTGCTAATGTAATTTTAAAAACTGAACTCATGATTACACAAATTAATGCTTCTAATTTAATTACTCCATATTATAATAAGTGCTGTATGAAAACAAACTGAAAAACAAGGTTTAAAATAACCTTTTCAAAACTAAGTCTGTAACAGCAAAAGTTTTTTTCTTCTATTAATGCTTCTCTAGTCACAAGCTAGAAGAAGGCATACAAACAATACCTACCTCATCTTATCTAAGATGACAAAGCCTATCCCAAGATTTATAACAAATATGCACCTACTTGCTGGCTACCTTCTTTATCACTTGAAATTCCATAGTGAAACTGGCAGATGTCCGAACACTATGTTAGTGAGAGTTAGATATATTTTAAAACTACAAAACAGTACATTTCTTTAAAGCATAAAATGCAACAGGAGACCACAGAGACTACATCTTAAGGGTGAAATTTCAAAAAATTGCTTTTCCTAGAGTTAATGCTGTTAAATTAAAGTACATGTTAGTACATAATTCCTTTTTGTCCACAGAATCATTAGGAGCTTTTGCTGCTGATCTGTATAAATTAGTACTGACATGACACATCCTTGTTAGAAGATAATGAGAATTCTATTAATATTTCCAACACCTTGCCCTCATGAGCTTGGTAAAAGAATAACTCACACTTGGAATGTCTCTCTTGGCAATAAGAATGAAACGGTAACCCAATCCCAGGCTGTAAAGCAGACCAGACTGGTAGATTTGAGTCACTATCTAAACTGAGTGAAAGTTTGTATTCTGGTTATCTGGCTGCTTCTGGCCCTGGGATCCTTCTGATCTGTGCACTTTACAGAAAGCTGAGGCACAGAGTGGAAAAAGGAACCCAGTGGTCTGAGTTTCATCTTGACACAAGCACAGGATGGGGCAGAGACATATATCACAAGTGGGGAACTCAGACATGTTCCAGAATCCCAAAGACCACACAATCTGATGCCACACAAGTCTGTGAACTAATGAACATGTGTGTACATATTACAAACATAGGCTAATTTTCCTAGAGTAATGTTAACGCCTCCTACACTTTTCAAAAGTATCATGAACTGCTGAATTATGCAATTATTCCTTTTTAAGCAAGATCAGATAACACAAGTTATTTCCTTATTACATTACATAGGCTGTTAACGTAAGGGGCCTGATGCTGCAAACACTGAGTCATGGGCAAAGACCTACATAATCCTGTAGCTCTCCACTGAGCTTTTGACATTTAGGACCTGATACTGCAGCAAGTACCAACAAGCGTCTGAGAAGAAACTTATCACACAGTGAGATGGGATTTTCAGAATAATGCACCTAACTGATTTTCAAAACTCATCTGAAATGTTAATAGACTTACTGTCTCTAAATTCTTACCACCTTTCCTTGCAGAATTTGCCTGAGGCATGACTGGAAAGCATTCATCATGATTAAAATCTGCAATTCGTTTCTTGTTCTCTTGCTTGCTTCCTGAGAGATGGTATTTGCTGTGCAATGTCTTACTTCACTAGAAATTGTAAAAATATGTATTTTGGACTGAATATTTTTTTTAGTTAAGACAGAAGGAGAGTGAGTAGATGGAAGAATGGGCAGAGAAGTGAGGTTGGGCAAGGAGGACAATACCTTAGTTTCTGTCTGCTAGTGATGTCCCAAGTCTTTCCAAAGGTAAGACTAAATCTTTGCAAATTTTTCTGAGTCCACTTCTCTGCAATCCTCTTTGTTTTTAAGCTGCTAGCTCAGTCAATTCACCATTCCAGGCTTCTATCCCAGCCTAGCTTCACACACTGCTAAAGAGAATTCAAGCTTTCTGTCACTTTGAGAGTCTCCCAGACGCTGGAATATATCCTACAACTCAGTTCTGGTAAGAAGGTTTAAAAGATGTGTCCATTATGAAATTAATCCTAACAGTTACAGTCAGTCAAAAGAACTGTAAGCAGGCCAGCTAGAGGGAACAGGAGATACAGACCTCCAAAAGCAGTTCTTTTTGGCAAAGCCCAGACAGTCTCAAGTGGGCCCCAGAATAAAACTGTGTCTTTTATGATAAATCAACTTTCATCCTAATGTAAATCCACAGTAAAGTTTTTCATGTTTTGCAATGCATGTTCTTATTAGGTAGGATTCAAGAACATCTCAGGTCTGCTGCAGAAGGGCTGAAATGTGCACAGATGATTCTACAGAGGATATAACAGACAATATTTGAGAAGTCTGACAGAACATCTTCTAAACAATAAACAGCATCCAATAACATCCATAATTCCTATTACTGGGAGGATCAGTTATTTTCTTAATGACAACTAATGCCATGGAATCACTCTGCTGTACACTTTTGTATTTTGTATTACTTTTGTAATGAAGAACATGTAGCTTCACGGACATCCTCAGGTTTCAGTGCATCACCCTCAGTTCTGCATCAATTCATAATGAGGTACAAAATAAAAATGTTTTCCAGCTGACGGGGTTAAAACTAATCTGGGAGTAGATGCTGCAGGAGATACTTTAAGCCCCAAATAGAAACAGGTTGAACCTTGTCTGGTTCTGAGCCGGCTGACTGTGCCAAGCAGTCTGGGAATGGCACTGCTGCACTGCAAAGCCCAAGCCTGACCCATGCCCCACTGGCAGCTCCTACCCACAGCTGGGACAGCTCCTCACAGGAGCCCACACCCTGCCTCTCTGTTGTGGCATGCTTTAAAAATGTAACTTTGCACCAAAAAAAGATTCCGAGGACCCCCTTCAGGAGGGGTGATGTGCTATGAAGCCCACTCTTTTGATCAAGGCAGACTTGGCTTCAAAGGCCGAGCACATCCATCCTCAGCGCGCGCAAACCCTCTTGCTCTCGGTGCTGAAAATGGCTCAGGTGGCCTGTCCCAGCCAGCCCCTGTTCAAATATGTTTCCTTCTCTCTCTTGAGGTTACAATGTCATCAGATCATATGGAAAAACAAAATAATTTCCTTGTCCCTGAGGTAAAAAATGACCCAGCACTTTTTCCATAATCTAACATTTTGGTGTCAGACAGTTTGGTTCTTTAGGAGGTTTACCTATCTGGAGAACTTTCTTTAAAGCACATCACACTGCTCCTTGATTTAAAGCATCTAAAAGCTTTTCAACAGAATTCAGTGTTAAATTGCTGACACAAAACATACATATTTATGTTGGAAAAGATAGGTCAAGAAAAAATGTGCATTCCATCTGAACTGAGAGGTTACAAGATTAATGACAGGCTCTTCGGGGAGGGATATTAATTTTAGTCTTGGACTAGATTCTTGTAAAATCTGATGTGTTGCACCCCTGCTACAGAGTACTGCTGCACTAGAAGAGCACAGCTCCCAGCCACCACCTTCCTTCAGTTTTAAGCAGTCTTTAGTAATACTGAGCTATGCAGACTTAGAAGCACTGATTAGAAAACTTTAAACCAGGTAGAGATTCTAGGGAGCAGATGGGCAGGTTATAATGACTTGCACAGTTCCTGTGGTTGAGGAGATGCATCACAATTCTGCAGTGTCTGAAGGTCCAAGTGTAAAACCTTGTCTTGACTAGGTAAGCAAAGAGAAATGTGTGAATGACTAAGGTCATTTACTTCTTTTAGTACCACAGGAAAAAAATAAAAAGAGAGAAGTAGACAGGCTAAAACAACTTACACTCAAATAATATTAAATTGTTCATGTGTGAGTCTAAAAGTACACTGCATATAGTTAGACAATTTCAGTTCATAAGTTTTCTGTTTAAAAGAGATCAGTATCTGTGTCCCCAACTACTACTTAAATATATAAAAAAAAAAATCCCCAATCATACTTTTCACACTTTGTCTGAAAATGCATTCACTAGGGAATCCAGAAGCATATCTTTAATCATTTGGAAATGAGATAATTCACATATTTCACAACACCAATTGAATTTCAACAACAAATACAGAGCACTCTGTATTGTCATTCCTTTTCTAACAGTAGCTAAAAGTAATTTATAAGTTTATCCATTACATAAAGCATACTAATGAGAGGTATCGAAAGTACTTGATAATTCATTAATCTAAACTGAAGGGCCTGAGAGCAAAGTCCCTGATCTAGACAGCTGGTCTGTCCAGTAGATATTTGCCACCATTAGCATTGTTTTCATAGCCAGGACACTAAAGCACATTTCACTGTTAAAAGTATCATTTTAAGGAACTCAGGACAGGAACACAAAAGCAACAGGTGCTGCTCACCGGGCAACACCTTTCTAAAACAAACCAAATTGTCTAGTTCATGCACTTTCCTACTGGATTCTAGATCACTTCCAGGCAGGGAGTTTGGCTCTCCTCTTCCATGAACCATGGTCATACGTTCTGCTGGATGTTCCATATGAAAAACAGCTCTGCCAGGAAGCCAGATGGAGCATTTCCTCTGGCCTTTGGGAAGGGTGTTTGAGCTGAAGCAGTCACTGCCTCTGTTGACTTCTGCACCTTTTTCTCCAATCTGATTAGAAAGAACCAGGCTCCAGCGTTTCAAGTCTGCCTGCAGCTCTCCTTCACCGTGTGCACCTCTGCTACGAGACTGCCAGATTGCCTGCTCTGCAAAATTCAGCATGGAACTTCCCAAAAGATGGAGCCAGTTAAGGCTGGGCAGATTTTTTTTTTTGCTTTTATTCCAGCATCAATTATAATATTGGAAAAAAGAAAAGCCCTCAATTGAAATATGTGTATCTGGATAACCAATTCCATTGTAATCCTATTCAAGGGCCAATACTAAGTGGTGAAAATTTGCATTTTAGGGGTGTAAGTCAAAGTGTCTGCAAAAAGGCAGAGATACAATCACCTCAGGAGAACGGCAAACTGATTTTTCTTTTCCTTATATAGTAACTTGATGAGTATTAAATGGTATCACCATAAAATCAATAAATGACTGGGACCTTTGTCTACACACTGTACAGGGAACACACCTGCATATACCTGCTGGTTAAACAAAGCTGCAGACTACCATTTAAACTGTATTTTCCTAGGTTGGTGACATTTGCCATCTGGTATCAGAGACTGGGTTTACTTTGAAAAAACACAAAACTCATATGCAAATTGAGAAAGTACTGTGGAAATAAAGAAACATTCCAAACACCAAAATTCTGTTGCAGTATCTCAACTTTCAAAAAACACAGTCAACTTAAACCCCCTGTTTTTATGCTTCATCGATTTTGCTTAAAGGCAATACTATGACTTACCATAATTATAAAAAATAAAGGGTAAAAACATATCCAATGACTACACTGTATAGTCAGATTCTCTGCTTACAATGATAATCAATTTCTTTGGTGAGAAACAGGAAGAAAATAAAAATTAAGAGAAATGTGATAATTTGGATTTTGCCATGTAGAAATATAGAGACCATACTAATTTCAAGTTAGCTGTATTCCCCAAAGCAATTTAATTATTCTTTCAAACTAGAATTCCATTTATAATCTTCTACGAAACTGTATTAAATAACATTTTCTAGCTACAGTAACTTCAGATTTTTCTCAATGGAGAACGCTGAAGACAAACTTTGAAGCAAGACAAAAACAAAATAGAGACATTCCAGCTCAGATATTTAATTAGCTCACAATAAGCTTATGTGTTTATAACTAATCTGTCCAACTGTATCAAAGTTTCTCTGGAAATTTTATACTGTAGCTGTGCATTCATGCAGAATAAAGATCCTTTTTCTTTCAATGTCATGGCATTTAAGTCTCAATTGAAATAGGTTTTGAGGAGCAGACAACCCTATTAATCCTAGCTATTTTAATCTGGTGATTGATGAAAAGATTCAAGAAAGGAGATGGTTGTTTGTCGATCAAACAATTTTTAACTCAACTTAACTCAGCTTTGAATATACACTGAGGGAGGAAAACTTTTGTGAATCAGAAGACAGATTATGCCTAATAAATTTTAAGGGTGTCAGCAATAGCCACTTCCACTTTTTCCTCAGGCATATGAAAAACATGAGCAACTCTTCTTAGAAACTGCTGATGCACGATTTACAAAGCAGAGCCCTCTATAAATTCCTTACTGAATGCTTCCAATATGAGCAGTGGCTGCTGCATCATGGCCTGTGGAAACTGAAAGTTTACAGCCAACAGCAACTTGCTGATTTAAGCAGCATCTTTTAGTAATAGATGGAAACAATTCAGCTGTATTCTCCCCTTCTTTAGAATCACAGAGTAATTTACATTGGAGAAGATCTCTAAGATTATTGAGTCCAACCATTAACCCAGCACTGCCAAGTCCATCACTAAGCCATGTCTCTATGCACCACATCCACATGTGTTTTAAACACTTTCAGGGATGGTGATTCCCCAATCCATGACACAGTGCTTGACCAATGTCAGTGAAATTTTTTCTTAATACCCAATCTAAACCTCCTCTGGTGCAACTTGAGGCCATTTTTGCTTGTTCCATCACTTGTTATATGGTTCATCAGCTTCTTCTGAGGTGTTTCAGTATGCTCAGGATGCTCACTCAACGTCACCCAGGTTACAGAATATCTTGTCTCTGTGCTGACTACAGAATCAAGAATAGACTCTACCTGAGGAAGGAATGTTGCAGGTGGCTGGATTCAGGGGAAAACAAAAGAGAGCAGGAACTTAACCTGTCCCTTTCATTGATGAGATCTATTTACCATTTGCTAGTGGTCCACAAAACAGTGACATTTCTTTCCCAGCTGGACAATCAAACTCTAGGATTGTTTCTTCTGGTCTGCATCTACACTGCCTCTTTCTGGATGTGGACTTAACTAAAATAATCCTTGCCTTTGTCACCTCAGTGACAGTAACCACATTTCAAACCAACTCAGAATAAGCTGGTATCACTGCAACAGCATCACTTAAGAAAGCTTAAGCTATAGATTTCTGTTTGGAAAGCCTTCTATTCTCATATGGCAATATGGGGCTCTTCCTGAGATTTTCATAAATAGAAGAGAGTTACTCTGAAAGAGAGGCTCACAGAAACCAACCAAGTGAATACACAGTCAGGAAACACACTGATTGCATCCATTTCACCAAAAGGCTCAGAAATGACAAGCATTTTTCTTCCCCACTTAGAAAGCAGTTGACAAATCATGCCTTTTCATTTAATTAAAGCACTAATACTTAGGCTTATATACTTATCTAAAAACTTCGAAAAAATAACAAAGTTCATGGGAAACACTACAATGTTTTTGTAAGGAAAATGTATCTCTATTTCATACCCGAAGTAAAGTTTCGTCTCCAGCTGCTTTCAAGTCATCTTCCTTCCCAATGATTCTCTGTAGCTGTATTTGTTGAAACATGAGAAAAGAACAGGAAAATTACAAATGTGATCTTATAATAGCCTTCTTTTTCTGAAACTTGATTTAATTGCACCTTTTCTTAATTATACATCTCTGCTCCTGACAAAATATTTGCATACTTGAGGATATTTTGCTATTCAGACACACTTTTTCCTAGTAATGTCTTATCTACCATGGTTAATATAACCAAACATGAATCTATCTCTTGCAGCCCAGTGCTTACTCTATTTTTAGAGGAGATTTCCTAGCATCAGAAGCTTAGTTTTCACTTCAGAAGATTTTGAAAGTCTGGGGTATAACACCAAGGACCATTCCAGAAATAAAAATTATCCTGATTTTCATGCTGGCCTTCTAATTAGTTTTACATAGTTCTGCTATAAACGTGATCTTCTGGACATACCTGTTTTGAGGTACTATACAACTAATAATAAAGAATAATTTAATTAAATAAGAAAACATTTTTTTCAGAACTGGCATTAGGCAGAATGTAGTTTGAGTTTTCCCCTCCACTCTTGGAAAAAATTAATCTTGAATGTATTAGCTAAGAAGATTTTTAGAATTACTGAAATGACTCACATTTAAAAACATAACTTCTACTGTCCCAAATAAAGCTTTAAGGTAATATAAACATTGCATTAATTTATGGTACCTCAAGTGTATCAGAGCTGCAAGGTTTCTTTGACTGTATTTCACTTCAGAGATGAACACTGCCACAAGAATGAGCGATTTAATAGAGCACAAAGTACACCTACCTTTCAGACAGTTGCATGAATCCTCAAAAGGACAGCAGAAATGAAAGAACAAGGGACTTAATACATTTCAGGTAGAGATATGGAATTACACTGATCACTCTGGATTTGGAGACTTTAAAAGATGCTTTTAAAACTCAAGGATTTCAAAACTGCCGGTTTGCTTCTCAAGCATTTCTGAGTGATTCTGCAACCTGCTCATTGAAACCTGGAAAAAGTTCATTACCAAATTTCCACAGTCATTATTCTGGGGAGTTTTAAAATCTCTTCTTTGTTGTTATTTTTATTTTTGTTGTTTTTCTTTTTTTTCTTTTTTGTTCTTCAGAGAAGCAGAACGGGCTTGTGAACAGTAAGAAAAACATGCTATTGATTTGTGTTGCCAAAAGTCATCCCTTAACTTTCAAATTTTGAGTAATTAACCTGTTCTGGGTTTGTCTGGGTTTTTTTCATCCTCATTTGTTTAGTTTATCAGGATGCTTACTTTCTATTATTAGTTTTAAATTGCATGTCTTGATGGTGTTTACCAAAAGAAATGCTATAAAACAAGGCAATTAAACACCACTCGTTCCTCCAAATTATCTTAATTTTTGATCATTTACAAAACAAATGACTAGTACAGTAAAAGCGTGATTAATGTCTTCATAGCAAAATAGCATTATAGAGCTGTGGGTAAAACCACAACTGCTTGTCCATATTCTCACTGAGAAATCGCTTTTTTTTCTTACCTCAAAAATCAATAATTTGATCACACATAAGGAATAAAAATGCAAATACTTTCCAAACAGGAGAAAAATGATATTTTTCTTCTTGGATTTTACTTCTAAAGGACTCTTAAAAAAATCTGCAGAGTAGATTGCAGTAGCAGAGGCTACTGAAGAGCACAGACACACAGCATAATTATTTTCCCAAGTATTCTGAAAGATTTCACTTATTGTTTTCTTACACTGTACGTAAATTCTTAGAGTGCTTGAAACTCTTTCCAGAAGTTTGTTCATTTTTTTTCAGCATAGTGCAGCAACTACTCATAGAGGGAGAAGAATTCTGCCCTCAAGAAATGGACTCCATGTAACATTTATTTGTATTTAATATTTATATCTGCTCACCACTCACTATAATAATGGCTAATTCAAATATAATGAGACCTATTATGCACAAGTGAAGCCTCCACTAAAGACAGCAGTAATCTGTTCTGAACAAGCCTTTCTGGCAGAAAGACTATGGCAGTCTCTAAAAATAAAAAAGGTGTTTTTGCATCTTCCAGTTGCTTGAGAGAGATCAGTGCTTGTGGATGCTCCAAGACTACACAAGTGCTCCGTACCACAGCTGCTGAGTGTTGGGTGCTGGCTCATTCAGCCCTAGATGAAGCTCTGCAAATATTTTGTGGTATCTGCTCTCCAGCAGAAGGGTGTAAGACAGCCTACTCAGAAAGTCTAAGGTATACAGCTCTTGCATGTGCCATCAGAACTACTCTGACTTTATTCCCAAGAGTTTTGAACTGTCATTAATTTTACTTAGACATCTTTAATCAGGACAGATTTAGAGAGTTAGGGAAATTCCTTACTTGCTGGGGATTTTGGGAACTTTAGTAGCCTTATTCTTGGTGGGAGGTCTCAGATTAATGTGCATGGGTTATTATGTGTCTGGAAATCCCCCTCACCAAGTCTCAAGTGAATGTCTTGGAAGTGCAGAGTTCACAAAAGTATCTTACTGTCCTCACAGAGATGCAGATAACACGGCTCTGAGAAATGATTCTGCACTCTGGCAGGGGCTGATTAAAGGGTGGCAACTAACATCTGTGAACATGCCATTTCTACCTCATCTTCTTCACCCTGGAGTTGCAGGGAAAAGCAACAAAATCCTCTTGGCCCTAATACTGAATAGTGTGACTGTTAACCACTGAGATGTGGATGAAGCAGAATTACACTGGCTTCAACACAAAGAAATAGGGAGGAGAGAGAACAAGAGTATCCCTGTGAAGGGAGAGACTTTTACTGGAAATGAGGAAAACGTGCACTGAAATGGAAAGGCTACAGAGGACAAGATAAACTCCCTTGTTGAAAACATGGGATTGCATTCAAGATCTCCTTTCCTGAACATCCATTTTTCTCAGCAGAGAACACTGGGAAATTCTGCACCTCACACTCCTGAAGTGCCTGATCCATATAGGTTTGAACAGCCTATATCCCATCACATAATGCAGGCACTGAGGACTGGGGTTGGAGTTTGTGCTTGTCACTCATCTCCCTTTCCTGAATGACCTGCTTGGCACATCTTGTGCCTGCTCATCCAGGAACATGCAAGAATTGAGATATACACAATTCAAAGAATGATGGATGTTTTCCAAACCAAAAAGGAAGTTCTTACCTCAAAGACTCTACAGTCTAGATCAGCAGTCAGACTCCACAGTCAGACATCACAGACATACATAGATGTCTAGTCAGAGGATAATGGTGGGAAATGGGGAGTACAAGAGGTGACAAAGCAAGAGAATGAACCAGCAATAAAATTTCTTTTCCCACTGTACCCTGCCTACAGACACTGCCTCCTGATTACTGCTTCTTCACTATTCTTTTCCACTGCATTTTCCCTACATACATTTCCTGATGTTATTGTCAAATATAGTGTGGAAATCACTGTAGAATAATTCAGATATATTTTGCTAGGATGTCAACAGGGACAAGACAATTGACAGATTAGCCACACAATTTACTGATTTATTAGCTATCTAGAAACTTTCTATGATGCATATGGAACTAGAATATACAGCCTAACACAAACACTTATTTCCACATTCTTACATTTAAAAAAAATTATTTTTAAATCTAATCTATAAAGTTTTGCTTGAAAATAGTCCCCTCTGTAAATATCAAGAAAACAGTCACAAGAGAAGACTCATCATCTGACTAATTTCCATCCTGTGGGATTTCTTTGAATTTAATGACTCTTGTGAGTTGACAGAATAATTTATATGGGTTTTTTTTACAACTCTGTATTATTTTATCAATACAGCCCAGAAAGGAAATGAAAGGTAACAATCTATCTAACTAAAATAATTTTCATTTAACTTGATTGCCTCTACAGAAATAAAATTATTTATACAATGTTTTCTACATTTGATGACTTTCTGTTGTTTATACTGGCTGATTCAATTAGAATACCTGAAATGGGTAATGATATTGGTATTAAATATATAACATATTGCACGTCTCCCCAAAAGAGCAGTGTAAGAATCTCCTTATTTGCTTAACTGACAGTACCTTTTTAAAGAAAGCACTGCTAATGTGGCATTTTGGTGCAGAGGCACTACCTCTGAACATGTCCACTTGTGTTCATGCAGATACTTTTGCTTGTGACGCATTGTTTTGCAGCTGAATAATACAGCCATAACAGACTTATTTTGGTAATCAGGGCACTGCTAGTCTGATAACAATTCACTATGATTGCACCTGGTTTAGTAGGTTAAAAATACAGGCTTTACTAGAATTTGATTTCTTTTTAATCTGCAGAATAATGAACACTTTAACAGAACAAATTCTTCAAAATTAAAAGAACTTCTGTAGCAACAAATGGGTATAGGGCTGTGCTGCTTTTGGCTGGGGTAATTTCCTTCACAGTGGCTGGTGTGGGAGTGTGTTTTAGATTTGTGCTGAACAGAGGGCTGAGAACAGAGATGTTTTTGTTATTGCTGAGCAGGGCTCACACAGAGCCAAGGCCTTTTCTGCTTTTGTACTGCCATGCTGGGGAGGGGGCTGGGGGTGCTCATGAGGTTGAGGGGGGACACAGACAAGACAGGTGACCCCAACTGACCAAAGGACATCTCAGCCCATCTGACATCATGCTGTCTGCATAAAGGGGGGGTAAGGAGGAAGAGAACATTCGCAGTGATGGCTTTTGTCTTCCCAAGTCGCCATTACACCTGGTGGGTCTCTCCTCTCCTGGGGATGGCTGAACACCTGCCTGTCTGTGGGAAGCAGTGAATTCCTTGTCATGCTTTGCTTGTGTGCATGGCTTTTGCTTTGCCTATTAAAATGTCTTTATCTCAATCCATTTTCTTACCCTTCTGATTCTCTCCCTGATCCAGCTGGTGCGGGAAAGAACTAGCAGCTGACTGGGGCTTGGCTACTGGCTGGGGTTACACCACAACAAAGGTATCTGCAGGTTCAGTTAGGGCCTTCTGGGAACACTGTCTTGGAAAATTACCTAATTTGAAGTATTATTTTCAAATAGTACTACTAAGTCTAGAAGTATTTTTGCAACATTTTAGAATAAAGTATGACTCATCAATGTAACCTTGCTAAGAGACAATCACTGAAATAAAGGTGGTAAGTGCAAAACACGTGAACAGCTATTCTATTATTAATTCAGAGTTTAAGGCTATGAAATTCACCGAAATAAATTTTTGCTAATTTCTCTATCAACAAAACCATCTTTAAAAGTTTTAGATTTTAAGATTCTCTAGAGATGTGAGTTCATAATCAACTTTAACATCACCCTAGTGACAGAAAATATTTAGAATTGTAGTAGCCATGTCAGCTTCTTATAAAATTGTCTCTCTGCTTACCTCCAACACGAATTAAGGATCTGAATTAAGTTGAGGAATTCTATTAAAAATGATGATTGTTAATTCTGCATTCAACTTTTGACAATAAGTACTTAGTTAGTCTCCTGTTAAACACTTAAAAGTTGAATAAGCCATATAATTAAAGCCTATTCTTCTTAAAAACATCAGAGCAAGGTTTTCTTAGTTTTTAAAGTATCTTTCTCCCCATAGTTTAGATATAATATGGGAAAAAAACCTGCTGTTGCTCTTCGAAGTGTGAATTGATAAAACCTTTCTGCAACAGCAAGCAAAATTAATAAAGACCAAAAGAGGATGGGGAATTAAAGAAATTATTCAACATATTAAGAAAACAATAGACTCTTCCAGATGATTATTTAAATTAGCTCATGGGATTAAGGGATATACACTAATTCCTACCTTACCAGTAGCAGATATTTACTTACAATTCTAAGGTAACATTTATACGAATGAATTCAATTATGATAAGTACTTCTATCACAATACTTCAATATGAGCTCCTTTCATATAAAACATTTTAGTAAGCATGTGATCATAGACTGGACTGAAAAATAGGCTCGATGATTTTAATGAATCTTCATTTAGCAAATATAACCCATGGATCTATTTTAAATTAAAATGTATGTAAATACACCTACCTTAAAGAATTCTTTCTTTTCAACTTGTTCATTGCCATCTGCATCCAACATTTTAAAGGCAATCTGAAGTCCAGTCTGGGGTTCTGCAACAAATTGAACAAGAACTTTATTGAAAATATCACACACTTACACTAGAACTCAAATACCAAATGTAAAATGAGCATTGCCTCTGGTTCAGTTCTCTGTTGTTATGTACACACACGGTATTTCCAGTGACCCATGCACACCTCTTCCAGTACAAGCAAACTGTTTAAA
Source organism: Onychostruthus taczanowskii (assembly GCF_017590055.1). Taxonomy (NCBI): domain Eukaryota; kingdom Metazoa; phylum Chordata; class Aves; order Passeriformes; family Passeridae; genus Onychostruthus; species Onychostruthus taczanowskii. The sequence continues at coordinate 5,832,645 of NW_024502569.1, read as the reverse complement.
CACCTTTTTGCTGTCATTTCAAGGGATAATTAATGCAATGGCAAAGTAAGAAATGCCAGCAGTGCCTAAGTACAAGCCATGAATGTCCATCTGACCCCAACAAAAATACTGCATCTCTTACTGGCCAGATCTTAAGATGTTCCCAAAGGATGTCTCTATAATCCCATGTCACTTATGCAGTCTAGCTTTGCCTTGCTTATAGAAGTTCCTTTTCAGGTGAGAAGAGTGGAAAACTCCTTCTGGCTGTTTTTGACAAAAGCATGTTTTGCGTGACTCCCATCAAGACAATTTTTCTCAGGAATTCTACACAATTTTACCCTGCATTTCCTTCCCCGAGTGGATGTTTCTTTTCAACACCAAAATGTAATGAGTTCTGAATCTTGAAGATGCTATAAAAGCATGGTGTGCTTTCAGCTCCTTCCCACAATTTCCTGATCTTCATTTGCTTACAGGAGGTGGCCTTGAACACTGGCAAGCCCACACAGGAGCAGCATGCTGCTGAAATGTAGCTGAAATGTTCACTGTGGTAGCAAGCCCTTCTCCCAGTAATCTCTGGAGCAGCTGAATTAATGCCACAACCCAGTCATATCAGGCATGGACTTTTTGTTTCTGGAATACATTGATGCTTCCAAGAACAATGCTGGATTCATGAGGGCAGCGAAGTAGTATCACCTCTACAAAACTCCAATGCCTTCAGAGTTTTGCTTCTGGAAATGTATTCTTCTAGTTACATTCTGTAAAGTTTTAAACCTTGCTTTTTTTTAAGAGAAAATTTCTGCAAAGGGAACAAGTTAAAGAGATATCCCATTCCTTTCAAGTCACAACAAGATGGTTAAAGAAAGTACTATTTTTACATTTTAGAAATAACTACATAATCAGCAGTAAACTAATATTCTGTTATATTAGAATAGAACACAAGAAGCAATCTTGTGTTGCAGGGGTATTTTATAAATACCACTGCAATCTGCACAGCAGTGCTGTCCCCAGCAACTGGGTTGATTTACTACTCAAAACTGGCTCCCTTTCCATAGAAATGCCACATGCTAAATTTGTGTTACTAGTACAAAAGCAAGAAAAGGCTATCCAATAACATATTTAGAGAATAAAAGTAATTGATGCATTTAATAGCAATTAATACCATCTGTGTTCCAATTTTCAGATAAGAGAGCTGTTAGTGAAAATATAGACCTAAAGCTGCTTATACTGTTTAGAGATGACATACTTATCTGATATGATGTAACCCCAAAGGTATGTGTTTGTAAAATAAGCATAGTTCAAAGACTACCACAGTTATATGTGTATTTAATTAGAATCAGGCAAAATTCCAAAATCTGAACAGAAGTGCTTCATCCTGGCTGTGAGTGCAGGTTAGACCTAGGTGCTTCCTCTCCTAATATTCCTTCATTGACCAAGCTGTCAACTTGTGTGACTGGGTAATTGAAACAAAGCTCTAAGTAAAGGTGACAACTTCAGTTTCTGGGCTTCTTCACCAGGCAGGGCTCCATTAACCTACTGCTAGAAATGAAATTCAATACACCACTGGAGGAAAAAAGACAGTGATGACACAAGGCACACAGAAAAGAGAAAAGAAGGTCATGGGGGAAAAAAATAAAACCTTTGTCGCAAAAATACATTTTCAAGTTCAGTGTTTTTACAGACTCTGATTTTGTATGACAGGCAGCATGGTCTCATCAGCAGTGTGGAACCAGGAGTCTGATGACTCTTTTTCCATTTCCCTATTGCTCAGTTGGTGACTTGGAAGTAATTTAAATATTGATGCCTGCTTTAAGAAATCTCACATTAATTCTCACTAGTGAGAGACAGGCTGTGTAACTTGAGGCTGACTGACAGAGGATACTTGTTAGGCAAAGATAGAGGCACTAACACTTGTTGACATTGGCTTTCAAGCTGGTCAGTATGATAACCCTCTGTGTAACAAAAGCAGCAACATTACCACTGGATTTTTATCCTGCATTAAAAGGTAACTTTGTTTTTGCAGTTCAATACCTTCCTATATAAATTCTGTGAAAAACAATGTTACTTGATTTTCTGGAGAAGGGGAACAACTTTCTCTGATACTGCTTCAATTTTCTAATTGTTTCAGCCAATAATTCAGCATGAATTCACTTTCAGCTGCCATAAATTTCTAAAGAAATAGAATCTTTGGCACCTATTCCTGCAACTTTAAGGTATTCTTCTGAAGTAATAATTTGGTTGTCATTGTTGTCCTTTTTTAACATAAATTCATCTTTTATGAGTTGCAATAAATATTTTAAAATCAGTATCCTACCTGGGCTAAAATCCTGTCTCTGATTTTAAAAGCCACTTGAACACATGGTATAACTCATGTTCAAGCAGTGTGTAGCACCGGACAGTCACCACTGCTGAAGCAGTGAATTTGTATGCTAAAGCTTAATGCATATCTATATCTATATATATATATATAATTTAATACTGTGTACTAGCTGAAGTTGCCAAAGAGATTACTTACCTTTCATGCTGTGCAACAGGAACTAATGCAATTCTGCTAAGAAATGAGGTAAGCTGCAGAAGGGCCACTTGAATTGTGCAAGAGGCGCATAACGATGAAAGGCTGGACATATTCTCTCCACTCTGTGGAGACCAACATTACTTGTTCATACTACACCGTGAGAGGGTGGATTTCCAGAGCAAGGAAAATGTGTCAATTTATTTAAGGCCCAGCCATGGACCTTGCAGTCATGGAAGTGATGAGGGTCACATGAGAGTGATGCCTCCACAGTCTGTTAGGAAAGAAGTGACTGCTTCCTTCTCTCCTTTCCCCATGTACTGATACAATAAATCATTTATGCCTGGTTTTGTCCCTTGCTGAAAATGTTGGACTTTTATAAGTCAGTCAAACAAAACTGCATGTGGACAATTGCATGGATACGCATGTGTTCTGTGGACAATTCCATGGACATGCATGTGGACTACTTCACTACTGCTCCAGGGGTCTCGCCGTGTAATGCTCATTGACACATCTCAAACCTCGGTGTTTTTAAGCATCACTTACACATCAGAAAAAAACAGGGGGTGGCAAGCATGGCACAGAGAAAGTACCAGACAATCCCAGGTCACTTCCATGCACAAAACCAAAAAATGCCTGTCGCTTGTAGATAAAGCAAGTCCCAAACAAAAGTTGTTTAAAAAAAAAAGTGCCTGAGAGAAAAAGGAAGGAAGGAAACAAAGGAGGGGGCTGAAATACATGTACAATACTTGGAGGAAATAAAGCCAAAAGGAACAGAGAATAAAGAAAAGGGACTTTAAAGTCAGACAAAAAAGACACTGAAGAATTCTGCTGTTTATGTATTGCATCCATAGCAAATCTGAACATAATAAAAACATGCAACAACTCCTGAGACACTACAGCAGTTTTTCACACCCCTGCATGAGCTATATTGCTAATGTCTCACTGTCCAAAATTACTACATCTACTGTCCAGAAGAAAAATTATTCATGTTCCCATCCAGTTCTTCTTCCCCTTATTATGTGGCTCTGTAATCAAAGTCTCCCCCCTCCCAAAGGATTTCAGACGACTTTTCTGATCCCATAGTGCAGGAGGTACCATGATTTTTGAAGTATTGCTATGGGCCAATGATGACACTGATTTCCATTTACATTAATGCATTGTCACTCTATATACAATAGTTTTTGTTTTACTACAATGAAGAAATTTAGATGCTAAAAAATATCAGAAATAAAGTTCCTGGTAAACTCGTAGTTTACCAGGTATAGCTGAGTATTTACGCCTATATATTTTAAATATATAATACTTACTTGTAAGAATTGTCAGCAAAAACAGATACTCTGCATAAGATATCAACCCTGCAACAAAAAGTTTAGAAATTACTTGTGGAAAACTCCAAAAACTTAGAGCAAAATTTGAAAGATTAAATCTTACAAATATAAAAAAATGTAGTTTGACATAGTGTTAAATACCTGTATTAAAGTAAGCCAATTTACCTTCAGAATACTAAAAACAGAAGTGAATCAATTTTTCACTTCTGTTTTTAGTATTCTGAAGGTAAAATTCCCTAACCCCAGACTCATCAATGTTCATGTCTAACCAAGAAAGTAAGGTTTATTTGGTATTAACAAAAGGCCTACACTAAATCTTTGGATTCTCACTGAAAACATTCAATGTTTATATAAAAGGCAAATAAATTAAATGTGCTTTGTCACATTTAGTACCTGGGAGGAGAACTACTCTAACATTACCCTGAAGGATCAAAGTCCTCCATCCTTTGGCAGGCTCGCAAAAGGCGGAGAATAGCTTCCCTCTAATTCTCAAGGGAACATGGCAACACGCAAAGCTGCCAAGCTGCTAGATTGTGCTGATAGTACTGCTGGGCCCTGTGCCAAGAGGAGGCTTCTTATTTTTTTTTTTAAATAGGAACATGTCCTTTCTACAAGGTGAAAGTATTTTCCCCCCTTTTGAAGGAAAATTCCAGTGCTTTCTTTTGAAATACCGCCTTAAGTGAAAAGCCTGAACAAACACAAAGAAGTGATAGCGTCAAAATAGAGTGTGCAAGCTAAAGATAGAGAGTGCAGAATGAGGGTGGCTAAACAACAGAATCTGAACCATCTGCCCTGCAATAATGTTTGGGGCAAGAAATGTAAAGGGCTTTTTTATAAATCACTTTTCAAAATAACTGAGCTACTTTTGACTTGTGAGCTAAACATTGTATAATGCTGAAGCTGCTTAAAATAATGAAGTTCAAACATGCCTATCTGTGCAAAGATAAACTATTTTGGTAATTTATATTTAGTTAATTGATAGATAAGGAACCCCCTTAAGCTTCAGCGATAAACAATTAACTTCTGATAAACTACTATGCAGAAGCAACAGCATTTGTATTTGACCTCAGATAGTGACTTAACACTTCTAAGTACCAGAGCTCAGAAATATTAAATTGCTAAATGCAAGACTCTGAAAATATGAGAGCAAGTCTTAGCTAAAGGGAGGTCTAATTCTGATCCTGTTGCCAGCATACTCTGGTTCCACATCTCAGATTTCCTCTCCACCAAAACAGGACTATTTACCCTATTATCCTACATGAATTGTGTAAATCAGCACAGTACTACAATCATACAATACACTGTGGAAATAAAAAATACTTTAATCTCAAAGACTTCTGCTTACGAGTTTTAGCATTTCTGTCATTGCAAGAATGCCAATTATTGCTGTAAATATCATTGCTGTAAAACTTGGAATTCTATTCTTAGATGAAACACCTAGGTTTTCTACAAGTTTGAAATCAAATAAAGAGAAAAAGAATTCCTGTCCCTTTTTTTTTTTAGCTTATATGCCTAAAACAAGATTTAAAAAAAAAAAAAAAAAAAAAAAAAAAGATAGAAACAAATAGGTGGTGAAAAGAATCAAGCAAATAGTGTGGAAAGTAGCGATCAGGATTCCTAATTTTGTTTTGTGTGTGACACAGCAAAAGAACGTTTAAGGGAAGAATAGAAAGGAAGACAAGGAGGCAACTTCTCAGGTCTGTATAGAAAACACCTCCCAGTCAAGGACTGCAGTGGTGTCAGCACAAAGACCCCTGACTGAAAATATAACCACCGAGCAATGAAGGCTGGCATTACTGGGCAGGGACAAGTGGGAGTCTGCCCCTCAGCTGTCTTGAGATTTTCTGCATGGGATAATCTAAGGAAAATCTGGAAGCTGAAGACAAATGGTTTATGCTAGGTAAAAGAGAACAAGTGTGGGGAAAAAAAATAAGAGATGAGACACTCAAAGAAGTTGTGGAAAAAAACATGTTTATCAAAGCTTTTGAAAGAACATTAACATGGCAGATTATGTAAAAGTCTGAGAAAAAATAAAGTCATAATAATTGAGATACAAAATACTGAGCCCCTGGAGAGTTTTAGCTTTATAGCTAGACAGGGATCATTATACCTTATAAAATTTTGCAGAAAGAATCTGTAAAATTTTTACAAAGATGGTAAGATGTGAAGAAAAGATCAATTTGAAGACAGCACCCTGCTGACTGGCTCAAGGGAGAAGCACCTGCATTGAAGAGGACTGGAAAGTGGAGCTTTGCAAGAAATGGCAGTTTTCATCATCTTACTGAATCTAACTGAAAAGTCACTATAGTGAAATTGGAAAAAGGTAAATATAATAAAAATACGTAGAAATGTACTGGATTATTCTTTAAAACCTGACTCAATGCTCTAAAGGAAATTCACGGCCTGCCTGATATTTTCTGGAAGACTGATTGCACTAAAATGATTTATCATAAGATTTAATTTGTGGACTAATTTCCATTAAAAAACTTACTTTAATTTTATTGTCCTACATGCAGTGAGTGGCCAACTTACCTCATGCATAAAGTAAATTAAATATTTTGGTAATTTTCTTTTTTATTCTACAGTAATCATTACAAAGGTACTCAAATTAAAAGACACAGCAAACTTAAAAAACCCAAACTAAAACAACCCACTGAAAGCAAAATTTAAAAGAGAAAAGCTTCACACACTGTTGAATGACTCAGCATACTTGCAGCCAAGAATGTGAAGTTTGCATTGGCAAAATACTGTCATTTTCTAAAGCTAAAGGAACCTTCACTAACCCTCCCCAGAAATATCTGTCCTCAAACTTACTAACAAATGCTGACAGTACAATATTCTTATTGCTGAATAAATCATAAGTATACCTACAAAACATGACACAGATTTTAAAACTGCCCACTAGAAGGCAGAATCCCCTAGCATTACATTTCACAAACCAGACTGATGGCAGTTTTCCGTCTCCTTGACATTTAAACAACCATTTGAAGGTAGTTAAAATAACCTCAGCTAAACAGTTGGACAGGGGTAGATTCATTATTCTGGTACTTGTAATAGTATAAATATTTTCATTTTAAAACTGTGATAATAATGCATCTTAAAGCAAAAGCATCAAAGTCACTAAACAGGCATCATGACCGAAAATTGCAAAAACTCTTGAGTCTTATGGCGACATATGGATGACTGCACTGAATGTTTTTGCATCATCTCAAACTCCTACCTGGCCTTTGAAAGACTTTGAAAGACAGAGATTCAAACACACAGTGCTAGGCAAAGGCAGATCTTTGCCAGAATGCAGAAGACACCAACTCTGAGTGTATCACTGAGCCCACTTTGTGCCAAGCACTCAGCTGGGAGAGGTGCAGTAAGAGAAGGCTGCACTGATTTGCTGTTTTCAGTTTCTCTTTGTGGATTCCTGGTTTTCCCAGGCAGCATGCTCTGGGATTTGCAGCGTTCATCACTAGAAAAAGAAAGGCTCTAAAAAAGCAGGAAAAGAGATATCCAAAAATTCAAGACTGAGAATACTTTAAGCCAAATCCTGGGAAAGCATGTGGTGATGGGAAAAGGCAGGGAATGACTAAAAAATCATGGAATGGCTACTATCCTAGCCTCTCCTAGGATAGGAAAAAAACTGTTAATTGTTCAGAGATGTTTCAGGGCTTTTGGGGTATGCTGGGGCTTTCAGGAGCAGACTGACAAGCAAGGCACCCAGCTGGAGACCCTTGCAGGTCTGTACCAGGATGCAAGAAATGAACTGCACTGGGCAGAAGAGGCTGTGAGACTGAAGGGTAGGTGAAATGCTGTAGGCTGAGATCGAGGGCTGCTCCCTTGGCACAAGCTTCCAGCCATGTCTGAGGATCTGCTGTGCATGGAGAGAGCATGGCTCCTGCGTGCCAAGGAACTGCAGCAGTGCAACAGCAGCTTTATTTTCCAGAAACATCCACAGGATAAGGGGTTCAGGCTGAATTGTATGATACAGAAAGTTTGTGAATAGGCCCTGATGGTCTTTCTCATTAGTTTGGGAATTTTGGGCTTTTGTTACTGTGAAATGGTTAATTGCTCAACTATTTGGTTTTCTTGATCCTCTTGTTTGTTTTCTCTCTTCAATTAATTTATGTTAATGAGATGTTTATTTGGTGTTCTTTAATCCCCTGTTGTTACACTAACAATATCCCCACTCTTAGTTCTCTCTTTATGTAGTCCAATATAAAGTGGAAATGCTGGGTGAAAAGAAAACAAAGCACATCAACACTTGGAAGGGTCACAGAGCTCCCAAAGAGGGAGAAATAAGTTCAACTGCTCTTGGAATCAGGGATACCAACTTAATGTAACCAGGTACAAGTTTTATTTTTATTTGTAGTTTCCATGCATTTAAGTTATATAGAGGAACAGTCAGGTTATTAACAAAAAGTCTTAAGTTCATTTTGTGTTCAAGTCATCCCTTTAACCCGTTCCTATTCCAAGTAGGCTTTTCAATTTCTTTCATGTCTCCTCCTGCATCTAAGAAGGCTTTCAATTTACTCTCTCTTTACTCTCTTCTCGTATAACCGAGAGATTTGCCAAGGAGGCAGCTACTGGCTAGATGAGGATGAAATAAAATCCATAAAAACCTCTTTAAAAATACATCCAACTCATACCATACAATGAGATAAAAAGCAAGATGTATTTTTCAGTATCAGAAGTGCTCATTACCTTTATCACCAAGCTCTCTAAAAAAGGTTGGTCCTGGTTTAGCTTTGGCAACATACAGCACTGCATCATCTACCTCCTTTAAAGACACAAACAAGAAAAATAAAGCCAGTTTTGAAAGAGAGTTAATCACTTCAGTAACAGAAAGAATGCGAGTTCTTTTGAAGCAGGAAAGGAACATTTTGCTTACCTTTTTTGTCAGTTTCTTGGCTGAGGCTTTGCCTATAATAAAAAAAAAATCGTCATCATTCAATAACAAACTGACTTTGAACTTTTATCAGGTTCTGTGGCATTTCTTCAGATTTTTATGGCAAAATGCTAAGTAATATGAAACAGAATATTTCGCAACAGACAGTTTGTTTCTAATTCCCATAATGATCATGAAAGGGAAAAGATTTAAAAATAATATGAGCAGTCTGTTCAAATGTTCTCTCAGCCTAGATTAAAGCACATATAATGTACATGACCAACTTACTGGTATGACTTTGCATATTGTGAGCTACAAATGTCGCACAGATTCTGAAGCAAGACTATACAGCAAGAAACAGCTGTAGTATTTACAAAGGGATTTCCATGCACACATGATAGTCCTTGAAGTGTGGGTTGAGTATGTGAAAGCTAAGAAATACTTAAAAAAATTAAAATATTGATACTTCTATTAAGCAGAAGCAAATTGAACAATTCTGCTTTCTGAAAGCATCAGACGAAAATCATGCAAACTGCGAAGTGTTTCTTAGCAGGTTCAAGCATATACACTCAAATAGGGGAGCCACTGGCAGTATAGATTATGCTGCTGTGTAAATCACGTTTGAGGAGCTGCAAGGTATCTGCACCTATGTACATAGCTGCAATGTATCAAGAGTGGAACACCCCAGCTGGCTAGGCAGGGATCACAGAAACCCCGTGGTCAGGGACCAGCAGGAGCTGTGCATGTCTCTTCTCAGACTAGCTATTCAGCACCTCTCATACAGTTCTCCAAACTCTGTTGTCCTTCGCTCTTACCTCTCTCAGCCCATCACGCTCTTCCTTCATCACCATTTCCTCTGGATTCCAGCCAGCCATTCCCACCTATTTATTCACACTGAGTAAGCACAAACTGAGCCACTTGGATGTGCTCTGTGGACTGGTGCCCCTTCGTGCAGCAGGGTGCTTTGCTCCACACTCAGTCTCCAAGGCTAATTTGCTGCTTCACAGGCATTTTGAATCCAAAGGGTCACCAGTGCAGCACCATTATCTGGAAATGGGCATGATGGTGGCAGCCTGGTGGGCAGCTGTCAACAAACATCTACCAAGCATTTTCACAGGCCCATAATTTGGCCAGACAGAGGTGCTTTGTCAGTAAAATAGTGAATTTCCACAGTGCTGGCAAATGGCACGCCCAGCTGTAAGGGGTCTCCACTGGCAACTTTTGGCTTGGAACATCTCAACCAGCAATAGCTCGTTTTTCAGCACAGGCAAACCAGTACCCTGGCCTCTGCTCCCTCAACTAGCAGTAACAGTTTTGCTGATAAATTCCTCTCCCCACATCCCCTCCCCCAAATCAGCCTAAGGCAGACACCTGGCACATAACATTTCAACACAAATGTTTAAGTTTGACAAAAGTTATAAGCAACTAAAATTAGGGTTTTAATACTGGAGTGTTGAGTGACCCCAGCAACAGGTGTTGCCAGTACCACCTGTTACTGTGGATGAATACATTTTTGTGCGATGCCTATACATACATTTACACCCACATATACACACATATATAAAGCTCAATAGGTAGATACCTTTTAAGTAAAACAATGCATGAAATCCTCTACTTTGCCTCATTTGAGACAAAAAAAGTCAGACTAATAACATACTGGGAAAAACAGCAACAGTAGCTACATCCACTAAGGCTGAGTCCTGAGCAGTGTGATGTAACACCATTTACATCTAACACCAGTCCCTGCTGCAGAGCATTTTCATGAATGGCTGTTAAGCAAATTAAGTTATTTAAATCTCAGCTTTGAAATGTCACTGCTTCCATACAGCATGTTTGTGAAACTGAACTTAAGCTGTTTTTTTGGCCCTGGCAGACCCACCTAGAGAGCAGCCTTATGGAAGGGAATGAGTCAGGCTGGGAGTAGGGAATGAGTAGGTCTGCGAAAAACAGTATCTGGAAGAAAAAAGGGAAAACCACTCTGCAATGTTTTTCATTGTACGTGCTCCTGTCTGCACAAAAGCCAGCCATACACCCTTACCCTTATCTGGTTAACAGCACCTCTATTCCTTTAATTCTCCTGGTGATCCCAAGAACATCACATCTAGATCAACACCTGCTACCACAGCAGTGTACTGGGGAGTACACTGGCAGCATCCAGGAGAATGATGAAGGGAGACAAGAGGAACACTGTGAGCTGGAACAGCAAAGGCATGGATAAGTGATACAAGGTAAGGAGAAAGCGCTGGGAGCTACAGCTGAGACAACAGTTGGCCAAGTTTGTGAGGCTGTACACTTGACTGAATCTGTGTTTCTCTTCTTTGTGTTGCATTCAGCACAATGACGCTGAAATTCTTCAGCTACATAGTTTTGGGGAACAACATATCCTCACTGAAAACTACCATATCATGACAAAAATTAATAAAGGGAAGGGAAGTCCTTTGCAGACGTACGGACTCTTCACCAGCCAGCACTTACAACTGCAACTGCCTAGAACTCACAGAAACGGCTGTGGCAGCCATCAACATCTGCCCTCTTGCATCCAGCCACAGTCACCCTCCGGAGGATATTTAAGATGCTGACATGTTGACTGACATGTTTCAGAGGCAAAAAGACAGTAACAACAATGATACAGAGATGCTCATGCTACCCTCGCATGGGGGAAAGGACTGGTAGAGCAAAAGAAGTCTTCGCTGAGTGGCAGAAGAGGGAGAGAAGAGTCACAATCACCCCAGGACGTGGTGAGAGGCAGCACCAGGTGGGTCAGAATCGGTCCTTGCAGCAACTGGACAAGAGGCAGCTGCTACAGTAAGACAGGAAAAAAGGCAGGAGGGAAAGGGACAGATTGAGAGAGAAACAAAGATATTTCTACTTTTCAAAGCAGTAAACAGAGCAAAGTAATAAATATGGACTCTTTTAATGGTGCTCTACTCACATGGGCAGATGCCAGCAAGCATGTGTACTGGAGGATAGGAATCATTTGGAAAAAACACCCTGACACTAGGGACAGTAGTGTTATCTTTCATACAGGGATTTGAGTAAGACATTAGAATACAATCTTATAATAGTATAATAAATTAAACTGTAGAATGAGTTTCCTCCAGTAATTATTTTAATGTTTTCTAAGAATTACATCCAGTTATATTTTATTGGTCACCATATAAAATCATGTGTGAAGACTCAATCTCTGTTTTCACTAGGAAACATATTTCTTGAATGCTAATTTGGCTCTTGGTGCTTATTTTCTCAACTTATTTACTTCTTAACAGTGAGAACCCCTTAAATACCAAGAAGGAAAACTCTATTAATATCAAATGTACAGCCCTCTGAGGAATCAGGTCTTTTAAGACCTTGTCTAAAATAATTAGGAGTGTTAACTCCGCTGTACAGAAAATGCACTACAAAGGCTTGAACAGTTTTCTTAACCAGCTTGTACACTGAAGAAAATAAGTGCCTCTTTCTTCCTATGAATTAAATATTGGTGCTGTCATTCCTCACACATGACTACAAATACATCAGGATCTAAGTCTCTCTCTGAGGACTACAGGCAATAGATGTAATTATTAGGGATTATTTAATCTAAAATGTAAAAGATCCGCATGATTCAATTTTCTTTAGTTTTATTCTTTTACTATGATAGATTCTTACTAATTGGAAAATCAATGACATAGTACCAAACTTGTTTGTAGCAGTTAGAGTCTGACTTCAATATGAAAAAAAGAAACTTGGAATTTTTTTATTGTTTTGAACTTGATTAAATGAGAACAATTTTTTTTTTTTCCTACAGACGTCCACAACTATGCTGGAATGCTGGTTTAAAGGACAGTGAGTATTTTCAAGGTTCTCTACATATTTTACAGATGCAATCATCTAATTTTCACCACCTACAACATATCCACAAAACAATGAGATACAGAGGCACTTTTCATGGACAAAAAGGCATTTTAGCTCTTTTAGTTGTATGAATACCAAGTCTACTTATAAACACACAAGTTCTGTGCCGTTAGCCAAGAAAGTTAGTTGACAACTGTAATTAAGAAAACACTGCCAAGAGCAGCTCCATCAGTCTTCATTTGCCCCCGGCAAACCTGGGTATTTTGTCACTTACATTTCTTACAACAGAAGTGTTCCCATCATCTATCATTTTTTACACTAAGATGTAGAACGGACCTGACATCAATGTTAGGATTACTGTTAGGAAAGGGCTGAATTAAACAAGGCTGGACTTGCACACACAGTAACACCCTTTTACACCTGTAGAGCTAAGGACTGGCTTAGATCTGACAAAAGATGTTTAGATTCAAAGAATGAGCAAAATCACGAATATCAACAACTCTAACAACAATAATCAAAGGACAAAGTAAAATTAGTTACTACTATTGGCAAGAAAACATCATTTTACATGTCTGCAAGATTGCCTTATTTTTGTAATGTGGAAATTTAATTTAAATTTTAAATTTGAATCAATCTTTCTCCACAGCCTGAAATTCAAATGTGAACAGTATAAAATAGGTATCCTTTCCTAGAAGAACAAACTCCTGTCCTTTTCATCAGTAAAGTCACTAAGATGGTTTGACCTGAATCTCTTTTTAGCTCCATTTCAAACAGACAAAATTACAAAAATAAAAGAAAAATTGACCTCCCAGCTTTTTAATTTTGGATGGCATTCATTGCTATCTTTGCTGAATATTGACATTGCAGGTTCAAGGTCATACTGAGGTACTATAAAACCATTTGCTTTTTATGAAAAATTAGGATGAGAATAGCATTAAGTATATTCACAATTTAAACAAACTCTTATTCTGCAAAATGATGAGTGAAACAAACCTTTTAAATGGATGGGTTTTCAGCACAGTCCTAATTTGAGGATCAGGGCATTTTAAAAACCATACCCACTGTATGCAGCTGATGCCATGGCCTTTACAGCAGAGCTCACCCTGCAGCCTTGCCTGCCACGGGAATGAGGATTTGCATTTTTTCCTTATAACTGGCTGCCAGCTTTCACACAAGGTGAACTCTGAGAATCCTGCACTAGTGAGCTGGGTTAGATAAGAGTTGTGTATGTTGATTTCCCTGGGGAGATGCTGTTAAAATTTCTGTTTAAATTAGCCTGAAATAGAAGATCTTTGACATTCAATAGCTTGTATTTCATTCTCAGCTCTCTTAGATAATTTTAATGATACTGGACAAGCATGTTATATTAACAAAATGTGCCTTTTTTAATCTACCTTATTTTTGTTCTCATTCTTTAAAGCTCTTCTATGCATTTATAAAGTACTTACTGCTAATGAAACCAATAAAGGATAAAAATTAAAGCTAGCAATTATTTCTTTAAGGCCTCCTTTAGAAATACTGGTGATATTAGAGATAAATGAAGGATAGCAAAAAAACTTTAGGCTTTTTGAAAGCATGACAAACCAAATGGTCAGATTGCTATGCTAGCTCCTGGCAAACCAATATCTGAATAATAAATGAGCATGCAATTTAAATGAATTAAGAATCTACTTCAGCTAGAAAGCTTTTACTGAACTACTGCATTGCTCCATTGAAAGATAATTGATAAAAGTAATTTCAATCACATGAATTAGTAAATTGAACCACCTGAATTGAATTCAAGTATGCCCAGTGGAAAAGGCAATTTGCAATAATAGAAGCTTCTGCTATGCTTTACAAAACAAGCTTTGCATCTGTCCTTCTTTATTTAAAGCAATCGTTCCTCTGAGGAAACAAGAAATACAGAGCGCTGGGATGGGGCCAGCACTGGCAAATCTCCATTTCAGAAGAGCAGTTGCATCAGAGCAAGTCAATACCAGGAGGTTTCTCAGTGAGTCAGGCAGCCCGGGGTAAAAAGGGTGGGATGCTGATGCACTGAGGAAACATCAAAGGATGACACAGGCTTTTAGGAAACTGAAACAGACAAAAGAATTAAGATAAGCAAGTTTTCAAAACCTCTTAAAGAGACCATGGCACCAAGTCACCAGGTGTTCCAAAATAACCAAAGGCACCAGGATAAAAGCAGATGCTGTGGTGCCTATTACAGTGCTTGCGAACAGCTCAGTCCTCACTGGAACTGTAGCAGGAGTCCGTGGGAATGGCAAGGAGAGCAGGGGAACACGTTCTCCTTAGCTATTATCCAGGGAAAGTGACATAATCCCAGATCCGCTCTCTTTCTAATAATGTATCGGAGGTGCAGGTAAGGAAAAGATGAGAATATGTTCAAACTTCCAAGCTTACCACAAGACTTGTCCTGCAAGGACATACAAGATACAGAAAGTCACCTCTCCCAAAAAACTGGAGCAGTCTCACAGGCCTGTAAGGGCAGCCCTGCAAAGGGAGTACGTGAAGCGAGTTAAGACTTCACATGAAACACACAAGCAGCAAGAAGCCAAGCAGAGAGTACAATTGCAGCTGAGCATTTCCCCAGCAGGAGAGGCTGCCAGTCCTCTGGGCAGGCAGAGCTCAGCACTGGAGGGAGCATCTGGAAAAAAAAAGTGTCATGTGAAACGCAAGTTCTCAAACTCCCAAATAAGCACCTCATGCTTGGTTCCTCTCGCTGCATTTAGATGTCTAAAAATTAGATGCCTAAATCTGAGTTAGTGATCTCTGTGGTGCTTTGCTGTAACTATGATGGTGTGAGGACATACACAGAAAAAGATTTATAATTAACTCTGAAATCTGCTGCTCCTATTTCAGATCTGAGGAAGAGCTCATATGCCCAAAAGCTTGTCCAATTTTTCCAACTTAGAGCAACTGGTCTAATAAAAGATATCTCCTTCTGCAAACTTCATCCTGACTAATGACCTTAGGCTGCTTTTATAGTCAAAGGAAAGAAACAGACAGAGAAAGGACAATTTATTCCAGGTTGACACAGGTGTCCAATCCAGGTCTTGCACTTATCTGTTTCCTTCTTTTAAAGAAAGCCTAAAATTACTTCCTCTGACCTGACATTCAGCTCTTATATATGTGAGTTGAGCAAGTGAGTCCTTCTGCACACAACCAGATAACTCACACTGTGACTGCTTTCTGTATTTGTTCCATCTGTAATCTGTTTTTTTCCAACCTATCTAGCAGCCCAATGTTAGCAGTGCTAAGGACATGATTCTCTGTTTTAGTAAGAACTTAATCAGATGCAAGGACAAAGTTCACTAC
This sequence comes from Onychostruthus taczanowskii, assembly GCF_017590055.1. Classification (NCBI taxonomy): domain Eukaryota; kingdom Metazoa; phylum Chordata; class Aves; order Passeriformes; family Passeridae; genus Onychostruthus; species Onychostruthus taczanowskii. The sequence goes on along the minus strand of NW_024502569.1, from coordinate 5,816,804 downwards.
AGTTCAAGAGATGGAATGGCTGCATAATTGCAGCAATAAAGTCTTCCAAAGGACAACTAAGATTACCTGGAAGGACCTGTATCCATGATACATATTTCTGAGACTAGAAGGGTGGAGAACAATTCCTGCAACTTACAGAGAACACTGTGCAGCTCAGACTTTTGGGATTGATGGCATTTCCTGACTGTGCACAAAACCATGGTCCTTCACAGAAAGAGCAGGCAAGCAGAGCCACAACCCCCCAAAATTCCTGTTACAATGTTGAAGATTGTAGTCTTATCTAGCAAAGACAACAGTATAAGCTAGACTTTGCCTTCAAGAAGACTCAATTAAGGAACTTTGATCCAACTCTGAAATAAAGACGGTGTAATTTGTGAATCATCACCCTCCTTAAGTCATCATCTCCTATGGTTAACAACACCTAATTTTTAAATACTACGTTGTCAGTGCACATTCTAGATTAGGATACTAACATCAGATGAAGGTAAACTATTATGACAGCCTCCTAGCACTAGAGGTCTAATTCTGTTCCTCTCCTAGGGAGCGTTAGAAGTCATGATCCCTGGCCTAAGGGTTCTACAATCTACTTTATGGCTAGAGAAGATTATTATAGAAGAACAATTAAAGAGGGGTAAGGACAACAACAGTGAAATGACACAGTTAAAAATCTGACTGCATACACAACTTGAGCAAATTGTGTATTAATTATTAGCAGAGATTAATTTGGATTCAGAATGAAAATGTGTGCAAATCATCCCACAGTCAAAATGAAGGGAGAAAAGGTCAACATCTTAACAAGACAGAAACTGATTCTTATCTCACTACGCAAAACTTGATTTAAGCTTATGTGCTCAACATAAAGGCCCATTACCACAGTTGCAACTACTCCTTTTATTTCATTCAGCTACTTCCTTTACAGTATGTATTCTGAAGAGCTTCCCTGTCAGGATGAACTGTTACTTTTCACATGCATCTTACAAAATGCAAAAAAAACCCCATAACCAGTTAAAGACTAAGCACAAGAATATTAAAGATTGCTTATTACAAATTGGGTTCTCTTGCTGGCAAACATAACTGAGGTGCCACATGGAGAATTCATCCGTTACGTGGGAATGTATCATTAGGATAAAGCTACCTTACCAACCCTGGAATAAGAAAAAAGAGGACATGTCAGGGAGGACCATCTTTCCACCTTTTTGCTCTGATGCAATTTATCCCCTAAGCAGGAACTGCAAATAATTTCAAACTGTGTCAAATTATATGAAGTGACTGTATGGTTTATTATTCTTTGATATGTACTGAATACTCCAACATGAAAGAATTACAGATAACAATGCCAGAAATAACCATGTGGGTCAAGCACTTTGTCCTATTGCTCCCAACACACTTTGGCTCATGCATTATCTCATCAGTTTAGGTGCACACAAACACAAGTTCACACATTCGAAAGATAGTATAAATACTAAAATTAGTTTGGAAAATGGCCTCAAATTGCACAAGGGGAGGTTTAGACTGGAAAAAAATTTTTACTGAAAAGGGTTGTCAAACATTGGAACAGGCTGCCCAGGGAAGTTGTGGAGGCACCATACCTGTAGGTACTTAAAAGACATGTGAATGTGTTGCTTAGGGACATGGTTTAGTGGTGGACTCCACAGGGTTAGATTAATGGTTGGAGTTGATGATTTTAGATATCTTTTTTAACCTTAATGATTCCATGATTTGGCTTCAAAAGACAAGAGAATCACTAAGGTTGGTAAAGACCTCTAAGTGCATTGAGTCTGGCTGTTTATGCAGTACTGCCAGGTCCACCAGTAAACTGTGTCCCCAGGTGCCACATCCACAAGTCTTTTGATCACTTTTGGGGATGGTGATTTCATTGCTTTTCTGGGCAGCTTGTTCCAATGTCTGACCACCCATTTGCTAAAGAATTTTTCCCTAGTACCCAACCTAAACCTTCCTTGGTGCAATTTGAAGCAATTTCCTCTTGTCCTGTCACTTTTTGCCTGGGAGAAGAAGGTGACCCCCCACCTGGATGCATCCTCCTGTCAGGCGGACCTTTTCCACCGGGCAGCTTCCCAGCCACTACCCCCAGCCTGCAGCACTGCCTGGGGTTGTTGTGACCCAAGGGCAGGACCCAGCACTTGGCCTTGCTGAACGTCATGCAACTGGCCCTGCCCTTTGATCCAGCCTGTCCAGATCCCTCTGCAGAGCCTTCCGGCCCTCCAGCAGATCAGCTCTCCCACCCAACTTAGTATAATCTGCAAACTGATTGAAAAGTGCACTTGATCCCCTCATCTAGATCATCAATAAAGATATTAAACAGGGCTGGCCCAAATACTGATCCCTGGGGAGCACCACTTTGTGACCGGCCCCCAGATGGATGTAACTCCATTCAGCACCACTCTCCGGGCTTGGCCATCCAGACAGTTTTTTACCCAGTGAACAGTCCACCCACCCAAGCCATGAGCAGCCAGCTTCTCCAGGAGAATGCTGAAGGAAACAACATCAAAGGATTTTCCAAACTTTAGGTAGACAACAGCCATAGCCTTTCCCTCATCCACTGGGCAGGTCAAAAATGAATGGTGAAATGAATTCAATTCCTTTGTTAATGGAATAGTTTCCTTCTTAAACTTATTCATCCAAGCACAAACTTCAGGGTACTGTTGATATTGCTTATTTCTAGTGGAACAGAAAGAAAAAAATCTAGTGATTTACTAATGAAGTAATTTAAAACTTCAAAATTAAAACTGGAAATATTAAGTGAAAAAATTGCATTTATTAATGGTATCAGCATGAAAAATGTACTGGTTACTGTAATTCTCTTCAGATATAGGACATTAATTGTGCTTGTGTCCAAGCAGTAAATAGCTAACATATCAGTGCATCTAGGCAATTTAAATTACTGCAGTGGGTAAGCAACCAGGAGCACTGACATTTCACATAAATTGCATGGGTTCTCAAGAGTATTGTAAATATAAACAGCTACTTAGATCCAGTTTATGTAGAAGCTCACATTTTTTTTACTGGTTTTCCTGTTTCACCCAATCACTTATCAAAATTATTTACACCATCATTAATGCTTTCTCTTTTGCTATGTTTTGTATTTTTTAAAAAATATTTACTTTCACTACAGCAACATGCAGTAAAAGGTCTTAGAAATATTGCCAAAAATACTCAAAGAAGTGACAGCTGATTGAAAAAATATAATGGAATTTTCCTAGAAATATCACTTTGGGAAACTGTCATTCATCATATTATAGCAGTCCCTAGTCAGACCTTTAAAAGAAAAAAAAACAGAGAGAAAGAAGAGGCTGATGTTTTTCTATACTGCTATTGCACAATCTGGAAATCTCAGCCGCAGGATGTCTGATTTATATTGCTGCACTATTCTAATGATGGTGGTAAACCATAATTCTCCTAGTGCCTTGTCCTTCCATCAAATGTCTAGAAATTGAGGCCTTCAGGGCTGCCTTACACCCCCCACAGAGTAAACATCCTTTTGAACATCTTATTGTTCTTATTTCCTTCCCAGTGGTAACATTCCAGGCAATCTATTACACACAGCACCTTTTTGGTGATTGTGAAAGGTGGTCTGAGGAGTTTCTGAGAAGCTTGTGGGAAAACCCATGAAGTGGGGTTCCCCCATGGTTAAGGGAAATTACCTCACTCACAGAATAGCTGAAGTTGGAAGGGAGCTCTGGAGGTTACTGCAGTAACTAGAATGTCCTTATCTTCTCACAGTGACAAGAGGAAAAAGCTCAAAGCAAGGTCAGTCAGGATCTGTTGCCCAAGATCATGTTCAATTTGGTCTAGCATATGCTTGCAGACATTTGTTTCTAGAATGGTTATGAATACAAGACATCTCTCTAATTTAATAGTCATCTGACCAATCCTTCCAAAAAGAAAATATCCATTTATGTGCTTTTGTAACATAAACTAACACCAAAAACATGCAATAGTTGGTAGGTTTCACAGGCAGCTTCTGGCTTTTGCCCCCTTGCTTATACTAAGGGCAACAACATTCTCATGAAGTGAAGGCTGTAGCCTGGCTTCAGCTCACACTGACAGCCTACAATATAGCTTTTTTGCCTTATTTGTTGAGGCATGAGAGTAGTAAGACTGGATTTAACAGTGAATTGGGACATTTTACTGAAAGGAAACAATTCTATATTGGTAATTTAATTAATGTGAAATGTGTGTTTAAGATCAAGGCCCAGGACATTTACTGTCCAGAGCACAATAAACACCTAAAATTCAAACCCTTATTATGCTTCTCTTCCAGAACAATAGCCCCGTTCATGAACATGCAATTTACAGTGCCTAGCTGTTTGAGGGCATTGCTTTTGAGTTTAGAGAACAATTACTTTGTAAATTATAACCAATATAGATTCTGTTTAGAAATGAAAGGATTAAGTGGACACCCACTAGATGGTGTTCAATTACTGCATAGGGTGACTGGGTTAGTTATACCTCCTATTCACCTCTGCAGCAGACTCTTCTTGAAGAAACAACAAATACATTTGTATTAGAGGATAAAAAGGGGATGAAATAATTCTCTTAACTGAAAATTTGGAAAGACTTGAGTAAATTATTCACCATCTGTGTTGTCAGCAAGAGGAAATTCTAAAACATATGACAAATATAAGCAAAAGAAAGCACACAAGGTTGTTTTGGGTCCACTTGCTACTAGTCATCAGTTTTACACCAAAACCCTTGTCTTTTTGCAATTGGTGATATTATCTGTCTGTTCTCCACCTTCCCAAATTCTGCTGACAACATCCATTGCAAGATAAGGGCTCATAAAGACTCACCAAAGGAACACATCCATTTTGCCATTAGTTTTATTAAAAGAATGAACTGAATTATTGGATGCCTAATCTAGCAGAACCTAATGCATCACTTTCTTTTTCAACAGAAGCTTAATAATTGCAACTAATCCCCATTAATGTTAGTGAATCAGCTTAAGGAAGGAGAAGAATAAAAAAAAAAAAAGAAAATAAAACTGCTATTTTAAGGGAAGAGACTTTTGGCATAGGTGCAGTATTGTAGCACTTCAGATGTTTTAGATTCCTGGGGATGATACGGATGTTAATGATAAAGGGAACTGCTATTCAGAGCTGAATTAAGATAATATTGTCATTGCAGAATTTCCAGAAGGAACCTTTTCCTTTATAAGACTCTGAAGTGCAACCTTAGATGAAAATTTTAGCAAGGCCACTTTAGTGCAGATGACATCCCAGTGATGACATTACTTTTTCCAACTGCCATTGTGGAAAGATAAAGACATTCTAATAACCATGTTTAGGAATTTTCATACAGAAGACACTGTCTACTGCTTTGAGCATTTACTGATCCTGCACAGACCTACTTGACTATTTCCATAGCTCTCAAGGTTCAAGCATTATTGCAATCTTTACTTTTTCTCTCCTTCCTTCTCTTGTTTAATTGTAGTTCCTTTCAGTGGCTGACTTGCTTTCCTTCAGTTGATGGCCCACATCATTCTCACCTTTATCTTTAAATTAGCCTGGAGTTTCTTTCCACTTCTAAGATTAGCTCATTCTGTTATTAGCACACAGAAAATCTCCAAGCAAACCAGTAACAGCCCCTGCTGAGTCTGACTTGTTTATACACCATTAACATCTGCCTCATAGCAATTAACAGATGTTTGGAAAGCTTTCCTACAGCAGGGGCTCCAAGGGTATGTAAATGATAACACGATGCTCCTGTTTTTTTAAGCTATGTAAGGTTTAACCTATTTTTGCCAGGCAAAAAGCTCAGTGAAGAGATTCTATAGGTTTAGGTTTTATAAGTTTTACAGAAAAGCAGAGTGAAGACAGTTACATAAAACTATTTTGAAACATTGCCTTTATTCAGTAGACAAAGTAATGGAAAGAGGAGCAGGATCATGAAAAGTCTGAGAAGACTGGAAAGAACTAAAATTAAGAGGAATCATAGAAGAGCTTAAAAACAGGTGTTAATAATACCTTACTACACTGGTCAAAACAGCTTGGTAAATTTGCAACTCAGGAAACTGCTAATAGTATGTTTAAAAATTACTGACATGATGTTCATCAGCCTTCTATAGCAGTAGAAACAAAAAGTCCTGGGCACCAACTAGAGTACCTCCTCTACACTAAAGAATGATCTTTGCAGACTAAATAATAGAAGAAAAGATAAGCCACCACTTGACCCTTTAACTTCAAACTCCTCACACAATAAAGAAAAAATCTTTCAGAAAGAAAAAAAAATCTAGACAAAGAAGATCACAAGTTTCTTTCAAAAAAAATAAGTTATTTTCTAGAACTGTCTTATTTCCTCAGAAAAAACCCCAACTTTTCTCCCCCTGAATTCAAATAATCTGATGAAGCAAACCTCTGAAAGACATTTGGCTCTACACTGGCTTTTATTTCACAGTCAGATTTTCTGGAGAATTCTGACCATATTAAGCACCACAGGAAACATTGTAATAGGTCAAGACAGAAATACAACAGAAATATTTATTCAGTACATATAATTAAGAAGGCAAATCCAAATGCAGAAGTACACTTTACATCAAAATTCCCATTAATGTCTCATTTAACTTGCAGCAGCCTTCAGTATACTGGGCTTCTGTGTCCACCACTTCCAGTTATCCTTGTGTTGTCTCTTTCCTGCCATTCTCAGCTTCTCTGACTATACTAATTTCTCCTCCAAGAGCAATTGTGGACTGAAAAAATGAACAACTTTTTCCTTTCCCTGAGCAAAAGTGTACCTCACCTGGGGCATCAAGCCTTCACTGTACAAGACCTCCTAAGAGGCTGTTCTTTGCCAGATCTCTCTTTTTCTGTTTTAATCACTATACAATGATTATGTCAAAAATTTCCTCACCTAAGGATGCAAAAAGTAATTTGCTCTGCCCCAGTATCCTCAGCTTGGCGGACACATGGAGGTAAAAACGAGGACCAAAGCACCTTTGGTGCTGGAAGCTGTTCTGCACACAGTGACTGCAAGTGCAGCACAGGCTACACGCAGTTCAGCATTTTGCTAAGTGAGCATTGCTTTGAACCATTTTTCTCCTTATCTAAAGCTGCAGTCTGACATTCAGAAGTCTTAATTTAAGAATTTCCTGACTTCCATCCTCGTTCCATCCCTTAGACCAAGGTGATTGCTAGCAGACTGTGCTGTGAGCCAGGGAATGTCGCTGGCTTTACACGGATAAATCACACTCAGAAAAGCATAGAATAAAGATGCCTACATGAAGCTGTGGAATGGATGGCCTCACCCAGACAGAGGAGATAAAAATAAACTCAGGTTTGCTAATGTAACAAGACCAGGGCTGAGTGGTAGCTTAATTATCCATAATGTATCTCAGAGCTAAGGTTCAAAAGAAGAAAATTCTCTATTTTAGGAAATGGGAAAAATGAGCATAAAAGCTAGAGGGTTTATACGGACAGTGACCACTTTCAGGGTAGGGATATCAGCAGAGTTCTAAAGCAACAGAGATATTGTGCCACTGTCTTCCAATATAAGCAGTGGTTAAAAATGATGTTAAATTGAGGATGAAAAAATGTATGAGGTCTATATTTTAAGTTTGTTTTATTTTAAACTGCTGAAATAGGAGCTGACTTACAGAACATATATGATCATTTTTGAAACACTTAGCTATGAAACGTTAAAGACAAGTACTAAGCCATCAAGTATTTCAGTAATAGAGGATGAAAATCCATAAAAATATATTATGAGATATTAGATGTTAACTTAAGTTAGCAGTGGAAATTACTATGGCTGCTCTTACAATGGTTTCACTTAAGCAGATATCCTTTCTCCTCTTTACAGAAATACTGGACATAAAGAATAGCAACTGTCCTCTTGAAATGAGCATTTATTTTAGTTGCAGAGGGGAGAGATTGAAACAACAAATGAATTGAATTTTAAATGGGCTTTTTATAATTCTCACAGTTGGTACAAATGAAAAGCAAACAATGGACAGCTTTCTTCTAGTGTAAGTGCAGAGTAATTTATGTTGCCCAGTGTACTTTTAAAATGACCATACTGGCTTAAAAGACCCTCTCACTTTTTCAGCAGTAGAGACTGCCTTTACCACCATACAGCTGGCAAAAAATGTTTTTCCTTAGCCAATTGAAAGAAAGCTATAGAAACAGATGAAATTTTTGAGCATTAGATTTTATAGTTTTTCCCAAGAAACTGACAGTGAAGGTGAAAGAAGCTCTCACATTCCATGTCACCAACCAATCTACAGACAATTAAAAAATGCTATTGTCAGGGTGTGAGTGACACACAAACACATGTACACCCCTTCCCCAGAAGAAATAAAAATGAAAAAAAAGAAACCCAACATTTGGAGAGGAGCAGAAAAGGAGAAAAGTCCTCTGTGTTCTGCAACTGGCAGTTTCCCTAGTGGGATACGTGACTTACTATGAGCTTGCCAATACCAATGCAGCAGCAAAATTTCACTGTGTCAGTAGTTCCAGAAGTATTGGCACAAAGGACATGCATTCAAGACTTGAAAAGAAGGCTGGAGCCTGGGAAAATGAGCTGCATCATTCTGAAGACTTCAAACATCAGTCCTGAAAGACAACTGGAATAAACGAAAAAACATCAAAAGGTAGCTGTCTTGGCCATGTCTTCTATTTAAATTCCATGCAAGGGGCCCATTTAAAAATTTTTATTAAGCCAAGTATGATTGCAGCTCTTGGTAAACAAAGTTGCTGGACACTGGCATTTTATGTACACTAAGCAGCTGAAAAAAGCAGCTAGAAAAACCAGGAATGGCCAGGTAGGATGGACTTGGACCTACCAGCCCTGCTTGAACTACTTTTTTTCTAGTAACAACCAAGGCAGGATTTGTTAGAAAATGTAGTATTTTTTTTGTCAGCTGTGTCTGTAAAATCCTTTCACTTTCAGGCTTTTCCAGGTCTGAGAGGAAAGATTTCAAAAAAAGATGTAGCTAGCAGAATGACCAGGTGCTTGCCAGCAGTATGGATGATGATGTGAGGACCTGAGCTCTCTGAGGGACTGGACAATACTGGATGACTGATTTGGTTACTAAGAATTGTTTCTTGTCTGCATTCTCCTCTGCAGTAATGAAGCTGGTAACCCAAGGGAGGCACTGCCATACAAGCAGGTGGCTCTAACAAGCCATGTATTTTACACATGGAAAAAGGTCTTTGAACTCAGTATTTGCTTTTGTTTCACAGCAGATGAGGAAGGCTACTGAGCACAATCAGTGCTATAACCCACTGCAGGTGCAAGGCGGGGGAGTGAAAAACAGAGCATAACCCGGCCAGTTTCTCACTTAGGGAATCATGCCAGTGTTTTCCAAACAGGGAGCAATGGAACTTCTCAATGGTGCCCCTGGAGATGCCAAATGTTTGGCAAGTAAGGACAGCTCCTCTCACCTGCCAAAGCAGGCTGCACACCTTGCCTGCTGCTACTGCCTAGAAGCAAAGTGATTGATACTCTGTGGTTCTACAGCAGGCATTTTTAAAAAACTCATAATGTAACATTTCTTATGAAAACAAGCAGGAGAAAAATAGTAGTCTGTATCAAGGTTAGTCAAAAAATAATAAATCATATGACTAATACAAAAAAAATTCACCATTGGCCTAAGGAAAAGCACAGAACTATCACTACCAAAAGAGTTACAAACAACTGAAAATATGAGGCTAGAATGCATGCTAGATTTTGGCAGGAGTCTGACCTGCACTCCTGGCACCTACTATCATCCGTCAGTGGTCTGCAGATCCTCATCAGTTCTTAAATAACTGAATGCAAGCCAAGGAATTTTAAAACCAGACTGTACTTCTTAGGTATACCTGTCTGTGTTGAGGACATATGTTGCAAGAAATTAAAATACACTTAAAAGTGAAAAAATTCATTGAATCTGTTTTCACACTACATCTGTTAAGACTTAATTGTCAGTTAAGCAGGATGTTTCAGAACTGATTAAGTTCCACTGAATTATTAAAAAAAAATACTGAAGTAATCTGTCAAAAAGTATTCAGAACCTGTGGGAGAACAAATCCCAAAGATATCTTCTGTGGTATGTTGACAGTATGTTACAAAAGTAGTTGAAAACAGTGTGTGGTGTTCTAAAAAAATAAAAAAAATCTTTAAAGATAGGAAAAATATTCAGAGACCAAGAGTGATCGTATGAGCTCTTGAAATGTGCCCATATGTATAAAAAAAATGACTCGTCTGTTAGGTATTTCAAATATCACATTAGCATGTCACAAAACTGGAATACTTGACTAAAGCAGAAACTGTTGCAAGACTTCTGAAATTCTAAGGCAGATGATGTTTATACAACAAGCAGACTCCTGTTATTAATAACCAGATCTTTCCATTACTTGCACTACAAGTATTCTGTAAGCACACAATATATTTTCATTCGTTTCAGGGAATCTGTTTCCCATTCAGATGCCATTAAATAACCAATAACTTTCACACTTTAAATGACCAAATCCTTCAAGATATGCATTGAGACCACTTGCCTCTTGCTCACAACTCTGCTGAAGCCTGATTGCTTTTATTATTGGTACTATTTTTGTGCTGAGTTTTTATAAACTGCTTTCATTCATTGAGAAGCTGTAATTTATCTTCTCATTGAACTTTTTTTCTGAAAGGTAAATAGCTATTAATGTATTTTCAAATCATCCTGCCCAAGTTTTTACCTAATCAGGGAGCATTGCAGTCAACTGAGGTAAGAACTCTTAATCTGCATCTCTCTTCAGCCAGTCATCAATGCCACAAAGGGAAAAACAGGAATCATAACAGAGACATGAGTTCAGTATAACCCTACTGTTGTCTCACACAGACATACCTGAAAACATACAAATGTAATTAATACAATGTCGTATAAATTTAAGGATCAAAAATATATTTTCCTATTTAACTGTACAAGTAATATATCTCAGGTACCTTCAAAATGGTTGAAGGCAGGAAAATAGAACTGAAGGGGGAAAAAAAGAAGACATTTTCCCTCTGCAGTGATATGCTAAAACTTGCTCCTTTTTAAGTGATTTTGCTCCATGGTTCTCTTTTCTCCTGCTCTCCTATCTGACCATGCACACTTCCATGCTGCTGCAGCCACAGAGCTACAGTGCTGGAAGCCAGCACTCACCCAACACCTCTGCTCACAGCGCTGCTCCCCTTCAGATATTTTTCAGACTCTCTATCAAATGCACTTTTCTGAAATATGGGAGCAAACAAATAAGTTGGTGCAGAGGCCAGTGGCTAATACACCAAAAACAAGAAGCCTGGCCAGCAGAGCAGGTTTGAATGCTGCAGGAGGGAACACTGCACTTCTCCTCAAGAATCCCATCTTTGATTCTGTTGTGTAGTACCATGGAATGCAACCATTATGAAAGTGGATTAGTGTTTATTTTAAGTCCACAGCAAAATATATAGACATAATAGACATAAATACATGTTATCAAGATCATAGGAATTTCTGCCATATTTCTAAACAAAGAACTATTTACCCTGAAATTAGTTTTTAGATAAACATACAGCCTATATACGTTAGTTATCAGAGTTAAGACCTAATTGATGAGGCCAAAAAAAGCCCAAAAAACTCCCTTATTTAATTTATTACCAACAATTGGGTGAGGCACAACATTAGATCTAAAACAATATAGTATTTTATGCACAACACCAATTTTCTACTTGGAATCAATCATAACAGAGTTATGTATCAATCACAACAGTGTTCTACTTGGACACTTAAGGGAAAGTGAAAGTAAAGTACTTTGAAGACTTTGACAGGGTGGTCGGATTTTGGGTGATGAAGAATAGCTGAGGATGAAAAATCCACAGTATGGAGGACATTTTCAGCAGTCAATGTTTATCTTTGCTTTTTTGTTCAGTTCCTTAACAGGAATAGTATTTTCCTTTACTCACAACCCTACCTTAAGAAATGAGTAAACGAAGACTAAGAAGCTTTGGCTAGAAATGGTTGATTTTGTTTCATTTTCTAAAATTCAGAAGAGATTAATCTAATGACCTTAAACCATCATGTTTTTTTCTTTGGATTTATCTTCATTTTAGCTTCCATCTACCACTGGGCAAGGGGTCGCTGTTGTGCATACTCAGAGTTCTCTACTGTGTTTGGGGGATTTGAGCAACAATGATATATCTGTACTAAAAAACCACTAAATGCAGAGATAGAGAGAAAACAATTTCTTAGTTAACACATTAGAAATTTGAGAGAATTTAATTCAGTTCCCAGCTGTTTCAATGGCTCCCCATACAACACTTCAATCCCTACTTCCCATATAAAGCTTCTCCATTTATACAAGCTTCAATCTTATTCTTTGACTCTGAATCCTAGATTTTAGATCTGACACTGATGCATGACTCACATCAGTCTGATTAGCTATCGTGTATGAAATTCAGGTCAAAATGAAGACACTGAAGTACAGGCATCTGAACTCCTGCCAAAGGCAAAAAACTCAAGACCCAAAAATAAGAAGACTGACTCAGCTCATTCCGAAGTGCTCATCTACTGCATGGTCCCTCTTGGCCCTCCTAACACCACTGACTGCACCAGCACTGACCTCAACTAAGGACAAAGGAGAACTCAATTTTTTAGCCACCACAGCCTTGCACTGTGTCCTTTCCTCAGATTCCCTCACAGCCATGACCACGCTAATGCGGTGACAGGAAGCCACCCATCATATCAAGCCTGCAAACACACCACAACTTTGCACCGTGTTCCCACAGAAAGCTAAACCAACTCCAACAACTTCTCCAAGGGAACTTACAACACATTAATTCTCACTGACAGATAGGAGTCTGCCATGGAAATACTGCCTCTGGTACCCTGGTACTGTAGAACACAGGAAAATCTCTTTTACTGCAGCTGAATGAATGAAGATGCTACAACACATTAAATCTGGACTGAGCAGATAAAGAAGGATCAAGATCTTTATTTAGCAAGCATCAATTGTTATCAGACAAGGTAACCTGAAGGTTTGTCTTCTACCTGGAAGAGGAATAAAATAATCTTCTCCAGAAATAAAAATGAACATAAGCACAGTTCAGATTCAATGCATTGCAACACCTTCACTTCCTGAAGGACTCTTGCAGTCCTTTTCAAAAACCAATACAGATTTTCATGTATGTTCTGCAACAGCACATCAGTGATGGTATTTCCATAGAGCCCTAACACAGTATTAGTTGTCTAATCTGGAATATGAGCCTAAGTATGCACAACTGTCTATGACACAAATTTTACATGAAGGGTCTCTTGAAAATGCTCTTGCACTGCAATGAAAATTCTGTGTAAATCAGCAGAAATTCTAGCACTTCTAAGATCACAGGTATGGGAAGGATAAAATAATTTATTCTTCCCATACCTGTGATCTTAGAAGTGCCAGAATTTCTGACGCAACACATCGTGTTTATATTATTTATATTAGATATTGTGAAGTATTTTACATCACATTACTAGACACTGTGAAGTATTTTTACATCACAGTAAGAACAGTAAGAGGGAACACTTTTTCACTAAACTATCATTGCATCAGATATGATGATTTACATGAATATCCCACAGACTACCCAGAAGAACTTGGTTTTTCAATGGTTTGCCACACATCCCTGTGGTAACAGTTTTAACACAAGATTACATGGCATATAGCCATGAATCCAAAATCCCCAATGGTGCATTTAGTATGTACTGAACTAACTGGTAGAAAAAATGCTATCATATTAGTTTTGCACTGGCACAAATGCTGTGCCACACTACCACATCTCATTTACTGTTTGTCACTGTTTATGAAGAGGTGGCTGCTTCCTTTCATAAAATAATTAACAGCAATAGAACAGGGCACCTGTCTACAGAGTAACTTGGTGTTAGAAGCACTGCCTCTAAAAGCAAGCACATTTTTTTTGGACGGTGTCTTTATTCCTTTATAGAACTTTTTGCTTTGTCAATATGCAGAACAAAAAGTCTGTCAGAGGACTCTGCATTTGTTATCAGCTCATTCTCCTCACATGGCAGTACAGTAAATACTTTTCTTCATTATCACCCTCACGGTAAATAACTTTGAAGGTGTAATTTAATTAATAGGAATGCCAATATTTCACAACTTCTGCCTATTTTAAAGAAAATTTATAATAGAGAAACCCATGCACCAGGAAATAAATGACCAGAGGTAGTGAACTAAGATCTACCAGACAGGGTTCAAGATCACTTAGGCTGGATGACAGTTGATATATTTGCAGTATAGTTCATCCGTTTTCTTATCTGGTAAAGTGTTCCATAATAAATTATAATTTATTGCATCTTTTGCAACCTTGTCAAAGACCACACCTAAGATTTTTGCTTCAGCAATAAATTCCACCCAACTGTGTACAGGAATTCACTTGACAATCTGCACATAGCTAAAATATTTTGGTATTTTTTAATGCTAGCACCAACAATTCTTCTGGTTTGCACAATACCACACTTACTTTCTACTAATTTGACTATGTTTAAAAACTAACAGGAGATTTCAAAGTAATTCCCCAGTGACAACTACCCATGAGCAAAAAACCCTAAGGCTGGCTGGCCAACGTCCCCTGTTCTCAGTTCTTAAGTGTTTCTCATCCCTCTTTTTGCTTGCCTTTTTCCCTTGTGGGAGTGCTTATCTCTGAATAGGGACAGATCAACCTCAGCAGTATTTCTTGATGTACACAACTAAACTGCTCATGAGGCTGGCCATATGTTTCTGCATATTGTCTGTAAAAAGTACAGCAGAAATAACACTTTAGAACAGCCCTAAGTCTTCCATACTACCATAAACAGCTTCCAATTGGAAAACTCCAGGCAAATATTTATGAAGATGAATGGTTACTGCCAGGGTGCTTCAGATTTTGCTGAGAGGTTTGGGTTTTTTTATTTATTAGCAATTAATCAAAAATAGGTAAGAGAATAACCAAACCATTACAGCTTGAAGTTCACCATTGTAAGACTCATCATATGTATGCAGGATCACATGTTAAAATTGCATCTAGGTATGCAGTAAGTGAAGGGCTTTCTAGGGTAAGTGGTGTCATACCTTTCTCCTTTCTAAAGGCACTGTTCAGGGTGAAAGAGAATTATTTTATTATATAAGCAGAAAGCTTCCAAAGTAACTGCTGCTTTGCTATTAAGTTCACTATCTTGACCTACTCTGAATATACCATGACAGACACTTGAGAGAGGACTGTTTATTTTCCTCATATGAAATTCTTTAAAACACAATGAATAAAACCACTGCCTTTAAAGTACTTCAAGTGCCATATTTCTCTGCTATCAAATTCTGTGCCTGTTTGCAGTCACATAAAAATGTAAAATCCCAAGCAAGAGAAATCAAGAGAATTGCTTACCACTGTGTTTATGCTACTGGCCAAAGAATCCGTACCAATGACAGTTAAAAAAATATTTAGGAACATTAGATTCAAGTGTCAACATTTTTCTATCAAGCATCTGTGATGCTACTGCTGCAAGCCTGACCTCAATTTGAAATGCTAAATATGCATTAGAGCAAAGGTTTTTTTCCTTTCATTATTTATTCTCTTCTGTTTAATGCTATTTCCTACTCATATTAGCAAAGCAACTGAAATTAACTTGGCTGCATTACAAATAAATATCACCACATACCACTTCATTAAAAATCTGCATGTGTACTATTATACTTGGAGTAACCAATTAACATGGATGAATGCATAGAACTGAAAAACACTTATCTCTCTAACCTTGTCTTTGGACACAACTGTCTGAAAACCATACCTTCAAAACTAGAAGTTTCTGTACTCACTGTCCTTCAGGCTGGAAAACTCAAAATAAGTTTCCTTTCAGGTTTTTAACTTAATGACTTAAATTCTGAGGTGGAACGAAGTCTAACACCCATACATTAAAAAACAGTACTTTAAAGATCTCCATGACTCTCAAGGTCATAAAGTTCTTCTAAGGATTTATATTCAGCTTTGTGTAATATTAGAAGCTGTGTGTCAGCAGTGAATTCATGTATCCTTATCACCTACAGATTTTTGGCAGATACCGGAAAACTTCTTTTATTACCGATAATTCTATCCACTAATAATTGTCCTATTCTTTGACCACTTGCAGCTCTTTTAAACTGTTTTCTGCCCCAGCTTTTCAACAGGTTTCAACCAAAGGGCATTCTGGTCTCCTTCTTCCTCCCTCTTCTCTCAAACCCTTCCAAAGGGCGTTGAATTCCCTTCTGGATTTCCAGTTCAGTACTCCCAAGTCACCACAGCATTTGCTGGTAGGTGGGCAGAGCATCGCAGACTTTGAATGGCCTTTGCTAGACAACACGCTCTCCTGGTCAGCATGTGCAGACTGCAGCAAACAACTATTAAAGCTGGGACTTCTCCCTCTTTCCCTCAACAGATGAACTAATAGACTATTTGTCCTCTAAGTTACAATCTTCTCTGGAAACAGAAAACCTTAACCTTTCAAAAGCAAAAAAACACCAAACTTGGGAAAACTGTAAAACCCAATTTTTTTTTTTTTTTTTAGGAAAGAAGCATATAACATAACTGTATCATGGAAATAACAGAAAAAGATACAAAGATGAAAGAGTTTAAGGAATGGGACAGAATTAATGAAGCCAGAAAACCTGTAGAAAAGGACAACAACCTATGCACTTTTTATTTGTGTGCTGTTCCTATCTTCTCCTCAGAAAGTGCACTTTTAAAAGTACTTCTTGGAAAGACACTTGTGATTCTGATTTGTTCTTAACTAGGTTATGTAAAAATCAAAGGAGATTTAAAATCAACAATGTAGAACTGAACTCTGGGCTCTACTATTCTCGTTCTACTCACTCCCATCACTGCCTCCTCTAAGAAAAAAGGTCACAGAATTACTTGCTGGTGAAGTGGATAGAAGATAACAGGACCAGGAATGGTATGAACACTATTATATATAATACACTCATTCTATTTTCTGTGGCATGTAAGCAATTGAGGAACTACATGTTGATCGGTCATGTAAATTATGCAGAGATGTCATCAGCAAGTCATCAGATTTCTAAATCATCAGCCTCACTTCACTTGTGTAAAGGGTAGCAGTGTCTGTGAGCATCCATATGGGCAACATTTAAAAATTGGCTTCTGCTGATTTATGTAACATAAAGGATCTTATCCCAGTGATTTGCAAATGACATCTCTAAGGGGACCAGCAAGATTCTTTTCTTTCACAAATACGGTAACAAGAAAACAACTTACGTTCAACTTGATCAAACATTACTGAGAACAAGAAATCTCTTGGTGTCATGTAATATTCTCCTTCATATTCCAACGATGCAAAATGCATGAAGCGGTGCTTTCGAAGAGACAGTCTTTCATCCACGTCTGCATGAATGACATCTTCCTTCTGAAAAAGAAAAAAAGTCCATCCATTTGTAGACCAAAGATGTAATTAGAAAAAACCTTATACCCAATCTTGATCAACCCCAGTATTTTGTGGGTAGCCACAACAAAAAGCTACCAGCAATAAAAGCTTTTATGGCACAGTCTTAAATAATGACATGCTTATAAATATTTTTTGGCTTCACTGAGAGCATGCTTTAACAAGACAGGTGAGCCAAATTAATGGCTGGATGTCACCAAAGGCTGATCCTGCTTCCCACTCCCCTGCTCTCAGTCATGTCTTCCTGCGCCTCCTTGTCTGCCAGCTCTGCTACTTGGGCTCTTGCTGAGCCAAATTCAGCTTGCTAACTCAACAAAGGCCTAAACCCACCAAACAGTAAATAGTATTTCGCCAGGTTAGTGGCTGGCTCAGCAAAGGTTGAAATGTGCTGTGTATCCATGCAAATAAGCCATTCCTGAAGTGAATTTTTGAACTGTGAAGCATTGGAGGATAATGATGTTCTAGTTTAAATATGGGCCTGTCTTTCAGAGAAGTCAAAAAATGGGAAAAGCAATGAAAACACCAACAAAAGAGTCAGAGATCATACCACCAAACCCAAAGATTCAATTAGTCAAGCAAACAAAAAATCTCCAACTTCACTCTCTCCTCATTAATATTGAAAGACTCAGGATGAAAACCATATGAGCTGACAGTACTCTGATGAGTAGCACCAGCACTTACTGGCAGCAAAAGAGGACACAGACCCAGTGAAACAGAGATATTTATACTTCAGGATTTCAGAGATGGTAAGTGACAACAGGAAAACAAGAAACTCTAAGATTCAGAACACACACTGTGTGTATTTGAACATTAATCATGGAACAATTACCATCACATATTATATTATACATTATTGTATTTCTAAATAGAAGGCTTCAACTTGCCATTTAATCCCATGTCCTGCAGCTCTGTGTTAGCATTAAGGACTTGTTAAAGTATTTCACTGAATGACAGGCTACAAGCACCTGTTACAGTCAGTCTTAGTTTTCCCTTGCAGCATGTTTGTTTGCCTCAAACCTCAGGTTTCAATGAAGGGTGGGAGGGAACTAACAACAAGAAAAAAAACAACCTCATAATTTAGATTTAAAACAGTCATATTCTGATCTGTAAGGAAAATATGGGCTAACTCTAAGTATCTGAAGCCAAGACTTGCTTTGGTTTAGACAGAGCTATTTTAAGCTTCTTACAATATAGAGCTCCATCACGGCCTATAACCCAAGTGCACTGCTGCTGTTCAGACCAGCATGTTCTGGAAAATACTACTTAAAAACAAATCAATTGTAGCAACAAATGTAGCTTTACCCTTTTTAAAACTTTAGGGGACAAGTGACTCCATAACTGCTTAGTTAACAAGACTCAACAAATGCCGCAAATCTCAAATGAATATTTCATGGTTGCTGGGTATTAACATGCTGCATTCTTATTAAAATCACATCCTTCTCACAGTAACAAAAGCCAATTTTCCCCAATGGCAAATTAAAAAAAAAAAAGTGCAAAACGGTTTCACAGTTGTCCTTTAACCAAAATGATATAATGAAAAGCAATCTTTCTGCAAAAATACAGAAATAAAAAAGTTTAGACAAGAAGTAAAAAGCAAATTCTACATGTTCAAACCAACTGGATTTTCAAGTTTCTTAAGTCTTGCAGCATTTACCTGAATTCTGACTAAAGTTAAATTTGTTACTGATAACAGAACACTGAACTTCAGCAGTCAACAATTTTAACTGAAATACATAGGTACCAGTTTTAGTCACCACCATATAAGAAAGGTATTAAACTGTTAAGAGATTGTCCAAAGTAGGGCAACAAAGATGGAGAAGGGCCTTTAGGAAAAGTCATATGTGGAGTGGCTTAGGTCACTTGGTGTGTTCAGCCTGGAGAAGAGGAGACTGAGGAGAGACCTCACTGCAGTCTGCAGTTTCCTTGTGAGGGGACAAGGAGGGGCAGGCACTGATCTCTGCTCTGTGGTGAGCAGTGCCAGACCTGAGGGAATGGCCTGAAGCTGTGTCACAGGAGGTTCAGGTTGGGCATTAGGAGAAAGTTCTTCACCCAGAGGGTGTTTGGGCACTGGAACGGGCTCCCCAGGGAAGCGGTCACAGCACCAGCCCGGTAGAGTTCAAGGAGCATTTGGACAGCGTGCTCTGGCACATGGTGTGACATGGGTGTCCTGCAGGGGGCCAGGAGTTGGACTTGATAATCCTGATGGATCCCTTCAAACTCAGCATGTTCTGTGATTCTGTGTGCACATGTTCACATATTAACTCTGATGTGATTATGGACTCATCAAACCCCTTTCTTTTTGTGAAACTGGTATTCCTGATTTGCAAAACATCCATGGCTAACTTCTTACGAACATGAGCTTCAAAACTAGCACAAATGAGGATGAAACAGGATGAAATAAATCAGCTGTGCCACCTCTTACTTTTTTTTCTAAGCTTTTGCAAAATTCTTGACATCCTGTCACTCTTAAAGAAATTTGTCATCTGCCAAGAATACCCTTCAGGACATGAGCATGAGCTCAGCTAGATCAGCTACCACCTCATTTGAAAGCTGTATCCCTCCCTCTCATTCACTATTATTTTCTTCACCAATACATACCTCTCCAAGTCTACAATAAGCAGGGATGCCAGACCCACCAAAGACAGCTGGTAAGGGATAGAAATACCAGAAGCAGGAAGAAGTAGGAAGCTCCTTTTTTTTTGAAAAAAACACCCCAAACCCAACTTATAAGCATAACTCCCATTTTTTTCGTAGAAGAGATAAATGTTTGAATAACTATTCTAATCATTATTCCAAGTGCCTAACCAAAGATTAAATAAAAATTATATTTTGAAGAAAAGCCTGATTCAATCACTTAAAATTAAGATTGATCTTCTTTTAAAGTACCAGTCTAATGAGTGCAGAGGGGAGAGAGCTCTCTCTTCACAATTCAGTATCCTTCCCACTTCAATTAAATCCTGACTAATTTCTAAGTAGCTTTTCCTGAGTCATCCAATGAGTCCTTCAGATAAAAAAGATTTGACATTCCTGACATTTAAAAAAAACCACTGTGAAATCTCATTTTGCTCATAAAAATCCATGTATTGGGCAAAAAGCAGTTTTACTCTTTTATTCCACAAAATGAGTTTCAAGTAAAGACAGGTATACTGTAAGTATACTGTAATAGTAATACTATTTATTTATTACATAAATAATTATGTATTAAAGGCTGAAACTCAGATATTAAGGTATCTGTAATCTAAGCAGTTTCCAACAGTGCAAACTCAAGGCAAACTGGACACAAAAATTTAAATTTCAGAGGCACAATGGGTGAGAAGAATCTATTACTACTACCACAAGATTCTTGTAAGCATAGTTTAAAATAACTCTGGGATTGACTTGGGCTTATTTTTGCCTCTAACAGTGCTACACAGGAGAAATCCAACCACAAACAGCTATGTGGCTTTAACTGTAGGGCCTGGGCTGAAATTCCACTCTCAGCTTGCCCTTCTGTGTGTGGGTCCAGCTGGGGCTTGAAACACTGGGTGTTCCCACGCGCTCCACAGCACCCCCACAACCAAGAGAACTGAGAATGAAATTTCAGCTTTAACTTGGAATTTAGTCACCTTTGTGGTTTTATGTCAAGCCTGCAGTGCCAATTTCAGAATGTGCATGGTAAAGCTATGATAGCTGATGGTAAATTAGAATTGAATGACATGGAAAGGGCTCCAGGAGGATGCTGTGCAGGTGACATGGCAATGGATCAGGAGCTGACCAGCCACTGGCATCTACAAACATTTCCAAAGATTGTGGTTTCCTTCCTGGCTTTCTGCATAGAGAAATGCCTTAAGGCAACAATATTACTTCAAAGAATTAATTTTCACGTTCATATAATTATTCTGTTTATCCGTCAGTATCCTAAATTTAAGATGCTATTAAAGAATTAATGGTGTTCACAGTGTTCAATCTTTCACTTGTAGACTTCTTTTTTTTTTTTATTAAATTAAATAAAAATGAAGGGTTACATAAATAAAACTTTGATAACCCTTACCTGTGTTTTTAGTGACAGTGCTGATCACAGTGATGTGATTTTTGGTAACACTAATTCTGTATTTATTACAATCTAAGTCATTTTTAAGGACAAACTCAAATATATGCTGCTGATTATTCGAGAGAAATTATTTTAAAATATCATATGCACTTATCTCTCCCTTCATTTTAAAATTATGTCTTCCCCTTTCATTACTTTTATTTCTTGTCCCTTTGCACAGCGTTTGGTGTTTTAATGCACCTGTACTGTTCAAGTTTTCTATCTTAATCTTTTCTGCTTATAAAATAGAATGCATTTTCCAGTTGATTTTTCCAACATAATTTTTATTTCTTTACTCCTTTCCATACAATCTACTTATTTTGTCTCTTTGTATCCTTTCACTGACTTTCTTTCTTGTATTATCTACATACCTTCCTTTCTTTTTCCTTTGGAAAAAATAAAATTAAGATTTCCTTTTTTTCCCCCACATCTGAAAACAGGATCAGTATTTTTTTTCTTCTCCTAATCTGAAAGAATAAACTTGTTACACTCATTTTACCAGCTACCGGAATAACTAAACCAGCATGTGCACGTAATTAAAATCGAGTTGGTGCCAGCCAGACCTCTGGGAGCCTCAGGTTTGGAGCCATTAATTCACACTAGATCTTCAGAAGGATTTAGCAACTCTGTATCAAATTTCTGATGAAAACGTTGCAGTTAACTAGTGTCATTATTGTATTTCAATTTCAACCCAATCCATTCTGCAATGATCAAAATAACAGAAAATGTAACTCGACCTCCAACTCTGCTGCACATGTTAACATGCCCAGCATGCATGCTGAATGCACAGAGGAATAATGCTCAGAGCTGAATGTTTCAAAATTTCATATGATGCAATAAATGATAGAGAAAAAAGAGTTTTGACAAGAAATCAATTTGACAGAAATATGTGACTTACACAAAGCTCAAAATCATAATATTTAAGAAAGCTTGTATAAGTATGTGCAAAAGTAGTTGGTACTTTTACAATAAAGAAAGTGAGCCATGTCTTAATCAAATGCACCAGTTACCAAAACCAACACCAAGTTAAAGAAATAAGATCAGAACCAAAATGTTCTGATGATGTGAATTGATCTGTATTACTTTTTAAAACATTATGTTTTCCGAGCTTGCAAATCAAACTCAGCCTGGACACAAAGTAAGTTGGGGTGGGGGGGAAGCACAGAACTCATACAGAGAACATATTTCTCTGGCTATCAATTCCAAGTACTTGAGTGACTGAAACTGAACAAGCAACTACATTTCTAAAAGCTCCAACAGTCTTGAAATCCCTAAATATGAAAAGAGCAAGAGATTAAAAATACCTTCTCAGGAGCTACTTCTGAGACAGAGAACAGACTGCTGAAGTAAAGACAAGAGAAGAATGAGAATGCAAAAGTCTCATGCCTGGCTGCTCTTAATGGCTGAACATGAACACTTGAAGATTAGAAGAAGCCCTTTCTGCACACTAACAGGTGCCACTCCCCTCCTTTCTTTCAAATAGCTGCTCAGTCAGTTCTGCTGTGCTGGTACTAATTAGTGACGGTTATGTTTGAAGCAGCAGCTGAGGAGTTTATTTGCATCTAAACCCCTGCTATTTCTGGTTTTAATTTTTCTCTCCCTCCCCTTGCATTTCACTGAGTTCAGACTAAATTGTGCACACAGAGCAGATCTACTGTTACGAGCACCCATACCAAATGGAGAATTAATTCAAACATGAGGATAATACAGAAAACAGTCTCAGTTTATAAGGGATTTTAATTTCAGCATTTAATTCTAGAATTTCTACCTTACCAGAGCTCATTTTTAAACATAATCTTAAAACAAAGTAGGAAACTAACACATTTCCCCTAACAGATTATAAGAAAGGCCGATAAGGTACCCAAGCTCTAACAAGCCGGGGAACCAGTTAATTAATTTAACAAACCATACATTTTCACCTCTACTTGCAAGTTGTCACACCAGCCTACTTACACATTCCCCTACTGAGGCTGACACACCACTCAAATACACTGGTGCAGAAGTACTAAATACATACAGAGTGGCAAGGGGACCACATTGATGCCTCAAAGACAACACACCCAGAAAATGTGTCCATACAATTTTCTGGGAGAGCTCATTACATTGTATTGGACAGTCAATAGACTTGGGTGAAAAATGTGTCACATCTACTTCTCACTGATCCTTCTCAGTCAATCACTTCACATTAAAGAGCAGTTAAAATGTGAAGACACAAATACATTTATCTTTAAAAGTAAGAGGAGCTAGATATTTTTGAAATATACTATGTGTGGATGCATAAACAATACCCGGTGCTTAATTATATGCCCTTAAAATCATAGAAACATAGAACAGATTGAGTGGCAAGGGACCTTAGAATCATCTAGCTCCAATCCCCAGCCATGGGCAGAAACCCCTCCCACTAGACCAGGTTGCTCTAAATGTCATCCAGCCCAGCCATGAACACTTCCAGGGAAGGAGCATCCACAGCTTCTCTGGACAACCTGTGCAACTGCTTCACCACCCTCATAGTAAAGAATTTCCTCCTAATATCTAATCTAAACCTGCCCTCTTTCATCTTAGAACCATCACCCCTTGTCACATGCCCTTGTAAAAAGTCCCTCTCCAGCTGCTTCATAGGAGAGGTGCTTCAGTGCTTCAATCATCTTTGTCCCCCTCCCTTGGAATCACTCCAGCAGGCCATGTCCTTACACTGGAGGCCCCAGAGCTGGATGCAACTCTCCACGAGTTCTTATGAGACTGAAGCTGCAGAAGTCCTTGACCTGCTGATCAAACTCATTTCAAAATGTCATAATATCTTTATTTTATCTCCTCAATCTCAATTCAAATGATGTATGGAGTGTCTCTCTGCACACCTTCTCAGAAGGAGCTGGCAAAGCCTCTAAGCCATCTGATTTTGCTTACCCTGAGCTTGCAGATCTTTGGGATTTTCAAGCTGATAGGACTTTACCTCTTAAGTGTACTTTTGCTGCAGAAGAAAACCATATGCCCTTCCAAATAACTGCTTGCTTTGATTGGGAAACTCAGATAGAGGCTCTACTTCATCTGTTCTGAACTACATCAAGAGATAATCCATTTATTACATGAGATTCAGTTTTAACTGCACACCCTTGAGAATGGGACTATATATGCCTGAGTCTGAGAAGTGCAACTTCAAACTGTTGGAAGTTTTGCAGTACAACTCATGCCAGCTGCATGGTGCCGTATATTTACCTGATGATTTATAGCTTTAAAAGGTTTTTACTGTCATAGTGCTTGGTCCTGCAACAACTGTACAGACAGGAAAAAAAAAAGTTAAGTGCTTTAATAGTAGGTGGTCATATGCTAGACAGCTTTTGTTCTGAACAAGACAAACTCTGGACTCAGTGTTCATACGGAAGAATTTAAAGGAGTAAATATTTAATGCTGGATGTAGTGACCTAGGCAGAAGCCTAACAGAAGGCATGTTTAAAACCTAGACTGGGAGAAGATGACAAAAAGAAGAGGCAACTTTCCAATCGGTAAACAAAGCAGTACAGACTCAAGTTTAAAGAGATGAAACTCTGAGGATAAAGGAGCTAATTTGATGCAGCAGACAGTAGAGTTACATAGTAAAAAGCAAAGTGGTTACATTTGCAAGTAGGTTTTTTGGTTGTTGTTGTATTTTAATGGTAATTAAACAAATGTGTTAGTATGTAATGGTTGTGAATATTTAAATATATCCATGTTCATGTATGAATAAAAGGGACTAGAAACAAGATGGCTATTCTAATCTCTTAAATGGCTGAGCAAGAAGTGGTAAATACAGAAACACACCAGAATTTGTCTCTCAAGCTTTTTAAAACAACTTCAAAGTGCCTCTGTCAATGGTTACATACACTTTCAAGAGTTCTGTATACCCCAGGTTTGAAACAATGTGCCAAAAGTATTCCCTCAAAGTTGTTCCACAAGCATGATATTTCACACACAAAGTATGCGCTTCAAGGGAAACAAAAGTGAAAGAAACTGCCTCTCTCTCATCAGAAAACACGGTCACTTGTGTGTTTCAGAATATCCATCTTGTTTAAGCGCTATTCTTAACATGTTTGCACATCCAAAATGTTTTAAACAGTGGCTGATGGCACAGTGCTTCCAACAAGAGTAGATGTAGAAGAGCCCTGGATTGCTGTATCACTCCATGAAACACGCTGTGTGCCAATATAATTACACAAATCCCGTTAATTTTTAACCTTGGTACTTCATACTTGCTCTGCCAGGGAATTTTCATCATGACACTGAGACAGCATTACAAGAAATACACCCAGTGCTGCAGTTGCCAACCAGGCTACCACAGCACTGATCAAAACCAACCCTGCAGCAGCAGAACCTATGGATTTAAAACCACTTCTCTACCAAAGACAAGCTCCCCCCAAGTGGAAATACCCTGTGACTTCATCTTCCTGGACTAAGAACTATGTTTCTGTAAAGAAGAGTAAAAAGAACTCAGTTCTTTTTACTCTTCTTTACTTCTGTAAAGAAGAGTACAAAGAACTTCAAACCAAACAGAAGATACATAAGTCCTAAAAACATTTATATGACACTATCAAAGAATGAAAAAAAATTAGAATCTTAAATATCCAACTATCATATATGAAAGCTGTCATCAGTTTCTGTAAATGAGTGCTTCTATTTAGCCAATCTGCAAAGACTTTAAAAGAAACCTGTAGCTGTTATAAATTTATCCAAATTTCAGTGTTTCCCTTTTGGAAGGGTCTGACATAAAGATAACTCAGTTTAAAAATGTGATGACTCTCGGAAGAAAGTTCTGCTGGCTGAAATGAGACAGGAGCCTTTAGTTTATTCTTCATGCAAAGCACGATCTACAGGGTTGTGATTTAAGGCTCTTGTTTTAATCCACACATGTTTTTAACAGCGTTACAAGTCACTGTGCATTATATCAGTGAGCACACCAATTGTACACACTCTTAGGATGGCTTTCTACAGCAGAGCCACACAAAACTCAGTAAACACTGGTAAAGAAATTACACGTTTTACAGTTTGTGGGGTTTTTTAAAATAAAAAAACAAGCAAAAACCACCCAACCCCCCAATAAAATCAAAACACAACAAAACAGAAGAGGCCGTTGTAACTACACAAGCATTGTTATAAATATTCTGAAATCTAGAAAAAAAAAATCAATCAATCACTGTCTAAAACAAAGAAGACCCCAAATATTAGTCAATACTTAAAACATATGATTCCCTGAAGAAAAAATATCTAAGAATCCTAGATGTGGCAGCTTGCTGGAAAGACAGGAAAACTGTGTTCAGAAAGTGTCAGAATTCCCTTCTATAATGTGATAATGTGAACATTACAGAGCTAATCATATTACTCCTTCCACCAGAAGCTTGAAAACTCTCTGGAAGTGTGTGAGGGGGAAGTTAAGTTTTCTAAGCTTTTCTCCAGCCCATTTATAACAAATCTTTCAAGATAAAGACACACACAAATTCAACGAAAAAAAAAACCCCACAAAATAAAAGAAGGACAGATCTATACGCTCCAGGTTCTTCTGCATAAAGAACCAAATTGAAAATAAAAGGAATCCCTAACTGAAAGTCACAATATACTTTTTACTCTTCAAGAATTCTATCTGATTTTACCCCCATTATTAGCTAAGTAATACCAAGAGATTTTCTCAGTTCTTAGAGAGTCTGGTACTTAAAAAGGTGCTGTAAGTGAAGGGGAGTTACTGATTAGGTTGCCATAGAAAAGACTACCACCACCAACCCTCCTAGAGCATTCAACAGCAGCTGGGAAGTGTGAAATTCTTCACTTTATTTCAGTGAACTAACACTGTTAGATAAAACTTCCAGAGTAGCAAATTAATCAGAGAATAACAACTTGTAAAGAAAAGAAAATAGAATATCTTTAAAGCTTTTCTTTCTGTCTTCATTCCCTTCTTCCTCCCCTTTATTTATTAAACATTTAGTCACACAAATGAAAAATGGTTAACAAGTTAAGCTCTTTAGAAGAGTGGTCAGAGCTATGCTCAGAGGATTTAGCCAGTCCCAGGAGGTACCAAAACAAATATCCATATGTCCTGTAAGATTAATACAACAATAACAACAAAGTCATTGCAACCACAAGAAATGTTTATACTGTAATTAAGTTGTAAAACTATATTTATTTCTCCATAAAGCTGCTGACTTCTCTTCTAAACAAATGATTTGTTTTCTGTAGGAGTCACTGATCTTGTGACAATGTCATGTGTAAAACCTGAATGTCCTAAAACACACTATATTTTCCAATGGCTAGGCATATTTTTCATAGACTTGCTTATTTTTTTAAACTTTCTGCCTATGCAGAATTTTTCTTCTACAGCATTTCCATTTGACACACAAATTACATATGGAAAGACTGGATGAAAAGAGACAGCTAAAACAGTTCCACTGTGCCACTTTTCAGAAAAAACAGAAGCCACAGTGAAAGTTTTATCTAAATTCTGGTATTCCCATTTACTAATGAAATATTTTCATCAACATTAGTTTGCAAAAAAATCACAATAAATGTAAAATATTTGAAAAAAATAATTTACAAATTTAGAATTTCCCCCATTTAAAAGAACATATTTACTTTGATCTAAGCATACATTATTTAATCATAGAATTTGTGTAACAGTTGAAGTTTTCAATAGATTGCAAAATGCATCACACACAAAACTGGCAAGGATCATCTTCAAAGTTCCAGCACATTGCTGTGTAGATCAGAATGCTTAAAATCAGTTTTTGACAGCCCCTAATAGAAAATCCGCAGAGAACTGAACAGATGAGTTAAGGGCACCAGCAGAAGGTAACAGAAGTTTGGATTCATTAAATTAATTAAACACACACTGTATTTGCAAAGAGGTCTTACTACCTTTACACTGAACATCAAGGAATGATTGTTCAGAATACTAGATTTACATCAGCGAAATTCAAAAGGTCACTTTTCCGTTTAGAATTTTCAAGAGTTATCCTAAAAGCTGAATTCAGTATCAAACTCTGTGAATAGAGTAACACTGAAAATATTTATTTTAATTGCAGCTATTAGAGAGCAAAACCAGTGTATTCCTGATAAAGCAGAGTTGTATTGACCCTTCATTTTTTACCAGTGTTTATAAATTCCATTCTCTAATTTTGTACTTTTCTTCTATAAAGAAAGTTCAAGTATGTTTTCTCAATACTCCCTTCAAAGTCCATCACTGCTGCACCCTCAGTGAGACTGCAAGGTCACAACCAGAACCAAAATTTTCTTCTCTGCAGCATCTGAATCTAGGAAAACCCTGCACCTAGTAGGTCATCCACTTCTCTGTGCTACATTCCTTTGTACCAGATATAAAGCTGTTTTCAGCCATCCTGGCTGAACCTTAAACAGCTTTTGCAGAGGTTGTAGTACCATTTAAACAGGTCAGCAAGCATGTGCTGATTTTCTTTTTCAAGACCTCTGTAGTTATCAGTGTTGCTTCATTTATCAAATCTGCCATATTCTTGGAAGCACACTGTGCTATTAGCACAAACCTTACATTTCTTTGGGAGGTCCAAAACTCTATCTGATGCAATTCTCTCTTCTCCTCTTCAAAATTTTTGAGATTATCTTTATCTCAGACTTCTCTAGTGAAATAGCTTGTGACATTTAATTCAAGAAGGATGAAATTATGTAAAACCCAGACTGAGCCAAATAAATGCTTTGTTCAAACTCTTTTCTGTCAACAAAAAATGACTTCAACATCGTAAGACCTTAGGTATGTGTACATTTTTTTAAGAGAGACTGTCAATTTGTAAATGTTTACAACACTAACTAAAAGTAATGCATGTTAATTTTCTCCGGCTCTGCTGGAGAAGGTTCACTAGCCACCAGAATAATTAAAGTTTTGAAAGCACAAATGGATGACTTGATTTCTAGCTGACACTAATCATCAAGCAGAGACTACAAGTTCATTCTGGAGGCATCACTGAAAGCAATGGAGAGATGGGCAGAAACCAGTTACAGGGTGGTTCTCACTGTGCTTAGGAAAAATCTTGCTCATTTTGAAAGACAATGAAAGAGAAATGCATATTTCCTAGGTCTCCACTGCATCGAGAGCATGGGCTCTGTCAAGCTCAAACTCTCCTTGCCATCACATGCATTGAGGGATGCAGCCTTTGGGGAGCCCCTGCCGTGAAAAACAGGGCACCCCTTACTGCAAAGAGACACATTCATTGAAGGTAATTACACTGATACTGCCTCTAACTGCAGAAAAAGTGCCTTAGCACCCCTCTGCCCAAAGCTCCATAGCCTTGATTTGGCAGTCAATTTTGTGACCTGTTAGCAAATCTACAGATTTCAAAAGCACTTCTATTCAGAAAAGCAAGTAAATGCACACACACACTGTAAGACTTACACTCATGTTCAGAACTGAACTCACGCACCTGTCTAGTCCTATCTTGAAAGTATTTGGAAAACATTTAAGGTTTAATTAGGTCACAAATGATCTCAGAAGAAAGGAGGAGTGACTGTGCTGGGTCAGACCAAAGGCCCACCTCATGCAACATGATTTTTCTTTCCTTATGGTGTGTGGCTGCAAGGTCAGAGCATCTCAGTGAGTTGGACATAGTACTAAAAATCCAATTGTAGTGTGTATGCATCAATTCAAGCATTGGTCAGAAGCAAATGCTTAGGAAGGAATAAAAATATTCTCTCCATATTAATTTATTTTGAGCTCGGGGACATCCTGAGCTGGATGTGGTTTCTATGTATTTAACAACCCTTGGCTATGTAAGTGCCCTTGGCATTTACCCAACATCTCCTAGAGTCCATGCAAACTTCTAGTGCTTTAATGACTTTTGGCATGGAGTTTCACACATCTATTGCCTATTCTGAAGAACTGCACAATGGATAATGGACCCTGGGAATATTAAGGTCATGTCAAATTGTATGCTAGTTTTGTGACTGAGGCAAACTTAAATATAATTGATTATTTCTCTCTCTAGTATAGATGTTTAATACACTTCAGTCTCACAGTAGAGATGAAAAAAATATCCTAAGTACAGTTTCCATATCAGTTCATAAACTGCATTAAATAATAAGATGATATCACCACAATCTTTTTCATTAATGACTTTTCCAGGGATATAAACCTTTACTTCTAGGAGAAAATGCTATTTCTTTATTTCACTAACCAGCCCTTCAAAAATTCTTTTACAGGCCACCTCTTAAGTCCTTTCTTATCCATTTTAATAAACATTACTTAATAGCTCTGCACACTGCCAAAATCCATTATCTTAAGCTGTAAATTGATAGCTGGAAAAAATGCTTTAACTTCAGGCTGAATATAAGCATTGTGCCTGTTATATATTTTGTTTTCTGCAAAACTGCAGCTGCACATTTCAAATTAAACTATACACAGTTTTTTACTCAAAACTGATCTAGTTTCTCACACTTCAATGATTTCATCAATCCAGCTAGAACAATTTTATTATTGCCAAACTGTTTTTAAGGTAACATCTGAAGCTCTTCAGACTTAGGTCTAATGATTATTCAAGTCACTTTCTAGATGTTGGAAATTATCTGAAATAATGTTATCAAAAGCGTGTCAAAAGCAATATGGTTGAAAAACAGATTCTGTTTTATTAGTAAAAATTAACATTTTAAAATACATATTCGGGATTTTTTTTTCCAGAATTCAAGCACTAATTAGGAGGGGTGTTAATAACAGAATACATTTATGGTGTCTAAACTGCAGAGATTATACTGACTCCAGAAAGATCAGTTTCTTCAGTGAGGTGACTTTGATGATGGAAACAAAAAGAGAAGTAAAACTGAAAGTAATAGGTATGTCTAGAAGTCATGATCTATGAGGAAAAACTGAAGAGAGATGCAGATATAAAGGCTGATACTCAATTTTGACGTCCTTCAAGTTCTGCTTCTGAATGCTGTCAGAAGCCACCTAAATTAAAGAGAGGCTACTTTCCAACTTGCACTAAATTGCCATTCAGAGTTAACAGCAGAAGCCCTACTGCCACTCACACTAGTTCCACTTTGCTGTCTACAAAGCTCCCAGGCTTCATAACTCCCCTTTGGAGCTCCTCCACTCCCTTGGCAATGTATATGTACTGTACATGGAATTTGGGTGCCTGCCTCAGAGGCAGTCTGTTGCAGTCTCAGGAATATCTACCTAAAAAAGTAAAATCACGACTGGGTTCTGTTGCACACGTCCTCGGATGTCCTGAGAGAGACACGGCCCCAGCACATCAAATACAAAGTCTACAGAAGAACTGCCCTCATTGTTGCAACTATGTGACAACAGAGAAGTACTAGGGACCAAGCAACTCCAAAATTTTCAAAGCAGGGTATCAAAATGGAAAAGGTTTCCTGGAGAAGTTAGCAATTTACACCAAGTTTGACAAATTGCTTTCTCAAACTTCAGTCCAGTGACCTGCTGCATTTGGCTTCGATCCAAAGATGCAGACAGTTAATTTTCTCCGCAGAACTGAAGTCCACAGAGTTATCTCCCATTTATTCACATGCTGTCTTACTGCTCCTGCAGCAGCTAGCTAGACATTAAGAGCATCCCACCCAGCCAAGTGCTGAATCCTGATAAAAGGGAGTTTTATTACTTAAAATAGTTCACTTGCTTTTGCATATTTTTCAACTTAACTATATTTTTGCCACTTACACAATCTCTAAATGCCATGGAAGAACCAGGATTGACAAAACAGCAAATCTCTAAAACATTTCCAAACTTGTGGCAAACTGTGTATGTGAATCATTATCCTGACATGGCACTGCAGAAGCACTAGACAGGCAGCCTCATATTCTAGCTGCAGGTCTCTGAAATTCAGAAAAGTGCTAGCAGAATGAACGCCTTATTATTCCTAATACACAACATGAAGAATCTGGGTGCTCCCCAATATACTTAAAACTAGTCTTAGCAGACAAAAAAAATCATAATTCATACCTAAAAACCATGTGCCCTCCTCACTACAAGCTTTAATAAATCTGAAAACTATGATCATTCCAGTTGCAAACCTTTAAGAGGGGTGGAAAGGGAAACAGCTTAATCTGCCTGTCTTCAAATTTATAAACCTAAATCACAAATTTATCTCATTTGTCATTCCCTTTAATTCTTTTTATGAAGTCTATAGAATTTATGTATATTTTGTATTCCAACAGACTTTCTGAAAAAATAATTTATTCCAGATCCTTACCACTTTTTTATATACAGTTCTATTTCCTCATTTTTAAGATTACTCCCAATTTTCAATCTTGGACAAAGAGAAGGATATATATATATATCTGTTTTCCTAGATCATCTTCCCTAATCTTTACATAACACATAAAATATTTATCTCTGTTACTACTTTTTCACTCTTTCCCAGACATTATATTTCTTGTGTGGCACGTTGAGCAATACTCTATACAGTATTCCAGATGGAGCCTAACACTCCTGTAACTGTATCGCCTCTTATTTTGTATTTTATCCCTCTGATACAACCTAGTAACTTACTTTCTTGCAGCTGTGCATAAGCCCCATGGTTTCAATGATTTTTCCACAATAACCTTCAAATCCTTTTCCTAGTCAGTGTGCTGAATGATTGTTCCATTGCAGCACACACTGTGTTTCCTTTGGTTTCTTGCTCCCAGACTAATTATTTTACATTTTTCCACAGTGAACCACGTTTGCCAGCTGCTGGCCCAGTCACCTAAACAGTTCTAAATCCTTTTATATCTGATTGTGTCGTTCCTAATTCACTGCTCTGAATTTTACTACAAAAAGAGTGGTGGGGAGGATAAATCTCTGCACACAAATATACATTAGTTATATGGGGGCCATATGCATGTGATCAGTATAATTAATCATATGGTTTTGCAATCTATCAAGCAGCTTTGCCCAC
This sequence comes from Onychostruthus taczanowskii, assembly GCF_017590055.1. Classification (NCBI taxonomy): domain Eukaryota; kingdom Metazoa; phylum Chordata; class Aves; order Passeriformes; family Passeridae; genus Onychostruthus; species Onychostruthus taczanowskii. The sequence continues at coordinate 5,783,464 of NW_024502569.1, read as the reverse complement.
CTCCCTTGCATTTTTCCAATAATCCATCTCTGCTGGGACTACTTCGATCACTCCACACTTCTGAGCAGCTTCATACAGCTGCCATAAAAAAAACCCCTGCCACAAAACTCCCTTTTACTTTCCCAAATGTAATCCTGCCACTTCAAATCACACTTACCTGAAGTGTGGTAAGTTCAATATTCAACCCTGAATAGTCAGCAATATTCTGTCTAGGATCTGGGACAGGTTGATGGCTTCTTTCTGTGAGCCCTTGAAGATGGAGTTGGGAACCAGGTTCAACAAATATGCACAAACTCTACCTATCCAAGCCTGCAGCCAAGAGATGTTTCCAGATTCCATTTGCAAGAAAACTACCAGAACTTCAAATAATAGCACTGGGTTTTGCAAGACAATTTTTAGTAATTCTTCAAATATTTTAATTTTCCTTTCTAATTACTGATGCAATATTAAAGGAGTCTCTGCTCATCTCATGCCAACAGCAAATCAAGGACATAGACCACTCAGTGTGCATATGAGGGGAGGGTAGATAAATCATGTAAGTTGCTACCACTCATACAGCCTGGTCTTTATGTACAGAAGTTGCTCCTTTTTTAAAGGAAGTCCTAAACTGCCACTTCCTTATGAATTTATAAACTCTGAAATCGTGATGCAGAGTTTTTCACTGCAAGAAGTATTTCCATTTCCAAGCTTGGGGAGTTACAAGTCATAGTTTAAATGATACCCTGCCACCTTCCATCTCAATGGGCAAGGTACTGAACTCATCTGGTAGCTGAAAGCCTCCAGCATCACTATATAATCATGCCTTTCTTTCATTGTAAAAGAACAAATTTGAAGCATTTGCTCCTCTTCAGGCTATCAAGTCAGAAAACATTCTAGCACTGGCTAACAGCGCTATGGCACTGGCTGCTCTCTGTGCTTTAACAGAACTTGCAGGTTTCCGCGATGCCTTCAACCCCATCCTTATTCTCTGCCTTTAATTCTTCTTTCATAAAACAGTATCACTGTTGAGACTATCAAAGACATGTTTTACAGAACCATAAATTGTATGTTTGCGATGCCATTCCTGTGGCATTACAAGAAAATTACTTGTCAAACCTAAAACCTGACGTGTATTGATTTGCTGACAAAAATAGTGTGGGACATGAATTAGCTTTGAAGACTGCATGCAGTGGAGAAGCAACATTTGGCAACATGATAGTTCTATCTACACTACAGAAATGCTGCAGAATAATTATCAACTCTCAAATTAAATGTGCTCTGCTTTTTAGTTATAATGATCTGAAATGGCAGGCTGTGCTTAAACAGACCAAAATAAAACTACTTCCAAGTTTTTAGTTTAATTATTACGCCTAGCTCCTGCCAGAAATCCATTAAGGCTACAGAATCCAATTCTTGTCAGTTGTCTGATATTTGATTAAGCAGTTTTCTGCCACATTTTTATTAATTTCAGGTAGATTTTAGTTAGTTGTTTTTTCAGTTTTTATTTTTTAACACAAGAAAACATGAACCCACACCTCAGTGTATTATTGGAAACCACTAAGTATAAGTTATCTTCAAACAGAAGAAGTTCAATCAATGAACAGAGCTGTTCATTGACTCGTTGACTTCCCCTTTACACTCTCTGTTACACAGACTGCAAAGACCATTTCCTATGATAGGGACACTGAAGTGTGTCATTTGTGCCACTTTTTAAAGTACTTAGGGTATTCAATAAAGTTCAAGAATTTCCCAAAAGGAGCTGAAAGCCATACTGAGGCAAAAGTCACACTAGTGAAAAATAAATAAAAATTCATTTCTCATAAGATGAAGTATAAGGAAAAGATATAATCAATAACTTCCGGCCACTGCAGCAAACAAGAAGAAATGAGTTTATCTGAAATTAGCTTAAATTTCTCTTTGCATGTCAAACAACAGTTAAGCAAGATCACCTCAGATGACAGACAGGTCATTAGCTCAAAGCCCATGGATTATTATTCACCAACACAATGTGCTTGTGACAAATTCCCAGATCCGGAATAAAAAGTAAGATCTCAGTTACCCCTGACTCCTCCTGGCTGCAATAGAGAATGATGGGTGTCTCATTCCTCATAGTATTTGGACACCTGAAATTTTATTTATCCTCTGAGAAATCACTGTCTGCCTTAACTCCTTCCTAACCAAGTGTTGTAAGAAATGAGGCACAGCACGGCAGTTGGCAATAATAGTAATAATTAGCTATGGCTCACATTAATAGCTCCGTCTGCCTGGGAAAGACAGGCAACCTTTGTTGATGAAAATGGAAATACCAAGCACTATCACTTTTTTTCCATAACCCAGGAAAAAAGAATAGACAACAGCTAATACCTAAACCACAGCAACCACAGCACTTGTAGCTCTGCAGACAGAGAAGAAAATGGGAATGCCTATTCCAACTTGCTCCTGCATCAAAAACTGATTTTGTTACTCTGTATGGAAGGGTGAGAATACATCCTAGACACAAGCACTACTCATTTTTAGATATGTTTGGTCAAAACCCAAAGGAAATGTATCAAGAACTAATACTGTCCTCTACCTTTCTAATCCCAAAGTTATAAAAAACACCAGAAAATCCTGCATTGACTCCAACTTTCACTATCCAGAGAAAAAGATTTTTGATGTTTCTGAATTTTTATTTTTATTTATTTTTAAGGACAGATGCATGCTATATTTTCTAAAAGTCTAAATACATAAAACCCATATGTTGACCACTATGGTTATTTTGGTTAAAATTAAATAGTAGGTCATTCTTTCTTTTGTAAATCAGATGCTTGATCATAAATATAACCTGTGCCTCTGACTAGAAGTCTGCCTTCATTTTCATTATTTGACACAATTATTCTGGAACTCAGCATAAATACAACTCTATAATGGCAATCAGCTGTTTCTCCAAGCAATGTGCTGGATATCTCAATGTTCTATTTTTGACTGCATTGCTAGAAGAGTGAACGTGACCCATCACAGCACTGCAAAAACACACCTCAACAGATCACACAGATGATGACTGTCCTTCCAAACACAGAGATATCAGTGGACTAACACAGCTGCAGCCTGCTATTGCTCAGAAAAGCACTGCACCCTGCTGAGCAACCCCAGGGATGTGGATAAGGAAAGGAAGAGAGACACACTGACAGACATGTGGTGCCACCGCCCTCTGTCCCATGGGAGATACCCCTTTCTTAGCTGCAGGAGAATCCATGCACACTGCAAGACACTGGGTTGCACCAACCCACAGTCATTCTGTAGCTAGGAGCAAAGGAGCTGTACAGACTTCAAGCTCCATATATGACTGACTTAAGGGATTTTTTTTGGCTATTGGGCAAGACTACTCCAATGGTACCTGCAAATGCAGTGACAATATTTTGCTATTATACGTATGTCATTATCAAAAAAGATGCACTTACAGGTTATTTGGTAAAGGAATTTGGAAGTTTTAAACAGGATGCTGCCGAAAGCAAGAAAACTGGCTTTGAAACATCTCCCTTGCCAGAACATCAAGGCAGCTTCTACCAAGCCCCTAAAAGTACACCCAACTTCATCAGAGCATTGAAGCACATATTAGGATGTATCATAATCATTACAGTGAATAGCATATTTTACTTTTTAGCTCGCCTTAGACAATGACAATGCATTTTAAAATTTCAGAATCTGACAAAAAGCGTATCTTCCTCCACGGTCCCAAGAGACAAAGCTAAGATTGACATGCTTATTGTCTTTAAATTTCTTTCTGTAGCCAGAAATTGGTGAAAAACTGAACAGGAACTCCTTCTGCATCTAGCATAATACATTGCAAGCACATCTCTGTCTTAAAAACTTCCACACAGTACAGAAAACTTCACACAGAACCAAATGAGAACAGTTATAGTAGATCATGGAGGTGGTGGGGGAAGCTGGAGAGAGGAGATATCTCCATATATCTTCATTCCACCTTCTGAAGCATTTTTAGCAAAAAGAGAAAAAGAAGAAAAATTAAACAGTGGATAGTATTAGAAAAATTAGAAACATTAACTAATAGGATTGGAAAGGACCTCTAAGACCTTTGCTTATCTTTTTCATGAGCTACTAGGTGCATCTGAAGAAAACACGGACAATGGGGTGAGTTTACACGTGTTCAAAGCACAATTATCTTGTCTGATCAAGCCTAGGGCTCCTGGGGACTTCATAACGAAAAATCATCTGAGTCATTATTGGACTTGCACTCTCCCTAGTTCCTTTGATCAGCAAGCACATACTTATCACCCACACTTACATGCTCAGCATTCAGCACTTCATTTAAACCACTAAGAGACCAACCATTCTTGGAGGTATATGCTTTCAGAAAATCTAGAAAAATGAAAGATAAGCACAGCACTGCTTATGTTTATATTTGGATACTTTCTTCACAGCCATAGAAGACTCAAATGAATTGCACAGAGTTTCTGCATTACCTGTGGAAAAAATACTGACTCTTCAGCTGAAAAGATAGATATGGTGTTATACCACAACTTTTGCAATAAATTACTAAAAAAAAAAAATGCAATAAACATTTTACTATTTGAACACATTAACAAGCCATGACACGGTAGTTTTCAAACTCCATTTAAAAGAACCTTATCAGGAGGAGTAAACAATACTTTACAAACTCTAACAATACTGGAACTTGAAAATAAACCCCAGATAACCTTCACAAGAGGTGATGTAAGAAGCGACTAGGGCAAAGGAAACCTACTGAAGAGGAAAGAAAGATCAGCTACCAGAAGTGGTATCAGGACATTTTCAGAAAGAGATGTGCTACAAGCCTCTTGGCCTCAACACACAGCTTACAGCAATGTTAGGGAGTGAGATGTTTCAACACAAAATGATAAGCTGTATATTCTCCATTTGTTGGCATCAAGGCAGAACATTTAAATGCTGAATTAATTTAATTAACATAATACTGAAGGGCCCAACCAAACACATGTGGACCATGTGAAGTGTGTAGCCAAAGCTTTTTTCACACTGGCAGCTACAAGCCACCAACAAGTCAGGGTAAGTACAGGTGTGTGAGCTTGTAGTTCTGAATTTGAAGCATAGGTTGCTGATGGGATGGAGTAACAAGCACCACCTGCAGGTGTCCACAGAGCAATGCAAAGACAGAGACAACTCCTAAATCCATTAGTACCTGTGTTTTCATTGACATGAATTTTGGGAACCTTTCATGTAGTGAAGTATGTATCTTATAGGATGCTAGCAGGTCACTACTAGAATATTTTCATGCAGCAAAAAGGAAAGCAAACATTTCTCATACACTGCAACAAAGAATTTCAATCTGTGATAGGAAAAGTAACAGGAGACTTCTTTGTGGGAGATACAACCCCAGGAATGAGTGCTGAGAATGTGAAAACCAATTTTGCTATTTTTACCACTAGCAGTTTGAGAACAGACATAAAATATGTCAGACACCGGACAGATTCTGCTACCAGTTATAATCCCATTTATATATTACGTTTATCAAAGAACAGTTACTTTATTAAATTGTTATGCAACCAAAGAAAACCCCATGAATTTTATGCTAGCAAAGAGTTAAGTCTTCAAATACAAACTATCAATGGAGTAACAATGCAGGCAGTCTCAAATAAGCAAGCACAATCTGGAAGTAAATTTGAAGCTAATCCCTTCCTTGAGCATCTGTTAGCTAGAAGAGCTGAGATCCTGCCTCAAAAGGTGGCCCACTCTGGAATGCCAAGATCCAAGTCCCTTTTGTCCCGATTACACCTGATGGCTATCATGATGCTATACAGTGTGCAAGCAAACTTCAAAGCAGTCTTACGGGCTTTTACTATACCCCCTCACCCCCCCAAATAAATTTAACAAAATTCATTGTGTTAGCTAGTTTTGATTACCTGTGGACTTCTCTGAGAATACAAATGAAACAGCTTCACGTTACACATTATCTGCACAAACCTTTACAATGCCTGGACTGCACTATACTGATTTTTTTCTCTATCCATCTCCCTGCTTAGGAACTATCCTGTCATCTGACTTCTTGAAATAGGGTTTCCCTGTGATGTTTTCTAAAGCTTTACCATAACTTTCCTGTTAGAGAAAACCTTATCTGTACAGTATTTTGAAGTATCAGAATCCAACACAAGTTGCCATTTTTTTAAAACAGAGCACAAACAGACAAAGTGCTTCATTTTTCCTTTTTAGTTGCAAACATTCAAGCTAAGAGAAAGTCAATTGTTATTTTCTGGATTGGCCAAGTGAACAAGCTGAAGTGTAAAGAACCGAACTTCTACTTACTAGTTGATTTTAATTTTTTAACATGAAAACAAGAATGTACTCTAGTTCATCACAATAATCTTATAGGTATGCTCAAAACTGTGTTCAAACTGGAACAGATGTTTTATTTACAAGTAGAAAATAGCTAGAGAGTGAAGAAAATTTGGGAGAGAGGAGATGAAATCCTGGAAAAATAGCAGGATGAAAATAAAAAAGTGCATGCTAAACACAAGAGCATAAAAAACTACTTAATCAGCACTAGAAAAGCATATTGCATGGATTTTACAAATATAACTAGATGAACTGATGACATCAAACTGAAATGATATTCTGTATATCAATTTACTCATCTTCCATTTATCACAAAATCGCTCCAAAAATCTTTTTTGAACATAGAAATATTGTTTCTGTTGCTAAAAAGATTCAAGATTTGTGGCTTCCTTGTGAAGCATTACTCCATTCAGCTTCAAGGGAAAGCTCAAGCTGAACCCAGGCAAGGTCGCCCAGTGCTGTTTGTCCTGAATGGTCTGAAATTTCCAGTAGTTCCAAGTGGCAAATAATTTACATTAACTATGGAAAAGGTGCTGTATCCTTTTTTTTGACCTGCTATAAAAACAGGAATGTACTGTCTTTGGATACTAAAACCAGTCCCCTTTACTGAAGAGAAAAGAAAACAACGTTATAAACTTATACTATATTGAATATATAATATTTCATATGTCTTCTATGTTAAATATAATGAAAAATGAAAATCCATTTTTTTCCCAGATTAATTGAGTTTCCATTACTAGCAGTTACATTATAAGAAAAGCCAGCATGTTTTACCAGCTTCTAAGGACCCAGTCACCAATCATGAATTACTATCCAAATGACTGTATAGTTTGGCTAATTAAAATTTGAGTGATTTAAGAGAACCCTTATCAAACCAGCATAATATTCTGCCTGAAGAATATAGGAAGCTCCATATGAGCTATTTTTCAAACCCACTACAAAAGGAAAACTGGTAGGCAGATGAAGACCTAGCTTGAAAAATTAGAAAAAAAAATTTAAAAGTCAGACCTAGGTGCCTGATAGACACCACCGTGCTCCAAGCAATTAATATCCTTTCCTCTCTTCCTGGCAAATAATTTTCTACCTGGGAATTGTTAGCACTGTTTTCACACGCTATGATTACTTAAAAGAATAATGTGAGCATTATGCTGTAGCAGGATAAAAACTCACACAAACTACAAAATCTGGCAATTAATCAACTGCATATATGGTATATTCTTTGGTAAAGCAGAGAAAAATATTTTGCTGGCTATCAACAGTAAAGTGAATTTCCACACTGATGAATCACTTTGAAATATTGAAAGCTGGCTTTCTCAATGTCTGATAGGAGGTATTTAATTTAAATACTAAGTGTAAACTTGGCACTGCATTAACTTGAAAAAGAGAATATGTCAATGTTAATGATATGGTACACTTCAAGAAATTTAAAATCTCTAAGAATTGGGACAAAATACACCTTACCACAGCAGAAGCTATTTTGTAGTTTGACATTTCAGAACAGCAGCCTGTAAAAAGTGGATGAAAACTTTCTAAAAACATAGCATGTAACTTAAAATGAACCAAAATGGGACACCGATTAACGTCTACATCCAGAAGTAGATTTGTGATTTAGCTCATCTTAGCAGGAGTCATCAAAAGACCAGAAGCCAATTGCGCAAGCCCACACAACTTGTTCTCAAAAGACAAATTCCAGGCAAAAGCCAGAGATCTGTCTTTATAACTCACTCAAATTGCTAATGGAATATTACAGCTTTCCTTATTTTCAGCAACCTAAACCAACACAGTTACTTGAGTTACATGGCAAGTTAAAAACATAAAGATCCCTTAGCTGACAGTAATTTTTACTACATCAAAGAACATTTTTAACCATAGTCACTTTATTTCTGCACAGAGGGAATGAAGCTGCAGGTGACAGATCACCTACCTCCCTTTCCTCAAAGCACTGTTCTTCAGTACAGACATCAAATGGAGAACAAACTGAAACCACAACATTTGTTTTTGGGACTATGAAGGTGTGCAAGACTTCTTTCTCTGGCTAAAACAAGGAGAACTGATTTTAATCTGCAACATAAAATATCTAAAATATATGGTAAAAAAGCCTTTTACTTATACTAACATTTATGTCTGTATCATGTTTTATTTTAAAATAAAATTGTGTCAGTGAAGTCCTTTGATCCTTCTGTAATTGAGAGTTAAAACTTTTGGGCTGGTGCCTTGCATACATTTCAAGCATGTTATGACTACCATGCTATTTAACTACACAGGGATTATAAGGGAATTATTAGAGGAAGTTTGATCTTTAAAGAAAAAGCAAATACTCAATCACCTTTATAGAAATGATTTTCAAGTTTCATGTGGATTTCTTTTCTTTAGACAATTTTCAATGTACTGATCATGTGAGATTCACAGTAATGATCTGGCAGAACTAACTTATATTAAAGTAAGTTAAGACTGAGGTACAGTGAAAATTGCATTGTAGACTTTTGTCTAAAACTAAACTAAAAATTATGATGCATGACTAAAGGGAGTATCAACATACATATGAAATATTTTACATTTCGCCTTACAGTTACAATTACACTAGAAAACAGTCCTCTTTTTTGTTTATGGTGGAAGAGCAAACGCAACATACTATTTAAAGTACTATTTATTGTGATTTTACAGTATGTGGATGCTTCAGTTTCTGATAGCAGGTTGCAAAAATTAATGGAAGGAACATGAATTCTATTTACTTATTTCATCTTCAAGATAATGTTTGGCTAATTGTCATCTGTAACCAAAAAGAGTAGACAAAATTAAAAAAAAGAGGAGAAGTGCACTTAAATTTTCTAACAACAAAGCTCTTCAAAAACAACTTCTTGTATACTACAATCCAATTTATGAGGAATTGGTTTATCATAATTTTTTTTGCAACTACTGGTCACTTAGTCCCTCTATTGCACTAACATAGTGTAAGAATGACGGGATTATGTAAAAGGAACCTTTGGCCTCAGCTAGAGATTAAGTAGTCAAGTCACACTCTTTCTATCCTGCCACCTTGAAAAATATTTCAAAGCCATTATAAATCCATGCTAGGGTTTTAAATACAGAGAGCTTTCAAAAGCCATCTGCAAAAGAAACCATGCTAGAAATAAGACAGTTAATTTAAAAAAAATTCTGTGATTAATAATCTTTAGACACAAAAAGCTTCAGAAAAACTCAACTCTATCAGCTATTAACAAAATGATTTTAACAAAAAAATCAATACTTAATCTAAACCCATAAGCAGCAATCCAATCTGACAGATGAAAAAAGTAAAGTACCAGTTAACAGTGTTCACAAAACCACAAAAACACCAGTAAATAGTTATAGGCAGATGAAAATACAGCGCTTTCACAAACTAACATGCTTCAGCAAAAGATAGTTTAGGGAGGCAAACTTTTCTTTGTAGTGGAGAGGTTCAAACATTACGGTGAATATTTCAGGATGTGATAAGAGTTGTTCACAAGGACCCTGCCAATACACAACCAAGTGGTTGTAACCATCTCCTTCACAAATCCCTGAAGAGCACTGTAAATATACTGATCTGAAAGTCCATGTAACACTGCCTGTCTTAGCTACCTTACTCAATTAGTTGATAGTACAAGTATTGCTAACAGAGACATCATTAAATAATTTTGTATATGAAAAAACAAAGTTCAGTGAAGAACATGCCTTTCAGAAATATTTTCGTGTCCTTGCTGTTCCCCTTGCTGCTTCTTGGACTGCTGCTGTGCACACAGACAGACATATGGCTGTTTCAGAAACACCAGTGATAAAGAGGCAGTTTCAAACTGAAACTGTCAAAACACAGCGTGTCTGCTTGGTCCAGCAAATACATTTCCTTGTAAAATGCAGTATGCTGCAAATAAGCATGACTTCTACTCCTGCCTCTGAGGGGAGTGTCTCTTCTGGGAGACCAAAAGTCATCTGCAGTCATTTTAGTTTTGACTAGTGAAGGCTACTCCACAAAAGGGTGTCCAAAATACATCTTTTGCCACGTACATAATACGCAATGACTCACCACTGCCACAGGGTGTCACAAGTTTAATAAAGTTTAACAGAATTCAAAACGTTGCAAGAGAGGATGCAGGGAGAGTCCAATTACAGCTTAACAGAGGCTATTACTTTAGTTAATAGCATCAGCAGCTGGGAAATTTGTTATAAATTTTAATGATCAACAGCAGCTACAAGCAGGTCTGGGGGCAGTGAAATGACTACACTTCACAATAGCTATCCACTTGAACCAGTTATTTCTAAATAAAATATCCTAAATGTCTTGCTCCTAACTCAACTTCTGCGTCTATTTAGTCTGGAAATTGTTACCATTAAAAATAGCAGGAAATCCTTCTTCAGAATAACCACAATTTTTTACTTTCACAGGTCAAAAGTAAATGAATAACTCATGTATTCATCAAATTATTAATACTTTTGACAGCTATGTTACTTCTGCAAAGCAATCATCATTGCTTTTGATACTGCTCCTTTCTTGGAACAGATACATTTCATTTGGTAACATGGAAGCAAGAAAATACCAGGGGGAGGATGGTGGGAGGACAAGGAGGAGATGAAATGTGCTCAAATGAGAGAATTTTAACTTGTAAGAAAACACCCCACATACCCATTTGGGGATTTTCATATATATGTGTGTACATAAACACACACACACTCTACTCTGTGTATACTGCATTTTATGTCTGTACATACATGCAAACACACAGAGGAACATTCAATACAGGGAATCATTTTATCATTTTAATATTTAAAGGAATAGTACAATGACTTATAAAATTATTATAGTTTTTCAAGTTTCTTGTGAATGTGCTCCCAACTCCATGCCAAACCTTCACCCCATTTTTCCAAGCAATTCAGTGGGACTGTTTCCTTACATTGAGCTTCACCAACTACTCTAATGCTTGTGTGTAATCACAGCTCCCTAAATTTTAGAAAAGTATCTAAATGTCAAAGAGGCTGAAAATGGATTTTAAATTCTTCTATTTTCACTCATTAACTTATTTTGTACTTAGCTTTGTAAACATTGATGTTCGACAATGAAATTTCAGTTGGGAAGTCTTGAGGGCAGCAGTTTATAGGAATACCACACACTTTGCCAGGATTCCATTTCTGCTTTTTAATACTGCAAAGGCAACCTATTACCACAGATTGTGAAGAGAACCTAAGAACTTAAAGCCAAACACCTTTGACCCTGCATCTCCAACCCAACAGACTGGTTTTTACTAGACTTAGAATACAGGTACTCAGTAGATCATGGCAGACCAGAACATTTAAATGCATGTAAGTCTCTTTCTATTTGATGAAACACTTAAGTCTGTGCTGAGCTCTACAGACACACTTATGCTCACTTAGTTTAAACCAGAATTTAAGCAGACTGGGATTGAGCATAATTTGAAGATCTCTTTTTTAAAAAAGCCTTTTGGCATGCTTTCTTAGCTGAGTTGTTTTACCACATTTGAAAATAAAGTATAAAAATGATGTGCTGTATATACACACAGATTGGTCTCTCTCAAAGACATGGCACAGAGAAATTCCTAGGCCATTTTTGCATTTTTCCCATATTCTGAATTCCAAAGTTAGGTCAGGGAGCATGGTTTTCTGATTTCCCTTTCTGCTTTTTTTATATTTGATCTTCAAAGTGGCTATAGAGCTTTGTCCCACCTGCCTTATCCCATTTTCTGCTGGCTAATCTCTGCTAAATTTTTCTCTTTGGTAAACCAGGTGAAGCTAGTATAATTCAGAAAACTCAGATGAAGTCAGCGGATTTATCCTGGTTATACATCATAGAATATATTTAATTTTTATTAACATATAAAAAATTACAAGCCTGGCTGATTTTGAAGTAGTGCTTTGAGACTACTAAGCACCAGTCTTAGCTACAACATACACATTTGGACAAGCAGCAATGCTTTCATTTTTAAATAGATATACACATACACACAGGTACAAAAAACTAGTCCTAATATTCTTAAAAATTGAACACATGGTAAACTGATTGAGGATTTTTAAATAAATACTGTAAGCCATATCTGATTCAAGGAAAAGGTTTTTACTTACATATTCTACAATTACATTACTGAATATGAATTACCATTTTGAATTATAAACCTGTTTCTCATTAATGGCAAAAATTTGTAAGTGAGAATTTCAAGATTTTTCATAGCTGCAAGACATAGTTTTTTGTCACTCCATGACAGCTTTCTGCTGATGAGGCAAGCTATTTTACTCTGTGAAGTTACACCTAAATCCTCTTCCTCTGATGCAGTTTTGAACAAGCCAGTGATGTGATCACACTTGTGTCACTAAGCTTTTCCTATAAAATACATGATGGGGTGTTTTTTTTTTTTTTTTTGGTTTTTTTTTTTTTTTTTGGTTTTGTTTTGTTTTGTTTTGTTTAAAACAGATTTAGGACAAGTATTGTACATTCCTGGAACAAGAAAAACACTTGTAAAACTCTTCTACCCTTCACGATCCTAGGACTAAGAAAAGTAACATAATGAAAAACTCCCTGAATGCCCAGAAATGTGCCAAAGCTATGTGTAACACAGACAGACTTCATATCTCTAATGTCAGAAATGCCAGATCACTTTTTGTTTTAGTTCTCCAGGGGGGTTGAAAAATCATGACAGGAAAATGCCGTAACAAAAGACGTTTGCAGCACGTTTGCAATCATTTCTTTCTGCAAGAGTGTTTTACCAACTTTCAAATTTACTTTCTATTCTATTAATTTCATTTAGCATATGTGTTTCCTCTCTCAGGTTCATATGATCAGCAAACTGAAAAAAAACCCCACTTTTTAAAATGATTTGCACAGATAGTGAATGCATTGACCAGTTAAATGGTAGCTTTCTGCACAACTCCACAAATATATTCTTTCTCTTTTGAAATTGATAATTTCTTTATATGAATGGTTATCAGATTCATATAGTAGTAGTGCCATGTTTTCATATTTCCATTCCTTGTTAGAATCATCCTGGAGCATGAAATAAACCTTTCTAAAATTAAGGTTTGTTTTTCACTATTTACTTTTACCATCTTTATTCAGAAGACCTATTACTTTGTCTTCAGAAGAGAATAGATTCCCTCCCCCCAGCAATAAATAATGTCTCCCTCCAAATCATAACCTTAACCCAAATATTGGACGGACAGCTTCCACAAAGAAGGAAGAAAATATATACAATAATGAATTTCTAATCTCCTAAAGAAGCACAACACAACTGAAGAAAGCCAAAAACAGAAAGTCAGGCCATCAAGGTATATCACCGGATGTTGTGATTGCTCACATTTACAGTGATCTTTAAAGACCATAAGCTAAAGGAACATTAGCAATGGCCTGTTAGAAATATCTGAGTGAGAAAGGATCTAGTGACTTGCAAGACCAATGTAAAAGCATCATTTAGGAAAATTTATTTTACTTGCTTCAGATTTACACTTCCTACAGAGAGCTTATCTTCTATGTTTCTAATTTTTTCTCAACTTTAGGGCTGTAATTTTTTCATGTCCTTTTTTGAACTCTTCTATAATTTGAACCACCTAAAGGCAGACATCAGAAGGCATATGCCTTCGAAGGACTTTTACTCCTTCCTTCGCTGAGAACTGCCACTTTTCTATGATGAGGAAAATGTCATTACATTATTATTATTATTTTCTAATTAGCATTATGGTATCTAAAACTTTTAATAATCAAGCTGATACAGGAATGCTCACAGAAAGGAAATAAACAGCACATGAGAAACAGTAATATGATTAAAAGTTCTACTTCAAATCAGAAGAAAAGCTTTGGCATTCACTTAAAGGGAAAGCATAATAAATCAAAAAGTCCTCTTACTCCATCAGTACATCTAAACAAAATATGTGAAATTAAGAATGTGTATTAACTGTTCTTTTCAATTCAACATTTACTTCAAAATGGAACAACATCCATTAAATGGCACAAACAATGCAATAATTGTTTATGTGATATCTGTAATAGAGAAAGCCAAGGTATTAAGTCTTTTATGACAGCAAAGATTTCATGAAGTTCCTTTCAAGAACTATTTTTTTAAAATAGAATAAAAGAATAAATAAGAAAACCCTCACAAATAAACCACTAAAGAGATTTCAGCTTCCCACCCCAAAACATTCTTGCTCTTGAGTCAGATAGCATTTTACAGGGAAGATACAGAGCTTCTCTTTGAGGAAAAAAGGAAAGAATGCCAACAATTAGCCACCCAGGAGGCATCTTGTTTCACAATATTTTTGTTGCTCCATGGATTCCATTGTGATAGGATTTGTGAAGATTTACAAGCAGCCTTGGAATATAGCTTCTAATTCAACAATGATGGCTTGCCATAAGTAACCCTCATTTGTTTGTCAAAAATCATCAAGGTTGTTATGTTTTGCTTGATGCTTTCAAAGAGCACAGAAAATCTAGGATTCTATTTGTGGTACAGTCCGAGAATTTGAGCTAAAACCAGCAATTATATAATGCTGTTCCTGCTTCCATTTAAAGGGACAAATTTGTTATTGTTTTAAAAAGCAGAATAGAATACTTACGCCTGATTTAAAACTTGCAGATACAAGTAACTGAGTAAAATGAGAATTCTGAAAGCTGAATTTTAAAAGACCTAAATATATAAGCCCAGGTGTAAAAATGTCATAAGAATTCGCCAGGATTCTATCCAAAGATACTATCACATGTAAATAAGGGAATTACATAAAAGTTGAAATTACAGATATGAATATTGGTGCTTTCTTTCTGAAACAATGAAAAACATCTTCTCATAACCAAAACAAGTAAAAGATGCTCTGAAAATACTATGATCAGTACACTTTTACAGTATCTAGAATCACAGTCTAAAAACAAAACACTGACATCAAAGCATGAGAAAGCCTAGTTAGAGCCTACTGGAAAAATCACAGAGCAATTCTCATACAAAAGTTTATGCTTCTAGAACAGGACAGGATTTTAATTTAAACAAAGAAAACCTAAGCCTTTTCTTAATGATCTCAACAGGAAGGGCAGAGACAGAGTAGGTGAGACAATCACACCAATGTATCCATAATTAGTTAGGTGTTTTCTCCATAGCATGCATATTACTGGGACAATGCACAACAGCCATGGGAAGCTTCCTGGCTTTTTTCTCAGCAGGTTCCAGTGTGAAAGTGCCAGCAATAGATTGTATATATATTTAACTTTCTTAATTTTGCTGGATTATATATGTAGTACTCTAACACTTCACCATATGAATGTTCTGAAATAAATCACATTGTGGTATTTGCACAATTTCATTTCAAATCTTTAACTAAATTTAAAAAATTTAAAACTGTGACACATTTTAGAAGAATCCTTCACATAACTTGAAATTCTCCATTGTATATTCTAGATAGTTTCAACTTATGTGTTTATCTGCTCCAGAACTAGTATTTTGACCTTTTAAAAAATCAGTACACTCAAGAGAAACCAAAATATATATCAACTGTAAAACTTCATACCTAGAACTTCAAGAGGATCAAATGAATCGTAACTCAAATAAACTTTTACTGCACTTTTCTACTATTCATCCACATCTGTAATGCAAATACACACATATCATTACAGAAAGTACAGGAAAAAGAAAGAGCACAAAATTTGAATTAGTATACATTTAATTTTACTCATCAAATCCACAGCTATCTGAAGCAACAGAAATGGATTACTACTAAGTCGCAATTGGTAAGTAAGCCACACTTCTTCAGCTCCTGCTAGTCCCACAAGTACACACTTTCTGTTCTTGGGCCTAAGACAATTAAGGCTTCCCTGGCAAAGAACAACTTCCTTCCACTGGTCCAGAGACTGCAGCAGTCTTCATCCAACAGATATGATACTATAAGCTGGTCTGATCTAGAGCAATCATCATCTTTTGGAGGGAACTGATTTACTACAACTGCAGCCACTGGCCTAACCATATTCTCAAAGTACCAGTTAGAACGAAAGTCATTATTTGAAGAAAAAGTGCTTTAGAGAACACAAATGTTATGTCATTTCCAGATGAAAACATCCCCATCTCAAATAAAGATGTTATTACACTTTAAACAAACACAGGGCTTTGACGCCCATCAAATTAATGACTCAAAAAGCTACACTAACAAAAAGAGGCAAAGAACTCCAGAACTAGCATAGGCTCCAAGAGAGAGAGCAAGTAGAAAGAAAATTTTTCCCATCTATATAGCTAACATAATTGCACTTAAATATTTTAAAAAAGGTAATTTATTGCACTATTCTAGTTCTACTCTACATACACTTCTTCCAATTATTATTAAAAAAATCTTTGTAAACACAGATCTAGATTAGTATTAAAATTATTAAAAATGAAAGTTAAGTCTTTAAGCCAAGTGACAATTCTGCACATAGGAATTTCAATTCTTCCTTCACCTCAAGGCATCTTCGCAGTCACTAACAAGTAGCAGCACCTCAACAGAGTCAGAGGACAATGGAAATAATCAGTTTTAATAGAGAACATTAATATCATACTGTGTATAAACCAATTTAGGAAGAAACCATACAAAAATTTCATGGCTGTCAAACACTTCAGATTTACAGGGTAGCATTTCTTCCAAACACCGGAAATCTTATTAAAGTATACTTCCCAATTTCTATTCCACACTCTCTATTCAGAATTAACTATGGTTTAATTTGAAATGTCTCCACTCAAAAGCAAGAAAAAAGTTCTGGTTTACAAACTGGAATTAAAAAGAAATTGCAAAAGCTCATTTACCTCAGACTAAAAATTCAGAAAAAAGAATTTTCAGATTTTTTTCCCACAACATAGTGATTTCAGGGAATTGACAGGCAAATCAAATTCTCTACAGCAAGACAACTTGGAAGTCCCAAATCAATTATTAACTATTCCTCAAAAGCACTCCTTGCTGAGTCTGAGCTGAAGAATTTTAGCAGTATGTCTGGATAGGAAGCCACACGCTGCACACTTCTGTCCTGCAAATCACACCATCCTGGCACAAAGGTGGCAGCTGGCACAACTGGAAGGGTCATGGCTTTGCTCAGCCCCAGAGGAGGTCCAGGAGCTGTGTCCCCTATATTCCCACCTCTGTTGGGTGGTGTAGGAGATGGTTCAGGTGAAAACTGAATCTGTCTTGGATTAGTCAGAGCGAGAACCACCATTCTGACACATCTGGAGCATTGAGAGTAAGTTTAGAATTAAGTGAGGGAAAAGGGTAAGCAAAAGAGGAAAGGAAATAAACATCAGAAACAGAAAGGGAAATACTCAGCTTAAGCAAGGGTATAATTTTATGGCTACAGACTGTGGGCTTAAGAAAACATCAATTGTCATCTGGTTACGAGTGAAAACTGCCAGTGGGATTGAAATGGTAATAATTTTCAGCAAGTACCAGCACTTCAAGAATAGCTGTGATTTTGAGCAGACATCTGGGCCCAAGAAACAGATTAAAATCAGTCTGTCCAGGAGAGCTTAACTCACAATGTTAGCTGGAGAAAAGACAATGCATTGAGCCATTGGGAGCATGGCTCTACCACTTATGACAGAAGAACAGGCTACATCTTTTCATTCCACTGCAGTTGGAAAATGCCACTTAAAAGCTACACATAAAGTTCAAAGGTGGATCTCAATGGTGTGGAAAGGAGGGAAACAAAAAGTCTTTAAGTAACTGATCAGCACGAACCACACTTAGAAAACCCTCCCAGAGATCAGCATTTCCTCACTTCTGAGACTGTAAGAGAAATATTCATTCATGTGTCACTAATAATGTTACATTTACTTGAAAATAAAAACCAAGTAATGATCACCACATATTTAAGAGATAGAGTGGCTTTACAGGTAAGGTAGAAAAATGTGCACCTTTGGCATTTGTCGAACACGCACAGTATGCAAGGTTTTCTAAACTTTTCCTGAAGGCTACAGCAATCCTATGGTGCTGGGAAAAATTAGTTTAAAACCTACAGGCATCTACTTTTATAACTACTAAATCACAGGCCTGTTACTCAATTTTATCATAAGTTCTGCTCTCACAGCCCACAGGGGTTTGAAATTATACTGAATTGCACTTCTTGACAGAAAAGATGAAGTTACTTCAGTAGCATCTTGTTTCCATACTATGACTTTTCACTTAAATCTTCTGAAGATATTTTAAAGTATTGGCAGCATGGGCAGAACTTGAAACACTCTTTGAGGACTTGCACTTTTAAAATTTTATTTAAATAATATCCCATGTAGGCGTTCAGAAATTTTAGCCAACCTTTTTAGCTTACCAAAATGTGACCTCTGAAATGAAACACTTACATAACTGGTTTTATAACAATGAGATTATTCCTTTAATAGCAGAAGAAAGTACAGACTTGCCAAATCCTTTTCCCCAATATAGCCATAGCAGTTCTAGAGCAAGGCATGACATCAGTAGGAGGAAGGGCACATAACAGGTCAGGAGTGACACTGGCGTGGGAGGAGGGAATCCCTCAGCCTTGAATTAGCACAGACACGCAAAGAGAATTTGCAGCCCCTCCAGCCCAAACAGAAAGGAAATGTCTGAATCATCAGAGAGTCCTCCCACAAGGGAGTTTATCCTTGAGGGCAGAATTAATGAAAAAGACTTCATGAACTGGAAAGACAATTAAAAAAAAAGTGGTAGATTTCTGCACTGCAGGATAAGCAAATGTCCCTTCAGAATTCAGAATATCCACAAGAGGCAGAGGGCCACCTAATGCCACAAGTAAACACTGCCATGGAACCATGCTGCAGCATTTACAGAAATCGTTTGAGAAGTTCTGAATGTCAGACTCAACTTTCAAATTCAAAAGGAGACAAAAAATGAAAGAAAAAATATATTTAGGTCATGTTAAAAAGAAATCATAATTTTTTTTTGTTTCATTTTGTTTCACACAACTTTATGTATAAGAGAATGATAAGCTTCACCAGGTGGCTTTGCAGTGCAGCAGCAGTCAGTTCTTGCACTGCATTTTATGGGCTCACAACATCAGACATGTAATGCAGCTCAGTGAAAGGTGCTCTGCAAGGGTATTTCACATCCCATCAAATCAGAGCTGTGAACTTCACACCAGAGATCAAAACCACACTATCAAACCTTGCAGTCATTTCATAAAGACACAGAGAATGCAGTAAGTCTAAAAATACAATAATTATTTCTAAACTGGAAAGTTTAAAACCTGATACCTGTACAGAAATATAGCCTTTAGTAAAATCTGTTGTTCTCTCCCTGAATGAAGATTTGCTGTTTATTTGCAACATAGAAAGTTGAAAGAAGGATTTGTTATAAATTTTCACAGTACATGGCAGCAAGAGATGATTGCAGAAGAGGTTTCAGCATTGAATACTTGATGTCTTGTGTAGAAACACCATAAAACAAAGACAGGAATCAATTAAATTAAATTATTTAATTAACAGCAATTTGTTCTACAACAGTTTAAAATATGGATGAGACAACCAGCTGCTAAACAGAACAACTCATTAAATTATTTAACTGGATTAATTATTTTCTCCTTTTGATGTAATTTAGTTGTATGACACATAAGTCTGTGATTTATACTCAAGGTAGAAATTAATTTTGTCATTTAGTTCCATTTTTTCTAAAATTATGACTTTGTTTCTAGCTGGAAGTGTTTTACAAACACTCAGCTTATGATTATTTTCAAGTACTAGGAAAGGCAAACTGACTACAGTGTTTTCAGAAGGGGATCAGTATGTACAGTGTGATCAAATACTTATTGAAAAAAAAATCCCAGGGAGGTTTTAAGTGGGATGTGCCCATACTGCAATTCTATTATACAGGGACAAGAAAACATAAGACAGCCTCTCATTCATGCAGGACAAATAGTGCACCAAAAGCACAAATTACGCCTAATTACAGGGTATAACTCTGTCATCTTTCTTTTTATAACCTAGCCATTTACACACTTTGATTTTTACTTCCATTTGGGTTTATTAACATCAAAGCTTTGTCATCACTTATCTGTTTCTACAGACTTTTTTACCTGAGGCAATAAATAAAAACTTCTTTGCATTTCAGCTTTTCGGATGCAAGGAAGTTTTAGTCTCCATTGTTCTCATGATGTTTCATGCTTATTAAACTTTTGTATGTTGTTATGAAGTTTATTGCCCTAGGCATACCAATCTAAAATGTACTATAATTAAACTGACTCTCATTGCACATAAATGCATTAGCACTATCCTATGATAAAATTTATTCTGACTGTTGAGGCTTTTTTTCATGTAATTACACTGCCTTGCATAGAAGTGTAATGGACAATTTAGTCTAATGCATTGTTTAGCTTTTTGTCAAACATAAAATGGCAATGAATTTTTAATTAAGCTGTATGGGGCTTCTTCTCTACAGAGATTGCAGCAAAAAACCCCACACAGATGACCATCCTTGAAGTAAAGGAGAAAGTAAAGTTTTCTAAAAGAATAAAATAGTCTGGATAGTCACGTTGAAGAGATACTTCTCAAATTCAAACCAGAGAAAGACGAGGGACAGATGAAAGCTATAATTATACAAACAAAAATATATTGTTTAAAACTCATCTGAAGATAATGACTGCTAGAATTCAAATTCCTGCTTAAGCATTAAGGGGATATTTCAAAACAAATGTCTCTTGAATCAAATATATTTGAATCAAGAGAAGAGTTTATCACTTTCACTATCCAATATGAATAAGATTTCTAGTCTAGAGCAACCTTTTAATGTTATTTTTCCTCCTCCCCCCTCTCCTCATCACAATGAAGAAAAGGTTTCCTCACTTTTCTTCTCAAAGGAGAATTCAAGTAGGCTGTTGTGTAAATGTAACTGCTGATGTTATCTCACTTTAACTTGTATACTTCTGTTCGGGCAGTCATTCAGTCAGAAACTTCTTGAAAAATAAAGGTCAAAACAACAATGTTAAAAAAAAAATAAATTTCCACCTTACTCTCATAAGTGGGGAAATCTATAGCTATGTATCTTTGACCAGTTCTTCAAAGCCTTGCAATGACATAAATTCAAAGACTTCTCATGCAATCTACTCAATTGTTTCATTAATTGTAATTCCGAAAGGTTTCCCTAACATCTCCTTTGAGTTCTTCTTGATAGTTTCAACTGCTGTTACTTATCAAAGGCTACCACCAACACAAGCAACTATTTCTCTATTTCTTTTGCAACAGTCTTCTAAATATTAGAAAACCACACTCTTTTCTTCACTGTTTTTCCTTCCACAAGCTAAACAAGTGAAGCACCCTCTAAGGGATTCCTCCTATCTTCTGATCACCTGTGATGCCTCTGTTCCACCTCAAAGTAGTTCAAGTTTGCCTTGCAACATCTATCTCCAAGAAGAAAACAGTGTTCCAGCAGAGACTTCAATAAAAGTTCAACTTTGCCCATTTAACTGGCTGAACTTTTACCCATACATCCCAGTGACAGGATTATCTCTTGATACAGTATAGTGCTAGCAAATGAAAAGTCCTGTCAAATCCTTTTCTGAAGGACTGCTATGATTTATTTACGGGTAAATATCACATCTTCTCATCTTCAATGGATTTCACCTACTCATGTGCAGATTATTTTTCCAATTTTGCAAGATCTTTCTGAAATACAGTCTCGTTCTCCAGTCTTTCTTGAGTTTTCTGTCATCTGAAGAGTGATTCCAGCTACCATAAAGTACATCAGGTAAAAAACCAGAAAGGGAACCAGCCTCCAGGCAGGTCTGTAGAAAACTGCTGAATATACCTTTTCATTGTGAGAGCAATCCATTGACAATAATCAACAGAAGTATGAATCCAATAAATTTTGCACTTACTGTACACTAATTTCTCCTATATCACATTTTTCTGCATTAGTTATAAAAATGTCACAAAAGACAGACTTATGAAGAGCTTTAAACCAAGTAAAACTATATGATAAAAACAGAGACAAAGCTACTGCTTTGTTTCTATTGACAAGTTCAACTGTTTGATCATACAGAAAGATTAATCTAATTTAAGATTATTTATTCCTTGTAAACCCATACTAGCAATTGTTCATCTCTTCATTATCTTGCACATAAATAAATACTGCTTAACAGATTTTTTTTTTAAAGACATCAGTATTAGGATAGCTGAACCCTCCCTTCTTGACTTCTCTACCCTCTTTGAAAACTGATAAATTTATCCTTTCCAGTCTTCCAGTATTTAATTCACCCTGCACCATATTTCAGAGGTAAGGTTGCTATAAAACAGCTTTGGAGGTGATCTGTTAATGCAAATAGCAAACGTTGGCAGCACTGTCCCCAGACGAGTTGGAGGATACAGTTTTACCCTCCCTTCTCATATTTCCTGCATAGGCACCAACTGGAAAAAAAATCTCAAGAAAGGCAACTTGGAAGCCAGAACTTTTCCAAGAAGCAGTCTATTTGCCTCCATACCCTCAAGAAAACCACTGTAAGAATACTGCATTAATTTGAAGTCATCTAAACTTGGTAATCTCCTTGTCTTTTGTCATGAGTCTCACCTGCATCTATATTGTTAGCAATTTTTTTTTTTCAATTAAGTATCTTCTGGAAATCATAAACTGGCAAGGTAAATCCAATGGGATTACAACAACCTGCATCATGTTTCCCACTTCAGTTCCAGCACCAGTAGCCTAGAGTCATGTAGCAGGGGCATTGGGATACACACAGTTCTGGTAGGAGCGTATCAATATCTGAACTTTGCTTCCACTTTGAAGGTGTTTACACATATAGAAACTTTCTACCTTTTCTATTCTTATTGCACTTTGCTAATCTAAAATTGAGACAAAATTTTCACTTCGATTTTGAGGTGCTTATTTTTCATGTTTGGAGTCACAGAATAGTTCCAGCTGGAAGAGATCTTTTAAAAGTCACCTCCTAGTCCACCTCCCCTGCCATGAGCAGGGACATCTTTAACTACAACAGGTTGCTTAGAGCCCCACCCAACCCAGCCTTGATTGAATGTTTCCAGATGGGCCATCTTCAGACCTCTCTGGGCAACCTGTTCCAGTGTTTAACCACTCTCATTGTAAATAATTTCTTATATATAAAATAATTCAAACCTTGTCCAGTTTAAAACCATAAGCCCTTGTTCTGTTGCTACAGACCCTGCTAAAAATGCTTGTTCCCAGTACTCTTATAAGCCTCTAAAGGGCTCTATCAGCCTTCCTGGGAAGTTTCTCTTTTTAGTTTGCTGTTGAAACTTTGATTATTTTCTCTGCTTAATAACTGAGATCCTGTGCTCTTAAATCACTGTGTTATTTAATTTTTCCAAGTTTCTGCTTGAATTTGAAACTAAATCAAACCAAAACTCCTATGCACTTTAGAATTTTATTATTGTTTTACATTCAAATTGATTTTTACATATATATATCATTAGCCAAAATTCTACAACATCCTCACTGAAGAAGATGTAGTCTCCAAGCAGCATATTCCTCTGAAGGCACACAGCTACACCATAAAAAAACATGGCTGCTGCTACACCCAGGAACACACAGGCTTTGCCACTATTATTAGCATTTGTTCGCCGGTTATTAATTGGGAAAATGATTCCATGATTAGTCAATTTGGCATGACGCTTGATGGGGAATGCTCACACAGCTTGGCTGCAGGGCTAGCAGCAGCTCCTCATGTTGCTGAAAAAAATAATAGAGGCGGTCACATTTTCAGCAAACTTAGTACAGAAGAGAAACTCCGTCCATAAAGTAAATCTCACCTACTTACTGCTTTCTGCCATTTGTGTCCTACTCTCATCTCTTCCTTTACAGCTATATTCTCATTTGATTAACTTTTTCCTCCATTGTAAAAAAACAGGCAAAGAAACTTCTATGTCATTATTTCAAACTTTTAACTTCTTCCTTGCTCTCAGTTTATATACTCTATATTGGACCTTCTGTCCCAGAATCCAAAAGCAATTTGTCTCAGGCATTTAGCTGGAATACATCACTGTCATCTTTTTTCAACTGCTTTCCAGTAACTGAAGAGCCCCAAATGTGCATCACTATCACCAATGACCTCCTGATTATGTTGCATCTTGACCTTCCTTCTCTAAGATGCAGGACAGAAAGTCACCAGAACATCAACACCGGCTCCATCCATTGTCCACAACTTGCACTACCTTGCTTCATCACTTCAGCAGAAAATTGGCCATCTGTTGCCACAAAAGGCAGTTCAGAGACCTCCACCCCACACAAAGAGCACAATGCTTTTCTTTCAGCTTGCTTCCACGTGTATGATTCTCATTCTGCAAAAATCCTATCCCTTTATGATTTAAAGTTTTAGATTTAAAGTTTAACTTCTTCATGTAGCACACTGAAAATTTATTGGCCAGGAGCTGACATTTTGTTCCAGGGCTTATTACAGGCATTTTGCTAAATATTATAAATTTAATAGTTCTGTCATTGGGAATTAAACAAGAAAAATCCTACAGTATGGGTATCATGTTGCCTTCTCACATGAGCTCATGACACCACAAATACTTAAGCCTAATTTTGGAACTCATTAAGAAATAACAAACAAGGCAGTAGGTAAGGTTCAAAGATGAGCTACAATAATGATTCAATCTTATAAAACACATCTAGAGCTGAGAGCAATTTATTTTAGTGCTGTTCTTAGATAGGAAAATATTAAAGTTTCTTTGTTTTGATGTGTATAATCTACAGCCCTAACAAGATTAAAAAACAAGAAGATGCAAGTTTCAGATTGGGGAGGGAGCATAAACAACAACAGTGAAGTGGTGAACTGATGATATCAGTATGAATAGCAAGGAAGATGGCTTCCTTAAGCCATACAACAAGACAGTGAAAAAACAACTAAGTGTTTCAGATGGAAATATATACCTTGCTCTTTCATGCCTTGTAAAAATAATTTAAGACAGGTAGCACTGGAAAAGACTATTATTGCAGCTGGTTGAAGTACTAAAATTCCTATAAATCTAAAGGCTAATGCACGCTATCTGCCCAGGGCTGGGAGCCCGAAACATCAAGCTTCATGCACATGAGCTCCCTGCCACACACGCCCACACACAGCTGGAACCACACCAGGCATCTGCCTTAAGCCTTGAACTACCTTGCCTGGAAGCATGCCTCTCTCCCTCTCACATACAGTGCACAAGAGATGTTTTTTGTGATAAAAAAATCATAGTTATCTTATTTTTGAGGACTTAAATACAGTCAGATACTCTGTGTCTTTGTGTGTACATGCACAAAAAACCAAACAGCTATATATTAACTGCTGTACTCGGCATCCTATCAACAGGAAAATAATGGCACTGGTATAAACAATTTATGAAGTACACAGTATTAAATATTTTTGTGTATGTTTTTTCTCAATATTATTGAAAATTTAAAATCCTGATCTTCAAAAACATCTACCTGCTTTCTAATTATCCTTGAAACAGAGCAGTAAAATTTTATTAGAAATAAAAACTCTAGAATAAAGTTCAGAAACTTTAGAGGTTATGTTGACACTATATAACATTTGGCAAAACATCATTAGACTTTAAAGTGGGTTCTATATATATTGCTTTGGCATACACAGACAGGCGAATTGCATAATTTTTTCAAGGAAACCAGCAATTTCTTACTCTCAGACAATCTGTGTTTCCGAATATTTCAAACTTAGAGCAGCAATATATCTACAAGCACCATCAAACACACAAACCCACAGAAATCACTAACCTGGGAATCTGCTGATAGAATTTATCTGTAGTGTGTTCTCCACTTCACTGTAGGACCAGGCAGCTGTGAGAGACTGGCAAGTTAATGGCTCAGACAATCAACCACTTCCAAAAGCGGAGGATGCTTTGCTGACAACACCCAAAGTACCAGCCCGGGTGCAGAAGGGGTGCACACCCACCACCGGAGGCTATATTGTTGCATTTCCATGGATAACAATAACCCAAACAGCTACATTTTAAATTTTGCCAAGTACCTTATTCTAATTCTTATTCTTAATGCCCTAAAGCTCGCAGGTAAACATTTGTTATTGAACTTCCTGAGAATTTTGCTGTTTGTCCCTCACACTGCCCAGAGTAAATCAAACAACTTTCCCCTAAAGCCACTGATCGGGCTGGGCCACAAGAACAAAACTCTTGTGATTTCAACTGCTACAAAACTGCTGTAACCTTGCATCCTAAACCAGATCTACAAGTAATTTTCTCCAAAGATACATACACTAAAAAGAGTAAATGCACAAGAAAAGACATTACTTTTGCTGAGTCATTTGTTCTCAACTGATGAGGGTCTGGGAAACAACCACAGGTAGAATGACAGACTAAACGTAGTTAAGAATAAAATATTAAATGAAGACATGAAGATGTTCTACCTTCTTTGATTTCTAACAATGGGAGTGCACCTCCCATTAAACTTATCCACTCTAATTTAATTTAGTGATTAAACCATTGTCATTGTTGAGAGAGAACTGCTGAAGCACAGAATTAACAACAGCAGTTTCAGTTCCAAAAGCTACAACAGGAAGTAAATTAGACAATATTAGAAAGGGAAGACAACTGGAAAAAACAGAAATAATTCAGAATCAAAATATGCCTAAATATGAGAACAGATCTTCAGAAATGTTAGAAAGTTTCAGAGGGAAATTAAAGGAGGATATTAATATATTAATTAATTAGACATCTAAAGTAACGCAAGTAAAAGGAATAAGTGAACAGTAAGATTCTATACAGATAGAAAATTAGCAGAGAAATGTATGAACATGAATACACTTTTTTTCCAATAAAAATTTTAAACAGGAGTTCAATACGATAAATAGAAACCACAACCACAACAAAACGTATGGCACAAGAAGGATATCAGAAAAAGATAAGCAGGTGGATGAGAGTCCTGGTTAAAAATGTGACCAGAGATATAAGTGTCTGACATTTCCCAGTTCATAAGACCTACCAGCAATGTTAAAGTTCAGCCAGGTTGTTCAACTCAGATAGTTTTGGCAAAAAAAAAAAAGCGCTCCACAGTAGACAGCAGTAAGGACAAGGGAATTTGAGAAACAATTTTTTTAATGCTCCTACAAGGTAGAGGTAATTGAAAATTGAGCAAAACCCCCCATTTTTTAACAGCTGAAATTCAATGCACATAAGCTGAATGTAAATTAATGAAGGAGGATAGAGGGACATAATGCATAAAACCAGACAGAAATACATAAAAACTAGCAAAGGAAAGGAAATGATAATTGATGTGAAAGAACAAAGAGAAGATGCACTAATCGTCACAAATAATACAAATTGCTAAACAGTGTACCCAAGGACAGGTAGAAAATGCAATTCTGTTGCTTAAGAATAAAAAGTGATGCATTTTTTAACTTGTACACTACCAACTAATCAGGATCCACAAGGCACACAAGTCTCAAACAGACTACAACTACTGCAGCACAGCCAAGCAGACTTAAGCAGACTTCAAGAGCTGACAAAACATCTCCTGGTTGCAACAAAACAGTCATTCCAAGACATATCTGGTATTGAAGAGTTTCAGGTTTTATTCACCAACAAACTGTAGCATAGCAGCAGCCACATAACTGATATTCAACAAAACAGTGCAAGCAATGGCCTGCCTTTAAATACCGCTGACAAAAGAAAAAAAATCCAGTCAAATTAAAGGGAAGAAGAAATTGTACAGAATCATGCACAGTCCTAGAGTGCTAAGTTTGAGCATATTTATGCATGGGCTAAAAATAAAAGTATTCTGCAGAAGTACTAACACTGGGTATTGGAGTAAGGGCAGCTATGCTTATACATGAGTCTATAAACAATGACAAATAAGTTCTTCAAGCAGAAAACTGTTTAAAGGCAGGGACATTTTTTCATTAGTATCAGAGTTTTCTAGCATACTGGTGACCCTAGCCCCTAAGACTTTTGGTTTTTAAATGTAGATGGTTGCAAAATGGGAACAAGGGGAAGCCCTAGCAGCAGAATATCACTTTTAACATTACAGAACATTAATTTCTTAGTAGAGAAAATTGCTCTCAAGAACTTACAGAGAAAGACCATTTATGCAACAACATAAATCTGACATAAGAACTGGCAGCCATTACCAACTTAAGAACATTATATCCAACAGAGAAAGCTCAAATTCTAAGACACTCCTAAGAACATATTACCTAAAGTGCAGCACATATTGACAGACTAAATCACTACATTCACTGCAGCATGCTCACTGCTACTTCTTTTCCTATGGATCCCTCAGAGGTAGTAAGGCACCAAATCCTGGGCCACATATGCTTTCTAAATAGGATTAAAATTTATAATATATCCTTGTTCACCTGACAACACAGGAATGACATTTTTTGCTTCCCTTATAGATGCAGATGTATTTGCAAGGCTTTAGCTTAGCTGAGAAAGGTTACTGTTCAGGTTTGGTTTAGCAGACTTTAACAAAGGACCATGCAAAATGTGCTATTCTGCAGGTAACTGCAATCCTTCCTGGCTTTGAGATCCCTACAATTTAACAATTACTTGAGCATTCTGTTGAAACTGCAACAGAAATTAAGCACAATACTTATGCTCATAGAACCTAGCATATTGCTGATTATGTAAAGCCTACCTTAAACCTATTGCCTGCCTTTTAAAAGGTAACGTTGGCTATTCCATTTTTGATATTTACGGCTGGATCCAGAATTGGCAACTGCTGCCTGCAGCTTACAGATGGACAAAGGAACTTTTAAACCATATAAAGAAAGAGAAAGTTTTTCAGCACAGCATACAGTACACCCTAGCTCCAATGCAGCTGTTTCTTCATTTGATAAATGTGATTAAAGACAATTCAGACTTCGCCCAAGTTTACCTTCTGCTGAAAATTTTCAGCAGGAGAAAAAAGTCATGCTGTGGTGATAAACAGGCTACTGGTTCTGGGCCACCAGCATGCCACATAAAGCACCGCTTCTGCATCTCTTGATTAGTTTACCACTTAGGGATCACAATGTAGACCAACCTCAAGAAATTGGTAATTTTCTCTATGATATTTAAAGAACATATTGCCCTAATCTCATTAAGGCAATTTGTGTTGTTTCTTGCTCTAAGAGAACTTCTGAAGAGAGGATGAAGAAATGACTAAGCACATCATTATGTTCATCCAATCTAGAGGGAACAAGCATATCCACAAGCAGAGAGGAATGCTGCATTAAGTATCTCCTGCTGCGTATTTCTGAAATCAGATGTGCTAGATTTCTGTATTGACAATTCCATTATTTATTACAAATAGGATTCATTATGAAAGAGAACATTCTTGTTAAAAAGAAACTTTTAATTATACACTTGAGATACTTTGCACTGTATTCAACCACAAATAACAGACTTTGATAAAACATTACAGTTCATTTCTAGCTACCTGAAACATAAAAAAGAGACAGCTGTCTTGGACACCAAATACTCAAAACCAAAAGGAGATGGTTCACGGCATGATCAGCTGTTAGATGCTGCCATTTTATGCTGCAGGCACTAAAACCTTTTGCGTTCAAGTGAAATCTGGAAATGTCCACTGAAAAGGAAGCCAGTAAATCCTGAGTAAAAGACAGCTCTTCCTGAGGCTGTTCAACCTCAAATGGCCAGCACACTACAGAAAGTGTCATATACACTTGCCCAGTTTCTCAATTCTTCCTTGGCTGAACCTGGATGGCTGTTCTTATGTTCTTCTGAGAAGATAATCACTTCTCAACCATGAAATGAGAAATGAGGGATCAGCTAGCAGAATTAGCAGAGCACAAACTACAAAACCTTGAGCTACATGAGTCACTTTCTTGATTTTAAAAATACCTTACAGAGAATATCAGGTGATATACTTTTCTTAAGGCAAGCAAGAGTAACAGTGAAACCCATCTTTTTAATTCCAAGTTCAGTAAATGAGGGCTACAATCTTGTACAACTATCATCACAGGTTAGGAAAGCTTCCTCACAGTGCTCAATCATACAGTACTGAATTCCAACTGAAAAAAATATGTTTGAGGACAACAGAGGAAATAATACTACTTGTACAAGTTAAGACATTTCAGACAACAGCAAGTTTCACTAATAGTCTGAATAAAGTTTCTATATTAAATGAAAGACTAAATATGTGATTTCCCACAACAAATACAGGTAGGGCCTCTGTGTATTTGACGTCTTCAAGCTACTTACTGAGATTTAATGATATTTTCCATCTCTTCAGTTGTGCTTACACTTTTGCAAGTCTGGAAGTGCCTGAAAGGAACTGTTTTTACGTATACATATTTTCTGTTAAGATTGTTTTCATGTCTGTATTCATAATGCTCTTTATAAATCTGCTTTGTGAATAACTGGACCATTAACACTGAAATAATGACTACGTGTAAATTCCATAATACTAAAGGCTATTATTTTCAATCAAGACAGATAAGTTGCAAAAACCAAACCCAAAAACCACAGAGCCAGATACAGTCCAACAACACTATTAGATTGTACATCATGAACAACATTCTTACTCAACTTGTGTGGAATGCAAATGCCATCTAATTGGAACAGCAACAGTCCAAAACACTCCTAACTTTCCCTAGTACCTGTTCCTTTTATTAGGAAATATAGTATTAAAAGAATGTTAGAATTACCATGTCAAACAGTTCAAAGTTAAAGAGGCTAAAAATTCAACATTAATTCAAGAGCCATAAAATCCTACCATGCACCTCCACCAAACTTTTTAAAATCCATCTAGATCCTCTTTATTTCAATTCATACCCATTGTATCTTATAATCTCCACCAGTTACCACTGTGAAGCATCTGGCTTTGTCTTCTTGATGACCTTCTCCTGGACACTGGAAGGATGCTATTAGGTCCTCTTGAAACTGCTTCTTCTCCAGGTTTAAAAAGTGCAGACACCTTAGTCTCTCTTCACTCAGCAAGTGTTTCAGCCCCCAACCACCCTGATGGCTTTCTACAGAACTCAGTCCAGTTTGTCAATACTTTTCTTGTACTTGGGAACCTAAGACTGGAAGTATCTTGGACTATGTATGTCTAAGAAATGCCAAGTAGAGAGGGATAATTCTTTTCCTTTTCTCAATATATTACTGATACAACCCATTTTAGACAGCAAAATTATTCCTTCTGTAAGCTGTCATAAAAATTAGAAACCTCTTTTGATGCAGGAATACACAGTTCACAACACCAGTTACATCCTGAGATGTAATCAAAGAGCCACTAATCATAACTGTAATACACTCATATTAAACCTGTTTGGAATAAAATTTGTTATAGAATTAAATTTCACCAAAGTAAGCTACATAAAAATGAAGAGGCAATTTAAAAGAAGTGCCTCAAAGTGTAAATGCTTGCACGAGAGAGAGATCATTCATCAAAACCACCAGTACGGTTAAACACACACCACTTATTAAAAACAAGCAAGCAAGAATAACAAAAAGAGCCCTGGAAAAACTAGCTTGATTAAAACCAACACTGCAAAATGTTATTTTAGGTAGAAAAGTGTCTTTTTAAAAATGGATGTTGCTCCTTAACAATGAGAACAGGATGGGGGAGGATTTCCCATAAACATAAACTAGTTAACTAGAAATTGTAAAAAAGAAAAGCAAAATAAGTTTTAAAACCAACTTTCTAACAACTTTTTCAATTCACATTAAAGCAAACTGTTCTAAGAACAAGCACAAAGATAAGAAAGAATCAGTAAGGCAAATATATGATCAAAACATGAAAGGAGAGCTCACACAAAAACACTAAAAAAACTAAGTTGATTATTTTTCTCCCCGATGCTCACTATAGAAGAGCAGATGGAATTTGCAATCTTTCTCCAGAGGGCTAGAAGAGAGACAGCCTTTTATGCAATCAGCATAAGTTAATCTAGATAAAACCATTAACAAGTTATCAAGATCAGACAGCCTTCACCCATAATTTCCAGACAAAGTAAAATATTAAACAGTTCATCTAGCAACTGTAGTGTGAAATTTATTTCCTAGAAGTGCTCCATAAGACCGCAATGATACTCAAATAGTGTACCATTTAAATACAAAAATTAGCTTTCTGAGAGCAGCAAGGGAAGTTTGGTACTGATAAGCCAGGCCTGAACCAAAGAAAACAATTTAAACTGTAGCAAAACCAGCAAGACTAAGCATATGGATAAAAAAAAATGGGAAAATCCAACAGCTTTTGTAGTGGGAAGTCATTACTACTAGTAGCAGCTGAAGAATTGATAAGCAACTGCGTGTGATTTCAGTATCAGGACATACCTCAATTTTTACGAAGTTTGGACAAGCTACCTAATAAAAGGTAAGAAACCTCTCAAACAACTGTGCTAACACAAGACAAAAGGGAAGATCCTAACAGAACTAAACAACTAGTTAAAACAATTGCAAGCAAGAATGAAAATAAAGCATTTTTTCATATAAGATATTTTGCCAACAGATCTCCTACAGCCAGTGTGATTCAGTATACCTGAGGTCTAGAAAGCCGGACTAAAAAAAAGGTCAAAAGGTTCAGTAATTATTCAAAATTATTTGGCAAGACCAAAAATAAATCTGATCAAAAGATACTGAAGGATAAAATTCCATGTAAATGAAAAAGAAAGCACATGGAAAAAGAAATTACACATGATCACAGAATAGAATCATAGAATCATTGGTTGGTAAAGACCTCCAAGACCATCAAGTCCAACCTTTGACCAAATACCACCATGCCCACTAAATCAACAGTATCATAAAGTGCCACTTCTACTTGTTTTTTGAATACCTCCAGGGACAGTGACTTCACTACTTCCCTGGACAGCCTCCCCAGTGCTTAACCAATCTTTCAGTGAATAAATTTTTCCTAACATAAAACCTGAACTTCTCTTGGTGAAACTTGAAGCCATTTCCTCTTGTTCTATCTATTGTTTGTTATGTGGAAGAAGACCTCCACGAACAACAAAACTGTAGAATGTTTCTTTTCAAGTTACTGACAGGAAAGTTTAACACAAAACAGGCTCTAAACACAGGGGACTGTTACGGAGGACTATTTTCTAATACGGATAATGTGAAGAAAGTAATTTGAATACTGCTATTTAATAAAGATATACAAGGAAAAGTTACAGTTCTAATGAAAACAGCATCATCAGGCAGCCAAGTAGCTACAAGAAATTAAGTGCATTTGGACACTTCTGCTCAAAGTGCAAGTCTTTCACATTTTCTACTGCTTATAGATTAATACATCCGAAAAACATTCTTGCAGCTGGTATGTCAATATCTTTATTGCTACACAGCAAGGTACCAGTCTTTTGCAAAGGCAAACTTTTAGTAAATAGCTGTCAGCAAGTCTAAGCGTGACTGAGGTCAAATTACAAATAGTAAAGGAACAGGTTTTTGAACTTAATGCCAGCAAAATATCATGTATCTAATCCATGAAAGAATTACAGACCTTAAGTCTGCTATTATTTTACTATCCATACCACTTACTTTTCGGTCTGCTCCACAGCTTTGTTTAAACTTACTAATCAATGATACTCACCCTTGGTACCTTACCAATAACAGTTTATACATTTATACAACAATAACTTTTATATTTTAAATATTTATATTTTTAATTATCTATGTATAATATTACATGTGCAAAATCTATAAATACCTAACAATGTTGCTAGTAAAATTAAATATGCCTTTAGTAACAAGCAATTTGGTTAAGTCCCCTAAAATCTCCACATCTAACTTTAACATTTACTTATCAAATGCAGGTCTTTCTTGTCAATAAGATTTGAATGACTAGAACTGCTTCCTAAGAGAAAAACAAAGAAAAGCCACTACATTAAAAAAAACACAGTAGAAGAAACCCAACTGACACAACACTCAAACACTCGAATTCCAGAACATAAGTACAACCCCCCCCCCCCCCCCCCCCTTTAATTTTCTATGTTCATCATAAGAAAGATCTTGGCCAAGATCTTTGTTCCCCAAGCACACACAACACAACATGACAGACCAATGCTTCTGCTTGTTTTCTGGAATGACATGCCACACCAGTTTTGGCCATCTTTCTGACAGATCAGTTAAAAGCACTATAATTTTACCCATGGTTAAAATAAAAGCACCTATATATGAATCTTTATTTAAATTACGTACGTTACTAACAGCTTAAGAAAACAATCTACACAGTTATTGAAAGTTACTGAAAGAGGCATGTGCTACAATGAAAATGAGTATTTTCATAAATGAATTATTACAAAGAAAATACTTCTAACATGTCTTCTAACACAGTAAGAGCACAGATATTCATTACAAAGCACTACACAGATTCCAGTTAAATTCACTGATTGTTGCTAGGAGTGAAGCAGAACAAATGATTGTAAAAACAACATACGTTTGGGGATTTTTAAATACACACAAACCTGATAAGAACCACTATACTTTGATGCATGATTTTAGAGGTGATGTCAGGAAAGTCTGCAATTATTAGTGAATTCATGTGAAATACTAGGAAACAAAATTTGACAGTCTGGTCTAAAAAGTGAATCAATTACTAAGAAGAAAAGCCAGATCAAGAAGAACCAAAACTGCTGTGTTAATCCTTCCTGGGCATCACATTACTCACAAATTCCACATTCTGTATATTTAAATATGGATTTAAAGTAAAGAATGATCACAGGCAGAAGATCTGACACAGAAGATTAATGATAAGTAAGGAAGACTATATGAATGGTCTGTGAATGGCCCAGCATAACACAGGATTAGCATGTCAGAGAACAGTATCTTCTCTCACAACTGCTACATGCCATCACATCACATAACAATGCTAATAAAATGTTAGTCATCATCAAGCCTTATCCTTTTTAAGATGCGGGCATCAAGTATGGACACATATGGACACAGTAATTCAAGAAAAGCAAGAAGTTTTATTTTACTCCTGAAGTAAAAACACGCATGACATAGTAAAAACTCACCCTTTTTTTAGAAGCAAGACAATCTTTAAAAGATTAAAAAATACCATTGTCATTTAATACATTTATACATAGAAACTAAAAATATTCCACAAATGAAGCAAATTCAAATGATCAGTACATCTTTAGGGCTGGAAAGAGGGGTCCCAAACAAACACTCAAGACCCTGCCATACCCAACAATATTCACGCCTCACAACCAAAGCACCTCATTCAGACAGGCAGCACAAAACTCACTTCTCTGGTGAAACACCAGCGTGTGACAGCTCCTGCTACACAATGTTGGCCATCACTGGGTCAGAGTTTTCTCTCTGATTAGAAGAAAGTATAGAAAGGAAGGCAATTAGCTGGGCTGAGCAATAACCAGAGTAATTTACTGATAAAATACAGATTCTCATGGTTTCTACCTGGGCTTTAGATAAAATAGTCATTTTGATTACAATCTGTATGTATGATAGCAACTGACAGCGTCATTTAAATGAAGCATTGCCTAGTTCTGTCACTGTAGTGTTGCTGTCTGACATCTCTTAACTTCATAGGTCACATGTCAATTTAGCAACCACATATTAAATAAATTTTTCTTCAAGTAACCTTCAATCAAGTTTTTCTAAGCTATTATTTTTTCCACTTCAAAGATCAGAAGCTTTGGGATGCCACTCCCATATTAGCTAGCAATGTCCATTTCTAATAATGATTTGGAAGACCTGAAGGGAACTTCCTAAAAACAATTATGAATTTGGAGGAATCCTGTCACATGTCCTGGCCAGATGGTGACAATACAATGTCATATTATAATGTGTTATAATATGTCGTGCTTCTAGTTTTTCTCAGATATTAAGATGTTATCAACTTAGTCCAATTCAAACAGTGATGAAATATGCCAGCCAAGAGGCAATAATGAAATATGTTGTGTCTCAGTTAAAGAGCTTTTTTTCCACCCTTGAGGAACTGATTTTGGCACAAAACTGAACTCAAAAGCCCATCTCTCTCTTCTTCCTCTTCTCTCCAGCAGTACATGCTACAAAGAATTAATTTCTTATAAAACCAAGAAAATCTAATAAAAATAAACTGAAATTTCAGAGGTTTTAAAACAAGCAATACCAAACGAGATTTTTTAAGTGTCTAATGTGTCTGCTTAGTTAATCCAGGATTTGAATGAAGAGTCAAGTCTAATGGAGCCTACAAAGAAATTACAGCAATTTTCTTCCATATCCTGTTCATTAAATAAAATCAATTTAGCATTTTAATTAGGGAAAGCCTTTAAAGATGCCTTTAATAACTGATATTAGGCAATGCAATTTACAGTCCTTGAAATTTTATTAATTATTCTAAACCTGTTAATTACTCCCATAGCTAATGTTATGTCTAAATAGTAATTCCTTGAAAGAAAATGGCTTCAAGCTAGTCATTAAAACATCTATTTAGGGAAGTCCAAGTTATCTTTAACTCAGTAGCTCAAAAGCCCTAATGAATTACAGAAGGCAACTAAACAGTATGTATGTAAATACTTTCAGTGTTAAAAAATAACATTCCTTTCCAAATTATATCTTGTTTGTCTTTTCATTACCTATATTTAACATTTTGCACCTATCTACTATGACATAATCTGTTCACTATTCATTACAACATAAAAGAATTTTGCAGTTGAGGGATCTGT
This sequence comes from Onychostruthus taczanowskii, assembly GCF_017590055.1. Lineage (NCBI taxonomy): Eukaryota > Metazoa > Chordata > Aves > Passeriformes > Passeridae > Onychostruthus > Onychostruthus taczanowskii. The sequence continues at coordinate 5,746,635 of NW_024502569.1, read as the reverse complement.
ATATTTTACTATGTAAATCACGTAATGCTACATTCTGGTTGGTATAGCATTATCTGTACAAATTAGGTGCAAGAATTTTTAAAAAGTTGATTGCTTTACTTAGTTGTGTGTGGACACCTTGAAGCATATATTTTGGCTCTTTAAGCTATACTACTTACTGCAGAAAGAAAATTATTCCATTGTCTCTAACTAATTTTTCATAGATTTCTTCAGTTTCAAAATAGGATACAGATCTTAATTCTTCCTCAAATAGATGCTTGTGTAATTCAAAATGCACCAAGAGAGACTGGAAGCTCAAAGTGGAAATAAAGTGGCTGAGATTACTCTTTAGAAGCAAGAGGAAGATGATATAAAAGTGAACTGGAAGAAAGAATCAGAAAATTCTTACCTGGGAAGACTTAATCCCAGAATAAATTCAGTTGGAAGGGATGCTCAAGACTCATCACCTCCAGCTCCTGGCCCTGCACAGCACCATCCCCAGGAGTCACACCATGTGCCTGAGAGGGTTTTCCAACACAGTGGGTCAGAAGTACCAGTGAGCCAGTTTCCCATGCTACTCTACACAAGAGCATCAACATAAGACGTGGATATTTATTTTCTTATCTTTATTCTGATAGGATTTTGAATTAACAGATAACAGAGTTGAGAAGGCGATAATAAGCTATTTCTCAGTGTTACAATTTTTTTTTGTTTTAATGTAAACACTACCGCCTTTGGTTCAGCTTCATATTAATTTCCCTTTAGACACCCAACACACTAAATGCTTGGGAAAGCTCAGTAAAATTTACTAAAAAGGAACAGTTACACAGCTTAGACAAAGCAGTTCAATTATAATTTTAAGAAATGCCTCTTTTTAGAATCAGAGAAATTTGCCAAAAATGAAGGACAACTCTCCTGTTGGCACAACAGACTATCTATTCTAAGGCCTATTTGATACCATTTCACACTACTATTGCTCAATTACATCTAGTTGTTCTTAAAGACTCTTTGTCTTCTCAAGTGCTTATGGCTCCCTATATTTAACACAGATGATCTTAATGCCAGTTCTAAATGTGTGAAACATGAACAGGGTTGGACAAAGGCTCTAGCCAAGAAATACAGTGCTCTTCAAATATTATCTCTAAAAGAAGTCTTTCCAGTGTGAGGATGAGGAGCTATAAAGATCACCAGGGTATAAGCTGGCAGCAGCTGTGAATGACTATTTAGATCCCACGCATAAATAGCTTTGTTCCATATCCACAGAGAATGTTAAATGACAGCATCAAATTAAACACAAGTTTTTTGAACCTTGGCTTCTTTTTAAGAAAGGCTGTGGGAGTGGAGGAGGACAGATATCAGCGTACTACGCTCCCAGCGCTAGAGAAGGAAAGTGCCGTCCCTTCCTTTATACTTTCCACTCTCCAGTATTTCTAGTTCTTTGCATCCACAATTATAAACAATATTATGTAGCACTCAAAGTAGGAAGATTTTCTAAGAAGGTAGGAGAGGTGAAAGGCAGATCAGTTTAATTTAAGAAGCTTAACCTATTAGAGTGCATCTTTGAATAAGGATTAATTGCTATCAACACATCAGAAAAACAAGTTATTTTTAAAATAGATTTTGGCTACTAAGCTTTTAAAAAGTGAATATAAATACCCATATTGGAAACGCAGGTCATTTTATATTTTCAAGTCATGACACCTCAACAAAGTGTAGGTCCAGTTACCTTGGGCATAATGAGACACTTAGATAATCTCAACCCAGCTTGACATAAAATATTTACCTGAAAGGTCTTGTTACAAAAGAACTTTTCAATAACAATGAAAAGTAATCATAGCTGTTAGCATGAAAAGTCGCAATTGATAATATTATAAATATTTGTATTTTGCAAGATGCTTTCATAACATACCTTTTTTATAGAGGTTGCAGACAATCAAACATACAAAGTGTATACTTTCAGGCTCTCTCTGGTCATTCCATAAAACAAATGGCCAAACAATCCCCATAGTCAAAGGTAACCTTGGAGGAATTAACTTCACAAAATGGTGCATGCTTGTCATGGCGAGATCTGAGCATAGGAAGGAGACAGAGGCCAACTCCGCAAAGATTTCTGAGTGTCTTTAAAGTTTATACTTTAGGAGACATAACACAAAGGTTTTCAGCTAATTCATCTTGCTTTTAACTAGCCAAGAAAATGGGAAAAGGTGGAAAACTAGGTTGGTGTAGAAAATGGGAATAAGTCTCAAAGGTTGGAGGATGTGAACTCCCATTGTGGACACCTTTGGGGTGTGAGTTTTACTGTGGTGCTTCATCACTTGTTAAAATATACAGGTGCCTTGCACTGATGGATAATGCCTTTTTCCTTCTGTTCTTCCTCTTTGTGTTCAGAAAAAAGCATACAGTTTTTCCTCTAGTGTCATTATAAAGCAGCAAACAGCTTTTAGTATCAGAGTGTTGGAAACATGACAGAAAGGTTAAAAGCCAATCCCACCACCTCTTAATTTTGCAACTAACTCCAGTAGCACTTATAAGACTTTGATTAAAAAGCCATCTTCTTAAGATGACTTGCTTACAACCAGAAACTGGGAGAAGAGACAAGATCCAGCGCCCCACTCAAAGTAACAGCAAGCTGAAAAATGGTGCCTGCACAGGAGATTCAAATGGAGCTCTCCATCCATGTCCAAGTGTTTGGAAGACAAACACTGCCCTGAACTGAAGAACTGACTACCAACAAGTTGCACTGGTTCTGAAATTACCTCCACTGAGTGCCTGGTCCCTGGCAGAGTGGACCGTGGGGAAGATGAATTACTCAGAGGGCTCAGCACACTCAGGGATTGCTCTTAATTCCCCAGAATGTGCCTCAGCAGAATGCCGGTGTCCTGCACCACTGGCTGGAATCCAAGCAGATCCATTACCTTCCCTTTATACAACAGCTTACCACATGCCTCTCTGACACCAGAGATATGCCTTTCCTCCTCCTCTTTATTTTTACTTTAGTATCTTCAACACAACTGAGATGCATACTTTAGATTATACCATTAAGGAGGATTTTTATGCCTATTTAGCACTTGGTAAATTATTTTGCTATCTTCCCAACGCTAATCCAATACTGTTTTAAAGATAGCAAATTAAACTAACAATATGGCTCACACAGATGCTTACATGAGTTACACTGAATTACCTGTACTTTGAATATCAAGTTATCTGCATAAGAAACCTCTAAATGTCCCTGAAAACAATTCTTTTTGACTCAGAAATAGTTATTTTGACTGTCTCAGGAAAAAAACAGTCCTTCTCAAGAAGTTCTTAGTAAACAGGGGATAGAGAAAAGATAATGATACATTTCCTTTCAAAATTGATTTGCTTTTTCTTCAGTTGTGGGTATTTGCTGTACCCAGTTGTACCCAGATCTGGTTAAGAAATAGCGCACCTTTGAAATTCCGTGTCTCTCTTTTACTCTGGCCCCAAAAAAAGAATTGTATTTCTATCCCAGACTAACACTACAACAAGAACTTAAATATTTTTACTTTGGGAATAAATAGACAACTCTTCAGAAAGTGCTTTTCTTTTTTTTTTTTTCTTTTAATAAATCAGCACACACAGTAAATTGGTTGATAACACGCTTATCTGATCTGAAAGATGCAGACTGAATTTTTTTGTGTTTTGCTGTATCTAGATCATGGATTTGAGACTAAATAGTTAATACCCCAACTTTCAGACTCTCTTTATTCTGAAAAATTACTTCTCCTCTTCTCCTCTCAATTCCTGTTGTATGCAGTAGAAATCTAACTAATATTGTTAAAACAGCCATATTCCTACTTTGCAGACTACAACCACCTGTTTTGTTTTCAATGGGAAAAAAACTAATTGAAAAAAAAACTCCTGCCCATTCTGCAGCAAACTTACTACTACAGAAGCATCTGAGGCTTTCTATACAGAAATGCAGATGCCCAGGAATTACTAGCACAGTTATCATTATGCTGAGGTGCAGCCTTGTTGCTTTTAACAAGACCACTAAAACTCCACACCAAGCCTGGCATTATGAACACAGCTGTTCATTCCTATGCCAATAAGGAGAAGAATTAGGAAAAAACCAAATTGCAACACTACACTCCCACACCACCACAAAAAAAATCCAAATCAAGGGGAGCTTTTATTCCAAGAGCAAAATCTCAATTCATAGATTCATAGCTCAGGTATCATAAGCTTATATATGTTTTGCTGCAGTATATGAGAATCCCATTATTAACAATTATTTCAACATACAAGACACTACAAAACCAACTGACATAAATGCAAACTAAGTTTGTATATCTAAACTATTTCCATGTAACAAAAATTCCCTTTTTTTTTTCAAACTTAAGATCTTCTCAAGCTGCTTCTGCATGGGAAGTGATCCTCTCCCCCTTACTCTCAGAAGGTCACAAGCCCTCAACAAATCAAGAAAATAAGTCACATGGAGCAAACCCATACTACTAGGAAAGGAGCAGGATATTAAATGGATAGCCAGCTAGGAATTCTACAGGATTACAGCAGTTGTCAATTTTTACAGATTTTCTTCCACAAGTCTACGACTTGTTTTTCACAATTAAGAAGTGCACCTTGGCACTTCAGTGAAGTTTCTCCCCTTGTGATGTAACAAATGCCGCCAAAGAACTCATCAAGGCTCTTCCTACCCTTGACTCTAAAATCTAAACGCTGACGTAAAGTGTATTTATACATCAATACTTCCATTTAGTTTCATCATGAATACCAGCAAAGCATTTGATATCAATGGAGTGTTAAAAGGCATCATTAAAAACATGTGGAGAAGCCCTGTGGAGAAGTACTTGAGGTATGGTTGATGAAAAACTCAACATGAACTGTAAATGTGCATCCCAAGAAGCAACTGCATCCTGCATCTGAAGCAGTACGGCCAGAAGGATAACAGAGGGGAGTCTGCCCCTCTGCTCTGATGAGACCAGCAAAGTTCTGGTGTCCCCAACATAAGAAGGACGTGGCATTGATGGAGTAAGTCCAGAGGAGGCCACATAGTTGACAGGAGACTGGAGCACCTGCCCTGTGAAGACAGGCTGAGAAAGTTGGGGCTGTTGAGCCTGCAGAAGAGAAAGTTGTGAGGAGACCTCGTAGCAACCTTCCAGTGCCTGAAGGGGACCTTCAGGGAAGCCGGAGAGGGATTCCTTCTCAGGAACTGCAGTGATGGGACAAGGAGTAATGGGCACAGACTGAGAAGAAATTTAGGCTGGATATTAGGAAGAAATTCTTTACTGTGAGGGTTGTGAGATACTAGAACTGGTTGCCCAAATAAGCTGTGGATCCCTGGTAGTATTCAAGGCCAGGCTGGATAAGGCCTTGAGCAACCTGGTCAAGCAGGAGGTGTCCCTGCCCATGGCACGGATACCTATTTTATGAATAACAAATATTATTCCACTGATGCATAGGCATGCTATGCATAGTGTTGTTATGTTACTTTCAAATTCTTATGTAAACTATTAACGATCTCTGCTCTTTGCAAATCACGGCCAGAAGGCCCAACACCCTATCCACAATTAAAATCATTTATTGTCTCATGTGTATGTCAATACACGTCTCATGCGTATGTCATAATCTGATCACCATCAGAAACTCATCATTTGTCTATTCAAAGTTTATCAACAGAAAAAACACATTCTACTGCTTGGTGTGGTGACCAAAAGCTTGTGCAATCTTCCCAGTTACAGAAGCTGCTCAAATAAAGGATGTCCCCCAACTTTGTTTTGCCAAACACTCACAGGGACACTCAATGGGCCAGAAACATCCCATGAGCACGCAGTGATGGAAAACTTACAATCTCCAGGTCTCAAGCAGCAGGATAACAGCTCGGTCATGACCTCCAGAATGGCAAGGAACACTGTATGCATGAAGTTTTATACACTTTGAAGAACTGCAAGCAAATTTTAAATCCACTTACAGCAGTCTAGTCAGATCAGCTGGGCATTTCCAATGGCCAGAACACGATGTATGTAACATGAATTCATCGAGGTGATACAAAGTCACACAAACACACTACTGAACCATATGGAAGAATCTCATTCCATCCTATTAATACCACATCCAGAATTTAATCCCCACACAGCCTGGCCCAGAGCCACTGTGTCTGCTTTCCATTACTCATCACCTTCTAACTCTGCATTCAAAGCTGAGCCCAGAACAGCCCACATGCTTCAGCATGGGAAGCACTCTTGCTTCCTGCTGGCAGAGCAACCCCTCACATGGAGTCTGCTGCTCCTGGAAGTTATGGAGGGAGAGTGACCTAACCCACAGGCTACAGGGGATGAAAAAGGAATAAAGATGCTCCATTACTCCCACAGCCACAGTCTCACAAATCTTACCCACAAAGGACTCAGCCATGTGATGACTCCCAGGATAATCACTCCTTGTTTGCTGTCAGTAACAGTACTCTTCGATACTGGAAGTGGTACCTCCTACCACTGCCAGAGAGAATAAGTGTACACTGCAAGGAAAAATCCATCTGTACTGGAACACCATATAGTCCTTTATTTAACACCAAGGAATTTGATTACAATTCCATTATTTCTGAAAATGCATCTTGATTGCATTGCTGTCATTTCAAGAAGCAGTACTGTCGAGGGTCTCAGCACTACAGATTATAAAGTGAGGCACCCATGAAAAACAATCAGTAAACAAACAGTGTATTATCAGTGCAAGTGGGTTATTTTTGATAGGGCTGTTCATATAAATAATACAGTATTTATTGCTACACAAAGTCTGCTCAACTAACACATCCAACATTTCTGGTGCACCTAAATATTTAGATTTTTCTTTATTTTTTTCATTTTTGAGGCTGAAGAGAAACAAGAACACAAAACTTAAAATTAAAGAACAACAATGCAAAACCATTTGGTAATATGACACTGCCATTTTTCAAATTTTACAGCAGGTGGGAAAAAAGTATGTCAGCAATTTCCCAATGTAGTTTTCTGGAAGACTGAGTAGGAACATTACATACAATTGATAAATTCAGAAAAAATACTGTGTTCTAGAAAAAGTAATTTTATACCCTTTACACTGTCTATCATTCATTATGGTTCTTCAGCTAAATTAAAATCTAAAGTTTTAATGGATTTTCTTTTTAAGTCCAGAAACAGAAGACTTTCTTTAGTTTTTGCCATTTTTGTCTTCTACATTGAGTCCCTTCCATAGGTCACAGCCTAAATGCTGCTACTTATGACTTTTTAGATTTTTAGTACTCTTATTCAAGAAATTTCCTGGCAAGAGCTCAAAAAGACAAGCACAATTTTCCTTCCAGAAGTGCTAACTACAGCTCTACATGAAAAAAATAACAATTGGGTTTTTCCCAGGAGAAATACTGCAACAGTAACACACACAAACAATAACAACCAAACTATAAAAACAAACTCCAGATCTGATATAATACAGAACTTGATTTAACTTGAATGACAAATTACAATACATATTTTAACTGTGTATGACAAAATAGAGCATGTTTCAATATAATAAATTAATCCCAACATATTTTAAGATTTTGTTAAGAAGTTTCTATATGGGAATGTCTGGCTACATCCAGTTCAAATAAAAAGAGTACACAGAGCTCAAAAAGTTCTCACTTAAGTAAAGAAAAAATAGCAGCATGCACTGCAGATAGTCTGGTGGAATATTAGAAGAAGATAATGGCAGACAAAACAAGTCACAGCGCAGAAAAAGCATCTACACATTGCAGAGCTGTGGTGAAAAAAATCCCATTTTGCTTTGCCTGCGCACCCAGCTTCTGCTTTACCTGTTACACTGTTTGTATTCTAACCTACAAGTTTTCTCCTCTTTGCTCTTTTGACTCTCTCCCCCAAGGAGAGAGGGAATGAGAGGCTCTGAGATGTGTACTTGCCAAACGGGGTTAAACCATGACAACAAAAAGTAGAAAAGCTTCTCTTAAGTGGAGATGGATCTCATGAAGAGCATCTAAGAACCACAGCGCCAAGCCTGAATGAGTTCAAGAAGTGTTTGGGCCGTGCTTTCAGGGGCATGGTGTGACTCTTGGGGACGGTCCTGTACAGGCCCAGGAGTTGGATTTGATGATCCCTCAGAGTCCCTTTCAACTGAGCTTATTCTGTGATTCTGTAAGATGAAAAACTAAGTCAAGCATCAATTCTCCTAATTTGTTCTATATTGAACAGTACAGATTTAACACTAATGCTTTACATTGGATAAAACAATCTAAATTGATCTGGGAAATGCTGGTTTTAAATTGATGCATGTTGTGTATTGTGCTTTTCATCTTTTGGAGATTACAATGTTTATTCCTGCTGTTTCCGATCTTCAGCAGAAGCCTGTCATTGTTTGCCTATTCCTGAAGACAGCAGTGATACTACCACATTCCCTGATGCCTAAGACCATCAAGTGTATTTTTCAGTAAAAAAGGTGCCAGATGTTTTATCCATCAGCTTAACTGCATTTCCAAGTAATAACTATAACCCGAGGGAAAGTCATGAGAGTGGCATGAGCAAGGGAAAACATTTCATTGTGACAATCCCAGGCTACTGAGACCACTGTCTCTATGCATTTAAACAATACAAGGCTATAAAGTAAAGAGCACTTTCTTAGTCTCCATGCCAAGTATAATTTTGATTTTGCATTGCCATTAAAAACACCAAATTACTAGACAAGTCCACAGCTGCTTCAAAAGCAAGCCTAGAGAGGACTGGTACAGAAGCTGTACTATATTTCCAAACCAATTATTCTGTCAGCTATGCTATTAAGGTTTGTTATCTTCTAATTTTCAAAGTTTTATAAAAAGAGAAGCAGATTGTCAGATAATGTGGTCAATACGTAACCATTAAGACTCTTCTCTACTGAAAAATAAAGTTCATTTTGGCAAATTTCTGAGAACATAAAATATAATTACAAAGTCCATTTCACCACAGTGAGCAATACAACATGACAGAACTTCGTGTTTTTCTCCTTGGCAAGATCTCACATCATCAAGCCCATGCAGTCAAGTTCAAAGCCCAGCCTGATCTGGCAGCACACAGGCCTCTGCCTCTTACAGGGCCACCAGAAGAAGCTTTTGGTAGAACTTCAGGCAGATTTTGTCCTTTAAATGCTGAGAATATCTGGCCATTTAGACTAGAAACTTTCAAAACAAATCCCATCATTTCTCCATTAACACATTCTTATATTTATTTTTTATTACTGTAGTTACACATTCTGTATTTTAAATATATCTTATACATATGCATACATATCCTTACTAATATATACAAAGTATAAAGTTACATTACATACAGATATGTACATAACTTTATACGTAGCTTGGTATATGTTGTTTTAATATTACAGTATTATTTATTAATAGATTATTGTAATATGGCAGTATCACCAATAAAAGGCATTATCAAAAAAAATACCTACTTAAAAAAAAAAAAAGAAAGATTAAAAAAAGTATTTGGAAACACCAATTTTCCTCATTTCGTGTAACTTTTCCATCTGTGATAGAGTTTGTGCAGTTTTTGGAGGCAGAGGCAGGAGTTTCTCTGATGATTTGGCAAAGGAGCAGGGAAAGTATCAGTACCTATAATATTTATTAGCTGCATCTGCTGTAAGTGCTTTTCATAGACTACACGAGCTCAAGACAGTCATTCCAGAAATTTCTCCTACCCTGAAGGGGACACAAACCTTGAGGAACTGCTTGAAATGACGTCTGGTGTTTGAAGCTGACAAGACTCTCTTCTCTTGTCTTTCAGCTGCATGTGTAATAAAAAGCTCAGTGCAAGGAGCCATATCCCACTACACATGTTCTGAATGAGCATTTCACATAGTTCCATCTGTCATTTATCTTGGATGATTATTTAAACTAGATTCTGAGTTATTTGTTCTTTCTGGCTAGATTATGTTTCCAAAATGCTGAGCCACTTGCCAGGAAAAACCATATTCAGTCTGAGTCTACAAGTAAGTGCAATACAGATCTCTCATGCTAACCCAGCAAACCCATTTGGAAAACAGTACAAAACAGCAGCAATGGGAAAACAGTTGCTACTGCTTGCACAGAACAGAGCTTAACTTACAAAAAAAAAAAAAAAAAAGAAAAAAGAAAAAAGAAAAAAAAGGGTAATTACCAATAAGCTCAAAGTTTCTAGGGGAAAAAAAAAAAGGCAAACAGAGCTTCCATCTAAGAAACCAAATAAAAAAGAAACTTTGTAGTATCTATGTTGAAACCATCTACTGCATTTACTGGAGAAAAAGTCTTTCATCACCAGTAAATAAATGATAGTTTATTCTCGAGGCTCTGTGTTAAAAATCAGAATATTATTTTGTGCAATTCTTTCTAATCAATCTATTTTTTTGTTTTCAGGCAAGCTATTTTCTTCTCTGTTTATGTTTGTCCATTAACATAAACAGCCAAAGACTCTCAAGCACTAACCTTTTACTACATTAGCTAAAAGCACAAAGCCATGCAGCTTAACTCACCCCATCTGTCCACAAGTATCAAAGTGCCTAGAAGGAATGTTAGTTAGATTTTATTTAATCACTGAAGTCATATAGCAAGAGTGAATTCAAGGAAAAGGTGACAGATCAGATGAAAGATAGACAGTTAAATTTTAACCTTGACCTCTAAGATTACATTTTACATCATGTTGTTTTAGTATCAATGAAGACACCTGCACAAAGTATCTCCGTGCACAAAGAGAAGGGAATAAATGTAAATATTTTCAAAGCCAGGAACTTAAGGATATAAATGTTTCACATTCAAAAAGCTGAAAAGGATATCATGTATTTAAAGTTGCAAAACAAATGCACATACATAAGTAATATTTAAGGGTATAATTAATTTTAACATCATGGTCCTAGAGATTCCACACTCTCTATACCACGTTCTATTTTAGGCACATAACATGACAATGTGTGTATGTCACTAATGCTGAGAATGATGTTTGTGATATATTTAATATCCCAGTTATTGATTTAGACTACTTGATGGATACCTGATACATACAGTATTTCCATAACACAGTGAAATACAGAATAAAACAAGAGGTAGCTACGGTTACCCTCACTGGCTGCACAAAGGAACAGTTTCAGAAATCCCAAAGCATATTTAAAGAAAAAAGATTGGGATAGGCTGAGCTAGTAATCTAATTGCATATTTATCAATGCTTAAAAAAGGGAACACACACTATTTTCAGAATATTTTGAGACTAATACCCAAAACTCATTCATTGAAGATGAATTTGGGGGCAAGAATGTTACAAGTCATTTAAACTCAGAACCAAACCAATTATAGTACTTCACCAACTTTAAGATGCCCAGTAGAGAGAAAAAATTAATAGGAATATATTCACATGACATACCTGAGTTAGAAGGCACATGCATAAATTATGTTAAGCTGTCTTTCATAGCCATAGACTACAGGTATCTGAATAATTTAATAAAAAAAAAAGACTACCTATTTCCTGTTCAGTAACAGGCAGTATTAAATGAATTTACTTACTGAGTTGACTGCCTTGTCATGAACAAGTTTTTCTTTAGTACTATTTATTGAGATAGTAAATACAGCAGTAAAGATACAGTAGAAAATAAACCATGAAGCTGGCAGAGGGATGGATGCTACCACACACCAGCAAGAGCACTGCCTGCAGCTTGCCTCAGCTGAATAAGGAATCTCTCCAGTGCTGGGCACTGCTGGAAAGGAACACCAGGGGTTCAAAGCACCTTGAATCCAACTGGGGCCTCCTCCACAGGCGGCAAGTCTTGCACAACCTTCATCAGGAAAATTTAAAGGCTCCATCTTGTAGATGGTTCAAGGACACAACCTGAAGATGCAGTAAGAAGACCTTTCCAACCATGCTACAAGCAGAACAGAAATCTGAGGCTGTGCAGGGAGCCACTGCCTGGCTCTGTGCTATGTACTGCCACTCAGAACAGTGTAACACAGCAAGAACAACAATAACCAGCAGCAATGTAAGATGCAAAAAGACAAAAGGACAACATTTTGAGGAAACTGTCTGCTCCTTTAAGGAAGCTGTAAAGCAGGAGATTTGAAAACCCAAAGAAATAAACAAACAATCCTTGTTTAAAGATGCTCCAACCCATAAAGCAATGGCAATTTTCATTATTTTAACATAGCATTGCTTTACTACATAGATTTTAAGAATTAATAATGTAACCATGTGGTCAGGTTCACACAAACTGAATTCCACTGTGAGGCTGCTCTGAGGCCTGCAAGCCACCACTGAGCAGCTTGCTTGATGTAGATTAAAAGCATTTACTTGTAATAATAAGTTTCAAAAGCATGTTAAAATTATGATGCAGACTTACACATGCTTTATTTTACTTAGTGAGCATCCCAGTAATTTTCCATGTGCATCTGCATTCTCCAAAAAATTCTAACAGAATAAAGACTTGAAGATAAACACTTTAAAATATTACTTAGGAGGAAAGAACCTATCCTGGGACTTTTTGCTCCAACAAAAGCAGGCAACCTTTTCCTTTTGATGACTGAGTAAACACAAGAATCTTCTTGTATGTTTCTTAGATTAGACTGCATATATCCCGTCTGGTTTTATTTTAGAACCACATTCCTCCCTCCAGGCGATTCTATACATCATTACAAATCCTTATGCAATTTTATCCCAGATTCTATATTTATCAAGATACCTCATCTTAACAGCCATGCTCTTTCCTCAGCATGAACCAGGCAAAGTTACCCTCACAAAAATTCCCATTCTAACACGATACATCAGTGTCTCACAATTCAAAGCACCAACGTGCAACTTTGTAGGAATCATTATCAATGTATAAGAAATACGCTCTTTTTTTCTATTTGGTGCCTGAATTCAAATTGTACATATTTTTATCTGGCCAAAAATCTTTCACACACACTTATTATGCATAGCTTCCTAAACAACCCTATGTATTACAAAACAAAACAAAAAAAACCAAACCAACCAAACTAAAAATCTTAAATATAGTGAGTAAGTGTGGTCTACAAGCAGTGTAAGCATAACTTAAGTCACAAAGTGATCCTGGTTACTAAGGATGTTTGAAAAAACAATTAGAATCCCAGAGCTATGCATGTCTTCCTTCCACTGCTCTGCAGAAAACAAGTCAGATGATTTAAACAAAATGCTGTTTTGACCTGCATGCAACTGATTACAATTGTTTTGGAAGCACGTGCAGCTTACACGTTTTTTGCCAGAAGTTACCAATCAAGCAAATATACATCAGACAGGTAACATGCTTATAGCAGACATTATTTTGAAAATTTTCTATTGATCTGGGTTGGAAATTTTACCCGAGAAAAAAACCATTCACAAAATACTGGAATTTGCCTAAACCAACTATGTTTCAGCACTCAATTTCTTTGGAGACACAGCGCACATCTCAAAATGTCACCAAAAAACACTGGTAGAATTACAAACCTTTATAAATATTTTTAAAAATCAACTTACAAGTCTGGGAGTCCAGAGATTTCTATTAAACCCCTTATAAAGATACGTTATATTTAATATATGCACTCTCCCTAGATTATCCTATGAGCTCTGTTACTGAGTTCAGCACAGCCCTAGGATTTGTTTATATACTATTTTACCTTTCCACAGCAGCAGAACCAAGGGAGAGTCCCCTGAATAACCTAGTATTTGGAGAATCTTTTACAGTACTCTGATTTCTTTTAAAAAGTGTAAGGCAATGGCTCCAAAATAAATTTTCATAGTGGGTACACATATAGACCTGGAAAACAAATCTAAGCTCTAGTTTTAATCACTCAAAGTTTTCTACTCCCAGTTGCTAAGAATAACTGTTTTCATATTGTGACAAAAAGTTGTCACTCCCATGTGTGTGACGCGAATCACCACTCCCATGTAGTGTGTAGGTAGTGTGACAAACAAAGTCACCACTCCCATTTTTGCTTCTCTTAAGAACCACTGACACTCGAAAAATTATGAAACATTCAATGCAGTTTAAACTGAAAAAATTATTGCAGTCCAAAATAGAATTGTTTCAATAAATGCATTTTAAATATAATTAGATTTTCAGACACTTAAAATATTTACAAATTATCACAAATTTTTTGTTAATTGTTATAAGCACTATCTTAATATTTTCAGTACGCTCAAATACAACATATGTATTTAAGACCTCTAAGACACAAACTGAGTCTCCCCTGATCTGGAATAACTGAAGAAGTTTGCTGATGTAAGGCAGCAGCAGTAGAAAAGGTAAGATAAAGAGAACCAATTAGACTATGACCATGTAACAGAAAGTATTAACAAGAACAGACCCCAAAAATTTCTGTTAGTAGGTTATGATTTCCTCTTTACCTCAGGTAAGCAGCATGAAATATTTAAGTACCAGTTAATGCTACCACAACCCCAAAAACCAGAGTGCTGAAACATGGCAATGTTTATCAGCAGACAAGACTTTGCAGACATAAAGCTTCATATATGTGCTAGTAACAACTCTAGTTAGTCTCATTTGGAAAATGGTGACTTAGTGCAAATTGTGACATGCTGCAGGGATCACAACTTTTCAAGGGCAAATCAAATTATATTCTTTCTGAAGCTAGTGACCTAAACACGGCCATAAAAAACTCAGCAGGGGCAGGATATACTGCCTCTGGTAGCCTGCTGCTTCTCAGAATTTTCTTATCATTTGCAGTTTGTGTGTGTCCAAGATCTAACCTGCAGTCCACTGCAAGGTTCCAAATGTAGTTGGAGTGGGTAATGTTATTACTGCAAACTGCATGCTCTGAGAGCAAAAAAGCACAAGAGACAATATTTCAAGTCTGATCATGGTTACAAACCATATACCATTGTGCCATTTGAACTGCACTACTGAAAAAGAAAAGCAGCCCATATAATATCAATGCAGTGTGCACAGCAGTGTGAACATTTTTGATCTGGCTGTGTTGGTTAGGATAACAGAAGGAACACTTTTAGTGAATGCAACATAAATCCCCATTCTGAGTTACACTGGTAGATCAAAAGGCTCGGGGGGATTTTTCCTTTTTTCCCCTTCCCCCCCCCCCCCCCCCGCCCTTCTTTTTTTCTCCTCTTGATACAAGCTGATTAGCTCATTTTATTAAAAAATGAAAATTGATCTTGTTTTTTTCCAACAAACGCTGTTTTTTTCCAACAAACCCTCTGGTTTGGGTATTGTCAGTATAGCTTCACAGGTAAATAATAAGTGTAGATGGAACCAAAACCTGGTACCTATAAAGAAAAAGTTTCCATAATATTGTGTTCATTTTGCTACAATAATCTTTGTAGAGTTTTACAATCAACACTAAGGACTTACTCCAACATATTATTAGTTATATGTTTCTAAACAGTAGGTCAGCAAATTAAGATAGAGAATGAAAACTTCATAAATCATGAAAGATTACATCTGAGGTATTATTACATTAAAAATAGAACGTTTTATTACTGGGATGTTAACCACTTAATGTACATTGTAAGAACAGGTAAGTGTTAGTGAAAATGTTGACAAAAAACCTGGGCCAAAATTAAAAAAAAAATAACCCTGAACTGATAATCATTGTCAGAATAAACAATTCTATTAAAATAAGTAACCAAAGACACGCCACTACAAAATAAAACAGAAACTATCCATACAACTCACAAAAAGAAAACAGATTATCTGACCCTGAAAGACCTTTGATTCTGCAAAGACTCATATAGGATTATGCTGTGTTAGGATGGATTTCATTTAATCTGAGCAGAAGTCAGAAGTGCCCCTAACCAATATGAGCAGGATTAAACCCATTCCAGCAGGAAGAAAGGACAGGAATTAAAAATAGATTTAAGAAACTAGGTGTCAAAGGTATCAGTCTTTGATTTTAGAATATTCAAAAGCTTTAGAAGAAAGAAATAAAAAAAAAAAAAGTACTAAATTTACAGAACTTTACCTTTGGCATGCTGTTTGCCAGCTTCACTAGAAATTGTTTGTCTGAAATTGCCTGGAACAAGGGAAAACTGAAAAATGTCTGATTACTTTGACAGAGATTAGTTTTAGTGAGAAAAACTAAAAATCTAAATAGAGTTATCAACTTCAACTACTTCACCTAAACAGACAGGAAGTATTTCCAATGAAGTCTTTGTGCAAAGAAGTTACTAATGGTAACTTAGGACAGGAATGAAAATTACATAATGTAATAACATAATAACATAATGTAATGCTGCTGAAAAGCACAAAATCTTATTATATTTGTTCTTTACAGCATGGAGATACATTGTCACTTTCTCAGCTTCACTTTGTCAAATATTTTAAATAATTACAACCTATTTTGCAGCAATTGAATAGTCAAGACTATATTATCGAGGGAAATTGGGAAGCCCTGTACTATAATCTCACTCATTCTCAAGAGCAACCAGTAAACCTTGTTGCTGATACAGAAATATAAACATTTCCACTACATATTCCTTTATAACAAAGATAATGAAAATTACACTGTTTAATTTCAAATACTTGTCTTAACCTGTAATATTTCACACACCATGCTGCCAACATTCCCACTACATAGCATACTACATCAGGAACAAACAGCTCAATATTGTTTGTCAGCACAAGCTCAAGCAAGGCTGGTTAAGATTAGTTACAATGAAAAGGAATAACAGAAAATAAGATTATCCACTATGAGAATGTGTAAAGCATTTTCATATCTCATGATTCCACAATCTCTGAACTGAGAAAAAGATGGGTTCAAAATATATAATAAAGGTGACTACCTGTTCCAACACTGTTTCACTTTGGGCTATTTTCTATCAATCAGAAGTCACAAGTAGCATCTAAACTGCTTAAAAGACCTGCAGCATGCCTCTGGCTCTATCACTGCTGCTCATAGCTTTCACAATCCTCCTGCAGCACTATGCGCTGCATGGTAATTTCTTGGGTAGATTTAAAAAGCTCAGTACACTACCTGTAGTAATATGGAGTACAATACATATGGAGAATTAGCTTCCCCAAAAATCATTTTATGGGGAAACTGAAAAGTTTGAATTGAATAAACATTTGAAGAGTCCAGCAATTTACAATCTCCAAAACCAAAGCAGTAAAGTAAGTCCTAGACTTTTGAACTTCCTCTTGAGAGTTATTAAAAGTGTACACATAGGACTGTCCATGCATTACAAGGAAGCTACAAGAAGACATCAGCACCAGACTCAGACCTCTTCACTCAACACCCTTTAAAAGTGATTACTTCCCACATCTAACATTTTATATATATGCCTACACACGCATCTACTTAAGCAAGAGTTCCATGCATATATGAAATTGGTCTCAATGACAGGACTTTTAAAATGCAATGCTGCTTAAAAACCTCACATAATTAAAAGAACAACAAGGAGATACATTTTCAGTAGGATATCTGCTGAGTAATGGATGCTTTCCTTGCTAGGAGATGGATACAGAAAATTAAAGTTTGAACATGTGCTGTCCGAAGTTTTAACACGTCCAAGGATAAGGACTACTAGACAATCTATTTAGGAAAATGCCTACTAATAAAAATTGAGTTTTCTACGAATATGTAACTTAGGTATTTTCCACAATGAAGAATACAATATTAAAAAAGTATTAAAAAAGTAATTATTTGTTCTTGACTCGGGAATAAAGGTTGTTCTCAAGAAAAAAGGCTGCTATTTATCTGCTTGTAGTTCAGCCTTTTTAATCACAGCTCAGAGATAAGACATCAAAGCATACAAAGTGTTGAATACTTCCAAAAATTCTTAGATATAAGTAGATGAATGGCACTGCAAGCATAGACTGACCTCTTCCCCCACCACACCTAAACCCTCTGGCCTACAAAGCATTTAGCTCTTCCAGCTTTGAAATAACACACCTGTAATTGACAGTAACTTCTTATCTGAAGGAAGAACAGGAAAAAGCTCACTGCCTCCATGAAAATGATAAAGTCGGGAAATTGTGTACAAAGATTATTTCATAAACAGTAATGATCTGTCCCTGAGCACCCTTCTGAGAGTGTCCTGATGCTCCAAGGCAAACCACATTTCAGTATCCAGGGCACACATTTTGGACATAGTAAGAGGAAATAAGTCTGTATAATGCATTTCAGACAAAGTATGAATTATGAAAGTACTACTTCCGTGAAATATATATATATATATATATATATATATATATATAATTTTTTTTTTTAAGAGACAAAAACGTGCATGACTAACAGCACCGGACATGCAGATCGTGGAAGTTTCCCCTGAAAGTTACCAGCAAAGCGCGGAGCTCACTACAGGCCGTGTGTCTGTGCAAAGCACACATGTCCACCGTTCATCACGACCAGGGCTGTCAGGGGCAGAGGAGAAACGCTCCGTGCTGAGGCAAACGCTGCCTTCTCCCGCTGCGGAGAACGGCGGAGTCCCCGCCGCTGAGGGGAGGCTGCTCAGCGGTAAGTGGCACGCTGCTGAAGCCAAGGGGGCCGGGGACGCTCATTACCTGCCACACCACCGGCGTCAGGAGGGCTCCCGCAGCCAAGTCCCGCCTCACCACCGGGTCTGACCACCGCGGACCCCGACCCGTCCGCGGGCCGCTCACAGCCGCCCCGGCTCCCCGCGCCCGCCCAGCCCTGCCCTGCCCGCCGCCGGGAGCGGGGATGCTGCTGCCTTACCTGAGCCAGGACCGTCGGGAACACGCGCGGCCGCCCGCTGTAACACGCCGCCAGGCAGCCTCCCCCGACCAGAGCAGCGGCGGCGGCGGCCCCCCATGCGGACGCTCCACGCCGCCGCCATCTTCCCGGAAAGCGCCGCGGCCGCAGCGCCCCGCATGCGCAGTGCCGGGCCTGAGGCCGCGGGGCGGGGGCAGGCCCGGCCCAGTCCCGCCGGGATCGCCCTGGGCCGGCTCCGCCAGCGGGAGCGACGCCACCCGCACTACCGGAGGGGACGGAGCTGGCAGAGAGGTAACCTGAAAGGAGGGTGTAGCCAGGCGGGGGTTGGCTCTTCTCCCAGGCAACGAACGACAGACAGCACGAAAGGACATAGTCCCAAGCTGCGCCAGGGGAGGTTTAGGTTGGGCATTAGGAGGAATTTCTTCACAGCAAGGGTGGTTAGATGTTGGAATGGGCTGCCCAGAGAGGTGGTGGTCTTTAAGGAAAGACTAGACGTGGCACTCACTGCTATGGTCTGGTTGACGTGGCAGTGTTGGGCCACAGGTTGGATTCGATGATCCTAGAAGGCTTTTCCAACCTAGCTGGTGTCCTGTTTCTGTAACGCAGGCGGGTGCGCCCGCTCCCTCCGTCCCGGGCCGGGGAGCCCCCATGTGAGGGCAGGCGGCAGGGCCCCCTTCCAGGCGGCTTCCTGGTGGGGATGGAAGGCGGCCAGGGCAGCGGCCAGGTGTGGGGTTGTGCCAGGGGAGGGGGCACGGAAGGCCTGGCTGTGCAGCAGGGAGTGAAAAGTGGCGATGCTTGCAGCGGTCCTGCGGCCCCAGGGTGCCCCGGCCACCCCCGTGTGTCTGCCAGAGCTCAGCTTCGCCTCGCTCCCTGGTGTGACTCTTCTTCCAGAGCTGACTCCCACTGCTGAGAGCGTGAGGAGCAATGGGCCACCGGCGGGGCTGGAGGTACTGCGGGAAGCCCGGGGTACTGAGCAAGGCAGGTTAGGTGAGCTTCCACAAGCAGGGCTGACCCGGCGCTGATGATTTCCTAGCGTTGATGACCCATATGGATGTGTTGCTCAGTGTGTGATCCAGATCAGAAACAACAAAAGCGTGAGCAAGTTTAGAATATCCTCCTCAAGGGCAGAGTAGAGTTTCTCGTGAAATACAGATGACAGAAGATGAGTTACAGAAATTGTTGTGGCAGAGGTGTTAGCTGAAAAGCATTACAGAATTATTTGGTTGGCTGTAGCGCTTGTGCCAAAGGACGACTGCTCACCAATGCTTCAGAGTGCTTTTTTTTCCTCACTGCCATAGTTTTAACAAAGCTCTCTAGGTCTTGGTTGATTACATTCAAACATTAGTTAGTTGATCACATTCAAAAATTGGGCCATCTGAGAGTTAATGGCGAGGTCATATGAAGTAAATCAGAGAGTAAGTTAAATGTCATTTATATGTTGGCAGTACCGGTATCCTTGTTATCAGACTAGTTCACCTAGTGACTCCATGTGAATGCGGAGAAAGACTGCTGAGAGAAAAGCTGCATGCAATTTTCTATTACTTTGGTCTTCGGTTGAGGGCCTTCAGAAGGTACTCAGTCTGTTTTAGCAAACTGTATCTTCCAGCTCTTTCTGATATGACAGACAGTGCTGTGTTGTCAACATTATAAATGTTCTGGTATGGGCTCTGAAACATGGAAATGCTTTTTTGCCCTCTATCCATTGAGTAAAGGTGATCATCCATCACTGCCATCAAAGTAATTTTACTTCACTCTCCTTCCCTGACCTGAATTCAGAGTAATGAATTCAGTTTCATACAGCATCATTTCAGTCATTTAACTAATGGCATTTCAGAATTTATCCAGTTGTCTTGTGGCATGTGTTGTTCACTGAGTGTCGTTCTGTGAAGTGTTTGAGACATCTTCAAGAATCTCACGACTCAAGTCCTTAACAGGATACAAACCTTTCAAAAACACCTTCTCTGGGGAACACATATGACTGACTGCTCATTGCAAAATCACTGAGGAGTGCAACATGCAGGATGAATGGTTTCCATCTGCACGTGCTAATGTACATTGCAAAAGCTTTTTCCTTTTCCCAGAGACCTAGAAACTAACTCATATGGGAAAAGCCTTTTTAATCCCAATGTAAAACATAGGAGTGAAATCTGTCAATTGTTAAACACACTGGAAAATCCCACTTATTCTGTAAAATTTGCAGGAAATTCCTATTGCCTATCTCTGTTTCCCTCTAGACAGACAAAATATTTTCTGTCCCAATCTTACAGTTTGACACATAGTATTTTTGCAAACACCTTAAAAGGACTTTACTTTCTGTGTAAGCCAATAGCAAGCACTTCATGAGTGCTGGCAACATCTTAGAAATATCTTGTAAAGGATGGCTGAGAGATTTGATTTCTGAATGCCAGATCCCTTGATGTTGAATACACGACCACAGCAAAGGCAAGGAGGTTTAATTCGTTGTTCTGACAGGCATTTTCAGTTTCTCTTTAAGTAAAAACAAATAAGTAGGTCATTTGTCTTTCCTCAGATGACATTCCTGCCTGGAACAGATACAGCTGCAGTGTGAATGGAGAGCTATCCTCATATGGCTGGGAGCACGCAATGCTGATGGGCGAGTTAAGTGTCCTCAGCCACCCCTTCTCTCCTGCAGTAAATTCACCGCGTGGGCACAGGCTCCTGGAATACAAATCTGCCGCTGCTGCTCACAGCTGTGCTGCTGTCACTGTGCTGATACAGTTTTGAGTGCTAGAACACACGCCTTAAACTGCTAGAAAACTCCTGGTGAGTCAGAGCCCTGTTGCACCCCATGCAGTATCACTGCAGGGTGGTTTATGACAGAAAGCAAAGATCTCTGTGCTCTGTAGAAATGATGCTGACAGTCTGGTAAATATAATAAAACTTTCACCAGACAAAAGGAGTTATGTGGTGACAAATGTCATCAGCTACCGTATGCTACACCACTAAAATGTTACCTCCCTTTGCTGTCCTGCTCAGTTTGCTCTTCCATGCTCTTGTAAGCATAAATCATTACATTTAGCAAGATGTCATACCTGCTCTTTTAAAAAATGCTTTCTGTGTGGTGACATCACACTTTGTACTAGAGGTGTTTGCATTGCTGAAAATTTGAAAAAGCAAATGAAAATACTAATAAAATGTTGTCTGAAATGTTTAAAATGTAATTTTTCTTTAAGATTTGAGGTCCCACTGAATAATTATGTAACAATGCTTAAATGCAGTCTTTTCTTAGTCTTTCATTAGGCATAATGAATATAATGTAAAGTCACATCAAAAGACAAAAAACACACCACCGTGAAACGAAACCCTTGTGAGTCCTGTCATTCTTAGGAAATCATGTTTGGCAGAAACTTATTTCTTTTAAGTTTCATTACAAAGTAAAAAAAAAAAAAAAAGTAAACATGTATCTCCTTATGCCTGAAGGTCTGAAGGTCAACTTCCATGTCTCAGTGTCTTTTAAGAGCGTTAGGCCAAGTTCCAAGAGGGATTCACTCTCTACTAGAACTCCAATCCCCTCAAGAGCATTAGGCTTAGTGCCAGCATTCATTTACTCTTGGAACAGCTTAAATTAACTCCTGTTACATTCTGTCTAAACCCTTTCTTACAGAGTAAGAGTTGAGAGCTGGATTCAGTCGGTTAGTCTGAAGGCCACCCATCATGCTTGTCTGTCTTCCCAGACTTAAAATGCTGCATAAACTGGATTGGGGAAGGCAGTGATCAGCTGTTTCTAAGTTGAGGGGGAAAGCTGGCAAGCATCTTTTGTATACATGTCCCCATTTCACGAGAAATAGCGTGGGGGTTGGTCTGACTTATTTAACATAAGTAGATATGACAGTAAGCTCCATCCAAATGTGAGATTTCAGTAGGCTGTACAGTGTGCTAACTGTATTTTGATACTTTCCTGGCAGAGCTGAACAGACAAGCTAATCAAAAGACAACAAATATCACTGCTTGGCTTTATAAGTCAAGAACTGGATTGTAAGATTATATTTTGCCCAATGTCAGACAGAAGATTGAAATGGAAGGTCTCACAAAGCCAGACCTTTAGCCTATTCAAACTTACATGCTCTCTTAAGAATATCATTTCTGTTTTACTTTAGCAAACATGAGAACAGTTTATTTGCCTATGAGTATAAGGCAAACACTCTGAAGCAGGTAAGGATGTAAGCACAAGGAAGACAAGTCTTCCGAAAAGTGATAACGAAGTGTTCTTAGCACACTTAGAAAAGTACAGGGTGATTGGCAGAACTGGACAGTCATTAACGTTGGCCAGGTGATACCTTGGTCTCTGTCCAGAGGCTCAAAAGTCCTGTACCAATGTCTTTGTGGTGAAGGCTGGAACTTGACTTCAGGGATTTCCAAAGCTGCTTTGTATGACTGTTATTCATAGAATAGTTGGAACCTTTCAAGGTCATCTAGTCCACCTTCCTCCAATGAGCAGAAACATCTTCAGCTAGGTCAGGTTGCTCAGAGCCCTGTTCAACCTATTTTCATAATTTCTATCCATCCTTCCTCCACAAGAAAAAAAGAAAGCAAAACCAAAGAACAGAGGAGAGATTACTTTCAAGGAATCTGAATTGCCTTCCTCCAATGAAAATATTTTAAGCTGTTAGTTTACAAAAGTCCAGTTGTTTTGTATGCTTTGGAGATGATGGAAATGGAACTAATTACTAGACAGTCAACATACATCCACTAGTAGATCTGAAAATAAATGTGAGCATTTTGTGGCTAAATAACACTATTCAGCTCATAAATAAGAGTTCACAGCAATCTTTGCAGTTAGGAGTTACACTATAAATATAGCTTATCTTCAAATATTTTCAACTTGCTAAAGTTACTTGAAAGCTTATCATGATAGAGTCCATTTAAAAGGAAAAGAATTAAAATTTATCTAAGATATGTGTCCCCAAATACCTCTCATAGCATTCATTTATACTGACCTCTCTAACACACTGTCTTCCCACACTCTTTGTATGTAGTTAGCTGAAAAACATTGCTGGTGTATGTAACAAGTTCCCTCAAGCTTCAGAATTACTTTTTTAAAGTGAAGTTGAAAATCAGAGAAAAAAAGTTGAAAACAAAATTCTTACTTAAAAAAAATTAATTTGAGAATAGAAAATAACAGTAATGAAATTGGAAAGATTTTAAAATGCAGTTTCTAAGTTGGCAGTGACCTTTTTGTGATAAATATTTGATTTATTAAAGAAATGGTACACAGACTGTTTAAAAGCTAATGTGAATACAAAAGGCAGATCAAAACTGTAACTTTTTTGTGAAGGAATATCCATTTTTTGAATTTGAAAAGTTTATTTGCTATTACTTTCCAAGTAAGGCTATAGGTCTCAGTTCTTTGACAAGTTCCATATATTTTACCTAATTTTAAGTATTTTGAAAACTTCTGTGGTCTGAAGCAAGACTACTTTGACTGCACAAAATTAATTGTATATATAAATCTTTGAAGATTGGAGACTTTCTTGCAATTAGATGAGAACTGTAGTTCAACTGCTGTTTTATCTTCTAATGATAAGATCCCATGGCACTTTTGCAATAATAATAGAGGTCCCATGAAAATATTTTAAGTAATGGAATTACATTACGTGTTTTAGTGGTTATATTTTCCTCATGTTTTCAGCTGAATAAGTTATCCTTCATTTTTCTTCCCTTGCAAACATTCTTCTGCAATGCTGCTAGCACTGATTAAAAAGAGAGACCTATATCTAACTGAAATCCTGTCATTTTGACCTTTAATCTGTATTTTTATATACATACAAAAATATATGCACATTTATATATGTATTTTGCCTATAATATATTAATCATAGGATTTCCTGAAATCTTATTACCAGTGCTTCCTATGTAAATATAGAATTGTGTTGCTGGGACTTTGCTCTATTTCAGGGAGTCTTTATTCTCTTTTCTTTCATTCTCTGAAATCAATGTGAGCATTGCAATCAATTTTAATTATACCAGTATTTCACCCTGAGTTTTACAGGAAGAGTTGGCAGCAATAACTATAGTTAAGATTGCTTAAGTCTTTCTGCTGTATAGATTCTGTACTTAAAAAGAGAGAGGGATAGAAACTATATATAAGGGTACAATAAAACATGTCAAGATTAGCAAAGTTAATTTTATCTGTGTTACCTGAAAAACCAGAAGGATTTATTAGGGGCTCTGACTTTATGTTTTTAAATGCAATGTTACTGAGACTGATATAATTTAAAATAACTATTATTATGTAGTTCAAAAAATACTATAAAGATGGCAAGGCATTACTTCACAGTATTACCAAAGAAACAATTATAGAATTATCAGTATTGTAACCTGTAAAATATTTTTAAAATATGTGTTTTCTGGAAATGTTGAAGTAGAAGCAGCATATATATTTATTTCTTGTTTCTTTTCGCAGACCACAGTCTAAAGCAACTATTAATAACATCTTGCACTGCTACTGTGATTTATTAATGAAAGTTACTTTAATTATCACATCCTTAATGCTACTGAAAATGGTGAAGTATATATAATTATTTCTGTTAAAAAGAAAGGAATAATAAAACTCTAAATTACTGTTTTCTGTAATGTGTTCCATTATTTCAAATGGTGTTTTCTTCTTTTGGTCACAGTACTATTTATGAGCTGTGATTGCACCTATTTTTGTATAAGCGCCCATTTTTGTATAAGCAGGGGAAAGGTATGATTATTTTCCATGTATGTGTTTAGTTGGTTAGTATTATCTAACCTAATAGAATGAGTGTATGATAGACACACAGCTTCACTATAGAAGATTCTGTGATCCTTTCATAAAAAAGTTGCAAGTCCTTATATGAAGTTCATTGTAGTCAGCAGAATCTTTTTCCATAGGTGTCTGCATTTGGCACTTGCAGAGCTGACAAACAGCTTTACTATTTGTGTGAATATTGTGGGCAGTCTTGATACAGTTGCAGGTGAGGGATCCTCAGTCTGTAGCTGCATCAAAGCTGCTGTTGGATCCACTGACAAAGGCACAGTAATAATGGCACTAACAAAAATCCCTGTCAAAGCTTTGGATAAAGTTGACAGTCCCCATTTGGCAGTAGTCAGGCAGGAGCTGTTTTGCTGAGTACATCCAGAGAGGATTTCCAAGCCATTACATAACCTTTTTCTAGAGAAGGGAAAGGTCTTGAGAGGACTTGAAGGAGTTGGTATTCTGGAATATGTGAATTGCATGTGTCCAAGAAGGCATAAGCTATACTAAGAGCAAAAAGTTGAGATACACAGACTGTCTCATGTTCACAAGGCTTAGGGAATCTCCTGCTCACATGGCATTTATATTGCTTATGGATCTCATGTTCCTGCTGCTTAGGTGTAGACTCTCTGTGGCTGGTCTATAACGGAGAGATTTAGTTGAAGTAGTCCAGAGGATCCACAGCAAATCATCCATAACCTAATTTCTGAGGAACAGAAGAGACTGGTGGGACTAAAGCAGGCACAAGGAGGTTTGTGTAAAAGGCCAGAGGTGTGTAAGACATGGAAAAGTTTCATCCTACTAGAAAGAAATGTCTACATATAGGTGTCTGTATCTGAATTTATCACCTTATGCTCTTGTTAATGGGGTATTCTTCTTTGGCATGAGATGTCTCATCCCGAGATAATTGTTGAAGTGGCTCAGTTGAATCTCAAGCAAAAAAATACTCATATCAGTCTCTCTGACTGTAAGGGGAACAGGGATAATTTTTGTGTAGCTGTAAATGTCTACACTATAAACTGCTTTTCTTTACTGTGTCTAGTTGCTGCAGAGATTTTTGGAAAGAAACTCTTGCAGATCTGGATATCAAACTTGCTAGGCACATATGCTGTCAGAGTTGGCAACAAATGAGATAGTCAGACAGAGTTTGATTATGGGGTGCCATCCTGATGGCAGATGAAAGCAGGGATGTGTTACTTCAAGGTGTAACTGAGGGAAGAATGTTGCATGGGAAATGTTGTGATACCTCATTCGCTCCCTGTGTACTAACTTGTAGGCTTATGAACATCTGTATTTGGGAGCACTGGAGTTTATGTCTTTTTTGTGTCTTGACTTGCATGAAAAATATATGTATCCTCTGTCAGTTCAAACATTACTGCTATCATTTGCTGCAGAAAAAGTTTGGAGAGAGCTCACAAAGGTACATTATCCAGTGTTCCAGAGGATGCCTGCCTACTTGCCTGTGGTAGTTGAAGGCATTTAGCAGTGCTCAGCCTACCATGCTAGATTGCCCCTGAGTTTAGGTGGGTGGAGTTCTGTGAGAAGGGAGGCGGTGACTGATGACAGCAAGCTATTTATTGTTCTTCACAGCAGCACCATTTTCACTCAGAGGACCTTAGGTCAGTCAGGAGCCTCCCACTCCATAAGCCCTGAGAAGCTCCAGGAGGCTGACACCAGTGAAGCATTGAGGACCAGAAGAGTCTGTGGGTAACCTGCTGGAAACCAGGAACTATCTGTGGTGTGACCTTACCCCAAATCTACCCGTAACAGTGGTCTGTCAGTGCTGGTGACATCTCAGAACCCAAAGAGCTCACTGCTCTTGTCAGACCTGGATGGATGAAGTGAAAAGCAAGTTCAAGGAATAAGTACTGCATTATTACATTGAATAAATAGTAGGCAGCCGTTTTTGTTGCAGATAAAGTAGGATCTAAATTACTTAACACCCATGGAATCTCTTTTTTCTTTTTCTCCTTTTGGTGTACTCTCCTCCTCAATCTCTTTTCATATAATCTCTGTTTTATTATATGTAATACTGGTAAATTCAGCAGCTAGGTTTACTTGCTGATTGCCAGAAACCCAGCTGCCACTGGAAGTTGGGAAGGTACCAGAATCCCTGCAGGGAGAGCAACAGGGGACTCTGCTGCTCTGAAAGGTCAGGGTACCTTATCAAGACCTAGGTATTACAGCATCTGTGGAGGGTCACTAGAGGTTGATTACCTTATTTTTTTTTGTACCATGGAACACATTAGGCTGGAATGACTTATCTAAAATCTTATAACAAGGCAGTGACAGAGCTGGAAATAACCCAGATGCAGGTGCTATTTGTAACATATTTTCCGCAAACATCACTTTATTTGGACAGGTTTTGGTCCAAATTTTGCAAATTTCAAAAAATAAAATAAAAATTTCTGCATTACCAAACTTTTGTTGTCCACATTTGATTTTAAATCCAAGGATGTCTTCTGATGTTAGTACTCATCACTTTTTTACATCCACCTTACATGTAGTTTTTAAATTTTCCTAGCTATAACTCTACTGATTCTAAGTTGTTGTAACCTACATTCTGAAGAAATAGGACAGACTATGGTCCAATAAAAGCAAGTAACATGAAGATGTAAGAAAAAATGTCTAAAGCATGGTGGGAACCACTACCATTAACTTTATGCCTTATTTAGGGCACCTAATTCTAATTCTTTTGTATGTAGTGATACCAGTTTAAAATCCCTTACATTCCCTAAGACTGAGACAATCTCTAAGATTTTAGGATGCTTGAAGAAACTAGCAAAACTATTCCAGGCTTCTGTCCAGAACTTATCTTTTGTACTTCTACTTACATTTGATGGCCTAAAACTTAATCTGCCTTATTCATCATCTTCATCCCCTATCCTTAGAAACAGCTTAGCCAGAACAAATAGTGAATGTTCTACAGAAATGGGTTTAGACATTAAAATAATCTGTCCTGTCTTTTCCTGTGCATCTGGAGTTACAGTACTGTACTATACAAAACACAACTCTATTGTCATAGAGGTAATAAATAATACTGTGTGTTAGGCTTGTGGATACAAAGTGAGGGTTTATGCTGTCCTCTAGCAAATCAGAGAATGCTAAAATGTTTACTCACAAAAGATGTCTTGTCTCGTTTCTCCATACCTGATCTTACATCAGCAGTTATGAAAGTAAAAATTACTTCTGTGGTTTTACACAAAAAGAGAAATTCTGCAAGAGCAAATTTAATGCAATTTTGACCACTTTGTAGTCCTTAGAATCTGCCACATTTTCCTCACCGCTCAAATTATTTTAAATTATAAGTAGTTTTGCAAAGCTATTAGCATTATTTTCTCAGCTCACCCAAAGTTTTTGCAAGACTTATTATCTATGATGAATCACATCTTTTATTCATATAGTTATTAATGCATTAAAGCTGTCAGGTATAATTTGCTGCTTTTTCTCCTTTAGATTCAGCATGGTTTCTGAAAATAAGCTAATTTAATAACTAGGGAATCTAAGTTATAATCAAATTTATTATATTTACCAGACTTGAATTTCAGATGGGATAACATTAAAAATGTGCTTCTAGAGGAAAGAACAGAATTGCCAGTGGGCATTGAATTTGCAGCCTGAAAAATATCTAAAAATGTTGTGATCCAGGGTGTTATGATGATGAGAGGAGGAAGAGGAGGTCTGTTTATCTGTAGTTTTTACATGTCACAAACTGGAATGAAGGTTAGAACCCCAGGCCAAAGCTTCAATTTAGGGGAAAGAGTGTTTTCTTTTTAGATTATCCAGTGACTTAGAGTGTACCTTTACAACATAGCCCTGCAACTCTGCCTACAAATCTCTAAATTTCTGTTAGAAAGGACGTGCTGTTCATGTGCTTGTATGAGCACTTGCCACTGTACATGGCGTACAAGACGTAATCCCATGAATTCTGCATCCACCAAATTTCTGCTGAATTCTGGATGAGGTTTGTGCTTGGAAGGCTTCTGGATCAAGGTTTATGTCAGGAAGTGCTGAGTGGAAGGCCTGCTCAAAACCAATCCAAAAGAAACACAAAAAATGAAGTCTTTTCTTGTAGCTCATGTTAGTCTCCTCTGAGTCTTGGTCCTCCAGTCGTCTTAACCAAGTTTGTGGTACAGATTGTGTTTTATTTATTGATATATGTTAAGACAGCCTCTTATTTTGGGATTGTATTAGTTGCATTTGTATTGTGGAGATTTCTAATTCCCAAAGGAATCTTTGCTTTTTGTCTTTGTGTACGCAATTTAAACTGAAGCAGAGGTTTTGTTTTTTTTTTTTCCCAGGGACTTCTACAGACTTTCAAATATTTAAAATCTGAAATTATGTTTCTTAATGGTTTGTCATCTGTTAAAGACTGCTGTCTGTACTAAAACAGGCAAAAGAGTTAAACGAGGATAAAAAAGAAGTGTTCCAGAGAACCAGTATATCATGGAGTGTTCCTCTCCTGGAGGTACATTGCCACTTAGAAATCACTGTGAATAATGGTCACACAAATACAAGGAAAGACAATTTTAAAAAATGACTGAAATTTTGCTTAATGTTGAAAAGCTTAATTAAGGAAGAGCTTGAGGCTTCAGCATTTCTATTTATCATTTTCTGCAAAGGGGATTTTCTCTGTGTGGATGTGGTACACTATTGGCATAACACAGTAAGTCAGCTGTTCATCTGGCTCTGTTGTAGTTCTAACCCTCCACAGCTGAGAATGCTCATGTCACGAGTGGGAGGAGGAGAATATTAGCCTCTGGCTAATTCAGATGTCTGTGCTATGATGCAGAGCCCTTGGTGCTGAAGGCAGTTTTGACCAAGAGGTTATGGCACAGAGGCCATAGCTGGTATGAAGATACAAGGTCTTGCTGTAGAATTCCGTATTCTTTCAGTCTTTGTTTTACACACAGTTCTTTGAGGAGTCTCACAGTTTGAAGATGACAAATTTAGTAAAAAAAGTTGAAGAGGATCTTATTGTTGCAGAAGAAGAGCTAAATGAACTTTTAGTAGAAAGGTAGGAACACGATGAAATGTCATAATACCCACTGCAAAGTTTCTGGGTATTATTCTTAAGAGCAAATGCTAGAATTTTGTGCTAAATGCTCAGTGATTCA
Organism: Onychostruthus taczanowskii; assembly: GCF_017590055.1. NCBI lineage: Eukaryota > Metazoa > Chordata > Aves > Passeriformes > Passeridae > Onychostruthus > Onychostruthus taczanowskii. The sequence goes on along the minus strand of NW_024502569.1, from coordinate 5,716,172 downwards.
GAGCTTGAGGACACAGTGCATGAGTAAGTATTTCTTGCCTTAGTCATCAAACAGCCACATTAAAGCATGACTAAGAAGGAAGACAAGGCAGCAGTGAAATGTGGAGATGATGAGATAGCTCCATACTGATAGCAGAACTGGAGATGAGATCAAAGATGATTGAATTGAGTTGAATGCACCTTGCTCAAAAAGTAAAGAAGCAGGGAAGGGTAAGAACCTTTCAATAGTTATAAGCAATCAGAGGGAGAAAACAGACCCCAGAAGACAAGATGTAAAAACAGCTCACGTGACACGGTAATCTCATAGCTTATGCTGTCAGCAAAAAGAGATTGGATGAGTTTCTGCAGACTCAACAGTACTTGCCATGCAGAGGCAGTCAGTACTATTGAAATGCTGAAACTGATGGGAACCAGCTAGGCTGTCGTGACTGGGAACAGACGTCCTCCAAAGAGCATGAGACAGCATTCTGCAGCGTGAGAAATCCTTGCCTGTCAGTCTAAACTGCTGGCTTGCTTAGTGGACTGGGACCTGTATCTTTCATGAGCTAGGAATTTTGCCTTTTTCTTCATTACTGTCTGTAGATACCTAGTTTGGTTCTCAGTGAAGATGGAACAGTCTTTTTTTTTTTCTTTTTTTTTCTTTTTTTTGTAAATGCAGCCTAATGGATATTAATTTTCAGCAGTTACATGTATTCTAAATATCAGCATGAGGAGGAGCGAGGGTGCCTGCATTTGTGAATATATTCAAGAAGGAGTACAATGTTGGGAGCTTTTCCTCTCCAGCTCAGTGTGAATTAATGTTTTGTAATGTTCTGGGCATATCTGACCCCAAGTTGAGCTGTTTATATTCCCCCTTGGAGAAACGCTGCTTAAGTTCATGCAGTTCTATACCATCAAGCAGTTGAAACTTGAACCACTTGCGTGAATCTTGCCTCAGGAGCTTTGAGGTTGCTGCTGAATATTTTTGGCCTGTGGACAGAGGTAGGATTTGCATTAGCAGCCTCTCAAGGGTGGCTGAAGTCTTGAGGGTCAAAGCAGCCACAATTAGCCCTAAGTCTCTGAACACACAATAGCTCTGAGCTCTATGTCTGTGCTGCCCATCTAAAAAGTAGGGGAGGAGTCAGACCATTCTGTGTTTAATGGGAAAAGGAGTAAAGACTGTGATCTCCATTCTTAAATGCTGTTTAAAGATGTAAAAATGATCAAATTTTACCTTCTACTCAGGAATAGCTTATCTAAGGACTTGAAAGGAATTGCTGGGAAGGCCAGTTACAGGCAGAATTTAGTATTGAGCTTTGTCTCATGGTGTATATTGCATGCTGTCATGTTGCCTGCACCAGCTTTTCTCCTCAGTTTGCTTAAGAATCATGTGAATGAAAAGGTACCAAGAATTAAAAAGTACTATGCCTATTAGCCTTCTTGGCAGCTCGTGTCTGTGGCTACCCAAATACTCTAAAGCAAAGATCATAGCTGCATATCCATGAAATAGGAAATCTTTTGTGATGTCTGTGTATCCTATGAAATAGGAAACCTGTAGTGATTAGTCTGGGTTGACATAATTTTCAGAAGGGCTGATGTGGTATGAAGTGGTATAGAGTAAATTTTAAATGAAAAAAGTGCCACATATTAATGGAAGTGTGATCTCACTACAAAAGGATGAGGCCAGGAATTTTAAACAGTGGGAGCTTAACCTCAGGCACTGAAATCCTTATCCTTACTTAGGACATAAGTAATTAAATAGTTAAAGACAGGAGTCACAACAACCTCATACAACACTATAGACTTGGGGCAGAGTGCCTGGAAAGCTGCCTGTTGGAAAAGGACCGGGGGTGCTGGTCGACAGCAGCTGAACGTGATCCAGGGTGTGCCCAGGTGGCCAAGAAGGCCGATGGCATCCTGGCCTGGATCAGCCCTGGTGTGGCAGCAGGAGCAGGGCAGTGACCGTCCCCCTGTACTCAGCACTGCTGAGGCCACAGCTCCAATCCTGTGCTCAGCTCTGGGCCCCTCACTGCAGGAAAGACATTGAGGGGCTGGAGCGTGTCCAGGGAAGGGCAACGGAGCTGGGGAAGGGTCTGGAGCACAAGTGCTGTGAGGAGCAGCTGAGGTTTTTTCACCTGGAGAAAATGAGGCTCAGGGGGACCTTATCCCTCTCTGCAGCTGCCTGAAAGGAGGCTGTAGCCAGGTGGGGGTCAGGCTCTTCTCCCAGGTAACGAGTGTTAAGGTGAAAGAGAACCGCCTCAAGTTGTTCTGGAGTAGGTTTAGAGTGGATATTAGAAAAAATTTCTTCTTGGAAAGGGTTGTCAATCATTGGAACAGGCTGCCCCGGGACGTTGTGGAGTCACCATCCCTGGAGGTATTTAAAAGTCATTGTAGATGTGGTGCTTAGGGACATGGTTTAGTGGTGGTGGACAGTGCTGGGTTAATGGTTGGATTCAATGATCTTAGGGTTCTTTTCCAATCTAAACAATTCTATGATTCTGTGAAGAGATCTTAATGAACCTAATTTTCTCCAAGTATTTCCTGCAGTTACTGAGCACTCATGTAAGGCATCTTCAGAGGTTTTGAATGTAATTGGCCAAAAAGAGACACCAATGAACAGTTCTGAGAATCTTAGCCCTTCAGTCTTAATTTAGGCTCTGATTTTTGAATATTTGCTCTCATAAATGCATAATTTAAAGTTATTTCAGTAATGGAAGTTTTTGATTCTTTGCTCTTGAAGAGAGACTCCACTTGTAAAACATCCTTTTTAAAAGGCTGACTTTTTTCAAAGCATGTTACCAGTATAGTTATTTTCTGAGTGTGACATTTGTGTGTGTTATAAATGAGTGTTTGAGATCACTTAAAAAATTGCTTAAAATTCCTTAAAAGGCTTACAGATTTATTTTTACCTTTCAGAAATGTTAAGAAATAAGCTTCATTCTCACTATTCATAGACAACTCTAATGCCTAAACTTTTGAGTTGCATTGAAGTAAAGTTTCAAAGTGAATTTGAAGGGTTTCAAAGACTCTGCACTATATAGACTTTGCTTAAACTGAAGGAAAATGGAAAAATATAATAATAATAATAATAATAACCCCCAAGATGTTCTCTTGTCTGAATACTGTGCAAAGATGCTTTAAATGACTAGACAAAAAATTATGAAAGCAGCATATGACCTAAATTATAAATAAAATATGGGGACTACTGGACCAAAATCTGCATGCAGGAAAAAATTTTATGACAATCAAATCTACAGAGAGGACTATTCAAGAATGTTTACTAAGCCCTCAATCCTCACACTTTTACAGTTGGGGGTCACATATTTTGAGCACCTGAACTGCGAACAGTGTTTCCAGAAATTCACTGCGTGACTCTGCAAATGTTTAAGCAGTTCTTGGATCTTTGACTCATCTCCCTGTTCTTGGTGTACCTGGATTTTGCTTTCATCTGTCCTTCTGTGGTGACTTCCGCAGCTTCCTAATTATGTAAGCTGTGACTGAGAATGGCCCACAAATTCTGAGTGTTTGCAGTGATGAGCCATAAAAGAATTTTTTACCTGAGGGAATGAAATACTGAAATTTGCTTGTTTTGAATTTGTATCATTGTTAAAGCTCCAGCAACAGAGTGGTGCTGTGGTAGCTTACCTAAGGTGTGAGTTTCCTCCATTTTTTTTTAAAGAGCAGTGTTTGCAGCGTCATCACCATCATTCCACTGGAAGACACAACCAGAGAACATCTAGTCTAGAGAAGGGAGCAAGCCTACAAGCTTGGTATATCAGAGCTCTCCTTAGCAGCCCCCAGTAGGGCAGCAGAACCAAGTTCCCACATGCAGAGCTGGAAAACTCAGATGATTACGAGAACACAAGGTATGAATTCCAGAAAGTTCAAGCAAATTCCTTCTGCTTGTTCATATCAAGATTTATACAAATAGCATAACATGAGGCTTGGCAAGATAATTTTCCTTCAGTTTTGCCATGTGTTTCTTCACAAGCCTATGCCCTGTTAAAAAAAAAAAGCAGGATACTTAATACTAGTTGTCTGCCTGATGTCTCAATGTTTGCGTGCTTAGTTCTGTTGGCTGCAGTGCTACTGCAGTAAAGACAAGGTAGTCACAGCCAATTTGTTCATATCTGCAGAAGTGAGTTCTCAGTGCTTAGCTGTGCAATAAAGTCAGTCCCTGAGAATCCCTGACAGTAATTGTCATTCTCCTCCTCAAACCTAGAGCAATATTTAAAGCAGAGGAAGCATAGGAACCTCCTGAACAGTTTATTTCCCCATTGCCTGACAGTGATTTCACTGCAATGCCTAGAAAAAGCAAAGTAGTTCAGGTGACACCTATTTCTGGCATGAAATCCTAGTTGTGGATTCCCAGTGCTGATGTGTTTTTCAGACCCTCTAATGAATTTCTAAGCTGTCCTGGAATGACAGCTTCTGGGAGGGTGACTAAAATTCCTATGGTGGATTTCAGGTTTGCAGACTTTGATGAAATCTAAACAACAGGGTGGGAAAGCTGTTTTTTGTCAAGAGCAGCCATGAAGGCAGAGAAGCAAATCCTTGTTAGTAGAGAGCTTTTCATCTCCTTGATAATTTTTTCTGAGAAATTAAGGGTAGGATATGGAAACCAGCATGAATTTTGAGGATTGGGGGCAAAAGAATGGAGACTCTTTTCTGTTCTGCTCCTCCACAGGGAGGAGATATTCCAGCTATGGGTAAAGATACAGCCTGATCAGAAGTGTTTTGTGACCCTCATAAAAGCAGTGCCTTGAGATCCAGAGAGAGGCAGGAAGAGTCACATTGAGGGCCCTGTAGTAGCTCAGAACCACGGTTAGTTTCTTTATCCTTCTCTGGTAAGCATGAATTCACTTATTTTAAACCTAGAAGAGACAGCTATTACCATTAACTCCCTGTGTAACAGCAAACATGGCTAGTAGCTGTTCATGGTAAAGATCTGGAGTAGAAAAACTCCTTATCTGAAATACCGTAGACACACATCACAGACATTTCCAATTCTTCACCAGCAAATAGGACACTATAGAAAATAATTTTGGTAGCTCACAACTGCGTATGAAAAGATAACACTGATAGCACTTTGTACAGTGTGGTCCCTTCTCTTCCCCCTTCACCTTTTGCCCAGTTTTTTATAAACTTAGGCTGGGCAAACAGAAATGGCTTAAACAGAAGATGGCAGTCCTCTGTGGGGAATGGCTTAGGAATCTTTCAGTCCCTTGGCTCCCCACAGCTACTGACTTTTCCAGAGCTTTTCCCCCTTTCCTCCCCGTACAAAAGGGAACGGTCTCCAGTCTTGCTGTCAAAGCAGTAAGTTCGGGAGAAACAAGCAAGATTCTAGTCAGAGATACTTTTGTCTTGGCCAGCCAAAAGGAAAGCATTATTATATATCCAGGATAGTTGTTTAAAGCAAATAGTTATATTCTGTTTCTTCACATTACTGAATCAGAGTACAGTTATGTACTGTTGAGTTGTTGGTGAAATAGCAACAGAATGGTGAAATAGCAACAGAATGATTAAGAAAATCACCACGCAAAACCATGCAAAATATGTTAGTTATCAACAAAGTAATTGGATAGCATTTAAGCAAATGAAAGACACAGGCATGCAAAGGATTATAATAACTGTAGCAGAGAGTGGAGGTTTCCAAGTGACTGCATTCCAAGTGACCCAACTATATTTACTACCAGCAAACAGAGGACTTTCTCATCACTGCCCTACCTCAAGAAATCATGAGAGGGGATGGTGACCCTAGAGGTATCAGTGATCCTCCAAAAATTGAAAATTATAAATGAGAGTGAGAGTAGGAAAACTTTAGAGAGGAAGAAAACAAATTCTGAATTCTTTTAGATGGCTAACAAGCTATATTTCATAAAAAGGATAACCTTTAAGCCTGTTGTGGATCAGTGGATCATTTTTACAGTCAGAGTAAAAATGCAATATATAATACTGAAAATAATTATAAATTGAGGAGGGAGAAAACATATAAAATTGATTTGCAAAATGGGAAAAGTGATAAAGTCAAGCTGAAGTCTACAGGAAGAAAGTCAGTCACTGCTAGTTTTTAAAAAGCCATGTGAATTTTCTAAAACATTTGTAAAGCAAGCATTCCTAGTGATAATGTATGAACTTCTGTTAGATGGAGTTATTATGCTTAAAATAATGTAGGAAAGGACTAAGTTTTTATTGATTTGGAACCAGGAAGGAAGAAAATTATGGAGATGGCGATACTGAAATATTTTCTAAACTATTAGCAGAAAAGGAGAATTCTTAGTAAACACAGGCTATACAACTTAAATAACTGAAATTATGGTGTGTCAGAACACCCCATTTGAGCACCGATGTCCTTCCTTTCCCAAACACGACCTCCAGCATCACTTCCACCCCTCTCAGCTGTGGGCTGATGCAGAGCTGCCTCCAGGTCTCTTCGTGGCCCGTGTCCAGCACTCCCTTGTCCGCAGTGACTGCTCCCTTCTTCAGCAGCAGCAGGCACACGATGCTTGCCCAGCAGTTGGGGTGCACAGCCCCGTGCTCCCCTTTGGCTCCCCATCCTTAGCTGTGGTCGCAGCTACGGGGTTATGGTCAGCCACCAAACCGGCGGAAGGAATCGCGAAGACGAATGGTGTCTCTGTCTGCCCCGTTACGGTCGTGCCCATCAGCTCTTCGTGCTGCTGGCTGGGTCCGTGGCTCTGGGTCGCTCTCGCCGCAGCTGACTGAGCGGTGCTGCCGGCATCCTGGACAGGCGCTCAGCTCGGAGCGCTGCTCCCTCCGTGCTGCCCAGCCCGGCTGCCCGGCTCCCGCAGCACAGCCCGGCCTCAGGGCACGGCCCCGGCCCGTCCGCCCGCGCTGCCGGAGCCGTGCTCCGGGGCTGTCCCGGGGGGAGCCGGCCTCTGGCAGAGCGGGCCGCGGGCTCCGGCCTGGCACGGCAGCGCCGGCCGGGGGCACGGCGGGGCCGCCCCGCTGGCTTCGCCCGCTAGAGGGCAAGAGAGCCCCGCACAAGCGCGGCTGCCCCTGCCCCGCAGCCCCCGGCCCGCTGCGCCCGGCACGCCCTGCCCCGGCGGGGTCAGCGGCGCGGCCCCGTGGGGAGCAGCCCCGGGTGGCCGCTGCAGGCCTGGGCTCGGGGCCGTTCGGCATGAAATGTCCTGGGTGGCCACGTTGCCGTGGAGGGAGAGGTAATCCCTTCCATCGGGAAAGCTCTCAAGGCCTTTGGCCGTTCCAGAAAACGGGCATAGAGCCATCACGGAGCTGGCACGGACCTAATCCGTCGGGGGACGGCGCACCGGGCTGCTGCCGCGCCTGCCGCAGCGCACATGGAGCGGTAAGTGGGGCACGCACCCTGCTCCTGCCGAGCTGGGCCGGTGCCGAGAGGCACCTTCTCCCTGCCCAGCAAGGCGGTGGGGACCTGGCTGCTGTCTGCAGCTCCAGTCTAGCACTGGTAAGTAGCATGGAGCCGATGGTCAAGCTACGTGTCTTGGTTGATGTACGAAGGCCGCCTCATCTTTCAGGCAGTGAGCTGTCTAAAGAGGAAGAATATCAGCCAAAGGAAGAGCCCCCGGGATGCCCTGCAGCCTGCTGACAAATCCAACCGAGACTGCAGCTACAACTGAGCGCCGACAGTATCGGAGCATGAAGAAGGCAGAAACTTCGGAGGAGGCACAGCGTGTGCTTGGGCAGGGAAGGTGTACAAAGCAAAGCACTGGCCGTGGCAAAGAGGTTCTCACAGTTCTGCAAGCCTTGCCACACAAATTGCTTGCCATGTGGAGGCTTCTGCAGTCACCTGCACACATGGCAACCCTGATTTTCTCCCTTTTTCTCCTTTCAATCAGTGGCACTTTGGCTCTCCAGCTGGAGGGTCATGCAACACAGTGGGCAATAAATTCATTACTAAAATAAGCAGATACAAGCTATGTAAAAATAAACACATCACAGAAATTTCATACATGTTTGGCAGCTTTCATACTTACATCACCCTATCTACTTTCAAGTATCACCAAGGACATGAATTCAAAAAGACTGTGTTGACACCTGTGTCAATGCACTTGACTTTATCCTAATAACTCCCTCCCTAGGATGATCACAAAGACCATATCCTGTCAGTATTTGTTTATGTGATTCACTGATTCCTGTACACTGCAAAATACCATAACACCATTAAAAGATATACCACTGTTGCTGTGTATTGCATGGTGACACTGACACTGGTGTTTTCTTGGACTTTTCCATCTAAATTGCATGTTTTACACTACTCTGGTGTGAAATTTTGATGAACTGTCCTTTTCCTGCTTAATTCTGGAATTTTTATAGGAATCTTTTTGGTCATAAATACTGCTACTTTTTTCTACACTCTCTAAAGTAAGAAAGTAAATACATTCCTCCAGTTTAAATTTTCTGAACTTGTAGACATTTGTTTTATTAATCCAGTTAACCTGAATCATATGGCTTTTTGTTTTGTTTTGTTTTCTTTTCACAAATGTTTTCTTTATTTCCAGTCAATCTAATGTTTGATAATAATGACTTTCAGTCATTTTTCATTGCTGAGATCACATGAGTTTTCTTTGGAGTGTAAATTTGTGTAGCTGTATTAATAGTTTAGTGCCCTCACCAGCCATTCTGGGGAAATGCTCAATCACATGTATAAGGCAGCAGGTGGGATCCATGCAGTTCTATCTAGACCTCTGTCATGTAGAAGTCTACATCTAATATAGGCTCCCTCCATACACGAGGAAGAATTAAGCATCTTTAACACATGAGTCATGTCATCCTAAAGTAGATGCCTAGAATAGGTCAGATGATTTGTGTCCTAAAATTGCTCCTATTTCTCTGTGTTAAAGAACAAGTCATTTATATCTTGATGTTTCAATTCTAGCAGCCTCAAGTGAGATGAGATTAATTAATAGTCATATCCAGGTTTATGTCATGCTTTGAAATACCCTGAAAATTCTTATTTGTCAAGCAAGCTGAAAATAGCATTACTTTTTATATTATTCTCCATTTATATATAAAAAAGGCTTTAAAAAGTTTTCTGCCTCAAGACATTTTAGTAAAAATGGCAAATGCCTTTTGTTTCATGGGAAAGTCATAACACCTCTCTTTTTAATAACTAAGTCTTTCAGTTCTCTCTCTGCAAGGTTGGAAAATAAATTAGTTAGATACATTAAAGGTCCAGAATAAGAACCTGCTCTTGGTGAAATTATACAATATGGGGGGAGTTAAAAAAAAAAAAAAACACCAAGAAAAAACTGTTTTGGCAGGCTGGATTATTTTTTAAATGACATTCAAAAATGATACGTGAAAAGATCTTTTAAAACTAAACTACGTGGCAGAGTACAGGTGAAACAGTTTTCTTTTAAAAGTGTCATAATATCTAAAACCTGATAGAGGTGTCACACTAGTGTGGTACATGTGAGGAGAATGTGTGCCAGGAACTCCTCAAGAAATGCAGGATCCTTCTGACCAGTTCTGCTCTCAGGAGTTAAAATCCTGCATAAAGCTGATGAGTAAGCTCTTGATGACTCACTGTGGCAGATGCAGTCTTTAATTCCAGGAGGGTATAAGGGAAGTGGGTGTGAATCTCGAGTAGAGGGGAGCTAGGGATGTTCCTGCCTCAGTGTCTTGGGGATAAAAGTGTAGGTTTTTAAAACAGCCCCAGCTATCAGCAATGCCAAACTTCTGTAAGGGGTAAGTTTGACATTACACATCACATTATGTGAAGCAAGGTTGGAATACCACCTACTCACAGATGGGTATGATTTTGGGGATGTCCTGCATAATTCATGTGTGGCTTTGATACTTATGAGTAATTCAGACATCAAAGCCTCAACTTAGATAACACTTTTATAACACTAAACTTCCTATAGCAAATAACCTGTAGGCTTTCATTTAAGTCCCTTAACAAAACAAAACAAAGCAAAACAGAAAAAAAAGGCAACTATTCCAATACTTTCTTCTTCACTTATTTTTTCATAAGGTAAGCTGGTGTGAAGTACAAGATAGAAAATACTGAAGCCTGAAATAGAGAAAAAAAATCTATATAATACTCTTCACTGGAACTAGAAATGTAAATTTAAAGCACTAGAAAGAAGGAACCTCTTTCCTTAGAGCACACCAAATACCAGGCCCTTATGGTCACTCGACAGTATTCCCCTCTGCTTTGCCAGTGGCACAAACCTTCACTTTTCCACAGTGCAATTTTTTAACAAGCAATTTTATGTTCTCTTCCAAGTTAGCCATTATGCATGGAAAAATCTCCCCATTAATAACCGTAAAGCTCCTTTATTGTTCTCCTTCAAAACTCCTTAAAACTTCCTTCTGACACCAAACACTTGTCACCGGCTGAGCCTGTTGCTTTTTATTCTCAAGGCTGTTTTTCCCTTATCCTTCCCCCATGGGTTTGTGCTATACACCTGTTGTCTTTCATCATGGGTTAAGATCATAAGCTCTTTGGGCATAGACCATCTCTCTTATTACATGTGTCTACAGTATCCGACACAATGGAACTGTGAGCCCTGAATGGGGCCTCCGGGTGCTGCCATGATCCACTTGATAAAGAATGATGATTTTTGACATGGTGAGTTCTGCAGTTTTTCCCAAGTCATTCTGCAGTTGTTCACGCTGGTATAACCAGTGTGTGAGAGCAGTGTCCTTAAATCCTAAAAAAAAAAAAAAAAAAAAAAAAGGATAAATGCTAAATGCTTTGGAAGTATTTGCTAGAGAGCAAGGACTTTACTGCTTTGGTGTTGGGGTTTTTTTTCTGTTCCTGCATATTGAAATGCATGGGCTGACATGCAGCAACTCTTTCTTTTTGTAGGTTTGTGCAGAACTAGTGATGTGTCTGCTCTGAAGCTTCTGCATCCTGTCCTTCAAATTGCAATAAAGACTGTTGGAGTCAAATAAAAGGGGGAGGGGAGGGGGGGTGGCTCCTGCACCACTGGCATGAGTCAGTTCCCTAAAGGTCTGTGTGGATTCAGGACACAGCTTTTCCTTGCTGCAGTTTCCCTGCTAGACATGGAAACTAGTTTCTCTCCCTCCTCTTGTGTTTAGTCACATTGGCAAGCGGGGGGATGCAGGAAAGCTGTACCAGCCAGAGCTGGACTGCTGCCTTTTGTGGTGGGGAAGGCAAGGAGAGCCACCCCCTCCATCACATGCCCATCGAGCAGGAGGACATGCAGAGTCGATTATTTTTAATTAACCCCCTTGCAAAATTCTCCTTTTCTAGAGTTCTCTTTCCAGGCTCCATCAGTGACCTTCCTGGACCCCGCTACCTCAGTGGTGCACATCATCATTCACACCATGCAATCTCTTCCCCCGGCCCCCAAGATATTATATTTCTCCTCCTTTTCTCCCTGCCTCTCTCTCTCCCCCAGCATTCCCAAATGAGCCTGTTTTTAGGTTTTGTGCTCAATTCAAGGGGCTGCCAGAGTGCCTTCTCCCTCGTGCAAGGCTCCGCATCGTGCCCAGTCCTTGAGCTCTGCTCAAGAACGCTTTTGCAAATGCAGGAGACCTTCTGGCCCTTTGCTGATTCACACAGCTCTTTTTGGAGGGCAAAACCACAATAACACCAATTCTGGGCATCATAAGAAGAAACAGAAACCCTCTCTCCACTCCCCGAATCTCTGCCGACAGTTTTAAATAACTTCATTTTGGGCGGCGGGGGAGGGGTTGGGGGCAAAGAGAACACGTATTTCGCACTGCACCCCTGTCTCCCCCCATACCACCTCCTACTCGCTGCTCCCTTCCCTCCACCGTGCTCTTACAAACTGGGGCCGAGCTAGGAGCCGGTGGCTCTTACAAACTGGGGCCGAACCGGTGGCCCGCGGGGCGTCCCGGGTGGCGGCAGGGCCCCGACTCTGCCCGCACCAGCAGCGGCATCCCCGAAACTACCCCCGGCAGCGCAGGGGCAGAGCGGGAGGGCTGCGGACTGCCGGGGCGGGGGGCCAGAGTGGAGAAGGCAAAAACTGCTGCGTGGGCAATACTGACCCCCACCACCCGCCCCAGCTCCCGAACTTCCCGCGCCCCGCCGGTTTGCCCACCGGAGCTGAGTTTGAACCCCGCTTGGGACAGCGGCAGCCCGGTTACCTGCGGCAGAGCGGGCCGGGCTGCGGAGCGGTGCGGGGCGGGCTCGCCTCCGCCTCCCCTGCGGCGGGGCCGGGCCCCGGGCCGAGCTCGGGCTGGGCGGGCAGGGCGCTGCCCGCCCCGCTCCCCCCGCCAATGTCAGCGGGGACTCGGGCTATGCGGGCATCTCCCGAGGAGCCCGCTTCCCGCAGCGGGCGGGCGCGGTATATTTAGCATCGCGTCGCTTTATTCCTCCCCCAAAGTTTCGCCCACTTATTTATTTATTTGCCGGCGAGCGCCGCGCTGCCGCAGAGCAGCAAGAGCCGCTCCGCGCCGTGCCGAGCGCTGGAAGCGGCTCGGTATTGCAGCAGGTAGGGCTGAGCGCTAGGACCTCGGAGAATCCTTCCAGCAGCAATCAGGACTACCTTAAACCCAGCCCAATGCCTCTTCCTGCGCCACTCTGCGTGCTGGATGGAGATCCACAGTCAAGAGCTGCAGCTCAGTGCTGGAGTACAACATTTCACAGGGAGCCCTGCAGAAGCAACACCTGTTTCGAGCCAGCCAAGAAAGACACAAGCACTTGTATGTTGCTGCTTTGCTTGTGGATCGTCAATAATCCTAAACCAGTGGACATCTGCTGAGCCTCCTGAGAATTCTGGATAATAGATTTGGACGTCAAAAGTTTTTTTTTTCCTTTTTCTTTTTTCCATTTTTTTTTTTTTTTTTGGATTTATCTCAGCCAACAACGTGAGATTTCCCCCCTCCCCCTTTGCAGGATTCATGCTGATGTATGCAGTCTGTTATAGAGTAAAAACAGCGCATGCCTTTCTGGAGTCAGAATCCATAAATCCTGACGTAGCCTGTGCATCTTAAAAAAAAAAAAAATCCCTATAACGCCTAGGTATTTAAGTTGCTATGGTCATTCTTATCTTAAACCAAATGGAGAAACTACGGATTTTTTTCTTTATTACAGTTGGATGGGCTGAAGACCGTATTGCTTGCTAAGAGCTGGGGATATATGCATTTATATAGATATACACATCTATATGTTTATAAATATGTCAGTGTGTGAGTATAAAGTGGTGGTTTCTTAGACTAACTGGTTTGACCTTGAACCTGTACCAGTCAAAACAGAATATTACTTTTATTTATGCATTTAATGGATTGAAGAAAGAACATTTTCTCTGTAACTGCGCTAGGGAGGGGAGAGGAGTGGAATATACCTAATCTTATATCTCCTGGGTTTGGCACCATCATTATTGTTTATTCTCATTCTCTAAAAGCAGAATCTTCTGATGGCTCCCTTAGGTGAAGTTGGGAACTATTTCGGTGTGCAGGATGCAGTACCCTTTGGGAATGTGCCCGTTTTGCCGGTGGATAGTCCGGTTTTGTTAAGTGACCACCTGGGTCAGTCTGAGGCAGGTGGGCTACCCAGGGGGCCTGCGGTCACGGACTTGGACCATTTAAAGGGGATCCTCAGGCGGAGGCAGCTATACTGCAGGACTGGATTTCATTTAGAAATCTTCCCCAATGGTACTATCCAGGGAACCAGGCAAGACCACAGCAGATTTGGTAGGTATTTTCCTTAACCCTTTAGTGGTCATGTGATGAAATAATGGGGCAGAACTGCGGGCGGGGGGACGGTGGGGGGTGCGAGGCGGGCGGGAAGGGGGGCTTGTGTTGATGGCTGATCCGCCGAGGGGAAAAATGAATGTGTCCGGGGGTGCAGATGTACACGAGCGGCAGCACCGCGGCGGAGCAGGAGCCCTTGCCGGGTGCTCGGTAGCGATGTTTGTGTAGCCCCAAGTTCGGCTTAAGAGCAGACGCGTACTGGGAGGTGGTGGTGGAGGTGGTGGAATTTTTGCTCGGGACGTTTCTGCTGAATGATTTGATTTCACGAGTTTAAAGGGTTTTTAATCATTAACCACCACAATTTAAAATTCACCGAGTTTCCTGGAGGGAGTGGCTCTCGTCCTATACGCAAATTGACGAGGGCTTTTCTTTCGTTTTCTCTGCCGATTACCTGCCCTAGTAAACTGCTCGAATTGCACAGCCTCTCTGGTTCGCTGCTCGGCGAGGATTTAGCGGCAGAGCACGCCGACCCGCAGCCAGGCTCTCCGCCCGCCCGAGCCCGCACCCGCAGCCGTGCGGCAGTGCCGGTGACAGGCGCCCCGGGAAAGAGGGAGCGCAGGTGGGGTCCGGAGCCAGCCGAGAATCCTGCGCCAAAACCTGCCTTTCTCGAGCTGTGTGGCGTGTCAGGCTGGCAGCGAATTTGAAAAGAGCGTTCCCTGGGTTTCCTTTCCAGGGGACACTATTTGTGACTCAGCAGCGAGGGCTGGAGGGCTGCTGGCCCCGGCCGCTCCGGAGAGCCTGTGCATGCACACACGCACACATGCACATGCACACGCGAGTCCAGTGGGCCTGGTGCTTCTCGGCTGCCAGGGAGTCTCTTAAAGGCCCGGCAGATCGAATGTATGAAAGTGACTAAAACAGCCTGGCTGAGCTGATACTTTGGGGTTTTTTTTTTTTTTTTTTTTTTTTTTTTTTTTTTTTTTTTAAGGAGGGGTGCGGAAAATATGCCAGGTTAGCTCGCCACGCTCCCAGTTGTTGGAAGGAGTTAACTTGTGAGTGAACCAACCTGACAACACTTAAATTCGGTCGTAAAAACAAAGTCCTGTGTTGATTTTTTTTCTCTCTTTGTATTTTAATGCCAGATGTTGAGCGATATCTAAGCTGCATTTTATTGCTTTGTGAGGCTATTTAGATAATGCCGGTGTTGAAGGAGATGATCTCCAAAGGGCTCATAAGGGAAGCGGAGAGGGAGGGACGGGGGAGGAGAGGACTGAGGCTCTCGCATGGTCGCAGGTTCATCCTCCATCCCCCTCCATCCGCTGCTCCCTGACACTCTCACGCTGCTTACAGGCTCTTCCTCCCTCCCACGCCGCCCTCCCGCGGTCTCCGGGGCTGGGTGCGGGGTGGGGGCAGGGTCGCGGCTCTCCCGGGGGCGCAACATCCACGCTTCCTGGCGAGAAAAAGTGCGGAAAGTGTTTAAGGCAGACGCTTACTGAGGGGAATAGGGCGGGGGTGGGGGGTGGGTGGGGGTGTGTTGCAGCTAGGCGTTTTCCTTGGCATGGGCAGGCGCCGCGCGTAGCTGCTGAGCCACCGCCGCAGGTTCCCCCTGCCCGCTGCGCTGCGGGCGCGGCGCTGCGCTGCGCGGGGCCGGCGGGGGAGGCGCGGAGCGGAGCCGCAGCAGGTGTAGGGCGCTGCGCGCACCGGCAGCCGGGACGGCGGGGGGCCGGCCGCCCGCGGGGCCCCGCCGCCCCCGGAGGAGGGCCGCCAGCTGTTCCCTTCGCGAGGCGGCGGTGACCACATTATTCGTGGGGTCTATTTTTAAAAATGGCTTTCCAGCCGCAGTTGTAGGAAGCTGACAATTCCGAGGGGCAGTTCTTCCACCCCTTGCAACGCCTTGGCTTCCACCCCTGGGTTTTAAAAAATTTTTTTTTTTTTTTTTTTTTTTGTCCTTGTCGGTTTGATATCCCTCTTCCCCCCACCGGGACGCGCCTCGGTGATAACTCCCCATGCAGCGCGTCGGTGTTGCCCCTGCTCGCTCCGGGGTTGGGAAGACCGGGCACGGCAAACCCGTGGGATGCCTAGGGGCTCCCGGCTTCTCTGCGGGAGGGAAGGGGATCTCGGTACTTTTGTATCGGTGCCGTGACATTGCTGTTTTGTTTGCCGGAAGGTCACAGAATAGCTGGTGATATTTGAGTTTTGGTGATTTTTGAAGTCTTCTGATGATCCTGGGGAGGTATGCATCCCAAATCGGGAGCTGCCCTGGGGAGAGCGGGCTCACATGGTCTCCTGCGAGCGTGTGCGGGAAACCTGCGTGCGCGTGTGTGGATGCGGGGGTACGCGTCAGGAGGAAGTTTTTCTCCAGGAATAAGGAGGACAAAGAGAAAACCCCGGGGGCTGCGCGTGAACTCCTCTCTGGGCTCTGCCCCGTGGGAATCCCCCTCCCCGCACACACCTCTGGAGAGACATCAGATAAGAGTAATTCTTTTGTGATGCTATGTTGGATGCGTGCCTATTGCGTACAATGAACCGAGCCATATTGTGTGTCTATACTCGCCCGGTTCTGGGAGACCTGGCATTTCGCAATTCCTGCAGCAAGATGTCCATCTCTAAAAGAAAAGCTCCCCGGGAGAACCCGGCTGGGTCCCCCCCGTAATGTGATCTCAGGTGATCAAAGCCTTATCTCTCCCGGGTCACAAAAGAAATTTTTTTGATGCAGTCTCCTTTAGTGTAGGGCATTGGCTAGACAGTAGAGTCATTGTAAATTCAGGAACTCTTTAACAGCGGAGAGGCGTGTCTCTGTGCGTCAGCACAAGTACTGCATGCACAGCATTAAAAAAATAGGAGCATGCAGGAAAAGGAAAAAAAAAAAAGCTTGTCAGCAGGTGACCTCCGCTCCCCGGGACCTGCTGCTACAAGGAACCGCTGCGTTCATCATCTGCGGGAGCCGCACATCCGCCCGCCCTCCCGCCTCCCGGCCCGCCCTGCCAGCTCGGGAGCTGGGCTGGCGGGGCGGGCTCAGCGCCGGGAGGGCGCAGGGGCGGCTCCGGACGGGGGTCCCTGCGGCTGCCCGCCCCTCCGCTGCTGGATGCTGGTGGGCGGGCCTGCCCCCCGCCCCGCGCTGTCTCTGGGGAGAGCCAGCAGACCGGGGCGGGGCAGGGGGAAGGTGATGCATGCGGGGAAGGCTCTGGCCCCCGGGACTGGGAATCGCGGGCCAGGTTTTAGGCGGAGGGAAAGGCGCCGAGCAGGCCCGACAGACTCCTCCGCTATTGAGCGTTGCAGAGGGGAGGGGATGGGGGGGCGGGCAAGGGCGCAGTGAGAGCCTGAAACTGAAGCAGGGCCCTGCTGCCTGGGGGTGCTGTGTCTGTCTGCGCTCCCGTCTTTTAATTGGCATCATGTGGGGGAGCGGGCGGGGTGGTGACAGCTGCGACAGGCGGGATGCATCCCGGCGGAGCGCTCAGCCCCACGTGTCTCCGCGCAGCTCCGCACCGCAGCTTCGGCCGGCAGGACGAGAGGGGGGCGCAGGGAAAGCTCCTTCCCCCTCCCCATCACTCGGCTGACCTCCCGGCGGCTTCTGAGACACGAAGGGCTCTGCTTCCCTCGCCCCGCTGCTCTCCTCGGCAGCACGGGGAGAGGACAGTCCAGAGGGTTCCCCTGCTCTCCCCTTTCCCTGGAAGCCCTACAAAGAGGTGGCCGGCAGAGATACTTGCTCACCGTCTTGGTTGTCATAGATGGTCAGTTGCGGTGCTAAGGGAAAGCTAAACTGCTCCATTCCATTGATACAAAGAAAGCCAACATATGTATAGCCAGAGACAAAAATGGGAAAAGGGCAAACCAGCAACAACATGAAACTGTGCAGTTACAGAGGTGTTCATTGCCTAAAAGTTAAGGAAATTGCTTCTGTAGGCCTGCTCTTCACCAGAGCTAAGACAGATAAAAATTAAAATTTCACTTTAGTCAACAACACACCTCCTCTCACCTGTGAGCGTGTCAGGACAGCAGGACAGCAGCATTTATGTCAGGCTGGTGTTCTGCACCATTCAGCATGGTCTGAATTGGATCATGTAGAAGAAGGTGTGTGAAGGGCTCATGTGGGTACGTAGGAAATAAATAGCTTCCCTGAAACTTTCTTCCTATCCTTGTGAAGGAAGCCTTTAAGCATTTTCCTTAATAAAACCAGTTCAATGCAGTGAGAAGAAATTCAGCACCCCATACTGAGTTATTTCCTCTCTACTTCTCTTCCCTTCCACATTTTTAGCTATAAATAGGGCCCTAGCTTTCAAAGTTTGGAGTTGTCCTGATTTCCATTTGATACAGCCTCATTTTGAAGAGGATTGTCTATTTTATTATCTAGTTCAGGTCCTGAGTACTCTCTGTATATTATAGACACTATACAGTGAAAATATGCACAGAACTGTGGGACAAATGCAATCCTTAAACTGACAAAGCTTCTGTAAGACTGGATGCTTGGCCCCAGATAATCTCATGAAGGACTTAATATGGCACATGAAAACTTGCTGTGAGTAGGCTTTTGAGTATTTCAAATGAAGAAGTTTCTATTCTGATCTCAAATATGTGCATGCTCTTTGCCAAGTACCTTAAATTAATTTTCTGCACTTACGATAGGACATGACAGTGCCTTTTTTGTTCTTTTGATGCACTAAGCAGCATGCATCCAAATATTTGAAATGATGACAGCAATTAAAGACTACATTTGGACTGATATGAAAAATGCCAGACTCACTAACTTAGCTATAGTAGTGTTTAATACACACTTAATGTAAGATTTAAACTCAGTTAAAATTGCTTGGTAACATGTATCAAGTAATATGATATTTTGGTAAAAGGTTTAGAGAAAAAGCCTTACTAAGAAACCTGAAAGTATTGCATGTCCAGATATAATGGGAATTTTGAAATTGTTTCAATGGATCAATTGTATCTGAGATACTACATACAATAGTGTGCTGCCACTTTATATTACTTAAATAATTACATAGTTGCAAAATATTTCCTCCCAGTATTTTTAATTTGTGCAAAGGTAGAGAATAATATAAAATGCCCAGCCCTTAAAAAAGG
The DNA here is from genome assembly GCF_017590055.1 of Onychostruthus taczanowskii. Lineage (NCBI taxonomy): Eukaryota > Metazoa > Chordata > Aves > Passeriformes > Passeridae > Onychostruthus > Onychostruthus taczanowskii. Next base: position 5,697,492 of record NW_024502569.1, on the reverse strand, counting down.
GTTTTCAAAACAATAATACTGTGGTGTTTGTAGTGTTGAATAATATATAAGGTAATGATCAATAATCCCTTACAGGTAATACTTTTCATCTTTACATTAGCTTGGTTATAAATTTTCCCTATTGGCTTCAACTTGTGCTAAGTTAGATCTCTGCAATTCATGCCTGCTATTGATTAGTGCAAAACTATTTTGTGGGAGATGTCAAATTAATTGTTAAAAAAAGCCACGAAAGTGCTTTTTTATTGGCCACGTGAGGCTCAACACCCACTATACTGTTATTTCATTATTTCATGTACATATAATTTCCAATAAGCTTTAAAAAATAGTTATACAGTGTGCTTAGACATGAAAATTCACATAATATATTGAAAAAGCTACTCTGTGCAGGACACACCTTATTTTGTGACTCAGAAAGTAGTGTAACACAGCAGCATGCTTCTGAATGTTGCTGGATAACTTCCTGTGAGATCATTACAGTCTTAGATAAGCACTCCCAAATAGATAGAAATTTCCATTTTTTAACACAAGATTCCTAGGCTTAGGCCAGATTTCACCAGTAGCATCCTCATTGAAGAGGTAACCAGTTTGCAGGGAAGGCTGCCAGAAAATCCCCAAACCCTCAGAACAAGATGAGCCAATACTTGATGCAGATACTTGTACTGTGCCACATGGATGTTGAACCTTGGAGATTTGCAAAAGCCGTGCTTCTCTGCAAAGTATTCTTATTTCTAAGTGAACAAATGTCGGTGTAAGGTTGCTGTTATTTGCATGGGAAAACTTAATTGTGTACACACTATTACACTTAGGTGTAAGATGTTTTCATACCTGAATTTTAGATGAGTAAATAATAACACACCAGAGAGAATGGTTACTATCTAAACAGAAATGCATGATACTGGACTATACTAAGGATTTTCATTTCTCACGCCTCTGGAAGATCATACTGTGAGTAAATCTTTCCCTGTATTTCTGATTCATTGATGTCTGAAAGGACATCTTTTGGTTCCATGTGTAACATTGCTTTATTTCACAATTCTGATTAAAATGTATTTTTTCAATTTATTTTGCAAGACAAGTTTCATAGGTTCCTCATTCATGCTATTTTGGCAATCTAAAAACTTTTTTTTTTCTCTGAATGTATTATCTGCTGTGAAAATCAGAATATCTGAGCTTAAGACACATGTTTAGGAATGCTGAGAAAGATTGAGAGCAATCTTTTAAATTGACACATTAATGCTGTTTGCAATGCATCATTCTGACAAAGACCCAATGTACTTGAAGTATTGTATATTAATTTTGTCCTCATCTTCTTCCAAACAACTCAGAAAATGGGAAAAAAGCCTTGAAAATAGCTTCTTGACACTCAGGGATAAGTCATATCTGGGGAAAAAAAAAACTTTCAATGGAAACAATACATACATTGTTTGTTTTTTCCTTCATTTCATAGGTATACTGGAATTTATCAGTATAGCAGTGGGCTTGGTCAGCATCCGAGGAGTCGACAGTGGACTTTACCTTGGAATGAATGAGAAAGGAGAACTGTATGGCTCGGTGAGTTCCTGCTGGCCTTGGGCAGCTATGATCCTTACATTCTGTGGGGGAAATGCTGGCTCCTACAAGCTCCCACTGCACTATGTGTGTGTGCTTTATGAGCACTCTTTCTGCTCTGAATATCTTGCAATCTAATTCAAAACAAGACCCTGTGGGTGACATAATGAATGTGGGAGAGGGAAAAGGTGACAAAATCAGGAATGAGTAATAATGCAGATGAATGGCAATTTAAATACAAACAGTAGAGACTGATGGCCAGAGCTGGTCACTGAAGACTAAAGGATGTACTATAAGATTTGTAAATGTCTCCTGTCAGTGGAAACCTAAATCCAGACAAAGTGGATTCCTTTTGTGTGTAGGCAGAGAGCTTTCTAGGAATTGACAAAATAAGGTAGAGGGGGAGGCAAAGGTTGGCATATGTGGATGAGAGAATGAGAAACATGAGTGTGACAGAAGTTATAAAAAGTATAGGAATGAGGGCAAGAGTCTTGGTGGTCTTGTCCTGAAAGTTTCGCTGCTGCTCCCTGAGGGATGGCAGCAGGAGTGAATAACGGGTGTGAGGGAGGAGTAAAACTTGGTATTTTAGATGTGGGAGTTTGCCAGCCTACCTGCAGCTGATGGGTGACTGTTCTTGGCAACATGGGCTGCCTTCCAACAGAGCAGAGAGAGAGAGAGAGAGTGTGTGTGTGTGCACGTGTCTGTATGACGTGGCTCTTACCTGGGACTATTGGAGGCACCTGATGTACAACCAGCTTCACACCCTGGGTAGATCGTGGGCAGGTTCATCTGAAATTTGGCAGATAATTCCCCAGATGGTAGAAGGCAAGCTCTTCTAGCAGTAAAATATCAACCCCCAAAGCTTACAAGGACAAGAGAAGCAGTGGTATTTGAGAAAAAGGATGGCAGAATTGAAGGGTAAGAGAATATCTGAGACAAAAGCGAATATCTGAAGCAAAGTGAAGCTCTGCATTCACAGGGGTTCATTAGAAGCAGAGGAGAACATTACAATGGTCCATTAGTGGTGTAAATGTTGAAGAGAAACACTCAAAAAGAAGTTACAATGATAGAGAAGGACTTTGGATGTAATTGAAAACACCTGTGTCACAGGGGAGTTGCAGTAACAGGGAAAAGGGTGGGGATGACAGTGAGAGTACGAGAAAACATGAGATGATGGTTGTGAGTGGGCAGGTGAAAACAGAAGGGGTAAGAGGGAGGTCCAGCTTCTATGTATATTATCCATTTAGAAGTATGAGGAAATGAAACCAGGAAAGTCCAGCAGAAATGTTTCCATAAGGGTGTCCAGGTTCACTGATCTCTTTCTAGTAAAATTTTGTGTGCGAGAGATGAAGAGGATTATCTTCTGAACAAAGAGCAAGCTAGGTGAAGAAACCATAAGATACAGATAATGACAGTGTGTGTGGGAGGCAGAAAAAGAGGTGGTAAAATGAGGGGTAAGGCTGGGATTGAGGATGAATGGACATGGGAGAAGAGGACATGCAGAGGTTGTGAGAGCCAGTGAGTGGGAAAGGCCAAAGAAAAGGGATTTAGCATAAATGTCAATATGGAGGAGGTAAAGTTTGGAAGGATGGAGAGGGAGTGAGAAAAGTAACTGATGCAATGACAGATGTAAACCTGTTGCCTGTGAGGAGCAAGTTGTCATAAGTCATAATCCTTGTGCAGCTGATGAATGTGATAAAAAACTAGCAAAGTACATAAGTACATCAGGTTCAGTTAGGCAGCAAAAAGGCAGAACAACAACATGTGAATAATATGAATCAGTAATGTTGATAATAATCAGTAAGAGTAATCGTTTCAACATATAAACATAGTGAATCAATTACTCTGCATTTCAGATATTCTGAGACAGGAAATGTGGTTATTGATAGAGCTTAAATACATAGACTTGGGAAAGCAAATGTTACATCACTTTCCTGTGCAATTTATGTTTTGTATTTGCAGTATGTTTGGCTGTCAGAGTGAATTAGTCAAGACAATCTTTGCTGAAGAAATATGCACAAGAAATTAGTAAGCTCACTGCATTTTAAAATAGTTGTTCCATGAACAGCAGTTCTAAAGGAGCCTGCTTTCCTAAGGAGTTGTGTCTCACAGTACAAGGCATGGATCTGTCTGACATTCTGTCCCTGCAGTAGCACAAATTCCCTAGTCTTTTGTGTTTCTTTTATGGAGAAAGGGACAGTGTTAGCTGTCCATGCTCACCAGACTGTCAGTTTGCAGGGGTTACATAGCTCACCACTCCCAAGTGGGATGTGCAAATAATTTCTCTTCTTTACCCTGCCTCTGATTAGTGAAAAACTGATAGGAACTTAATTTTCTTGAAGACCTTTGCCTCCTAATTGAAACTGGTTGACAAGCTAAGGAAAGACAAGCAGGCAAACAGATGTACAGTATAATTGGATAACCTCTTTTTCCTAAGAAATGACACTAAAAATATGAAGCCATTCATAATGGAGAACTGGCAATCTCTGAGGCTAGAATGCAAAGTTCAGGTTAAAATCTGATGGATGATATGGCTTATTGTCAGCATCCAGAGATGGGACTTACTAAAGAGTGATGGTAATTGAATTACATTACTTCCAATGAAATATAACCTCTAATGGCTACTCAGTGTGATGATGCTTTAAAGCCTTGTCAACACTAGCAATCCTAGTGCCTATATTTCAGCAACTGTCAGCCCCCTTAGAAACACTGAGATAAGCAGGCCTCAGAGCAGATTTTTAGATTTTTGTGCAGAATTGGCTAGACATTTTTAAGTGACAGGGTTTTGCTTTTGGTTTTGGTCAAAAAATGCAATTAATTGAAAATTAAATTCTCTGATGGGAATGAATTTGCTGCCTGAACCAGAAGCAAGGCACAATCCAGTACAGAATTATCTCTCCGGCAAAGTAGAAGATCAGGTTAAAAGAGATTAGTTTTGAGACTGATGTGTGTTAGACTGTGAAAAACTTAAATCAGTTTTTCACTTGCATTAAGCAGACCAATCTCTTCAGCTGTACTGTTCTGTAGCAGCAGTAAGCTGTCCTTGTGTTGCTGTGCTGTGAAGTGTATCCCTCTGTCTTGGTTCATTCCCTAAGGGCTGTGAACAGCATCAGCTTTGTCATGGAACAGGTACACTAAGGACACTGTGGCTGTGTTTCCTAAGATGGGAAACCCATGCACAACTGAGTAGCAACCTAAGAAATACTTGGTCTTGCTCTAAACCAGTGTTGGGGATCCAAGTAGGTGCTTAGATTCACAGCTTGTGAGGCATTCAGTACTTGGCACTATTGGAATGCATGCCCTGTGTCTGACACTATCATATTTATATTCTAATTACTGCATGAAAAATGCATTAGGCATGAACCAAATCAGTGACCTAAAAGACCTCTATCCTTCTATATTTCTATTTGAAACATTTGACACAGGAAGATTTTTTTTCCCAGCATAATTGTGCCACTGGAGATGGGACATATGGCAAAGCAGAGCAGCCAGGGTGGGTCATTGCTGCCAGTTTTCATGAAAGACAACAGTAAAGGCAGTTTCAGCGTATCTTGATCCAGTCATGTTCCTCTTGGCCTTCTCAAAGTTCTGCTTTCCTCATAGATTAGCTGCCTGACAAGCTCTTCCACCTCCCTGCTCTCACAGGGGGCAGTTCCTGCTGCATTTTCTGGTCAGAACAGCACAATGCCTCTCATGCTGCTTTCAGGCAGATGTGTAACGTAATGGGGCTGTTCTCAAATTCCTCCTCATGCCACGGATTTAGCCAGGGAAAGCTGAAAATACATGTGCGTGGCGCTGCAGAGAAGCCATTGGTAGCTACCTAACAATGACTTGGAACCTGGTTAGTGACAGCAGCTTTCCCTCCTGCCTCATCTGTCCCTGCTTTCCCTTTACCTTGCCTTTCCCTGGCAGCCTGCAGCTATGACTCATCATGTTTCACAGCAGCTACTGCACCTGTCCCTGGAAAGGAGGAAAAATGCAAACTACAGATAGGACCCAAAGGGGGTTAAGACGAGACATGGAGACCTTTTCCTTCCCAAGTGCCAAACAGCTTTTGCCAGCATGTCTTGCAAGGATGTTTGCAAATGTGTCTTAGCTGTGTTCCTCAGGGCCATGCCGTGGAGGGAGGGAAGTCTTTCTGATCAGTCCCACAACCTTCATGCTTTTATAAGCTGTCCCCATTGTCATGCTGCCCTTGGGAATATTAGCAGCTCCCACCCATGTGGCAGGCTGTGATATGTCCCTACACCATGGGTGCCCATCATTCCCACTGCAGGCTATCCTCTGGGGGAGTTCTGTGCTACCTCAAGCACAGATCAAGCAGGGACATGGGACACCCTTGCCTCAGATGCCCTGGTTATCCTGGGCTTTTCTGCAGTGGAGATCTGTGCTGCTTCTGACTGCTGGCATGCCCACCTCACTGATCTCCCAGAGACATGCACCTGCCCCGTTTCTCTCCTCAGACTGGATATAAAGAAAAAAATTTTTGGTGGTGTGTGTGGTGAGATGCAGGAACTGGTTGCCAAGAGACACTGTAGATGCCCCATTGCTAAAAACTCAAAGCCAGGTTGGACTGGGCTCTGAGCAAGTAGTTGAAGATGTGCATTGCAGGGGGGTTGGACTAAATGAGATTTAGAGGTACTTTTCAACCTTAACCAGTGAAATGCTGGTGCCTCCACTGCTCTTTGTGCCCTCGGCAGGTGGCAAAATTCAGCTCAGGTGGAGTATTGGTAGCTGCAAGATCTGGAGCAGCTACCAGGAGAGCTGTGCAGGTGGGGAGAGGAAGGCAGGAGAGGAGATGGAGGAGTGGTTGAGGAAGGGGAAAAGAGTGCTTGCAAGGAGAGCTCAGGGGAGCATAGAGAGCTTCATTTACTCACAGAGCAGCTGGGACAGAGCTGAAGAGCTCAGATCAGGAGCCAGGAAGGGAAGCTCCACACCTCTGGGTTGCAGACTTACAGGGTGTGTGCTGCAAGGTGAGATGTAGGAACGCTTTTAACAGGGTCATAAATTGCTGTCCTTCAAAAAGTGAACTGAAAGCTTGATCTGGGAGACTAAACTTGCCTTTTGCTCCTAAAACACTGGGGAGAGGGTGGAGGAGGAGGAGAGAAAGAGAGAGAGTTCTGTCCTTGAAGAAACATGTTTTCCCAGTAAGTGTGCAGGGAGGTGACGATATGCCTCTTTATTGTCCCAGCAGGGCTGCACCTGCAGTGTTTTATGCTTTTGTTTGGGTCCCCACAGTCCTGGAAGGGCTATGACGGTACAAAGACTGGTGAACAGAATTTTTTCTGACAAAAAAGGGACAATTTGTCATAGTTTACTGAAAATGTCTTGGTGTAGGCAAGGATTTCTTTGGCTGCATTCTAAAAATATCTTTTATGCTCCTGTGCAAATAAAGGAAGGGAATTGTTCAGCCCTTCAAATGGTAGGTCAAGGTGCACGGAAACAACATGAAGAAAAAAGCAGGTTGAAAGTGCATGTTGGTAACAGCATTTGGACCAAGTATATAAATATATATACTTCTGCTTAAATACAGGTATTTAAGAACTGGATAAATAAATAAATTACCCTCCAGTACCATCACACTTTCCTTTTAAATATTTCTGATCTAAAATTATTCTATATGTTTTAGATTGATTTTTTTTTTTAAATAATAGTCTAGATTATCTGTTCTCAGTGTCCAGGTACCACGATTGAGGTAAACCTGGAAACAGGACAGTTTCAGTGCACAATTTTTTGGAAGGAGAATTAAAAGCAATTTCCTTGAGTGAAGGCAGAGACTTCTAGGCTAAGAGTGGTCAAATCCCAGGAGAGATAATGGCTGTGGCACCTGGTTTAACGCCTTTCTGCTTGTGTTATTATTATTTACAAAAATAAACTGCCTTCTGGTAAATGGTATAAATGGAGAGACAGAGGGTGATCCCTATGGCAGCTGGCTTGTAAGGAGTGGTCAGGCTTTCTGCACGAGCAGCTTGGCTCAGGAAAAACTGGCACTCCCATGATCAAAAACCCGATGGTGTCTTTTACTGATGACAGCGACTCGTGTCTCCCTGGATACATCTGCTTTAAGAGGAGACTGCAAGAAGCAGGCCTGTAGTTAATTAGATGGGCAAACTCTGAAGAGGCCCAGTTCAAAAAGGTGGTTATGGCTCTGAAGGAAGGAAACCTGAAGCTTTGCCAGAGGTGCAGAAATCCTGTGGAAGTGAAGGGTGAAACTGTGTGTGAGGATTTGGCACAATCTGCAAAGTATGGGAGTAGGGAAGGCTGAAGAAAAGATTGTGTCTTAGAGATGTAGAGGCATGGGGATAAAATGGAAATTGATGGAATAAAGCTGATTTGGGCCCTGAAATGTGTACTAAGACTTTTATAAGGTGAAAAGTTTTTAAGCTATATACCTGGAAAGGGAGCAGAAGTCTTTACCAACACAGTGTATTCAGGCAGGAATGTAAATGCCATACAGTTTGAATGTGGATGAAAATTGGGCTAGTCCTGTTTCTGATAAAGTCCTTTGGGTGGTAGCTTGTGTCTGGGGAGCTCCCTGTTGGGGGATGAACAAAGGGAGCAGGGCCAGCCAACACTACTGCTGAAAGAAATGGCTATTTTCCCTCCAACCATCCATCCCCTCCCTTTTGCTGGCACAAGTGTTTCTTTGCTGCCTGGGGAATTGAAGCACAAAACTGGAAAACAAATCTGGCCAAGCAAAAGGGCTTCAGCCACAGTGGTTCCCTTCCCGGTCCCTGGAAGGTGCAGCACAAAGGTGGGAGCAAGCCCTGGGTGAGAGAGTGTTTGCTTCCCTTTGAGGCAATGCGGGTGTTTTCCAGCCTGGAGTGTGTGTGTACCTGGGGCTGTGTGGTTTGTCTTTGGCTGGAGGGCTGTCAGTCTGCCTTGGGATGTGCTTGGCACATTAGGAACCTCCTTTTAAATGGAAGAGTAGAGGAAGTACATGAATGGTGAGTTTACTGAAGCAGGATAAATAGTTTCAGGCGAGCATAGTATTTTATTTTGGTGGGAATATCTTTCTCTAGAAATGGAAAATAGTGCTAATCTTCAGGGCTGTGTTAAGTATGACCTACAGAAGAGAGTGTTTGTTACAGTGGGTAGAATGAGTTTTATTAGAAGTCTTATATGATAGATGGTGAAAACTCTGAAGAGAAGACAGCAATGGGGAGTGCTGAAAGGTATTAGACTGGAGTGAAGCTATTAGTGGAGTTTTTATGGATTGGTCCCTGGACTGATTTTATTCCCTGGTTTTATTAGGAACATTAAACATCTTGTAATAAAAAGGTAGTGGTGTGTTATTGAATTTTTTTGCAAGCTGGGAAGTATTTTCAGCGCAGGAGACAACCTCACAGAAGTGAGGCCTAAAATATTTACACATGAGGAGAGCTCTATCAGTGCCAGTCCATACAACGCTAGGAGGATCCAGTCTAAATGCAAAATGCATTTGGTCACTGTGTTAAAGAACATTAATTGAAACCAAAACAGGTACAGAAAGGGCATGCTGGGATGATCAGAGGGATGAAAAGACTATCAAATGATAGACTCTAATGATCTTGACTTACTTAGCCTGCAGAATGAAAACTGAGAGGGTATGCTCTTGCTCTCTGTAAGTACTTTGAGGTGTAACACTAGGGAGGAAAAAAAAAGTCCTTGAAATAGAGTACAAGAATGCATTTGTTTGAATGGGTCACAAGAAAGTTTAGGCTGCATAATGAGGAAGATTCAGGCTGTGAGCAAATTGGTTTTTGAGCTGTCCAGAGGGATTTTTGAAGGGAGGTGTAGATGAGACATAAATGCTTTCTCTGCACTGTACAGTAGGAAACAGCTTTGTGACTGTGGACATTTCCTTTGTGGAGGGTATAGAGCTGAGAGAAGTCCATATACTTGAGTTACCTCATCTACTTCACCCTTGCAGATAACCAATCTTAGAATTTGGATGGACAGTTTTGCTGAAATCTGGGTACTGTTAAATGGTGTTCCCTACAAGCACCAGCATGGGGAATGAGGCAGAAATTGCAACGTGCTCAGCAAAGTATGAAGGAATCTATGGAACAAAAAGGTCTTTTGAGATGTGGGTACTAGTGTCAAGTCTATGGTCTTCCTCAGAGGACTTAATTTCAAATGCTGACTAGGTCTGAAGACAATTTTTTTTTCTGGGAGAAAACCCTCAGTGATCCCCTTGCCTTGGTCTGCAATTCTGTGTTGATCTTGGATTCTCACTACATGCCTTGGACAAGAAAGTATGAGTAACTTCTATATAAATCATGTGTTTGTATGCTTGTGCATATATATATATATACATATACACACATATCTGTATACACACACACACACACACACACACACACACACACATGTTTATGTGTGTGTGTATATATAAAAGATAAGCTTTGGTAAAGTAAGATCCTACTCAAACCTAAGTATAATGATTTGCTTTCCCGTAAAAAAAGGTGCTGAAATTTTGTGTTCTCATGAAAACAGGAGTCTAGAGATGCTGCTTGAGGAGGCAGCCAGTGTGACCTTGCAGAAGCCTCTCCCAGAAAGGGTAGTTCTGATTCCCTGCTAGTGCTGCATGCTTCTGCTTTCTTCCATGCTCCAACACTGGCACTCATCTGACCTGTCAGGAGATCCAGTTGAGGGATATAAAGCCACAGGAAAATGTTCAGCTTCCTGAACTGGCTTGCTGCCTGTTTGGGCAAGCACTAGGGCTCAGTGGGAGAATCAGGTGCAGTGTGGGATGGTTGAAGGGTTGAGCACCATGCTTTCAACAGCAGGGAGTGGTTAAAGCGGCATAACTGCATTGCAAACCCAAATCATACCCAGCAAGCAAGAGTGGGACATCTTCAGATTCTTTTCTTTGCAGTTGTGTTGTTCCCCGTCACTGCAGCCTTGAGCCTTTCTGCAGCTGGCTGTGTAAGGACACAGGGGTGTGAAAATGTTCAGTGTCTTTGGCTGATCTGAGAATAGTGTGTTGAAGTGACATACTAAAAGCATCAGCAACACTGAGATGTGCTTGGGGATTATTCACTGCATCAGATAAAGATCCGATGTGCTCTGTTTCTGATTCAGGAGCCAGTGGTATGTGAACGTGGTACTCTCTCCCACTTTGCCATTCATCATTTTCAAAGAGAGAGTAGAAAAAGTCTGCCCTGTAGGGACTTCATTAGGGATTTTGACTAGGTTGAGATTTGTTTTGCAGTTTGAATGTGCTTAGGCTGATTTGGTGATGTGCAGTAATGTGGTTCATTTATGTCGCATTCAAAAAGCTTAAGAAATAAAGCTTGTTATAGTGCAAATACATATTTTTCCCTTCTATAAGGGTCTTTTGTTTCTTTTTCATTTCTTTTATACTGGCAGATATCTGATTTGAGGATAAAATTTTATATTTGTGTTCCACAGGCTGCTGCTGAGATAAAACTTGTGTTCTAGTGTGGATGCTGCATACTTTTGAGGTCTGGCCCAGGTTGTGCATCTTTAATCTGCTAAACTTTTCTCTTCAAATTTAACACAATTATAGAGGCAATTGTGACTCAAGAGAAATTTTGACTTGATTCTATTATGGTTGAAATACCATTGCCTTCAATGGAATCAGGATTGGACCTGCTCCTGTAAAACCACCAATTAGTTTTATGGTTGTGTCAGCAGATCCCAATCAAGATAAAAGCTGTATTGTATTCATCATTTTAAAAACCTAAATCGAGACAGGGTTCCTGCCTATGAGAATCTGCAATCTAGAGACAATCTTTTAACATGTAATCTTACTTTTTCATGACAAGGGGGATTTTGTCCTGCTGATGCCTTTGTTAGGACATCATATGACGTAAAATCTGACCTCAGAACAGAAAAGTTATTGCAGAAGACTTCAGCAAAATATTTTTATTTATTTTAGAATACACAAATGTTGTAAAGTTTAAACAAAATAGCAAGTTTTTTTTTCTTTTTCACTTTAAAAACCTGATTTCTTTGGAAGATCCATGTTTGCAGGTACCTGGAAGACCAACAACCTGGTCTTTGAGCTCTTCAGTCACTAGTTCTGTTGAAGTTATTACTGTATATCTTTTGGGTTTTTTTCAGACAGAATGACAACTTCTTTCATCAAAGCTGAAATTAACTGCATGACTGAAGTTTTACCCATTGAAAGACAGGCCCACTGGTGTGCATGTGAGGAGCAGGAGTCTTGTGAGGAGCAGAGCCTCCAGTTCTTCCCAAAGACTTGGTCAGCCATATCACTGACAACATAAGTCATGGGATAGCAACACCAAAGATGTATGGATTTTCTGAGAGATATTAAGGAAATACCCTTTATTCTACTCAGAAAACAAGATAGTAAAATTGTGTAACTAAATCCAAGACTTTGTGGTGGGATTGCCCCTGGAAATGGAATGGGGGAAGTGTCCAAAAAGTGACTCCTGGAGAGGCTGTTTGTGAGAAGTGTTTGCCAAGGGAGGGGGCACTTCTGTCTGTAAAGGGAAGTGTGACATCTTTTCTTCAGCAGCAACTATTTGAAATGCTGGCCTTCCTTCCTTTCCAAACAAAGTGGGAAATCAAAAAGCCTCATTTTTAAACAATTTAAACTGAATAAGCAATTGAGCCCTGCTAGGTAAAGATCATAGTGTGCCAATCCTTTGCTGTAGTGCCCACCAAAGCATGTAATTTTTAAAATTTCTCTGTGAAGCTTGTTGGTTTTCAAGACCCCAGTGGATATGTGGCATTTCAGTGAGAATCTTTCCAAAATGCGATGCTGTGTTTGTTTGGTGACCCCTGTCCAGAATGACAATATGGTCAGTAATGTCCTTGTCCTCTGAGCTAGTGCCTAGCCAGTAGCTTTGCATAAAATTAATAGCAAAATATAGAGACAGGCTTTTGTTCATAAGTCCTTGACCAAATCATCTTGCTGAAAGAATAAAACATGAATTACTTTTATTATGTACGTTTATATCACTATGTATGTATAATAATTATTTGGTCCCCATGGCAAAGTGTTTCATGAAGAGTCCTGAGCATTCTGCTCTTTTTATGATGGCACCGGGTAGCTGAGAGATGAGGTGCTTCTTTAATGGTGGATAAATCCATTTTGTGGGGTACTCACTGAATGTAGAGGTTCATGCAGATCAAGTACTTTTTATCCCTCACTTTACAATGTTTTTCAGCATGTGAATTTAGCTCACTTAAGCAGCACTTTGTGCTGAATGAGGTCTATCTGTCCTTTAAGGCTGTGTTCTGTGCTTAGAGAATCGCAGAACAAGGCAAAAAATACTGACAAAACACTTTGTTCCATCTTAGTTGGATTTAAGGAAAGCATGTTTTATTTACAAATCTCTGTCTGGGTAAAACCTTAACAGGTATTCAGGCTAAAAACTGTGTGTAGCTGTAGGGTGTCAGCCCTGCTATGACATACAGGTTGTCTTTTGATAGAAGAGAATTTGTGAGGTGGGGAGCTGGGGAAGGTCAAGTTACAACTTTCAGTAAATCTGAGTGTGCTTGAAATGGTTCTTTTAATGTCTTAAAATATTTGTTGCCTTCTTATCATTGCAAGGCTGATCCATGTTCCATTTAAGCTGACGGAAACCCTTCTCCCATCTTCTTTAAAAATTGGCTCTGGCCCCTGTATCAGATTGCATACCACCTTGCTTTCTGATTCTTGGAAGGGTTCAGCCAAGCGTTATGAATTAGATGCTTAGATAACATTGATGACTGCAGTTCTTTATTGTGCCAAAGGAATCAAAAATAAATAGAGGTTAGAAGTGTGATTAGTAAATGACACAGTGTGGGCCTGGTCCTGCTGGCATGGAAGGGAGGGGAACAGACCTGCTTGTTTATTTGTTTTCTAAGAGTCGACTTTGTCCTGGTCCTGCTCTGTTGTGGCGTGGAGAAGGAAGCTCATCAGCTTCCAGAGAAAAGACACTGTGACAGCTTATGTAGCCTGAGATATGTCCCTGGAGTTTTGTCAAGACTTCCAGCAGCATCATGAGCAGATCTTGGGTGTTTAGGTGAAAATGAGTTTTCATCTCTTGCGCTTGGCTGAGCAGATATAAACTGAGCCTTTGTGAACTTGAAGCATGGCTGTTGATGGGCCTCCTATCCTCAGGCACAGTGGGGTTGCTCGTCCCATAATGATTTCATGTCCAGGGAGGGCATGCTTAAAACTTGACAGATGCTGCAAACCTGAAATCTCAAAGGAGAGGATATCAGTAAAACCAAGAGCTGAGGAGTTGGCAGTGGCAAAAATGGATGGAGGCCTAATTGGCATCTCATCCTCCTGCAGCTCACATCAGAAGAGCTCTGTAAACAGCCCTGGGGTAGCAGAGTGCTCTGTGCCAGCCTGGTCTCTTCCCCAGAAGGTTCTTAATAGTGTGGAGAGCAAGGGAGCGGGAGAAGAGCAGCAATGGGACAAAGGGGTGAAGGATAAATCCCTCCTGCACTGACAGAGTCCTGGGATTTTACTGTTGGTGCTGGAGGCTGCTTATTTTGTCCAGGATGTGCTGCTTTTCTGTTGTCTGCATCAGGGCATGGAAGTACCACAGTGTCTGCATCTATGTAGGTGTTGTGGCTTTTGGCAATCATGATCCCAAGGGGTTCAAGTTCTGCTGGGTCTTGGGATCTTTACAAGCTTTTTGTATGAAAGATGCTAATCTTTAAGCACCATCATTACTTCTGCATGGCAGCAGCACAAAACAGTCACACTTGATTATTATTTTGTATGTGGGGATTGATGTATAATAAAAACTTTATACAAATTAACTAAGAGGTTTAGGGGAAGAAAGTAAGATGGATACTGGATGTACTCTGTGAGAGTACAAGGTGACCTCAGGAAGGGAGAATGCAGTTGCCTAACTGTGGTTTTGCCAGGGACACCTTGCCTGATTTCCCTCATCTTATTTAACGTGCCATGGAATATGAAAAGTATATTAGTGGCAGCATTGGTGCCTGACTGCTTGTCTCTCCTCTGGCCCTGAAGGCTTTCCTGCTGTCTGTCTAAAAGGCTTTTGGAGAGCTACTGACACAAACACAAAAAACCAGTCAGCTAGTCCTCTTGGCAGACTATTTTTTCCCCATTTTTTTCATGTTTTGTCAAATTATCAAACAAAGCATTCTGAAAAGAGGCTGCTTGGAGAAACTCATCAAAGAAAGCTCTGTGACACTCACCAAGTCAGACACACAGTGTGCAGGGCTTAACTCACACTGTGGTCTAATTTGGAAAAGAAAGTGGTTCTGCTTGGACACTGGTATTTGGCTTCTCATTGTGGCTGGAGGTGGTTCATCCAGCCAGAAACTAACAGGCTTAGCATGAGAGTACAGAAAATGCCACAGCAAATGCTAAGCTAGACCTTTATTTATGACAGCTCTGGATGAGTGTTAATTATTAGCTGAACATAGTGTGTTCTAGAGGCTGTTTGCATTACAGCATGGGAAGGGCCAATGGCATGTAAAATGCGTGTGTTGGTAGGCAGAACAGCAAAGCAAACTGCTTCAGAGGAGAAGAGGGCTTTTCTTTGTTTCCCTTCACTACATATACAGTTTTTAGTAATGCCATGTAGCCATAATGAGGGATTTGCATGAAATTACTCAGGAGATTATACATATAAACATGACTTTTATTAAGACAGGGTGGATTAACAAGGTGTTAGTGAGCAGCAGGTATAGATCAAGTGTTGTCTACATCAGATATATTTCTTGTTAATAGTTGTTTGGACTTCTGGATTAGGTGTTTTCTTGTCTCTACTGAATCAGTGTAGCAGTTTGCAAAAGGGAAAACTACACATGGCATAGAACATAGTAGTTTACTTGGCATGAAAGGCACTTGCTGTGATTTTAGGAATGATGGTCTGCAGAGGCTTTCTTTTGTCAGGTTACAAAATAAATTGAAGTTTTAGCTCCATAGGGTTGTAAGAAGGAAAGAAAGAAAGAAAGAAAGAAAGAAAGAAAGAAAGAAAGAAAGAAAGAAAGAAAGAAAGAAAGAAAGAAAGAAAGAAAGAAAGAAAGAAAGGAGAGAGTATTGATGTGTTTTATGCAAGACCCTGTACTGTTCTTTCAAGTACCAAGCTGCACGAATGTCTTACATTCTTTAGAGTCATGAAACCATTCTCTGAGCAGCATACATGTGTTTTATGTGTTTCTACTTATTTGCAATTAACTACTTCACATGGATAGCTATTTTAAAACAAGCTTGCAGAACTTTCATTTTGATGCCTGTAACCATGCACTTTATTAATTTAGAATCTGACTTTTAATCAGTCTGCCTGGAAATAGAATAACATAATTATTTTCTTCTCTTGTTAAGGGGTGGAGAATGTAGAAAGGGAAAAGGGTCCTGAGCTTGCTGACACTGACCAGCCACTAGCAGTTTTCTGCAATAAATCTTTCTTGGGGTTTTGTTTTTGTGATATGTGCATCTTTGTACAATTCGATTATTTGAACATTCTGAGTTAAGTAACAGGTTAAAAAACCAAACAGGTGAAGTGTGGAAATGTAGCAAAATGAAAATCAATCACTTTGTAGTTGAATACTCTATGAACAGCTCTCACAGAAAACATGTGGAATGTGGTGCAACATCTGATTTATATAATTTTGAGGTCACCTCCTTATTTGGCCCTGAATTAAATGATTTGAGCAAGGCAGGCAGCCTCCCCTTTCACAGGAATGCAGGTTACTTTCCATAGCTGTTCCAGTTGGGTATGTTTGGTATTTGTGTCAGCTTTTGACAAAGATGTCCAGCAACTTTAAGCATAGTGCAAGGAAATATTTGCACTGGAAAATTGACAGAGAAGTCAGTTGCTGGAATAAAAGTATGCAAAAATTGCTGTATTGTAGGGCTAAATCTTGCCCTTCAAATGTGCATAGACGGACTTCTAAAAGTCATAGCCAGAAGGAGAAATGTGATCAGGAAATGCCATATCCTTTCCATACTGGGAGAGTCGGGTTTCAGCAAGACTTTCCCTTCCTAAGATGGTGAGACAAGAGGGGGTGTTGGCAGCATGGACCAGCCTCACCCCTGTGTTATGCTCAGTCCTGGCTGGAATAAAGACATGCATACTTACAATGAGAGCACAAGGTATTAATGCTATGTAGGGCTGTGGTGGTGCATCGTTTAGGGGTGGGCTCACCAGGGTTAGTTTAATGGTCGGACTCCGGGATCTTAAAGGTCCTTTGCAGCCCAAAGGATTCTGTGATTCTGTATAAATTACTGTTCTGGTGGATGTTGATTTCTGTCTCTCTTGGTACTAGATGAAACATCATTGTAAGGCTCTCCCAGGGCCTGGGAAGAAGGATGTTATGGGATTGTAGTGTCCCACATTACTTACAGGATCTGATCCAAAGTCCATCAACACTGATTTACTCCAATGGTATCTGACCACAACCAGAATTTCTAAGTCTCCTAGAAGGAAAATGTTTGACTGTATAAAGAAATGATTGAATTTCTTTTAAAGAGTGATTGTTAATGTCCCTACCTATCTGATCCCACATCCTGATTGCTCTGTCATTTTCATGTTGAAGTATTTGCCTCATGTTTGTACATGAATTTCTGAGAATTTTGAAGAAGGACAAAAGAGATGTATTGTAAGTGAACAGAATGTTAAAATAGGACAAGCTTGTAAAATGAAGATTGAATTTGTGAGCTTGAAATCCATTTAACTCATCCAGAGTGCAGTGCAATGCAAACCCCCAGATTCAGGGTCTGCTAGTTACGTGTACCACAGCACTGTCATGATTCATCAAACCTGCCAGATAAAGGGAGGCTATTTTAAAATTTCTCCTTCAGGGCATGGGGAAGTAGTTCTTGCAAAGATAGAAATTTATGATGATGCTAAAAAAAAATGCAGATGAAGTGAATAATTAATGAATTCACGACAGGACTGAAATATCTTCCTAAAATGCTGCTATTTTTAGCAGGGAGTTCTTCTGCAGTGCTTGTCATGTGATGCTATTGCCTTCTGAGAGCAGGAAAACAATTTGAATTAGTTTCTCTTTCCCCATGGACTTATGTAAGTCCAGTATATAATACCCCTTAGCATCTGAATCTGCCTTAGGACAAACACAGATGATTTAAAACCTCATGCAAAATAAAACACTAATGAAATCTATACTTAAGGATAATCTTCTCTGCAGCAGATTACCTTTCATAATAGTTTGTACTTCTGAGGCTGTACAAGGGGAATACTGCAATGGGTGTAACTGGCAGCTGCTGCTGGTCTGGTGATGCTCAATGCGGCTGCGGTTTCAAGCTGGCAAAGGACACAGAGGCAATTATCAATAGGAGGTTGCAGGGTATGGCTCACAGATAAGGGTTTAATGTGAACAGATTTGTGCTTCTTTTGCCTATAACCAGTGTAGACTATTGCTCTGTTTGAAGTACTTTGAACTAAAAATGTCATAGTCAGAAATTACTCTAAAAAAAGCTGTCACATCCACAAAGGGATATGGTCACTGCCATAGTGAATTTTCAAGTGTTGAACATGTGAAACCAGGTCCTGTCTGGGATTTCTGCTTCCTGAGTGGTAATGAGGTACCCAGTGACCATTAAAGGGGATGTCAGGAGCAGCTCACTTGCTGCTTTCCTTGCCTACTGGAGTTGCCACAAATTTAATTTAGAAGAACCCTCCAAATCCCAAACCTTTAGGTGTTTGGGAGGGCCTGAGGAGGACCCTGTCTTTGCAGCTCAATACCCACTTTGTACAGGTGCAGAGGGGTGTTGGTTTCCTTTCCCCATTTGCATGGAGTTGTTTCCCCCACATGGGATAGTTCCTGGTGACTTTGTAAGGTGTATACGGCTCCTTGGACCTCGCTTGTCCCCAGCCCAGGTGGGCTGCCTTGGGAGCAGAGTGCTTGCCACAAAAAACAGCAGCTAAACACCTGGGCTGAAGCACATTGGTTTGGGAAAGTGTGAGCTGAGTCTCAAGCAGCAGAGGTGGCCCCAAAGGCACCTGCAACTTTGGGGAAGCTGCAGCTTTGGGGATGGTAGACCTTGGGAAGCTCCTTGGTAAAGTCATGGAAGGTGGTTTCTTAGGGGTGCTTGAGCTGTGGCTCCTTAGTTGTGTGCAGGCACAAGTTTATGGCTTAGGTGCCATACACACTTTGCTGCATCTGGGCCTTGGTCTCTGTTTTCCCACCTCCATGCTCCAATCTAAAAGAACTGTTTTAAGATTTAATGTCTGTAAAACACATGCATTGTATGGAGCTTTGTAATAATTAGAAATTGATCCTCAGCTGGAAGCCGAGTGTAGTTGATTGAAATGAGAACTTGTTATGAAAAATACATTGAATTATCACTTTTTTTTTTCTTTTGCCTGGTGAAAAGACTATTTTCAGGCTTATTTTTCCCAGCTTTCCATCAGTTCTCCCATGCTCACCACCTTTTTTCCCAGTAATTTGTGTGAGTCCTTCCTAAAATGAATCTGGTTATCAGGTGGCTGTGTTTTAAGCACTCTATTAAGCAATTTTTTTACAAGCAAATTTAAGCAATGTTAAAGATGTAGAAGGCAACACACAGAACTGGAAGGAGTGGGATTCTGTGGTGGCAGGGGGATCTGATGAGGATCTGATGATCCTCAGTGGGTCCTGTCCTCAGTAGGATGGGATACAAGGATAACGCTGATAATGCAAACCTGGAGGGCTTTTCCTTGCCTGCTTCATCTCAGCACACAGGGTTCATGTTCCTGTTGGGTTGTGGCTTCATGATACAAATAGTAAATCAAATGGAGGGGTAGCAAATTGCACGTCTTTAAATTAATAAAATGCATCAAGTTCTCCATGAGTTGAAAAGACATAGAGATTTTAAGACTGTAAATTTTATAACAGCCCTGCAAACAGGTTCTAGTTTCCTTTATTTATATCTGTTTGAATGCCTGCACTCACCATTGAAACCATTTGTTACAGAAGTTCGGTAAGGTCTTGTGAGCTGCTTGGGAACTATCAGAAATAAAAAGTATCTGTTTTCATCTTTGTTGTTACTGTATTGATTTGGGCAATGAGGCTTTGAGAGTCATTTTTACTTCACATAGAATTATCCACCCTTCTGACTGTCTCTTGAAACACTCAGCAATACAGATCTTCATAGCTAAAAGTAGGAGAATTGAAATAATTTATTCTGCAACTTATTGAGCTGATACCAGTTTCAAGCCATTAAAACAGTGTTTTTTTTAACAAGTAGCTTATTTTAGTGGCTGTCTCCTTACTGCTCTTTCTTTTCTTTCCACAGGAGAAATTAACCCAGGAGTGTGTATTCAGAGAGCAATTTGAAGAAAACTGGTATAACACATATTCATCAAATCTATATAAACATGTGGACACTGGAAGACGATACTACGTTGCGTTAAATAAAGATGGGACTCCAAGAGAAGGGACTAGGACTAAACGGCATCAAAAATTTACACATTTTTTACCTAGACCAGTGGACCCTGAGAAAGTACCAGAACTATATAAGGATATTTTAAGCCAAAGTTGACAAAGACAATTCCTTCACTTGAGCCCTTAAAAAGTAACCACTATAAAGGTTTCATGCGGTGGGTTCTTATTGATTAGCTGTGTCATCACATCAGCTCCACTGTTGCCAAACTTTGTCGCATGCATAATGTATGATGGAGGCTTGGATGGAACATGCTGATTTTGTTCTGCACTTAAAGGTTTGTCCTCCTGGAGGAGAGCCTATGCCCACTCGCTTGATTTAGTACGAGAGGGAGCGCGAGAGAGTGAGTGCGAGAGGGAGAGAAAGGGAGAGGATGAATGGGAGTGAGAGCGCGAGAGAGGGGAGCCGAGGGGAGGAGGAGGGTGAGGAGGAGGAGGAGGAGGAGGAAGGCCTGATGCATGCTGGGGAATAGACTCGCTTTTAAATTTTTGATCAGTTGTACTTCGTCATATATCAGCATAGCTGCCATACTTCGATTCATCAGGATTTCTGGCTGGTGGCCTGCTCAAGTGTACGCTGCATTTACAAAGGCATGGAGGGTGCAGTCTTACTTAAACAAGAGACTTTTCAGTTAATCGCTCTCTGGGTCTCACCCCACTGAGTTTAAAGCAAAGACCTCTTAGTAAAAAAAAAAAAAATAATAAAAAGTTAAATTTATTTATAGAAATTCCAAAGGCAACATTTTATTTATTTTATATATTTATTTATTATATAGAGTTTATTTTTAATGAAATATGTACAGGCCAGATAGGCATTTTGGAAGCTTTAGGCTCTGTAAGCATTGAAATGGCAAAGGCCACTATGAACCTGTGGTAAATTCATGCAAGTAAATATAAAGGTGCATGGATAAAAAAAAAAAGCCAACAATAAAAAGGTAATAATAATAATAAATTCTAGTGACCCTCATGTACTAAAGGCGACAATCTCTTTTGTGCCCGTATTATTGTACAAGTATGCACACCACTCATGACACTGAGTCCTCACTCTTCTGACTGCTTGTTTCATAGCTTACCCCAGAGGATTAAAAAGAAAACTGGGTCTTCAACTTTTTTTTATGTGTCTGTAATATTTCCTCTCTGATAAAGTGACTTCTTACATCATTGTAAATTTCACAGCTGTGGAAAATATAGGGGTTGGAATATATTCTACTTGTTAAAACCTATTGCAGATTATACCAAAGCTAAATGATAAATATGCTATTTTTTTCCTAAAGAGAATGCCAGAAACAACATAAGTAATACCAACAACAATTATACTAATTTTAAGATTCCACAAAGAACACATAAATATTTCAGAAGGCAAGAACCAGGTTAACAGGATCACTCTTGTAAACATGTTTATTTGTGCACTTGACTATCTACTATGAAATTATACAAGTTCCATAGGGGTCATTGTAATACCTTTTATGGAAAATTGCTTTCAGTGTGAACTGTCATAATACATGATATTAGCACCCTTCCTAAAGTAAAACTTGCAAAGTGAAACTAATAAATCTCTATCAATAATGACAATGAGGGGGACAGTATAAGACTTATTTTTATTGTTTTTCCTAAAGGATGTTCAAATATTCATGAACCCTAAGTGAGAAAACAGTATATAGTATTTAAAGGTATGTAACATTTTAAGATAAGCACACAAACACATTGATTAGCAGTTACCATTGGGAAATTAACCCTCAGGAAGAGGCATTTTTTCCCTAATACTCTGAAGAAAAGGGGAGAAAAAGAGATGAAAACCATGTGTCAAGATCCATATAACAAATGCATTTTGTAGTTTTATCCCTTAGGATTTCAATCCAGTGCCATTACGTTGAGTGTAGCCTTCACCACTGGATATGTTGGGAGCAAGGCTGGTCCTGCCACCCTGGCTGTCTGCATACACACAGGGACTCCTTTGGAGGAGTGATATAAAAGGTTGTAGCCTACTTGTAATTAAGAAATTTTTGCTCTACAGCACTCATCTGATTGATATTATTTGAAGCTTATTTCTGTTCTGGAATGGCCTCTGGCTTGGTGTGCTGAACAAATGTTCCCTTTCCGTGCTGAAGCAGGTAGGAGGAGCCATGTCTCAACCGTCGATATCAGTGATCTCCAACACAACATGGCGTTTTGTTGTAATTGTTCATGGATGATAAAGAGACGTAAATTACATTAGTTGATTTGTAGGATACTTGTCTAGGGACTGTTATTGCCTAGGAATTTACAGCCTTCAGCTGCAGCCCAGGCGTTTGTCTCCCAGCCTTTGGGCGGGATGGTTCGGCGGCTGTGGGTTGGTCTGGTGCCGGATCATTCGTGTGGGCGATGCAGAGGCCGTAGGAGAAGGAAAGGTGCTCCTGGGCAGGACCAGGGCTCATTGCTCCGTGCTAAATGCATCAAGCCCACCACAAGGAAGGGAGGTTGCAACTCTCTGCTGTTTCAGTAAATCCGACATACACCAGGAAATTATTTGCAAAGGTTAAAATGACTTTGAGTCGAGGCCGCAATACTAGGCCACAGTTAAAGTCTTAATGTTAAATTGACTTGGATTTTTTTAGTCATAGGCTAATCATTACTACTAGTTAACGTGTTTTATTTAATTTATTTTTTTTTGTATTTTTCTACAGAAAGGATTAAACTCGAGAAAAATGTTATGAGTTTATGGCAGTCCTTCTAAATAAACTGTAACCGATTTACTCGAATAACCCGTAATGGTGTGTAAATACTGACTTTATGTAAATATAGAAACATGTAATTTAACTTAGGCATTATTGCAAGACTGGAAGGCCCAGGAGCTGGCAGTTTGCCACTCCCTGCAGGTTCACTGGGTCAAATTTGGCCTGTTTCGGGTAGCGAACAACAGATTCTGTTCAGTCCCTTGTGTAAAATGAGCTATTTCTGTTTGTTTTCGGGTGGGGGATGGGCAAAACGATTGTCACCTGGGTGCTGCTCAGCTCCTTTGCCAAGGCATGAAGGGGTACGGACGCCCTCCTGCTCCTTACGTGATCCTGCTAAAACAGGGCTGCAGAGAGCTGACACGGCAAAGAGGGAGGCTTGCAGTGCCTCCCCTCCTGTGCTGTGGACAAACAGAAGCCTTCACCTTCTAGTGCTGTCCATCTGGCACCTTTCTCGAGCTCTGAAATTGACTTGAAGAAAAATCTGAGGGAAAAAGAAAAGAACGAGTGGTGTTATTTTTACTTGGTATTCTGTAATGGTGTGTAAATACATACAGAATTCTGTAATTTGTATAAATATATTGCTATAGAATTTTGAAAGTTGGTATTATTTGCTTGATGTCCCTTCAGAGCATTTTCTTAAAAGTGCACATGTGTAATAATGGGATGGCAAAGAGATGTCCTTGCTTATTCCTAGAAAGAGTGTGAGAATATTCCAGGAAAACAAAAATCATCAACATTTTCTATGCCTTTTTGCTAATCTGGGAAAAATCAGGGAAATGTCTTTTTGGCAAGAACTGTGTTAGCATTTCACCTGAAGCAGATCTGTCTGGGCAAGCAGTATGGCCCAAAAGATGATGGAGATCCAGACCAGTGTTATAATATGGGCTGGTGTGGAGCTGCATTTGGTAGTGTGTAAGGCAGCACTCCCAAACATAGGTGGGGTCAATGAAACATGGCAGAGCTGTGCAGTGCAGAGTGGAAAGAGAAAAATCCTAGGAAAATTGCCTTAAGTTTCTACCAATCAGTGCAGGACTCAAACTGCCTGCCAACTGGATGGAAAAAAAAGGGTATCTTTTGAGAACGACAGTGTATAAGATGTGGAGGCTGGAGATGAGACTCTGGCCTAAAATATCAAGCTTTTCTGTTGTCTCCCTGAAAATAAGATAAATGTGAGTTTAATAAATATGCAAAGAAGAGGAAGTAGAAAAGATGCTTCTGAGGCAGTTTCTTTGTATACAGAATATTGCAAGAGATAAGAGAAGATGCTTCTGCAGCATGCCTTTCACAGTCCCTAGCTTATGCTCTGCTCTGCCTCTTGTACCAAGTAAAGAAGTGTCTCTTATGTTCAGCTCTGTTACTCATGATTATAGGAGCAGAAATGGATGGGCTGTGAGCCATGCTGAAAACCTTTTTGTATGAACTCCTGTCCCACCTAGTGAATTCTCACAAGATCCCCATGAGATATGTCCAGGCTCCTTAAAACTGCAGTTTGCTTTGCAGAAATTGAGAGGTTCCAGATTCTTTGGAATTTTGATGAAAAACTTGGAAACTCAGGTCTCTCCTCATTTAGCTGTGTATGTGCAGGTAGCTGTATTTGTAGGTAAACAGGAGAAAGAAGTAGACAACCATGTAATCCTCAATATTTTATTCCACATGGCCCATTGTTTACTGATCTGAGAATAAAACCAGAAGGCTTCTGTTTTCCAGAATTTTATCTCTGTTCTTAAACTGTTAGAGCTCTCCATGGGTTGTTCACAAATCAGTTCTGTCCTGCCTTTTTGTTATCTTTCACCTTTCCATAATACTACAAGGTGGTTTTCCCATCTGACCCCCAAGTAAGTTCCAGTAGTAAAAGCTCATCTCCTCTTGTCAGGAAGCTGGAACAGCCTGCCCTAGAGTTTGTTGCTGAACTCTTTGGCACTGAAGTATGCAGGTCATGGATAATGGGCACGCACCTTAAATCTAGGCCTCAAAAGATAATTAGTGATTAGAAACAAAAAATGCTGTTGCGAAGTTGCCTTGCCAGGTCAGATGCCAGAAGTTTGAAAGCAGAAAATATTTAATGGTGTTCTGGAAATTTTAAGTGAGGATAATAACCAAGTTCCACCTGCAAAGTAATTTATAAAACCCAGACTTTTTGCTTTTTTCCCCTCATGGTTTTCTACCTTTAATATCTTTTGTGTGTGTTTTCTTCTTTCTTCTTCATGGTAGTGAAAATGATTCTTTTATTTTTTCATTCATGATTTCTGAATTCCAGCTACCTTTGTAAAATTTTTCAGAGTTATTCTGGTCGGAGCCCTTGGGCAGGAAAATTGCCATGTGATTCTGGGTTAGGATAGAGCACAGGTTGCAAAGATGCTGCTGTTGTACTCAGAGTAGCTGTTAACAGTCCATAGAATGTTTTCTTACCTTTTCTTACCATATCTATTACGTGGAGGGTTACAACATTAATTGTACTTTAATACTTTGTATGTTGTTGTTATCATGGGAGAAATCTTTCCAAATGGTCCTCAAGTCATGCCAGCTTTATTAAACCCATATCTGTTGCTTGAACAATCTCTCACAAGTATACTGCTGCCGAGAGCTGTGTTTAAAAGAAATTTTAGCTCTATGTTGTTTAGTGATGCAAAAGATAGAAAAAAAACCACCAAAACCAAACAAACCCCACCCAGCCCAAAAAAAAATCACCAACAAAAAACCCCCCAAAAACCTTCACAAACCCCAAAACCTGCCCTTTAGATTGGGTTCTCCCAACCTTTTCCTTTAGGTTGAGGGAAATTATTTTTATGTGCACCACTCTTAGCTAGCAACTACATAGCCAAAAGAATTCTGGAATTAGGCTGAACTGTCAAAATGTTTCTCACATTTCTGTTTTCTTGAGAAATCACAGGCCATCAAATTATGGTGATATGCAAAATATGCCCTGTAGATATTTTTTTCCATGTCCAGAGGGTCTGGATTTATATATATCTTACAGTTGGAGGCAGTCAGTCTAGGTGAAAAGAGCATTTCTGTAATGTTGGAACTCATTCATTTTATTGACAACCTCCCCCTGCCCCCGCAGAGAGTAGCTTTAGTTAAAATTATTATTGTTATTTCTACCCTTGTTGAGAGAGTTGATGTAAACATTGAAACAGTGTCTTGAAATACTCCCTCACAGCTGTGCTCTTGAATGCATACTTTTTTCTTTTGTATTTCTTATGTAGTATGATTTCTATTGCTTTTTAGAAATCTTTATGCTTGTTATGAATGTCCACACACAGAAGTAGTTGCAGTCAAATTATCTATTTCTGGCTTCTTTGGTTAAGTAAATTTTCTAAGTCTCTAATGTTTTGGCTGGCAAGGCTGTAACTTCTCAGGCAGGACTCTAATTTTTCCTTTTCTCTTCTTCCTGCTGCAATACATCTTTTTTTCATTCTTGGACTGTAGTTAATTTCACAAACCTTCACAAAGAACCTGCATGGTAGGTCCATCTTATCTTCATTCCTAGGAAGCAGAAGACTTGCTGGTAAGCAGTTCTCTGTCCATTTTTATCTTTGATAAGTTTTTTGGTTCAACTGACTCCAGAAGAAAGCAGTGCTTGCATCTTCCTGTTCAGGATGGGTTTGGGTCTTCATCATACTGTGTCCCTAGTGTGACCATTAGAAGGGTGTTCTATATATAATGTCAGTTTATTTGGATATGGTGTATCCATTCAATTTCTCCTTTCACTAAGTGCTCTGTGCAAGCCTTTGTTTATTATCCATTAAGATAATTTAACATCTAACTACATTGTAGACATCACCTTATTAACTTGAAATCTCTTGATCAGCTATGTTGCATTACTTCGTGTTGGCAACTCATTGAATTATAAGGACTTGACATGTGTGTTAAATTTGGTTGTCAATTCCTTTTGTTGTAAGATCTGGACTGTTCTCTGAAGAATGAAAGTCAGGTTCACATTCCCAGTTCCATTAAGGATATTTTCCTCATTGGCTCCCATCCACCTCACTGTCCTTTGGAGGTAAAGCAGTTCTTTTGGCCTCTTCAATGTGCATGGGAATCACTCCCAAATAGCCTGCTGTATTATGTGCTCTCCTCTATTAGCACTCCTCCTCCTAACAAAACCCAGTATTTTTAAGGTTCTTCTTCCTATCACCTCAACCTTTCTAAAATAATTTTGTGGTATTTGGGTATTTAGGCTGATGCTATCAATGAAACCTGTATTTTGTAATTGTGATTGAGTCCAGTGTAGTCTCATTACCAAGCAAGTCAGTCTTTACCCAGTAAAAAAATTTGGAAGAAACAGTGTAGGAAAAGAAAACTGCATGTTATCCCTTATCTCTAGTGGGCTTGAAGGAGACAAATGTGAACTTGCTCATGCTATGATCCCTCTCAACAGATTTCCATACTCTTAACTGTGTTTCTGGGATTCTGTAATATCCCATTACTTTCCAGTTGATACTATCTGTCATCTTAGCAAAAGCTTTTGTCAGTGTCTGTGAAGTTGATGTACAGTGAACTCCACGAATGCTCTGCTAAGGGGATGGTGTTGCACACTGCATTAGTCACTGACATTTCCTTTTGCTTGAGATCAGCCTGCTCTCTTCCAAGTGGAATGTCCCCTTCTTGTTCCAGCCTCTGTAACAATGTGCCTGCCAGGCTGCTGCTTGGTATAGAAAGGAAGCTGCTGTCTTTTGGTTTATTGTACTGCACAAGCAGTTCCCTCAGCAAGAGACTGCCTTCCTCGTTCCAGGACCACATGAAGGAGTTCATGCTTGACTTCAGTAGAATTTGCACCTCTTATCTTTCCCACCTCAGCCCATATTCCATGCACCTAATTAATGTTTCTATTTTTATGGCCTTATTATCTATCTGAAAAATGCACTGTTGGTGTATGCCTGAAGGCTGCTCTGAGTAGACTGTCGTTTTCCTTCTGTACTGTGTGTGAGTTGTTACATACACACAGATATTCTGCTAGAAGCATCTCATAGCCTTCCTTCTCTTTAAGACAAACAAGCCTGCTTGATTAGATTAAGGTGGGATCCCAGGAGTATCCCCACTCTTCTGTAGCAGCAAAGCGGCAAACAAGCAAAGTTCTGATCTCAGCTGTCAATAATTGTCTTTGCTGTGTACATTTGGTGGCTGTGATATCTTAACACCAGTCCCCCCCCCCCCCCCCCCCCCCCCCCCCCCCAAACTAGATGAACAATAGGCTTGACAGTACATGTGAACCTGTTTATTTCCACTTCCTCTCTTGTATTACTTAAATAAACAATTAAAAATTAGCCCAGATACTCTTGAGTTGAAATTTTGAAGTCAAAGCTGTGTTATTTGTAGCCATATTTTCAGTTGTCATAATAGATAAGTGTTCCACAGCTCATGAAGTAGTTTTCAGCTGAGCATCCATTTCTTTTTTAATGGAAAATGTGATTTGTTCACAGAGATGTAGTCTTGGAGACCATATTCAGGTGTTACATGGGTATGCCAGGCCTCTGATGCACAGTAGAAGTGCTTACCTCCCCACCTGCTGCAGAGGCCTCTTAAACCTCCCCTCAGCTGCTGCTGCCCAGCTCCAGGGTTAACTTCCACCAAGGCAAAGTGCTCACTCAGGCACGCTGAGGAACTTGTCTGCACTGCAGGGAAAGAACTTGTCTGCACTCTCGGAAACAGGGAAGCCATGTCCCTGTGGAGAGGCAGCAAAAGGGTTCATCTAAGCAGGGGTACAAGGAAGTTCCTAGGTTTGCCGGGGGGAAATTAGCACAGTCTGAAATGTAATAAAACAGAAATATAAGTGTTTCTGTTTCTTCTCTCTGCTTTGCCTGGGAGAGTGCTACCCCTTTTCCCCCAAGCACACTCTCTCCACTTTCCAGGTAACTGATGCTTCTTAGCAACTTCAGAAGACCATGTGCTGCACACCTTTAATGAGTGATCGATCTCAAGGGTCAGTTCCATAATGTAAGTGGTGCTAAAAGGACTCAGAGCAGAGAAGAGGGTCTGTTTTGGGGCTGGGAAACTCTTCCTCCATGTACTGAGAACTGAACAGCCTCACTGTTGACATGAGTGGGTGCTGCAGAGCCTGGTCTGCCGAAGTGTGTGCTGGGTTGTGGTGCTGACAACCAAGGTGGCTGCTGAGCAGGGCCATGTCTGACATCAGGAGAGGTCTGTGCTCCTTCTTTGCAAAATTCCCAGTTGACCACAGGCAGCTACTTAAGATACAGGCAATTTGTTCCTAACTGGTCTTTGTGTAAGTGAGTTTAGGGCTAAGCCCTGGCTTGGAGGAAATCAATATCTGCATGATCAGTACAACTGACACAGGCTTAATAGTGAGAGGAGGTAGGATAGCCTTGAAGTTTTCCTCTCTTCCACAGTTCTCCTTGTCACAGGCATGAATCAATAATTTTTGTAGAGGTGCTCCTGTTGCTAAGGTCATGCTTATTCACTGCTTTGTCTCCAAGAGCCAGTTAGGATGTATTATGAGAGCTATTGCCTTCTGTAGCAATAAATAGGATGAAAACAACATTGTGAGCACCACAAAGGGTGAAAATAACAAGAAAATAAGATATGTTTACTTCTAGATTGGCCTGAACCAAAAGTCAAACATCTCAAGTAGGATGGCTTGGTAACCTTCGGCTTCTTCCCCCACTGCTGCTGTTGTTGCTGGGATCTGCTGTTTGTCTCTGCGGGCAGCAGCAGGCAGGGTGCCCAGTACCTGATGGGGGAATCTCCCTGCCCTTGACTCACCCCTCCTACAGTTTTGGGGGTAAGGGCTGGTACAGGAGGGATGTAGTTGTCCACTGATTCAGAGGAGCAAGGAAAGACCAGCCCTCCCAGCCTCCATGCACTCAAACAGTGGCACTGGTGGACAGGACCAAAGCCATTCCAATGCTGGCATCAGTCCTTGACCTCTCTCTCACAGCAAAAGCTCCCTGAATTTCAGAACTAACATCTGGTTTAAAAAGGAGGTTTTCTCCTAGAGGCATTATTTGATCAAGACAAATGGGAAAATTTGTATCTTACTGTTATTTTTTCAGGCAAGCTATCAGGAAAGTCCACAGATTGAGGAGTTTTTTTTCTTTTTTTTTCTTTTTTTTTTTTTTTTTTGTATTTTATACTTCCAAGTAAAAACCAAAGGCAATTGCCCACTTTTTCCCTCCTTGAGGAGGTCATTGGTTCTGGAAAGACATGGATGGGAGCGTGTTACAGGGCAATTTAGGAAATGAAGCTGCACAAAGCTTATCATTGCAAGGGGACTAGTACAGTAGTAGATGAGCCAACACCTGATTTCATGTTGTAATTTTTGGACACAAACCCCCCAACTCTCTTGCTTCTGAAGTCTCTAAATAGTTGGAAAAATGACTTCAACAACAACCAATAAAATGAAATAGCTACTTGGTAGTGAGTAGTGAGTGGAAACAGAAGAACAGTGGAGGCTCTGCCACTTGGACCCTCCCACTTCAGGTCACTAAGTAGCCATTTATTTACACAGTCTTGGAACTCCATTGGCTTCCCCTTGGTTTATTTTCTGCTCCTATTTTGACTCAGGTCTTGTCATCCTTGTCCTTTAGGCAGCAGTAGGAACTTCATATGCCCTTGCAGGTAATTTGTTGTGAATATCTTGGTAATTCTCTAGGTTAAACCTTCTCTATTTCATGCTTCCCTCTTGAACTGTGTGTGGTACAAAACTAGGCACAGCAGTTCCCATTTTTTACACACTGCAGACTTGCCCCATCTCCTTTATCAAAAATGAAGGGGCTCCGACAAACAAAGTTCCTTTCATACCATGAGATACAGTTTTTGAACCCTCATCCTCTTCCTTGTCCCTGCTTTAAAGTATTAGAGCATCATGTCCAATTATTTAAGCACATCCAAAGGAAGAGAAGGTCTCCTAGAAGTGCTTGGTTGACAGGACTAAATCTCTGCATTTGCTGCAGAGTGTGTTGCAGCAGAATGTGTTGCAGCAGAGTGTGTTGGCTCCTTCAGAAGAAAGTGACCTTCAGAAACAAAATCCTTTCTCTGAAAGCAAAAACCTATTTAGTATGTTAATTACTCTGCAGCCAGCAGGCTTGGTTTTAATTTATGTTCATGACAACACATATTTAAGAAGAAGCAGTTGAAAAAGGGTCCATACTTACTGTGGAAACTGGACCAGGGAAATTTTAGGGAAATGTTCCTATTTTGTTTCATGTGCCTTGGCTTTACTGGAGCTTCTGATTGTGTGGACTGACCTGTGTGAATTACATTAAAAGGTGGCTAAAAAGCAAAGTACAGAGAAATAGGCCAAAATATAATTTCCCTTCATGTGACCTTTACTTCTTTAGTGCTACAGAAACTTGCTCACTTCACTTTGTAGGCGGTGGGGAGGCAGTAGCTGTGAGCCTGGGCCTGTGGCACTGAGGTGGGCAGTGCTGCAGCCCAACAAGGTGGTCAAGGCTGCTGCTCTCAGAGTCAGAGGCAGAGCCAATAGCTTCAGCAGTGACAATGCAGCTGGGGCACCTCAGGGACACTGGAAAGAGTCCTGTGGGCTTGGAGATAGGCTTTAGTTCAACTTCTGCTTAAGGCACCCCTTGCTTGCCTTCCTTTTAGCCACCAAAAAATACCTACCTAGGCTGATGATTTGATCCCAAAAGTCAAACATTACAACAGCTGCCAGGCATAACACTGGGTCTTGGCTAATGTGCCAGCTTTGATTTTCTTTGCTGCTGCAGTGAATAAGCAAAAGCAGAGCTCCTAACTCCAGGAAAGATGAGCAGCATGAGTCAGGATTCAGCTAAGCAAATTCCCTGTGGCTAGGGTAGTTGCCATTCTGTAAACTCATCTTCCTCTTCTGCTGGGACAGAAAAGAAGACAAGTTAAGGAAACTGTACAGTTCTGCTGTTGTAGATACCATGTTCTTTCAGCATTTGTCACCCTTCCTGAAGAGATGTTTATTTTCTCTATTTCCTGGTGTCCTTATTAAGACAGACAGAGAAAGATACACAATGGGCAGCACTGCTCCTGGCCAGGTACAGCTTACTTACCTGGGCAAGCTCAGACTCTGTTTAGTTTTGTTGCTTAGGTCTGTCTGGGGCTGCCATAATTGTCTGTCTCAGACAGCAGCGACCACCCGACCAGGCTTTAGCAAATAAAATACCACAAATACATTCTGAAAAATGTGAACATAATACCCATGAAGGACTATTAATGTGTACAGAAACTATGCAGGCTGCAAATACACCTTCGTCCTGACCTTCAACATTCCTCTTAGTTTAGTCCTAATGGAGATGGCCAATTATGGTTTTATGATATAGATTACGGGTAAGCACCTGGTGCTGTTTGTGCCAATCAGAGTCTTGTTGTTGGCTTCAGCAAGGTCTGAGTTTCTTTTGTGTCTAAAGAGAGGGAAGCTATACAAGTTACTCTACAAGCTAGTTTAGTTATAAATATACACAAAGGTCATTGTTATTTCAAAGTGATATATATTTTTTTTAACTTGACACACTATATCCAAAACTACCAACTGCAGATGTAAAAAAACCCGAATGAAATACTTCAAAGGATGTTGCATAACAACTAGGATTACTTCTTGCTAGATTTTTTAATATTTTAAACCCTCTGAAAATAAAAAATGCCATCTCAGAGGCATAGGAGTCCTCACTTGCTGTCAGTGGAAGAACAATAATAATCAACATCTTCAGTGAGAAAACTTCAGCTCAACTAGACAGTTAAGGAGGGAAGTCCTATCTGAAAAATATATTTTTGATATGTAAAATTTAGACAATATTTAACTTAGACATTTTCAATTAGACAAGACTGAGTTCATGGAAGGTCATGCATGCAAGTTTCATTTTTCATAACTTTTTGTTCCATGACGGAATCACAAGATGGGGAAACCCAAAAAGGGATTTTGGAAGTTCCTGCAAGCCACAAGGAGGTCTCAAGGACTGAGTCACACAACATTGAATTGTGATATTACTTTAAAACTGAAGGAAACATGAGGTGGCATTTCCTCCTCACAGACTGAACAGGTACATAAAGGTGGAAATATTCTGAATGAGGCTGCAGTGTATCTGATGTGTCCTACTGTGCTGTGATTTCAGTTGCAAAAATGGGAGTGCAGGAGCTGATACTTGCATGTCTGTAGTGTGAGTTACACAGAGGACTCAGTGCTACAAACAGTTAATTCCTGCCAGCTCCATATGGAGTCTGGTTTCTCATATTTTCCATTTGACAGTATCTTCTTATTGTTCGTATAGATACTAGAGGTATTTCCTTCATGGGATCTTTAGGTTTTACCCCTGTTCACCCAGAGCCTCCAGCTAGATGGACAAAAGATGGACATCTGGGAACATCCCCATATGACCAATCCTGCATCCAGGACGTCAGCTATGCTAACAGCACTGAGATATCCCCCAGGGAAAGAACAGCACTATTGCTCTCCTCAGTCTGTTCTCCCCAAACTTGTTTGACCTTTCCAGTGCAAATGAGTATCTGTCCCCAAACCACCAGTAAGGCTTATGCTTTCAGGAGAAGTGGCTGCAGGTCGCTGTTTCTAAGAACACCACACTTGCAAATTCCTAGAACACTTCTGCTCTGTGTAAGTAAGCTGGGAACATTGTTTTGCTAGACAGAGTATGCGAATGACCCAGTGCCCATTTACTCAAGTCCTCTGGAATGTGAATAGATTTGCAGCATGGGGCTGAGTACTTCTGTTTGTTAACTTTGGAAACCACTTGGCATAGGAACATGTTCGAATCATGATGCAGGCTTTTGAAATTCATACTGTCAGGAGATCCAGCTAAAAGGAGCTGTGAAACCAAACTTGGTTTTTTCAGGTTAGTTCACTAGAAAACGTTCTAGAAAGTCAGTGCTGCAGGTTTTCCATTTCTGTTCTGACAGAACTGATCCTGAAATTACCTGCCTTGATGTACTAAAATATTTCTAGCCCAGAAAGGGGTCGTGAAATGCCGAGACACAAGATGCAGGAGATACCTAATTAATCAAAGTAACTTCTCAACATATTTGCCATGTTACATTGTGTCAAATCTCAACAATTCCCTGGAATTTAGAGATGAATATTCAGAAAACTGCTGTGTTTCTTCCCCCTCCAAACCCATGTGGCTTCACTCAGACCCTCATGCTGGCAGAATACCTGTGCAAATGGTCATTGAAGTGCAGGCATGGTCAGAGCTTTCATGTTTGGCTTCCTTCATGTTCATGGTAAGCTGTGTTTTTGGGTTCACTTGGCATAGGGACACAAAATAGGACAATCAGGAAACTTTGTAATTACAGTTTAGTGAACTGACAATTTTTATAAGGCTAAACTTCAGCACCAAGTAAAAATCTACTTTCATGCATTACCTTCCTTTGTTAAGGGCATATATTTAAAAGTAGGACTACTCTCAGCTCACTTCATACTCTCAGCTCCAATTCCCTGTTTAACCCAATTTTAGCTGCCACAGCAGATACTGGAGCTGATGATTGATCATGATGCTTCTAGTGCTCAGACTTTCGGAGTGTAGCTTTGAAAATTTATAAAGACCTGAAGAAGAAGAAAGTATGGTGATGCTGGAGCAGCATGAGGGTAAAATCGATCAGTTCATGAACTGCTGGCTAAAGAGAATCAATTTCATCCCCTTAAGGAAAAGGATTTGATTTGGTATTAACATAAAACTGAGATCTTCAGAGTTTCCCAAGATTTGAGTTTTTGCTTTAAATTTCAAATAATGGTGCATGAAATTCTGTAAACTTCTAGGTAATCAATAGAATTTTATGCGTGAGCTTAGTTATTATGAATCACAGTCTTTGTGAAAGCTGTTTTTTATACAATGTAGCTACAAAGAACTTCTACAAATGGATTTTTATTTTTTTTAACTAGATCTAAAAATAACTTCATACACAACTGAATTGATTTTATTATAATTTAAAAAGGAAAGGGAAGTCCAGTGCAGCAATGGTGAGCTGATGGGTCTGGCCAGTTGAGAAACTAAAGGGTATCTAACTAAGAATAAGAAAAATATCTGCTCCTTCCTTTTTTCTTTCCTTTTTTTTTTTTTTTTTTATTTTTTTTCAGTTTTTCTCCTTTTCCTTCAGTTTTTCTTCCTTTTTCTCTTTGCCTGCATGAGACATGGAATAAAATAAGAAACTTGTTAATCTGCAGGGCGTCCTGTTCCAAACATGGGTTAAGACTGAAGAGGGTTATCTGCAGTGCTGAATGAACTGAGTGGGATGATAATGATAAGAAAAGACGAACATTTTCTGACTTGCTTTTCTCCAGAAATAGGTTTCAGGAAAAATTTTGGGAGAGCCTTTGTGGCCATGCATATCAGAAATGATTGCATTGGCTTACAGATGTTTTTAAAGAAGTGTTTCTAAGCAGCTGCATACAGGACAAATTGTCTTGAGAGGGTGAGGGGTAGGAGTCTCTTGGCCACTGGTGGTGACCACTCACAGCTGTGATTTTGGACAACCTCTGTGGACAAAAGTGGCTCAGCTGAGCAACTTCTGTGCTGCTGCTGCTGCTCTTCTTTGAATGTGTTTTTCCCTATTTCCCCAGCACCCTCTGATAAATAATTACAGAGAGGTAACAAATATGAGTGTGTGCTTCTGCAGGCTCAGCTCAGTATGGTGTTATACATCATTCCCTTCTTGCTTATGTGCTGAATTGTCAGTATAAGCAGTAGGTTGTTTTTATATTTAGAAAGTAAGGTATTAGCTGAGTGGCAGTTTGTCTGGCACGTGGTTTGCTATCTTTCTTTGTCCAGCTTTGTGCAATTTAATTTTAGGAGGCAGCATTTTCCACCTTCAAAAGAACATCTTGGCAACATTTTCAATTCCCATTTGTTAGAGGTTATTATTGAAGAAAAGATTCCTGCTCATTGTGCACAGCTTGCCTAGTACAAGCTTCTTTCATAGGCTTTAAAGTGTCAGATTGACTCCAGGGGAGCTGACACAGCATCCAGTGGGTTGGGCTGTACCCAGTCGTGGTAACGCCGTCCCCTTTGCCACCAGCACTGAGGTACTGAGAACTTCATCACAGATCCAGTAAAGACAGAGAGGTGACAGGATATAATTCAAGCTTAATGTGAGATTGAAGTAGCTTTTGCTTTACAGATTGTCAAAACACTGGGAACTTTAAAGAAGCTTGACATCCCAGTTGGACTGGTGGAAAGGGGCCTTCCAAGAAGCCTGTGTGGGCAAACTTGTGTAGTGGTAGCTGCCTCCATGGGACAAGGACTGGAAACTGGAGGGGAGTTAGTGGGGAAGGGGTCCAAGTCTGTGGGTGAGTGGGGAAGCCTTTAAGGTAGTGGGGCAAGACACAGTTTGGGGGGGCCTTACTTTATGGGGCCTTGGGGATTGGAAAATCACTGGGTCAGTGAGCAAAGAAACTATCTCCTGAGGTTTGAATCCTGCTGGGTTCAGGGCAGAAGGACCTTATGTAAAGTCTAAATAAATAGGACTGCAGCAAAAAATAAAAGAAATTCTTGTTTGCGTCATTTTCTTCCCAATAGAGACAACATGTAGGACACTGAAATTTGGTTACTTACTCAAGTTGCAAAAAGTCTGGGTATTAAGGAACAGTGGAAGGAAAGGGGATATTCATAGACAGCAAATTATTTAGAAATGTGGTGTGAAGCAGAAATAATTGGTGAAACTACAGAAGAGGAAGAGGGAATTATGTTAACCATAAAGGAACACTGATAATGACTCCTCTATCTTTGGTACACAGAAGAGGGTTGAGACCAAGCTAGGTACAGAAAATATTTCAGTGAGGCAATTTTCAAACTCGAGATACAGTTATTGGAAGATATTTGTAAGTTTGTAAAAAGACATGGTGTCCAGCCTTCAATCACAACATGTCCACTTCCAAAATTAAATATGTGTTCTGCCACAGTGAGACCTGAGCTGTTGCTGTCCTCACCAGGAACAATGAGACTTTTGGAAATATTTCTCACATTTGTGTGGGTTCAGGTCCTGAGGATGGACACCTCAGACCAGCTCCACCCCCTGTGCTGGGCACTGTGGAGAAGGCAGCAGTGGGATCTGCACTCTGCCAGACTTCCTCATGCAGCAGCCAAGCACAGCAGAGCTGCAGTGCAGCACGGAGGAGAAGCCCGCGCCACTCAGGGGGAGGCAAACACAGGGAGGGAGTAATGCAACTGTGGGTAAACTGCCTGGCTGACACTCAAGATGCCTGGCACTCATCTCATTTTTGCCCTGTGTGGGGCACTTTTGCCCACAGTGTGGGGAGTTAAAATACTGTCCTCCTAAAGTGCTGAATGTGCTGAGTGTGCTGTGGGGGATGAGATGCTGCAAGCCAGGCTGGGCTGCTAGAGCTTCCCAGAAAGGTGGTAGCTGACAGCAGGCAGCACTGCCAAATGTTTTTTCTCAGCCTTTAATAAAACTGTGAGATTCCTTTTACAGCTGTGCAGTCCTGGAGAAGCTGGAGGCTTGCATGGATTTACACGATGGCAGAGTTTGTCCCTGGGTGTATAGGAGGGGGAAACTGTTAGCATTCTTGTACAAAGAATATGACCAGAGACAGCTGGCAACCTATTTCTGGTACACACCACTTCAGTTTCTCAGGTGACATCTGAGAGCACCTACCAGCATTTAATTCTCATTAGTACATTCTCAACAATTTTTGTAGTTTGCATGATTTGTGAATTCTGAGCCTCTTTTCCTTTGCTATGCATTAGGGGAAAAATTGTCATGGGAGACACACATCCAACTGTTTTCTCCAAGCCTTGTGATTCCCACTGTGCTTTGGTTTGTATGCAGCCATGACTGCTTTTAACAGGCAGTGTAAAGTTACTCCACCCTCCCCTTCCTTTGTTTCTCTGCTCTAAACATAAAGAAGTGAGAAATGAGCCAAAAATGTACAAAGAATTTTTGTCAGCAGTCAATAAACTAAAAAATCTTGAATGCTGTAATTGAAAGTAGTATGATAAGGGATGTCTGGAGTTTACCAATATATAACCCAGGGTCAAAAATAGGAGGGAGGTGGCTTTTGTTGTCTGCTTCAGGCTATGTCAGGCTTTAAACTGAGGTACAATTCAGTCTGCTTCAGGCAGGTACCTCCAAGACATGCTTGAGGTGAGGCAGAGACACTTTCTGGAGGACAGCCTTGCTCTGGAGAAAAGGATGGAGTCAGCAGTCTCTGCTCTGCCAGATCTCTGAGGACAAGGAGGGGAGGAGAGACTGGGCTACTGGAAGGCAGCTCATCCTGGTGATGAAAGGTCATGTAATCATCCAGGGGAGGAAGAGATGGAAAGTCCCCCAGATCGAGGGGGAAGATAATATTCAGGTGGGTGGTGAACAACTGATATCTAAAAAGGGACTGAGTGCACAACTGGTGCATGAAGGCTACCTGGCTTTCAGGGTGAACACTTTTATTCTGCTGCTTTTGCTGTTCTTTGTGAGGACTATGTTTTCTCTGCTTCTGCTTATTTCACTTTATGCTTTTCCTTTAGGCTTTCCTTAAAGTCAGCTTTAATATTGGGAAAGAGAGAAGAAGAATTGACCTTGATTCAAATGTGGGCTTGTGAGCAAATGAGAACTTCTTGAGATCTGTAAATCCCCGGATCTAGACAGATATTTCAATTTTTTCAGCAGTTTCTTATACTGAGACTGCCTTTAGGCTCAAGTCCTCACATCTTGGGAACAAATAGGACAGTATCAAACATTCATTTTACCTTGAAGAGGGACCCCTGGTAGCATGACCCTTCATAAGATAATGTGTTTCTATCAAACAGTACAGTGAGTTTTTTCTTAGAGTTTGGTGAATATTTTTGGTCTCTGACTAAAAGAAGAAAGGAAATGAGCTTTTTCTTACAGCATAGAAGCAGTAGGGGAATGGTTGGTACAAAAATGGATTAAAAAACATAAAAAGCCACACATGACAAGAAGAAAAGAAAGCCGCCCTTGTGTCTATCAACTTGTCCTCCTACTTCCATCCTCCAAGGTCAACCATCACTGCAACAGAGACATGGACTATGCTGTAGGAGTGGAAGAGGGTTTTGGATCTTTTTGAGCAAGAATGTGCCCTTTGTAGCAGCTTTGTTGGGCTGGATCTGCCCAACTTTGCCACCAGCAAATCTGCCAGCACCAAATGGGTCTGGTGGCTGAAGACTTCAGTGCTGTGTGCAGGAATCTCTCCCCACTGGACACTTGCTGCCTGGAGTGGGTGCATGTGTCTCCTCTGGCATCTGTTATGGAGATGTCAGGCTGCTGACTCAGCATCCTGTCTCACAGACATGCTTTCCTCACCTGCTCCTGGATTCTTCTGTTTGGGGGAAATTCCCAGGCTCAAAAACAGCACTGCAAAACAATTTACACTGAGACTAAAATGGTGCTAGCTTCCTCTTGCTCTATTTTTTCAGCTAATAGAGAAGCAATGAAGCACACCTCCTCTTACAGGTGGAAGGAGCAGTACTCACCCAGGTGCCGATGGCTTTGGGGTGCAGTGCCCCCAGCAGCACAGCACCCGTTGCCTGGGAGTTCCTGGAGGAGCTCTGCTGCTGTTTGGGTGTTGCTGGCATGGCTGTGGGATGAGTGATGTGAGGCGTGTTGGGATGACCAGGCAGGATGTGGGCAGCAGCAATGGGAGCAAGGCAGGAGGTTGGAAGCTGCTGCTGATGGAGCAGTAGGACTGTGGCACCACTCAGTGCTGGCAGGAGCCAGAGAGCACCAGAGCCTCATGCTGGGTCTCACAGAGTGTAGTGGGTTTTGGTCAGAGCTTTCTAGAGTGCAGGATAACAACTTCTGTTTCTGGTCACTACAGGACTGTGTGTGGCTTGGGAAACAGCTCCAGTGGGGGCCAGGGCAAAGCTGTCAGAGCCATTCCGGGAGTAGCCTTGGGATGCATTGCTACATGACACCCGAGGCAGCCCCCTGGGAGGGCTCTGCGCACAGCTGGACACTCTGCAGAGGCTCACCCCCACCCCACTGAGTCTCAGCCCTTTGGCAGTGCCTTTGCTGGGAACCCCTGTGAGCTACTCGGGAGAAAAGTAGGCTCAAATTCCTCCTGCTGACAAAGGAAACCTGAGGAAAGGCCATACATGGATGTCAGAGTTATTTGCAATGACAAAGGCTCTGTGATGCATCTCTGATCTGCTTACACCCACGCTGTGTTTAAACTGCAGACTGCAGATGACCTCTGTATGATGTGAATCTTATGCTGGTTTGGAGTCTAAACACACGCAGTTATTTTCACACAATCTCCACTGACATGCAAACTGAGTTCAGTTTTTGAGCTGAGAGGATACAAGATGTGCATTTCCAGCTTCTGAATGAGGAGGGAAGAGCTGTGTGCTCTCCCAGACCTCAGGGCCAGGCTTGTGGAGGAGGGTGCAGAAGATGTGCTGCTTGGATGTTTTGAAGTTATTCTGGGGAAAAATAAAAACCAGGAAGCATACAGTAGGAGTAATCCCAATCCAGGAGGGAGGTGAACTGCCTAACACCAACAGGTGCTTTCTGTCCAGCTTTCATGAAGCAGGGTGGTTGTGTACTTGGAGCAAGAGTAATTAAGGCTCTCAGGACAAGTTAGGAAAACAACCACTGGATTTAATAACCACTGCACATGGGACAGCGTACCCCCACCAAAACTCCCCATGAGGCCGTGGCAGAGGTGCCAGCCCTTGACAGGTGTCTGCTTTAGTGGCAGGGACTGGTTGTTCCAGTGATGCCTCAGACCTCCTCTACACTCTTGAAAGAGTCCAGAATCTTTAAACCTGTGCCCTCAGGTGTGCCCCTAAGCTGGAACAATACCTCACCCTCCCAGCCCAGCAGGGTTACTTTCCTGTGAATAAATTTTTCATTTTTCACACAGCAAGTAGAAATCCTGTTTTCAAACAACTCTCAGGCTTGAGTAAAACCAAAATTTGAAAGGAAAAAGCATATAATTAGCTTAAAAATTTCTAAAGATACCAAACAATATTGCAGAACCAAACCAATCCTAAACCCGTTTCAACTCTGTAAACTGCTGCCCCGCCATTCTACCTTCCGTCCTGTGTCCTGCAACCTGCTTCATATCTAATCTCACTATATTGCACAAGGTGTTTTCTAGCATCCAAAGTATCTTTTGCTGTTCTGAATGCTCTTATCAACATCTCGGTGTAAGCAGTAAGCCTGACTAGGCAAACAAACACCTTTTCACATTAAATTTCACTTAATAACTGACCAAAAATTCACCTTCTCCAATTAATAAAATGCTGAGCTGGAACCATCTCAGACTTTTTGAGCACACCTTCTGAATATTTGCATCTGGAAAGTACACAGTGTTTACAAGAACTCATGTTTATTTATCCAAGAACACTTCCACAGAAAAGCTTCTTTATGACTAGCCGTACATTTTTCTTTGCCAGTTTATTGACCTTTTGCAATGCATGGCTATTTGTTTGGTAAAAACGATAGCATTGATCTCAACCTGCCATGTGTAATACATCTTGGTAACTTGCCATTGAAAAAAGATATATTTTGGGTGCCAGAAAGCCCCCCATGTCACAGGGAAGAGCGTTTTAATCCAGTGCAGCCCAGTAGTAAGCAAATATCACTATCTGATGACCCTTGCTAAGTGGCTGTAGGAAAATGAGTCCATGCTGGGAGCTCACTTGTTAGTACAACCCCAGTGATCCTGCTAACACTTTCAAGCTCTTCTAATAATTTTTATCCTTGGGCGAATGAGGCCATGCAGCTGGATGCTCTGCTGCTCAGGTGCCCTGCCAGGTGCTGCCAGGGCTGGCTGGGACTCAGGCAACTGCTGCCTCTTCCCTGGTTAATGGGACAGCTTTCATTCCCCTCTCTGCCTAGTCTGGCATTTCCTCAGAGCTAAGCATGTTTGTCCAAGAGCACTTCCGCAGAAAAGCTCCTTTATGCTTTGCTGTGCATCTTTCCTGCCAGCATCCTGACCTTCAGCACTCACCTGCAGGTTTGCCTCAAGAAAGTTCATCTCAGCAGAGCCCTCGCTGGACTGCGCAGAGGCCAGCGGGCACCGATGTGGGGCTGCTGCTGTCTGCCAGGGTCCACTGTGTGCAGAGCTGGGCTTCCACGAAATATATCTGGCTGTGCCAGGTGCTGCTGATTTTCCAGCTCTCCAAGTACCTGGCTAAGCAAAGCCGAACTGCTCAGAAGTGAGGGAAGGCAGGAAAGACAGAGGAAGGCACGTGGGCATACTGTAGATGTTGATGTAGATGTAGATGTTGGCTGACGCCCCCCCCCCCTCCTCAAATTACAGGGATAAAGAGTTTTTAATTTAGTCCCTTTTATGAATTGAGGTTACCTCCAAGTTTGAGTTAATTAAAGGAGGTTTCATGCAGCATTTCTCTCCTTACAGAGGAAGCTGTTTTCATGTGCAGGAAGAGATTTGAGATAAAGACCTGAATTTCTATTTCATTATTCGATGGTTTCATATTAGATTAGCACAGGAGCAGAAACTGCATCTGATTTTCTGTGATTCCAAGGGCCCTAAGCCCAAGCTGCAGAATCATGACCATTGTTTCTCAGCCCAAGAAATAACTGGACCTTGCAGGTTAGAGTGGCTGGAAGGCTGGAAAGTGGTATTGCAGATATCTGCACATGAAGGGCTCACTGTGCCACAGGTGGTAGCTGCAAGTCCAAGATGGGACCTGAGGATGGGGAGTCTGTGCATGAAGGCCCTGAGCACTGGGTTCATACGGGCAATTAGTCATTGGAAGGGCTTCATTTGAAGGCTTTAAATCAAGACTAGAAACCTTAAAACACTACTTGTGGACTCCTTAGGAAGACATTGCTTTTAACCAAGGAACAATCAGGGTAAATTCTGAGCTGAGCTTTGTGCAGGTATTCCAGGTAGATGTCCAGTGCACTATGGCTGGGGTTCCTCTGGCAAGGTCTGGGAGTGCCATGCACTGATCTGAGATAATACCTGAGCCTGGCT
The DNA here is from genome assembly GCF_017590055.1 of Onychostruthus taczanowskii. Taxonomy (NCBI): domain Eukaryota; kingdom Metazoa; phylum Chordata; class Aves; order Passeriformes; family Passeridae; genus Onychostruthus; species Onychostruthus taczanowskii. The sequence continues at coordinate 5,655,018 of NW_024502569.1, read as the reverse complement.
TCACCTCTCCCTCTGGCAGACTCTTGACCTAGATGAAGGGAAAGGGTGCAAAAAGAGCAGAAGCTGCAGTGAGTTCTGGAAAAGCAGTGGGGAGGTAGAGGCATCTTGGGAACCTGGCTAGGCTTTATGCTGAGTCTCCTCCCTTGGTTTGTGCAGTCAGAACTTAAACGTGAATTGCCAGGGAGAGGGCCTTCTGATCTGAGGAGGAACAGCCTTTGGGGATCTACATGAGGGCAGAGAGCAAGTGTCAATAAGCTACTGCAGGAGCTGTAGGATATGTATATCATCAAGCTACCAGTGGAGAAAGGTAAGAGAACCAGAGCTCTCTGTAGCCTGTTTTCTCCAAAATTTTCTCTATAGCTGATAAAATAATAGCTTCATTTTCAAATGCTCTGAGGTCTGATTTCAGTAACTGCATTTCTTCTTTGGTGTGAGAGCAGAGCAAAACAAGTGATCCATCAGGTAAGTGACGTACTATGTACTCTGTTTCTGCTCCTAACTACTCAAATCTAATTTTGGTCAGCCCTGGACTTGAGCCCTCTGGGGATGTGCAGAGCCAAGGAGTAGGTGCTCATCCAACAAGGATGATCACAACAGTCCAGTCTGACTTTTAAACCATGTAAAACCTCCAAAGTGCAAAGCAGCCTAAAAAGTTCACTGGGAGTTGATGGCATTTGGTGCCTCCCAGGTCTGGGCTGTCAAAGCACATTAAGTATGAGATGCTGGAACGTGATCAAGACCTAACACAAGGAAGTAGCTTTTAATTAACAAGTTCCACATGCTATGTATGAAAAGTAACAGCCATTAAAATTTATTAGAATTAAGTTGCATATCAAAACCCCTTCAGTATTGAGTTTGACTTCAATTTAAAATGAACATTTCTACACTGAGGTGGCACAAAAGAAAATTTGCTTAAGTTTGATTTTCATACTACTAAAAAGGATTTAACAGCTTAGAATATATGCTTTACTTCACACCATACAACTGGTGAAAATTGGATTAATTATACTGCTTTCAGCAATACTACTGGCATAAACCATTAGCAATTTAGACTCACAGAGTTTCATTTGCTTAATTTATTTCCAAAAAATAATTTTTACTGTAGAATGCTAAATTAACATGTAAGCAAACATTTATGTTTACATGGTGAGTTTCAGCTGGTAAAACCCATAGCTGGAATAGCATGAACTGTGTTTGGATTTTGAAATTTTAGAGAGTTTAATCAAAAGCAATCCTATTAAACCAGAAACTTGAAGATGTAGTTTGGTTCGATTTTGCTGAAGTTTTTGAGCTAACATGAATTATAGCATTGCTGTAATAAGAACTAGAGGGGTGAAGTCCTGCTTAACTGCAACAGTTCTGTTGTCTCCCAAGTCTCCCTAGCTTTGGCATGTCATTTTAGTAGGCAGAAGATACCTTTTAATGTTCTTACAATGCCATAGTGCTCTGCTGCTACCTCTGGAGGACTGGCTAGAGCATCAGATGACGGAATGTGCATCTTTTGAAGTCCTTTTCACAAATTAGATCACAATCTGTGTTTTCATACATTTTTTAGCAGTTTTTAACTGTTGCACGAAAGCTCATTTGGAGTTTCTATTTAAAAATAAAATATCCCAGAATGTAACTGTATGGAGGGAGAAAGGAATAGACAGGTCTGGAGGGGACCTCTAAGGTCACCGAATCTGGTCTCTGCTAATGCAACTAACTGCATCACAGCAATTCATACAGCAATTCATAGGTCTTCAGAGAACCTTCTCCACTATGCAGAGCCTTTGATATTGAGTGCAGGCTAATTTTTTAGCACATACATTCCTGATTAAAAGGAGAGGGAGAAGAAAATTTAAGTCTGTGCTGATTGAAGTTAATATTTGCCGAATAGCGGAGACCATCATTCCACCCACTAAAATGTGATTAATGAGAGCTTGCTCTGTTGCCCAGTACAGCCAAAGACAGGAACTGCTTTGCAGGCTCATGTTGTGTACAGATCACTAGCCACCATCCCTGGAGAGTAGCTGTGCTGCCCACACTCCTGGGGTAGGAGGTTTTGGTTCAGCCTCCTGTCTGCTGCTGCTGTATTGCCTGTCCCCCACACTCCCAAGCCACCACAAGCACCATAAATGTCATCAAACAAGTAAATATTGTCATTTTTTAGGCTGGGATCCTGAAGCTTTTTGATTTAGAGTTTTCAAGTTTTTCTCCATAGTCAGCAGGGCCCCATTTGCTTTTATGAAAGTGATGGCTCAAACTCCACTGTGTAAACTCTCCTCTGTGTGTCAGGAGTAAAAGCTTATCCCAAGAAGGCCAGAGAAGCCTACAGGCTTCCTGGTAAAACAGGCAGCTCCCTGTGGGCAGAGTGGTTCTTGCATGTGATTTTTCTCACAGTGTTTTGCATCCCCATGTCATATGGACTTTAAGATAATTCTGCTTGTCTATCCCTGTTGCTGTGTTGGTGGCCCTTGTGCAAGACACCGCATGGCAGTCACAGGAGGATGCTTTGATTGATGCCTTGTTTGCTAAAACGCCTTTCTGCAGATACAGATCTACCTTTAGTGTATGGTCTGACAATCACTTGTTTGAATGCTGAACACTTCATGCTTCCCTAACTCCTGCTCCTTCCTGGGCACTCTTCCAGAGCCCCACAGCCAAGCTGCTGCAGATGCTGCTTGGCTGCTTGCTGTTCGCATGAGCAGAGGTCCCCATATTGGTTTAAGGGGTTCACTGAGATCTGAGGTTCCCACGTCCAGAAAAACAAGGTCTTCGGAATTAATATGAGCTTTGGCAATTTCATTTTCTACTCTAAAAATCACGCTCTAAAGCCTCTTGTGCCCGTTCTTTCACATCCATGCAGGCCTATCAGTGCTACCCAGCACATCCCACACAGCCACCCCTTGGCTCTCCCTTCCTCTGCTGGTGGTCAGGCCTGCATCTTTGCCATGCCAGCTGTCTGGATTAATTGCACTCTCTCTCTTTCCACCTCACCAATTCCCCATCTGTTTTTCTGCTATAGCTTAAATCCCTTTTGATCCGATCCCAAAATACTGACTGCTACAAGAACCTCTGCACACAGGCTGTTCCTGGGAGCAGGTCTCTCCCTCTCTCCCACTCCGTGGCTCCATGTGAAGTTAGCCTAAGGGGCTTATTGCTGCAATATTGAAATTCTCCTTGTCAAGATCTGAATCCTGAGAAATTGTGGGAACCATGGTCTTCATCTCCAAGAGTGCACAGATAGCTGTGTATTTTTGGGAGCCTATTAATTTAGTTGAATTCCAGACTGTACTTAGGGTTTGTCTGGAGAACATCCAGACCATGCAGCACATTGCAGGGTGGAACCTTTCTATCCTAAACTGTTCTATTGGCATGCTACAATGCACAGTATAGCCAAGCACATAGGGAGCACTGGTCCTCTCATTTAATTTAAAAGACATTTTATTCAACCTAGCAGTAATTTAACGCCATTATCTATTTATTCAGTTTAGTTAACTTAATGCACCACGACTTGGACAACATATTTGGACTGGAGACAGAGACCATCACGTTAATTGAAACTGCAACATGGTTCAGTTATTATGTACTCATGAGAACTTAATTGTGTGATCAGAAACCGTTATTTACTGCTGGTGACTCTTTTGTATCCCAAACACTGGCATTGATTGTAAACCAAAAGGCCAAAAATTATACATAACAACAATCTTCACAGCCTCATCTGTCTTCTGGATCTTGAAAAGTAGTAACACAGAATGCCCTATTCACCAAACATTTCTCAAGACCGAGGAAGCCTTTTTCACCCATGGGTGAAGTGATTAAGCAGCATATTTATGAACAGTTTGGTTGTGCACTTTCCAAATGTGTACTTCAAAGTGTCTGTGTTTTCTTGGTGCTCTGATAGATAAAACAGGTACACACAAGATCCCTCTACTCTCACAAACATGAATGCAAGGGACCAGAGTACATACATTGTAATTACAGGATAAGCAGGGAGACATTAATATAAACTGTTACTGAGGAATGTGTGTTTGGGCATCCCTTTTTATATGCAGGAGCTAAGCAGAGAAAAGGATCAAGGCAAGCTTGCAGGTGAGCACAGAAATCAGCAAAATAGAAAAGCAGTATCTGGGAATTATCTGAAACACCTAATCCATATAAGAAATTACTGTACCAATCTTTTTTTAATAGGCTGATAAATGGAATGGGGTAGATTACACCAGCAAGGAAACCAGTATCTTGGGTGAAGATTTGAAAATTTATAGAAAAGAGAACAAATGGTAATCATCACTTGATGTAAACCAAAGGAGAAAGCTGAACTTCAGGGGCTACCATTAAGCCTGCTTTTAAGGTTTGATCTTGCAAAGCACTGAATATTCTCAGCTCCCACTTCAGTCAAAAGAAGTTAAATGTCTTTTGCAAAAAAGTGGAGTCAGCAGGGTTAGGTGATTTATTGTATGCAAAATACTGAAGGTGATTTTGTGACATCAGAAGTTCTAGAAAGATCTGGAAGGAAAACCAAAATCCTGTTAGAGAAAAATAGCAATTTGTGATATTGGAACAATGAGACCCTTATAGGGGCTAGAAGGGAGAGGGTGGGTTACCAGACACCTGGTTAAATAAGGGCTTACAGGGATATCAGTGTGAGGGCAGGAAAGGGGCAGATTTGTGGAAGCAGTCCCCATGGGCTCCATGATTGTATTTAGTTTCATGTTTGACTATTACCCCAGACTTAAGCTGGCATAAACAGAAGGAAAGAAAGAACTGGCAGTGATGTGCTTATGGAGGGACCCAGAGGAAAAGGGGTGCAAGGGCTTGCTGGGCTGCCTGGAATCCTTCCATACTTGGCCCTTCTCTGTGCCAGCTTTACCTGTCCTCTGCTTTTCCTCAGGGTCATGAGACAAGGCACAGCTGCCTTTGCCTGAGGTACCTGATCCAGCTGTGTACCATCTCCCCAAGTTCCCGCACTACAGTCCTTACCAGGACTGGCATCCCATCCTAGGCATAACACCTCAGGCTTGTATGTGCTCTTTTGCCAGCCCTGAGGGCCCAGACAATTCAGTCCTGCTCAGTGAAAAGGTCTTACTGAGGGTGGAAGGTATACAAGCTCTGCTCAGCTGCTCTTACCATGATGTCTGGTGCAGGCCTCATCTTGGCTTTTGAGTAATTTTCCTTCATTCTTCTCTGGCATCAAAAAGCTCCAGCCACTATAAAATTACTTTTCCCCTGTAAGGCACTGCTAGAAAGACTGAAGGGTGACAAGAGACCTTTCCCCTCCCAGCTGTGTTGGACTGGCTGGATTGGACTGCCCCAGCTGCAGGTGCTTCCTTTCTGTGTCCCCCAGTTCCCTCAGCCCAGCCAGACTCTGCTCTTGCAGCTTTTTGGAGGAAAGGACAAAGAAAGTGGAAGGTTTATGGAAGAAACACTGGGTTCAGCCCAGGAAAAAAAGCAAGGCTGAGATTTCTGCTGCTCTCTGTGGTCCCTGAAGAGTCATGCTGGGAGTTTTTGGAGCTTTTGATGGCTGAGGGGCAAAGCATCTTTGCTCTCTGATACCCACACAGCTCCCACCCACCTGAGGCTCCTCAAGTCTCCTAACTGTCCAGCAAATTTGAGCTGAATCCAAGTAAGCTGGACTCAGCAGTGCCATGTTTGGGATCTGGGAGGCACACAGGCTACTTGGCTGGCAGCAGGCTACTCTTTGCTAATGAGCTCTGTCTCTCTCCAAGATTTGTTTGACTTGAGCAGAACTCTGGGCTGACCAGATTGTTCTGGAGGGGTCTGTGCCGCTTGCTGACAGGCCCTGCTTGTGCTTATCTGCCCCTTCTACCTCCCAGCAGGAACTGAGCTTGATTCTTGAGTATACATTTAGAAAAGAAGCTTAGGACCAGCTTGTGTTTCTGCATCCAGTTTGCAGCTCACAGTTCTTGTTTCATGAGCTGTATGCTGTACAACTTCAGATCTCTGCAAGAGCCCTTTAGCTACCCTGCCTGTGCTGTGAAAAGAAGTATGCTATTTTACAGTTGCTGCGGCATGAAAGGGCATGGAGAAACTACCCACAGAGGAAGAGGCAAGGATATGTATGTGTGCATGTAAGACAGGCAGATAGAGCTTGGAAGAAAGGAAAGTGAAGAATGCAAAGCAAAGCCATACCTGGAATTCATTGGGCTATCTGCAAAAGTACTTAAGGGGGCCTCCTTTGGGTTACTTCTTTCATAGGTCTCCAGAGAAAATTACAGTCTGGTTATTTTTTCCACATTAATCTTTCTGCAGCAATCACCACCTTCTTCTTCATAATCTTTAGATTAAGGTATATATTAATTATTTATACTTCTCCATCCATGTATGTGGACATTTTACAAAGCAAATAAAATGAGGTCTTGTTCTGAGTAGAGTGTGTTTTTTAGCACAAGCTGAGGTAAAACAGACAAAAAATTCAGCTGAAGAAGCCGCAATGGAGTAGAAACTAAGTCAAGAAGTACTTGCAGAGAAGGCTGTTTTTCAAGAAAAAAGCAATGGCATTCAGTGGCTGGGGTAGGCTGTTCTGCTGGGAAATGGAGCTTGACAAAGACAGGGGTGTTTGGAAGTCAATGTTGGTAGCAGGATGTGATTCAGAAGAAGCAAAATCCTGAACAATGGCAACAGAGGTCATACTGGGACACGATTGGGTTGTCCAGGATCTCTGGTGTGACTGAAACAAGAAACTTGTTTAAGAAAGAAATGTCTGGGTGGGGAGAAAATGAAAAGTTTCAGTCCAGTTGGTTTTCAGCATTACAAATCTCTCTCTGCCTTTTCTGTTGGTCAGCTGAAGGCCATGATGATCCGACCATGGGTCAGCTTAAAACTAATTTCAGGTAACTGAAGGAATAACAGCCCCACAGACATAGGAGGATGGGCTGTCCTCCATGTGTCACTGTTCACAGCTTGTGCTGTGGAAGAAGTCAAAGTTCAATCTTGACTCCTGGATTGTTGCTGCATTTCCCATGAGCTGTACATTGAAGGGTATGGCCTTTGCTCCTGGACTTTGCTTCTACCTCTCTGCTCCTTCCTGAGCTGGTGTTTACCACTGGGGCAGACGATCAGCAGGAGGAAATAGGCATAGCACATGCATGTGTTTCATGTCTGCTCATCTCATCTGCATCTGAGTGTAGTTCATGGTGCTCACCAAGAGATACAGGCAGTTCAAAATGCAGGTAATTTGTAGAACCAAGAAGCCACCCCTCCAAACTTCCTTCTTGGTTTGGGAAAATTGGAGGGCTTTTGCATTGTCTCAGTTAGTACAAGCAGCTCCCCTGCCCCCTCTGCTGAAATGAAGCCTACAGCTCCTTCTTCCTTGGCCTCTTATGACCTGCAGCCATTCAAAACTGCCCAAGTAGAGCTGTCAGAAAATTTGCTACCACTATGAGTGCATCCAGAGGATAATGGGGGCCTGGGAACACCCATCTCAGGAGGGTCTGCGTGCTCCCAGATAGCATGTTCTCTCATGGGAATGGTTGGTTGTGACTTTTGGGTGCCTGGTCAAAGAGATACTTATACTGCAGTATGAGAAGAAAACTACCAGAGATTGAATATCTTTGCTGAGAAATGACCTTCTTATCCTGTGAAGCTCTGAGATTTAAAAAAAGTTCCAGTTTGACTTATCCTCAAGATATATTACTGCTTTTCTTGGGAAAAGCACCAAAAAAAAGTACTCTCCTGGATCTCATAGTTGTCACTGGACTCACTCACGAGGAGGAAAACGCATGCTCTGACTTCTGATCTAGACTGAACCAAACCCTTTTATTTCCTGCTAACTGAATGCTCTAAATTCCAACAGATTGCAAGGGCTCTTTCCCTTTCTCTGTGCCTAGCTTTCATCTAGTCCTTCAGAGCCTGTTCCTGAGTAGACTTTAATCAGAACAGGTAAGTTTCTGTGAAAAATGGTGATTTTCTTGAATCACTGTTTCCCAGTAAAGAACTGCTCAGTTCTACCAAACCTGTGGGTAAGTACTTGTGAAGACCTACCTTTACACACCTGCACCGCTCTCTGGTCCATCCCTTGTAAGAGAGTACTGCAGGCTCTTTCTCCACAAATTCTCACATTTACAAACATATATTGATTTATACCTTGCTAGCTCTTCCTACCAACCCTTGCCCTGCCTGTGCAGTTCCCATGGGACAAGTATCCTGTAAAACACCTAGCTGTTGCGTCATGCTTGCACTGAGCTCGAAGTCTGTCCGTGCAGACCTGCACACCCTGGCTCGCCCTTCCTTATAAAAGGGTCTGTTAAATGGGAGATATGAGATTCGGGGTCTCTCACACGGTTTTATTTGTATCTAAGCAGCTTGCTGAGGTTTCTTAGAAAAAGTTCACAGTACTTTTCAAATAATTTAGCACTTTAAGTACGTGTTTTGCCCTAAAGACAATTTTCCTGCTCATCCTTCTCTGTCTCTTCTCCTTCCTCTCTAAATACAAAATGAAACTGAAACAAATGGCACCAAGAAAAATAATAACATGAAAAATCTTAGCTGATTTCCTGGAGTAACACTACTCAACCTCTACATTTCACTGGGATGGCCTGGAGGAAGGCTAGGGTGCACTCTAGCCTAATTGGGTTTTCTTCTGCAGATGTTTTATGAAAAATGACATTATTTTACACAGCTGAAATCATCCTCTATTCCTGCATTTCTCAGGGCCACTTCTCCGCTTGTGTGACACCAGTGCTCCTCTGTTATGCATGAGAAGGCTGCTGCACAAGTGATGGATGAGTCAGCCAAGAAAATAAGAGATGTCCTGACCTCAGTTAACTGCCGTAAATATTTTTCATGATAAAAAAGAAATCGATTTTTTTTTACATCTCTATGTGAATATGAAGTCAGTCCTCCCATGAACAGGTTTGAATTTAGCAGTTTACTAGGGAAGTTGGCTATGCACTTTAGTTTTAATTTTTTATTTACCCTACAGTTCTTCAACCAAAGATACTTTCCGTAGCAGCTTTCTATGTCACATTACTGGTAATATACAGCGACTTAAAGGAACACATACCTACGCACCAATCATGGGGTGTGTGGGCTTGACATTGTTTTAAAGGTCATTGCTATTTACCACCAAACATATTTTCCTGCTTATTTAATAATGGCAGTTTTGGACAACAACATGTAAAATGTTTCCATGTCATAGTCAACAAACAGCTTTTCTAATTAAAAAGGTGAGGAAGGTTTATATTTGGGGGAGAAGGGAAATAATGGATACAAGACACAGCTGCTGATATTTGGATACTACTTTGTGAATGTAATATAATACTAACTACTGAGACATAAATCCCGTGCACTCAGCAGTCCGATAGGCAACTGCTTGCCTCATGTCCATATTTTAATTTTTCTTGGAAGTGTGTGCACACTGGGAACATGGTCACTTAACAGCTGGATTATGGCACTGATGTTTTTTGAATTCTTGCAATTTATCGCCTGTGTAATGGCAATTCACATGCTTTCCTGGTGAGCAGTGTCCCATCATTTCTTGACCACTTCTAGTTGTCCCTGTCTGGTTTATGTGTGTGAGAATGGGCCTGGATCCAGTAAAATATTTAAGCATGTGCTTGACTCTGAGTACCTGATAAAGGAGAGGGCTTGGGAAGTACTGACACAAACACCCCTTTAAGTGCCCGTCAGTTATTTCTGAGAGCGCTTTCACCAAACTGGCTGCAAAGAAGAGAGGGAGAATTGATGCTGTGACAGACAAAGCCTCTCACAAGAAGAGCATAAGCAGGAGAAAGAAGGAGCAAAAAAGGTCAAGCGGAGGTAGTACATCCTGGGTCAGCAGTTAGCCATGCACTGGAAGTGCCGAGCCACTGGCCCTGCCACAATACCCACTGTAAATGCTGCTGTCCATGTTTCTCACTGCTGCAGACAAGACCTTCTAAGTGGTCCCTGCCCATTGAAGGAGAAAGCGTCTCCCATGCATGTGAGATGCCTCCCTGCCCAGTGTCAGCAGTGAATCTCATTTCTGTGCTCTTTCTTTCTGTGCTGAAGGCATCCTTGGCACTGCTGCACAGAGATTTTTCCAAAACCAGGCCTTGAAAATCTCCCCTCCCTGTCTTCCTTGGGTCTGCAGCTTCCTTAACCTGCACAACCCACTGCACCTCTGTGAGCCCAATCTCTGTCTACCTCATCCTCATCCACGTAGCATCTCTTGTATGACACTACAGCAGGTGCCTCAGCAGAAACCAGGCAGAAGAAATACTACACATTTTCTTTGTGCAGTTTATCACTAAATAATCATTAAATTAGTGATTTGGTTCATGACTTGTTACCACTAGTTTTTAAATGCCTGTTGTATTAATTGGTTTCTCCCAGTGTTATTGATGGAGTCCATTCAATAAAACTGTGAAATTATTTTTCTCTCGTTGTAACTGTGTCAGTACTCCCACTTCAAATAAATCATGGTTAGATCCTGGAGAAACCTATTAGAAGAAAAAAAATCTGTGTCAGGCCTCATCCACTTTTCCTGGTTCAAGAGAAGCTGACTCCATTCACTCAGTTGGGCAATTTAAGCTGATTGGTCACCTTTTCCATTGAAAATATGTAATTGTGTTGTGTTAGGGACAACCAATAAATGTCATCTGGGAAGTTCTTCCCTGTTTGCAGGTGTTCAGGGATTTTCTCTCAGTTTTATGCAGCTAGAATTAGTATTTGAATTAGCAAGAGAAAAATACATTAAAAGCAAAGAAACAGAATACTTTCCACATGAACACTTTCTATGGTTTTTTTGGTCTTTTAACACAGCAAAACTGGACAATTCATATTGGACATGCAAAGAAGCGTATATTAAAACAGCACTTTACTTTTGAAGAAAAGTTTTTTGACAATAACTACACAGATTTTTTCTTCCAAACCATTTAATTTAAATAATATTTAATTACATTTACTATATTCCAGTGATTTAATAAAGTATGACTTTAATTTCCGTATCCATCAAATTATAAAACTTTTAATATAGAAGACCTCCTTTAATCTCTCCAAAGAAAAGTACTGGAGTAAACTCTTTGCCAGGAATACAGATACTCTCAAAAAGCTATCTTTGAAACACTGTTGGAAATTTTGTCCTTAACCACTCTGAGTTATAATAAAGTGAAATTAATTATGTTTGTTTTCATAATAGAACTACCAAGGGCTTAAGTATAGAGAATTTTAGAAGATTTTTTTTAACTATCACTGATTATTTTGTAACTTGGTAATAGTTTCCAAGAAGATGAATACTCTTTGAAAATCTTTCTTTTCTCCTCAGTATTTTGAGGCGTTCTGTGACCTGGTGCTTCCTTCTACATTTTAAATGACTTCAATTCCCAGCTGCTGCAATGAGCAGGGATAATGCTGGCCCTGTATAATCAGGATTTATCTCCCCAGTGTACTGCAATGCTATGTAAAGTTTCCCAAGTAGCTCTGTAGAGCTGTGTAAACATATTTGTCATCAGTAAAATAATTGAAAGGTGCTATATAAAACTAACCTCAAGTACATAAGGTACATGTGTGTATTACCAGGGATCACATCACATTATTGCAACCAAATTTCCACACTTGCCTTTGTTGTGGCTGTTTTTCTTTTGCGTTTCCCTCACAATTATCAGCATACCTTCACTCAGAGGTTTTTGTATTGCATAGATTACCATCTTTTGGGGCAAGAATCTTGCAGGCATTTAAAGCAGCATGAACAAGCATTTGAGGTTATATTCATCATAAATAATAAAATTTGAGTGCACAGAATTCATAAAAATCAAGCTATCTGAAGGTTTTGTCAGGTCAATGTTTAATTCAAGAAAAAATAGTTCTAATAAAAATTCCACATGTGGGCCTGGAGATGTTAGGTTATGAATAAGAAGATTTGAGGTTTTCAGAAGAATAACCAGTGAAAAGCATAGTGTGTCAGCAGTGTTTCCTTTTCCAAACTTGGACGGATCATGTTAGGAAAGACACAAATTATTTTCTCATGCTCTAATTCTGATAAATGTCATTCTTACAGCAGGCTGGGTGAGTTTTCTCCTTTCTCAGGGCTAAGACTGCAAACACAAAGCAATATTTTTTCTGCAGAATCCTTTGGTGCAGCTCTCAGGCCAGTCCTACTGAGGGTGAGACACTGTCTGATGAATGACTGTGCAGTCCTTTCTTTGGAAAGGCTTGGAGTTGTGTCATATTGATAAAAAACAACCAAAAACCCCAAACCCTCTGAGCCAACCAAAAAAACAACCCACAAATCCAGCCACAAGCCCCAAACAAACAGTCTTGAATTTGTTCCAAAACTCATGTTCATCCCAAATTTGCTGTGCTCTTTTGGGACTAAGTCACAAAATGTGCTTCATCTCTTTCCCAGCCAGCACTTTGGGGAGCTATCCCACACTTGCTGGGGGAGACTTGGTTTTCTGAACCCCAAGTAACCAGGGGAACTCAGCTGCACAGGAGGTGAAATTCAGAGCTGAGACAGGTTTGGGAGGCACATGTGGAGCACTTGCATCTTCCCTGCTTTTCCAGCAAGCTGGCTGGCTGCTGACACTCTTGGAGCTGAGAGGTTGCTCGCAGGAAGTAATGCCAGTGTTGCTGTTGGTGCAGGGCCAAGCATAGGGCCCCTTTGAGTGACCTCCAGTCCCACTGGACTGAGGTCACTCAAAGGGATGGTCACCTGGGTGCAGTCTGATCCCTGGAGGAAGATTAGGACCCACGTCTGCAGAAGCACCTGAGCTCCACCCATATAACTGACAACTGAATCCTGTTTTTACCAACAAACACATAGCTTTAGAGAAAGGTGGGTGGAGAGGGCAAGAAAAGCACGTTCACAAAGTTGTGTAAGCTCACTCTGAGCACAGTGTGATAGTTGCAATATCAATTATGCTCCCCAGCTTCCAAGAAACAGCTGACCACAAGGATGAAACTTGTGTGGGAGGAAGAGGGAGCATGCTTGGCAGCTGGCCTCAGACGCAGGAATCGCTGCCACAGGAGGACAGGTTAGTAACAAACTCGACTTACTTGGAGCACAGTGTAAGATTTCCCATTTTCAGCCTCGGTTCCTTCCATGATAATAACTCTCAGAGGGAAAAAAGGAGGGGACAACAGGGAAATTCTGCTCCTGGCTCAACTTTCACGTTTATGATGTACTGAGTTGAAATGAAGATGGGGATAAAACTGTTTTCTCCTATAGATCTGGGAGGCTTGTAGTTGTGGCTTGTATTTTCTCTTGTGTTAAACTAGCATGAGTATGTAGTCTTAGATACCTGTACTCTCAAAGGATATTGAGATGAGAGCTACAGTAATTCTGGGAAAAGGGAAGATTATTCCCCTTTTTTCCTGGACATATTTTAGTATTATCTGAAAATAATAATAGTGATATTTAAAAATATTATAGTCTTATGGTTTCACAAAGAGGAAACATTAGATTTGGGGTACCTTGGGAAAAATGGTACATTAAACAGAGTTTTATGGCTGTTTATATATGTTTATGATTTTAAAGACTGATTTTTCTTTTCCTTGGGCCATTACATGTTGCTGATATAGAAAGAACAGTCATCAGTCATTTTTAGCTGCTGCTTTCATAAGTAGGAACCAATAAAACATTTTAGGTTGGACACATACATGTTATGTTTAGAACAGCCACCCACTATCTACCATATGCTGTCACACTTCACAGAATGAAAAAGACTGAGTTTCCTCACTTGTTTTTAAGGTGTTTTCTCTTTAATACCTTCCTCCATGGACTTAATTTATTTTAAAATCTACAAATGACAGACACTGTTTCTTTTTTAAAGTAGACTGACATGCAGGAAGTCTGTGTTTCATGGTTATGGTATTGTAATGCTTCCAGCTTTATATTTCCTACTTCATGAAGAAAGTTTGCTGAAATGGACCAAGCCCTACAACTAAATTGAAAATCTAGTAAAAACTACCTCATTATAGCATGTGAATGAGCTACAGGGTACCCAAGTGTCTGGGGCCCAATCCAGCACACCACTTTGGAAGCATGCAAAGAGTCCTGGAAAAAAAAAAAGGAGAAGCTGTTGTGCAAGGCTGAAAATGTTTGTAGAGCACATTGTAGGTATTTTTCAAGAGTAGGCCAAAATGCTCATGACTTCACAAAACTGATAGTTACTGAAATAATACGAGATTCCTTATGTCATGATCTTATCTATGGGTTATTTTGTAATAGCTAATACTTTCCATAAACCTAAAACCACACTGAGGTCTATGAGAGAGCAGTAAATGGCCCAAAACTTGGGCTGTGCATAGTTTCTTGTCTGGTGTGGTAGGGAGGGCTGAAATGCCTGTAAATCATGCTCCTAATACTCCTCCATGTGCAAGGACCCTGCTGGGTCTGTCCGGGAGGGCTTTAAATGCCAGCATGGAACACACAGTGGGGCTGATCCCTGGCCTGGGTGTACTGTGAAAGTGCAAAGGTAAACTAAAGTTAAAATTGACCCACAGTTCTGGCAAGTGTGGCAGGGCTTCCTGGGTGGCACATGGTGGAGGAGGCCAGACCACACATTTCCTGGTGCTACCACAGTCACTGGCAGTTTCATAAACCTTCCTTCCTGAGTCAAAGAGGACAGTTAGCCATGCACGTTTTTGCTGAATTGCATCAATGCACAGAATACTTTTGAGATGAGATGGCTTTCCCTTCTCCCAGACACCTTCTGCATTTCTAATCTGCCTCATTCAAACCTACCTGATAAGCCTGAGGTACGCCCAGGCACTGGGCAGACTGCTTGGTAACTGGGACACTTTTCCCATTTAGTCTCTGTTACTGTCTTTTTCTACTCATCTTATGCTCTTGCATTTTGTCTTTGAGTATTTTCAGACCCCGTGCATCCACATGAGCAGAACAATACAGATTTAACCCGTGTCCTCAGAAAGGGGGTTAAACCACAGACTAGCTTACGGCTGCCTCCTGCTACAGGGACAAGGTGGAGTAGATGATGTTGGTTCAGCAGATGGAGAAAGCAGTCATACCCTGCATATGCAAGTCGCTGTTTTTTGAAACAGTACTAGCCTCATGGAAAATGTTATTTATTGCTAAGCCTTCGCAAAGGTTACTGTAATTATAGAACTATTAGGCAGCAGGATCTATGGGGCAGGGTCTTTATCGACCCTGAGAAACAGCTAACACACTCTGAGATAATCTAAGCAATGCTACCCAGCTTCATCACACTGTCCAGTGAGTCTACATCATGCTCCCATGCTCACTGAATCAGCTAGATATATAAAGAGATTAATCTGAAGAGCAATACATGGGCAGTAAATCAGATAGTAGGGAAGAGAATGCATTGCCTAGTTGTAAAATGGGATTTCTGCGAGGTGGTAGTTTTGGGAGAGCCTTTTAATTGGTAAGGTGTATTACTGGATCAGTTCAGCTCAGAGAGAAGTTCTTACTGGTGTGGTGCTTTCTTTGTGGATGAGTGGTTCGTGTGATGCTTGTGATCTGCCATTCTTCAGGCTCTGGAAATACAAGCCCTAACATAATGGCAAAGGACACCATTTACTAGCACAGCATATTTAATTCTCTAATAGTAGTACACCCCTCATCATGAAAGACCTTTCCCACATCTATTCTCCAACTGTTCACCACCCTTGCCTTGCCTAGATCCCTCCCAAAATGCCTCCCTTCCCATGTTGCCTACTGGAGGGGGTTATAAAGCCACTTGCCGTGGAGGCATCATGCTGGTCATGCATCTTATAACTGTGATCATATTTTGGTAATCTTTGGTTTTTCTTCCTTCATCAACTGAATTGTTTATCAACATCACTAATTGCCTCATGTAAAATTGGGTTAAACACCGTGAGATAAGGACCAAACAATTTTTGATTCTTTTGTAAAGCCTAGTCCCGACTCCTCTTATAAAGCCATAAAATTGCCCACCATTATTTGCAGAGGAAGATTATTACAACTTTCAAAACACTGGTAAAGGATGGAAAGTGTTATCCAATATGGCCCTTCTAGATCTAAAAGTAAATAGAGCTTCCTTTCCTCAGCTCAGAGCTGCTGGAACCCATGGCTCCTTTACTAACAGCTGCTTGGAAACCAGCAGAGCCTCAGGATCCAGTGTTTCAAAAGTACCTAATCATGTATTTCCATCTTGCAATCTACCCATTAATATTTAAAGAAGCCCCTAGCAACATGCTTTAAAGAGCAGCTGTGTCAAACTGTCATGGTGTCAATTCCTTTGCTGAATTCACTCTATATTCAAGCAGAGCACATCAGTGCTGTATGTGAATTCTAAATCAGCATTAAGCAGTGGCTCATTCCCAGTATAACCATTGCTCCTTACAGGCCTACCGCAAGGTATGTATTCTGGTTTTGTTACTGTCACAGATATTTCTGGGAAAAGTGCCATTCAGGAGGTGGCCAGAATGGAGTCTCACCCGTGAGTACTTTGAAAATCACCATTCTTTTTGTGGAGTCAGAGGTGAACGCTATCCCTGTGAAATCAGAGCAGCAGGCAACTATCACCTGTACAGTTTCTGGTGTGATCACTGTCCTTAAGCATTAGAATATTCCTATGTGAAAGCTAAAGAGTCCTGGTCTTAGAGCCAACCTGGAGTGTGGAAGACCTGGCAAATAACTACACAAGCTGTGTGCATGCACTTCGAGGCTGGGAATCATATCCTTATCACATATGTGAGGAAATGGGGAAAAATCTAGGCTGATAAATGAAAATGAGAGAGAACATGAGGAGAAAGATTTATGGAGAATAGATGTTCCAGCTCCAGGCACAATGCATATTTGTTCTAAAGCAACAAATCCATGGAGTAATTAGAAAATGTAAAGCACGGTATAAATGCTAAGGGATATTTGTCCTGATGATTTATACTTATATAACATTCCCTCCCAATTAAATTTACAGCCATTTAGGTGTACCTATATTTTTGATCTGTTAGTTTTGTAAGAGTAATGCACTCAGTCCCATTAAGGAGAAATGAACCAGATAAGGAAACTCCTGGATGGGAGTGTGGATGAGCAATTCTGCAGCCTTATGCTTTATTCTCAGAGGATTTACAGACAAGTGGGAATATTGAGGGGGAGAAAAAGTCTGGCATTGTTGCAAGAATAGTTTGGAGCTCATCAGACAATCTATGCATATTTTCACAAATATTTGGAGGGGGGATGGGGTGGGGAGAGAAAAGTACATAATTTAGACCTGCAAAGAGGCATGTTTAACTTGCACTCTACTCTGACCATTTACATGGAACTTTACTCCCCTCCACTCTCTAAACACAGATAATTGCCATGGCAACCACTGTATTTCAAGACTCTTACACATATACTCACACCTTTCTTAAAGAAACACAGAGCACAACAATGTGGGATCGACATAGTAAATCACTGGGCTGTTTTTTATTTGTTGTTAGCAAGCTGTCAAGATTTAGGGAAGAGCCGAAGACTTTCAACCCATATCAGTTTCAGCTAAAACCAGAAGATGTTTAGACAGGCACTTTGACATCTTTACTAAAAGGCTGGATGTTGTTTGGTAACTCTGGGCAAAGAAATGACTGATGGTCTCTCTGGGTGCAGGGTGAGAAGATTCCTGAGCTAGGGAAGGAGATTAAGGGCCTAATACTGAAAACCAATGATCCACCCTTAGGATTAGACACTAATTTATCAGAGCAAGGACCTGTGACACTCGAGGAACTCCTTGGTAACACAATGAACTTTCAACATTGCCAGGGCTGGAGGGTAAATACGCTGGAAGATTGTCGTCATCCAGCTCCTTTGCTACTTGCTATTTTCAAGTTTTATTCCAGCAGCCTTGCAGAAACACAGACCAAGCCTCCTGGGTGCTGTGCAAACACAGGGCAGGAAAACCCCCCTGCCTCCAGAGCTAATGATACAGCCTGCTCAGAAAAGCAGCCAGCCTGTCATGCCTGGGTGTGCAAAGGGCAGGGAGTGGGAGAGGTGCCGGAGCGTGAGGCAGGTGCAGAGCCAGCACGTCAGCACCAGCCCTGGCCTTGCCCTGTGCTGCCTCTCCCCGAGGGTTTCCTTGTTTACTTCAAGTGTCTGACTTGGGTCCAGGAAAGTGGCACCTGAGGGAAAGTGCCAGGCCTTTGCCCAGAGGGCAGCATCCAATGTGCAGGTATAAACATCGTTGGTTGTTTTCCCCCAGTTATTGCTGATTAGCAGATCAGGAAGCAAGAAAGAAGGATCAGTGTTGTTTTGTTTGGGAGCGGAACATGCTTGTTGGGTTGTTTTTGTTTTTTTTGGTTTTTTTTTTTTTAATTCTTTTTTGGTGTGTGTTAATTCTCTTAATCTCTGTGTTTGCAATCTGAACTTCTACCTCAGTAGGTTCTCACGTACTTTATGAACCATTACTAGAGGGCATTATGAAGAACTTTCAAGGAAGGAAGGAAGATCTGAAATATTTGAAAGAAGCAATATCTAAAACAAGCTTGTATGGCTCAAGTGCAATTAAACCCTGAATTCTGAAGTATCCCTATAACTCAAAATAGCACCCCTTCTCCCTCCCTTTCAAAAAAATATCTGTCTGAGAGTAGGGATATTAATTTGCCTAGATGACACATTGATTGTGGCTTTTTTTTGGGAGATTCTTTCATTCCACCTCTGAAGCACAGTTCATTCCCCTTTGGCCTTTGGTATTTGTAATAAATTTCAGGAGTTTGCTCTGAACTGGTAGCCTTCACAGTGATTTCAGTCTGCTAAACCACTCATATTTAGTTTCCACAGAAAGGTATTTGCACAAAATAATAAAACTTTTTCCATCCTTCCATGGAGATTGTGATCATGTGGGAATCCTGCTGACACAGAAGTGTTTCCCTTTTTTGCAGTTCTGGAGAATTCTGCTTAATTTAAACATATCCAAAAACATCTAAGAGCTGTTCATGTTAAACTGGAGAAGGAATTAAGGGTCCTTCTTTCAAAAATTCCTCGGAATCTGTTCATTCACAGGTGATTGTGTAAAACTGGGTTAGCTTGAACAAACAAAAACCTTGTACCCCATTTTCTGAAAACTGATGCTAGACTTCTACATTTCAGCTGCCTCACAACCTTTCACAAAAGAGAGATGAGAGATAGTTCATCAAAAACCAAAGTACAGAAAAATATGCCTTCTTTATTTACTTACTTATTTATATATTCTGGAATTTAGACCTTGATTTCTTGTTAGAGAACTTGACAGAAGGTTCCCATGACTGCCATTATTGAAATGATCCCACAGGTGTAACACTGTTGTTGCATTTGAAGTCAGTTTTGGAAGAAATTACAATCTTCATAACATAGTGAGAGTTATCCCTTAAGGGGACACATCATTAGGATATGAATTTTGTTTCTTTCAAAGAAAAAGAAAGCAATATTTATATTATCTGGTGGGTGTTTATCCTGCTGGAATCCAGTTAGGTGGCTGTACCAAAGGACAAGGCTAACACCAGGAGGCCACTGGCTGCTCTTTCTCCACTGCTGGCAAGGAGGAGAAATGGGCTGCCCTAGAGGTGCTGGTGCTTGCTGCGCATGGGGTGCAGCTTTCCCTGAGGATTTTCAGCTAAGCAGACCTTTCCAGTGGCTGACTGGTTTTCTGAATTTTTTCAATTCAAGCCTGAATTTAGCTTCCAAAATATGGTGCTGGGATTTGAAAGTGGGAATAACCATCTAGAGGTTGCTGCTCCCCAGCAAAAGGTACCAAAAGCTGTTGCTTCCCTGCAGTGCCATTCTGCCCTTCCCCTTCCAGAGGGACAACACTGGGGCTCTCCCTCCTCTATCTCACCACCACTCCCCCACAGACTTACAGGAACTTAATTTGTTTTTGAAACTTCCAGGTTTGGCTGATGTTTGTCAGTGGCTTCAGGCGTTATCAGGGGGGACTGACACTGCAATGACATATGCTTGATTTTCTAAAAAAAAAAAAAAGTCCACAATAAATTCCTTGCAGTTTGTTACTGCTGAAGTCAAGCAATAGGTCCACTGTCCACCAGTTATAACTGGTTGGCAGACTTTTTATGGGTCAGCCATTCCAGGGAGCCATGATGGCTCATGGGCATCCTCAGGCAGAATATTGAAGCTACCACTGCAAATACATTGTTTTCTGGGAATTTTCCACCCACTGTGGTCTTCAAAAGGGTTCTGTTATATACCTAGAAAGAAGACTTTGCCCTTGGTTTTATATCTCAGCTTGCATTAGCAAGAAAAACGTATAGGAAGTAAGTGATTCTGTCCCAGTCCTTCGGCCAAAGGACGGTTCTGTGGTTAGAGCTTGGGAAGGGTGTGGTCATAAACAAATCTTCTAATTCCCCCTTTAAATCTTTCTGAGATCATAATGAGATGTTGAAAGGATACATGAATCTGATTATTCTTGATGTCACATATTAGATGTCATGTTTAAGAAAGAGACAAAATGTAAGTGGCTCTGCTGATATGTAGCATGGAATTGTAAATGTCTTATTCCTGTTTATGAAACAGTAACAGTACGTGTGTTCTACAGGCCAGGATAAAGCTCACAGGCTGAACTTCTTATGATTTAATGCTAGACTTGATCACAGGGTTGCAAAATAATGCAGAAACATGAAGTATTTGAGAAACATATGTGCAGCAACATAGAGTATTTGAGAAACATACGTGCTGATGCACAATTCATAATAATGGCATAACCTTATATCAAGCAGGACGGTTTTATTTGAAGTTCTGTCATTTACTCTGCAGGGTATTTTAAAAGATTTATGTTTATTGTCATCTACAATATGTCTGTTTAGAGTGTGTTAAGCAGTATTTTTCACAACAATTTAGTACTGATACTTAAATTCAGACAGAATCTTAGCCAAGTTGTGTCTAGAAGAGAGACAAAGAAAGATAATGGCAAAACAAAGATGACTTTAGCAAACTGACAAACACTGTGGTTTGCCAGCCACTGACAAACATGAACAGGCTAGTCTAGGACAATTTTGTACACACAATGTTTTACTTTGGGAGGGTGTATGCTATAAATATACTGCAAGTACCATGAAGTCATGAAGTTGTCTATAATATTGAATGACTATCTCTAAAGTGCTGGTGAAGCATAGATGATTAAACAGTGAGTGGATATCTAGCAAGGTTTAAATGTAGCTCCACAGGACTGAATAAAGTCATTCAATGTAATTTCTTTCTTTGCTGGTCTTCTTTGGCACTGGTCCTCATCTTAAAGCCTGCGTAGAACTTTTTCACTACATCTGTAAACACTCATGGCTATGATAATGCATTTTTTTATTTTCTGACTTTATCAAGTCAATTTGTAAATTGTGTTCCTGGCAAAAAGGGCCAGACTGTGTTCATTAGCTTTTGCTCCTGACCTGGATTTACCTCACCCATTTTTCACACATCTGAGGCATTTACACCCTTATACTCAAAGATGAGGAAGAGATGAGAGAAACTTCCAGAAGCCAGAGCTTCACACCTGTATTGGACATGACTATAGGCTGAAATCAATGGCTTTCTAGATTTCTTTTCAGCATATATAGAAGAGTCTTGGTTGACTTGTTCATACTAAAATGCTTAATTTTTAGATGCCTAATCTAGGGTGGAGGAAACTTTCCTTGTGACAGTATATAATAGCCCAGTCGTGATCTCCCAGGATTTTAGCAATAGCACCAATAATTTCCTAACTGTATTAGAAATGGCCCTTGGTAGGTTTCAGGCTTGCACTCACCTTGGTCACAGTTGCATTATGTTGGCAACAGATCCTGTGGGTAGTTAGCACATTCAGGGTGTGCTCCTCACCTTTTGAACGGATGTGCTCCTAGTTTATTGCATAAATCTGTCTTATAAATCCTTAGGTACAGAGCATGCCATTTGATACCATTAAATGTTATCCCATTTCAATTGCTTCACTCCTTAAGGTCATCTAGTTCTTCCTGTTTGCTTGGATTCTCCTCCCTAATAAGAATGCTTTCCAAATTTCTGTTATCAGAAAATTTCTTTAGCAAGCCAACATTTTTGTGGCAAGGTACTTCCCCACTTTCTTGTTGTCTTTAGTTGGTTCCTGGTGCACCTTACAATTCTTTTATTAATCCCCACTTATTCCAGATTAATTTTACAAAGACAGATTCTATCTCACACATAATTTTTTAAAAAATTAATCTCTCAGAACAAGAGTTCTTTTAAGTCTGGTATGCTAATTTAGGTAACCTTTCATCCCATTTTCTTTTTATCTCCATGTCTTTAATTATTCCTATAATGCATTTTGTTTTCAAGTTGTATATGGTTTTGAATCAAGCAATCAGGTTCCAAAGGTCTAGATTCCTTTTCTCTTCACATTAAGAACTAGGCTTTCCATTTTCTTGGACTTTTTGTTAGGATGGATTTACAGAATCCATGCTGTGTGTTTATTCTCACGTTCCAGTTTTCTTAGCAAAATGAAAATAACCGAAGACAGATTTTTAAGTTCTCTAACAGAGTCTTAAGCTGGACCAAGGGAAATATAGGTTTGATATTAGGAAAAAGGCTTTTACAGAAAGGGTGATAAAATATTAGAATGGTTTACCACGGGAG
Source organism: Onychostruthus taczanowskii (assembly GCF_017590055.1). Lineage (NCBI taxonomy): Eukaryota > Metazoa > Chordata > Aves > Passeriformes > Passeridae > Onychostruthus > Onychostruthus taczanowskii. Next base: position 5,632,553 of record NW_024502569.1, on the reverse strand, counting down.
GTGGTGGAGTCACCATCCCTGGATGTACTTAAAAAAAGACTGGATGTGGCACTCGGTGCCATGGTGTGCTTGAGGTGTTAAGGCTCTGTGGGACTTGGTGATCCAGCACCTGGATCCAGCCCTGTGCTTATGTGATTCTAATGTGCCCTCTCCTAAGGGAATAACAAGGGGTGTTTTCAGTGCTCAAAACCTTGTCCTTTGTAGAGGTCAGCTGTTTGAGGACCACATGCATGTCCATGTTTCATTATGAAGCAGATCTGCTCTGAAACGAAACAAGTATTGTTATTATCTAGAATAATCACGTAGATCTTGGAAATATATAGGTTATTTCAAGATTTAGCTTTTCTCCAGTCAATGAATAGCCAACTACTTAATTCTCTCTTCTTTGCTATAGAAACAAATTTTTTGGCCATTCACTTTCACTCTCTTTGCAAGCTCAAACTCAGCTTGTACGTTGACAATCTCCTGTTCCTCTGAGAACTTTTGTGTTTGTGTACCTCCTTTTCCTCTTGTTCCCAGTATCCTTCTAATGCATTTTTCTTACTGGGTTGTGATTTCTGGAGAGCCCACCCCTTTGGTGCTTCATCTACGAATAATCCAAATGTCTGTGATGACCACAAACACGTCCTCTTTGGTGTAGTTAGTTTTGAGGAACTCAGTTCCTCAAAATCCTTATGATGGCTCAAAGTCTTCACCAGCAGACAAAGTGCCCCCTGACGGGGGTAGATACCCTGGCTGGCATTTAGCTTTCTGCCATTTGTCACCTGGGGTCCCATCCGTCCTCCATTTCCACCCAAACATGAAGGCTGGTGGGTTGTATGCTCAAGGCCTCGCTAGTCCTTTAGGACCAACATCAACATTCCTCCTGCTTCCTTATTAACAATACACCTGAACAGCCATATATGCCCATATAACCCTTTGCTCTTGTTGGGCTGATTTCCTGCTCAAAGACACCTCCTCCAAGCAGTGACCTCATCATGTCTCAGGTTCTTTTTCCTTTTTTATGTTACTTCTCTCTGTCTGTGGCTTGGGACCTATCTCAAGTCAATCTGCCAGCCCTATGCCTGTGTTGCTATCTATCCACACACCATCTTTCCCTGACAGCATCCTTTAGACACAGCTTGAAAGTAGTTGGCCCATTTATTAAAAGCTTTGTAGGCTGATGAGTTGTGGAGTTTGTCATTCTTCCCTCCTACTCCATCACACTTGAGCTGTTGACCTGCTTTCAAGCTCCCTTTGTATGAAAACAAGAATTACCTCATGATTGCTGCTCTCCAAGCTAATTTCTATGAATAGCTTTTCTACAGGCCTAAAAAATCATCAGCTGTGTCTGGTGGAATGACTCTAGTGAAGAAATCCTTCCACTGTTCCCTTGAGAGGAGTCCTCCACGTGATGGGAATGTTTGTCCTTTGGTCTGCACCTGAAAGCCCACATCGTGCTGACTTCAGCTTCACAGCACATTTCTGCCATTCTTCCTCTTTACAATAATAGCAGAACTGCCTTGTGTCCCACCCTGGTCCCTGTGTGTCCAGCCATTAACCCAGCACTGCCAAGTCCACTACTAAGCCCTTCCCCTAAGTGCCACACCTTCATGCCTTTAAACATCTGCAGGGATAATGACTCCATAACTTCCTTGGGCAGCCTGTTTCAGAGCTTGAAAACACTTTCAGTGAAGAAGTTTTTCTTCCTACCCAATCTAAACCTCTTTCTGACCTGGCAGTCAGAGAACAGGACTAGCTTTCAGATGACATGAGCTCTGATCCCTGCTCTACCCCAACACCTTTTTTTTGCGACTTATTTCCCCATCTGGAAGGAAGTGTATGGTTACTAAAATCTTTGTTGAGCACATTGAGACAGAAATGCCATGCATCTAGGAGTCCTTGTGATTTTCCTTTGGAACTAAGCTCTGACTCCCCAGGTCTGGTGTAGTAGTGCATAAGAGGTGTTACTGTGTCAGAGATGAGGGTACTGCTTCACAGGGGAGGATGGCCACTCTACCCAGAAGGAAGAGTTCAGTTTTTCACATCCACCTTGCTCTTCACCATCCATTCTTGACTTTCACCTTGTGCTGTCTCTGTCTCCTGTCAGACTCCATATCAATTCACTAAACCAACACTCCAGGCTGGACTGTGAGAGACAGGACCGACAGCGGGATGAGGAGGTGGGGGGATAAACAAGCTCCTTTCAGACATTTTACTATTCTGGCTTCACATTAGGTGCATCATGATGAAAACTGAACCTGTTGAATCAGATTTGGTCTCAGTAAAGCTTTATTTTGTGTTCAATGTTTCTATCTCATTACTAGTGTTTTTTAAGCATCAATGACATGGTGTCTTTCAAAACATAATAACTTCAAGCTGTACTGATATATATACTGTAGTCCAAGGTACATAATGTAATTTCTCTGAACAGTCACACAAAGAGTTCCTCAAAGAAGTAGCTCCTGTTCATTATAAAGGAATCTGGAAAAGTTTATTTTTATTGCTTTAGATTTTCTGATTTATGGGTGTTTGTTTGTGTTTAGTATTGCAAATCCAGATGGTTTTCAGTAGATATTGGTGTAGTCAGAATGATTATGATGTCAGTGTAAAATGAAGGAATTGTGTAAAGAAATAAAATTAGTTTGTACTTTGTATGTGTGTTGTGTTTCAATTAACATGCATAAAACTCAAATACTTAGGAAAGGGTTGGAAGAAATGCTCCTTTGTGAACAATCAATATCTGTGTTTTATCTGTGGTATCCTAGCTATTCCTCTGGGCTGTCAAGGCCTCCCACCAAAAAAAACCCCAAGTGAGATGAATGTCAGATAGTAAATAAGTTTTATTAGACCTTGGGTATTTAACATGCAAGAAAAATATTTCAGTATAGTTAAATAAAATAGAACTCTCTCAGGGCTTCTTCACACAAGAACTGGTCATGATGTTGTGAACTGACTTCACTGAAGGATAGAAAAAATGGAGAATCTTGGCTGTGAAAGGCATTCCTTATTTACACAGTTATATCCAAGAGCAGCAAAATGAACATAGAAGGATATAGGCTAGGTAAACTACTTTCTGCACTAAAGACATTCCTTTTATTTTTTTTTTAACTACTGTAATTTTTCAATATAAAAGACGTACTCTAAGGTGTAATTTCTTTAAAGTAATGAACGTGTATTGAAATTTGTCCTTCATCTTCTAACCAATATCCCATTATGGTCACCAGATCTAAATATAGCTCTTGCCTACAGTCAGGGAACATAGTAATTTTACAGGTTTTTATATATTTTCATTATACTTTTCCAATTTTTTTCATCCTTTTCAGGCTTCTGACACCCACATTGTCAAACATGAAGCTTTGCACACATTTTTTCTGTGAAAATAATAAGTGAGGAAAAATCCAGAAAAGTTAGAGTTCACATTTAGTAAACTGCACAGATGTCAAATCTTTTTCTGGCATCTGTAAGTTCACCATTTTGGGATTTGGAAGCTTAATTAGTATGTGTACATTTATTATTTTATATATGGAATTGTTTTTACTTTTATGCATGGTATACAATTAGGATTTTCATAAATCTGTAAAATCTATACAGCTATATAGCCTCAACATTACTGAGTGTTTGGAAATCTTAGCAGTAAAGTGAATCTTCTTAAAACTCGGCTGATAAGACTTCAAAAAGTTGGAAAGATTTTCAATCTGGTAAAAAAAAATTCCAGAAATTTAGTATATCAACGGTACAAGGTAACTTGTTTAAAGTCAGATCTGTCTGCCTCTGTTATCATTACTGTTTCCTGAGAGACAGTTTATGGAAGGTGGTTTTATGATACATTCCTGAAACACCTCCAGATTTCAAATATGCAATATAAAGCACCTTATGAAAACTGCATAACTTGCCCTTGATTTATAAATAGTACCACACCTACTTTGGCTGTACAAAATTTTTAAGTCCTAATGTATTCAGTTAGTAATAAAAATGAAGTTTAACAAAGAAAGATTTGCTAAAGAACCAGATAATGAAGGGACAGGAAACCACCTTCTAGATTAAAGTGTGTTGCCTATTCCTAAGGTAATGGATGGAAGAACTTAGCACGTTAGCAAGAGTGGTTGGAGAAAACCCAAGAAAAATTTCTCTTACCAAGGCATGTTGTGAACAGTTCCTTTAAAAGCTTGTGCTTAAAAGGTTAAAATATTTTGAGTGTTCATCAGTATCAATGGTTTATTAGCAACAAATGAAATAGTCTCAATAAAGAATGGTCCACTTTGATTCAGGTAATCACAAATATTTTTGCATATGCAACCTGAATTGTGGAACCCTGGGACTTCCACAGCACAGGAGATTTTTCAGTCAGTGGTCAGCAAAAATACCTTTTGTATTAAATTCACAAAAAATATCACACAATGCTTTCCAGGACAATCCATTAACCCTGTAGCATCTGCCAATCCCCCACCAAATGTCAGTCTAATTAGGATCATAAAGAAAAAAAGACTGATTTTTCCAAGATTCTGTTTCCTGGACCCATTCTTTTCTGGTTCTGCTCACTTGAACTCATTGCTTTCATATTTGAACTCTTGGTATTTTTCATTCCATGCATGACATGCTGGTCTTTTAGTTGATCCACTGAAATGTTAGTATAAAAATGTCTTGAACATCTTTTTATGAGTCCCAAGATGCTCAGCAAGTTAGAGGCAGTTATGCTGAGACAGCCTCAAGAGATGCAGGTTTGACATGCAGCTGTTGTTTTTTACTTGCCTCTTTAAAAATCCAAGTCTGAAATGCAAATGTGTAGTTACAAAGCTACTGTGTTTCATTGCTTTATTTTCCACCTGTACTTTCATAGAAATCTCACTGGAATCAGATCAGTGAACACAGACCAAGGGTTTTGAAGGGAGCAGTCAGAAGGAGAATTTTTCATCTCTTGCAGATTACCTGACCTGCTTTCAGTGCATAAATACTGCCAAACATCTGACCCTACCACACACTCTGCACACCTTCATTCCTAACACTTCTCCACCTTTGAAACAATGGACTTGTTTCTCTGATCTTGTTCAACTCTGCTGAATGTATGGAATTAAGTTTGTTGTAGAAATCTAAATGAAAATAGAAATAAGTGAAAACAGATTCAACTTCACAGTATCTTCACAGAACTCTGTGTATCCTCCTGAGGATGCCTGCATTGCTCTCAGAGTGCTCCAAAATTAGGCTAAAGACTGAAGTTTCTCTGTAAATATTTGCTTAGATTTCTCTCTTTTTTTCATCACTGTGGTGCTTCTGAGTACAGATTGAAAAAGACCCAAAGATGTCCCTGGCTGAAATGTGATAAAATCAAAGCAAGTCCACCCTGCTTTGGCACATCAAGTACTGCTGAAGGGGACAGATCTCACATGATTGCAGCTGTCTAAAAGCTGGAGGTCTGAGCCAAGTCAGTGCAGTAGGATCTGCTTAGAGACAATGGAAAAAGATAGGCACTGCCCAGTTCTTCACATCTAATTTAGGCTGTGGTTCCCTGAGAGGTAGTGAATGTTATTATAGCTTATTGTTGCTGAAAATGTAAGGTCCCTCCTTCCTCCACCCTCCTCTATCACTCCTGGTTGTCTTCTAGCTGTTTACTTTGTGCTGGTTCATCAGGCCCTTCTGTGTACCAGGCACCCTCGTGGAAAGTAAGTCAACTAAAACAAGGGAAAGGGGAGGAGTTTGACCAGAGAGGAAGAGTGAAATGCCTTTTTTTTTAGTGGAAATGAGATGTTGCACCAGGTCAGCTGCCCATGAAATTGTTGCCTGAAGCTTCTGCTGGGCTCAGAAATGGGATCACTTCTGGAAGCAGAGAGAATTTTGATGACAAACAGAGTCTCAGGGCCAATTTTTAAGTGTTCAGCTTTGATCAGAAAAAATGATTAGAGGGACTTCTTGGCATTTTTAATTACTGCAACTTACATATTTCCAATTAAAAAACTACCTAGTCTGCAAAGAGACAAGCTCTCTCTGCTCTCTCTGATATTCAGAGCTATAAACTCAACAAGGGGAGTGAAAGCTAAACTAGTCCTGTTGTCTTAACCCTCCTTAGCTTCAGGACAAGTGTTTCTCAGGCAAAACTCTCCTTTCAGATGCTTGGGTTATGTCACCCATTGTCTCCATTTTGTACTTGTATCTTCCTACTCTGTGGGAGCTTGTGCTTGGCTTTGTAATGCTGTTAATGATATATAACTGTCTTACCAATAAGACTGCTTCAGTGATAAAACGAGTAAGACATAGAAAAAATCACCCATTATAACTACAGGAAGAAGAGATGTGTGAATTTGTGCATGGAAAGGATAAAAAGTGTGAAAAAGGTGAAAAAGGTGCTGATTCTACAGGAATTTCTTGGAGTAGAATTGTACTTCAATGCATTTTCTTGCATAGTACAAAATTTAAAAAAAAGAATTCACAGGATTTTAGAGCTCAGGTATCTAACATGCCTAAGGAGCACAGAGCCTTGTCCAGAAAATATTTTCTGTATTTTGCATCAGTGGTGAGACATCAAGGATGTAATTTCTTCTGTCTCATGAGTTATACATGTACACACCAAGAAGTTTTCCATTCTTGATTTGGTCAGCCTCAGATACCTAGTTAAAAAAAAAGCATTTCTAATTTCTGTGTTTTTGCTATTCCTTTTTTTACACTTATAAATCTGGAAGAACAGTACCAATTTTAGCCCTGGAGCAGCTAACAAATTGTTTACACATTACCTATTCTGTTACCAGGGAAAAAAGGAAATGAAAGAAAAGGAAAAGAAGACAAAAAATAAAGATGGGTATAACAGATTTAGAGTAGAACATTCCCTTAAGACTCTTGTGATGTGATAGTAATGAAGCAGGGGATGGAATCTAATGCTGTTCCCTGCATGTATTAGATGTGCAAGCAGGAAAGCCACAGCTTAAAATGGAAGAATAAATGCTGAACTGCATAGTTCTTTTAAGAAGCTTGTTTGACAGTTGATATCATCAAGGGTTTATCAGAAGAGTTCACATGAGCTGTACAGGCTGCAAGTAGTTGTAAGAGCAGAAGTGTTGTTGTAGGGAAGCGAGCTGGTGCCTCATGGCTGCACCCTCAGGTTTTACCGCGGTACAGTAGCACTTCTTTCCATTTGTTTGCTAGATAAGTAGGTTGTTCTGAGCCAGCAGTTGCCCAGGTGGCCAAGAAAGCCGATAGCATCCTGGCCTGGATCAGCACTGGTGTGGCAGCAGGAGCAGGGCAGTGACTGTCCCCCTGTACTCAGCACTGCTGAGGCCACAGCTCCAATGCTGTGCTCAGCTCTGGGCCCCTCACTGCAGGAAAGACATTGAGGGGCTGGAGCGTGTCCAGGGAAGGGCAACGGAGCTGGGGAAGGGTCTGGAGCACAAGTGCTGTGAGGAGCAGCTGAGGGAGCTGGGAGTGTTTGGTCTGGAGAAGAGAAAGTTCAAGGGGGAATCTCATTGCAATCTACAAATACATGAAAGAAGGCTTCAGTGAGGTGGGAGTTGGTCTCTTCTGACATGTCTCAAGTGAAAAGGCAAGAGGAAATGACTTTATGCTGCCCCAGGGAAAGTTTGGATTAGAAAATAGAAAAAAATATTGTCACTGAAAGACCATGAAATAATGGTCAGGCTTTGGAATGAGTTGCTCAGGTAGGTGGTGAATTTACCACCTTTGGAAGCGCCCAAGATATGTCTGTATGTGGCACCTTTGATATGTTTCAGGGATGATTATGGCTGTGCTGTGTTAACCACTGGACTAGATCATCTTGAAGATCTCTTCCAACCTTGATGATTCTGTGATTCTTTGATACTGTTTTGCCTGTTTTCAGTCTCCAGATGACCTTCAAATCTTTGAAGAATAGGATGAAATTCTTCTGCAGAAGTTAATTTGTTTTGATGTAATGTAATAGCATGGTAATAATAGATAAGTTTGACTAAGGAGTTGATCTGGATCTGAGCTCTGACTAAAGCCCAAGTTCATCTCCTGCCCATGCCGAGTGGGTGTATGTCTGTGCTCAAATGTGAATTTTAGCCCACATCAGTGGCCTGCTGCTCCTTGCAGGGATCCAAGGCAGGTCTGCTGTGTATAGTCCTGTGTTTTTAAAGAAGTAAAGGACTTTAAAATGGGCTGTCCTCATTACCCATGAGTTAAGAGAAATACACTGTCCTGTAGGTTTGGATTTGAGAAGGGGAAAATAAACGTCCTAAACGAGTGAAAAATATTTACCATCTGAACCAGAAGACATCACGGCATTGGTGTCGTCATAGGCAAACTGACTGGAACTGAGAGATGATTGAATCAAAGATTGTAGGAATGACTTGTATTTGTGCATAGGGGATTTTGAAATCCAGCTGCCTATTTAGTATGACTTAGCAATTAAGAAATACCTGCATCTTAGCAGCTGATACAGGTAAGCCCAAAATTCAGAGAGGGTGCTCCATGGTGCTGCAGACTTTGCTGAAAGAAAAGGTGTGATCTTCCTGGTAGAGTCCAATACTCTCTGACCAACTTCTTTTAGATATTCCACATATGGAGGGAATTATGCTTAATATCAAATTAGTTATTTTTATATTACACAGGACTTCTGTTTTAGTAGAATGATACAAAATGTTCTGAAAACACAATACTTATGTAAGTCACACTTAGCAAATGATAGCAATTGCAATACAAAGTTCAGTCACAATTCAGTGATTCAGATTCACTGGTCTCTATAATAGACTCACTGTACTAGCTGTGTTGGGGAAAGTTGAACATAAGGAAAAAAGTTCTCCATTGATATGGTGGACAGCCCCTGGAAGAGAGTTTAAGGAGTGTCTGGACAATACTCTTAATCATATGGTTTAGTTTGTGGTAGTTCTGTGAGGAACAGGGAATTGGGGTCGATGATTTTTATGGATCCTTTCCAACTTGAGATTATGTGACTCTATGACTCACTGTCATGACTCTGGACTTACCCAGTTTCTAGGAAGGGATGAGTGTGTTGAAGCCACTTCAAGCCCACTGTTTGCAAAATTCTTTTGTTAGTTTAGTTTTTATACTCTGCATCAGGCTGACTCCCCTCATATGGATAATTCAGGGAGACATTTACACCAATGGCTGATCCACTCAACTGCTGATAGCTACTTGTTGAAGACAAAGATCCCCTCTGGCTCCCTGTGTGTTGAGATAAAGTCAACTGCTTTGTGTTCTCTGAGCTTCATGGGCACATTGCTCTTGCCCATCTCCTCTGAGATTTATTCCACTCTAGGGTTTATTGGTCAGTCACATCCACTAGCTCTCAAACATACCCTCAGTTAAAAAAAAAAATAAAATGAAAACCCCCACAAATACTGTGTACTGAATCCACTTTTGAACACACCCTGCTGAATTGCTCAGCCTGCCCTCTTGGTCTGAGAATACCTGTCACCAAAGGGCAGATGCAGATGTTGCTCTGCTCTCTTCTTCTCCTCCATGCCATGAGAGCTGCTTTCCTGCTTCCTCCTGGATATGGTCCCTGACTCACATTCACTCTCAAATGCAGGGTATTTTTGGGGACAGCTAGGTGGCACAGGCTGGACCCATATCAGAGACCTTAGTAACAATTTAGCAGATTGGAAAACTTGAGTTGTGGTGCCCAAGGATGTGCCCTGGCCTTTTTCAGTTGCTGGTGATGGAGTCCTTACAGGCTTACATAAGTATTTAGACGCTCCCAGAATCAGTGAAAAATATGTTGCTGAATATCTTCAGACATATCTGACCTTGAGGCACTTCTTATTTCAAGCTGCAACCTGATCTCATGCTGAGATGAGCCCTACATGGAGCTTCTTTCCATTTCCTTGAATATTGTTTTTTCACAGAGAAGAACATGAATGAGTGCCTTAGAGACAAAAATCTCCATGCTCCAGGAGGTCCAGGTAACCAGGAGATGGACTGGCACAGGGCACAGCCACAATGTCAGCCAAATGGGATTGCTGTCTGCATAGATTTGGCCTTTAGAAATGTTTGAATGTACACAAGAAAATGGGAATTAAATTATATAAACCATTTAATATCTATTATATTTTTTGACTTTTAAAAAATAAAAAATGTGTTCTTTTACCATTCACAGGTCATTTCATTTTGCATGAAGATCTATCAAAATAAAAACTACACCAAAAAATAGATCTCTGAAAATGGTATAATGTGGATGATGTTTGCTTCATTACTGACAGAATAATTTTTCTCCTTTACGCCCCATTGCATGTTATTAATTCTATAAGAATGCTGAATAAAAAGTGAAGGATTTTTGTTTGACAGCATGCTGGATCACCTCTTTCCAGATTAAATAAAAGGGCGGCAGTTGGGCTAGCTGAAGCTACTTTGCCGTGGAGTTTTTTCTGTCATGATTCTTTTGTTAGAAATGAAAGTGCAGCATCACAGCATCATTTCCTTTTCACAGTACTGTCATATAAAGACAATATGATAGACAAAAAATGTTAATGGAGTAATTTTAACATCTTGTTTGTGTAATGTAGAAACACGGTGCCTGCCTCTTCACACTTACTTGTAATGAATATGGGCAAAAGAACAGCTCATATTTTTAGGTTTATGAATAGAAAAAATAAGAAATATTACACATGAGGACATGCCCAGTATTACTTTATAGTTTGGAAGGGGGTCCCCGTGCCCATATATATTAAAGTGTGCACCTGCCTTCAATAAGCTGACATCAGGATATGCAACCAAACTGCATGCCAAATTTGCCTTGTAAAGCAAGTGTAAAAAGGCAGACTTATGTACAGAAAAAAAAGAAAAAAAGATAGGTATTATTAAATGAAAAGCAATTTTAGTTGAGATTTAGAGAAGAAAGTGTTTGAGTGGGGCCAATGGAGCAATGGAATCAAAACCACAATAACCATAATTGTAAAGGACTTTTTAAATTTCTCTTTTTGGAAAATCACAGCAAATGTTTTAAGACAGCTCAGCATGTCATGGGCTTTTGTGCAGATCCTTCCAATTTTCTCAGACATGTCTTCTCTGCTTGAGAGACTGACCATGTTTGCTTAGACCATGTTTGTGACGGGGACTGCGCCCACCTAGGCCCTGTTTTTAAGGGCTGCCTTTTGGGCTGCCCTGCCTTGCTTCTTTGCAGGAACCAGAGACACAGGAGTCAGCCCGAGGTCTAAGAATGGCCAACAAGATTGCCATTACAACAGGAACCACATCATCTTGTTCACTGCTTATCTATTAATGTCATGATCTACATTATTGCAATTGCGAGGATAATGTGCTCTCACATGAAGACGCAGAAAGGATCTTCAAATAAATGAACTAATAACTCTGAATTCAGGCTGAAGCAAAACACTGGTGGCTGCCAGCAGACTTTGATGCACCACAGGCCATTTTATTTCTTGCTTGGATACTGTCAGCCACCCTAAGTAGAGCTGCATGTAGCAAACCAGCAAAGGCCATGATCATCCCACAAAGAGCCATGCAGGCTGTGTGCAGGAGCTGAGCAGAGCCAAAGTGTCCCTGCTATGAACTATCCATGGGAGGTGGAAGGAAAAATCCCCAAGCAGTTGCAAGCTGTAGGGGGCTACATTGATGGCTTAGGATTTTAGTTTCTATATTTTTCAAATTCTGTGCTGCTTTAGTGTAGCTCGTCCTGGCTGGATGGTGGCAGGGAGGGTGACAGAACCCCCCGCTTTGAGCCCCTTTGAATCCTGGCTGCCAGTGACAGCGCAGCATGAACAAAGAGCAGCACCACGAGTCCTGGGGTAACTTTATTCCATAGTAAAACTTCCCCTCTTCAGCGTCCCAGGATCCTGAACTGGGGGCAGACAATGACTTCTATACGGGGACAGGTCCCAAGGGGAGGATACAATCTTCAACAAATCAGGAGAATTGGGAGTAAAAAATAAGGTGGGGAATACAATGCATAAACCAATAAAGGATTTCAAGGGAGGAGAACATTTTCAGTGAGCTAATAATGTTTGGAAAAATACAAAACTGACAGGGAAATATCTTGAAAGAAGGCAGGCTGGGGAAGAGAGTGGCATTGAATAAAAGGAGGAGTAAAAAAATTCTGGGAAAAGGGCAGGGACAAAAGGAACATCATAAGGAAACTACAAAATTACAAATCAAACAGTAAACATATTAATAAAGCAAAAACCACACTACAACACTTTAGGGTATAACCCTAAACGCCACATAGATTGTTAGTTACTGTATTCACATTTGGTCAGACAAAACAACCCCTCTAGGCCTGAAACTCAAGAACACCCTACTGCCTCACGCTAGATGCTGCTTTTAATTTCAAATCAAGAGATTATTTTTGGTGACTATGATCTGTGGAATTCATGAAGCCACCTCTGTCTGCTGCTCCCTCCCCCTTGGTGTAAATAGGAGGAAGGCTGAGAGTGGGATAATGAGTGTGAAGAGCTGTGCTCCAGACCGCCTGACCCTCCCCTTGCTGCAGTGGAAAGCAGAGGAGTCCTTCAGGACTCTTCAGTTTGTCAGCAGAGGTGGACAGTCCATGTCCCAGGGCCTTTGAGGCTCACTGAAGAATGTGGTTTGCTGGAGTAAGTAGTGTGTCTTTGGATTACCTCAAAAGTCTTTCATCATCCTTTTGTGATTTTACTTACAGACATCGTATTCATTTTTTTTGCCTCCTGTTTGCTCTACAGAAGAGTTAAACACTACTTTTGAAAGCCAAAAAACCCCATGACACGTCTGACCATTGTGGACAGAAAAGGATCTTTCGAAACTCAGGACCCTCAAAATGAGTTCCTGTTACAAGACTATCTGGAGCATATTTTGATATAGATTCTGCTCTTTTGGAAACCTGTGAAATGATTATAAAAAGAGGAGGAAATTGATTATGAATTTTTCGTTAAAGAAAATAGCCTATTAACACTTGGGTGGTTTGAGCCTGTGTGGCAGTTCAGTTTTTGGTGAATTTTTGGATGGCTTAAACCTGGTTTTATGTTTAAAGGTCCCGGTTTCACCCGGAGAAGTTTTGGAATGACAGATGCCTTGGATCTCTGTGGCAGTGGAGGGTGAGCTCTCACAGGAGGAGGAGCACTGTGGATCTGCAGGTGATGGGTCAGGCTGACTCTTTTCAACCAGCCGGGGACCAGCAGGGACTGCCAGTGCAAGTGGTGGGCTGGAGGGTGGTGTGGCTCCAAATCTGGAGAGCTGCCCCCTAGGTCCATGTATTAAGTCACGGCTTACACCCTGTGTGCAGATACATGATGTGCCTTAGTCCTGATTCCAAAGCCTTTGTTCTGCTGGGGTCAGTGCTCAGCCTGTGAGGCTTGCTGAGCCTTATGGCCTCGGCCTCAGCTCCTCTGTCCATAGAAAGAGTTATATTTATGAACTGGGGTAACTGCTGTAAGAAATTTAATGTTAGAGCTAGTTTCCCATCTCTGCTGAACTCCTCACATGATTTTCTTTTGGTTTTAGTGCAAAGTTAAGCACCAGTGTGCATTTATGCTTACATGCTAGAGGAACTGAAGAAATACGTACTTTCTTGAGCAGCTGCAGTGTAAGAACAACTGCACAACATCGTGCAGTGGGACTTACACAAACACCTTCCAATGGAAATTAAAATTGCAGTTAAACTCTGCCATCAGTAGCTCTAGTATCCTAATAAAGCAGGAGAGTAGCAGGGCAGTGGTATGGTAAGCAAGAGACACAGAATATTTTGTATGTCAGGCAGAAATGTTGCAAAGGAAGAAAAAATCTGCAAGCTTTAAAAAGAACCTGATTTTTTTTTTTTCTCTGTATTGTTTTACTTGCTTGCAAATGGTCTTTTCCATTGTAAAATATGTTTCAGAGAATAGTGGCCAGACTCCAGGATCTAAAACTGATGATATCAGCTCTTCAAAGCTGCCAGATCAGAAACATAAAGGTATACATAAAAGGTTCATTTCATGAGAGCTTATTCATTATTTTCAAAGCAAAGGAACTTTTTTCCCCTCCTACAAAAAATTCTATTTCATTAAAGTGTTTATACTGTGGTGTGTATATGAGGGGCTGTCCTTTGAACACATTTCTTGTGGCCTACAGCATAGAAGAACTAAACTGGCATTTAACCAGTAGATTAAATGTGGGCAGGACCCCTCTGTAATGTGGTAGATAAGCAGGTGGATTGCAAGATAGGAATTAATATCTGTCTGCTATAAGAATAACAAGTAGAGTAATATTTCCCTACAAGAGTTCACTGAAGACTTAAGAAAGACAACAAATGACATAAGCCTTATCCCCTCGTTTATCTCTGCCTTCCCAAAATGTATGTTGTACTTCATGTAGAAGGAACACAACATTTCGTATCTGAAAATCTGAAATAACCTTGCAAATCAGTTATTTAGAAGAGATTAAACCTTGCCTCTCTCTCTCCCAATGTATATTTTGAACCAATGCAAAATAAGAATGCATGTAATTACTACATGTGAGTAATTGTAAACAGCAAATTTTAATCGCTATCGCCAGCAATAATGAATTAATTGTAGTGCCTGGGGATTTCTCTCAGAAGCCTGATAGCAAGTGTGTGAACAAAGAGAAGAAAAGGCAGCTTCACCCCAGAGCACTCATTGCATGTTGGGCAGGAATAGAAATGGTGGGCAAACACAAGCAGGAAGGTAAGAGGGAAACAGGACAGCAGCAAGTGCTGACCGTGGAGCCACCAGCCACTCTCATGGCACATCAGACAATCAGTCTGCCTTCCTCTGGGAGGCCTGAGCACCAGACATTTCTCCCAAGCCCTGCAGGGGATGCTTTGGATTCCATACCTTGTTTTTCAGACTTCTTTTGGAAAGGGTTGAAAAAGTCAGAAAAGACATTACTCTTTCATGAACAAGGGACCCCATAACTTTGTCTACATCATATACAGATGTACCAGAGGAAAAATGCCAAGAAATGGGCCAATTAACAGTCAGGTGAGATCGAATATTCACAGATAAAGCAGAAGATACAAATTCCATGCAAACAGCTACTGTCAAACCCTGATACAAAATCCCAGGCACTGAGGTTGTAGAAGATGTCAGCAAAACAGTTAGCCCATTCCCTTGCTCAAAGTCAGCACTAACTCACTTAATTTTTTCATGCAGATACTTCTTCCACAAGTTGAGTAATTCCAGTGATAGCATAATGCAACCTTTAAAATAAATCTGTTGTAGTTATTAATGATCTGTAACAAAAGACTATTTTCAGAATTTCCTGTGTGGAAATTTATGATGCATCATGCTCTCCCTCAGAAAAAGTAGCACAAATTCTTCCACTTTTGCGGACAGAACTCCAATCACAGTCTAACCAAAAGCTCATATTTTCCTTGAAAAGTGATTCCCCAAGCTGGACACAGACTCCCCTTGGCCTTTCCAATACCAAGAAGTGTGGGAGAATGAATTCAGATGCCTTAGAGTGACCCCTTCAGCCAGTGTGAGGTTTGGGATTTGGTAGAAATTCAGTGTGGTCACTCGTGCACTGCTTTTAATTTCCTGTAACCATCCTCTCCTGTCATTCTTTATTTGTACTTATGTAATTGGTTATTTCTACCTACCTATGAAGCTTGTTTAATCTCATGATGATATTTGCAATCTGTATTGAGTTTCTGAAAAAGTCATTCTGGACTAGAGATTCATCCTTAATTGAGGTTCTGACTTTTCACAACTGTTGTTACCAGCAGCTAATACAGATACAAAAGATTCCTATTAATATATCAATGTATCTCTTTGTTGTCTGTGTATATAGCAATGGATGTTTACTCCACCACACAAGTAATTCAGGAAGACACATGATAATAGTGGACACCTGTTTTTTGGCAATGAAAAATTGCTCTGTGTCTGATTCTGCATCTGGTTGTGAACTATAGCACGTACAAATTTCTGAGCTTACTTATGAGAATGTCATAATAAGTAGTGTCAAAAACTTGACTAAGGTCAAACTATTTGTTAACTAATATTAAGCTATATGATATTTACTATTTGTCTTTCTCCATGGTCCTTTCCTCAACCACAAAACAGGTTTGCCAGTTCTTGCAGGAAGCTAGATCAGTTGTGCAGAACTGGAAGTTTCCAAATGCACTTGCTGCAACCATGTTCTCTTATTTCTTTAAACCATTTTTTCTTTCTTTGGTGTATTTTAAGGAAATTGTTTGTTCCATTACTGTAAGGGGACTTTAAAGTTGAACCAGCCTATTCTTGCCCAGGTTCTTTTTTACATCTGTTTGAAGAATAAGCATCTCATTTGTCCTTTTTGAGTCTCCTGCTATGTTACCAGTCCTCTACATCTTTCCAAAGATAAATGATAATGTTTCAGAATTTGTATGAACCAATTTTCCAGGCATGTTTTGGTAAGTTTCACAGGGCTCACTGATTTACAATTGACTTTAATACTTTTCATTCCTTATTTTAATATTTTTTTTTTAAATTTTCTTTTTGTAGTTGTACTAGTTGCCGTTTTATGACAACAAAAATCAACCAGGCATGAAACACTTGGCCCTCCTTGGCATCATCTGTTGAATGTTTTCCTTCTCTGATGAACCATCTCTTCCAAGTTCTTCCTCTCACATTAAGGTACCTATAATGTAGTATCCTGTTGTTTTTAACATTTTCCTTGTTTTCACATTCAAATGTATCAAACACACATTTCTGCAAACCACAAATGTACGCGTATTTTTATGAGATGTGGTATGTCCATGGATTCCCATCTGCAATTACTATTGCTTCATGTATACCTGTATCAGATGGCTCCAAGGGGAAGTGATCTCTCTGACATATCTGCGGCGGCTGCTGAAGCTTTGGGTTACGGTGCAGCTTGGGGAATGGTGGGCCTTCGGGAACCGTGAGTCCTTTTGCTGTATTTAGACAATCGTTGCCTCATCCTTCTATGTAACATCTGTCTTTGCTAAAACCACATCCTCTGGCTGTTGCTCATGTTACAGCTAAACACGGATTTGGTGCCACTTGCACTTTCCTGCTTAGGAATAATTTTTAATGTCTTTCCTCAGAATTTTTTTCTTTCTGCTACTGGATGATCAACGAGCCCAGACTTTTCTCTTTGTGGATTTGCTTTCCCCTACTCTTTTCTGGGTTATCTGTCAGACTGACGAAGCACAGTGTGTGCTCTCTCCCTTGCTGTCTGTGTGCTGCTTTCTGATGAGGTGCCCCAGCACTGCTGCAGTGACCAACAATGGCAGCTCCTCTCACTGGATCTGACATTTCAAACCTCCTGGCAATTTTGGCCTTGGTCTTTACAAAGACTCATCTGGGTGTCTTGGGTTATTTCTTGATAACCTCGTTTAGTTACATTATTAGCAATTTAAAATGTTGCTCTGTATGTTTGGAGGCTGCTACTTCAGCACACCTCAATTCATTATATAAACCTCTGCAAAATTAAAATTCTGTATATCAGAGTGTCAGCAGGTGAGTTTTGAAATCACATTAGTGTCATCTGATATGAGAATCCTTGGCTCTGGAATGAGATTTATGAACTAAATCCAATATTGTAGAAATCTCTCCAACTTTTACTACAATAAGAGAGACCTGGACATTTCTTAGCATTTATGTCCTCCGAGTATATAAAATTTAGTGGGCCCTCCTTAAATAAAAGCAGTTTCACATTTTACACTGGAAGTGTTTGGCATGGCATTGGTTTTCTTCTTAATGCAGGGAAGACTTTGTGCTAATTGTTTTGCAGTGCAACCTGTCAACTCTGTTGTGTGGCATCCTGGGCAACGAACTGAGGCAGCAAAATGTTACACAAAGAGGTGCAAGAGAAACAGGGAGGTGGGAAGTGAAGAGTGGGAGAGGAAGAGTTTGTCCTAGAAAATCTATTTTTTTTTCTTTTTAAAGATTTAGGTACAATATCCATGTCCACCAGCAGCATGGAAATAGTGAGCAAGCAAGGCAAAGGAGTTCTACTGGGGCTGAGGAAATACTGCATTTATAGGGAAAAGAAAGCATAAGATTTTCCAATTTGCCTTTAAAGCAAGAATTTGTCTATAAACTATGAAAGGTACAGCTCACCAGATGTTTTGTAACAATTGGTTATGTATTAAAAAGTAAGCTACTGTTTTAGTCTTAGAAATAAGAAATCAAATGGCTTCTGATTGTTTCTGATATGCAACAGCATCAACATATGTTTTCAATGAATAGGAAATAATGGGCCCTGCAGTTTTACAGAAATTGTTACTTTGTTGCAACTTTCAAAGACATTTGTTGCCCTGTTCATGAAATATTTGTATTTCTCCTTATGTCAAAGGCACAGTATTCAGCCTTTGTCCTCCTTTCCCCATTCAACAGGATTTACACGGGCTAAGTGAAAGGGGAATTTGTCCTCTTGTGGCTTTCCTGCTATTTTTTTCACTTGACCCAAAAGCTAAAAAGTAGCATTGAATTAAGCAAATCCTGTGAAAAGTTCTGTATAAAGAAAGCACTGCAGACCACCTACAGTGTGACACTTAGTGAGATGAAAGGATATTAACCTAGGAGCGCCTTGCGCTTTCAACAGAAATCTTGTTCCTTGTACTACAAACAAAGATAACTAACATAATTTAATTACACCCTAATAGTGGTTGAAATGTATATGTCTTTCGGCATAATGCAATTTTTGTTTAGAAAATAAAGTATCTGCACATAGCCTACAATTTTGCAGGAATTCCCTCCTGTGGGAAAAATGTTACCAAGGGGCTGTTGTCTTATGCATATTTGCACATACTATTTATGTTAACAAGCCTGGGATTTTTTTTTCTCTCTTTTGAATTGAAATGAGGTTCAAGGGGTAATTTTATTCTTTTCTCCTTTATTTTAAGACTCTCAGTATCACAATGTCATGGCTACTCAGTTCCCATAATATGTTTGTGGCTTCTAGCATTCAAATGACAACTAATTGCCAGAAAAAGAGCCATTTATATTATTTTTGCTTTTAAATTATAGAAAAAATATACATTAAAACTTAAAAAAAAATATCAGGAAATATTCCAGCTAAAGGCAAGAGTGAGGTTAACAGTACTACCCCTTTAATCTTTGCAGAGTCTCAAACATTTACCACAGCATTGGCTCTACATGGATATATTTACATGAAACTGGAATGTATGAAAACCAGTTAAAGAATGTCACACAAGTGCAATGAAATATCTCCTGGCAGCTCCTAAGTTTTTATTCTAAACCTACTGGGCTGCACTGGGGTGTCTGAAGCCAGTTTGTTGAATATTCCACTGTGTTTCCTATTTTTATGTAACAAATAATAGCTGTTTTTTTTTTTTTCTCTCCTTTTTCTTTTTCCCTGAAGAGAGACTTAGTAAAAGCACTTGTGCCTAGGTAAATATTTACATTTTTGTACCTAAGAGATTTTGCCAGTTGAAATAAATTATAAATCAACAAAAAAAAATTCTCTGTAGAAATATTAATTTTCATACAAAGAGTTGAAAAATAATAATTGATCTGTTTGCTTTAAGAGTTTTTAAACATGTTAAAGATGGATTTATCATTGATGATCCTAATGCCAACAACAGTCACCGGTCTCACAGTAACATTGTGCAGTTTTGTTTAATCGCTTGACACAAACTTTGGACTTTGGAATTGATTTTCTCAGCCAAAGATCCCATTGTGGAAAAATCCTGTAGACTTAAGTAAGTGGTAATCACCTCTACATACTTGTAAAAATAATTCTAGAATATTGTCATCTTTGCATAATATTAAATGCTTAAAAATTATCATACCAGGAATGTTTCCCTATTACTACAGTTTCTGGATTTCAGGTGTGTTAAAGTCTTAAAAGTTATACAAATATGTTTAGGGCTAGGAAGGAATGTTCTCTTTGGCATTTTGCTTCATAGCTACTTAAAGCAAGATTAATTGTACCTGCCTGTGATGTGTTTGCTACTGCCTCTCTCCAGGCTGTGGCTGCTGGGTCAGGTACATGGCAGAACAGGATATTTACTCAATCCAGGGTTAAAAGGGGTTCCTATGCTTCCAGTAGAAGCTCATTAAATTTCTCTACTATCCCATCACATGAAATTAATATACTGTGGGATTTCCCTGAGTTAGGGTTCACAGTTTGCTCTCAGGTATCTTGTATATCCAGATTTACATACTGTACCACATGACATTTTGGGATTTACCAAAGGGCAATGCCTCTTGGTGTCTTAGCTTTCAGGAATTACATGCATTGTATTTGAAAGGGGAGGAGAGAGCAACTCAGGACTCTGTAAAAAAACTGGTTAAGCATCAGCATTTTTTATTTTTGCATAAATTTGGTTTTGCTGAGCAGTTCATACAATATGCAATATTTTGTTTAGAGCCTTTGAAAATTAGCCTACACTTAGTGTTTACTGCAGGGCAGACAACCACTTAGATTATAGACTTTTGGTGCCTTATCTCACATAAACACCTTTTTCTTGTGGTTCTTTCAAAAAAACTGAATGCAAAAGACACTGGGCTATGAATGGTGGAAATCCAGAGTCTGGAAAGTGGTTGGCAACAGAGCTCACATTATCTCTTGTAAATTGTAGCAGCTTCAAATAAAACTTATTTCTACTTAAGAATAATTTATGAGCTGATTTTGTTTTCCAATTAGTTATTAATGGCTTTTATTACCAGACTATTTAGACATTATTTGCTACCTGGCACTAATGTTTTCAGCACTGGGCAGCTGAGCATTGATTATCCATATCAACTGATTCTCTTCTGCAGCCAGACAAGACAACCTCCTGCTGCTGCGCTGGGAGCTGCCAGTGAACTGAAGCAGGAATAGGTTTATTCCCCTCCCCTGGACAGAAGGTGCATCTCGTGTCATGTCAGTGTGTTCTTCTTCACCGGAGAAGTCCAAACAAGTAGTAGGCGCTTATACCTCTGTGGGAATTGAGCTCTACTCTCACAAGAACATTTTTTTTCCAGAGGGCTGCAGAAGACCAATTAAGGCTTTACACATAATTTTACTATGTGTTTCCTTGGTTTTTATTTTAATTTTTACATAAACATGCTAATGTTCACCTAATGATCTACTGTAGAATGCAGATATTCTTCTGAGGAACCTTTGTCTAAACTGCCTTTGCTCATTGGGCTCTCACACTTGAGGGATTTGCTATTGGTCCTTAGCTTTGTAACTCTGTACCTTCTGGAACCTTGCATTCTGTTCTTTTGAGATCTTTTTCCCCTATTATTGTAGATATTTTTGAATGCTTACCCTTTTAGAGGCATGCAGTCTCTGTCAGCTGGAGATCATCTGCAAACTCAAACACACATTGTACTGAGTTGCTCACATCTCTCATGGTAATACCAAGGAGTGTAATATCACCAGACTTTACGACGTCCTTCAATTTTGGTAAAGTAGCATTAGAAACTGCTTTCAGAGGGAAGAATTTCCAATAAAACTTGCAACATTTTCTGATAGGTTCCTCTGGCATTTTTCCAGTTTGTTGGTCATCCTCCCCTGAAGCAGCTGTAAAACCTCACCAGTGGCACCTGCAAGGGGCAACTGCTTCTTCCCTGCCACCAGCTCTGTCACTCTTTCACAACTTACAGAATACTGGGACTAAACACAGGTAGCCACACTTTTCCAAAGCTTGATGTTGACTCTAGCTAATGCATTGGTGGCCTCTAGCAAGAGCTGGGTAATCTTTAATTACTCAAAAGGCCCCTAGACAGGGAAATCGGGAAGGCTGATGTTGAAATCCTTCCAAATTACTAGTTTAAGTTTGTATCTGGCACCATGCTGGTGCTGTGGGCAGCCCACTACACAAACCTGCATGAATGCAGTCCATTTGTATTGGTGGATATAACTAATTTTAGCTTGAAAAAACAAACAGCCTATCTGTGGTTTTATTCAAAAATTGTAGTGGAATTCAAATATGAATGCCTGCTCAGAGCTGTTTAAATCAGAAGTTGCTGTTTTTTTGAGATACAAAAATGGAGTTGAACATTGGGTCTGTAAAAGGCAAACCCCCCAGTTTACACTTACTTGAAAGAATAACAAAGCAAAAAATCCCAGGGAGACTAGTGAGGAGATGAAGTTAGATGAAGTTAAATGAGCCTTTAACAGTCTTCTAACTGGTGTAATCACTTACTGCAGCTGCAAGAGCCTCTTATAGTAATAATCATAGTTGTATAATTTATTTTTTTGCACTGTGGTAGAACACCGCATTGCAGTGTAAGTGGAGACTTCTACAATTATCTATATCTCTGTGCGCTGATAACTGCACTTTTGGGCTGAAAATTATCTGCCTGATTTCAGCCCTAAACTTTTTTTTTTTTAAAGTTTCTATATGACTTACATGTAAATTCTGCTTACAAGGAAGAAAAAAAGAACCCTTTTCTGCTGTGAAAGGATCGGTCTTGTTTTCAGAATTGTCAAGTAGTCAGAAATACCAGTCAAGTCAACAGGAGCTGCAGGTGCTGAACACTTCAAATCAAGCCATTCCTTTTCTCGTCTTCATGTGTGTAACCAAAATGACAACATTACAAGCTGGAACTTTCCTCTTAACTTGTCTCTGAGGAGGATTAGTCTGAAGGCTGGTTTTCTGACTGAATGAGATGATTGTGGTGTTGAACAATTGAATTTCACTCCCACATATTTGTTGGCACTGAGTAGGCTGCAAGGCAAGCCCAGGCCCCTGAACTGGGTGTGTGTGTGTGCACCCTCCTCTTTCGAGCACTCAGGGCTGCAGATTTCCTGAGGAAAGCATTTTGGCCAATGCCTCTTCAAATCTGCAGGCTTGGAGTAGCTGGTCCCACTTTATGGCTGAACTGCCCATTTCACACCCCCACACCTATTTCCCTACCATAACCCTGGGCTGGGAGAAGGGATCTGCCTGTCTGGTGCTAAAAATAATGACACTGATGCAGCAGTGCTTGTGGAGGGACATCAGCCAAACCCGAAGAACCTACTTCAGTGTGCTACTCTGTGCTGTCAGAGCTGACCCTGTTATGGCCACCTTGAGCACAGGTGGTTGCCCAGCAATTTGGCACATCACTGAACTCCTGCATGGCCCTTGTGTGTGCCCACACCATGGTGTAGCCTTTAGACAGGCCCTTTGGCATGTCCTCTTTGCTGCTCACAGTATGATGGTGCCTGTGAGATCTTGCCTTGGCACTGCAGGTAGGGAGGGCTGACCACTGCACAGATGGATCTGCTGCTGAACAAAGCAAGCAGAGAGCAGAAGAGAAAAAAGCAGAGCTTAACTCAAGTGCAGTGTTTCTTGCAGTGCGTGTGTGAGTGCAGGGCACCCAGACGCTAATGGAAGATCATGGACCACCCTGTGCTCAGCCCTTCTCTGAACCTCCTGGGTTATCTTGATGTCATGGCTAGAAACTGGAGCACAGGGAAATTGTGTGATTTATCTGATGTCACAGAAGATGCCTGTTGCAAAGTCAGGATCTGAATCCATCTCTCCTGATCTCAGGTTGATTGTGTCTCCAAACCTTTCCTCTCCTTTCAGTGGATTTGGTGTTTCCCATGCGTCATCCCACATCACAGAACAAATGCTGTACAGATCAGTCACTCAACTCTTGTTTATGGCTGGCTGGCCATTTTAGCCATTTGGTCTGCGCGGGGCTAAATGAGTCTAGTGATTCTCTTTTTATTACCTCAGTTTATTTGCTTCTGCACTTGTTCTCACAGGGAAGAAATGAAATGTTTGGAAGTGCAGGGCTATACAGCTAAATCATAACACCAGGCACCTCATGGACATATCTTAATGAGACATGACCTTGAGGTGACATATTTAAGGAGGCATATCCCATCTGCCTTAAGGAAACATACTCTCAATAGAAGCAACAAGCCTAGACCAGTTTAATTTTTCTGAAGTCCCTGCTGTTAAGAAGAAGCTTTACTGAAATTAGTGAGAATTTTTCATAAAAGCTGAGGGACAGACTGTCTTCTTTATAATGTGATTCATGCTCTGAGTCAGCCTGTGCATCTCCAAATGGCCATGGCTGACCTCCCTCATCACGCATGAGAGCAGCACAATACCTGACCTCAGAAGAGGTGAAGCCAAGTGGAGAAAAGAACAACCAGAAGCTATTTATATCAAATGAGGAAACATGTGCAAAGCTGTATGAGGCAGCTTATATGTAAAGCCTTTCAAGTCTTCCACTCCAGGGTACTTAGATTGATGACTATGAACATGGTAAAAGCAAAGTGCTATTTTGTGTTCCCAGCCTGAAAAATGACAGCCCTTCTGCGACTGTAAAATATTATTGCCACTAAAAGGACTTTTTGTTTTGTGAGTTAGTTCTTCAAAACAAACACATTAGAGAAATCTTTGGTTTGCTGCGTGGTAGGTGAGTCAATGTTATCATCAAATCTGAATAAACAACTGTTTATTTTTAGATATTAAAAATGCAGCATAATAAAATGAGTATTTTGCAGATATGTTTTAGTTTATTCTCCTTTTGCAATGCAATCACTTCTATGTAATATATCTTTATAATTTGTTATTTTCTGTGTGGCCTAAGATAAAAACCAGAACAAAATTTAAGAATATTTCCAGAGTCTGGCTGTCTCACAAATGTTTGAACAATGGCTTTTGGCTTCTTCATAATTTTGGGTGGTTTCACCAGTTCCTGTTCAGGTAACATTGTGAATGCACATTTGTGGATTCCAGTTTGACTTACAGGAGAGCAAATAATTCACAGCTATCTCAACAACAAGATTTATGAAGTTATAACAGAGCAGAGTACACCTTCAGCCTACAGCTGAAGACTTCTGGACTTTTCCTGCAGGCTTCCAAACTAGGGGTGGCAACTATGTAGTTGTTTTTATTGCCACCATTCTGCATTCTTCATGTGACTGTCAGGTGCCTTTTTCACCTTCTCAAGGCTGACAAAGAGTACTATCATCAACATTTAATCTTACTAATGTGTTAGGTGACTGCAGCATCACCTTCTTCCACACAAAGATAAAAATAGTACTTCCTATCCCTTGGGGGAAAACTGTTTTTTCTTGCCACGTTTTGCAATTCCAGTGTCTTTTATTGCTTTCTTTTGTTTTAGGAGCTGTGAATATGCATTGCCTACTTTCCATCTTCTATTGTAGCAACTGAAGTGTCAAAGCATACTGCATGAAGTGGATGAAATTTAACCCTCTTCAAAAAGAGCAAAGGAAGCAGGTTAGAACAGGATCCTAAAATCCATGAGGACTCAGTGAAAGTATTTTAGGCAGTGGGAGATTACATATAAAAGAAAGAAAAATAATTGAGAATAAATATTACAGATATATCCTTAATTTAGGATTGTTTTTATAAATATTCATCATTAATTATTACACTAATCAGCATACCTGAGCCCTTCTGTTGGTACAACTTGTCTGTCTGCTGCTGTAATGAAGCAGTGTTTAGAAGTGTTGATTTTTAGTAGCATCTACTTTCATATTGGGTCTGGTGTGATGGCAGGAATAAGTACATACTTATGAGAAACTAAAGAGAGACCCAGTTTGAAACAGAAAGGGGTTTTATACTGCCTGCTCCATGCTGAAGCTAGGCAAAACACTCTAAAGAAAAACCAGTTACTGGATTCTATTCTGCCAAATTCAAGACGTGCTTTGTCTTGCATCTGGAAAAAGCAGGCAATTACAAGGACATTAAAAGTGTGGGACTAAAGAATGATGAGGAAACCTTGAAAAGGACCAGCATTAGTGTCTCTCCAGACACCAAATGCCAAGAAGAGATGAGCAGAATGTACCCAAACCTATTTGAACATAGCATAATCTTCTGCCCTAGGAGCTTAACTATGAGTGTTGCTGAGCCTGCTGGTTGTGGCAGACTTTAGAAACCTACTCCAGAATATAATGAAAATAATACAGAGAAGGAAACCCATTTCTTGGAGATTTCCACAAGCCCCTGTTTTACCTTTGTTTCTTTCATGTGCATGGATTCGTATTTTTTTTAAATTTAATCTGAAATAACTATACATGACACCTTGCTATATTTCCCATATAAATCACTTCTAAAGGTGGAAATTTTTAACTAATTCATACACAGGATATATTTGATAGATCAGTTTCATACCACAGAAATGGCTGCCTTTAGATGACATTAAGAAATTCGATTTTTTTTTTTACATTTACATATCTAGTGAGTATAACCTGATTGTCCCGGGGAAATGCAGCCAGTCCAGCCAAGCCCACATGCACAGAGCAGCATCATAGAACACGCACTTTTGCCTTTATGTATTGACAATTCAACTTGCTGCTTACAGAATGTGAGCATTGCTCATCTGAACTGTCAATTTTACCACTTCAGGTGGTAAAATTCCAGAGTCAGATCTAACATAAAAGGTACAAAGCAAATGCCACTTCATCTGTACATCAGCCATGCTGTGATCCATACAAGTAATCCCACAAAATGCTGTATTTCAGGCAGAGCCCTACGCTTAAATGGATGTTCAGGGTTTCATGACAGGAATGCAAACACCCTGCTAAGTCTTAAATCCAGAGCATTTCTCAGGTGGTAGGACTGCAATTTAAAACTCTTATTTCTTCATTCATGACAACCTTGCTGATCTGCATATGATGGATGGTTGTGAGATATGTTCCAATGAGATGCATAGGAAGAATAAACTCCTGTGGCTCTTCGAAAAACGTGCAGTCAAAAGAGTTGTTGTACAATATTAGTTATCTAATATATACAGTGTAAAGAGTTCATTTCAAGAATCTTTAAAAAGAACATTATACAGTAAGGTCCATTGTTTAAAAGTTGCTAAGAGTTTTTTTGGTACATGCAGAAGATATAGTTACGAAATGTAAATAAAAGATACTTAATAATATGGCAAAGGAACTCTGTGAATGAAATTCCTCCTGTGAAGGAGCCCATTCAAGGTTTACGACCACTCAAGTTCCTCCTAAACCCCCAGCAGAGAATTTCAGTCTTTGAGATTTCATCTGGATTTTGCTGACATGCAAAGACGTGTCCTGGATGGAATCTGGAGACCAGAGGAATGAAAAAAGACACTTCAAGTGCACAGAACAGCTTTTAAAAATGCCTTTTTCATCCACTCCCCTTGGCTAGCTTGATTGAATGGTTTAAAATTGCTTATTTTGTTAGCATGCCTAGCTGCTACTGCCTGGCCATGCATGGCTAGTTTTTTGCTGAGAAATTAAGCTTTCTGAACCAGAGAAACCAATGAAAAACACCTCAAATCTTTGCCCTGCTGGGGCCTTTTCAAGAGTTCACCTATTTGCTTATGCCGCTTTTGTTTGTTTTGCAGTAAATTCAGAGCTGGGGTAGTCCCTTTAGCAACTTACTTGTATGTTTTGCCATTATCTGAAGTAGTACTTAACCAAGGTCTCTTGGGGGAAGGCAAAGCACAGAACATTTTTTAAATCTCATTAACAATTTCATAGGCAAAATGATTTTAAAAAGAGTGCCTTGCTTAACTGCAGGAAAAGAATATTTTTTGAGCCTTTGCAAGGAATATTATTAATACTTTGCCATGTACTCTGTTGCTAAGAAAAAGAAATAATTGTAAAAGCCTAATTATCCAAGCCCCAGTCTTAACTGACTAATTTGCCCTTAGTTTCTAGGAGACAAAATGAAAAGAAGTAAAAACTGAAAAGCAACTTGAGATTTTATTTACCAGCTTGTCTTTTTCACTGCTTCAAAATGGAATGAAATAAAATTCCTAACAAAGAATTAAATTCTTACTCAGGGGTAGAGACTGCTCACCATGGCCAGGTATTTTATCACCAGGGCTGGACAGCAAAGGTCCTGGGCTCACTCTGGCCCCGGGCTGGCAGCAGCCAGAGGTATTGCCACCACAGAGGGGGTCTCAGTTCCCTTCTCTCCCTCCTACCCCAAAAATTGCTGTGCAAGGCACTCCCTGGAGAGTGGTGAAACCCCTGAATAGCTTCCTCGAAACCTGCTCATAAACTCAGCCCACACACAGCACAACCGAGCCACTTCCACAGGGTTCTCCACAGTGGCCAAATTTATTTGATCATATGGGTGTCATATAGGCTATTAATAGCCAGGAGGAACAAAATACAGAAAAAAATAGAGCTTGGGGTATTGCCCTTAATATGAAATTTAGTAAATATTATGATTCCAGCAGTACTTGGGTTCAGCACTCAGACAGTCTTTTGACAAATTACATGTGCCCCTTCATGTCCTAGCCCTATTGCATTTGTTTCTTTTCCCTTTCTCATGAATGAATAAAAACAGAGAGAAAAACCTTCCAGGAAGAAAAAAACTCAAGAAAATAAGTACAACTTGAGATATTCTTGTAAGGAAGCAAAGCAATTCCAGGAATATAAAATCTCTCTTTCCCTTTCTCTAGTGAGATGCCAAAGGCTGTGTCTACGCATCTTGGTGGCTGAGTTCCCTCTCTTGAGAAGAGTCCTGGCATGCCTGGTAGGATGCCTACGCACATGGCCATGGCCAGGCACCCAGGCTGAGCTGGAAGGTTTTAAGAGAGCTGAAAGGTGGCAAAGATAAAAAACAGATTCACAAACTACTTCTCAGCCACAACTTACTCTGAGATTAATGGGAGTTCATTTCAGGGCAAAGACAAACAAGCTGGCTGAAAAAACAGGAATGTGAGATTCTCCTGTCCAGGGATGGATGGGTTTCATCCTGACAGATGCCGTCTAAAAGTCAGAGGTCTCTCCTGAAATAGTTGTCTTCAATCTCTGCACAAAGAACAGTGAATAGACACTCCCAGAAGGTGGTTAGTCTCACTCCATCCTATCCTATCCAAGATTTGTTACCCCAGAGCAGAGCTTGTCTCCCTCTACTGCCTCTGGGGAGCGTCTAGTGACTAGGTCCCTAGCTCACTCTGTCCTCAGTCTTTTTTAACTTGTGCTTTATTGTGGGCAAGCCTAGGGGTGACTGGAAGGTCTGTCATGGCACTGCTGTGGTCTAAGGAATACAGGGAACTGTCCCTTCAGACACATGCTATGGTTTGTACGTTATGTATATGTTAATCCTGCAGTGAGCTGGTGTTTGGCAGGGACTGAAAAGAGTGTATTCAGTCTACAGGTTTTAAATTGCACCAGAGCTTAGAGTTCATCTGCAAACTTACTGGAATGCTCATGCACAGAAAAAAATAATCTGACTTCATGCTCACCAGATGTACCTCAATGGCAGGCCTGATTTTGCAAAAGTAGTTGCAAGGTCCAATTTAAAGATCAGTTTGTTTGGATTGGAATATTGTTTAAGAATCAGATGGCTTTCAAGTCAGTGAGTATCTGTTTTAGAAGAGATTTTCTAGATATGACTTGCATGAAAACAGGCTCAGCTGACCTTCTCTTTCAAAAATTTGTTGGCTGTATGCTCCTTTTGCTAAAGATCAGGAGTAAACTCAACACCTCAGATAATATTAATGAAGGTTTTAAAGTTACTCTAATGCACATTTTGCATAAAAATAGCCTAAAAGGGAACATGGACTTAAAAATTCCATCAAGACCACTTCAAGCATGGTTCAATAGGCAGATGCTTCTGCTGCTACACTGGTCTATACTGCCATGACATCTTCTCAATAATGTAGGTACAATCTAGTCTGGCCACTATACAGTGGTCAGGACACTTCAGAAGAAACGGTACTAGAGCGGCTGGAGGCTGTCTGAAGACCACAAAAGTCAGAGAGGTGGCATCCATTTGCTCTAGCATTAGGTGTCAGAAAAAAGCTGCAAGTCTGGTTTAAGCTAGTGGTCTAGCCTGCTCTATAACCAGTGCAAAGATGGAGGTCCCTCTGGAGTTGAGCCAGCTTAGTCATTTAGGCTGGGGAGGGATGAATCTTGTCACACGTGCCTGGGCCACATATTTGGATGAGATGCCTAACCTTTAGACGGCTGACAGAAGTCTTCCCAACAAGATAAAAGAGAAATTATTCTAGGCCAGACACTCAGAGGTTTTACCTGCAAGTAAAAAATATAAGTGAGTGCAATCACTGATACAAGTGGTCACCAGGATGGCAACAGGGTGCCAAGACAATTTCCAGCTGGGGAAAGCATGATTTTCTCCTTTGAGCAGAGTGTGACTCCAGTACATTACCTGAAGGGTTAAAAGCTTAAATCTCGGCAGAGACAAGGACAGTGGGTTTTTCATAAGGTTTAGGAACGTGGAAAGGGCAGATTACCCCGTTGTCACCTTTTGCCTACTCCTTTTACCAACTGCTGACATGAAGTGGAATTTTTCTGAAGATGAGGATTAATGTAATGGCTGCTTTTATTCCTCAGTATTTTTTTGGATGAAATTTGATCACTCTTCTCCACATTCCTATTCTTCACCTGCTCTGGGAAGCAAACACAATTATTTGAAAACAAAAGCAGGCCAAAAATCTCAGACTATTTCTCACTTGAACTCTCACCAATATTTATCTTTTTAAATGCAGTTAATTCGTTTACAGTCTGATCACTGTGAAAACCAACTAGTTCTGAATTTCTTCAGTATGGGATTTCTAAATACCTTAATTACTGTATTTATTTCTAGATATGCACTGTCCAAGACAATATGAATATTATGTAAGATGTCTCTTGTTCTGGACCTATAAGGATAGCAAAATGAAAATGTTACAATACTGCAGCATCTTTGGGGGATTAATGTCATGATGTTATTGAGGCCATTGACAGAAATCCTAATCAAGAATGGATAGGTTGACCTAAGGCCTGGATCTCATTTCTCCAATTCTGGTCAGAGTAAGCTGGTGTTAGTGTCTTCTGACACCTGCACCCAGATGTCCTTTGGCAGGGTGGCTTGTACAGCTTGGGAAACATTGAGAGCTGTTCCTAAAAGATTGTATATTCCTAAAAGATAGTATATTACAGAAGTCTTTCACAGTTCCTGCACAGGCTCTCCTCTAACCTTTTATTTTAGTTTCTGTTTGCAGAAGCTCTTTGGCTTAAAGATGATTTTGGAAGGTATCAGTTTCCTCAAAAATGCCATTAAGGCCCAGAGCTGTAATGTAAACACCAAATAAAGATGAAGGAAGGAGTTTTCCTTAATATTTTGGTCAGAGGGCCTCCACTCAAGTGGCTAGAATCAGTGGCTTTAAGAATGATTTTGGAAGTGGCTTGCTGAGCAAGAAAT
This sequence comes from Onychostruthus taczanowskii, assembly GCF_017590055.1. Classification (NCBI taxonomy): domain Eukaryota; kingdom Metazoa; phylum Chordata; class Aves; order Passeriformes; family Passeridae; genus Onychostruthus; species Onychostruthus taczanowskii. The sequence continues at coordinate 5,601,601 of NW_024502569.1, read as the reverse complement.
GAAGAATCTACATTTTCACAAGCTAGAGAGTTTTATAGTTTTGAGGACTGTAATGTCTTGCTTGTACTTATTTCCTTTTCCATCCATTTTATTCAGAAATTCAAAGAAAAAAAAAATCTGTGTGAAGAGCAGATGCAACTACATTAAATGCTGAGAAGCCTCATAATATCTAAATTAAAACACGTCTAATTCATTCCCTTTAACTGCATAAATACCCACACATTTTTTAATCACATGAAACATATATTTTTCTAATGGTTACAATAAAAAAATGCAAGAAAATACTTAGGAATATTGTTCATATGATAATTCAGTGTTATCTGATTTAGCAAGTCAATTAACCAGATCAAGGCCAGAAGACCTTATGTTTCTTTTGCTTGACTCCTGCTGAGTTGAATATGACTTTTGCTATTCAGAGATCAAGTAACCACACTGTTAATTGTACTAGAGGTACACAAAGGGCATTAGAGGGAAACATAATCTGACAGGAAAATCAGAGAAGCCATAGGATGGAAACAACTGCCAGCCTTCATACAGGATAATAGCCTGCTATGCAAATGAGAGCCACAGCTAGGAGGAAGTTCCAGTTCTGTCCAAAGATTTTATTTTTATTGTGCTGTAATAATGAGCCAGCACAAGGATGACTGTGGTTGAAAACCGAGTTAGAATGAGGCGCTAAGTCAGGCCAAGAATGCACCAAAGTACATCCCTGGAGCCAGTTCACAGCAGCAGCTGCTTGGTGTGTGCTGGAGAATTCCCAGCTTTATCTGCGATTGCAGCTAGGGATCGAAGGATCCTTTTTACCTCACATTTGTATCTCTCTGCTTTTAGGGCTTGGCAGCAGCTTCAGAAACACCTGAACCCTCCATTACATGAGAGCATGAAAAGCAAAGCACATATGGGGTCCAATGGCAGAAGGAATAAAGCCAGTGCTCACGTTTAGTGATGGACTCAGTTTTCTTCCTGATTTATTGTAGAAAGTCTGCTGTTCTGCAATAAATATGAAGGAGAGAACCCAGGGAAAGACAGGGAGAAGAAAAGTAATAAAAAAAAAATAATTCAGTGGGATTGAGAAAACTGCACATGCAGGAAGGGGTTCTGGAACTGCAATGTTCCCCTGGGTGCTGATCACATGCCTGCTGTGGAATGGCTTTGATAGCCACATTTACAGCAGGAGAGGAATATCTGAAAGGAGGTGATGGAGGCTGAAGAGGAGGAACTCGTGGTGTTTTGAGACTGGGGAGGAGATGCAGTTTCATGGGAGCAGACATATACAAAGTATAGTTACTAGCAGGAATCACACTTTTTTTTTAAAAAAGACCTCCTGTAGTGCTCAGACCCATGACTACTCAACAGGGAGATTTTACCCAGTATAAATATAATTTTCCCCCCCTTTCCTTGTAGCATCTTAGGCGAGCTGGCGCAACCTGTGTAAAAGTTTTCTTTAAAATCTCAGTGTATTGGGCTCCGGCCAGCCTGCTCTCCCACAAGGGAGCTGCTTCACTGGTGTCAGCTGGTGGGTGTGCTGTGGAGCAGAATCCGACCTTTTGACCTTCACGTATTCCAGAAATAATTTGGGAAATGTGGAAGTTTTTCTTAGCCTTCAGCTCTGTGGTGGTTTGTAATCAAAGCCAATACATAGCAGTAACAAAAGGAAGCTGTCACATTGATAACTCTGCACTGAATGCAAGTGTAAATGCTCTCTATCCACAAACAGCTACTTTTTGGTGCCATTCATCTTCTGAATGCACGCTCGGATTTTACTTTGGCTCTTTTGTAGATGTTTGTTTTTGCAATTTGGACAGGTGAAACCAGCAAGTATGCAATTTGTGTAAACTAAGTGGTCTGTTAAGTGAAAAAAGCTTTAAAGTATACTGGCTGCAGCTCTGATTTCCACTCCAGCAATTCCAGCACAAGGACAGGACATGTGGATGAGTTCTTTATTTTGAAAGCAAGTTCCTTTAGAATAACAGAGTGATTTTTGAAAGGTGTGGATATATATGAATGATGAGATTTCTAAAAACGTCCCACAAATAAAAAAACATCCCAATGACCCAAAACACACAAAACCCAAAAGAAAAAAAAAAAAAAAAAAAAAAAAAAAAAAAAAAAAAAAAAAAAAGTAACCTGTGAGTGAACTTAAAGGCTGTTATACTAATTTTTTTTAAAAGTAAGCTGACAATCTATGTTTCAAAATGAAGACTGTTCCATGGAAGAGATCTATGGCTGAACTATTTTGCTATGTCTTAGTATTAAAAAACAACCCATCTGAAAATTTTCCCACTAGATATCCTGATGAAAACCAGAGTAGTGGCGTAAGTCCAAAGGAATTAATGGAGATATATCAATTTGTACCTACTGCAGGTTTAACTCTTGATTTGTATCAAGAGCTTCAGCTCTTAGGAATACCACTAAACACTGATTTTCTCTATGGTGTTACTTAGCAATGAATGCTGTAAAATACCTCTAAGTTGAGAAAAAGAACAGAGAACAGGAAGGGGAGAACTGAACACAAGAAGAAAGGTCTAAGTGGCCTCTGCATTTATCATTGGGCAACCTCTTGTAAGTGAGAGCTGAACTTTGTTTGCTCAGGTACCTCTACAGCTCATGCTGTTGTGGGAAAGAAGCTGTGTGGCACCATCAGTGACAGCAGTGATGCCTGTGCTGGGCAGGTCACCAGCTCAGGAGGAGATGTTTTGTCCTGCGGGTAGCCCATGTTGGTTCTGATGTCTTCTGGGTCAAAGGCAATGAGCTCAACTCTAATGGAACAGATAGTGGAGTGGCCTGCATATTTTTGCCTAAGAAAAACAAAAAAATATTTTAAATGTATGGGCCAAATAAGCTAGTATCATCCCACACCAGATTTCTAATAAATTCTAGCAATTTCAGAGATAAAAATAGCATTAATTGGAGCACTACCAGCTAAAGTAAACCCAATTCTCAGTAGGGGAAAGACTTACATAGTCTTGGTGATGATATGGACAAAATGGGAAATGGGTAAAATAACAACTGCACAAAAAGAGTAAATTCATGCTGGCACCACCCATCTAATGTGCTGCTTCATACATCCATCCTTACAAGAATATATTTTTAAACCATTTATTTCTCTACCAGTGGGCCATTAAAGTGCCCTGGAAAGAGGTAAGACATCTATTTCTTAATAACTTTTACTTTACCAGCCAGTGAGACAAATTTTGAAGAGATGAAGCACCAAATTTGATTTAGTTATCTTTTCATTACGAACAAGATCTCTCTTCAGATTTTCATACTCTCTTATGCTTTAAAGATTACTGAGACCCCTGTGGAAACAACCTTGGACTGGGAGCTGGATGGGCTGAAGGAAAATAAAGTCCCACTTCACAACAACGCTTTCAAAGATCACAGTAGCACTTTATCTCATGCATCTGTGACCATGTCATGACCATGGATTGGTCTAATAGGAAAAATGCTAGATCACAGTAGCACTTTATCTCATGCATCTGTGACCATGTCATGACCATGGATTGGTCCAATAGGAATGGTCAAATGTTAGTAACTGAAATACTTTAAAAATGCAGAAATGGCCTAATTTCTGTATTGTGCATAAAATATCATGATTAGTTTCAAGAAGCTGACCTTGGATCTGGTATTAATCCAACAGGAACTTATTTTTGCCTCAAGTATGAAAAGGAAGAAATTATCAAATAGCTGTTCAAGTTAGCTTAATACAGCCACACTTCCATTTACTAGTTCAATGGTATTATGCTCATCTTTGTACATTCTTAATGTTGGCTGTTGATTTCTTTTGCTTCCTATTTTGTTGAGTTCTGTAAGGTCATCCAGAGTCATTCACATGAATCTAAAATATGGCATGATATTTATTTACTGTCAGTTATTTCTTTGCCAAAAGAGAAAATGGCTGTAGACTTAAAATAGATCCTTGCATTATTCCTTATGGTCTATTCAAACTCAAGAAGCTGGAGCCATTAATAGAGACAAATTAAAATGCATGTGGCTGATAAAATTTAACACATACAACAGATACTCAGAGCCTGCAGTTTTTAATGAGAAAACAAACCAATAAATCATATCCAATGATTCATATAAACATGATATAAGAGCATCTATTTACTTGTCCAAACCTTGAGAAAAGTAATTTGTTAGTTTGAGCAGTGCAGTCATTGCTGAGTGCTTTTCTCTGCCTTCAGATTTTGATGTACGAACCAGATACACTGGAAATGAATTGGATGTTGTAAACTTTTCTTTTGGATTTTGATTTCCTTTGGTCTCCCAGACTGCTTGCAAGGATATTATGATCATTAAATATGGCTATTTCTTTAGACATTTAAGAGAAACTCAATTCACCTGGTACTCCTGGTTGTTAGAAAGGAACTCTTTGCCCTCCAGCCATCAGTTCTCATGTAGTGACTGCCTGCTTTGCCACAGCCAAAACCTGGTGCAAGCCCCACTTTTGAGCACAGGTGTTGCCTGTAACATGTAGACATAGTAAACATGTCCTCTCTCTCCCATCTGACTTCAGTCCTGATGTACCACTGGAGCTTTGACAGGAGTAATGAACTCCTGCTCCACCATAACAACAGACAAGGGGAAAAACAAGGGTACAGGGCTGCTTTATTTAGGCACATATTTTAGCCAGAACTTTGTGTGCGGTGAAAGAACTGAGGGAAAAATCTCTTTGCTTCATCTCTTAGTGGCAGAGAGAACCACAGCTATAGAGAGAATTTCCTATAAATTCACCACTTCAAAATTGCTTATGGATACTTTGGGAGTCACTGTAAACAGACCTGAAGCAGAAATCAAACAGATTTTAGAAATGAAATAATATTTGTTTAGAAAAGGACACCTGCACTGTGGAAAAGAATGCTAGAGGGTCTTAGAGGCTGTCTTCTCTTTTTCTTCCTTAAGAACCTCTGCTGCTAAAAATTGCTTTTCATAGGTAGTAAGAGTTGAACAAGATGTAACACCTCTGTGTTTTTGGCCTGTGGCAGTTACTGCATTGGACTTGATGAGGCTGACTGAAATTCCCACAAAGCACTTTCTTCTGCCTGACCATATTGTGTTTTCCACAGGCAGGGCCACACCTGTTGCTGAAGTGGCTGTAGGATGCTACCCATGATAATGAATCCCACAACGTATATGGTTGAGAGGAAGGGATGGTTTAAGGATGCTGTCAGGGTTCATGCTGATGGGCGAGACACAGGAGACCAGACTACTAGCAAAGGTGAGCTGAGAATTTGATTTTTTTATGAGGCACACCGTTGCTGTGATCTTCAAAGCTGTGGTCTCCTTTACAGTGAAGACGGAGATGCCTTTTCATCACAGATAGAGAAGGCATATATATTAGTTTCAGAAACTGCAAGTCAGGGTTGTTTGCTATCTGGAATTGTCTCTTAAATGCCTTTGGTAATTGTGGTACTGATGATACTTCATGAAAGATGAATTATATATGTCTTCAAAGATAATTTTATCATGTCCATTAACATAGAAAGACTTGTATTGCTTGAGGATATGAACAGCATCTTACCTCCACAGAAGAAATTACTGGGATCCTCTGAATTTTCCTGTTCTGAAGAATACATGAAGGACTGTGTGACAGGAGGAAGTGCAGCTGGCTCTGTTGAACTACTACATTTTTTTTTTAACTTGCCTATTTTTGTTGGATTTTATTCTTGACAATATCCCTGAAGTATTTATGACCAAAATTCTTTGCACATGATTACTAACTCTTGAAAAGAGTCTTTTTCTCAAGAGATCTTTAGATGGCTGGCATGGTTGACCACAAAGGAAAGGCAGAAACTTCATTCAGAAATCAAAGAAGAAAGACATGAAAGAGAAAGCTAAAAGGAAAGGGAAAAGGGAGTTTGAATATGCCTTACATAGGTCTATTGAGTTCACATTTTATTTGTACTGGGTAACATGAGGAACAGTACTAAACACTGCAATGTAGCTTCAGGGAGCTTTTTAATTCTTTCCTTGCATCCCAGAATTGATTGTTTTCTGAAAACAGGTACCTCAGGACTCTCTGAGTAGCTTCTAGCTTTTTACCATGCCTTCCTTTGTTTTCACACTGGTGACTCTCTTATTCCCAGACCCAGAAAAGCCATATGACTCTTGTTCCCTAATGCATGAGCTGACAACTAAAACTGCCCCAAATTTTAACCTGCACGAATAGCAGGAGCTGATTCTGTCTCCTGCCATGTACTGCTGTGTACGAACCGATTTTGCTGGATGGACACGATTTTATGAAATCTTAAAATTTACAGGCTGAAGAAACAAGAGGCTCTGTCCTGGAGTCCCTTTTCTTAGTCTGTGGTTTCACTGCTCAACCTCCCACCTTCTCCTGAACTAACTAATTTCTTCCATAAATGTACACCAGGCAAGGCCTATTGATTGGCTTTTCTATTTAAAATGAAATATTGACTTTTCACAGTAAAATGATACTTTCTTCTCCTCTTTCGTACTTAAACCAAAAAGGCATGGATGTCTTGCATTAAGGTTTTGGAGGTTAGGGTTACAGAAGGGCAGTCAGATCTTGTTGTATCATGTTATTTTGAATGAAAGCACAAAGAGAATTAGGCCACTGCAGTATGTCTCCCTGAGCTGGAATGAGAAGAGGCTCCATAACTGCACTTCTGAATGGCTGATGCAGAGTGAGGCAAAAAAGGATGGACTTAGTGGCACGCATGGACTTGTTCTCTTTCTTTACCTGCACTCTGACACCTGCACAAGGTTAAAGAGAAAATCTGTTAAATCACTCTATGATGACTTGAGATAACCGTGTAGTAGCAGTTGCCCTGAAATGCATCTGTCAGAGACTCTCTGGATGTGACTATGAATGGCCAGATCCATTTGCCTACTGGTGGGATGTTGAGGAACATTGGGCATTGCTTGCAAGAGATGCAGAGTCAGGTTCTAATCTCATTTGAATCCAAGTAACTCCATTGAATTTGTGTAGTTTATATTTGATTTACACCACTTGAAGACCTAAGAAGAGGTGTGTGAGGCTGCTTACTTCCATAATTTAAATTCAACAAATTCAAACTCATCTGGAATAGTCAGTGTCTATTGTCAGCTATTCAACTTGCATCGTCAGAAATTTTTAACCTTTTTACTGGAACAGTAACCCCCAAAACCTTTGTGTTAGCTGGAAACTGTAACATTAAATCCTGGATCAATACCCAAGACTTAAGTTAGTTCTGCACAAATCTTTATAGTGGTCCCTGGTGAGTTTAACTAAAGTTAGCAACTGCTGAACTCTATCTAGTGACTCTCTGGGCATGTACATGACTTCTGCCTGGCAGATGGACTCTATGGAATTGAAGCAGGAGGAGAATTTAAAAAAGGCAGCTGGGCATTAACTGGGAGGCAGTATGACATGGACTCAGCTGGTCAACAGCAGACATGTTTCCAGCCTAAACTTACTGTTTACTTATTTTTTTATCTTTTCTAGATTAAAGACAGGGTAGAAAATGAGTAAGCCCCCTTAATGATAGGATATATGCAGAACAAGTAATGTCTTCCAAACAGTCTTCGTGTGCTTCTATTTATAGTGAACTGAGGATCTAGAAAACCATGGAGTAAATCTGTTTTTCTGAGGGCTCTCACTGTACTCTGCAGCACAACCTGATTTGTACAATAAAAACTAAACATAAGGTGGTACTGTCCTGGCAGAGCAGACCTGCTGTGTCTGCATGTCTTATCTTTTCTGCAGCAGATCTAATGGTCATTTTACTCTCTGATATAAGTTAAGATCACTACTGTTGTGGCTTTCAAGTTATTAACAAGTAGGAAAACACCTAAGGAATTTATGTTCAGTTTATGCATATAACTAAGATATATGTAAGGAAATTTTTACAAGTAATGCATAAAATATGATGAAAGTATTTTATAATATTAATAACTGGATTTTATTATTTTATGAAATGTTGATTTGAACTTGCAGGCTAAATTTTGTCCTCAATTCTCATGGAATTAAATTTTTTTCCAATTTAGGCTGGTGTAACTGAGCAGAATTTGCTCAGTATGTTTAAAATAGAGACAGAAATTACTCATAACCAAGGCACTTCTTCACTACTATTCACACTTGTTCCCTTAGCGGAGTTGTTGCTGTTGTTTTTTTCTATGGCAGCAAATAAACAAATTAACATAAATATTATTTGGTAGGTTGTTCTATTTAAAGGTGTTGAGACCATGGAGAGAAAAAATATTAATGATGAAAGCTACATGAAGATCCACCTCCTGCAGACTTTGTGTCTCTGTGATTTAAGCAACCATTCTAAATTATTGTCAAGGTTTCCAGACCAATTTTCTTCAACTTTTAGTTAAAGATCACTTTTAGCAGGCAACCAGTTTTATTAATCGCTTGGGTGGTCATATAAGCCAGTGTGCTCTCTACACATATGTCTTGTAATAACTCTACAGTGACCATAAAACTGCTGCATGTTTTATTATATGGTGACATATAGGCAGGAGACAAGACGTTATAGCTGTAGATGAAGCATATTTCTTGTAGACTGGAGTAGTGAATGAAACTGATACTCAGGATTTAGAAAGAAAACCCCATCACTAGAGACAAAATTACAGTGTGCTGCTGCTTTTCCTTCCCACCAGTGTTTCTGCAGGGAGATCTGCAGTGCAGCCTGCAATTCCAGTCCACAAGGGCTAAAAATAGGCTCCCAGTGCTTGCTGGTTGCAGCACTTCACTTCACACAAGCATGAGGGTCCTGAGATCCCACAGTGGTGAGGCCCCCCATGATCAGCAAGTGGCACTAAGAGGCTGCCACTCTTGCCGGAAAAAAAATATCTTGTTTGTGAATTTCTAGAGCAAGGATGATCCTCCAGGCCCCCCTTTCCCTTTCTGCTGCCCCCAGAGAGGATGGGGACCTGGTGGGCATCCAGGGTGGACACAGGGGTATTGGGGTGTTGTGTTTGTCTGTACCTCCCTCCAGCTGTGCCTGCCCTGGTGCTGGTACTGCTGCCTAGGGAGCAAATTGTTGGGTGCATTCAGTGCAGCTGGCCCTCGCCTGATGTCAACCTGCGTGTACTGGCTATAGATGGGTGAAGTAAAAACAGCCCCTGCTTTCCTGTTTACGCACTCAGGCTTCCTCTGAGAAGTTCTTGAATAAAAACAGCTGGGCTTGACAAAATAGCCTTTCTATTTATTGCATTGGAAGCAAGCATAGTGATGGTGGAAAGGGGCTGGGTTGACCTAAATGGCCTGCTAGCGGCTGTGGGTGGGGTGACACCGGGTGGCTTTGCAGAAGGGGGCTGCTTGTGGCCTGTTGGTGAGCAAGACCCTGGGTCCAGGGGCAGCCCATGCTTACCACACTCCACCACATTTAGAATACCTTTTGTGAGAGACCAGGAAAGAGAAAAAATTTCATTTTAGTGGCTTTGTGGCATCCCAGGCTCCTTCCTTCTACCCTGATGAATTCTTTCTTCCAGTCCTTCCCAGTTACGTTGTTAAAACTGGATTTTGGGTGTTTTCCAAGACTAGTAAAGGAGATGTATTTTCAAATATGACTAGAGAAGCATTTCTATAGATAGGAAGATGTTAGATCCTGTGTCTTAATAGTCTTTGGGGTAGTGGCTGTGACAACTGTTGTTCTTAGTTCACTGTGAGAAACAGGACCTAAATTATTCTTAGAGATGTGGACATAGGATAACTTCAGTTGAAAGGGACCTTGGAGGTCATCCAGGCAAAACTTCTGCTCAAGTCAGGGCTAACAAGGATATGAGGAAATGGAATGAAGCTGTGTCAAGGGAAGTTCACAGTTTGAATATTAGGAAAAGGTTCTTCACACAGAGGGTGGTCAGGTGCTGGAACAGGCTCCCTGGGGAAGCAGTCACAGTACCAAGACCATCAGAGTACAAAGAGTGTCTGGACAGTGCTCCTATCCAGATGGTTTACTTTTAGATATACTTGTAGGTAGTTCTGAGAGAAAGAGGAATTTGGACTGATCCTTATGGGTCCCTTCCCACTTGACGTGTTCTATGATTCAATGATTCTAACTTTCAGCTAGGTCTGACTGCCGGATGTATTTTAAATACCTCAAAGGTTGGAGATGCCACCAGCATCTCTGAGCCCCGGTCCCAGTTCTGCACCACCCTCACCACACCTGGTTAGATTTTCTCCTGTTACAGCCTTTTGCTACTGCTTCTTGTCCCTTCCCATGTTTCCTCTGTAAGTCTCCTCTACAACCACCCATTATGTAGTTCAAGACAGCAATTAGACCCCTCCCTAGTCTTCTCCACATTGAAAGACTCACCTTATCAAATATCAGTTGCTCCAGTCCCCACACCTCTGCTGGAGATATTCCTAGCTGGACTAAATCTCTCTCATAAATGGGCTCAGTTAAATTACCCAGTTGATTTGGCTCAGTATTCCAGACAGAGACACTGAAGTACCAAATAGATTTGGCAAACTCTTCCTTTTGTATTCTTGTGACCACCTTGCTAATGCAGCCAATGCATGGTTGGTCTTTGAAAGATGCACTGATTGTTCATATTTAACTTGTTGTCCAGCCCAGCACTTCCTTGCAGAGCTGCAGTCCTCAGTCTGCTCTCCTGCATCAGGTCAGTGCCAGCTCTAGCACATACCTCTAAGGAGCATTGCTCCTCAATGTCATTCCTTCAAAGTGTTGACTGTTGTTCTCTAAACCTGCCAGCCTAAAAAGTTTTCCACCCATCTTAGAACCTGCCCAGGGTCCATGCCTGTCCAGTTTGTCTCCAGGGGTGGTGCCATGAGGGACTATGTCAACAGCCCTGCTGATGCTGAGGCAAATGACATGTGCTGTTTTGTTTCCCCACAAAACCAGTCCAACCATGGTAGAGGGCAGCTGAGTCAGCCAGGCAGTTTGTCATTGGTAAATTTATGCTGGTTTCTCCCAGCTAACTTCTCCTCCTTCCTAAAAATGACTCCTGTGAGGGTTTCTCCATAATCTTTACCAGAACCTAGGTGATTCTGACTATTCTGTATTACTCCATCTCCTTGACTTTTTGAGGTTATTTTTGACTGACTGTAATATTATTCATATATGGGAATAATTGATTTTTAGTAGTCTGGACTAAGATGTAAATACGAGGCCTAGAACTTAAGGAATCCATCAGCTATTCCTTAGAGTTATCCACATTCCCTGAAAAACAGTGTTTCTAATTTTTAGGTGTTTGACAAGATACAGCTACACATAGAAGACAGATAGCTTTCCATTTCTTTATTTACCAGAGGCAGGATAGTATCATAGCAGTGGAAAAATTTGAAAATAATAATATAGGTTAAAATTAGTAAGTATATCTGAAAATCAGAATACAGTTGTATTTCTGTACATCCCAAGTGAAGTGTCTAACTATTAAAGCACTTAAATGTGTTTTCAAGTGTAAGAGTTTGTACAGTGTAGTTCACTTAAAATTAAAGATTTTGAAGGCATTTTGATGGGCTTTAAACGAAAAATGTGTGTCTAATTTTATAAATCAGAGTCTCTCACCAGTGAGACAGCCCCAAACCCCATACTCTACCATTTGAACAGGAACAATATTAATGAAAGAGCCTAGTAATAGGTCAGTGTTAGTGTACAAGCCTAGCAGCAAGGGGCAAAAACATACCCATTTGCCATAAGTTAGATGACCTGTTCAGAGAAACAAGCTTTTTGGTATATCTGGATTGAGAAAAAGAGGAAAAAAAAGTTCACCTGACTCTTCTGTCTTAGGTTAAATTATGAAAAATTTTCTGCAGTGCTGCCAGTTTTGACAACTTAATTTCAAATGTGTGTAAGGTGGCACCGGACATGGTGTCCCTACATGATCAGACAGCCATTCAATGAGCCAAAAGGAATTGTGCAGTTAAATCAAATCAATGAAGGAGTGAGAAATGTTTTTATACTAAAAAAATCCTTTTAAATTTAATCTCATTGCTGGATTTCATTGTTCATTTGCTGTTGTTCCAGGCATAAGCCATTTGGCTTACACACATGTCTGGCCCACATTCCTGCAAGAGGTCTGCATTTACTATGGTGAGAGAGTCCATCAAAGAAAAAGAGAGAGATGTGGAGAGAAGATTCTTGGAAATTTGATGACTGGAAAAATGATAGTTCTTGCCAAGGATTTTTCTGAAGACTGGAAAAAACAACAGGACTGGTGACCAGCTATCTGTGGGGTAAGGGAACTTTTAGTGTTGACGTCTTCCATTCCTCAGAAAGACACAAATTCCAACCCATTAATCTCTGGTGGGGTCAGCAAGGTCTCTTGCTGTTCATAGTGCATCGGCAGTCAAAAATATTCTCAAAACATTTCAATAGGATTTGAGAGCTCTATCCAAAACATTTTTTTAAAATGTCATCTGACAAATAGTATTTTTAGCACAGCCTGATATTTATTAAAAGCTGAAGAAGCTGAAAAAGGTATCATGAGTTAAGAGTTTACAAAAAGCTGAAAATCTTTCTAGTTGTAACAAATGAAGCCACTGACATTGCTACTAAATCTTACAGGGTATTTATTAGTGAAAATGATAATAACTTTATAAATCCAGACAGTGTGTGACAACAGACACTGATTTAAGGAAAAAATTACTTTGAGCTATGGTAAGAAGGGATTTCTCAAGACCTTGGCCTCCTTGTTTCATGTATAAAATTCCATCTCTCTGATGGTAAAGAACAGCCCTTGTCTGACTGTCAAAAAAAAAAAAAAAAGAAGACTGAGACCTTGCTCAGATGATTGAGCCCTAAAATGGCAAAGATGGATGATTTCTCTTCTATGCCTGAGAGGAGGAACTATAAGGAGCACTGCTAGACTCATGTTCAAATTATATTAATTAGGCTATCTGAAATCATCAATAACGTGGACTACTAGACTAAGTAACCATCTAAGTTGCCACTTAGACTATTGAACTTTCAGAAACATTTTTAAGTTTATCCCAGTAGTTGCAAGGTTTGGATACTTTCATGCATTCACAATATTCCTGGTATTTTAGGAGCGGCAGTAGTTTCTGATGAAAGTGTGTCCATTGGTAGAAAACTGGGCCTTGTGAGACTCAAGTGTCATCACCAAGGTGCTCTCTGTCATTAATACCACAGTGGAGGTGATCATTAGTTCTGCCCATAGGTTCTGTCAGTTTAGCAAATGTTTATTCACACTGCAGCATGTTTTACTGGCAGAGAGCTCAAAATTCAGATGAATCTCAATTTTCTATTATTTTTAGCAAGTTTTGAGTAATTGTTTTCTGAGAACCACAATTATTCCTTTAAAAAGTCATATATGTAAAGCTCCAACAGAACACATGATATCCTAAGACAGGAGGACAGAAGGTGCCTGATAATCTTTTCCTGTAAATTTCTTGATCCTATGGTGCCTTGTACTGCTGAGGAAATGAGACAGTGAGCCAAAACCATCTCCCCAGGGAGTTGCCAAAAAGATGCTTTGTCCCTGAACTGTGAAGATGGTTTTTTATTTCTTGCTCCTGTTTAAAAAATTATGTACAGGCTTGTTGGGCCTTCTCCATTTGGTGCAATGATCACAACATGAACAAATCAGACATGCACAATAAGGGGAAGACAACAATGTGTGATTACTCTTTGCACCATTGCAGGAATAGGTTTAGCCTGTCAATGATTGTCTTTCAGAGTTTGGGTGGACTCTGCAACGCAGAATGCAGTGATGAACATCAGAAGACTAAGTTGTTTGACACAGAATCACAGATTCACACATTCACAGAATGGTTGACGGGTGAGATCTCTAGAGATCACCTAGTCTGACTCCTCTGCTCAGAACAGGGTCACAGGAGGCTGTTCAAGACTGTGTCCACCTGGGTTTTGAATATTTCCAAGTATGGAGTCTCTATAGCCTTTTTGGGAAACAAGTCTGGACACTGGATACTGCTGACAAGAGCCTGGCTCCATCTTCTTCACCTCCCTTCCCACTGATAAGCTCCATCAAGCTTTTTCTTTCCTAGGCTAAACAGTTCCAGATCTACCATCCTCTCCTTGTATGACAGATGCTCCTGTGCTTTAATCATCTCTGTGGTCCTTCCCTGGAGTCACTCCAGTATCTAAGGGACTCCTTTGTGCTAGGAGCCCAGGCTTGGATCCAACATTCCTGCTGAGTCTCACCCATGCTGAGAAGGGAAAGGGTGACCTCCCTCAGACTGCTGACAACATTTTCTTAATGCAAAGCAAGAGGCTGCTGGCTTCAAGGACACACTGCTGGCTCATGTTCAACGCGGTGCCACCAGGGTGCCTAGATCTTTTTCTACAAAGCTGCTTTCCAGATGGTCAGACCCCACTTGTACTAGGGCCAGGACTTGGGATTTCTCTTTGTTGAACTTCATGAGACTCCTGTTGGTGCATTTCTCCACCCTGCACGATCCTTCTAAATGGCAGCATGTCATGCTCATCTAGTGCATCAGCCACTCCTCTCAGTTTAGTATTGTCTGAAAACATACAGAAAGTGCACTGTGTCCCATGATCCAGGTCATAAATGAAGACACTAAACCCTACGGGCCTCAGTACCACCCTCTGAGGTGCTCCACTGGTGACTAGCCTCCATCTGAACTTCATACCATTGATCACAAACATTTGAGCATGGCAGTTCAGCCAGTTTTCCACCCATCTCACTATCCACTCATTTAGCCAGTATTTCACTTTTATATAAGACATTGTTGAAACACTTGGTAAAATCAAGATTAAAATCTTCACTGCTTTCCCCTGATCCATCAAGCCAGACATTTCATAATACAAGGTTGGTCAGGCACATTTTCTCCCTTGTAAATCCATGCTGACTACTTCCAATTACCATTTTGTCCTTCATGTTTGTAAATGGCTTCCAGAAGGATTTGATCCCTCACCTTCCCAGGGACTGAGATGAGGCTGGCTGGGCTATGGTATCACAGATCTCCTTGCCCTTCTTGAAGATAGGAGTGACATGAGCTCTCTTCAGTTGTCAGGATCTTTTGCTGCTTGTCATGATGTTTCAAAGACAATTGAGATTGACCTTTTAGTGACATTGGCCGGGTGTTTCTGCATGTGTGTGTTTGTCTTCTCAAGTCTCATGTTCTTGTTTATATTTACTAATCTGATTCTTCTCTGCTGTGGATTAGTCTTCCTTGCTCCAGATTGTCCTTCTGATCTCATGGCCTGGAATTGCTGAAGGCTGCTCTGATTGGTAAAGATCAAGTTGGAGAAATCCAACTTGAACTCCCAGGTCCTTTGTCTCCAGGCGTCCTGCCCTCTTCAGCAGTAGAACCACATTTTTCCTAGTTTTCCTTTAGTTGCTCATATACCTGTATAAGCCCTTTCAGTCACTATTTATGTCTCTCCTGAAGTTCAACTTCTCATTTTTTTGGCTCCCAAAACCCTGTTCCTGTACATGTAGACAGTGTCTCTGTAATCTTGAGTCACCTGCCACTGCTTCCATCTCGTGTACGCTTATGCACAGTGACAATTCATGTCTCTACCCCTCCTTTCTCCTTCCCTGCTGCTTGGCAGGCAGACAGCTAGGCCGCTGCCAGAATTGCTCAAAGATGTAAATGGTTTGGCTGTCGTATACGGCACTTATCTTTAGGTGACTACCCCACACTGCAGCAGCAGAAGTTGCAGCCAGCAATTGAGTTTTGAGGTCTTGACTAAAATGCCTATAGTTCCCATCAGTGACTGAGCACTGGGTTTTGTTTTCATTAGCTGAAAGTCAGAATCTCAATTACTGTGCAAAGTGCGGTGCTCTTTTCCCCTGCTGATGGCTTGATATCCAGATTTAAGCCCCAAACACATTTTCAGAACTTGGCAGGTGTAATGAAGCAGTGGAGACAGCTTTAGCTGTGGCAAAGATATTGAACAAAACTGTCATGTGGAGGACAGGAAGCACATGAACATTTCAAAGGCAATACTAATGCTCTTGCTGGTCACTGTCTTTTGATACAACTTTGTTAAACTTTGAATAGCTGTGATTTTGCTGGCAGTGAAGTCTTGTCTTAATAAAGCAAGAAGAACATATGCTATATTGGCACAGTTCATGTGTTGGGGAGTCTCAGTTTTTCCTTCCATTGGTTTCTTTCAGAAGTTAATTGTCAGAACAGCAGTTATGACATTATCCCTCTATTACTGTGCTTCTTGTTTTCCTTACTATCAAGGCCATTTTTGTGAGTATTTCCATAATGCCATGCAACACCTAAACCATTTGACTCTAAAGAAGCAAACATAACAATAGACTTGTTAATACCTTCTATCATATTACTCTGTGAAAAATTGCCATTTAAATGCAGGCTAAGAGACACAAAAGGGGTCAACCAGACATGGGCAAGTCAGTATTGAGAAAAGAAACAGAATCACAGAACCACGGAATCACAGAATAATTTGGGTTGGAAGGGACCCTTGAAACTCAACTAGTCCAACTCCCCTGCAATGGGCAGGGACACCTTCAACTAGATCAGGTATGATAAGCAGGACAGTCAAGGCATAGACTTCATTTTCATGTCTGTATCTCATGACTTGCCTGAGTACTGTGACAACCTCGGCGGCTGTAGGTAGGGACAGAAGAGGTGACTATCAGGTGTTCCCGTAACTTTTGACCATCTGGTTGCTGGAGTGCCTTATGGGCCAGCAAGATCTGCAGCTCCTGCTGCCACTTCAATTGCTGCCATCTAGTGTCACCTTGTGGGAGGACAAACAGCAAAGGTTGTGTCTGTTCTCATTGTGGCTAGATCAGAGAAGATGCTAGTATTTTGCCTTCAGAATCAAGTTGACAAGCAAGTGTGATTTCAGCCATGGGACAGACTAGCTTCACACAGCTTTTTTTCTCTATTTCACCTGCTAGCTCGAGGCTAGAGCAGTTATCCAGGAGCCTTGATCTGTAGACACTCTTTTCTGCTAAAGGGATTTGAACTCACATCATCTACTTCCCATGTCCTCAATAGTAGCATAAGCACTTTCTTCCTCTAACCTATTTATTGTCCTGCCATATGTGAGCACCCACTTGCCACTTCTAGGGATGCTACCACAGTGGCTTGGATTTGCTGTCTTGGTTCTGTGTTGTGCTAGTACTTTGGATCATAACTGAAGTGAGTCTTTTTACAAGTTTCCTGAGGCAGGCAGGCTTTCTGGTGTCCTCTCTCTCCCGCAGTGCCCCAGAGCTGGGACAGAATCAATCTACTTGGAGTATTGATAGGGCAATTGATTTGCCCAATCTGGGTATGTAGTTACCAGCAACATGCAGGAACATATTATAATGAAAAGTTATCTGAAACAACCAGATGAGATTTTGTGTGTTCTGTAATTATCTTAAGAAACAGTCTGCTCATTTGATAGTACTTTTTTTTTCCATTAGAATGTGATTTCCAAAAACTTAATTTTTCCTGACCACAGTATCCTAACTGATAAAGAACACCCACTTTCAGGGAAAATTTGAAGGCATTTTGCTAATGGATACAGCAGGGTTTGAGGGTAGAGTCATAGGTCCTCAGGCTTTGACTGGAATTTTTTAGGAACAGGGATCCTGTGTGTGCAGTAAATACATCTATATGTGTATTGTCTAGGATATTAGCAGAACTATTCAAGTGCAAGTAAATATGGGAATGTTATGTTGAAAATCTCAGTTATTTCTAATTGATGAAAATACCCTGGTGTTTATACAACCTACACAGTGACTCACAATGAAATGAAGTCAGCAAAATACCAGACGTTTTTACATCCAAAACAGAGACAAGTGCCATATGTTCATAAAATACTTTTCTCCTTAGTAAATGTTTATGAAGAAAATGAATGGATAATTTCCAAAAAGAGAGACTTGTGTAATACTATTTTCAGATAACAGAAGTATTTTTCATTTAAGATTTTTCCTTTTCATTTGCTTATTTTCATTGCATATGAGATAACACAGAGGCATCTACTATAGCACTTGTAGATATTACTTTATTGTGATCTCTGACTACCAATGCAGCAAAAAATACCAGAAAACATTTTTCCCTGCAGACCAGAAACCCCTGACTGCTACTGATTGATGGTCCAGGATCCAGTGCCCATGGTCAGACAGAATTGTACCTAGTAAGTGTTGAGCCTGGAGGAACCTGATGTCAGTGGAAGCCACTTTTCACCTCAAAGCTTAGTCATGGGAGATACCAAGTTCAGCAGCAACCGTGACCTCTAAGGACATGGTAAGAGTTACTACTTTTCCCTCAGGTTGGGGGAATTGGGTAAAAGCAAATTTTTAGTCCTGACCTGATACTAAATGTTCTCTTATTGAGCTTTTCTGCATTAATCAGAGTCATGTATTTTCTTCAGTTGCTTATGGATCTTTTAGTAAGGAGGATACTAAGCTGTAGATGGGTGTTGAAAGAATCAGCAGACAGACCCAATCAGATTCTACAGGTAAGTAGCAAGTGCTTGCTTTCTTTTACAATATAAGGACAAGGAATCATTAAATGAAACTAGTAGGGGCAGTTTCAGAGCAAACAAAAGGACAAGGTTTCATTGAGAAAGAGAGTTAAGCTGTGGAATTCCATGATAAAAAATACCATGGCTGTTAAAGGTTTACATGGGTTCAAAGACAACTGAGCACATGCATTGGAGTAAAAGGTCTACCAGGAGCTGTTAAAGGGATAGACACATTCCCAGCCAAGGATTTTCAAGTCTATGCCTTGTTTTCATACTCTTCCCCTTACATCAGTTCCGGGAGCTGAGCAATAGGCTGGATTGACCTGTGGTGTGAATCTGTCTATCTATTCTTAGTGCAGCTACATATTTGAACTTTGTCTTCCTGCCCATAAAGATGGCAAAAAGCAGCTCTCAGATTCAATTCTGAGCAATCCTCAGTAGTCTGTAGTGGATTTCAGGTAGCAGGAGAGTTGCAGAATATAAAACAATATAAAGAATACTGTATAGTGTGCAATATGAGTGTATTATGACAGCCATCCCGGGAAATAAAAGAATGAGGACAAGTAGAGTTTTTATTTAATATATCTGTGAGAAGAATTATTCATTTGACTGAGTTGCAGAATTTCATAATCTGGAATGATACACTGCCTATTTTTGTATGCAAAAAGAAAGTCACAGAAAAAACCCACATAGATGTGTGGATTCATCTGGATTCTTTGCTGTTGTTCAGAAATAATTTAACCTGGTTTCTAGATTCAAGACAAGCTATTGTAGATAATCATACTATTAACATTTTAATTTTCTTTGAGGGTACTTAACCAACCACTAAGCTTATTTGTTTTCTTTGACTTGGCTATATTTTTGACATCTGCAACAGGATGGTTTTCCTGTGTCACTGTTCATTTGGGCCAATATAAAGTATCAGTTATTTACTAATATTTGAATAACTGCGTGTGAGGGTGAGGCATGGGTTTAACACTCTTTCCTGTTGTACTGGAGAATTTGATATCCCGTGGCCTGTACACAATATCACATCTACTATTCAGAGCTCCTTGCTTAGATCATAATGGGGTAGGAAGTGTGCCTTATGGGTTGCCCTACACAAACAGTCTGATAATTTATCATGGTCTCAGTGGTAGTTCTGGAAACCACAATCCATGTTTTGTTTACAAACAGGTTTTTCTTAATCAGATGTGGAGGTACACAATCTACCTAGAACTTTGTGTCACAAACTTAAGGGACCATGTCTACAATCAGTAGATATTTCAGAGTTTTATTTTTTTCATAACTTTGTAAGCTGAAAGGTGGTTTCCATGTTTGTGAGACACAGGAAAAGACAATGTTTATCAAGTCCCTTTTGTTAGCTAGGGCTGATGATAAGGCATTTATAGGCTGACATTCTCTCTACAATCCAATATCTTAATACCTTTATATGAATCCAGCATTCAACAACAGAGAGGTGGTATTGGCATTTCCAGGCGTCAAACTTTAAACCAGTTTTTACTTGTCAAGACCTAGGTCTGTTTTGGAGTAGTTTTTGGGGCTACTATGCTAGTTCTTCAAGTGCAGAGATTCCTTAGCTCTTGCAAATTCTCAAAATTGTTGTGCATCCACTGGGCTGCTGGCAGGACAGCCCCAGCAGGATGCTGGTCCTTGCTGCTGGATGAAGCTCTTTGTCCCAGTGACTGCTTCAGACTTCCATTCTCTCATGGCCACAATCCCCTTTGCAATCAGCCTGTAACCGTGTTCAGTGTGCCCTGGACTATTTGTCCCTTGTTCAGGGAGTGAGGGCTATTCCCTCTTCTTGATGTTTCCCTTTTGTTCTGTCTTTTCTAATGCATTTACATAAATCTTTAATTTATGTATTCCCACAATACAAAGCAGCTCTGTATTGAAAGCTTTGAATTTCACCTTTCTAACTTACAGGTGTTTCTTTCAAAGCCAATGAAATAGTTTCTGGCATCCTTTTAGCATGTACACCTTTTCAAAGTTTGATTTTAATAAAAGTAATTTTTTATTGCAGTTTTTGCCACTTTTCATGCTGGTAGTTCTATTGTTATTGTCTTGTATCCATACAGTACATGTTAACTGGGACTGTATGTGTGTAGAGACCTATAATCTTTTAATCTTTTGCTGTTCTTGTAAGTTGCTCTGAATGCCGAGCATTATCTTAATTTCCCGTATTTGTCACCATTTGGGTTTTTTTTTTTTTTTTTTTTTTTTTTTTTTTTTTTTTTTTTTTTTTTTTTTTTTTTTTTTTTTTTTTTGTGGTCTTAGTGAGAGAAAGAGCTGTTGTTTCAGCATGTCACAGCACATAAACCATCCTTCAGCAGGTATGGGGAACAGAAAGTAGCCCAGGAGTGTTTACCAGTGCAGCCAAAAGCAGCCTTCCTTTGCATGCCCCATGGCACAGCTGCCGCTCAGCCTGTGGTGGGCTGGGTATGCTCTCCTGCAGAGCCTCCAGAAAAGGGACCACTCCAAAGCAATTTCTTAAACTATCTACAGACTCATTTGCCTCCTCTCTGGTCAGAACAGGAAGTAATGTCCCACTTCAAAGGCGGCTCCCAACCCAGGCTTCATTTCAAGCATGATGGAAACAAACCAGGCTCAGGAAGAAAAAGCCTGTGCCTTCCCTCAGGTTGCAGCAGTAACCACCACCCACATATAACATGGGAGAGAGAGCTGTTCTATCCCAAGATAACCCCATGGCACCCACAGCAGGCACCTACAGCTCCTCCTGCTCCATCTGCACCCACCTAAGTCTATTGGTGAGGACCACATCCAGCTCATTACACACCGGGGTCTCTGGGCCTACCAGGCCCGAGGCCTGGCCTCCCTCCATACATTTGCACTATCTCAATATATATTAAGCTCCTCAGAGTCTTGTGGTAAAAGCAAATGGATGAAAAATGAATGGAAAAAAAGAGAAGCTGTTTTCACATGGGTCCTGCAAACGCTGAATTCACTGTGTACTACCTGAATAGAAAGGCCACATGCAACTAAAGGGAATGTGAGAAAGGAGAGCACTCCCCTGACATGGTTTCAAATTGGTATCTGCCTTCCTGCCTTTCTTTGTGGGAATATGTGGTGCTGTGGGTTGGGAAATAAACAGATTTAGCTGGAAGCAACAGATCTGTTTCTTTAGTCTCACAGCACAGCAACACTTGAATAAACACGAAATATCCCTGGAAAGAGCCCTCCCGAAGCTACTGCCAAGTGACAGACGGGTGAGTTGAAAGGTTGCACCGAGAGAGTCAAACAGAAGGGCACGTTCATTAACACGGAATACAAGGAGAGAGCAGGGAGAATCAGTCCTTGAGGAGGCAGAAGGTAGACTTGATACTTTCTCAGCAATGAAGTACTGCCACTGGGAAATATGGTAGCCTGCTAAAAGGATTTTCTTGGAGTATTTTTTGTTGCTTTTTTTTCCTAGTTAGAGGAATTTCCCTGAAGCTTGGTAGAAGAGGGAATATTCATAGCTTTGGCAGGTCTGTGTATATAGTATGTGTATAATATTATGATATAACTATATAATGATACAATATTATGATATAATATTATAATGTGATACTTTTGTGGTATGTTGTACTGAGCAGAGGGGAATTTTAAAAGCCTACTACATCCTTTCTGCATGTCTTGTTCTTGCTCTAGGGATGAGGTAGGAGACACCTCACCCAGGCATGTTGTACAACATCAGGTCTTTTTCATCAAAATTGTGGCTAGTCACCATCATTAATTAGTAAAGTAATTTCAAGGCTTAGTCTCACACTAGAAGGAAACTGGAGGGAGGGTATGTAAAATAGCTGAAAGTAAGTCTGGTTAATTCCAGAGAGACCTGGGGTGAAGTCAGATCCTGTGTAGCAGGTGGTGCTCTCAAAACAAGTGAGAGAGATTTTAAGGCAAGAGCTTGTGAAACAGAATGAGACTTCTTTTCACTTCTGCTTTAAATTTTATATACATCTAATCAGTGCCATATTGCAATTCTTTGCTCTGAAAGGCAAGATGTTCTTATGCTGTAGGTCCAAGTCTTGCACAGCAGTTATGTGCTTGGCAAAATGAAGGTACCATAAGAATCTGTGTGTTTTAGAGATCTTGGACTGCTCCAGGTCTTAGAAAGCCCATTATTTTAAATGTAAGCAAACCCAGATGCATGGGCTCTGAAGCTACTTGTTTTCTTTCTGAGTTAAGCACTACCCATCTTCCTTTCCTTCACTGTGCACTTCCTCCTGTCACTAGCCCCATCCTCTGATCATCTTCATCTGGGGGCTTCTGAAGGAATCAAGAGGATGCAACCATGGTTCTGTTCCCATAGTATCTGGTCAAGGTGGTATTTCTCCATTTGATGCTTTGGAAGCTTCTCCATGTTCTAATTTTTCCCTATGTTTTGAATAGGCTGAAGAGGATCTCATCACAAGTTAACAGCTGAATTTCCTGTTGACTCTTACAGGATATATCCACTCTGTCTGGAGAATACAAGGAGTGAAGGCAGAAGCTAGAACCTCCATGTTAAAGAGTGGCTTTACTCCTATTCAATTAATCTACACTAATTTGTATAAATCTGTGAATATATGATGAAGCTCTGATTTTTTTGCTTCTGGAGCTTAAGCATTTGATACTTCTGAGGATACTGAAAGACCAATATATGCAATTTTCTGACATTTGCTTGCCCTTATGTTTTTTTTTTTTCCAAATATAAATCTACTGTCTACTAAATATAGATATTCCACTAGAATCTTGTAACAGATATGTGTCTATGTGCTGGAAAACAAGGATGAGAATTTTCTCAAAGAGAAGAGGATGAAAAAGGGTCATGACCATATCCAGAAAATTTTCTTTAACCCAAAAGGTGCCCATGATTTTACAGTGCATTATGCATCTTCAGCATTACTGAAAGTCATTTTCTAAGACACGACATTGAATAAATAAAGTGGCTCATTGAGGCAGAAGATGGATGTGACCTGCAAGCACTAAAGATTCTCAGTAGACCTCTGCAGATTTTACTGACCTTGCAGGGATAATTTGGAAATAATCTTGCCCATGCTGCTATTTAATATAAGAAGAGATTCATAGCTACAAAATGCTTAGGGAGTTGAACTGAGTCATGTAGAGAAGAGAACTCTCAAGACAAGATGTCCTAAGCTAAAGTCTTACACAACAGACATGCAAGTGCAAGGGTAGGTTATGAGGCAAGTATTGTTGCTAGCATGAAAACATGGTGTGTTGCAATAGCAGAAACTTCCAAAAAAATTTCATCTCCTATCAAAAAGTGATTTTTTTATGATGCAAACATCTGATAAATCTTAGAAAATGTTAATATAGAACTAAAGACGTGCGGCCAGGAATTAGACACTGTTCCCTGTGCAAATGGATCAAACGCCACAGCATTAGCATGCAGATGAGGCACAATACTGACTTGAGAGAGAATTCCAAATCATGCAAACTTCCAGGTCTTTGCGTATGAATAAAATATGAAAAATTTCTCACCAAGAAAAGATAGCCATTATGTTAAAAATTTTAGCAACAACTGGATTGCTTGCAATCATGGAGAGCATGCCGAGATAGAAGATATTATATCATTGTACCCTTTTGGGACACTCTACTGAGATACACAATATTTAAATCCTTCAGGTTTTGAGAACACTGAGATAACTTACTTTTAGAGAAAAGTAATATGAGGCCTTGAAAACTTGAGAATGTCCAGAAAAGACATCATGTTCCCTAGTAGACATGAAAACACCATCAAAAGACACCATGTTCCCTAAAATGTTTGTTTAAAGTGTATTTTAATTTCAAACCCTCCTATCCTAGCAAAGATTTATTTGCACATCTGGAATTAGGTATTTAGGCATTTTCTTAAGAAATATGTAACTCCTTTTCATCCGCTCTACCAGTCCTATCGTGTTTTCCATCCAGATATATGTAAAGAGCTTGGCTTGGACTTCTGAACTTTTTGCCACTGAACATAGAAAACCAGATAACTGCAAAATCCTCAGTGTCCTATTACAAAGCACTTATATGTCTATCTTGTGCCAGGACCTCCTCCTTTTAATGCTTCTGGTAAAATACCAGGAGCTTGATCCCCTTCAAGAAGGACTGGCAATTAAAAGGCCTCATTCCACCCCAAGTCTTGGTTCTGTAGTAAAGGCAAGTCTTTTCAGCCGAAGAAAATTCCTTTGCTCACAGTTAGGGAGATGACTGTCTCACGCAGATCAAAATACCAAATACTTTCCTGAACTTTCTGCATCACCTTGTTAGGTACTTGAGTTCTAGGAGCAGATTGCATAAAAAGCCTTGGAGTCCAGGGTGAATCAAACTCCAAAATTACTTGATTTCATGCCCTTTGATTCAACTGAGATGGATTGTGCTGGCAGGGCAGTAACCTTCTGCTTTGAGACTGTTGGCCACAAAAATATCCTTCAGAAGAAGGCTGGATTCCTTGAGATCATCCTAATTTGTAACTGCAGAGAGACGTGTGGGTATGAGTTTTGATGACATATTGTAGCTCTAAGCACACTAAGCATAACTTTAGGTAAAAACTATGTCTTCAAGGGATATTCTGCAAACATGGCAAGAAAACAAATTTTATTTCATTTCTCTTTTTCTTCCAGGACATGCCTTGCTCACAAAGGAATATTGAGAGGAAAGGAATGGTTTGGCAGAGCAACCACTTCTGCAATGCTTAGATCAAACTTTTAGCATGATGTTTGAACAGAAGTCTCTTGTGGTAATACACATTGTATGCTGCCTGGCATATTGTATGCTGCTCCTCTTTGTTGGGCAAAATATTCACAAAAAGCAAAGGCCATATTTGTTTGACAACACTTCTGTGAAGCAGCCCATCTTAAGCAAACAACCTTGTAGGGCCTGATCAAAACCAGTAGAAGTCTGATGGGTTTTAGCCCCTTGAAGAAACCTTGCTGCCATGCCCAGCTCTGTGCTGGAAGGGTGCAAGTCCCTGCTCAGGTGTGCACCTGCTGATCCTGGCCAGCTGTTCCACACAGAAATCCACTTACTCGTGTTTACTGCCTTGCTGACGGACAAGCTCTAACAAGCCTTCAACACTAACTGGCTTTTCATGGCCAGAGTTCAAACATACAAAATGAAGCATACCCCATCTCTTTCTACTCTTTAATCAACATCTTTCTTTACTCCCCTGTCTAATTTTACCCTTTTTAATTTACTGTGTGAAACAATTACACATTTTTGCTTTCGCTAGTGTGCAGAGATACATTTCCTCTAATTACAGCCCCCCAATATCCTAAGAAAGATTCTATGTAATTTTTTCAATGACTGTAACCATTCTTTAGCTTGTGACCCTACATGTGGACTATTCCTAATATTAGGGGTCTAGTCTTTACAGTGTGACCACTTTGCTAGTAAAAAAGGGTTTAGAAGAAAGGGAAATTATACCCTGATGAAGGATTGCCAATTCTCACACTATTATTATGAGTCTCACAGTATTTTGCTTGAAGTCTTAACTCCTCAAGGCAGGTGCTTTAGTGAAGGTTTCAGTTTTCTTCCTTTTTCCCCCTTTTCCTTTTTTTTTTTTTTTTTCTTTAATTTCAAGGGAATATTTCTAGCTCTTAAATTTATAAAGATAATCTTTAAAATTTTATCCTGATCTAGCAGAATCAAGAGGCAAAGAAAAACACTTCAGAAGGTTAATTGAAAACCAAAATTTTCTAACCAAGGTTATGAGCTAGTCCATTTCCAGAATAAAGGACTGATCATATCAAAAGACAGAGTAGTCTACCAAGTTTCTAAAGACAAAAAATTGTTGTGAGTTTATTGACTGTTATTAGCACATATAAATATTTTAGTATCCTTTATTTCAGTCTTTCACCAAGTTCTCAGGATGATAATCTTGGCTAGATCTTTGGGTTGATACCATAATAAAAATTATGTGTGGAGCTTGGTAACACCACCTATAATTATGGTTTCCTAACATTCTGTATTTTAAGATCCTGTTTTTGTTGCATATAATTTGCCAGATTAACTATTCAGACTGTAATTACTCAGGTGTTTGCCTGGGATAGAGGGAACATTTTTCTGAGTAAAGTTTTATCTGAAGTGTTTCTCTGCTTCCTAGAACAGGATGAGGGGACAAGGGTCCTTCAAAACAGTTTGCATGAAAAAAGTTGAATGGTTTCACTGACAATTGCTGGCATTTGCCTGCTTTGCACCAGAGGCCAGGGATGTGTCAGGAAACAGGCACTACTTGCAGAGGTGGGCTTTGTGCTATCCCTGAGAAACTCCCTTCAAATTTGGCCTGGTTTGGAGCCCCCACAAATCTCAAGGTCACAGATGTTTTCCTGACCTTTGGTTAAAAACCTCTGCTACTATTCTGCAGCCTCTGAAAGTAGATTCTCCTAGTACTTAACTCTTATTAGAGAGGTTTTCCTAATATCTATGTAGAATCTTCCTTGCTGTAAAGTAAGCTAAATTCTTCTTGTACAACAGTGAGTGGACATAGACAGCAACTGCTTGCTGTCCTCTTCAGAATAACCTTTTACGTATTGTAAGACTGTTATCATGTCCCTGTTCAGTCTTCTCATTTCTAGACTAAACAAACCCCATTCCTTCAACCTTTTCTCATAGTTCCAGTTTTCTAAACCTCTTATCATCCTCATTGCTCCCCCTCTGGCTGCTTTCCACTATATCTGCATGGGTTTTTTTTTTTTTTGCTGTGCTCTGCCCCAGAATGGACACAGTTGCAGTAATGTAATATTGGGTAAGTGCTGCTCCTGCATTGTACACAGCATTCCTTCCAATATCACAAATAATTAAATTATCCTTTATTTTTTATCATCATCAGTTTCTAAATGCATATTTGATTCATCCTGTGCTGTGACCTTCCTCTTGGTGCTGTTTCCTGCTCCTTTACTCCTAGTTTTACTAGCATTTTACTTCTTCCTAAGTATAGGGAAATACATTTATCTTCACCAATTTCATTTTGTTAATTTTAGACAATGCCTCGAATTTATCAAGGTCAGTTTCAATTCTAATCCTAACCTCTTAAAAGCTTTCAGCTCCCTCCAGCTTGACATTGTCTGCAAATTTTACACATTTTCTCTCATTCCCATTATCCAAATCATTAACAAAAATATCAGATAGACTAAACATTACAGAACCTGATTGGACCACATGTGAAATTCCTTCCCAGCAGAATATCAAGTAGCAAAATTATTTTCTAGGTACCCTTGGTGGGTGTGTGACCTCACATATTTACATGCTCCTGTTTTCAGTAGCAGCAAGAGTATCAAAATCAGAGAGCAGGAGGCAAAATTCCTGGCCCAGGAACCCACCTGTCTGCTGCTGCTGCTGCTGCTGGGATTGTGTAGTGAAGCCCACCCAGGAAGAGAAGTGGCAGCTCTTGTGGGTGTGTGGGCGGAAGCAAAGCAAGTACAGAAGACCAGGGAGCAGAGACAACCTGTGAGAGGCAGAAAGGCTGGTTTGGAACCATGGGCACTTAAGTGTCTGTGCGGATGCTCCAGGGATCAGGACCCAGCTATCTGCCCTGGCAAGCACACCTGCAACATGCCACAGAAGAGAACAGATTCTTGAGGCTGCTGCTGTTAACTCAGCATCAGGGGTTAAAGGGGTGCTGGAGTCTCAAGATACTGTTATGCATTAAAAACTGGGAAGCTGGAGAGGTTATTGTACAGTAAAAAATGTTTGAAAATATATATACACAAATAAATCTGTGAATGTTGCAAAGACAAATATTCAGTGCTCATAAACCACAGAAATGAAGGCTGCTGATGGAGATTTAATTATTCCCTCTTTTGAGTATGCTTTGCAAAAATTTACAATATCTTGATTTTCCAGTAGGACTCAAGGAAAATGGTAGCAAGTAGCAAGTGTTTAAGTAATGCTACTGCTTGTCTTCATAATTCAGTGTGTTTCAACAAGCTGTATTTGCCCTACAGTAGGGGTTCATGTAACACAGGCTGACAGTGGGTTGCACTTAACTTTACAAAAATTTTTTAAAATATTCTTATCAGGTTAAATACAATTCGACAGAACCAAGACGATAAGGAAAAAAAAAAGGAATTATCTGGCAAATGATATTCAAAGATGGCAGAGTCTGTGCATTTTTATTTATAGATTAATATGGTTCTGCTGGAAAAGGCTGGATATAGGGAAAAGAGGAAATTTTTTATGATGAATGTTGATCAAACAGTAATGGAGAAATCACCAGTATTGGTACAGGACATGCCTTAAAGACATTACCTGTCAGGCCAACCAGATGATGGACTTGTGACCATTATTCAACAGTCCAGGCTCCTGGAAGACATAAAGAAATATGCAGATACTGTGCCCCAGGTGGACTAGGGTTACAGGGAGGTATGAAATAATAGGATTTTTAATGTTTTTTAATATGAAAACACCCCTTTTTTTTTTTTCCCACTGTGTAAATAATCTTGAAAAATTTATGCTCATCAAGAAAAAATGTACTTTTGGAGATGTCTATTGATTATTTAATCTAGTGGTCCTTCTGACACTGGAGCTTCCTCGGATCAAGAAAAACCCAAAGAACATGGAATCACTGCTCCTCTTGCTCTAGAAATTTTCTTCTTTTATTCATGATGTGCAAGTCAATTGTCCATCAGCCAGTATCAAGGACACACTTTTGCAAGCTACAGAGACTTTTTTAGCATTATGATAAACTCAGTGTCCTCTTACTGACATAAATCCACCCTAGGCAGAGGTATGGACATTGGCATGATATCATGAGTTACAGAAGCTTTGAAACAGGTCCAGTGCTTAAACAAACTTCTGCAGTTAAGCAGGCTTTGGGATTGGATCAATTTACACTGCTTTTATGCTGTTTAGTGATACTTTTATTGGCAGTGTTACTAATGGACATATTATGTGAAGGTACTGCTCCCCTCAGATTCATAGTAGATGTTGTCCAATTTACTGAAAGGAAGAAGTGATTCTGAATAAATTTTAAGCACACAATGAAGCAGTTGTCCTGAAGTTTACTGTCTGAATTCTCTCACAGGTCAATGGAAAGAGCAAAAAAGCCTGCAAAATTTCCAGGCAGAGGCAGACATATTTGCCCTCTGGAAGCATTCACAAACACATACTTCTCTCCACCGACTATAAAGGAGATTTGGCACTTTTTTGGGGGCACAGGTTGCTTATATACCTTAAGTTTAGGTACAGGTTAGGAGGTGTTGTACACAGTGTATATTTGGTTTCTGCTTTGCAAACAGGAGAGAGGCCCTGTGAGCTCTAACATATGCCATGCATAGGACAAAATCTAAGGGTAGTGGGCCTTAATCTCATTTTAGCCAGGTGTTAGCCTGGGGTAACTCACTAATGACAGTGGAGTCTTGCCAACTTTGCACCTGTGCAGTGAGAACAAAAGTAAGTCCATTAACGATGCCTTTAGAGCTGGTTCTAGAACAGCAGTTCCAAGTCATGATAACTTTGAACATTGCAGAATTGATACTTTTCCTATATTGGAATGAAAACAAAACTTTCCAAGCACTTTGTCAGAATGTATTTGAATGGAAAAATGCATTTTTGGATGAAAACCCCATCACATTTCTCTCTACACTCTCTTTCTCTTTTCCTCTGATCCTAGAAACCTCCTTCTCTCCTCCAAGTCAACATGGTCACTTTTCCATAAAGCCTGTCAGCCTCAGCACGGAATATTGGTTTGGCAAGGAACTTCAGGAAAAGGACTTTCCAGACACAGCCATGGATTCATTCAATGCAAAGATATAACAATTAGAGAGCTGAGAACAGACAAAAGAGTTACCAAAACAGTAGATTCACTTCACTCAAATCCTTTCCTGAGGTTTTGAGATATCTTCTATAAGTTTGTGCATTGTTTTTGGTTTTGTTTTTTAATTTTCATTTCCATTGGCTTGTCTACTAGCAGCTAAGACAAGAAGCAGTAGTGCCAAAACACCACTGGAAATACCATACTTTCTATTGTTCTGGCCATATGGTATGTTGGTACATGTAGAGGAAAGAAATTGGTTCCCATCAAATATCCAGGTGAGGCCAGGCTGGATCACCCAGTAGTTTTCAGTGTTGCCATCACAACCTAAAGATGACAAAGAGTATGACCCCTGCAGGGAAAGGAGAAATTTGAGGCTATTTCTTAGATTTTTTGAGTGGCCATGAAGGTGACTGGTCACCTTTGCTTCTGCTTGCATCTCGCTTTGGGTGCTGAATAACCTTCAGACATGGTACTCTGGGTAATTACTACAGGTTACTGTGTTACTGAATGTCAACAAATCCATCTTTTCTTCCCTTTTGCCCAGAAGAAGAGGTCAGAAAATTGTACCAGCTCTGAAAGTCTTAATTCAAGCCTCTTAAATTGCTGCTCTGTACTTTTCATGTCCAAAGTACTTTCCAAAAGTGCATGTGTCACCTAATGTGTTACTGTTTTTAGAAACAAACAAATATTTCCTGGAGATTGCTTGATGGCAGTTATTTAAAACACTGTACTTAGCCCTGTTTGACTCCTGATCCAGCAGATAGAAAGGAAAGTTTTTATAGCCACAGTTTAGCATAGTTACCATGGTCTATTAAATACAGTCAAATTTTGTTATCATTCTTCCTCTTATCCTGCCTCCCTCTATTTTTTTTCCACTTAAATAGATTGGACATTCAGAGCATCTCATGCATGTTGGAGGAATTTCTTGATGTTGGCAACAAGTTGATATAGTGGCAATCCCCCACGAGCAGTGCAGCAGAAAAGAGCAGATTTGGACTTGCCCTCTTTAATGGATTTTTCTGCCAATTCAGGCAGTATCAAAAAAGCACACATTAGAGACAACAAAATAACCAGGGATGCACTGATTCTCTGTGGGGAATACTGAGATAGCTACTAATAATGCAAACTAGCAATTACACAAAATCAAAACCTAAACTAACATGTGGGGGATGTGAGCTACAAATAGATGTTCACTGATCCTCGTTCTTACAAATCCATCAGCCCACAGGAAACTTGGTAAAGCAGGAGCCTCTTTCTTCCCCAACATGAGTCTCTGGCAGCACATGGATTCCTTTCATTCATTGTACATATAATTTTTAGAGAACAGCAGGTTAAGCTGAGGGTCTTGGCTGTGCCTTCAAGAGGCTCAATGAGCTTAGGCCAAGTCATCCAAGAATCAGCTGGTGAAGGGTAAAGATTGGAATCCAAGCTTCATCCCTGTGGCTTAATGAGAGAAACATGCATAGCACAAAACATTTTCTAGGCAGGAGAGAAAAGCAGGCCTCTCAGAAACCTGCTGGATGCTGTCAAAAGGATCAGCTTTGATATTAGGGACTATGGCAAATTGCATTCTTGTTCATGCATTGAGTATGTTGTCTGACCTTGTCTTCTTCATATATACCAAAGAGTGGACTCTTAATACAGATATCTGTTTCTCCTACTGAACTGGTCACACTTCTAGTCTATAGAGAGAGTCGTCAATGAAATCATAAGGTAAAATTTGTGTATAGGTACTTAATACAGGGAGGATGACGTATCTCCCTAAAAGGCATCCGTTTCTTCACATCCCAGTACAGGAACTGTGGCTTACTATCTCCCACATAAATACCTATGTTGTAAGCCTGAACTTAGGTTACATAAATCCCACCCAGGATAACATTCACCTTAGAAAATAAAAAGCCAAGCAGTCAAACAAAAATTTGAGCAGAGCATAATGACTGAAAGAGACTTCTCCCAGCAGACAGTTTCTTCCTGGGCTGACAAAGAGGATGAACCATACACAAGGGTATTAATTTGCTTTGACTAATGTATAATTAGGATGTGAACAGATGCACTACAGGTGCAAGGCAGTATAAGAGCCTGTGTGAGATCAGCATACAGTAGAGACACAGTGAAGTTGGCTTAACCAGAGAATGGGTTGCACACAATTGTTGAAAGCCTTGATACACAGAGTAACTGTTTAATGATAATGGTGGAAGTAGAATATTTAGAAATACAAGGCAATGGGAAAAATGCATCATATTTCTAAAAAAGAAATCCAGACAAATCTTTGTATTATTTTAAAAGTAAATGCATGGCCTAGTGTCCTGATTTCAGCTGGGATAAAGTTAATTTTCTTCTTAGTAGCTGGCACAGTGCTGTGTTTTGTATTTAGTATGAGAATAATGTTGATAACATACTGATGTTGTAGTTCTTGCTAAGCAGTGCTTACTCTAAATCAAGGATATTTCAGTTTTCCAGAGAGCAGGTGCACAAGAAAATGGGAAGGAGCATGTCAGGACAGTTGACTCATACTGGCCAAAGGGCTATTCCATACCATAGAGCACCATGCTCAGTATGTAAACAGAGGTGAATTGCCTGTGAGGGGCCAATTGCTGCTTGGGAACAGGCTGGTTACCGGTCAGCGGGTGACGAGTAATTATGTTGAGCATTACTTGTCTTTCTGGGGTCTTATTCCTTGCTCTCCTTTTAATTATAATTGTTATTGTTACTATTATTTTGTTGTTGATATTGCTTTTGTTGTTTCAATTATTAAACCGTTCTTACCAAAACCTATGAGTTTTACTCCCTTTTCCAATTCTTATTTCTACTGTGGGGAGCTGGAGTGAATGAGTGGCAGCTTGATACTTAGTTTCTCGCTGGAATTAAGCCGTGACATCCAATAGTTGAAAGGTGAGCCATAGAAATATTTTGTATCAATATAATCAGGATATTTAACTGTTAAAATCAGACCAAACACCTTCTGTTGCTGGGATAAATTACATCTCCAAAGCTCTTCTTGCTGCTGCATCTTAAAGCATTTCCTTCTGTTACCTCCACCTTTTCAATCCAAAAATTCCACAGGCTGTGCCCATGCCCCCACTAGCCTTGTCACCTGAGTTGACTGTCCACAGCCTGCCAGGGCTTTTGCTTTGCAGCTCCCTCTTCCTTGGGGTAAAGCCTCCTTCTGGAAATACTTGCTGGAGAAAACTTTTGAGTTTGGTGTGGGACATTTCTGTGAAACTTTACAAAGCTCTCTTTTTATGATATCTCATGGTTCAGACCATATATATTGTATCCTGTGTTTAAACCTTACTGTCTTTAAGACTAATAATTTGAAATCTCCCATTATCTTTCTGATTGCCATGGTCGAGGCAGAATGACTCTTAAGCTATTTTTGGAGCAGAAGCTCTTTGAAATTTTGCTCAGAATCAGAAGTTTATTTCAACCATGGTTTTAAGTGACCTGTAAGTATTCGGTTAAACCCTATCAGGGCCCACAGAGCTTCTGGTCTGTGTTTCAATCTAAGCATGTGCTTAAATAATGAATTTAAATAATTGCTTCTTGTATCAGGGCTTTAGTTGATAGGAGTTTTTTTTTAAATAAGCTGATAACATTTCTTTCTAGTTGATGTATTGATGTCAAAGTGCCAGAATGGTTAGGTTGCCAGCCTCTAATTTCAGATCTTTCTCTTCATTGCTGATCTGGGATAGCAACCACTGTCTTGATTTTACACAAAGCATTTGATCCTCCA
This sequence comes from Onychostruthus taczanowskii, assembly GCF_017590055.1. NCBI lineage: Eukaryota > Metazoa > Chordata > Aves > Passeriformes > Passeridae > Onychostruthus > Onychostruthus taczanowskii. The sequence continues at coordinate 5,567,775 of NW_024502569.1, read as the reverse complement.
TGCATGTAAATAAAAGTCAAAGTTTCCATTCACTTCAGTTGTGCAGGAGTATTTCCACAATATACTGGCAGTTCCTGTGGCTTGACACCGAAGCACTAAATTAAGAAACATGCACTTTATCTCCAAATCTGAAGATTTTTTAAATTTAAAAATACCTAAAAAGCAAGAACCATCATTTGCAGCTTAAAAAAAAAAAAAAAAAGGAAATGATTTTTACCTTACTTTTATACACAAACATTCTGTTTTCTGCAAACTGAGCTACAGATCTTTGGTCTAAACATGGGACAGAAAATGGCTTTTGCCTGGCTTTATGGTTTTTTATATAATGGCAATTATATACATGAAAATTGTTTTTCCTTCAGCAGTGTTTCCCTCAACAATAAACATATTGCATATATGCACTTTATCCTCTCTATTTTGTGTTCTCTTATGATTTTTAACATGTTCACCACTGATGAAGAATTATATGAATTTCTAAAATGAAATGTGAGGGTGCACAATGAACATAGAATTATAATGTCAAATAGCTCAGATATGAAGATAGAAAAATTCAAAATAGTGGTCAGACAGTGTTTGGAGACCACGAAAATATGAGATGAAGAATACCATCCTAAGAAGTTGTTGGAACAATTCAACAAACTGTATGGCAGATACTCCATTAATGAAAGCTTTTAGGTGAGGTATATTAAGAAGAAACTTGTGGTCTAATACAGGAATTATTTCATGGTCTGTGCTTTTCTTCAGGATATCAATCCATTAAATTATTACAATGGTCCCTTTTTGCATTAAAATCTGTTACCTAGCAGTAACACAAGAGAAACATTAGTCAGGGCTCTGAAATCCTCTTAAATTTCAGAAATTACACAAAGAAACAGGATTCTTAGTTATTTCAGATTGCAGTCTCTTAGAGGGGCTTGGATCCGCTAGTAAATTCAGTCAGAAAAAGTGTTTTGATATGATTGAGAGCAGGGGAATAAGGAGGGCAGGTGATACCTGCAGGAAGAAGGTTATATCCTGACAGCCTGTCACCCTGACTAGGATTTCTGGGGCAGATTAAGCTGAAAATGAGCTCTAGTGTGGTGTAGTGTGTTTTCTCTCTATGAAGAGCAATGGGATGTTTGAGTAAGAAAGACAAGATGAATTTACTTCTCTATATGTTAAATAATTAGCTGCTACTGATTGCACAGTGTGTATCATATTGGCATGTCCACATTCAAAAAAGTGAGACTGCAGAGGTTGGAGCAAAGAGTGACAGGGAAAAGGACCTGCTGGTGAGAGACTGGAAGCCAAAATAGTTGTTGTGAGATACCCCAATGGCAATGCATTACCACCCTCAAAAGTGGGAAATACTGTGTGTTTTTTTAATGGAGAGGAGACAAGGGCTCTCAGCTGGATACCGAGCAAAACCAAAATAAGCGGGTTTAAAATGGTCTGTTTTTCTGAAAGATAAATGTTAGTCAAGACATTAATCTCAACAGAGGAGTAGCTGACAGTAGAAGTCTGAATTCAATGTTGAGATGTTTAGAGGAGCTAATAGTCTTCTTACTCAGATTTTTAGATGAAAACAGCAGAATCAGGGACAGTATTATTAGAATACAGACCTAATCCATGCCACTCTTCTCTCATCTGCTACAAGATTTCACTCCGGGGATGCTGGAAGAAGATAAGTTTCCATGGGAGCAAGAACAAAGGGGCACTTTCTAAGGAGTAATATTTAAATCCTGTGCACTGAATTTCTGCATGACCTGGAGCTTTTGTACACCTGGTTGATGGGGAAGATTTTGAATCTAAAAAATTACTGACTTGAATTTCAGTGAGAGTTCACTGCAGGAACCCGAACATTCAGTGGGAGTTCTGTGATGAAATTGTGTAATGTAGGTGCATGGAATCCAGAGATGTCTTTAATCTGAAAGGTAGCTCTGTCAGAATTATTGCTTATACATATCATGGGTTAGAGTGCTACAAATGAAATCAAAATGAAACCAAAAGACAAATTCATATATATCACATTCCCCTGAAGCTAGGGGTTAGGGTAAATTGGGACATAGATAAAATAATTTGTGGCTTTAAGTATTTAACAATCAATTGAGGAACTTGCCAGATCAAAACTCCTATTTCTCATTAAAAGTTTTATAGGAACAATATAATTTTGTACAGTTCAAACTTTATCTTCATGTCCACCTCTAGGTCACAGAACAGCAGCCCCTGCTGGGTTCTATTATCCTATGTTTCTCACATTAAGGGATTGCTGAACTCTGTGAACCTAATAACAACCAAGTTCTGGTCATTCAAAACTTACGTGTGTCAGCCTCTTAATACTAACAGACTTATTCCTTCTTACATCAGTATATGTAAGCAGGCCCAGTAATTTCTTTGCTTTGATACTACATCACATTCTCATTTTTTTCTCCAAGGACTAATGATTATAACTCATGGTCACTCGAAAGAATGTATCCAGTCAGTATGGACAGTGGAGTTAAATCTTGTTAGAACTTTTACTTCATTCCATTCTGTTTGTATTAATTTAGTCTATTTACATTTTTGATCCTCTAACTGGAAGTGCAGTTAAGTAGGCATTATGGAAAAATAATTTTCTTGGTGAATTAATTAATCTTTTTAACTTGACTTCTTGCTGAAGAGCTGGATCAGAAACTCTACTACTCAGCCACTTTTGGGTTTGCTTTAAATAGAGATAATTGAATGGGCAAGAGACGTCATTCACAGCTCTCTCGATTCAGATAGACATTTACTGTGGGTTGCAGTGCAGCCATAGAGGTGATGAGACAGCCTTTAGGACTGCTCTTTAGTGTAGTACAGAGGAGGAAACAATATTCTGTGGGTGTAGTTAAAGAAGGAAGGAATGAATATTGTCAATGTCCATTGTCCAATATCCAACACTGATTCTTCTTCAGTAGGCCCATGCATATTTACACTGAAGTGTGAAAGTGTATTTTCTAGGTAAGAAGGAAATGAATTATATCCTCATAGGTGTGACTTGGGGAAGGAAATGAATAAGATCTATACAAGAGGCTTTTCTTTTAGGAGTCAGTAAAGGAAGTTCAGTGCCAGCCATGGAAGGTGCTGTTTAGAAACTCAAGCAGCCAAAACCCAGGGTGGGTAAAGTTCATGAGATCAGCATCTGCCACCTGGAAACTGTACCATGATCTTTTACCACTTATAGCTTTGGGCAGCACAGTGGGACTTTTCTAATTCCTTTGCTCCTGAGTGATGTTCATTAAAAGAGAAAAAAGCAGCTGAATTTCAGGAAAGCTTTACTGATTGTATCAAAGTGTCAGGGTCCAGAGGGCACTGCCAGCTCTGTGAGTCCTACACAGCCACCCTCAGAGCTTCCCCCACCCTCCCACAACACAAGACCCTATGTCAGCCCCCCTTGCTGCCCCCATCTGCCCTTCCCCTGGGCATGGCTGGAATCGTAGGATAGGCTCTGCCTCCACCCTGGGGAGCCCCCAGCTCTCCTGAGCCTCAGGGAGTCCCTGGTCCCCATGGTGCCCTGAAGCAAGGGATTCTCCTTAGGATCCTGGGAGCCAACATCTTTCATAGTAATCCATCAGCAAGATGATGGCATATGTAATGAGTGATTGCATACCTTGGCCTCACATCAACAGAGACTTACATGAAACAGAGTACCTAGTCTGGATCAGAAATGATATGCTGAGAATGATCTTAATTCAAACTTGTAAATCACAGATCATAAACTATAATGAGACTTTACTTTAAGTAAGGACAAGAAGAAAATCTTTGTCCAAAACACCTTGTATACAGGGCAGACTTGGCCATCAGACACGACAATGACATAATGTTGGTCTTTATGGAGTCAGCCTTTTGCAAAAAGCCAAATTGACTGGACATTTCTAATTCTTTTTTAAAAGTATATTTTATAGTAAAAGAAACTACCTTGATTAAGACTGATTGTTGTACATGGAAGAATCTGCTGATACCTATTTTTGAATTTTTCAATTAAATGTGGCAGCTAAAGTCAGGTTTTCTGACCTTTCATTTTGAGAGAAATTAACAGGGGATATTAGCTTATCTCTTACTTTTGATAACCTACCACAAACTGAGCAGGATTTGTGAGAAACTGGTGCTGAATTTCTGTGGGTGTGGCCCTTCCATATGGTTGGAAACTTCTGAACATAAGGAAAAACTTTTCTCTGGCCAGAAAGGTTGAATGGAAAAATTCAATTATTGTTTGATATGGAAAGAGAAGGTGAGTCATGCTCATTTCTTCCACAGTGAACAGCATGGACTTTCTGCACCCAAAGACATAGAAGTAATTACTGCGAGCAAAAGTGGGAACAGACTGACCAACATTATTGGGAGGTAAAGGGCCCTGATGCCCTTCTGATACGGTAACAAAAGTTTTTCCACTGAATAATTTATTTAGTCATATTTTGGTAAGTTTGATAACTCCACATCTTACTGCCTGTAGGAGGCAGTTTGATTGAAAAAGGAGGGCAGCACTGTCACACAGAGAGATTGCTTTCCAACAGTTAATGCTCATCTGTGTGCATATAGCTTAATGTAGTTAAAAGTTAGTAAGAGAAGATCATGGATCTTTTGGGATCTTGGCATTAGTTTATTATTTTTTAGGAAAACTAGAAAATCTTCAGGCTGCATATGTACACGGAAGTGTATGAGCCATTTGTTCTGTACCGAAGAAATTCTGGATCCTGAAGGCACAGGGAAAGAAAAAAGGCACTCAGGATTGCACCTGGGATGCTGTTCTTCTACTCTGTTTGGATCTTGGAACACATACCCTGAGAAAAGAGGCTGAGTATGTTCAACGTGGAGGAGAGGCAGCTTCAGCAGGACCCAACAGCAGCTCCCAGTGCCTATGGGAAGGTCATTGAGGGTACAAAGCTGAGCTCTTCACCGTGATGCACAGAGGAGAAAGAGCAGATTTCTGGAACCGAAATTAGGTTAAAAGGTGGAAGGGGCAGGGGGTAGAGGCTAGGGCTGGGAGATACATCACCTTATCTTTGATCTTTGGAGGTTTACAGACAGCTGACTTAGCCCTGAGCAGATGGATCTGAATTCAGTCCTGACTCTGCTTTGAACAGGAGGTTGAACTAGAGACCTTCTCAAATCTCCTCCAACCTCAACAAGTCTGTGTCTTCTCTGGATAATAAAAAGCAATGTAGCATAACTTCTTTAGCATTCCAAAACATGATATGCTCTTTGTAAAACCTGATATAATATTATCATGATTAGATCAATTAACTTTATCACTTATTATATGTATAAAAATATGCTATTTCCTTCTTGACTCTAGTCATCTTACTCTTTTAAAATTATATTTTCCCCATTGATCTTGGTCATAACATTAGCTGACTCATCTTAAAATAAATTATTTACATCATCTTCCCATGGTCTCTGCTGAGTTTTTTTTCCTGCAAATAGCTTCATAATGTTTGATCATTGTACGACAATTATATCTTTCCTGAATGAAAACTCTGCTTTTAATAAAATCAGGCAAAGAGTTTATCTTCATGGGCCCACAAAGGACTTTGCTATGCAGAAAGTGCAGTCCTCTTAAGTAGTGTGAGATGATAAGATGGATTTCCTCGGAAGAGCACAAGCTGCAAAGGCCATGAAAATTTAAATTGGACTCTTCAGCAAAGATGGAGAATACTTTCTGCCAAAGCAGCAACAGGATTTACTTTCTAACACTGTCAGATATGTTCACATCAAAGAAAAAGCCCTTTCCTCCTGAAATATTTGCTTCTGAACATTGTCTCTTTTGTTTTAAAATGACCTTGAATTAGAAAGGAAAAAAGTGTTTGATTTTGCCATTTTTTTGCCTTGATGCTGTACCAGGATCTTTTTATTTGCTTACATATAATCTGAAGCAATATCAAGAAATACTTATGGGGAAGACAAATAAAATGGTTCTGTAAATTAGCAGCTTCCAATTTTTGTTTTTTATACTATGGTCTCTTCTTTAACCCTCATAGTGCTAATCTATTCTCATTTTCCTCACACAGCATCAAAGAATAACTCAGGTTTCTCTTTGAGGGATGCATGTAAAAGCATTTATTATATCTTCCAGCGTACATCAAGATATTCAAATACAGAAAATTATTCAAATTTCATTTCAGTGCCATTAAAAACATATTTCTCAACCTTATTTAAACAACTTAGACTCATGAGAGTTACTGTTTACTTCATTTAGCCTTCCCTTCTTTATTGAGCTTGCATTGCTTCTCAAATGACATTCATGAGTGCCTGCAGGACTTCCTGGGTGACTCAGGCCATAGGATACTGCTGCAAGCTGTAAGTCTGGATGGGAGGTGTGTCAGGACAATCCTGTCATTGGGGCCAGCCTAATGATTCCCTGCTAGAAGATCCTCTCTGCAATTGTTACGTTGGAGTTTTGCTGCTGGAGAAAGAGTTTGTGCCAAGTGCCTCTTCCTGAACAGCTCTCTGGCACTGGGAGGAGAGCACCAATATCCAGGTATTTCAGTATGGTGCTCCCCCGAGCTCCATACTGAGCCCTCTGCCTTCTCTCATGGGTGAGGCCAGACTTGGATTTCTGCCTCTGTGGCAGCAATAGGAGAGATCAAGAAGGGCAGTGGGGTCAGGAGAGGGCACCTTGGAGCAGTCTTGGCTGTATCTTTTAATGCTTTGCTTTGCATGTGTATCACATACATGAGCAAACACTTGGATGCTGAACAGATTTATTTACAAGGCATTTACTAAGTATTTTCAAAGTACCCACAAGTTCCAAAAGTGCAAGAAAGAGGTATTTCACTACTTGCCCATCATAAGGAATTATTATACATTTTTTTGGTCGTATTGTGAAAGAGACCTTCTGACCAAGTACAAGATTTTTACTGGCCAGGAATAGAGCTTAATTGTTATTTAATAGGCTCAGGAGCAGTTAAAGTTCAAACCAGAAAGATCTTCTAGTTCCTTGCCAAAGTAATAGTACCATGGACTTTCCATGCAAAAAGAATTTCTTTGAGACTCTCACACAAATTCCATCAAAAAAAGAGAATGTCATCCCTCTAAATTAAAGAAAAACATTTGCATGTATTCAAAATGTAGCAGATTCCCTTTTTTAAAGGCAAAATCAAGGTTTTGTTTTGCATTTCCTTAATGGTTTAGCTAGTTCCTCTGATTTGGAGTTATCAGACCCAGAATTAAATAAGGAGAAATATCTTTCCATAGTGAAAGTGGGACATTAACTGCAGTGACTTGTTCAAATTCCAGTTGGAATAACTGCACATACTTAAATAAAATGCCCTTCGACATTTCTGTTAAGGACAAACATTATTTATCCCAAGTGATCTTGAACTGAGAAGCAGTGATAAAAAAGAAAAAGTCTTTGCATTTAGTGTGAGAGTTAGTATTACATGGATGGACAAAACTAATCTGGGCTATTAATGTGGCACCACATGTAGAAGGGTTGATCCTGAGGAAACCAGTGGCAGAACTTCATTATATTTCCTAATTGCAGGATTCCACTTATCATTCCTGTGTCTGGTTTTCTCATCAACCTCACATGGCATCTTATGTAAGTTACTTCCCTGCTTCACAGAAAAGATTTATCTGCCCCCCCCCCCCCCCCCCAAAAAAAAGTAACTTAAAAACTGACCACAATTTTAAGTACAAATTATAAGCACCATATAAGGTCTCTCTTTTGATATAATTATTATGAGCAAGGCAAATAAAAATCTCTTTAAGGTTTAAGGTTTTCCATTACAGGACTCCATTTTTCAGTAACTTGTGTCAAATGACCTGAGCAGACTTGTGTTTTCCATGGAGGGTAGGGACGTCATCCTCAGGTCTTCTGGAAATTTCATCACAAATAGCGTGCATTTTTCTTCCTATCTGTAAAGAGGTCCCAGATTTGGCTGAATTATGTGCTTCTTGAAACCTTAGTTCTTATTTGCTCAGCAGTGACCTGGCAGAAGTTGGCACTTAGGTTTCCGAAGATACCATCTGCACTGGGCATCCTCTGTCCCAAGGCTGTAGGAGATGAACATAACTTTCCCTGTAATTTCTCCTCCTGTTACCATGTATGGCTATGGCACAGCATCTAATAGCAGGGTCTAATATCCTCTGCTCCTGCTGCTTTTCCTTCTGGTGCCCTAGCAATGAAGAGATTGAGGCAACCTGAGGGGAATGGGAAGGATGCAAAATCAAGGGACACAGGATGAGGGAAAATCTGCTCAGAGAGACTTAGCATCACGGAAGAATTCAGTGGCACGCTCAAGCATAAAATTTGCTTTTCCTAGAATAGCATTATGGTTGCCAGATATGCCGTGTAACATGGGATTTCCTGAATTATAGTCTCAACCTACACATCCTCTATTAAAATACAGAGGTGATTGATTTCCCTGTATATTCCAGAACTACAGTCTTTGTAAAATCTGATAATCTACTACTAACTTTGATCTCCATCTTCTCCGTGGGTGTTTTTGTGTTTCATTCCTCACATTGTGTGGATAAACCCACTTCTGAGGGTTATAACAGGAGGTAACAAAACTCACACATTCACATGTAGGATTTATGCCACTGCTGGAGTGAGATACACTTGGCTGACCTCCGGATGGGCTGCAAATGGACTTTCAGAAAAGTGGGTTTTTGGGTAAGCAAGGAAGAGAGTAAGGCTGAGAGCAAGCTGAAATACCAGTTATAGTTCTGGACCTGAAAGAGTTGAATGGTTGGGGAAAAAGGCTTTCTGGTGGTAATCCCAGGCACCAGTACAGGGGGCAGGTGTGATAAAGGGGTCACAGTGATGTCTTATGCTGGATAAATGGTTTCGAGACCATTAGAGTTTCCTGATATGAGGTGGATCCCTCTGAACAGCCCAATCTGCATGGAGTAACACTATTCATGGGGATTCTGAGGAATAAACTTTGTGATCAGGTCAATTTTTGCTGATCTTCACCTTTTTTGTTCTACAGCTTATATGCTGGGATGTTTCCAAGGGTCCCTGTCCAACTCTGGAATCCATCTGAGAGCCTCCACTTGAGGTGGTATTCAGTGTTAGTCAGTATGTGAACTGAAGCTACAGTGAAAGATATCAAGAACTGGTGAATACGAACAACCCTGAATACATCTTTCTTGTGCCTGTGCTGGCACTTCACAGACCCCAAACTTTGATTTCCAGGGACAAGCTGGCTCTGTGGTGTGCCTGGCAAACACAGACATGGCCGCAGGAGACAGTATCAGTTGACAAAGGCTGCCCTGAAGGTGCCTTGCCTATATCTTCAAGCGCACTCACTCCTGCCACCTCCTGCAGATGAAGCTCTGGATCCTCTGCTGCCTACACTGTCTGATGTTGTGGGTCACCTTCCCTCTTGCCTGTTCCTGGTGGCAGCAATGCCTAAACACTCTAAAATTTTGTTTTAAACAGCTCGATTGTCCTGGTCTTCCTCAGCATCCTTTCCCCTGCGGCAGCACATCTCCAGGCACAACTCCTCTGCATCGTGACTGTGGCTGCTGAAGATTGCCTGTGCTTGCTAGAGTTCCTCTCCCTGTGCCCCTTTCCAGCACTCTCATTAGGAATGTGCATAATTCTGTGCTTGTAATTAGTATATGCTGTTTGAGGCCTAATTATACTGTGTGTTCTGGTTTATCAAAAGCTGCTCATCTGTTGTGTGAAAAACAGTTTAGGAATCTCAGGCTGCCTTCTGCAGGAGTCCTTCTCCTTTGAAGTGGGAAGATCAGAGTCACGGCTGGGTCAGCACAGCACGAGTTCTGCCTCCGCTCAGGGTGCCGGGTGTCAGCAGCGGAGCAAGATGGGCTCCTGCTGTGCAGACGTGGCTGGAGTGCTTCACGTCCCACAGCGCAGCCCAGAGACAGCCATAATCCCCAGCTGAGCACTAGGAGCAAGTCATGTCAGAGCTAGCTGCATTCCCTCCTTCTTCCTTTCCTTTCCTCTCTTATTCCAGTTAATTTTTCTTTTTGCTCTTAAGCATTTTCCTTTAGTAGTGACACCAGCTACCTTCTTTTTTAAGAACAGCTGATATTCACACAACCCTGGAAAAAATACTTTGTGCATAGGCCACAGGTCAGTATTTCCAATGGAAATCATAGTGTGTGGTATCAAAAACTATTTTAAATCTAATGAGAAATGCAGGAAATCCTGCAGTGAAATGAAGCTGACCTTGGTGACCGTGACTGTCTCTCAGCATTGCACATACTAGTGCAGCGTAAAACATGTAGAAACCTGGTCTTAAATAGGGAGGCACAAATATTTATTCTACCCAATATTTTATAGAGAATTGGGACTAATTAGTTTTTGCAACCACCACCCCCAGTATCTATTGTTTTGAATGAAAAAATATATTTAAAAAAATGAGTTGAACCTGTGTAATAATAGAAGGAAGAAGAAATATTTTCAGCATGTATTACAGGATAAATGGAACCAAAGATATCCTGACAGCTTATTTTATTGGATTCCATGTTTGAATATATAATTTAAGAGTTTGGTGGGGTGGGGGTAGAATATCTGGGAGTTATCCAGTGTAACAGCAAGGATCAAAAGAAGGTGCTCTCACTCACCTGGGAAAGCTGGCACTTGCAGGCATAAATGATGGTGTGTCCAGGGCAACCATCACATTGCTGGTTTTGGACAGTACCTCTTTTCAACAAATGAAGATCTCTTCTCTTTACAAATGGAGCACCTCCTCTACACTAATAACTGTGTGATTAGCAGGACTTGGGCTATCTGAGGCAGCATACAGTGATAGTAAATGAGATTTGCCAAAAGCAACGGGTCACTGACTGAGAAAAGATCTATTGGTGATGCAAGCTAACCTCATGCCACTGAGAAAGGTATTACATCAGCCTATCCTAGGAAAAGAAAAATGAGGTGTGGAACGTAATCTTTTGGGTGTGTTAACAACTCAAGACTGTGTCTAGAGAGTAACAGGACAGGAGTGGATGCCATCCTCTGCGTCCCATGGAGGCGCCCAACAGAAAAGGAAGACAGTGGTCTTGTGTATCACAGCACATGCCAGCAGCAGGATGCTGCAGAGACTTCCTGCACACAGTGCTTGTCGCAGAACATCCAGACACACTCCATCCTGGAGACCCGACAGGTTAAACACCGAAGCAGATGCATGATGACATCAGATAAATGTGACATCATGCTAACAGATCGTGTAAGTGGCGCTCTGTGTTTGCAGGGCTTATGTGAACTCTTGTGTTTTCTAGAAAAAGGGACAAAGTTTAACATGGTTTGTAATGAAGCATCTTCTCATGCCTACAGAAAGCTACATGTGTCACATACTGAGGATTTAAAGAGTATGTATAATATGCAAGATTAATCCATATATTTTTATATGCATGTATATGCCTACACTTATTTAAAATATATCTTATTATGAAGCATCAGATATATGTGTGGCAGCAGGAACTATGCACATTATCTAAGTATTCCCCAAACCCTGAACCTGAAGAAAAAAATACAAAGACTGGTTCCTGAAGAAGCCTGAAGAAAGAGAAAAAGGTTCCTGAGATGAAAGTTAGATGATGTTGCTTGTCCATTTGAAAATGTTCTTGTGAGCCTCCCTGGCAAGGTTTCAAAATACACACCCCACTGCTTCAATTCTGTTGTTCAGTCATACTGAGCTTGCTAAGCAAAATACAAAAGTGGAGTAAGAATCATGATGGAGAAGTTTTTTCTGGAGAAAATCAGACAGTCCCAGAGGATACCTGCAACAAGTTCAGTGCCCTAAGCACACAATATGCTCGGACTTTGGGAAAACTGCCTGATGGGTTTTCAATAAGTCCTAGACTTGAAACACATATCAAGATACTTATTTTTGCTGTGAGCAACAGGCAGTGTGTCTATAACAGGATATTTTGGCATCTGATCTGATAGATTCACTTATATAATTGGAATAATATCTTGGCTTTTTCTACTTTTGGCTTCCTGTTGGGGAAAAAAACGTGAAAAAATGAGGACCATGAATCATAACAAAAATTGGAAATTTTGTGGTATTTATTATCACTTGGCTTGTTTTAACTAAATAATTTTAGGGAACCATGTTATGTTCCTGCCAGAAGATTTAATTGTTCTCTGAAGTCAGTGATTCAGCAGTATTTCTATGAGAAAGATTGTTTTGATGTTAACTTATTAGGGAGGATAAAGTCAAAATGCACATTGATTTTAAAAGTCTCTCTTTAAATATACAGCTGATTGTTTATTATCTTTGAATCTGCAGGGACTGGCACCTAAATTGTTTAACTCCTTATAACTGGTTTTAGAGAACTTAACGGGAAGTCTTATTTAGAAATATTGTCTTTAGTCCACATTCTGCATCATGTGCAGCTTGGGTCTTGCCCAGTCTTCTGGGTCATGGTGATTATAAGAAAGGAGACAAATCATGTTCAAGTTCTCATACTCAATTATCCTTCTTTAACATTAGAGGAACAAACTGGGGTTAGTAGAAAATTTTATTAGGCTTTATAAGGTCTAGAAATCTTCATTATCCCCTTTTTCATACCAGCTTGGTTTTTACATTCAAACCTAATCAATCTATGACAGTAAGAATGAATTAAGATAGTTTATCATAAGGAGACAAATTGCTTTCCATGTTATGGTTAGGGTTTTTTGATATTATGTCACTTGCAGTAAACCATCACTACAGATTTTTTGTTGAGAATCAGATTTCTTCTGAAGAAGTATAACTGTGCCTCAAATAAATCAGTTCTTGGTGTCTGTGATAGCTTAAAATAGGTGAAAATATGTATGGGAGAATAACTGATTGTGAGTTTAAGGTGAAACAAGAGGTAGGGAAGCAAAAAGTTTCCAGAGAGATCAGACATCATGTGAAGGTGAAGGAGAAGAGGAATGGTGACTATGCTGAATTGATCTGGGCAAAGGGACCTGAAGGGTCCTTCCATCTTGCTGGGTACAGTGAACAACCATGCTCCCATTCATAAACTCTGGAAATTCCACCACAATACTGCTTCCCTAGTATGTAATTAAAATAGAATCTTTCCATACTGAGAGTTACAGCCATAGAAAAAAATACATGAGTTATTAATGCTTTCTTTTTCCTTAGTTTGCATGTGTCTGACTCTATAGCAAGCTGAACATTACAGTTCTGGTCTTTTTCAGGTCCCAGTTATACTTCATACATAACATTAACATTAACTTCATACATAACATTAACTAATACAAACTATCATAATCAGAAGAAGTCATGATGCATTGGTGACATTTTCAATGCTTTATTTACTTTCCATCATGCGCTGTACCAAGGAACCTTCATAATCTGCTTCTGGCCACTGTGTGCAAAGGCTGCCTCTGTGTTTTTTCTAGTCTAAAAGGCCACACTCCTGAGTCTAAAATATGTCTCAATGCCCTGTGAAGAGCATCTTGGCTGAGCTTCCCACTTGCTTTTGCAGCTGCGCTGTCCTGGCACACAGCTAAGTGAGGGGCTTGTGGCTGTGGCTGAGTAATCCTGAATGGACAGGAGGAACAGTGAATTTCCTGCCGTCACCATGGGAAACATAGGGCTCTCCAAGATGACCCTCCTTTTTGTTGGCCCAGTGTTAGATTATATTCTGTTCATTTTTGAAATGTCACTACTAGAAGATTTGAGAGCTGCTTTATAAAGTGTTGTATGTAACCCCTGCTTTGTTTTAAGGTGTGTCAGTGTCATACTGCTGTGCTAGGCCGGAGAACTGAGGGACCATTTTCGGTTTACTGCAAGCCACTGGAAATACTTTCATGTTTGTAACCACAGCAAAACCCTTCTACTTCAGATATGGTCAAATAGAAATTCACTGGCAACAGAAAGCTTGCTTGTTTGACATTAAGAATGTTTCCCCTCTGAGATAATATAAAATGCTTTGAGGTACTTTCCTGGAAACCTTGACATTTGCTTTATTCTCTATGATTTTATAGAATTTTTGTGTGCTTCTAAAGTGAACAGAGAATTTAAAGCTATAGGTCTGTGAAAAAGTGAGGTTCAGTGGTTTGCACATTAAGTAAGATTCAGGGGACATCAGGATAGTTCTCACAACACTCTGGAATAAGTTATCTCTATCACTACTCCTTATTTTCTGCTTTAGTCAACATGGCTATATCAGTAGTTATCTTTTCTTTGTTCTTGCACACCCAAGCCAAGCATGCAGCAATTGTGACTATTTTTGTGATTTTAAAAGCATCAAGCTTTTTGATTAATTTATTTTAAAATTATGCATATCTTCAGGTTTTGCAGGTTTGCTGAGTAAGTCTTAGTTTTGAATGAAGGTCAAGATAAGCACTCATTACCCTTAAATCTTTTTGTGTGACCTACACTTTTGCAAAAGGTGTTTCTGGTGGTTTTGTTTATTTTTCTTTTCTTACTGTGACAACAATAAAATAGCAATTCTTATGGGGCCATATTCATATTCTCTCTGATAATGGCTGGGCCATGGTGACAATATTGGGGACTTAATGCCTTGGAAAACCTCACTGTGATAACACTGGTCCCCTTCCAAAACTGACTTTAAAGGGTTCTAGGTTACATGGACTATGTATGCATAATTTGTCTGTATATTTATGAACAAACTAGCAGCTAAGGGCTGGTTTTATAAAGAATGCATGTTAAACACACTATCAAGGACCTATTGGATATAAAATCACCCTTGAAAAAAAATTGGTATCTTTTTCAGAACAGTCAGCCATGTGCCTAAAAGTGACTCCATGAAAATGAGAATATGTTTTGCAGGTATGTTGGCTCTGAGTTAATCCAAAACAATAACAGATATTAAAAAATCTATGGATGAAATGTTAGTCATAAGAACAAACCAAAGCATCCTGCTTTGCAATGATACAGTCTTTTTGTTTCCTTCTGTCGGGGCTATAGAGGCTGTGCAGTGGAATTAGATACAGATGTGGAAGTCAGACACTCCTCATCTTCAACATGATCAGCTGACTTCATGAATGACCTTCAGGCTGAAGCTGCAAAAGGGCCATTCAGCATTACAGCTTGAGATGCGAACAGTCCAGAGAACTTTTGGATTATTTTCTGGGCAACTAAGTCCACAATCTGCCTGGGAAAAATTATAGCCCATCCATAAGCCGCACTGCATTTACCTTGTGAACACCACTCCTTAGGCACCCCTGTGATGTTGAGAGAAGAAACTAGGACTGGGCTTCAACCTCCCCTTCCTTTCCCCAGCAAAACTCTGCAACCCTGTGGTCTCTTCTGCATCTCACTGCCCTAATGTCAGTTTTAGAAAACCACACTGTTCCCTGCTGCTCTGTACGAGTGACCTGGGACCCCTAGAGCTGCTCACTTGCTGCATCCTCTACTTCCAATGTCTTGAGACCCTGAACATTTTGTTGTGCCACTCCCCTACCTTCTTTGTTCTCTCACCTCCTGCACATTCATCTCTCACCTCCTGCACATTCTTTCCATTCCCAGATCCCCTGGAGGGATCTAAGTCAGGGTTAACAAGAAACTATTTCTGTGGGCAATAGGAAAATTGGTGGTCAACCACCAGCTTCAGTGTTTCAAGTGTTTGATGCAGGATAAAAACTTATATGTTTTGAGAGTGGGAGGGCTCAGGGAATTGTATTACTTCCTCCTGTCTTGAATGTGGTTAGACTAAATCATAGGGTGTAGAGAATGAAATGCCAGCTGTGCTGCAATACTGCACAATAGAAACAGCATCCACAGCTGCAGTCCTTGGTTTTGGTGACAATGTGAGGAGTATTGAGACAAGCAGATTTTGACTTGTTGTTCTAAGAATAGCCCTGCCCTGCTGATGTACTCTTGGACACAGGACTATTTCCAGAGAACTGAATTTGAACAAGAAAGTCCAGTCAAAGCTAAAATACTCTTGGATAGGTCAGATCCCAAAAGACCTGGCTATTTAAAGATTGACCTTTACAGTTTCAGATCAGAGTCTGCACTATATTTCAATGACACTTATGTAAAACTCTTTCTCCTGGAACTCTGTCTTATTAGCTATACCCAGTTTTATTGTTGAAAAATTGGAATTTTGATATAAATGGAGAGGACTAAAAAAAAAAAAGGAAAAACAGAAGGGCTTATATGGAGGTACTCCCAGTGTCATACTAAGGAGAGAGGAAAAAAACCTATTTTGTTCACAAATATAGAAAGTTTTAACACATTATTCCAGCTCTCTGGAAAGGACCAGCCTGACATTAAAAAACCATACATCTTTGCATCCCATGTTATAGGTGATTTTCAGTTTCTGACAAAGAAGGCAGCAAAGCAGCACCCCACCAAGAATGTAAAAGGGCTGCTGTCCAGTTGATTCATATTTAGTGAACTGCAGTACCACAGTTGCCCATTGTGTAATGTCTGTGGCAGAACTATTTTCAGAAATGGCTTCAGCAAACAACTTTGAGACAGGATATAGGCTGAATATCAGCCCTTCTGGATAGTATAACACTTCTGGATTGTGTAACACGTCTCTCTAAGAGAATGTCAGGAATCTCTTATATTTCAGATATCTGGGAATGTATTTCATCTTTTTTTCTTTATTTTAGGACTGAAGTTCCTGTTAATTTTCAGTTTAAGCTAACTGAAATTTTATCCTGCTAGTAGGAATGGCATGGATATTTATAAATAACATTAAAAATTGGAAGGTCAGAGATGGATGGTTGACATTCGAAGGCCTATTTTTCTTAATGAGATGTGCATTGAAACATATGATTGAAGACTTGAGCCATCCTCCTGGACTTTCACTGTCTGGAAAAGCTATGCCACTGATTTTCCCAAGATTCTTCAAGTAAAACAAGGGAAATACAGACCCTTCCCCCCTTCCCAGCTGTTATTGTGCTGCTTGCAAATCTGGAGGAAGATCCAGCCATGCAGGATCTCCCATGAGGGAGGGCAGATGCAACAACCAGTGCACAATGTACTGCCAGAAATCAGGATTAAGGGAGCTGGAAAACAGGGAGTGTTGTTAGTCTTGTAGACACTGCAGTTCTGTGCTTGTCCTTTGCCCATGCAGGAGCAAGATCAGATGGATTTCGAATTATTGAATCAACGGTGTGTTCCTGGTAAGTATTTGTCCAGTCCATTTCTCTGTAGGATGTTGACACAAAGGTGGGGAGGGCACCTCATGGTTGAGATGGCACATATACACTGGTATTTACTTTTTTGTGTTGGAAAAGTCAGTGCACAATTTCTTGAGAAAATGTAGTAGATTTTGACTGCTGAAGACCATGTGGGGCAGAAGTTTATATTTTTAGCACCTCCAATTTCACTACAGAATTACTTTTTTTTTAGTGCAGTTGCACATATTAACCCATTGCTATGATCCAATGTACACATTTACATCAGTACCTCTGCTTCCACTGGAAGTGCAGAGGTAAGTGCAGTGCTGCTCAGCTCTGCCTCCCTACCTAGATCAATGAAGGGCAGATACAAATCTTCTGAGGGTATTCATATTCTGCAAAATCATTTTGTTTCAATTAACAACACCTCTTTCATTATCTAAGGTGTGGCTGATAAACTGCATGTCTGTCAGGTCTGTCTTGCTTCATGAGGGAGTCACAACTAGTTCACTAAAACAATTAACAAGAAAGAACTCCTAAACTGCTATCTCCAGTCCTCATGCTCCCCTCCCCTCCTTCCAGATTGGCGAATTCTTTATTTCAGAGCAAAACCCCTTAAAAGCTAATTTTTTGCCTGAGATTCGTTGAGACTATCCATTCATTTCTAGACCCAGATCATGAATTCATGCTTGCTCCTCATAGCTTGGGACAGCAGACACAGCTAGAGGCACCCTCCAGGGGTTGAGCCTCATCTGTGCAAACACACTGCTTGAAGCTGTACAGAGGCTACTGTCAGTCTGGGTGGAATAATGTTTGTGTACACATTACAGATGAGACGAGGTCATCCATGGTGCCTGCAACACAGCAGGGAGCTGAGCCTTTCCCTCTGAGTGTTACTCCTGTGCTTCCAGAGAGAAATACTATTGCTGAGTTTATTTATGCTCCTTTGTGGTCTCCACAAAGTATCTGAGGCTCTTCTGGGACCTTGCTCCCATTCTCTCCTCTGATAAATGTTGGCTTTTGGGTGTTTTTTTTTTTTTTTTTTTTTTTTGATTAGAGCCAGTAAGCTAGGTAGCTGAACAGCCAGAGGGCTACTTGTCAGCCTTTGATTTTACAGCAGGGATTTTGCAGGAGGCTGCTGAGGTGGTGCCCTCTGAGGAGTGCAAGGCGAGGAACGGGAATCCTGCTGGGATACTGTTGAAGGACTGGCTCCTTCTGTACTGCACGGGGAAAAAGAAGCTTGACACACTGGTATCTCTACTGCTGGTAGTGAGCAACCCTGCAGCAAAGTATTTGCTCTTCCCTGCCACAGGTTTTGTGGCCAAAATAACTAGGTGCTTACTACAAATCAGAGCCTGGGTACAGACCATCATATATACAGTGCAGAAAATTAAAAGATACGGGGTTTTCACCAAAACAGAATATATCAAATTGACAGTATTGATGTCTTTACTGACACTATTACTGTCCCTGAAGAAGACATATTTAAGCCCAAATTAAATGTTTTACAGACCAAGATTAAACCTGCTTCATTGTGGAGGCAGAGATAAGGGAACTCTTTTAGCCAGCACTTTGTCCATCCACTAATTAGTTTCTAATATTTAGAAACATTTCCTTATTTTCCTTTGGTAAGCCTGAATATTGTCAGAATTTTTACTCAGAAGTAGGAGACCCTCATGCCAAAACTGCCAGTAGCTCATGGAGGCTGCAAAACCTATTTTCTACGTATGAGGCAGGCCAGGGATAAAATTCAAGCCTATTGCAGCCTGGGAGGGTGCTCTAACCAGCACCTGCTGAATCAAGCAACCTCTCTGAAAAAGTATTTCTTCTTAAAGTTCAAAAATGCCTATGCAGAAATCTTGTGTTGAACAGGGCAAGACAGTAAGGAAAATGTTGGTTATAACAAATCATTTTTCCCAAAAGATTAATGGAAAAATTCCTGAACTGCTTTATATTAGGTATTAGGCCCACTCTGGTGAGAGGTGCAACTTTACCAACGAAAGAAGTAATAGCTACAAAGTGTTGTCTGTAGTCTGCTGGACTAGTGACAGTAACAATGCAAAGCATTACTGGAGGCTCTGGCAAAAGAACAGGCACAATTTATTGGCTATGCAACTCAGGATAGGGTAAGGTGAATAGAAATGATGATCTAGTGAGTAGGTTACTGGACTGCAATGCAACAGAGCATGGCTCAACTCCTGACTTATCTTCGGACTTTTTTGTTACTTCAAGGAAGACGCTGAAATCTTTCCTGTGTAACAGCTCCCCATCCTAAAAGAAGAATAATGGTATTTTCTTACATTCACAGGGATACAGGTAAATGATAATTGCAAAGCCTTGAGATACTGAGGGAGGGAGGGTTTAGATACCAAAATGTTCAATCCTATATCTTTCAGTTAAGGAAAGAGAATGCAGAAAATATTTTCTAAAGACATATTGCAAGGTTATTTTCTGCTCTCCCAAACGTGGCATGTAGAGACATATTTCAGTTTTTATTTCTATCCTCTATTCCTTTTTAAGTACATTCTTTCTTTCCCTTGTAGGCAGAGACATATGTATAGCCAAGTAAATGAAGTCTAAGGCATACGGTGTTCCCGTATTTCTTCAGGTCTGATTTGATGGTTTTCTGACACCGAAAAAATTATCAGATGCTTTATGTTTGATTTCATAGTGCAGTTTCTGAGAATTTAATATTTCACTTTGACCCTCCAGATCCTTCAAAACAGCTTATAAAATCTTTGTGGTGTGGGAGGGAGTATTTCTGGAAATCTTTGCCTTTCCAGGAGTCATTTTGTGTGAAGCTATTTTGGTGGATTTGCTAACACTTTAGTCAAAGATTTTCTCTACTAAAAATTTACACATTTGTTTTCATGTAAGAAAGCAAACAAAAATCACTCCTTTCTAGAAGATAAACATTTTACTCAACAATTTTCAGAGTGTAGTTTCCTTTGAAACTCAGTTTAAAGAAATAGATGAGAGCTAAATGCAGGCAAAATAGATCCAGCTGTATAAAGTCAGGCACTTCTGGAGCTTGAATCATTTCCCATGACAGATGGCATTGCACTGTAAAGGTATCTGTTGCTCATGTTTGCCTGTAGAAGAAACCCGAATAACTTATTTCGGCTATTTACCTGGTTTTGGCTAGGCAAAGTTGGGCAAAGAATCCATATAATTGACATCAATAAGTATACATTTTAAATCATTGCATGACCTTCTCCAAGTGTTTAGACATAGATTAAAATAGGCTTTCCAAAAGTCAGGCACCTAAAATGCTGAGCATTTTTGGAACTGTAGGACTTCTTACATACAGGACTTAGGTATTTTCGGGGGAAGAGGTTTGACTCTGGCTTTATTCGGGTAGCTGTGCTGCTGATGTGATCTGGCCTCAATAATGCATGTCACACAGATGTCTCTGCCACATGCCACCTTTTTTGGGTAAGAAAGCCCCATGAAAAATTATCAATAATGTTTGAACAAATCTTTTAGGTGAAGCTGTGTGATATTTCTGTTATTATTATTTTATTTCACAAGGACCAGTCGCCCATTGCCTCCCCTCTCTCAATATTTGAAAGCCTGAGAGAGGGTTCTGCCTTGACTCTGCTCAGAGGTTGTGTTGCCACCTCCGTGAAATTCAGGGTTTATCCCTCCCATGCTATGTGCACTGTTTACACTGGCTAGTGGGGCTGAGCTGCTGCTTTATCCCTCTTGGTTCCCCCTGGCAATGAATTTAGATTTGAGCTGAGGAGTCCCACCAGTTTGGGTTTTTTTGGTTTTTTTTTGGTTTGGTTTTTTTTTTTTTTTTTTTTTTTTTTTTTTTTGCAGTGGAAGTGCAGGGGAGGCATTTCAGGGGCTGGCAGTGTCTTGTCCCTTCCTTCCCTAAGCGCATCTTCATGCTCGTTTGGGTGGTGAACAGGCTTCAAGGCTTACACAAATCTGTCACTATCTCTCAGGGCCAGACCCCAACAAGGCTTCCTAATGGCACCTTCTAAAGTCTTGAGTAGAAATTAGAGTAATGGGAATAAAAGGAGACTGCCCAGGATGGTGAGTTTTGCTGCTTTTAGAGATAAGATTTTAACTGATAGACATAATGGGGCAAAAACATAGTAGTCTGTTCACTTTGTTCAATTCAGTATTTGTAAAGCTCCAGTCACCATGGCATCTAGGCATGAAAGATACCTTATGTCAGCAGGATATGCATCAAAGGAGTCCTTTTCTAATGGATAAACCTGATATCAAAGAACTGAAGAAACTGAACCAAAATTTACAGGTGTCCTTTTCTTTGATCATTAATTAAAATGTGACTTATACTCACAGTGTCCCTATTAGAGGACTTGACACAACAAAGCATCTGAGGTACCCGACTATTTCTTGTAATGCTGTGAAAGACAGGTGTTCATTCCTGGGAAAGCTTTGAAGCTAAAAATAAAATAAAACAAAATTAAAATTAAAGGATATTTCCAGGTACATAGTAATCATCTTAATACTTACATTTGAGGGTTTTGTGTGTGTGTTAAATACTGACAGAACTCCTGGCTGGAAAGGAATGCAGACAATGAGGTAAAGTAAAGCCTTGTATGTCATTTGAGATCAATTGTCAGAGAATTTGTCTCAGCCATGTCATTATCAGATTAATAGTTGAGTTCCAATTTAAGCTGGAGTTATTTGGATAACAGGAATCAAAAGGAAAGTTTTTGCAAACAATTTGCCTTAGAGCAAAATAAAAGTGTTAGAGATAGGATTTTTTGTGATTTTCACCACACCCCTTGAAATTCTATGCAGACTAGATTGCTTCATAGGCAGACCATGACAGCCAACCCCATCACCCTGGGTTATTCCAGCCTGGAGGTGTAAGATGGATCAGGGCATTTCTTTTCCCCAGCAATTAGCCCAGACATAAGAAAACCAGTCTATTGGTGCTAATGGGCTGTATGGCTGCCAAATATGTTGATGGTCCAAAATAGCTAGATTAGGTTATAGATTTGAAGATCATAGAATATCCTGAGTTGGAAGGGACCTGCACGGACCATTGAAGTCTAATTCCTCATATCTTCTTACAACAGGTCATTTGGCAAGTGAGCATTCCTGCCATTTTTCTCTGCTTTGCTCTCCATAGCAGACGAAAAAAAAAAATCTTCCAGCTTTGCCATTTTCTTTTGTCTTCTTTTTCCTTCACTTTCCATCCCTTCTTCTTCCTCTCTTATATATCTTTCAAAGGCTCACAACTTAGTATTTATCTCTCATGTTAAATAGCATTAAACATTCCTGGGGTTGAATCAGCTTTTACACGCACAGAATGCAAAGTGCCAGAAGAATCCCGCCACCCAACCCAAATAGTTAACAACTTCCTAAGCACTAAACATGTTTTATCTTCCCCTCTCATGCTGGGAATCTATAAGTTTCACTAGCATTTCATAAATACCTTCTACTATGTGAGTGGTTGTTGTACCATCTGATCTTTATAACACATCGGGGTGCAGGGATCCAAAATGCAGAAATTTCATTTGCAAGAGCATTGGATCTTTGAGACATATGCCATTGTGCTGTAACCCTGAGGTGGCAGGAGTTACCTACTGTAAGTGCAGTGTGGCTTTCAGTGCCATGACCAAGCATTCACCTTTGGTGACCACTGGTGTCCATCCCCATACGCATGGTTTTCCAGAGTGAGCAAGGTTTCAGAAAAGAGGATCCTCCACCTGTCAGTCTCTCTGTGATCTATAGGTACTGTGGATATTAACAACTTATTAGACCCTCTCATCTTCCAGTGTAGAATAGCTGAATAATTTCTGCAGCTCTGGAGAGATGCTTTTGACTCTGTACTGTAGTGGGCACAGTGGCAGTGTGGGAGAAGACAGCATCATATCAGGTCCAGTTTGTTCCAATTTAAACAAGAACTTCCTGGATATTATTGCTTCCATTCACTGGGACTTGTGTCCTCATTTGGTTTAAATCTTGCTATAACAGATGCCATCTGAACATCTCTCATAGTATACCATTAACAATTAAAGTAAGGGTTTAAAGACTAACCCTAGATTTTTCCTTTATGTAAATAGTTTTACAACTTTAGGTTCACCAGGCTGATTTGTGAAATTTATGACTTCTATGAAACATCCTATGATGAAAAAGATGACAACCTATGAGCAGACTCAGTAAAAGACTAGCAAAGCAAATTGCAGGTGTTTCTGGCAAGCTTTCCATAAGAGGGGTGACACTAGGAAGACCTTTGTCACTACTAGTGACATCTCTCTTGTAGCATACCCTTTATTAAAGCCCACATCAAAGACACAGAGGTGCAACATTCTTCCTGGAGAGTTGACAGATCCATTATTTTTCAGAGACTTCTTCATCAGGGCTCAGTTTCTGGTTTAGCAGAATAAGTGACTCCTAGAATATAAAGACATCCTTCCCACCCCCAACCCCTTTTTCTTTTTTGATGTAAAAGGACACAACAGTTTATAATACTTTAAGTATCAACTGCCAGTTTTTAATTTATTCTTGCCCTTGATGTTGTACCTACAGGTAGATAGATAATTGGTGGATGTATATATTAATTCTAGACTATATTTAAGAAAATATATGTTTACAAAGGACTGTTGACATTTCTAGCTGCAGCATATTTTCTCCGGATGTGTTATGCCCATTCACACATACTGTGTTCTCACTCCATTTTGAGTCACCAGCTTAACTTTTTCTTTGTCAGTAAGCACCCTTGAGAAAGGGTGATCTTCAGTCATCCAGAACATCAGACTACTGCAGACAAAAGTTTTTATCCTTTCCAGAAAGAGTCTGCTTGATTTCTGTTATCATTAACATCTGCACTCTTCAGTGCTGATCACATGCCTTTAAAGAAATGTAAATCAACTCCATATTCCTAGGCATTAAGTTCTAAAGATGGACTGTAAAATTTTATCCTTTCCAGCAGAGTTGTAGTATCACCCTGTTTACTAATGACCAAAGAGTCTGGTATTTGAAGAAAAGGAAAACATAGACAGTATCCATCGCCTCTTACTCATGCCAAGAGTTGTAAAGTGAAGATAGTCACTTCCTGTTTACACAGTTATTGCCGATGTGACATTGTTCCATGCCTTTTGGTTTCTGCTTTATTTTGGTAATCTTCATGGGAGAGGATTTTCAAGGGAAAAAATCCTTAGAAGAAATAAATTTGATATTACATTGTAAGGAAAATATAAATCTACCTTTGAAAGGAACTGAAAACCATTCAATGTCAAGGACAGATGCAGATGCAGCCTTAGTCATCAGGCAGAAAACAGACGGGCAAAAATCCCTCTGCTCTGGTGATCTTTGGCTGCAATGTACATGAACTTCTGGGACTGGCTGTTACAGCTGTGGCTTATTTAATTGCTGGCATTTCTGTGAAATATTGATTATTCTGAAGGTCTGTGTCAGTAAATTTCCAAGAAGTCATTAACCAATAAAGATATGTGTTTTATTCTGGAATCATCACTGTATCTTTGTGTGTGTTACTGATGACTTGATCTGACTTGGCAGGCACTGAGAGAAGGGCTGAGTGTAACTTACACATTCCTCTTCCAAGAGCTGTGAGAGAGGGAAAGTCTGAACAGGAAAGCTGAGAAAGAAAATTTCATGTCTGACTGAGAGAAAATGCATCCCCAAAATTACAGATTTGGCCAGGGAAATAATTTGAGATGGATTGTTTATTTAATAAGGAGTTTGATAAATGGCCTTCATTTGATATGGTAAGTTCATTGATAAGGGCCAAGACTTGTTGGAAGAATTAAAAAAAAACAAAAGTGAGGGGTTTAGGTGAAATTCAGTCTTGAACTGAGCACCTGTCACTTATATCTGTGAGGCACAGGATCTGCCTGTACAGGAGCAGCAGAACAGATTCACACACCATAAATACAGCAAATGAATGTATGTGACTTTTTTTGCATGGCTTCTAAAAGCATGACTGTCACAGGTGGCATTGTGAAATCTTCAGTAATTCTAAGCTCTGCATAAGTGTGTTTGCACCATCCAGAGCTAGTGTGGTACAATTAAAACCACATTAAAGTTAAATTAAGGAAACCCTGAAGTATCATCCAAAGACCTTTAAGCTTGCATATGAACAACAAGGATCATACACTTACTTTTTTATAGATCTTTACCTATGTATTTAATTTGAGCAGTTTCTTGATTTTCAGACAATTGTGATTCTGTGCTTATGCTTCATAAGAAAATGTGTATATAGTGCCCTGTATCCTTCCTGTCACTGTCTCGATATCCATTTTGAAACTACCTTAATATATCAATCCAAAGTGTAATTTCTGGATCCTTGGTGATCAAAGAGTAGATCTTTGGATATTTATGATATTTTAATTATATTTTTTTCCCTATTCATTCTGGGGAAAAATACTTGCTTTTATAACTGTCACAGGATTATTTGCACAACACTTCTGGGATTTTTCTTCTGGAGATATATATGTTGAATAGAATGAGATTGGTAAAATTACCAGAGTTGTGCGCAACAGGCTTTTTTTTTTTTTTTCCAGAATTTCCCTCGCATAATGACAACCCAAAATTCAGTTTCATAAAAAGCTAAAATGAAAAAGTTATAGGTAAATTATTTGACTGGCAAAAATTACTACTTCTTCACAAATCAAGGGCCAATATCTTTTCAGACCTTTCGTGGCAAGCCTAAGCATCTGATTTCTATACAGGAGTAACTGGATGAGATTCTATGGTTTGAATTAAAGAGGCAGACTGATGATCTAATGTTTTCACTCTTACTTCTGCATCTCTGAGATGGGGATAAGTCATGTGAGTCAAGCTACTTCTGCATAAACATATTTAACCATAACATTGTGGGGTGCTAGGCCTTTTCTGAGGACCTCTTGCATTATTCCATTGCTCTGCAAAGCCAAAGTTTTGCTTTCCAGATACTCAATTGAGTAGAGCTGCTGGGAAGTTTGCAGCTGATTTTGATAATAGCTGTTATGGACTTTCTTGTATCGTTTGTAAACTGCAAAGCATAATAATTCCTGAAAGCAGTTAAGATTGTGGTAACTGAGAATATGAACATGTTCTTGAATTACTGCTGTGCTTCTCCAGTTTGAAGTTGTCTGTCAAAGGCTGCAGAGAACACGAAAATGTGATCAGCCAGAACCATAAACAAAAATCTCTGCCCAACAACCACATGGAAAAACAGCCAGCTGGAGTCTGGATTACCACAACTGTCAACAAGATTTCCATTCAGAAATCCTCTCTTTGGCTTGTCTTCTAATAGTTTTGCTAATGGAAAGAATGCTCTTAAAGAAGGCAAACTGCTTTATATAGTTGCTTTTGATCACAAATCAAATAGAGTTTCAACCAGAGAAAATGAATAAACATCTGTAGGAATTTGCAAACAATTAGAGCATGTTTTTTCTGCCTCTCCCTCTTTTTGCCTGTCTTAAAACAAGTATACATGGACATGCATGACTTTTTCAAATTTGTTTAACATTCAAATATTATCCAGTGACATTTTGCAGTTGTGGAATTTTTCAATCTGTGTTGCAAATTTTCTACAGAGATTTAAAATTATGCAGCCAGACTGTGTTGCTTCATTCTGACATGTCAAATGGGATGTTGAGTTTTCTTATAACATCTCTTGCAGGAGAAGCTGCTGCAGTAGCAACAGTTGTAGGAAGAGGTGGCAGGAAATGTATCTGGTTTTTAAGGGCTCTGTTTGGGGTATTTGCAGACAGAATTGCCAAGTGCTTTCTCAACACAGAGCTTTAGAGATCCCACTTTAGAGATATTGCAAGGAAAGCTCTTGAATTTTATTCAGTACAGTAAATGATACTGAAGCTTCAATTGCTGAGATGCTGGCTTTGAACTTCCAAAGAGACATTTGTGGCAGTGGAATAAGAGAGACAGATTCAGATTCACAATTCCAGTGTTTGACTGGTTCTTGCTGATTTGGTGAAGAGCAAGAAATACAGCTATAAAATAAGAAAGAAACCTGTATGCATAAAACGCATAATAACCTGTTCCAAAACGGAGAGTGTTATTGATTATCTAGTTCAAAGCACAGGTGCTTTTGTTAATGACAAGTTATGACAGCTGGAACATACTTCTTTTATTTAGTGGGTAAAATGAATCACTGACTCTCTCATTACCCTGGTCTGTCTATAAATTCAAAGATGTGAAACAATGCTGCTATGGTTAGTGCTCTGACTGTGGCCTGATAAATCCTGTGTTGTCTGTCTTTTATAGTTGTTTGTACATAGAAAACTGCTGTGAAATAAGTCAACTCCATTTTATGTGCAACATAACACTCCGGGTTTTATATAAAAACTGCTGTTTGAAAATGTGGACAACAAAGTTCATAACCTGCAATGGATATGTGAGGCTGTCTGGCAGTTTTTATTCACTGACCCAGCATTAAACTAGTGACAGTTTCTACAATGGATTTTTTCAGTTCTGGAAATACAGCTTGAAAAATGGACCAGATTCTGCAATTGCTCTCTGCGAGGAGCATGCACTCGCATGCTAACAATCTGGATCAAGGATATGAATCTGATAAACTTGTTCTACAGTAGCTTCAGGTATGATTTTAAATGACTCATCCCAGTACTGACACTAGAAATGGCCTTCTCTCCACTGATTTTAAGTAATGATCTCCCCTGATGCTCAGTGCCTAGCCTGCCCACAGAAACATCAGTCATTTGGAGGCTGCTGCAATTCTCAGTCCACTAAAATTTTGATGAAAGACTTCCTTTTCTTCAAGGATCTCTTTGCCAGGAGCAAATAGCTATGGCAGGCAGATAAGAGGAAAAAGTACCTCCCAAGAGCAAATTGAAGTTTTATTTAATGTTCCCTAGGATAAACACTGCATTAAAGTATCTAAGTATGAGAAAATTTCTCCAAACTGTTGTTAAGACAGAGACAGAGATACATAGCAGTCACTTTTGCCACATCACCCCAAATGCAAAAAACCCCTAGAGGAATACACCCCTCCTTTTCCTTGTCACCCACAAATTGCTGGGTAGGTCATGCATTTCTAATGTTAGCCTATCTCTAGACACTTTGAATTCATTTTCTATACAGTAACCTCTGGTTTTTCTTGGGAGTCCTGAGTTTTGCTGAACTATTGCCAGAATGAACACTGATACCAGGTGCCTACTCTGGCAGAATCCAGTATCACACCTACAGATAAAGTGTAAAATTACGTGTTATGCCCAAGCACCACAAATTACTCTGACCTTCATCTCAAATAACACAATAACTCCTGCTTTGAGACTTCAGACAATGCAACTTTGGCAAAAGGCAAGTTTTTCATAGCCAAGAACATCAAACCTCATGTCTTTTACTGCACCAAAGGGGTTGACTTTTAAAGAAAACGTATTGCCAAATTAAATCTACCTTTGGCCTGTAAAATAAAATGTACTATCCTGGGCAAGCACAGTGATAAACAGTCTTTCACTGGTTTAGAAGGAACCACAATGGGCTGCAGTGCTGGCCGCTGGAGGCTCAGACATGAAGGTGATGCAGATAAAAGCACATCAGTGCTCATGATGAGAGAAACAGATGGTCAGGAATGACAGTCATCTCCTCTGAGATTTCTGACTATTGCTAAAGTGTCTGAGGTGTCCATACTTCATGCTTATTGCTTGAAGACTGTTGAGAATTTGAGAAAAGCAGAGGTCATGACTGGTGGCACTGCACAGGCAGTGGGGAGGTAGGTGAGGACTACTGGGACCCTGAAGGCTGCTAACTGCTGTCCCAAAACCACCGACACTGTGTGGGCTGGTGAGAGCTTCCTTTGCATATTCCTAGATTAACCATTCACATTCAGACAGTTATAAAAGAAATTTTTGACTTGAATTCCATACCTTAGTTTCTCTGTTCACCAGCACGTTTTGAAATTTTGAATCTTTCAAATGCATGGCTGATGTAATTAACTTCAAACAAAAAGGGTGAGTAATTGGCAATTAAAATTTGAATTTGAAAGTGAGGCCTGATTAAGCAGATAGTAATTTTTTGCTTGGAGTATCAGGTCAAAAGTACCCTACCCCTTCTTCCACTTAGAGTGAAGTGAACGGTCCCAAAGGACTATACTTGTAAATAGTCTTTAAAAACATGACTGCAGTGTTTCCTCAAAAACTTTTGCATGAGGAAGTTCTTAAGGCTGTAGAGAACAATGTCTTTTTTCATACAGAAATGCAGGAGTTTGAAGTGAGGAATGGATTAGACTGCAGAGAACTGTCAGCAGGGATCAGATGAAAATTTACATGTTATTAAGATCAAAAGAGTAATTTCCTAAAGTTTTTTTTTTAATCCATTTTCAGGCAAAGACAATAAGGTTATTCAGGACTTTGTACTTCAACTAGTTTAGTGGGATAATAGCCTTAAATCTGTTTTTTATAAAAAGGTATGGATTAAATAGTTATTATTTTTTATGGACATAATAGTTATTATGTCACTTTCTATCTTAATCTCAGTTTTTAAATTTTTGAGCTTTTTTGCATTTGCAAAAAAGAAAGGGTAGGGAAAATATTGTCAATTCTAAAATAAGTGACTGCTTAGCATATCATTGCTAATATGGAACTGGTCTGGTTAATGACGTTCTACTTTAAGGACAAAGATAATCGTCTTTATAGCTTGCAAATTCCTTATTAGTGTGCAGATAGTGTTACTATAAATTCAAGCTGCATATCATAAGCCACACATTTTTAGCTGTTAGAATTCATTCTCTGAATATTTAGTAAGATGATGAAGGGATGAATGGCGACTCCCCAGCTGGACACAATTCCAGCTTAAGCAAGATGATAAACTTCTAATATGAAGATGGAACTTATGGATTCTGGCCAGAACAAAATAGCATTTCTCCAGTGGAATTCCAGTCCAAACTCTATTCTGGAAAGAAATTATTCTAACAAGGTTCCTTGTCCTTTTAGGGGTTCCTAGGAAAAAAAAGTAAGAGAAGCCAAGTGTGTGGTCTTTTGAAATTTCAGATAATTTGTAAAAGAGACAGCATGGGCAGCTTTTAGGAAAAGAAACAGAAAAAATTGCTGCAAGTTGACAAGAAATATTTGCTGCCCCTAAGCTCTTATAACAGCACCCATGACCCTGCAAATAGAATTATTTTTTTCCAGCAATGTATCTAAAATAATGGCCCTTACACTGTTGTGCAGATATTTGAAGTGATTTCACATATTTTTAAGGAAAAAAAACAAACACAAGAATAATTAATAATTCTGTTGGGATACATAGGTCTCAATGTTTACATTTTGAGATCTTTTTTAGCTACTTACATTGTCTTTACCCTTGAAAGAACTGAACAAGTTACCTTCTGTTTTTTCACTTAGCTCATATAATGGCATTCATGTCTTGGAGAGAGCTTTTGATACATAGGTCCTCACATGCAGCAATTCTAATTTCAGGCTAAGTGATTTCAGTCAATTTTTTCCTGAAGGTGTGGTAATAACATGGGGGTCCAGCAGGATTGTGTGTGATTGCACTCCATAGTACTCTACAGAAACACAAAATTTTTCAGAACACTGGGTGTGATCCTAGAGTCAGTATCTCTTTTAAAGTCTTTGGATTTAACATTCTGAGAAACAACCATATTTCACTGCAGGCTCAGGCCGAGTTTCATACCAGATCCAGGCACTTGGTGTTAGTCACAAGACTGTCCTGCAACCTTTCCCAGCCTGTGAAGTCAGAGGTCTTTTTTGTGCATCCAGAAAGGGATGCCTTTGTCTCCCTGCTGACTCCATGGGCAGCCTGGTGTACTTACACTCCTAACTCAAGCACCTTAGCTTGTTCTCTATAGCTAAGTGGAGTTGAATGCTGGCCCCAGCACCTATTTCCAATTTGTCTCCAATTGTAGGCATTTACCTTCTTTTGATGCTGACTCTGTTATATACTGAGCTTCTCAGGCATGTGAGCCTGAAAGAAGAATAAAGCAGGTGCCTAAGGAGCATTTAGTTCAAAGGAAGTCAGAGGGTTTGCGAAACATTGCTGGAAGTAGGACGATTTAATTCCATGAATTACTGGTAATTTGAAAAATTTTCCCCACAGAGATCAGTGGGAAGAATCTGAGATAGCTTTTAGCCACATGAAAGGACCCGCTTTTCAGATGGGTTACTTTGGGAAGGAAATTCAGAATAATCAACAATTTGTGTTTCACATACTACTAAAGTTGATGGCCTTCTTTGGCAGTTTTACTTTTGAAAGACCTCTTAATTAGCATGGTTGATAGCCTGCCTTCTTCCTGTGCACTACACTTCAGTGCCTGGAGTTGCAGGACATGCCCAATGAAGGAAATATGAATGAAATAGAGTTGTTACAGATTAATTGTTTTGTATGAAGGTAAACACCACATTCTCCTTTTAAAGCAATTGTTATTTTATCCCTTGGATGCTGTTATTTACTGTGGGTCCAATTGTTCTCATTCAAGATGAAAACTTAGCTTGCTTCAATAGAAGCAATTAAAACACTTTTAAACAGTTTCCCTGAGAAGCTCTTATGCAGCGACTGCCACAGAACCTCTTCCTCAAGTAATAGGAAATTGAAAACCACATGTACAGCACTTCATTTTGGAATAGAGTTTGGTTAGTGGAGCTGGGTTGGATTATTCTTGGTCTAAAAAGACCTCAGCAAGATCCAGAGCTGGCAGTCACTCTGGCTGTGACTTGTGCGAAGGGCGCACTGACTT
Source organism: Onychostruthus taczanowskii (assembly GCF_017590055.1). NCBI lineage: Eukaryota > Metazoa > Chordata > Aves > Passeriformes > Passeridae > Onychostruthus > Onychostruthus taczanowskii. The sequence goes on along the minus strand of NW_024502569.1, from coordinate 5,536,105 downwards.
CATACCCAAAGGTCTCTTGGGAAAAATACACTTTTCTAGTTCTCTGGAAAGAGATGACCTGCACACTGCAAGCTCTAGATGGAACTATGAAGCAGTCCATGATGCAATATTTTGGCAAATGTTTTCAAGTATACAAGAAACCCACAAGAAAAAACAGGCATCCCTTTCATTTATGGAAATATTTTTCTTTCATGGAAGTCCTGGAGAAAGCCCAAGCATGCTTTATGATAATCCACATTCACTTGCAAAATCTACATTTCCTCCACAAGACTGAGGCATGAATAATTCTAGAGAACAGCTCTTGGAAACTATCACCTATAGTAGTAACATTTTAAGACTTGTGAGGACACATTCAATTAAGGCTTCATGTCATTTCCATACCAAATAAATCCCTGCAAAACTGAATATATAATAGTGGGGAAAATGTTCCCAGCCTACACTAACTTATAGAATGGCTCCTTTGCACTGCTTTTAGAGATGTAAAGGGACTTTAAAAATTTTTAAATGATCTGTTAATGGAGGACATAGAAGACATTAGCACAAATGAAAATCAGCCTCATGAATATTAGGGAGTTAAACTATTGACTGGATGACTTGGCTTCAGAAATTCAAAGAAAGGTTATGAATCCAAATTCTGACTTTGAAACTTATTAACCCTTTTCAGCTTTGCTTTTTATTTCATCCTTTCTCCTCAGCCATGGCTTGAGATTTTCAGTTCTGTGACTCAGCTTCAGATGAAGGAAGGGAGAATGAATGGTTTTATTGCAGGCAATGCCATAGCCTAGTTGTTGGATACCTGCCAAGACCTGTGATGTTGGTTCAGGCTGTAGATTTCAATTCACTCATTGCCTGAAAGAATGCTTGAACTTCTTGACCAAGAGGTTGGTACCCCATTTTTTTTGATATCAAATTTGGTGCTATCTTAATGAATCAAAATGGTCTAATAAATCAGTTTCCTCTGGAGGCTTATGTGGGATTTCTTTGCTCACACCTGAAATATCAGGAATTTAGATATATTGTTCCTACCTATCTGGTCAGGAGAAGGACTTTTAAATTTGCTTGAGAATTCAGGTTCTCTGAGAGGTGCAATGATATTCAATCTCAGGCTAGACAAAGCTCATATGACTGAAGAAGTACTCAAGGCAGGACTGAGGTGAGAAGTCAAGGTGCACCAGGAGTAGGGATTTGAGGCAGGAGTGAAACATAGACAGGGAGTTAAGAGAGGCCTCAGCAGTTAATAAAAACTAATTTGGGAAGAGCCAGAGCACTTATACTGAGTTTAAGTATTGTCATGAAGGTTGGACTTTCTACAGTAATCCTGCAAATCTCTCCTCCAGATTTGTGTGGCATGTACAAATTGGATCTTTTCTGGAAACAGGATTCTCCCTCATCCCTAAATCTTAGTTAAGATTCTGGACACAAGACTCTGGATGCAACAGATACCTCTGCTAAATCCTTCAGGCCATCTAGGAATTTATTATTCAGTTACAAAAGAATTAATAGGATCCCTGAGGCTTAGGACTTGATATCTGGGTTCAGTGAAGCTGCCAATTTCTAAGCATCAGAGGAAACTTCCGGTTGGAAATTTTTGAGTTCTGATGGAGAAAAGAAATGTATTGAAGACTCAAGCGATGGCAGTCTGAAAAGCTTCTGGAGAAAGAAAGAATTTTGCCATTCAGCAAGCACAGAAACCAATTTTTTTGGTTCTCAGACAAGTTTGAAAATTCACAGAGCTATGAGGGCACAGTTAGGGAATATATGCAGGGCTCATGGATAGAGCAAAACAAATAGATGTAATGGCATAAAGAAAATTATGACTTATGTCATACAGCCTTTGAATACACAAGTTGATGAACAACTTATGAACAACTTTGGCAGCAATCCTGCCAAAATACAGGTGGAGGGAGGAATAGGTGCCAGTGTCAGAGTCTGCTAACTATGTTACTCATTTGTCCATGAGAAAGAGAAAGGCATGCATGATCCAAGCACAAGGAAGTAGTTTCTACTTGCAGTCAGGTGTAATGTCCTATTCATCCTGGGATGAATAGCAACATATTCCTGGTCTTTGTAGCCTTAAATGTGCACAGTAGTTGGGTTGTAATGTTACATTTCTAAGTCAGTGGTCAACTATATTGAAAGACCAGTAGTGCTGGCATGTTGGAAAGAGATATTAGTGTTAATACCAAAAAACATGGAATAATTTGTTGTCTGACTATCATGCCAGCGGTACCTCATTGAAGCTGAGATTCCTCTGCAGCTTGTGATGCCGACCATGGTGAAGAAGCTGTGCCTCTGCAACCCATGGAGTCCACAGGGAAGCAGAGATCCACCTGCAGTCCATGCAGATGCCCATGCTGTAGCAGGTGGACACCTGGAGGAGGCTGTGTTCCTGTAGGAGACGCATGGAGAGAGGACTCCTTTCTTGCAGACTGGAGCAGCCTGTCCTTGAAGAACTGCACCCTGTGGGAGAGTGACCCACGCTGCAGCACTTTGCAGGTAACTGTTGCTCATGAGATGGAGCCACACTAGAGAAGTTTGTGGAGAACTGTCTCCTGTGGGAGGGACCCCATGGTGAAGCAGAGGAACAACTCCTCTCCCTGAGCAGTGGGAGCAGCCATGGGTGATAAAATGACCATAACCCCCATTCCCTTCCTCCTTGTGCTGCTGAGATAGAAGGAAGAGCTTGGAAGGAGGGAGGGTTAGGGGGACGGTGTTTTTCAGTTTTATTTTACTTCTCATTATTCTGCTCTGATTTTGTTAGTAATAAATTTACTTCATATCTCTAAGTTGAGCCTGTTTAGCCTCTGATGGTATTTGATGAGCAATCTCTCCAGCTCCTTATCTCAACCCATGAACACTTTGTTAAGTTTTCTCTTCCCTGTCCAGCTACAGAGGGGAGTGACTGAGTAGCTTTGGTGAGTGCCTGGCTACAGAGCTGCTGCTGCTTTCACTTTTCTACATTGTCTAAAAAATAATTTTAAGCATAATTTCACTTAATCATAATATGGCAATTTGACTTCTCAATCTAGTAGTATCCCATCTAGAGCTTGCCCATGCAGAATGTGAACTATGAACACTGACTTCAAATAATTTCTAGAATCAAGAGGTGGAACAGAACTAAAACCTTGTCATTGGCTGTATAACTTCCACAGAAGAAGAAGTGATTCCTAAGGAGACAAAACAGCTGCTGGAGAGACTGCTTAGGAGCTGGGGCAGCAACTACAACTTGGGAAGTAGCACTTATCCCTTCTGTACCTCTGGTGTTGCTAATGAGTCTGAAGGGATTGACCCACCTGTTCATTCCTCTACAAATACACATAAATACTGGCATCAGTTAAGGAACACACGTATCTTCCACTCTGGGGTGAAGTCCTTTGTGGACTACAGCTCACTTAATGGCAAACAATATTGATACATTCTGTAAGGAGATGCCAGAGAAGCCTCTTCTTACAAAATGGCTTGGAAGAGTGCTCTCTAATAAAGAATGTTGATCTGAATCTCCATGAGGAAGATCTGGGAAATTCGTCTGGGCTTTCATCTAAATCCTTAGGGAGGCCAGTAGGCAAAAGAGACAGTCTTCTCAGAAACATGAAAATAAGTCTTCTAAACTTCAGTTATTATCTTGGGTTGAATGAGTGAGGATTTGTTCTGTTTTGGTGGTGTTTTTAGTGGTTTTTTGTTGTTTTGGTATGTTTATGTTTTTTTCTTCAATAATAAAAACTTATTTGTTATAGCTTATTTTGAATGAATCTAAGGGTGTTTTTCCTCCCTTTAGCGGCCAAATTAACAATCTCTCCCAATTTACATGTGACACTCCTACAATCATGATTTCTTCATAACAGACATTTGAAGTAGTTTAAAAAACAGAGAACAAAAGATTAAGAAGAAAGTCATGCTTACTGTAGTTGATTAAACCAAGATAGTTAATTCCCAGCTAAAGCCTAACACAGATCTACAAGTCCGTGATGACCCAGGAAGCTTGTAAGACTTCGTCTGACAGACTGGAAGTGGTCAGTGCTGAAGGATGCTCAGAGTGAAGGTCCCTCAGGGAGTCACAGCTGCAAAAATCCTCCAGGAAAAAGAAAGAAGTGAATTACTTATAAAAAAGAAATCAGGAACAAAACCATCACCACCAAGAATGTATTTTGTGATAAGAAACCTCCTATCATCCAGACCCTATCCATCATCCTACAACATATAGGGCTAACAAAAAACAATGCAGATGCGTTTTTCGCTTCACTTCTCAGTTTCAGAGAGCCAATGCAAAATATTAAATCATGATGGTTTGTTTGATTCCAGGAAAGCCTTTGTACTGAATTAAAAATGCAGTAAAATCTAATTGGAGTTGATATATCTCCTGCTAGATTAATTTTGAATCAAATACAATAATATATTGACATTGTGTTAATGATCAAGATGTTCTCTAAACTGAAAATGTTTCTGAGGGAATAATTACAGCTTGGAGGAAAGAACAAAAGATTGAAGGTGTTCAGGATTAAAACTATATAAAAATTAGATTTTCTTTTTCTTTTGCTTTATAGAAGCTACAGAAGAACAAGCAAAAGGACTTTGACGTCTAAGTACTTGAGGAACCATTGAAAATACTTGGAAGGATCCCATGATCATTAGATATGGCTGGAAGAAAATTTAGTTCGAGGAAGTTGAATAATTTGGAATGCCTTATGTTAGAGAAAGGTATAAATTTCTTAATATTTTCACAAATGGGAAAAAGGTCCAGGGCAGCACAAGCACAAACACACAACCAGCGTGATCAGCACAGGCTCTCACTGTGTTCCTAGTCTTGTTCTGTCTTCACTTCTTTCAGTGGTGTTTTGTCAGGAGGAATGTTTGAATTTGGAGACAAATTTTCTGGCGGCTCTGAGAGAGTGTAATCAAATCAGTGTTTATGGTTTTGGGCTTTTTCATTGTTTCAGCGAGCAAACTGTTCTTTATGAACCCATTTTTCTTGGCATGGACCAGAACTGTTAGCAGTTGATGTCTGGGAGGCTTCATGGGAGCTCTGCTACCTGTGGGACTTCTGCCAGGTATACCCAAAGGGATTGTGATAGTCTTCTGTCCAAACACACTGGCTGCCTCCTTCCTCTCATGTGTCCACTTGCATTCACAAATTTGAATTTTTCAAGCTCAGACCAGGGAAGCTCTAGACACAAAGCAACAGAATGACTTATTTTAGGCAGTGTCACTGTGTGCCTGTACTTTCAAATATTTCGATTTCCTGTGTGAAAATGTAAGATTTTATGACATGTGAGTATAAATATCTTCCTACACACGGACAAAGCCAGACCTCATGTCAGAAAATCAGCTCTTTTATTGTTGTTTGTCTTGGGATGGAGGAAGGCACAGAGATGTGTCAGCTGCTTGCCATAGAGCTGGAGGGAGGAGACCTGTGTGGGTCAGGGTAAAAGAGAAGTAACCCCTAGCAAAGTCTGAAGGAAGATGGCAAGGACTGTGAGAATGGTCCTTTATCAAAAAGGATGACAGGAATCCGAGGGCACCTGGTAGCCAGAGGCACGTGGTTTCTACTGTGTCTTTGTGGCAAAATGCAGTTAAACTGCAGTGGGACTTAGGCCTGTTTTGGGTATACAGGAAAGCCTCCAAATTGAGAACTCATGTTTGTATTTTTAAAAAGATAAAGAAAGACAAGAAAAAAGAGAAGTCTAAGTACTAGGTTCTCAGTCAGATTACTCTGCTGTTAACAAGCAGCAAACCCACAGCAATGGACACACCAGGTTTCTCTAACCCTTTGCCACTGGTATGGAAACTCTTTGCTCTTTGGAACATATTGTCTCTTGTTTTCCCAGTGGATACCTCGATGGTACACTTAACCTGATAAGATTTTCACCGCCTTCTCTGTGAGTAATTCCACAATATACTCATGGCAAGCTGGCAATATATTTATTTTCAGTGTGCGAGAGACACCTATATTTGACCACAACTCATGCTGCAGCTTAATGTTTGGCCAACAATGGTAGCAGTTTTGGCTACCATGGAACTGGGATGTGTTCCCAAGCTAAGCCAGTCAAAAAAGAAAAGGTACATATCCTGCAATTAATTTTCATAGTTCATCAGCCTCATCATTATTGAAACAATGATTAAAATAGTAATGGATCATGAATGTATTAATATCTGTTAAACAATGTTTCAGAAAGATGCTGACCTGCAACTAGGTAATCAGGTGTTATCTAAGAAGCTGTAGAAGTTAAAAAAAATAGATAAAGAACTTCAAAACTTATGGTAGCATAGAATATTCACTTGTTTTCCAATTTTTTGCTAGAATAATCTGTTTCACAGCCACGCAAACCAACTGATAATTAGCAACCTTGAACAAAATGTTCCCATTCATAAATCAAAATTATTCATCACAAATATTAATTGCAAATTTAGCCTTTTTTCCCCCTTGTTCATGAATATATTTTCCATGCATAAATATTCATTGACTAGTTTATGAAAACAGATTTTGGTCTGTGTGTTGTTTGTAGGATGTTATTATATCTGTGTAGTTTCTACTTGTGCATCACAATTAGTCAATAATTCACACAGGTATCATCTTTTCTCCCTAAAAATGAGATTGTTTGCTTTAAAAACAAAATAATATGGAAAAAAGTATAGGGATAATTGCAGTGTTGGCATCATTTACAGGAACAAATCACATGCACTAAAATTTGAGTAAAGTATGAAGATTTGTGATTATCATGACAAATACCCACAGCTGTGTGGGGATTTATAAGCATGACATATTATAAAAACACAAATAGCAGGAAACTCTGCTTATTTCTTCTATTCACAAAAGTATTCTTGAATCACAGCATTATTGTAAATGCCCTTTCTCACAATGATACAATTTCCCGTTTTAATCTCTGAGCATCAATTGTAACTGTTTGTCAGCGTCCAAAAATTGTCAGACAAGATAATATCCAAGCTTTGTGTTCACTTGAATAGATACTGCAGTCTGTCCTTTCCCTGTCCTCCTCCCAGAGCATCTCTTTTACTGAGGAAAACGAGACAAGCTGCTCTTTCAATTTTTGTTGCTGAGAGCCATTCCCCCATCAACTCTGCACCTTTTAACCCTCGTGATGTGATGTTGATGGAGCTGCCACTTAAAAACAAATTTTGTTTGGCCATCAGGGAGCTTCCTGTGGTGATGGAGATGACAGAGCCTTTTTCAGGAGGTTGCTTTTGAATCTGTTGTTGCGGGGGGAAACCCTTGTTGTCTGATATCTAACAGCATTTGGGTTCAAATGTGAAACCCCTGGGCTCATTCTGGATTCCTCATGTATAGGAGGCACAGCCACCAGAGTGCTTGGGAGGGAGCACAATCAAGGGAAGGAAAGTCTTGCTTGGCGTGAAGCCTTATTTACCCAGTCTTGTGGAACAAACAAGCAAACAAAAAACCCTGTCCAAAACAAGCCCCACTACGTAACACATTGTTTGCACTCAGAGTTCAGAATATCTCCTGGCTGGCTTTGAATCCAGTGATTTGAAGTAAGAAACTATAGGAATACCCTTGCATAATGACTCTTTCTTTAATATACTAATTATTCTTACTAGACTTGTTATGATATGGAACTTAATGCTGTTTCTTTAACAATATTCTTTTTCTAGCACAATGGTCCTCTGAACAGGTGGAGGGGATTTTATCCAGCACATCTTTGGTTGTTAGCCAGCACATTCTTGCTCTTCCAGATGCTAAAATATTTACATATTAGTAATATGAAATAACATCTTTCATTTTATATAAAATTTGCAAAATGACACACTAACAGCCTATCATATATTCATTTCCAGCAAAAAAATTAGTACAGAAAAACACACCTCCACCTTGCATACAGTGCCCCTATCTAACACCAACATTTTAATGTTAACTCTTTGTCCCTGGGAGTCGATTTTTCCCGGCACAGCACCTAAGTGCAAAATACATTAGTGCAAATGTCTGAACTCCAAACCCATCTGGCATTAGGAGCTATAAAATATTGCCATACTTGTCTACAGTAGATTTTAACAGACTTTCTGGACAATATCGTTTAAAAAACATTGTTGTGCAATGGAATTAATTAGCACAAGTAACATGTACAACATAAATTTTTATTGTTTCTTATATGCCATAAAATTTCCAAGACAGAAGCATCTGGTAAAACCATACCGTCTGACTGGGCATGGCATTAGGAAGGCCTAGATGGGAGCAGATGGAAAGTCTGAGGATGAAATAAGAACAGATGGGAAGTCTGAAGGTGAAATTTGAACTTAGGTATTTCAAAGTTCACATGGCTGAACATAAAGTCTCATTAAACGTGCTCCAATGAAGAGTTAAACCGACAGGTTCCACTGTGCCTTCCCTCCTTTTGTATTTCCATTGTCACTTAGCTGTCAAAAATGTTTGTGGCAGCAGTTAAAAAAGCACTTTCTTTAACTCTGCCTGCTCATTTCAAAACTGAGTTTTTGTCATCCACTCTGTACCTGGGATTTTGTGAAGGTGTTAGCGCTATAAACATGGCAAAGCATTTTCAGGTTTCATACAGAGCTGATGTCTCTCCCCTGTAATTTCCCTTGCCTTCATTTAGGCAATTGGGCAGGCACAGAAAGCCGTGCTGGCAGGGAGGCAGCAGCATGTAGACAATGCTGACAGGAGGACGGACCCACAGGGCTATAGAAAATAGCAGTGAGCCTCACCCATGGCTGGTGTCACCGACGAAAAGCCCAGCTTCTGCTAGCACACCTCCATGCACTGTGCAGTTGGCTCATTTTAATTGGTACAGTTTCTTGTAAATACTTTTTCTCCTACTGTTTTTCCAGCAGAACAGGTCTGTTGCAGTTTTAACAGAGAAATGTCATCCAAAATTGTGGGAACAAGTATGATTGCTACTTAGAGGTAAATCCACAGAGGAGAAAAAACTCTGGACTCATTCCTCGGTGCTTGTTGGATTTTTTTTTTTTTTTTTTTTTGCACCTTGTTGGGAATCTAGTGAAGGGTTTTTGTTTTAGAGTGAATTTACCTCAATTCAATAGGATTTTATGAAGAATGAATTTGTGCAGAGTCCTTTGCATGGATGATATTAGCAAATGTGGCGAGCTGAAAAACACAGGCCTGGTATTCCTACTAAACCATCATACTTTGTATGTAATTGTTACTTTTAAAACCTGTGAATCCCCGATTCGTGATTGTCAGCAGAGATAATTTTTTCCAGCTTCCACAGACATACCAAATTCTCAGTTTACAGCCCCACATTGCTTGTAAAACACAAATACTGTACTTGGCTCTTGTTCTAAAGCCAAGGCAGAGAGAGAAAAGAGTAATTTATTTAAACTTTTCAGGTTTAAATAAATTACTCTTTTCAGATGTTGAAAAAGGCATTACAATTTACCACTGATTCTGAAATATTGCTGTAATTTTTAAACAATTGCCATAGCAGGGTATATCTGTTCTAGGACTTGATGGGTCATTTGGAAAGTGCAAAGAATGGACACCTTTTTGCAGTTGATCAAGTCCTCAGGTCAATTCCCTCATGCATATGGCCAGCTGGGTATTTGGGAAGGGCCATTGGTGCCAAGCCAGGTGGGGCACCTAAGTCAAATTTGTGGTAGGTTTCCAAAGCCTAGGAATTATGTCTTTCTTCAGGCTAACTAAGTTCTTCGCCATCATTGTGTAATCAGTTGCTCTGCTGCCATGTCATGTCACCTGGGTCTTGAGGATCATCATATTCTAAAATTCTGGAAAGCTTTTGAGTAATGGTCTGAAAAATGACAGGCTCTCACACGTTCCTACTGTACTTGAGGAAGTGCATTTCCTGTGATTAATGGCCTCTCTTCGTGCTCTGCACAATGCTTTTTAAGATTTTTCTTTCCCTGCTGTAAGCCAAACCAAGGAATGTTTCCAGTTTCTCAGGCTCTATTTACCTTCTCTCTCTTTAATGGAGGCCCTCTCTCCTTGCTTTCTGATGATTGTGCACATACTTAAAGCCTTCTGACTATTTTCAGCTGCTACTACTGTGTTCCAAAAATCTGACACAGCGGAACGCATCACCTCGCTGCCGGCGTGCAGCAGGCACTTCCCTTGGACTTCTGCCCATTGCATTTGCAGTCCAGTGGGGGAACCAGGTAGAACTGTGACTCCAAGGGTTTTGTAGGGACTCATTGAGCTTGACACATGTGCCCTGCTTCCTGACACTATCCCTCTAGCTGCTTCAGAGTTTCAAAGGCTACAGGAACCTGGCAGAGTGAGGGCAGGGGGGAGAAGGAAGCTTGTGTGTGCTGGGCTGGACAAACAGGCAGCAGACTGGGCAGCCAATACAGCCCTTTAGCTGTACACCATGGATCACCAGAGTAATGTGCTGTAAGTCCTAGCTTAATTCTCAGCTCTTCAGTACTACCCAGTCTACCAGATTATAATCTTACTTTTTTTTTTACTCTAACTTTTCCCTGATAACAATGCAACATATTTTTAGTAGAATTCAAGTGTAAGGCACTAAGTTTATACTACCTCACATAAGGTTGCACTCATAAACATAACATTCTATTTTCATGGACACTGGCGTAGGTGGTTCATAAAATATTGTGAACAGTTTGTTTTGTAGTGAAATAGCCCGGTAAATTGTCTTCATTTTCAGATTGCACTTGCAGCTCCACTGAGTTCTTTTAGGTGATGCTTGCAAGCCATGACTGTGGAAGGTCAGCCCTCCCTTGCTTTCTTGTTAAAGTGAAAAAATTATTGCCCACCACCTGTGTATCTTTTTTACTGCTGAGGAGTAAAGAGATGCAGCATCTCACTTCAGGTAGGATCTACGGGTACATTGGCCTGCTCAGACTGAGGGGATGAGGAGGCCATGACTGTGGCATGGTACCACAGCAGAAGCAGGTGCCACAGACGGGGTGAGGGGTGGTGTGGAGAGATGCTGCTATGGACAACTGTCCTGTGAATCCATGCCTCTCTGTGACTTCTTTCCAGTGCTCCATGGGTGTAAATCACTTATTTGCATGAGGAATCCTCAATCCAGACACACAAATGTGTGCTGATGTGTAGGAGTTCTGTGGTGGGTCACAGGGTGTTTGAAAGGCAATGGAATAAAATAGATATGTAAGAATGCAATTACGCTGAAAAAAGAACCCCTACTTCTTTCCTTGGATGGTTTAGGAGCTATGGCTGTAGACACACAGCTTGGTAAAAATCCAAGTAAACCGCACTAATTTCTGTGTCTTTCCTGCTTATTTTTCTCTGTTTCAGCTTTCAATTCCTTTCTGAACTCCCTGTAGTTATTTATGGCTCTTTTCTTTGCACTCAGTAATTATTTAGGGTCATGAAAGAGCTCAGATAAAAGTTCTGCTGTCATAATTCGTGAAGGCAAAACTTCGTCCACAGCATATTCATTTATCCACTGACAATTACTGTTAGAAGCATTGTCTTTGCTGTTATCCAGGTCTTCAGTTCTGTTTTTCTCTTTTGATATAGTGACTGATTTGATAAATAATTTTCAGAAATGACTGGCATTTTGTTCACGGTGAGTTTCCTGTCATGGTGCTCTACTATTTTTTAAATTCTTTAGCCTTATGAATGTAAGTGGTGAAATAACGTGGTGCCTTTCCCACTGTGATTGCTCAGGGACTCCAAGCACAGATGAACTGTGTGCAGTAAGACTGGAAAGGTACAGGTAAGCCTTGGTGCTGGCAGTCTTGGTGCTCAACTTTCCAAAGATTTCTCAAAGCACAAAGTGGGCAAGAGACAGACACAGAGTATCCAAATGAATTTCTTGAGGTCCTTCCCATCCCCTTCCTTGTAACCATTTTTCTCTCCTGTGCTTCAGGGTTTCTGGTCACATCTCTACCTTTATCCACTTTCAACACCAGGTTCTAAGTGTGCTGTGGATGTGACATGATTTTGAACAGTGCAAAATGAATGCTGCATCTCCACAGACAATGAATGTTTCATGTAAATGTTATTTTCAACTACTATTATGTAGTAATCAAAATATAACATAGCATAGTTTTATATATATTTTTACTAACATATTAGAAGTGTTAAGAATAATTATTGAGAATAATTAATTTGAAATACTTTAGAATTCATATTGTTGTAAGTGTGTGCAACAGGTCAAGTACTTGTTAATAAAATGGCTGTTGTTAACAAAACTGCACAAACCCAGGATCTCTACTGTTTAGGAGAAAAGAGCTTTTAAAGCAGTAGCAATCAAATTTGTAATGAAGAGGAAAAGACGAGTGTCCAAGTGCTGCAGTGTTGATAGCAGGCAGCTGGTGGATTCTCTGGAAGATGACCAGTGAGCTCTGACATTTCTCTAAGTAGCATCGCAAGAATTGATCCAAGAACTATTCAGAAAACTCCTGTGGCATGATTACACTTAACTTGAACTCTTTTTTCCTGTTTTGACTATTTTAAAAATTTCAGTGTTACCATTATATTTTCTGTGAGGTAGATCTCTTACATATGCTGGCTTGGCCCATTTTGGCTATTTTTTTTCATGGTCAGCCTTGGTTTTCAGGCCCTCCTTTTTTGTTCTTTTCTGACACAATCTGAATTTGAGAATTGGCAATACATATTGTTAATGTCCATTTAATGCAGTTCTTGTCTTCACAGGTGTTTTCACAGGGGCAGTTGCTGGGAAGAGAGAAACCAAAGCCAGTAAAGTGTAATGAAAGTTTACTGAGCAGATGTGCCATCTCAAGGGAAGCAAACCTTTCCTTTTTTTTTTTTTTGCATGTAGTTTTTAATGGCAACCTCAAATACTAAATTTGTTTCTTTTAAGATTCAAATGTCCAAATACGTTTTATCAATTGCTGGTGGAAAGAAAAGCAAAAGTAGGGTATTTTAAAGAAATTTTAAAGAATTCAAGACCATTGGTGCACACTGGTTCTATGAAGCAGTGGGGTAAGCCTTTGGGGTGAAGGTACTGCTTTCTCTTCACAACAAATACAACAAATACACTGAAGCAAAATGTTTAGATATTGCCTTGCTGAGTATTTAATGCATTAGCCTGTTTGTGATCTGGGAGATTAAGGACTAGAAGGAACAGCTAGAAATCTAGTCTGATCTCCTTTTATTTGTACCAGTTAGCCATTGCTTGAATCATATCTGTTCCTTGACCAAAGACAAATGATTTTCAGTTTAAAATATAAGGATATCTGTGCTTGAAGACATGGAAATTTCAGCCAGTCCAGTGCCTACTCTCTTACCAGGGGGTCTTAGGAACAGAGGACAGAAACAGCAAAACTAAAATCTGATCCCTTCTCTGTGATAACGTTCCAAATAACAGCAATGTGAAGTGAGATCAAATGTCATAGCAACACCTTTTAGTAGCAGTTAGGAGATTTGTTCTTCTGCTCTGTCCTAAAGAGTATTTTCTTTCAGTAGATCCCAGTTTATTGAAACAATGTGTTGCTCTAAATAAATGTCCTGTCCCCATTCTGTTATATCATTGCATTAATCTGTAGCTGAGCACCAAATTTACTCTTATTGCTTCTAATTAATATAATAACATTGACCAGTATAAGACATAGTAACAATCCTTAAGTAATCCCGCTAGTAACACAGCCTTTCATCAAATTTTCCCGATCAGTGCTCAAGACCTGTTATTTGGTAATTTCTTAGTTCCATTAAATAAGTGCCCCAGAGAATGAACAATGCTATTTTTAACCAGAATATTATGTTTTATTGCTTTGAATGACTAACAGTATTCCCAGATAAATCAATTTTTAAAATAACCTTTGTCGTCTGAATTTATAGTCTGAAAGACTATGATGTGTTTAGGTTTTTGTTTGTTTTACAGCAGCTCTGAATTGACATCAGTTAATTCTGAAGCACATGCTACCTTTTCTATTACTTTGCCTGAATATGACATTAAACTAGTCAGACTGTAGCTATCCAGATCTCTGCTTGTCTGCTTTTTTTTTTTTTTCAAACTAAGTATCTTCCTAAGTATCTTTGATACACTATAATCATCAGCAGGTTCATTAAAATTAACACCACTGGAACAAAAATAATCACCGTAGAAAGTTATGTAAGCACAGTTTCTTTAAAATATTTCTCTTTCAGTTAATGTAGTTCAGAGTTTCCTTTAGATTTTTGGAAGTAGCCATTCTGAAACACCACATCTCCTGTGTTCTTTGGGGGCTATCCTTTGTTTGGGTATGTTGAACACAATGAGGTCATGATCATTGGTTCCTAGGCAACGACCAACTTCTACTCCAGTGATTAATTAATCTTTATCCATCATATGAAGTCCAAGGCAGAGTAACCTTCTGTGTCAGAAACTTATGCTCCGTAACTTTTAGAAAGCCTATCTTCCGAATGGAAGTTGCTCTCTGTAACATCCATATGTTTCTCATTCATTTTTGTATTGCAGGAATTAATATTTTTTTTTTCCAGGTAAATAAATGAATATTAATCTGTTTACTTTGAAACACTTTGTAGATTCTACATTTAGTGTGATACTGGTACATAAATTTGCAAGTATGAACTCTATAACTGGAGAGAGAAGAAGAATTTTGTGAGGTATTTTGCATTTTTATAGCACCTTCATCTTACCATCCTAAATGGACTCTAAAAAAATGAATTAATGCACTATTGCTAGAAATTTATGCCAGTCACTGCAGTTTCTTTCCTCAGTAAAGTATTGAGCCTGATAAAATGTTATTAGCTTGATTTCTTGTAAGTAGGGAAATAGAAGGGTAAAGTGGTTATGTTCAGCATTTGAAACATGGGCATCTCATCCATATTTAGGCACCTTTGTGGCCTGATTTTCAGAGTTGCTGAGTGCCAGCATGATCTCATTAGAGTAACTTATCAAGGTCATGCAGAAATCCTGTACCAGAAATAGTCTTGACTCCGTGCCCTGTATGTTAATGATTTTAAAATCTTAAAAATTAAGATATCAGCTTCTTCATGGATAAGGCAAAAAAGCCCAGAGTTTTTCATAAAAAGAAGAAATGGGCCACATCTCCTCACTTCCAGTTTCATCAGACCTAAACAATTTAATCTCCATTAGTTGTATTGAGCTCACAGCCATATTATGCTGAAGTTCCCCAAACTAGCATTAGTCAAAGCACAGAATATCTGTTTTAAACAAGCTCTTCAAGTCTTCTGCCTCTTGTCTTGATGGATTTCTTCATCTGTGGGCTGCTCACCCTTCTCCCAGAGCAGGCAGGGATAGCTGTAGCCTGGTCCCTCTGGTGAGTGGTTATGGAGGACCCACAGGCAGTTGTTTGACGTGATGGCCTGAGACAGATTTCAATGCAGCAGTGTGAAGATGGAGAATAAATGCAAATTTCTGTAGCAGAGAGTGGAGAAAAGGAATGGAAGGAGGCAAAGAAGAATGATAGCAAGTTAATTGTTCATCCCTAGATGAAAAGCCCTATGACTCAGCCCCATGGAGACTGTTATCTCATAGTTGTATGCCATAGAGGTTTTACTTTATGGGGCTGGAGAGTGATGGGAATAGAGGCATTAAGCCTTAGCCACCAGCTGGGCAGGGAATTCAGATGCTGCCAGAGCAGGATTGTTGAAATGAAAAAGTTATGTTTAGAATGAGTTCACTGGAACATGACCCTGCCTGCACAGGATTTCTTTCTTTCTTTCCTTTGCTATTAATTTCTGGTAAGTGGCAGGCAAGTTCTGGGTCAGATTCTTAATATGAAAGAAAAGAGAAGCAGAGCGAAATAAAATTTTAGAAGAGCAATTAACCAGGAAACAGGACTTAAGAAATGGCATCATTGCCTGCCATTTACCTCATCCCCTGCTTTACCCCTCACCTTCATCAGAGTGCAGGGACTGAAGAAGGAAAGACTGACGGGAGCAAGGGACAAACATTATCTTTACAAGTCTTGAGTAGTCTGGCTCAGCATATCCTGTCTGGTGCAAGGTCTTAACTGCTTACCTTTCTTTCACCATCACCTTTAATTAAGCTCCCTTAAGGGTCATTGTGAGCATGGGAGCTTGGCTTCTCTGTTCTCCACTCCTTTTTATACTGAGCTGACATGCTAACCAGATTTTCCGAAGTGCGCAACTCCCTTTTGTATCAGATTTTCCACCAGATGAAAGTGTGGGGGAGAAAAAGGGTGAATGTGATTTTAATATATTTTTTCTTTTTTTTTTTTTAAGATGAAGAATTTTATGTTATGCCCGTTCCTGCTTTGATAATAAAGGAGATGGAATTGTACCTCTGTTTTAAAGCTGCTAGGTGAGAATTTCCCCCTGTGGCTCCCACAGCTTCACTTTTAGGACAGCAGATTGATTTAGTGGGGAGCTGTTCTCCTGGTGATGCAGGGGGGTGTGCAGCACTGGTGGCATCCTCTTCTCCCCAGAGGAGCTCCCCATAGCCCCATGTCCTGTGGACCACACCCCTCTGCAGTCCCAGGCAGGACATGTTGATGCATTAGCTCCCAAGGAATTGATGTCCCGGGCTGCACTTCCAGCCCACAGTATGCTCAGAGTGAGTTTTTTGCCTTATAGAGTAGCTGATGAAGAGTTTGGCAGAGGATGCAAAGACAGCCCTGGTCAGTAAGCAATTTCATGGGAGGCCTTTACCCTGGTGTTGTGAGCACCACAGAACATGTAGAGCAAAGGGTGTTGTGCTGAAATACAGTGGACAAAACCTTTGTCACAGCTGCAAAAGTAAAGCAGACTCCGGTGAGATTTTGCCTCATTCTGGTCTTTTCACACTTGGGGATTCCTGTGAAGTGGAAAAACATGTTTTCCATAGCTTACAATACAGGGAGCAGGGGCCCATTGACAAAATACAGTCTGCTCAGAACATTTCAGAGGCTCTAAAGTAGCTAAGCCACCCATACAGAGATGGTAGAAGGGACTTAGGATCCATGGGAGATCCACACCCATCTAAAGCCACAGCTGAAGGTCATGCCAGATACTCTGCAGCATCTGAAATGGCATGAGAAGCCTGTGTTGAGGCAGTTTAATGCTTCCCTGGGAGCTCACAGAAGTTGGAGATTGCAGGATCCAGCTGGGTTAGCATGACAAGCACTGTCATTCTCGTGTTTTGTTTTGCACATGTGCGTGTGCCAAAAACCAGTGGGAGAGGTGCAGAAATGACCTTTAGTGACACCCACCTGGCCCTTCCCAGCTTTGACTTGCACATTGATTTTACTCTTTCATATGTCCAAATTTGTTTTTTATGGAGAAAGTAAGACTTTCCAGATGAATATTACTAGAGATTACCTATGAGAAGTCATAATTAGCTGCAGCAACTGCATTCCCTCTCGTGTTGGAAGGGGGGTAACCCCAAGGTGCTCTTGGCTGCCTGCTGCATGGAACCTATTTTAAGGCTCTTCTGTGATAGCAGAAGGCGTGAGCTCAGGCGAGGGGGGATGAAAGATTGCTACACTCACAGGACAATTGCCCTGCACAGGCTGAATGAGTGGAAGCATTCTGTCTACCTTATTTGCCTTTCCTGCTTCCTCTCTGCCTACACAATCTAATGGACAGGAAAAACCCCCAAAACCCCAGGCAGACAAATGAAACTGATAACGGGCTATAAATGCAGGAAATTTCCTGGATTTCCCACTGCTGAATTTTGGTGATTTATGAGACTAAAAGTCCAGGAAGAGTTTTCAAGGTTTTGTGTATTTACTAGAACAAAGATTCCAGGTTTTGGAGGTTCATTAAATGCTAAACAGTTAGCACAAGTGAAAGGAAAATATTACAAAAATAGTCAAACCAAAAACTGCTCAAAAAGGATAACACTAGCATGGAAAATGTTTGCTTGCTTTCTCTTAAACAAGTTAGAAAGATTATTTATTGACATGAAAATAGTTTATAAATGATGAGGCTGGGATAGAACTTGAGCTCAAAACTTTAATCAACATTAAGTATTACTTCCAAATTCCCTGAGGCTGCACAGGGTCCTAAGAAGAAATAGTATTAGGAACAGAAAGAAAGCAAGAACTATTTTGCAGCTCTCACTGTTTGTCTAGGTTCCACACTGATCCTCTCAAAACCTTCATACAGAAGGAAAATAAGAAGGAAAGAGGGAAAAAACCCCCATTAATTTCTTTTTACATCTTCTTAAAAAATGACAATATAGGTGTAAGTGACATGGCTCAGGCCTGCTAATTACAACTGCTTTCTGAGGCAAAACATATAGACAAGACAGATACTGAATACTCTGTTTCTATCAGCTTGAGACCTCTGCACTTTCCCAGGTCTTTCTAGCTTGGGTTCTGTACAGTAGGAAAGTTTCCTGCCAAAAACTTTATCTGAGTTGACATGTTCCCATGAAAAAACTTCAGTGTTGGTCCATAAACACTTTCTCATGAAGTAAATAAATAACATTCCATGGTAGCTCTGCTCTGTGTGGGTCCTTGCTAAATACCAGACCAGATAGGCAAATAATTTTGACAGCATTTTCGAACACAGGAGTTGTCCTAGAAAAAAGACTCCATTGTGTCCTCAAGTAGATCTACTGGAGGAGATTGTCAAACTCCTATACCATACCAGAGCAAGTAATCCTCACATAAGAAAACACATCTTTTTCTGCTGCTGGTGAGCTCATCCCATGTGACAACATGGTTTATGATAGCCCTTGATCTTTTTATCTTGACTGGTAGTTTGCAGATCCTTTAATTATGCACAAGTAGCACATTTTTTTGGTGAGATCTGTGAGCTGCAGGGCTGGCTACAGCAAGATGTTAGCCTCAGA
Source organism: Onychostruthus taczanowskii (assembly GCF_017590055.1). Lineage (NCBI taxonomy): Eukaryota > Metazoa > Chordata > Aves > Passeriformes > Passeridae > Onychostruthus > Onychostruthus taczanowskii. The sequence goes on along the minus strand of NW_024502569.1, from coordinate 5,517,431 downwards.
TTTTGTGAGCCTTTTTGAAAGCAAGTTCAAAGTTAGCTAAATAGTTCAGAAACACCCATTGTTTTATGCAGGTGAGACAACCACTAGTTGGTATCCGGAGCTCTTTGATTGTTTTTCTCAGGAAAGAAAGATTTTCCCCCTTTTCCTGAGCTGTTTTATCCAGGCAGGAGAGGACTGCTAGTCTTCCTTATTGTCAGTTTGCTTTTGCTGGCAGGGTGGGAGAAAGGATGCGTAGTGAATTAAGATAATTTCAAGGAAGATACTGTAACAAAACTTTCTTGTAGAAAGTTCTTTTGCATGTATTATGACCCCTATGTTGTACGTAGCAGAACACACAGAAAAAATGTTGCAATTCACCACTTAATAAGTTTTTGAAAACATTCATTTCTGCCATGTTAAAGCATCTTGAATTTTACATGGCAGGAATCTCCACCATGCACTGTGCTATTCAATTCATTAAGAAATGGTAGCAAAACCAGGGAGAATAGCAGAAAGATGATACAAAATAATTAGAGAGGAAAGTGTGGTAAAAACACAAATGAGCAATATGATTAAATCTGATTTAGAAAAACAGTTATCATATAAATATCACCAAAATCTAGTAGGCGAATAGAAGATAAATACTTAGAAAGAAATTATGTTCAGCAAAAGAAATTACAATCAAATACATTAGTTTTCAAAGCAGTCAGAACATTTCTAGCTCTTGCCTGCTTTTGGGTTATAATCTAGAATATTGCCTGAGTTGCTTCAATTAGAAATCTGAGATGCTATGGTGAAGCTTGCAATAAAATGCCATTTCTAACTGTGTATTCTAAACCCAAGTGCATTAATTAAAGAAAATTAAGGGTTTGTCAGGCAGAAAGCCTGTGCTGGCCTGTAGAGGCTCTGTCCCCCAGCTGTTAGTCAGGGTCCTTCACTTCAGATGTGGTAACAGAGCCAGATCCATTGCTGCACTGCGTCGGAAAACAAGGTTACTTGATGGTGATTGACACGAACCCACGTTACTCTGCTTCACAATGGGGTAACAGCACATGCACAGTGAGCTACTGTGTCTCAGTGACAGTCTGGAGCAGCCAGCTGGACTGTGCCTCTTGTATCGTGCCGCAGCCTGGGAGGCTAAGTCACAGCGTGATTTAGCTCTGTAAACTCTGCTCTGCAGTATCGTTCTAGGCACATAATCTGCAAAGACATGTCTCCAGATCAGAGAGTCATGAGAAAAGAGCCACATAATAAAAGGCTTGGTTTATTTATAGATAGAGCAAATATCAACAGTATGAAAATTATGGCTAGGGAAAGAAACACATGTGAATATTTAAAGGACACAAATATTAATGAACAAGTGAACTGTTTTTCACGGTGTAGATAGGCACTGGTAGGAATGGGCAGGGCTGCATCCTGGAAAAGAGTTTTTATTTCTTGATTATTGCATAAATTGCAAGCAAACAACTCTCAGTCAATGACAGAGACCCAGCTGTGCTCGATGTGATCCCACATGTGGCCTGTGGCAAGTAACTCAGGTTTTTGCATCTCTGACTCAGAACTTATTTATTTCATGGGAGGCTGTTATGAAACTCAATTAACACTTGCAAAGCTTTTGGATGGCTGTTACAGCGTAAGTGCGAGCTGTTATATAATGGGATGAAATTAAGGACAGTGAAGTCTGATTATCAAGGAAAAGAAATCCCAACAATGTAATCTGTTAGATTGGGGAATAATGCCATAGGGGAAGAAGTGGATGACTCATTGCTTGAGTCAATTAATTCTGGGCTGGATGTGGCACCAGCAAATATAATGTAGGGCACAACCCTCCAGTAGGAGAGATATGGTACACATGACCTTATTTCTGTGATCTTGTGCTTGGCTGTGCAACCAACTAAGATTATATGAGCTCATATAAACTTTACATAATTTCTCATGTGTTTCTCATGTGTTTAAGGACTCTCAAAACATTGTTGTGGTCTGCACTCAATTGATGAATACTTAATATACTGAAGTACTGGAGATCATTAGCATTCCTGAGGTTGTCTGGCATGCTTTGTTTATGCAGTGTGGAAATGGGAAATATTTCTTTCAGCCTTTATGAGATATTGGCAGTGTCACCTCTTATAACCATCAGCCTACCAATTATTTGACAAAATATGCTGATTATTGAAATTGCACTGTTAATAAGCATCAGTGCCAGAATATTATTAGGACTTAGAGCCTGTGCCACATGGAGGACACAGACCATGTAGTGGATGTTGTGCAATGGGTTGATTCTCTTCCCTAAATCACAGAATTTGTGGACTTACCTCTCCTTGCTATCTTCCATATCCTTTATAGATACAAAAGGTTATAAATACAAAATAAATATAAATTATTTATTATTTATAAAAAATTATTATAAATACAGTATAAATACTGGTTATAAACACAAATTTTCCCCCTGAAACACCTTATATCTACTTATGCCCTTGCTAGAAACTGGGGATGGATTGCTAGGTTTTAAGAGGATTTTAGGAGGTTTTAGGATTTTAAGGAGGGAGGGGGAAAATTGAACTCTTTTTTTAAGAGGCAACTCACAAGCCTATGCTCCAGTCACATCCAACCTCCCTTGACTAAGTTGCTTTGTTAGTAGCCTGCTTCTCTTCCTTGTTTAAACCATGAAAGGTAACAGGCACTCCTCGAGCATGATGTAGATTTTCAGCATCTCTGTGAAAGGATCTTATCTTCACTGAACAAAAAACGCATCTGAAACATATCACTTGCTGATATACCTAAGTGTGCCTTGAGCTGGACTGTGTCCATTTACAGATATTTGGGAAAACAAGCTCTGAAGACATAGCCTGGCAGACGTGCTTGAAGAAGTAATTCAGTCACTAAGTTTGAGTGATCCTGACGTGCATTTGCCGTCATCTGTTCAGCTCTAGAACACGGTAGCAATACACAATGCAAGAAAATGAATCTGATGGTGTCGTGCTTGACCAGGTATATAATTATAATATAAACCTTCTGGGCTGCTGTATTGATGTCCAATGGTACATTTATTACCTTGCTCCCTAATAATTTACATTGCTTTACAAATGTTTCATGCGGTACGTACCATCACAACATAACAGGGTCTGTTCCAGTTGCAGACACCAACTCACTTGCCCTGGGTTTGTTGTCACAGCTGCCTTTGCAATGTTGCCTATCTCCTTATTTCCTGCCTGAGGGGTTGCACCATAGGGAGGGATGATCCTCACCAGTGATTGAAAAGTACTTTCTGCTCCGCCTGTAACATCAGAGCCAGTCCAAGGCCACTGACCAGCCAGACCCCTGATGTGGCCAGCCCAAGGACAGCCTGTAGCAACCAGCCAGACACGGCAGTGCTGCTGCTGCTGAATGTTTGCTGTGGTGATCTCATGGTGATGTGATGACATTAAGTTGAACAAACAAAGCAGTGGCTAATTGACTCATCAGTAAACATTCAGCTAAACAGAATTAAATGGAGAGAAAACTCAGTGAAATGATTTAATAGGAGCTCCTGTTGACAAGGTTTTATTAATTATATCTTCACACAGCCAAGGAGGTACAAAATGAGAGACTGGAAAATATTCAAAAGGTTGTTGGAAAGAACCATCGAAGTTTCAGGAGAGGTTGGTGTTTTCTGCTTGGATTTTTTTCTCCAAAAGGTAACACTAGTTTCTTTGAATGAGAATTTTTTCATGTTTTTTCATTTATAAGCTGAAAAAAAAAATAATTCTGTAACAAGCAGGTTGCCAGAAACACATATCTTACACACTTCCCCCATTAACATAAACCACCATTTCTAAACTATCCAAAATAAAAGCCAATCTTCATGTAAGTTAACCAAATTTTAATAGGTAATTTTCAACTTCTAGTCAGTATTTCAGAGAAAAGAAGGCTTCAAACCCCATAATTTTATTCAAGGCAAGACCTCTTTTCAACATTATCTCTGCACAGAGGCGGAAATTTCATTTAAAAGTTGACCTCTTCTTGAGGCTGTTTGAATATAACACTTCTCACACAAAATTTCTGAAAGTATTTTGATGTGACCCTATAGATGTAATTATTACAGAACATGTCTTAATGAGCAATTTTCATCCTGTTGTAAGCCTTAGAAACTTTATTGCTGTGATGTGTCTTTTAACCACAACTTTGTTAAAATAAATGTTAAAGTTCAGAATGAAAATTTCCAATAGTAAGGGACCTGTATCAGTTTAAAAGTGGCAAGTCTCCATTTTGACAGCCTCAGCTGCTACTTCCATTTTCATGTTCCCAACAACACCCTACCAGTTTTATGAGCAGCTGTGTTAGCACTACACATTTTTCAATGGCATTTGTTGTGAGAGATCTCAGCTTCCCTCAGCAGTGCGGGCCTGCAGCGATCACACACCTCTCAAAGCAGCTACAGAGGCGTTCCCTCAAAAATCGCTACTGCAAGATTGAGCACAACCCACTCATGCTCCTGGTTATTTCTGCCAGGTTAATTCTTGTCCACTAGCTGGAAGACAGCTGTAGCCCCATCCAAAATTCACCTTCTTCCTCCCGGAGAGCAGTGTACAATTATTCCATTTGCAGAATAATTTCCTCTTGACATCTGCCTATATGCAGAGGACCAAGGATTTCTACTGGCCTCTGTTTGTGGGAGAATGAACCCAGGAACACTTTTACCTTCTCTTAGCACAGCTATAACAATCCTCTGTGTGTAGCATGATCACCTGTGGCAGAGTTCTTTGATTTTACTTCCCTTCTCCCTTCACATCCAGGTGCGTGTTCTACCTTACTAGCTATTTTTTCACATTTCCAAGTTCATCTCCCTCTCATTTCCAAATACAGTGGTTTTAATGCATGAATCAGCTAGTCTCCTCTCCTTACATTTGTACCATCCTTCCTTCTGCCTCCTCCTGATCTCCCACAACTCCCAGCCAAACTACCATGGAGCTGACAAAATCCTTTCCATTGCTCTAACCTCAACTCCCTCTCCCCTGTACCTCTCTATTTGCCAGGGCTTCTTCAGCATCTGTGTTAACAAGTTTCTTACTGGGGGATTCTTTCACTCTGCCATTACCTGAGAGCATCTTCTCTTCATTCCTTACAAAGAATGCCCCATGACAATTTTTTGCATTGTCAGCCAGGCCATTTTTGCAAATAAAAATCTGTTCTGGCACAATTGTGTTTCTTTTCTCATGGTGGGGGGAATGTTTTTATGTTTACAGCCCTTTCTGGCAAGGAACTGTAGTCAGAATATCGATTAAATGTATCAAGATGTTTATGGCATTATTATGCAGGAGAAGAAGATAGAATATGTGGAGGATAAATTTCCAGTTGTGGTGGCACACAATACATGGGCTAGTTCCTTAATCTTTGCAAGAAAATAATTCCCCCTTCTTAGAGGCCCATGCAATTAACATCACCTGTCTAAACCTTCACAATAATCACTTGCATTATTTTAATCAGAGGAATAACCTTATGCCTTTAAATCTTGATTAAAAATAATTACCAACTATAAAATGTTCCTAATGTTCCTAATGTTTTTGTTTAGAGCACTTTCTGATGGCTCTGTAGCAAGCCAAATGAGATCCTTTAGGTGTGCTAAAAACAAAGGAGTCCAAATGACTCAGAAATCTGCAGTCTATGAGCAGTCTGTGACTTCTAAGTCACTGTTTAAGCTCAGGGGTTACTGAAGATCTTCAGTGGAAAAGACAGTGCTGCTGCTCCGTCTGCTGTTGAATGCCCATAATACTGACAAATTTTGATTACTATTACTTACACCACTAATGAGCACTGGCTTCTGCTTTTCCCTTTCTTGCTATTGATACTACATTCTCCTAAATAGCACATTTATTTTATCGGTCTGATGGTTTCTATGCGTGATCCAGGATTTATGGAAGTCAGCAGAAAATACTTTTCAGTCTTCTTTCTCAGGAAGGAACTATCTCAGTTTAGATGCGTTTGGTAAGTTTGCTTGGTATAGAACAAATGATGCTCTAATTGATACCGTCAGTAGTGTGATAGTGAATAGATTTAAAAGGTTAAAATGCCTTTGACTAAGGTGTGTGAAATGTCAGGATGTCCTAGGAAACAGAGTAGCCTCAGACCTTGGTGCTTAGGTTACTGCCATTCTGTGCATGAATAGGAAATATTTAATTCCTTATGTTCCTTCAAGAACGTTACCATTTTATGAAGACACATGCATGTAAATACTAGGGCCTTTCCATGAATAGGTGAGGAAACCGGATGAACAGACTATAATTTTAAGCTCTTCTACTGAAGAAAATAAATTAGGAGTTAGGTGATTCATAGATTTCTAAGCTGGATTGGAAAAATGTATTAGTTTTACAAGTTATTTCAGCTGACAGCTGCTGAAAAAATAGTTTTGCTTGTCTAACGCTAGAAAGTTCAGTTGCTTCAGCTGATTGCTGGGTTGGTGAAGGACAACAGGCAGGTTAATCAGAACACACAGGCACAGTAGGGATAAACATTGTGCTAAATTTAGCAAGGCATTCTCCTAGATTGCACGGGCAGCAGTAGGTGTAACTGCTCTCTATATTAGGATCCACCATTACAATGAATTTACAGGACTCCCAAGGACAGTTTATTCAATTGATGCTGCCATGGCCAAATGCTAGTTTTTCTATTGCCAGGTAACCCTGATTTTCTGTTTTTTCTTGGTCAATAACCACAAAATGATAGTAAAAAAAATAAACATAAGCTACAAACACATACATATATACATACATGTATTTGTCAAACATGGATTGGGGAGGAGAAGAAAAGCTGTCTGAAGACTATTGAAAAAATGGTGATTCTGTCAAGAATTTGTTTTGCATTTGCTTAGTTTTACACAGGGTTGGATCAAATAATGAAAGAATATAAGTTCTTTATTCAGAAGTGCAGGACTAAAGACTAGGTAGGTCTGTATCCTTAAATACAAATGCACATATAAAATAACAGTGGAAAATTGCTTCTGACCTTTAAATTGACACACGGGGAATTAACATTGGTGGGAGTTAATGGTCTTTAAAGTTATTAACAGATCCCTAACTGTCTTATTAACTGATTGAAGAGCTTACTGCCAAACTGACTAGTTGTGCAATTAGGTGTACAGAGAAAAAGAAATCCATCAGCCATTAATCCTTCTAGTAAGAAAAAGAGGGCAATACTTTCTTTTCTAAACTGGAAAAATGTTTAAGGTGACACAGAAGGAAAACATTCTATAACAAAGACTAGGTTTATGTCCCCCTGGAAGTGTTTGCGTGAGATCACACTTCTTCTAGGTGTGTCTCAGGCTGAGGAAGAAAGGGCTTAAGATGCTGCATCCACACCAAAGTTTCTTCAAATGCATATGTCCCTATCTAAGTGGGGGTATTACCCCCTTAACAGCTTTTTAATAAATTGATTATGCTGTCAATTCTTTCATTTCTGATTAACAGTTGTGACTTTGTATGTTCCACAGATCTATTAAACTTTATGCTGGCATTACCATTTCCATCTTTCTTTTCAGCCTTGATTTACAGTCCACTTAGCTCTATTTACTGACTTGGGATTACATGGTCAAAGCAGACCAAATTCAACTTTTTAATCAGAATTAACAGTGTGGTGTCATGTACTGTGCTTCTTTGCTATGGGTTAATATGAAAAATCTTGGCCATTGCAAATTTTTTTCAAATTATAAAATGTTAGCTCATGACATTAAAAGTCATTCTGGCTGGCACTTGAAGCACTGAATGTCAATTATCTTGAATAAATTAAATAACAATTTCTGACAAGAAAAAAATACTTTGGAAAATTCTGAATTTGAATGACCTTGGATAATTTGAAAAACAGCTGAAATTAATAGTCATTAATCCTTCATTTTCAGCATTTGTCAAAGATGAGTAATCTAGTCACTAAATTGTTTTCTTAGAAAACACTTTTGCAACTGTCTTATCAAGGCCTATATTCAAAGAAACAAAAGCAATGCAAGTCTTGAAAACCTGTATTTCAAGGCTGATTTGTGTTTCGTCTGCTAAACAACTGCCACTGAAAACTTAAGAAGAGAGGAGCAGTCATTGCATAGTAATGCATATGTCTTGGAGTGTAAGCCAAGTTTCAATCTTCCATCTGCCATTCATTGATCCTTCACTCTAATCTCTGGGAAGCTGAAACAGAGCTTCTGCCCCTGCCCCTTCCTATGACACAAATTATGTTCCTTTCACAGCAACTTTGTCTGTGTTTTCCAGCCTGTAATTGAAGGCTCAGGTCATATATTAGGATGAGATTCTTTAATGTGAATGAGGGTGGTGTGGCACTTGAACAGGTTGCCCAGGGAGACTGTGGAGTCCCTGCCCTGGAAGCATTCAAGGCCAGGTTGGATGGGGCTTTGAGCGACCTGGTCTAGTAGAAGGTGTCCCTGCCCATGGCAGAGGGTTTTGAGCTAAATGATGATGAGGGCTCCATCCAAGCCTAACCACTGTATGATTCCATCTGAAGGTCCTTCCATCTGAAGGTCCTTCCATCTGAAGGTCCTTCCATCTGAAGGTCCTTTCATGGCTGCACTGTGCAAGGGTAGATTCTGCCCATAAAGAAGGTAAAGCTTCCTAAAAATTTTTACATGCAGAATTGTTGTCCTCTGTAGGTGACTCAGCACAAGGAATTGCATCAATTTAAAACCGATTTGTAGGAAGAAATGCTGGTGGTTTTTACCTGTTCACACACATCTAAAACGGCTACTCCCATTTTGCTGAGTCTTAGAATAAATAGAAAGTATAATTTTCAAATTAATGCATCCTACAAAAACACTAGTCAAACTATGGAGAAGAACAGACCAGAATATGGGCCTTTGTCTAGTTTTTTGACTGTCACTAACCGTAGCATTTGATTCATAATTTTGCTTCTGTCAGCTTCTATTTCTTGGGTTTGAAGAGAGAAATGCATGTGTGTGACAGATATTTATCATGTATTTTTAAATTTACAGCAGGTTTATTTGAATATGGCACTGTAAGTTTGCAGTTTCTCTTTGTAGAATCAAGAGAAAATACGGTGCCGTACTCTGACAGAACAATTTGTTACCTGTGGAAATTTGCAGTGTGAATTAGTTAGTATATTGCAAATCTTAAAGATGCCTTTTTAATAGGGGTATAAAGCCTGTGATAGTACAAACATTATGAGGAGATGGTACTGACTTAAATCTTTCTAGCTAAAGATAGGAAAGTTTTAGCTTTCTTTTGAGATGAAATATTAAATGTAAAGCTCACTTGAGACTGCAGACTTTAAAATACTTAGAATCAGTCAGCTGAGGAATTAACTTATTCTCAATAGGAGTTAACATAAGCTATTTCAAAGCTCAGTGTTTACGTAGGTCACAAAAGTTGAAAACATCTGGAGACATACTTCATGCACTATTGCTATCTATGTAAGTAATGGAATTTTGTAAGTGCAATGTACAGTAAATAGCCCACTGAAGGAAAAATACAAGAAACATGATTAGCAGTAACTTGTTAACTAGAGTAGGTTAACTCTTATTGTGATAAAGCTGACAGGCTTATTAATTAATGACCAAGATTTAAACCAGGTGCGTGAGATTTCTTTTAGCTGCGGTTTATACTGGGGTGTAACAAATGCTGATTAAAAAATACTACTTTAGGAGTTAACTGGGTGCCAGATATGCATTTAGGGCCCTATTCTTCAAGTTGCTCAGTGTTCCCTGTGAGGCAGCAATCATCTAGGAGGAATATTGGACCCCTTCTTGAAGGTCTGACTGAGTGCTGAGGGCACTCAGCCTTTGATCTTTTTTCATTCACAAGAAGCCAGAGGCACAAGGTGCTATAAATGCTTACTAGACTCAATTTTGTAGTATTATTTATGCACAGAATTTGGGGTTTTATGGTTTAGTTTTCTTGTAAAACCGTTTGGGACTAATGGTACTTCCCACCTGACATATTGTCTGATCCTCTGGACTCTTGAAACCTTTGCAAGCAACTGAAAGAGCTTTCTATTTCCAAATGCCCTGAGTTTCAGAATGGCTGCTTACTCTCTCATGCCCATTCAAAGCTGGGCCACTGCTAAACCATTCTGGAAAGCCTGCAATCTCTCAGACCCAGTACTACAAAAACAAGATTATGGTCAAACAGAGATTGTTTCCTTTGCTGAGTTGGCATTTCACAGTCAGAGGAATGGGGAGATATTGTTACAGTCCTCACCCCTTTTCATCATTATTTCATCCTTCCTGGAACATAGCTCTTGTTCTGTCACCTGAATGTTTGTATCCTTTTTATAGAGCTCAAACAGAAGTTGTTTGGGACACTGGATGTTAAACTTCGAGTGATTTAAGTGAAATTTTTTCCTTTTCTGGATGTTCTGCAGGTGAAGCATCCTGACACAGAAGTGTGTATAAATAAATTAGAAATAGCAAATATCTGGTCCCTTCAAAAATGTAATAAAAAAAAATCTTATGGATCCCTGAGGAGGGAGCTGGAAATTTTTTACTTACAAGTAGTTCCAGGATATGTTTAGTCACTACAACTTGAGACTTCACTTGATTGGAAGGGAAAAGAACAGAGGCTAATATGCAGTCAAGGTCATGCTTTGGGCCAAAAAGCAGCAGAAGGTAAGTATACATACCTCACTGGAGCATCTCCTCTCTCTAATAGCTGGATGAGATTTCCAGGCAGGAAACAAGTCATTTCACTGAAGCCTGAGCCACACGCCTGGAAACTGGCTTCCTATAATGCCACCAACACTCACTTGTCTTCTCTGCCCATAGTGTGTGTCCATGCCTTGGGGCTGCTGAAAAGGCTACTGCACTGTTAAAGCTGCCACCTGACTGCACTCTGAAAAGGTAGACAATTCTGGGTTGCAGGCAAGTCAGGCGTTTTGTAAACACAGGAAAAAAAAAAAAAAGATGGTCATCCTCTTGACAAAACTGACTTCTGCCTACTTTCTAAGTTAATGAAAGAAAAAGTCTCCAAAAGGAAGTGTCTGATGTCCTGTAAAGAAAATGGCCAAAGAAAAAAAGACATTTGAAAACCTCCATGGAAAGATCTGACCTGCCTGAATATGGCATCTGAGCTTAGGATCTAATTTGTGTATTTTCTAGGTTGAGTGCATTATTAAATGCACTCGAGGTATATTTAAGGAATCTTTCTTGGTTCAAGTTAGAATGCTTAGACCCAGAAGACGGCTCATAAGTCATGCAGATGCTACTAAAAAAATAAAAACTAATTTTGATTCATTCTCTGAAATGCTCCAATGGTCTGCATGTCTCAATATCATGTTTTCATCTCTGTTCCTTATAGAGTAATATGATTACTGCTTTCAGTCAGTGAGGGTCAAAGTCTTACATATGGAACCATTTCATGAGTTTTGCTCTTTTGTTCAAGCCACCCTTAGTGTGGATGCACATGATAGTAATCTCAACAGCTACAGCTGAAGTAGCAAGTATCCCTTTCACTCAGCTGATCAGGGCATTGATTATGCAAATTAATTTTCACCGATAAGCTCTACAGCACCCACATTTTCAAACTGTCAATAGGTAAAACAAAATCATATGGTCTCCTGATTTCTTAAAATGTACTATGAAGAACAGAGATCCATTAAATACACCAAATGCCTCAAAACATCTCAGTGGAGTGTTACTTCTGAGTCTGTTTAGCACTCACATTGGTGTGTAATACTGTAGGGCTTACTGCAGATTAGAATGAGGAAATGTGTTGCCAGTTTGAAAGGAGTGTTAACAATTAAAAAAGTGCCAATCAAAGCAAAAAGATGAAACATTACACAGCTATTAAGAATATTATTCAGTCCTTTTAAATGATTGCCAATTTAGATAGTTCTCTTGTTAAATCATTCTTTTTAGCTATTGTACTGAATGCCAGTTTTCAAGAACAAGAGAGTCCGCAAGCTTAGCTCATTAATGAAGACACAACCTGGTAGGTAATTTCATAATTAAAATGGGTATTTTGAGCACTATGCTGACTTTTGCTACATATCCAACTCTCAGTTGAGTAAGAGGCTTTATTCAAAAGAATTTTAAAGCTAAATTGTAAGAGAAGAGATTGAAAGGAAGGCACAGTTGAGCATTTTGAATTTTTGAGCAGAACAGCCTTAAAATGTTCTGTTTATTAACACAGTAGAGAAAGGTTTGTGTAAGGTTAATGTTAGAATCACTTAGGATGGTAATTCCTTCTGCAAAGCATCTGCATAAATTAGAAAAAGCTGCCAGATTTCCATCTGTTAGCAATACAACTTTAGTCACAAAGACAACTGTCGTGACAACCACACTGAGTTAGTCTTTCAAATAAAACCTGTTAAAAGCTACTGCCCTCCAGCCTCCACCCACTGCAGTTAACAGCATTAAATAGCACTCTAACTGGTATTTATTTTCTTAGGCATTCCTCACTTGTGCAGCTGCTGGCACACTGGCCTTTGATTTTAAATAACCTCAACAGGATAAGAGTTTACAGTCTCTGAAGGTCATGATGTATGTGAAGTGCTTGTCTGAAAGAAACATCCAACCTGAACTTTCTCAGGCTGATGTTACTAGATTCTGTATACTTGTCTCTCACCTATTTTGCATGGTCTCACGTCTGGGAACTGTGATGGTTCAGATTATTTCTTCCAGATGATGGCAAACCCCAAAGAGGCTGTTCTGGACAACAGGTCTAGGTTTAAAGGTGGTGGGAATCACCTTTAGGACCTTCTACCCTCCCCATCCAAGGTCCTCCTGCCGTTTTTGATGAACTTGGGTGGCACAGCAAGTTCAGGCTAGTTTCAGCTCATCCATGAAATCTCTGTTGACAACAATATTAAAGCTATTAGGAAATTAATTTGTGAAAGGTCTCTCATTCAACAGTCTATTTTTTACTCAGGCATTTCAGTGTCTCAGGGTAGCGCATGAAACACTTACTGACCTTTGCAGGAACAGGCTTAAGGTTTCTAAAGCCCTCACCAAAATGTGAATATACAAATGAAAATACTTGTAAGAGTAGAATTATTGTTGTGCTGTTTTGGAACTGTTGCCCTCATGTGGACTGGCCTGCTCTCAGTGACGGACCACTGGTGGATCCAGGGGTGCTGGAAAACTTCCCTCATCCATGGAGGGGATGTCTGTCCATCTGCCAAGGCAGTACCTTGTTCCCACCGCAGTTTTCTCTATCACTGGTTATCCCTGATACATGTACTACATACTGACACTGGCTACACAGCTAGGGTAGAGGAAGGGAGTAAAAATGATTCTCAAATATTTGTAATTGGTGACTTAAATCCAGAGAAGAAATTTCTTGTTGGGGGCTGAAAGGAACTCTTCAGGAGCGGCTAATAAAAGCTTGATGCTGTCTCCTGGATGTTTAAAAGTGGCCATTAAAAAGGTCCTTCACATGAACAACACAGAAATACAAACCAAACCAATACAAACCAAAAATGTAAAACAGTGACGTTTTTAGTTATCAGTGTCAGCAGAATTTCCATGAATAATATTTCAATTAATTTTATGCATTAACTTTACATTTAGTTGTGTACATCCTTATGGAAGGAGAAAATTGTCACTTCCAAGGTTTCTTCCTTTGGGCTTCATCACACGTTTTATTTTGTAGTGGAAGTATACCTGATATTTTAGCATGATCACATAGGAGCCAAAGGGCATCTGACACCTAAATATCAGATGTCATTTATTTTTAGTTAAAATGACCTTTTCTAAAGGAAAAAAGAGCAAAGCTCCCTGCATCTTGTGGTTAGATCACCTGAAAAGATTGAGATATAGAGTTTCTGATTTCCTTCAGCACAGGATACAAAGAAAGTTCTCATGTCTGCTGGAAAGCATTGTGATGGGGCTGTGCAGTAGCTCTTTGTGAATTTAACTTATCTTGTCTGACAAGTACTTACTACCTGAGCGCCATATGGAACATTTTGTTGGGCTCAGTGTGCATCCTTTCAGTTTCCCACTTGGATAACTTCTGATTTCATGTCAGTTAAAATGAACTCACCTTCCTTATCTTGTTCTCCACTTGTTTTTTTTTTTTTTTTTTTTTTTTTTTTTTTTTTTTTATTGGCATTTGCATGGGGGAGAAACAACAGCTCAGCTCAGGACAGGGAGAGGACTCCTGGGAAGAAGTGAGATAGAAGGGGAGGTTATCTACACTGCTGCACTCTGTGGGTGCTCAAAGTTGCATGTGGGTGAGCCATGTGCTGGTGGTGGAGCAGTGCCAGGCAGAGGTATGAGAAGAAACCAGCACCAACCCTCCCTGCAAACTCAGTGCAGAAGCAAGGCAAGGTTTTATTGGCAATATATGAGGCACAACAAATCTGCTCAATGCAAAGAGATGATGCAGTTTAACAGAGAGGTTCTAGAGCGCAGTAACAGTAATATCCTGGGCTCAAAACTAACATCACTGCCCTCTGGCTGGCTCAGGTGTGCTGAAAGTCAGTCAATAATGACACAGCACCTTCAAAGCATTTACAGTGTCAGCCAATTAAAATTCCTTCCCTAGCACTTTTATTCATGTTTGTTAAGGGTTAGATTGGGCTTTTAACTTCAAGCAAGGAGCTGTGGGAGGCTGGCTGGAGTAATGCTCCTTCCAGCACATCCCTCTTACGTGGGAGGCATGATGATAATCAGCTGCATCTCTTTCCAGGACGCAGCCTGGGGAGGGGGCAGGGAAGAAGATGCTGCAGCCGTGCAGCAGCTGGGATGGCAGGCAGTCCCCATCCCGGGTCCCTTCTTGTTGGGCTGGTTGCTGGCTTCCTGCAATGCCAGTTGCATCCTTATCTGCTCGCACCTAGGGTTATCCTGGAACCAGGCAGAGTGTGAGGGTGGAAGTTTTGGCTGGAGGGACATCATGCCCAGGGAATGGGGAGCAGACTGAACCCTTTGCCTCTAGCTCCTCTCTCCATACTGAGCTAGTTGGGGTTGCCTGGCCCAGAGGAAGGTCATTCACTGGCAAAAAAGCATTTGCTGCTGGGGTGCTTCTCCTGCATGACTGGAGGCTTCAGCAAAGGCTCCTACTGCATCTTCAGCGGCAGCTCTGTGATCTCCTGCTCCAAACTCAGCCACAACAATGTCTTCTGGTACTCTGAGTCTCCTCTAAGCAATTGCAGCCGGAGGTGACAGCAAAGTTTGGGCTCTCTAATGCAAGTGCACTATCTACTGATACAGGAACAGTTAATATCACCACCCTCTAACAACATTAGCCCAATCTGTAAACAGATAAAACAGAGGCTGCTGGTGATGTAACTTTGTTGATCATAAGATTAGAGATCCTGCTGGTCTTTGAGCCCTTTAAATCACAGAGATTAAATAGAGAATTTCCAGTGATTTTATTATTAGTGTGAAATATGTTTACTTAGTCCTGATTAAACAGGATAACTTGTTAAAAAAAACAAAACAAAACCAAAAAACCCCACATGCTTTCACCAGCTCTGGAAGGGATAATCAAACTGGGAAAGTTTTCCAGCACCCTTCAGTTACACAGCAAATGTGACTATATCAGTGCAGCAGCCAGCTGAAAAGAATTATGATTCTGGAATAGAATTCATGTTCTTTTGAGAGTAAGTCCCAAATTCTCCCTGCAGTTCAACAGGAGACTGTGCAAGAGGCTCTTAGTCTTTGTACAGAGAGCCATTAACAGCAGGGATGTGATTTTACTGTGTGATGGGAGGGGGTATATTCCCTTGGATTAGGATCCAAAACACACCAGGTAGTCACTTTCTCCTTCAAGAAAACCTTTCACATTAGAATAAATGTTCAAACATGGGAGACTGAATATAATTATTTACATTAAATTCACATGCTTTTTCCTGATGTTTTTTCCCCCTTACTGGAGGTGTGTGTATGTTCCAAAGCCAAGCCCTGAAGGCCCCTTTCTGTCCAAACTCCCCAAGAGTATTTAAGCAGGGACTCTGTGGCTCATAAGTAGCTTTTTATTCCTGGTAGCCCATTTTCCAGAGAGGTCAGGTAATGACGAAATAATTTGCTACTTTGGGCTTCATCTTTTAAAGTCACAGCCCAGAGTGAAGATTATCTTATTTTCAGTGATGTACTTGGCAGAAAAGAACAAGATTTCAAAGATTTCTGTGAAGTTTTGTTTCAATTTTCAAGGTAGTTTTTTATAATACTGCCATGTTCTCAGAAAAAAACAAATAAACCAACAAAACAGTGGATCTAGTTAAAAATACACTTCTAAAGCAAATTGTCAAGCAGCCTCATTGCTGGGGCAGTCCAGAGGCAAAGAAAACACAGCTTCTGGTATCTCTCAACTGTAGATGCTTTAGTGCTTTGGAATAGTGTCAGTATTCACCTCCAAGCAAGAGGCTGGTGCCTGCATCCCCAGAGAGTGCAAGGATGGCAGCTCTACTGTGTATCCAGCATTTCGTCAAGAGCAGTGTAAAGCTTCCACAGTTTGCTTCTGATCAATTACCTAGAGTACAGGGAGTGTGAGCTAGTGTACTGTGGAGCAAAATTTGTGTTGACTGTGTTTGAAAGCTGGAATAGGTGCTCTTGTCCTGCAGGACTGGGCTGGAATATCCACCCACCACCCTTGACCACAGAAACATCAAAATTCTGGGATGCACAGAAGAATCATTATTAAATAAAGCTTTTTATTGTATCTTTGCCCTTGAAAAAGGTGCTGTCCCAGCTAGTGCTGCCTTCTCCTTATATGTAGCTCTGTATACTGACCTGTCCTGCTTTGGTATCTCCACACAAGGGCTCAAAAATAAATGTAAGGAGATCAGTGACACGTTGGCAGGTGTGACTTCATGTAGACTGCAATAGAAAACTAGTGCCATGATCCTTGTTGTATGTTACGTATCTTCACTTTCTGGCTCTGCTGGTGCAAGCAGCTCCTGACTGAAGTGGAGCAAGTAAAGATGTACCCTCCACTAACTTAGGAAGAGCTTTATACCTGTCCTGCTTGTAATTATAGTGATATCTGTTAAGTTCTCTGCTTGTTACGAGCTAGTTTTCAGAATACCTGTGTTGTAGGTTCTTTTATGCTGCAAGAATAATATAAGATCAATACTACAATCAAACTCAGAGAAGTCTGAGTCTGACCTTAGTACTGGTCCTCACTGCCATCTCTGACATGATGAATACAAAGAAAGCTGTATGTACAAATTGTACACTGAGTTAAGATAAGCAATGTGCATGCTGAATATGACTTGATTCCATTCTCTGGGGGAATCTGCTTTTCCCACCATGCCCTAGAAAACCCCAAAGTGTTGGCTGCTCTGTGTAGCTGCCAGCTCCTGGACTGGTCTCATTTCACTACAGGCACAAGGATGCTTATCTCTGCTTCAGTATTAATAATCCACACGGAGGGATGTTTTGAGGGACAAGACTGAGGCTGTCCCAATGGGCTGCAGAGACACTTTGGTGCTTTCTAGCCTGGGAATCTGCCCTTACATTTGTCAAATCTGTGAAGGGATCCTACAGATTAATAATTCCAGATGGCAATACTATGATACTGAGCAAAACTCAGCTGTTTCAATCCAAAAACCATCAGTCATCCTAAGTGCACAGACCTTCTTTTCATGTTTTGTCAGTCTTAAAAGCATTTTAAAGAATCTTGAACAATTTTTTAAAAGAAATTTTGATGCAGATTTTCTTCTCCCCCCATATTAAAGCCAAAATGTAAACACTTTTTAACCATTTCATAATTCCACAAGTTTCTTCTTTGTTTAGGAATGATATTTTTTATAGTTTTCTATTTCTATTTGGTTTTTTTCCTTAACAAAATTAGTCCTAATATTAAAAAAAATGTTGAAAGGATTTTTTTGTATGGCAACAAAAATTTAGAGGAAAAAATAGCTACAATTATTGAGCAGTTTCCTATAAAAGTTTTTCCTTAAGCTAAATTTTTTTAGCTTCGAGTGCCTCTGCAAAGTGAATTACTTCTGCACTGAATACTACTTTTCAGCAGAAAAATGTTCTTCCCATGACTTATTTCCCAGCAATATCCTGAAGGGGAAAGCAAAGAAATTTTTTCTCTGTACTGCTGGTATTGGAGTTGGCAGCCAAGCCCACATTCATAGCAGGCAAACTGTTATTTGTTCCCTTTAGAACATATCGACTGTAAATGTTTATAAAGTGAAACACAGCGAATAATTCAGATATAAGTGGAATGGAATAAGCAAAAGAAGAATTGTCTGGCAAAGTATTTGGCCAGTGTAAACTTAGAAACTATGAAAGTTTGCTTATGACCTCAGCAGAAAGGTGGAAAGGTAACACACATCTCAGCTGATGTTATGCATGACTCATTCCCTAAAACTCTTTTAATCAAGATCTTTAAGATCCATAATCGAGGACCTTAGTGCGAGCACCTTAATCAAGTGTTCATTATGCTTGAAAGGACACGGTTTTATTAGGCAGTTATCTTCTGGAAATGCCAGTCTCTCCCCACCCAAGACTGTTAGTTTAGACAAAATACTTGGATTTCTGATGAGTAAATTTGGGAATAGACAAGTACTGAAACCTCATGAGTGCCTGAAGGAGACAAAAAATTTAAGTAGAAGAGAATATTAAAAGTTAGAAAGAGCAAAGGTTTTTCTTCCAAACTGTGCTGTATATTTCCTGAAGGCTCAGCACTGTTTGTAAATCCTAAATGACCAGCTTGAGATAGTGACTGCTCCACATGAAGGAAAATTAAATTTAATATATGTTTTCAAGTGCAAGAAATAAAGAAAGGCTGGGGATTTTGTACAGGGTATTGTACAAGAAAAGTGCTAGGGTTTTGGCTTTGTTGATATTAAGTCTTGCTTATCTGATAATGAAAATGGCAGCTAGAAAAATTCTAATCTATTGTGCTCACAGTGGATTAGTTCTACAATAGCCCAGTGGTCATATCCAGGACCACTGTTAACAATCTTTACTTTATTTTAGGAAGGTTATGTGTCAGGAACCAGTAAACACTAACCACAGCAACACACACTTCTTTTTTTCTCTTTTCCCTCTCTGTTTTTTTTTTTTTTTAATACAGAAGAGGATTATAAAATATAATTTCATGCATCTTTCCCCTCAAGTCATTAAATGAACTAATGCACTGCGAGCACACACACACATATATACACACAGACACACACACAGGTTGGAGACTGGAAGCACATAATTTGATCTTCATGGGACGCAAGAGAATTATTCTGCTTTTTTGGGCAGCTGTCACTAAGTACTGTTTCTGGACTTTGGTGTTTTGACTGTTCTCAGAACAGCTTCTTCTTCTGTGATGCAAGTTTATCTGGATGTCCAGCTGGAGCCTGTATTTGTAGCTCCTCACTATGATTCAGTCCTCAGTGCCTGGGTGGTCAGGCTTCACGTCTGCCAGTTCACGAGGACTGTGAGCAGCGTTTTGGAGGCTTGCAAAGTGCAGCTCTGGGGTCCTTTGCCCAGTTCAGCTACACACTTACATAACTCCAAAACCAGAAAGCACACCAAGTGACCTGCAAAGAGCTGCTTGCATTCTCTGTGCCTTGGAAGTCCCTAGACACAAATTGGGATATTCTGTGGTAACCAGAAACGCACAGAGACTAATGTGACAACACACTACCATGGGCATTTAGCTGTATGAGCCTACCCTCTGTCATTTGAACCAAAATCTGTAAACTGAAATGGCCATCTTCCTGATTTCAATGATCTGTACTCATCTGCCTTGGCAAAACACATTTACACCTGGTTCTAACATTGTGTTGGGTATTTTGATGAGGTATTTGGCATAGAAGAAGAGGAATTAAGCACTCTGTGTAATTTTGTTAGAATTCTGCAACAATTATCCTGTGAATATGATTTTTCATCTTCAAAGAATTTTACAAACATTTCTCCACCAGCAGTGATGTAGTTCTGATCAGTCCAGCAGATGTTGTTTTGCTGGGCTGTGATACCATGTCCCTGTATCCAGTAACCTGTGCAGCCAGAAACAGCGGTGCAAGAGCATAGCCTCCTGATTTAACTTTGATGGATGTTACTAAAAGTGAAGACAATGTGCAAAGAAATTTGTCTGTGTTTTGGGGAAAGAAGTATTGTTCAAACCCCGAGTTCTAAGCTAGAAGAAGAGTTGTGGCCTGAAGGAATCAGGGAAACCATGTTATTGAGGCACTAAAGTAAACAGGCGTGTTTGTAAACAAATACACAGAAGTGTGATGATGAGTTAGAGCCTCTAATGTGATGCAATGGATAAAATATTTTTTGTTAGAAAATATTTAGCTTTATGTTGAAAATTAAGTGGCAGAATTCAGAGAGAAATTAAAGCTATTAGGTTAATTTATAATATTTTTCAAAACAATTTACAACAGAAACAATTTCTCCTCTCAGAATCTGACCCTATTTACCTATAAACTGGCATTACAAAAGTTGGTGAAATAAAACCAAGTGATTTGCTTCAATTAACAAATGACTAAGTCTTCTTAGCAAGCTTTTGCTATGATAAATCCCAACATAATGCACTAAAACACATCCCCATGGGCTTTCCACTCAGAGAAGCACTTTTGTGCCCAAATGAACACTCACACATAACCACCAAAACAAAGTCCTTGGTGAAATACATTCCCTAAGGTGTCCTGAAAGTGTTTAAATAGCATTTTAAACCACAGAAATGCTTACTTGAAGTCGTATTTCCTTTGTAATTTGTGTCAGTGCTATCACTAAAACAAGAGGGAAAACAGGAATGAATTAATGCACTATTATTTCTTCCCCATAGTCCTATTTGCCAAGACTGTGTGCAGTATATGCTGTAAATTCTGATATGTGATTATAGGCCTAGGGAAAAAAATCTCCCCAAAAACACATGACAGGAATATTTAGTAACTCCAGTTAACTTCCTTAAACAATCATACCTAATAGCTTACACATGAGGGAGAAAACTTGTGTGAGAATAGATTGCTAAATGATACTTCATGATGAAGTGTGTGCATGAGTGTTTATACATTTTTCTCTAAAATAATAATGGTGATAAGAAATCACCACAGAGTGCTGGGCTGCACTGTCTGCTCCAAGCTGAGCTCTGGCCTGGACCTGCCAATCCCAAGGAGCAGGTTGGAGGATGTGCTATGGCCCAGCACAGCTAGCTGCCCCTGGTGCCTGGGGAGGTAATTTGCTGCTTCAGCCTTTCCAGAGCTTCCTCCTCTCTTGGTGGGACTGGGACTGAGCCCTCTGGACTGGGGTGGAATCCTAGGCCATCATCCCAACCTCCATACAGGCTCGTGCTGTGGGCAGTGTCCCCTGTCATCTCCCGTGGAAAAGGCTCGTTCATCAGGTTCACGCCCTGGGGGCCTGTCCCTGGCTCTGGGATGCCCCTGCAGCCCTGTTGCCCCTTCCTGCATTCTCTCGAAGCCCAGGTGTGAGTGCAAGCAGAATCCTTTACACATCCTCCATTCTTTAAATCCTCCTTATTGATAGGGCATGGAGAGAGAGGCTTCTCTTCAGCAGGCACACAGCCCCCATGCCCTGCTCCTGCCACGCATGTGTCCCTAGCATGGTCCTCCTGCTGGCCTTCCAGCAGGACTTTGCTGCAAAGCCTGGGTAGCTGCCATGGTAGGGGACACCACTGCCACTCCCTCCTGCTCCAGCCATGCTGGAAACTTCAGAGCATGAGCCCATTCTCCCAGTCCTCTTACCATGGTCTGTGCTTTGTCCTGTTAATGTCAATGGGGCCAAACAGACCAATTCTGACCTTGGTCAAGCAGATATTGAAGAACTGAGAACAGAGCACATTGCTTTTGACCATCATTCAAATTTGACCATCACTCATTCATGTCTAAGTTAAAATCCACAAAAATCCTTATCTAGATGCAATAAAGACAATGACTAAGTGATAAAGTTCATAAAATTGAGCTACAGTTACAACCCTGGAGAATGTCCATGTGCTTTCTCACAAAAATAAGCCATTACATGCACTCTAGAACAGTTGTCCTTCTGTTACTTTTTCCCTTCAGAGAAATCTCACATCCTTAGAATAAAAGGGCGAAAAACTGAGGTTGCTTCAATAACGCTGATCGTTCTTATGATTTCAAAATAAAGTTCATGTTTTTTTTAAATTGACAGGAGTTTGAAAGGTCATACTTTCTGCAGAAGGCTATGACATATGCATAGTTTTCTTGCTCTGTGATCTGGGACAGCATCTTCAAGCCTGCTTTCCAAGAAAATTATTGTTCAGATGCCGTTCACAGCAGTGTCTCTAGCAATATTGAATCCTTTTCACTGAGAGCTAATTTAATTTTACTTCCATTGTCTCCACTGGAATTGGAAATCTATTATAAATGAGATGTGAATCTAGACATATGAAAGAGTAAAAAAGGAATGTCTGTGGAGGAGCTTGCTCTGGACCCTCTGTGATATCGGGCTTTAAAATAATATAATCAAATTTGCAAGCAAACAAAAGCTCACAGTAAAGTCCAATGCACTTTGGACCTCAGTTGATAGCCAGCCCTGAACTGAAGAAAGATAGCTAAAGGACATCTAGGTAAAAGTTAAATCCCCAAACTCTGAATATTCATTGTATTCACAGGAGGGAAGACAAGAAGGTGATTGAAGCTCATCTGGGAAAGCAGAAAAACTTTAGCTGTCATTATAGGTGCTGGAAGTTGAACATCTTACTTATGTCAAATAGAACACAGTTTACAAAATAAATATGCATGTAGAGTTTTAAAATACAAAAGAGAAAAATAACAAAAGAGGTGTAAGGATCTAAAAGAATTCCTACTTTGAGATGTACAAACTTATTCTTCTTTACTGAAGTTTTCAAATGGCTCAGTCCCAGGGTTAAACAGACATAAGGTCTTTGATTTTTTCTTTGGTAAATAGAGAGAGAAAAAAATCAGTCTGGGACCTGATCAAGGCCTCCAGTCTGGTAGGCAAGTGCCTGAACCACTAAGTTCTAGTAGCTGGTAAGTGGATTCTTCTATCTCTTATTTTGACCAGAAATATGTTCTTGGCTTTCAGACACTTTTCTTCTTTTGTCTGTATGCTCTGGTATATGGTTAGATTCAAGCAGCATAACAAATTATTAACAAATGTGAGATATTTTCAATTTTGCTGCAGAGTAAGACAAGACATTTAAACAAGTTGCCTTATTTCACCTTTAGTGTCCTTCAAAATTCAAACCAAATCTGATCTTTTCCCTAGTTCAGCTAAGAAAAGATAATGTCTTGCATCATGCAGGTCTGACTCTGCTACATTCAATCACTACTGGGACAGTATGATGAACAGTAGAAGATTTGTTATATCTGTCAAAGGCCAGAAATATTTAACAAAAAATTCCTAAACAGAATTTTTGCTGAAATCATTGTTGGAACAAAGGTAAAAAGAGAGTCTCATGGAAGATCTTGAGGTCATAGATCAAGACTGTGTGATAGATAGTGCGGTATCTAAGAGGAATATGGAAGAAAAGAGAGGCTTAAAGCAGTTATAAGATTGTTCTAGTACAACAAAAGATGGATTAAAAAAGATTAAAATAGAAGAAAGATAAGACACCTTTGGAATGGAGGAAGAAGATGAAGGAAAAGCAGTAAACAACTGTTTCTGGGTGATATGAGAGCCTGCTACTTTTCTGAGAGAGTTTAATTTTTTGCAAAGACAGCAGATATATGACAGCCTCTGAAAAACTAAGTGCAATGTTCTCACCTTGAATAGTTCAAAGTCATGTGTAGCTTGATGTACCTAGTAGTGGAACTCATGATTCCTGCAGTTCAGATCTTCCTGTGTTGGTTGGTACTGGTGCATTGAAACAATCAGCATGCAAAAATGATTAACAAAGCTGCAACAATTATGAATTCTTCTCACTTCTGGCCATCAGGCTATGGTAGTTCTCCCTCTGAAACTGGAACCTCCAGATCAGGCTTTAGAAGGTCGTGTTTTGTAGCATGTGGATTCAGAAGTGTTTGCTGGGAAGTGTGTAGGAATATTATTCCATACTAATAATGTCTGTGGTTAAGATGGAAGGTGGATAGATCACAGCAAGATACAAAGTAAGATACAAAGGTTAATTTGAGGGTGAATGTTTTAGCTTATGCATATCAAAGCATTGATGCATGAGTCCCTGGCACAGAATGAATAATTTTTTGCATCAGAGTAATACAATGTTCTTGCTTACTGCTTTTCAAATCTATGAATAATGCCAAATGAAATGATTCTTCTTTATATCAGTCATTTTCTGTGTTTGCTGCATAACAAATACTGATTCTTATGGAATATATTGATGGGTGTCCTTAATATGCCAAATATGAGGGAGAGGGAGAAGGAGAAGGAGAGGGAGAGGAAGAGGGAGATGGGGGAGAGAAAGAGGGAGAGGAAGAGGAAGGAGAGAGAGAGAGAGAGAGAGAGAAAGAAGGAAAAAAATTACCCCCTCTGCCAAGACAGTGTTATTCGACTGCTTTCTGATAAAGCTGTGCATAGAATCAGCATGAAGGTTTTTTTTCATACACGTTTTTTGGAACTGGTGTCTGAGAGGTCACTGGCCAGGTGTTTAACTATTCTTGCTTAGAATAGAAGCCCATTATTCATTTTTATGTTAACAGTAATTGGGAGATGAGGAGTGGTAAAATACATTCAGTTCTTAAATTAACACCTTATGACAACTTGAATTAAAACACAATGTGAGTGTATTACATTTCACTCTGAATCCACATGGTTGGCTACAGCAGGTATTGGACCAGCAGGAATCACTACTTGTCATATTTGTGGTAACTCTCAAATTAGCTATGACATGGAGCAGCCTTTTGATCTTGACCATGTTCTACTAATTATTTAATCTTTGACAACATAGAAACACATTTCAACACATAACCTAAGAAAGAGCACAGAATAGGTTTTCTTCCAAAGCCTACAAAAGCCAAGAAAGCAACCTCACACTTCTTTTAAATCCCTGTTTTTGCTCTTTCTTCATTAAATCTGGATATGAGCCATGACTTCAAATGAAAATGGACACAGTTTTCCTCCTAGGGTAGAATTCATTGTATCCAATTTCAGATATCTATGAAAAAGGTGTTTAACCCTGATTTGTTCTTCTTTATTCTGCTTATAGTCAATGGTAAGAAGCTAAGAATTTTAGGTAATTTTAGACATTTACCTTACAATGAAGCAAACAGTGCTGTAAAGCTGCTTTTTTTGGTCCATTGGCTTGGGACACCAGCTTGGATGTAAGAACATCTGGTAAGAGAAATCTCACCTAAGGTATCTAAGAAAGACCAGATGTATCACACCTCAGAGAAGCCTAATTCTTTCCATGGACTAAGAGCATGCTTGGGGTTAAATGAGATGAATTCCAGCCTTGTTGTCTTCTATAAATTTGGCAGAATCTGTGTCTGAGTCTGGCCAGAGAACAATGGCTACATTTTACTTACAAGTGAAGTAGAAACACTCTTTGAAATTCTGGAATTTGTGAGAATCTTACCCAGAACAGTAGGCTTCTGCCTAAAGCATCTGCTGAAGAACCTCTGGGGCAAAGCCAAGCTCTTGTCTGGTTTGATTCACAGTGAAGAATCAAAGCTACTTACTGTAGGTGAGTGCCCTAACAAATGGGTTTGTGTCTGCTATTGGGCCTGTTTCAGTTCATATCATTGGATCAAGAAGAAAGGACCTGAATTAAGGCTGAGTTGTACCTTCTGCATGGGCCTCTTATGGAAAAATATTTGCTCTCTACAGTATCAGGTGACCTCTCACTTGTTGTCTCATTAAATATAGAAAATCTCTTTACAGAGTTTTTCTAAGACAGAGCGCTGCAAAGTTATTGGGTCTTGAGAATTGGCACTTTCTAAAGAAAAAGCATGAGAAGGAATACATATAAAATGTGCAAAATAAGAAAATCTTTATTGGATATCAGTAAATAAATTTCACTTTGTGGGTTGTCTAACACTGGTGCAAATTGTCTAGAGATGTTGTGAAAACTCCATCCTTGAAGATAATAAAAATTTGACAGAAAAAATCCGTGAGCAACCTCATGAAACAGTATAAAACATCAAATGACCCCCTAAAGTCTCTTAAATCCATTTTATGAAGAAGGTCTTTAATGGAGACCTTAAAAACCTAATTTTTGGTATTAGGTGGTACCATTCTTGTGAGATCTTGGTTGATGAATACATTTGTGACAGACCCATATCTACTTATTAAAACTATCTTTATATCACAGTTGGATGAGCCAGGGGAAAGGCAGATAAGGAATTAATGTACATTTCTTAAAAGTACCTACTTTTCATTCTCATATTCAGAAATAATCTCTTACAGAAAAGAACTTGCTTTTTGCCATCCTCTAATGTATTAATCCAAAAATTTTCAGTATTTACTATTTACAATTATTATCTAAACTTTGCAATTTCCCAAGAACTAAAAGAGTTGTATGATATTAACTCATGCTTTATAGAAAAAAGAGAAGGAAAATGTCGCCAAATTTGGGAAACAAAATGACTTTTATTTGCTGTGAGCGGTTCTGGTAATGCAAGCTGATTTGACCATGACATAATACAAAGATACTGTGCAAGATGAGGTTCAACCAATTTTTCTCAGAATTCTGGTTCTGAAGATCCTGCAGAGCAAAGTGCAACCCTGAGAGATGAGAAAGAGCCACTGTGTAGAAGTCAAATTAATTTTGACTCAGAAGGCTTAAGGCAGTAGAGAGCAATACATGCTAAAGGTTCCTGTAGTGTGCTTATCTTTTGTTTTTCATTTTCTGTTTCCTTTGAGACACCCACATGAAAGTTGCACAGCTGGTTCCTCTTGCTGTTATTTACTGCAGTTGCACATTGAACAATTTGCTATTTCCCATGACATCTTTTATATATCTCAAACATCAGTTTCCATGCTATCTCAGAAAAAAAAAATCTCTTTTACATGTAAAGTACTCAAGAATTTATCTTTTCAAAGAGTGCATTTAGGGGGAAGTTTATGTTTGGTTATTCTAGCAAACCATTTTCCTTTTTTCCATTTTCTAACCAGGAAATCAAAAAGAGTATCTGACAAAAGAGTCATTGAATGACTTGAAGACTGTGGTAAAATATGCTGGCATTTTGCTGTCATGTTGCCGAGAGTGACTTAAACCTTATGATCAATACAAATTGCACATTTATTTGATACTTGATTATTTGCCCCCTATTCCATTTATCCTATGGGTCCAATGGGGAGTCTATCAAGGATAGCCTTCTGAAAGGAAAAGAGAATACGAGAATATTTGAGAAGAATTCTCTTCTCAAAGAAGAAAAAAGCTTCAACTGTATTAGGAATTCCTCCAAATAGCCACATCATGTCTGCGAGAATATGCATTAAATTACTCTATAGAAAGCAAATGGAAACAGAGGCCTCTCTGCATCCTTCTGCATGTGCTCAGCATACTGACAAAGTCCTTATGTGAAAACCAGCAAGGATCTATAAAAGGATCAAGAACTTTGAATCTAAGTCACTGAGAGAAAAACTGCCTTCGTGAAGCTGTGTTAGTCCTTCTGAATCAATTGAGAGGCTATGAAAGGTGCTGAACTGACAGGCCAAATTCCTGTCTTAATACACAAAACAGGTGCAGCAAATGGCGAGTTTTGAGCTTTCCCCACTGTACCAGCGCACTTCAGCCTTGGTGGAGGGGGACCACCTTCAGGCAGAGAGGAGGGTTCATCTTCCAAGCCTGTGCATTTTTCCCCTGTGTCGACTGCCAACAAAGACACCAATTAGTGCATAGACCCGGCATTTGGAGCAAATGAAAGCAGACACAACAGAATAAAGGGAGAGATGTGTTTGCTCCTGGAATTCTGTGTTGACATTTATTTTGGATTTTAGCAAGGCCTACAATCGTTTGCATTATTTTAAGGAAAAAAAAAACCCACCCAGTCTCATTACCATTGGATATGATGATGGGAGAAATGGGCTGGAAAAATCCTGGATCTTTGCTGTGCCTTATTCTGGAATTACAAAGACTAGGGCAAATTCTTTACTGCTGTGCCATTCAGCTATTATGTTTAACAATCTAATTAGAAAGGCTATGTTGCTTTCCCCCATTATAAAAGCAAAGACAGTGCACACAAGCAAAACCAATTAGACAGCTGTAGTTTACAGAGCTGGCTTGCCTCGAGGCTCATTTCTAATGAACCCCCAGTAAATGGTTCCTATCCAGAAACAGGACAGAAGGAACACAGTGACAGTGTGCTATCTTTCCTGTAATCAGTCACTAATGTCTGCTCTGGCCCACAGAGCTGACACTTGACCATTTCTTTGTGCAGCCGTGGTGGCCACCAGCACCAGCACTGTGACACTAACCTGGCTGATAACTCGTGTCCCTTACACTGCTCAAAGTCATGCTAACAGGTGGCAATAAATCTAAAATGTTCCTCTCAGTTTTATGATTGCTGCTTTCTGCTCACCAGGGATTTGTTTTAACTGAAAGCAGACACAAAGCTGTACAATAACCTGCATACTTGCCATGCTTTTATTTTTCAGCATGTATGGCTCAAATTAAGGCAGACTGTATTGAGTAGATCGCTCACTCCAAGTTAGTCATCTGTTTAGTGTTTCCACAAAGCAGTTGTGGTTGTTCACAAGTCTATTAATTAAAAAGAAAATGATTAAGGAAACTACTCAGTGGGTTGATGAACCATTCAACCACTTCAAAACTGAGTAAAACATTAAAACAACCCCCCCTTCCCACATTCCTTTTCTTGAATAGTCTGATAACAGGTATTTGTTTGAACTGAACTTTATAGGGCTTGTGAAAACACAAGCTCTTGTCATCACTGCATTTAAATGAGTTTTATGTACAAGAAACTGAGTAGTACTGTCTGAGCTGAGATGGGATGGTGTCAGCATTCCGATTAAAAACACCCCTGTATTCACTGGGTCAGTTATACAAAATCAGTCCAGCACAAAATTTTTAACATTTTTAACAGAAATACTTGGGTCAGAGAAAGCAAGCATGGGGATTGCAGAGAAGTCTGTATAAACTAAGTTATATTAAAAATTAAAAGTACATGTACAGCTACATCTTAATATATTGTTTCAGCTGTAGAGTTGCATTGCTATTACTACTGCTATTATTTATCACCTCCAATATAATTTTCTCACTCATGTTGTTTTGAATTTCTCTGTTTGAGAGAAATAAGTGAAGAAATCCTTCCCATCTGCTGTTTTCACCCAGTGTTTGTCTCCTCTGCCCTTGTTTCAATAGTGTGCATAGAGGTGGAAGGGTATAAACAAGACAAGAAAAAAAGGAAAAATAGGAATATAAGGGAGTAAAGAATACAAATCTTAATTCCTCTGGTATTCATAAAATCTTAAATAAGACATTGAATGTTAAAACTAAGAAAAGAGGAGTTTGAAATATGTTTTAGTCACAACAATACTGTCAAAAACTTGACTTTTTTGATCCATTTTTAAAAGTCCATATTTTACAAAGAGGCAGAAAAAAATTTTCTGACTAGCTGTCATTGTCAGAATGCTTTCAAAATGAAATAATGAAAAAATTATCAAAGGCTGAGTTGGGGGAAGAATAGCAAAAATAGCAACTAAAAGGGTAAAAACCTTTGTTGTGCTCTCAATTTGTATCTTCAGTTACTTCTTTTTAAAGTAGTTACTTTCAAGGATGGTCAAATGGAGTAAATATCTAGTTATAAACTTTATTAAATTCTTGACACACTGGCAGAGGTAGCTTAAAGTAACCCTGTGCATGAAGGCAAACACAAAAGAAGGGGTTACCTAGGCTACTGTATATTTACAAGTGCTTGCCAATAATATCTCCAAATGTAGCTCAAAACCCAACCAAATAAAATAGATAATGAATGCTTGTAAGGATTAGGAAAAGTGCCAAAGGTAGCAGATCAAGGAATTATTGTTCATGGGAAAAAAAATGTAGGATCAGATTTCTAGAACTAAAGCTAGTATGAATTCTTTATACTGAGGCAATTTAATTCTCCAAAGAAAGAAAGAGATTTGGTGGGTGGGTGAGATGGAAAGTCAGCTTTTAAAGGCTTCTTATGTTTGCAATGGTCAGCTATTGTTTGGAGTAAAACTAGGTCAATTATTGTTCAAAAAGAGGTAAAAGTTATGTCTGGATTAATTCCAAAACTTTTTTCCTCCCCATTTTGTACTATGCAAATAATACAAAATATATATTTTCCCACTGAGTGGCAGTCCGCTGCTGTATGTCTTCTCAAACCATGATAGTGGCATCTCCCTGTGGCCAGCCCTTGATTAAAGGAGTTCACTGCAGCTGATTTTTAAGTTTAACCTACATACAGTGGACAGGCTATCTCTCTGGAGAAAGAAGTCTATGAATTGCTTATCTGACAATTGGTATGCTCGAGTTCGAAGACCCCCACACCAGGACGGGGATCAGAATTTGTGTTGAGACTGCAAAACTAAACCAAGGTGAGAAGAAATAGGGAAAAGGGGTATCTTTTTAATGACCTGCTTCAAAACATGATTTTTAGAGTGTCCTGTGTATTGATTTATTGTTTTCATGGGTTTTGTTATTTTGGCACCATGAACAGATTGATATATCATCTGGATTTTCTTGCTGTTAAATAAGACTTCTTTACCTATCTCTTAAGACTGTTTTGCATCTTTGTGCAGAATAACAAATTTGGAAGTGCTGGGAAAACCTCACACTAAAATCAGGAAAGCAGTCAATTCCTGCAAGCATGCAATCATGTCTAAATACCCTTCACTCATGGCTAAGGATCAATTGTGACCCCATCCTATGCTTACACAGAAAGGTTT
Source organism: Onychostruthus taczanowskii (assembly GCF_017590055.1). Taxonomy (NCBI): domain Eukaryota; kingdom Metazoa; phylum Chordata; class Aves; order Passeriformes; family Passeridae; genus Onychostruthus; species Onychostruthus taczanowskii. The sequence continues at coordinate 5,486,800 of NW_024502569.1, read as the reverse complement.
AGGACATATCCACACCCACTTCTAGGTAGACCTTCCTTGGAGAGGAGTGTAGGTGTAGAGGAATCCTTGACTAACTCAGACTGGAGAACCATTTTGTCTGTTACTCAGTCTGATACAAGCAGAAATAGGTGCTATAAAGAACAGAAGAAGCCTGCAGGAGGTGGAGGCAGAATAATCTGCCTCTGCAGAGATCTCCTGATCCTATTCCCTAATTGTGAGAGACTAGTTTAAGCCCTGAAGCACTAGGTTTAATATCTCTTCCAAAAGTTTTATTTTCTTTAATTATGATAACTCTGGATATCCATGATATTGATATAATATCCAATCTCTTGATGAATCTGGTAAAGCTTTTGGTCTCAACAACTTCCTTTGGCAATGAGTTCCACAATTTAATTACACGTAATATAAAAAGGTATTTCCTTTTATCAGTTTTGACTTGCCCACCTTTTAATTTCAATGAATGCCTTGTTGTTTTTCCTTCCAGAGCCAGAGTGGAAGCCCCTGATCTGCTTTCCCTGTGCTGTTTTATATGATAACATTAATCTGTAAAATGTTTTCATTTTGCCTCTCATTCCTTCTTGTATGAGGGGAAAATCCTCTGTCTTTCCAATTTCTCTTCACAAGACCACATTTCCACTTCTGTTATTTTTCTGTGATCTCTCACCAAGTCTATCATACTGTTTTATGGGACACAGTGTCTGGCGCTGCAAGAAGTATCTGAAGTATGCTCTGTCCTTTATATATGCAAAGGCATTATGATGCTTTCTGTAGTGTTTCCACCTTCTCCTCCATGCTTCTTCAGCACATGAATGCTGTTAGATTTTTGTGGGGTGGACCATGAACTGTCTGTCATGCTGCTTTCATTTCCCTGCTGAACCAAGCCATTATACAGACTTTGATTGTAAGATTAATTTCACTTTTATCCTCTGATGCATTTTACTTCATGTGTATCAGTGATTCTTGCAGCTAATTTAGAACTGCCTGTTCCTGACTGACTGAGGTGATTTTGCATGGGGTCCAGTCACCATAAGTAAGGTGCTGAAGTTGAGGATGTAGTTGAGCTGTAGGCCCTTAGTGAGACAGCTCTGCCTACATGCATGCAAGCCTAATTTTCCTTCTTCAGCTGATGAAGAGAGGAAAATTATGTAAATGCCTCTGAAGCAAGACCCCGTAAGCAAGACAGCCCTGCCCCATGCTTAAACATAGTTGTAAATTAGGATTCTGCCTTTCTGTATATCTTGGTTACTGTTGGCTCTCCATTTCTATTCTTCCATACGTATCAAAAGTGAGCCTTAGACTAAGATTTGGCTTCACCTTAGCTGCAGTCTCGGGCTTTTAAAGAAAAAAGCTAGAAACCTATGAGCAGGAACCTTTGAATTATAAAGAAACCCACAGCTATTTAATACAGAATTTTTATTTTTCCCTACAATATGTAGGGACTCTAGAGATAGAGATGGGTGGCATGCTACCCCAGAGACATTGGGAGGAAGTGTGGATTTTCTTCACTCTGTGCTTCTTATAGAACACTTCATGTGTGCCCTGCAAGGGTGAAAAACAAGGGATGATTATCTGCCACCAGCCAGGAGAGTTTATTTTCTGATAATATCTGCTGTTGGAAGTCAAGATCACAACCCCATTTGTCTTATTTGTTCTATAATTCCAAAGAAGTTTCCAAGCGCAAGGAACTCAGTCTAACGAAGACAAGAAGAAAGAATAAGCAAAGATTATTAAGGATTAATAATAATCATTGTTATTAAGGAAGCTGGAAGATAAGAAGAGTTAAAAGGGGGGTGTTTACAAAGTGACAGAAAGTGCACGTTTTTGGTGGATGGTCATTAATTTTTTCAGGAAAGAGCTATTGGAGTTACAATGCCCGATGGGTGGGAAGAATGATGCGCAGAACTCCATGATATCAGAAGGCTAATTAATTACTTTATTATACTATATTATCCTATAACTATATTACAGAATATTACACTAACAAGAGCTATCACTAACTAACCCACTCGTGACTGTCTCCATAGTGACAGTCCTCACAGCTCAGACCTGATAGGCTAATTAACATAAACAATCACCACCAGAATCCAATTACCAAATTCCTTCAGGTAAACAACTTTCCCAACACATTCCACATATGCAAACACCAGGAGCAGCAAATGAGATAAGAATTGTTCTGATCATTCTTTTCTCTGCTTCTCTCACAGCTTCTCTCTGTTCAGAGGGCATGTGAATACCACAAGGGACATAAGAACCATCCGCCTGAGCTGAAGTACCATTATAAGCAGACCCTGCTCATTCTTTGATCATCTACCTACCTGTTGTACTTCCTGATAGGTTTTTTTTTTTAACAATTAAAGCTTTTTATTGTATAGGAAGTTGCTAAAAAGGCACCAGCTTACTGTTACCATTGCCTTAAATATAACTAGTTATTCCATCTATACTACTGTTTTATTTTGATCCTAAGGATTTATTCTCAAACATTTTTTTCCCCAAAGCCTCACATAGGTTAAGAGAACTGTAAAGCCACAGTAAAAAAATCAATGCCTTGGAACATATAAATACCAGCTGGTGGTGTGGAAATGTCTTGGGTGGCCTAAGATGTGGCCAGCTGTGATTTTGGGGTTGTCTGCAAAAATCTGGGAAGTTATGATGAACCTGTTTTGGAACAGATCTGGTGGGACTGTCTTTTCATGTTCTTTATGCCACTGGCACATGAATATCGGCATCCGTAATTGGAACCATTGTAAAACATTTTGAGTGAAATTCTGAACCATAACCTTTGGAAGCAGATGGCTTTCATCATGTTCACCAAGTCATATTGCAGTAGTGGGTATGCCTGCTTATGCTGAATTAAAACAATATACTAAAGTAGAAAATATTGTTTACTCATTTACTGGTTTAGCAATAATCAGGAAAATGATGAAGAGGAAAGGAAATATAGCTCTGCTGAAAATATATTTGAATCTGGTAACTAAAGAACACTTTCATAGTTTTTTAAAGATATGTCACCTCCAGTTTACTTCCAATTGTATCACTTCACTTGACTTTTGAATATGTAGGTGCGGTCTTCCATTTTATACACACACATGCCCAGGCAGACAGGTTGTTGCTTTAAAATGTCAGCTCCATGAAGCATCACTTGAAAAATCCTAGTGAATTTAACTAAGTTGGAGAAATTTGTGCAAAAATATAAGGTCAAAAGAGCCTTGTGTGACAGATCCTTGTTTGCCTGCCTCAGAATGCTTCAAAGGACTTAGTTATTTGCTTACCACCAAGGCTAAGAATATGTGTCAAAACTGCTTAAGATAGGGATCAGTTTTACTAAATATGATCTCAGACCTTCCAAGGTGTTTAGGTCTGGGAACACTTACAGCACATCTGTTATTATTTTGGTTCAGCTGAGTTATTGCTTTAATCAGCAACATTTCAAGAGACCTGGGTTAAAAAAAATAGAAAGACTAACTTGTTTTCCATGTTCACATTTCTGCCATTACGTAACTTTCTTTATCATGGCTAAAGATATGAGAGTTGTGGCAAAGCAGCCCCAGAAGGCAAAGAAGAGTCAGTAAGTCCTTGTAAATGAGCTTGTGGAACTCTTTAAAGCATTCAAATTATTTTGGGTTACGTACACAGTTAACAGGCATAATTTGAAGCCATGTCAGTCATGTATTTTTCTCATAAACTTAGTGTGTTCTTAAAATTGATTAAAAAGTGAAGGCTGATACCCCTCATGGACCTCTCTATGCTGATGGCTAATTCCCATGCATTTTTCATGCTAATAATTCATTAGAAAATAACTTACCTCACAATAATTCACCAGAACCTGTGTAAGAACAAGTGTTACTTTTCCCTACTCATTTCATCCAATATATGTTTTGAACTGCTTTATAACTTAGTAGGCTTGTTCTGTTTTGTTTTGTAGGGTTTGTTTCTTTTTCCCCTGCAGTAGATTAGGAAGATTTAAATTATCTAATTTTTCTTTGAGACCATTCACTTCAATGGATCTGGAAAACATTCAAGGTAGAAACTTCTGTGAGCACAGTAAATATTCCAGTTGTGCTTCATTTCCATAATTTCTTCTGGAAACGAAGAAATTCTGTCCACTTTGCTATTTTTTCCTGATGTTAGCTTCTGAGCTATGTGGAAGGGGATTCCATAAAAAATCAAAAAGTGACTAGTTTCTATTAAGTGAAGAGTTGTAGCTTAAAATGTTTAAAATGAATATTCTATTTATTTGTCTTTTCTCATAATATATTACATGACTCTGGATTTCATAATCTTGAACAACTAAATCTTCTAGGCCATTATATTTCTTACTCTGCTCTGGGCTCATAGCATCCAAGTTCCTCAAATTTCCCATTTCATCCCATACAAGCCTAAAATTTAGGTATTTGCCTCACAATTTATTGTCTGGAACTGAAACTATTAAGAATCTTGTTTGGATTCAAAAAAGTCTTCTGAACCTCAAAAATTCAGCGTGCAGCACTATGAGACCATTGCCACCTTGCAACTCAGTGAGAAGGCTCAAGAGGTCCTAGGATGCTTGTATCCACTTGGATATTTTTGGAATTAAAAAGCAGTTAGATCCAGGACATGCTGAAACCACTTTATTTTTTTTTCTTTTTCTTTTTTTTTTTTTTTTCCCCCCCAGGAAAGAAGGAACTGGGCAACATTATGTATCTTAATAGCAAAATATCCATTACAGTAGTTGATAGCACAAGCTGCAGAACTTTGCTACAGCATGTGATAGTCAAAAACTGGATGTCTGGGAATTAGGAATGAGATGATTGAAAAGACCTTCTGCATTACACTGTGTTTCTAGAGACAAAGTGGGTAGTTTGATTTTTTAAGGTGCTTGCCTGAATTATGTTTCTGATTAATTTAGATGGGAACATAAATAATGAAGAAGGGGAAAGGTTATAAACTAAAATGAAGGAGTTTGACAAGATTAAGAAAGGAAGAAGGACATGAGAAAATCTATTAATAGCAGATTTCAGCTATATCGGAACAGGAAGGAAAAAAGTAGGAGCTTCTAAAGCCTTTTATAAAGGGGGAAACACAATAGCTATATTTATTTATAGATTAAAATGTCAGAGATCTTAGCAAAAAGGCAAAAAAAATAGATGTTTTTATTTCATATGTTTATATTTTGTTTTATGAGTCAAAGAAAACCAAAGACATTATCTGTAGATATTAATTTTTTGCCTTAATGACTGACAAAAGTGTTAAACTACAGAAAATGAAATGAGACATTTTGAAATATCTGTTTAAAGAGAGAATTCTTAACTATTAATACTGATGTTTTCATATGTTCATATGTAAAAAAGAAAATTTCAGAGTCATGGATGAAAATTTATAATTGTATCAGGTATTTCTAAATATACTGATCTGACACTGATCCCAAGAGCAAGTAAACTTGGATTCTAGAAAGGAAAGCCTCTAGCATGTGTCAAACACAATGAGTTTATGAATAACTGGTATAATACTTTTATGAAAAAGTATTATAAGATACTTTTATTCTAAAATGAATTTGACTTGATGTCACACAACATTTTAATGGAAAAAAGCGAGAAAAAGATAAAACAATTAATTAAGTTAACACATTTCAAAATGTAATTGGAAGCAGGCAAATCATTATTAGTGTATGTGCTTATCTCTGAAGAGCCCCTAAAGGTTGATGACCTTCTTTCATTTCAAAACTCATACTTGTAGCTTGAATGAAGATCTAAAACCACTCCTGAAAAAAACTCAACTCAAGAAAAAGATAGAACACATCCTTAAAGATTAGAGGAGAGCTAAGTAATGGTGCTGAGACATCTCTGGGGATGGGATTTGTCTTACATCCCATGTCAGTAGCCATAACATCAGATGTGTAATCTGCACTGATTGTACAGTTCTGTAGAGTCAAAGGAGGAGAGCTGTTGGCACCTCAAGGAGACAATCCATCCCCTGCCATTATCTAAAAAAGTTGTGAGGAAGGGTCCTCAGGAACTGCGGACTTGTTCTCAGGACACTGTGACTTTCTGATGGCTCACACAGGAAGCTATGTGGCTAAAAGGAAGGGGCTTTGGGATGGCTGAGGTAGGTGAGGTGGACATTACCCTGACACATCTGTATCACTTAACCAAGCACAAGTAATAACATGGCCTTCAGCATGACCAGCTGTGATGTTCTGTATCCAAAGCCACAGAGTAATAGCCATTACATAAGAGAATCCACAGTATTTTTTAGAGAAGGGACTCTGGACGACTTGAGGGGCATGGTCATGTAAGTAAATGAAGCCATGATCAAAAGAGCATACACCAATATTTGTAGCATCAGGGAAAGGGTCTGGAGGGGACAACACTTTTCTTCTACTGCTGGCTCTGGTGTGACTGAGGTTGGGATGTAGAACTCCCTTCCGGTCTCTAGTCTTCAAGAAGAATGTTGAATAATTGGGGAAGTAAAAACTGCAAGAAAGATAAGAGGATTATAGAACAATACAAGAAGTGCAACTTCTTCAGGTAACTGGATATAGCCTGTCATGATGGCTTGCTCATAGTCACTTTTGTACCCAAATTGTGAAAAACAGATCTGATGACAGCATTTCAGGCTAACATCCACACAGAATGAATCAGGTGGTAAAAAGTGAACCATAAAGAGCACATTTTAACATTCCCACAGAAAACAATCTTTCTTATGAGTGGTATGGAAACAAGGCAGCATGAAAATTATGTGCCTTTACATGGGAGCGTGTTCATGTATTATTTTTCCCTCACAAAGAATCCACATTTTGATTAATTTCTCTCACCGTTAAAACTGTGAATGGGGAGTTTGGAGTGAATGTACTTTTCTTGGTTTCTAGCATTTGATTGCTGCTGTGATTATCACTGTAAATAGAGTGTGTTCTTAAAAGAGAAACTTTAATAAGAATTTCAATGTTAAAGATTCCTAACTAATCAGTCAATCATCCTGGAGGCTCAGAGTCACAGAAAAAGAGTTTCATCCATTCTGGTACACATGGAATGAAAAGAATGACCTCTTTTAAGCAATAGAGTCTAACTTCAATACAAGAATGAGAAATGAAGTTAGTAATAAAAATGGGAAGGCATATGCCATCTGTTGAGAACATCAGGGTGGATGAAAACAGAAGCATTTTGTGACCATCATATCTCCAAGCTGTAAGCAAACCTGGGCTTTCCTGCTTGTTCATGAACAAAAGTACATGTTATTCCCCTTGCCATAGTGACTTTGGTATTTTCTAAGGTTTCTTGGCCTCCAGTGCTCAACTTAGTGTACGCTAAGCTCCTGAGTATCTTGTTAGATAAAAATGATCTGGGATTGCTTATTCTTTTAAAACATTATTAATATTAATATTAATATTAATATCAATAATAGTAATGGTAATGATAATAGTAATAGCAATATTATGTCATCTCCAATTTACCCACTCTTAGAAAAAACAGACCAAAGAGTGACAAAGACTGATATTTATAGTGTCAATGTGACTAGCTGGTTCATTGAGAAGGTTTTGTGATGTGATGACAGTTAAGTAAAAGGTTTCCTTTATTCCTCATGCCACTGTTAAGTAGATTCAGAATTGTTTTTGTATCACATGCAATCCTATCTAGCTTTTTTACTTGTCAAAATGCATCAGTGAGCTGTGGGGATGCTTTTGGTTTGTGAAAGAGAGGAGTTCAAGGGGACTGTCTGAGGTCACCAGATGATTACGACATGTTAGTTCTGGTGGTTGTCTGTCTTATTCTCTAGGGGTGTCATGAAAAACTGAACTTTTTTCAATATTATACACTTCAATAGTTCATCTCCTTGGTAGAATGGATGCAAGACTGCAAGTTTCATCAGAGTTGGAAAGAATTTCTTATGTCCTCAATGTTCAGTCTACAAACTACATGTGTGAACTCATCACTACTATGTGGGAATAGGTGTAAAATATTCTTAAGATTTGCCTGTGAATGTATGAAAATTGTTAAGAGCCTGCCAGGCTAGGCAAGAAATCCTGTTGGAAAAGGAATTATTTTTTCTCTGGGCAATAGGGCAAAGGTTGATCATTCCTTGGTTGCATTAGTTCTTCTCTTGATGAGTTTTGCATGCAGCCAGAAGACTCAGTTAAGAAAAATACATGCCAAAAATAAGAATAAAAGGTGAAAGACACAGGAAGGGCCTGAGGATCTGGTGAAGAGAATGAGGAAGGCTGGCAAAAAAAGGTAATGGGTCTAGAAAAGAGATGGCACAGCTGGGAACTTCATTTCTCCCTGCCAATTCCTAGCTGCTGTCATAGCACTTTTGTGCTACTGACAGGAGGGATAATTTAAAGCAAACAACTTATGTTGGAAGATCAGATCAGCACGTCACTAGTTTGGGAGTGGCACATTGCAAATTTGGCCTGAAACTCCCTTTTCACGTTTCCTGTGTTGCGTAATGTGCTTTGTAGTCCTAGCCAAAATCTAGGGTGCTACATGTATACCATCAAGAAACCATACTGATTCATATCAAGATTCATGAATGCAGACATATTTTATATATATATATATATACATATATATATATATATGTTCCCTATAAATGAGTCAATCATGTACTTCCTTTTAGTTGTGCAATGTTGCTCTCACAGCTTGCTCCCAATTCTATGCACATTTGTAACATGTTTGCTAGTAGTTAGATTGAACACTGTTTGAAAAGCACAGTGTAAAAGCAACAAGATTCTTGATTGGAATGAAAGTTTTGGTTGTGAAAGTGCAGATGAGAAGGTGGTAAGTACAGGAGAGTGGCACTCAAGGTATCTTCTCTGCTTTTATTTTCATTACAGTGATGTCAAGGCCAGGTGTGCTCTTTATTTTTGGCACAAGTAGAGGGATACTTCTGCGGTTTCTGATGTTAACTTTTTACTGTATTACACGTATAATCTCCTGTTCCTTATTTTCTAGTTGGAACAGTTATACATACTACAAAGGTAAAGAAGAAAAATCCTGTAAGATCAAAGACTGCAGAAGAGAGATTCTCCAAGAGATATTTCTCATCACTGCAGTCTCTATGAGCTACTAAACTGCTATGAAGCTATTGCTAATTTGACTTCCTCTCCACAAACCAGCCATGCTAGCTTTTGAAAATTTTAAGTAGGTCTTGAATCAGTTCAAGACCTTGCAATAATTCAGCTGAAAGCAATAGGTTAATTAATCTTATTTAAAAAAAAAGTGAAACAGAAGTTAATTAAAATGTAAACGATAGTCTGTACTGTTACTGACTACTTTAGAAACAAGAATCTTAGAAATTCTTTGTGTAATGTTTTTTACCTGACTGCCCTTAGAGGAGAGAGCGATTTTGCAGCAGATCACATTACCCAGCTAACCTTTCTTTCACTTTTAAATGAAATATATTCTTTGCTCCTTCCAGTGCAGTGCAGCTGGACAAACTGGAGCTAGTCAAAAGCTGTCAGAGCCCTGTTTATCAGGGAGGTACCTGCTACCAGGAGGCTGCTAGACATGAAACACTGAGGAGAGTGGCTGGAGCCCCTGCAGCAACCAGAACGTGGTGTGTCTGAGAGCATTGGGAAGAGAGAAACAGATGACCTGGAAAGTCAGAAGGCAGAAAAAAATGTCAGTCATTGAGAAATGATTAACAGCTCATCCAGTTTATGCCAAGGACAGAGGGTTCTCTCAAGCATTCTTGTGCAGTACTGGCTGTCAGCTGAAACATGCTGAGGAACAGGAGCAATCCGGTGTATAGGCCAGGTCCAGAACAAGCTAAGCTGAGCAAAAAGATTCTGGAGGTTAGGATTGGGCCCCCATTAAAGGGGCTTTGTGTTTTTCAGGGTTGATCTTGTTATTCCTGTTCTTCATAAAAAAAAAAAAAAAAAAAAAAAAAAAAAAAAAAAAGAAAGAAAGAAAAAAAAGAAATATATGCCAAATAGGTGTGGCAAAAAAAAAAAATCTGGAATTTATAAGCCTGAGGGGGAAAAAGAATCTTGCCAAGTTATCTTCCTACGACACCATTGCATTATAGCATAAATATATGTGTCTTCTAATTTAGTGTGAGCTCCAAATATCTATGAATACAACAAAAGTGAAATTTAAGCAAAAAAACTTACAGTAGTGAAAATAACACATGAACAGTCATGAGATTGACAATAGATTTTATATTTGGCTCCTTGTTTTGTGGTAGCTGAGTAAGCCAACTCAGATTAGCAGGGTATGTTACGTCTATTACCTGAAATGGTTTCCTGGCCCACATCAAAAGCCGTGAGGGAAAAACTGCAAGAGGCTCTTGTTGTTCACATAGAAAAGTGGAGTTTTCAGTAAAGACATAAATGGATTCATGGAAAGGTTTAATTCCCCAGTGTCTTCCTAATGATGATGTTTTGAAACTGCAAGTAAGAAATCAGCCTTAGGGACTTTCTACAGCAAAAACATGTCATTATATGCAAGAAAGAGTATGTTCTCATAGACTATTTTTTCTCTGCTACACATTCTGACATCACTTGTTTGTTTACATTCTATGGCTTCAAGGTACATGCAAAAATTAATTAGTCATAATAAAGAAATATTGTCATCAAAGCACCATCATCAATTTTCAAATTAATCTATTGCACAGTAATGAATAGACGAATTCAGTGACTTCTTAAACTAAACTGTAATTCCCGTGACTGAGTCCCTGGCTATGTGGTTGCAAATGACATTTTGGTCTCAGTATAACCTGTAACAACCAACAAAGTGTTACTGACTCAACTATAATTGAGAGAGTGAGACAACAGGCATGAAAACCCACTCACTCCTAGACCTTGAGGGACTATAGTAAGCAAAGCTATTGTGTAAGTAAACACTAAAACACATCCAGCTTCCTGCCAATGCTGTAAAACCCACATTATGACTCAGTCCTGTTACACTTGTAGCCCTTTTGTTTGCATTCCTCGAGAAATTGCAGTGACTAGTTGTTGTTAACATGGGTCCCAGGAAGAGGATTTATTTGAACATGAAGGTAAGGAAACAAGGTTTCTTGTCCACATGGCTTTGGCCTTAGTGTCCCAGGCTGACAGCCAGTTATTATTTGGACTTGGGACATCACAGATGCCAAGACTGGTGGAGAGAAAGCAGGACAGAGCTCAGCCTGAGCACCTATAGTGAAGTGACCATGCAGCACAAACTACAGCTACAAGAAAAGGTTCTTCCTGCAATTAAGCCTGACCTCTTCTGCAAAAAAAGGTCAGTGAAGGAGGAAAAGTGCACATGCTTGAGATTTAAACACATGGGGCCTAAAGGTTTTGCAGAGCATGTTACAAAGAAAAAGAACATTTTTTTCTATTCACCATGGTGAAGATAAAATAATTCTTGTGTATGTATCCTAAAAGAGATTTTATATGCATGGTCAGGCTAAACTCAGAGAAAAAAATGAGGCAAAAATGGTTTATATTGACTGGTATTTTAACTCCTCCAATCCTCACAGAATGATTTTCTTCAAGTGAATTCATAAAGTTCCCCTTTATCTAAGTTCTCCAGAAATGCTAATAATGATGGCAGCCACATGTGGGAATTCTGCTGAGGCAGTCACACTTTAACCCTGGTTCTGCTGATAAGTGACCAGAACAAGTAGGTAAAACCATATATACACACCAATATTATAATTCTCTCCATACATAAGTGCAATGTGCACTGTTCAAAAGGGTTTTTGACACCTATGATGGGTGATATGACAGAGTGTGCCCTCAACAAATTCACACATGGTACCAAACTGGGGAGAGTTGGGTTGCTCTTCAGAGGGATCTTGACATGTTGGACAAATGGAGATGACAAGAACATCATGAGTTCATCAAAAGAAATGCTAAGACTTGTATCTGGAAGGCAGTAAGCCTGATAAGCAACAGTTTATCCTGGGGACCAGCTGCTCAGTTTTGCAGAAAAGGACCTGGATGTCCTAATGGACAATAAATTCAACAGGAGCCAGCTATGAACCCTTGCAGCATTGAAAGCCAGCAACAACTTGAGCAGCATAAGTAAAACCATAGCCAGCAGGCTGAGTGACTTGAAATGTTTGGAGTGTTGTGTCTGAGTTCTCCAGGACAATGAAGGCTTCAGCTAAATGCAGAGATTCATTGGATGTCACCTTGATGGGAGGAGGTTGTAGAAAAGACATAGAGTTTGTGGCTGTGGGAAAAGGGTTTGTTCAGACTTCAGAAGAGAAGGCAAAAGGGAGGTCTTCAGTTACATGTAGACATGTAGCTGGGATTTTCTTGGAGTTGCACATTGAGATAATGAGGCTCAACAGACATGAGTTGCAATACAAAGAAATTCCTGTTGGATATTAACAAAATATCACCATGACGGTGGTCAAACATGTTGTCCTGGCTGTGGACATTCCTATTTTTGGCATTTCCCAGTTTTGGCAGAACTCAACTGGACAGCTCTGCAATCTGATCAATTTAACCCTTTTCAGAGAAAGGACATGGATCAGACATCCTCTGGGTGTATCCTAATCCTAATATCCAATCTAAATTTTTTTTGTGATATATGATTCTGATTGTGACAGAGCATTACACCAATCAGTTAGAATGGAATTAAGATGGAGAAGTCACTCTTGGAACACAAAAATTAAAGACAATTTTGGCAAATAACCTATACTCAGTGGAGCTACACTAAGCTCATTTCTATGTATATCAGTTTACAAAAGCAGCCTTTAATAATAATCCTAGTGATAATGTCATTTACACAAGATATAGTGTATGCCTACTCCTGTTTCAATTGTGAGTGAACTCCTGTGATTAGCTAGAAAACTGAAATAATATTTGGTAAAGACAAGCACAGCCCAGCTCTCTTGCAGGAGTTAGCTGATCACTGCAAAACAAGGTTTTCTTAATCTTAACTGTCAAAATTTATTTTTCCACAACAATTTGTTTCTCTTCTCACTTCAGCAGGTAAGTATGTGTTTGGTAAACTTCGCTTTCACTGAAATCCAGACCCCTGTTTGTGATAGCAAATTAAAAACCACTTGCAAGTACGCATTCTTTTAGAAAGAACATGCTGTTTGTATTTGCACACATAGCTTAGCACTACAGGGTTCAGGACGTGAGCAGTACCTTTGCTGCATTCCAAGTGATAACCTGATTAAACAGAGAAAAGAGAAGTGAATGGAAAACTTCATAAAATATCAGCAAGCTATATATTTTTTTTTTGCCTTCAGCTGACTTGACAACAACCAGTGAGCAATCCTGGATGAGTGAGCTACGTTACTGTAATTTCTATAGGTGCTAAAGCGAATGAAAATTATTTATGCAAATCAGATCTATGCTGTTGACATGTGATCAAGTGTAAATAGTAAGACTGCTGGGCAGAGGCTTTGGCTTTAGATCATATACCTGATTCAGATTATTCCAACCTTTTAAAATGGGCTTTTATTCTCATGTATAGATGCTTTCCTGTAAGACTTCTGGCTCTAGTCCAGAAAGAATCAGAAATGAGACACATGAGAGAAAGTAATGTTCTGAACACTCCAAAGTATCAGATGAAGACTAGTTTCAGAGGACATTAAAAGGCAGGTGAATTTTTCACATAAGGATGATCAGGACACCAGATGGGGATAGCACTTTTCTTGGGTGAATCTAAAGGAATTCTTCCTAAATGTAGATTGCATATTGAATATAACACCAGGCCCTGAGTAGGATGTGTAATATATATGTAAAAGGAATGCAGTATATCTTGGAAATATAAGGCCAAGACACAGTCACTCAATGATTCAATCATGTGCAAAGCCCTAAGTGAAAACCAAACAATTGGGAAGCATTAATATGTCTGGCACACGAGTTGTTAACATGCAAGTTGAGAGCCAGACTAGGATTTCTTTGTTGCAGATACACAAGTTTTTCCTCTGCTTCTCTATTCTTGCCTTTATTCCAGCTCTTGTCCTATCATTGCCAAAAGTATTCCCTGTCTGTTCTGCCATCCCTTTTCATAAAACAGCCATGTGAAGGAGGACTCCTGCTTTTCAAGGTCCTGTGATGATTTTGATGTCAATTCTACTTCACATAGAAAATGTGTATATCCTTGTTGAACACCAGACTTTGTGTGCACTTTCTCTTCTATTGTTAATCTTTATGTCACATTCAAATCTCTATGAGTGTTTCAAGATATTTTTATATCCGGCTGGTTTTATCTGCCTGTGTGGGAAGAGCTCATTGTGGTCCAGCCCAAAATTGAATCTGGGGAAGCAATTTAATAATAGGCAGTCTTGTAGAGCACCTCATGAGATCACCACTGACAAGAAAGTCTGGAAGCTGGAAAAGAGATGATATAGAGAAGTTTGAACAGGACATGGAAGACCACTGAGTTGAGAGAAGTATTATGATTGGAGAGTTACTTAGCAAATAAGCTGGCAGAGGAGGGTGAACTTGGAGAGGAAGGGCCCTTGATTTTAAGAAACACCATACCAGCTCAGATAGTAATTGAAGAGTGAGATGGAGGCAAGGAGTGGGTGTAGATGCCCATTTTGTCCTTATCTGTGTGGTGTTTCTCCATGAAAGAATGCTTGGTACCTGGCACTCCTCAGAGTTCATGTGTCTGCTCCATATATCTGCAAATATAAAGCACTGCCTCAGCTTTGAGGCCATGGCATGGATGGGACATAAAGATGCCACTTCACTGAGAAGGTGACAATCAAAGATCAGAAAAGCAGAGAGGTCCAAGGATCAGGTTGAAGACAGCACATCACCCTTCTTTAGTAAGTCCAATACTGTAAGTGTTCAGCATAGAAAGCCTAGCCTCCATGCCTGAGTGGTACTTGGGGACTGAAGTAGGAGAATCTGGGAATGATAAAAAACCCAAAAAGTCTATTAGAGTTGTGTGTACATGGAGTCAAAATGGCACTGTCATATGTCAAAATTGCCAGTGTGATATGATCTGGAGCCACAATGATAGGCAGGTTGAGGTGAAAGTGCTGGAGTCATATCAGTCATGCTTCTAAGGACATCAAATTCCTGCCTGCAAGGGCATCAAATTTTATTTGGAATGGAAGACACATAAGGGAAGATCCACTTCTGCATTTGTCAGTGCAATGAAGGACACATGGGCACCACACACTCAAAGAGAAAGTGGGGAACAAAACATACTCGTGGAAACAGAAGACAAGGTGTCTATAAGGAGGTTATGATAAAGAAGGGGGCATTGTGATGCTCCCTTACTCTCTTAATTACCTGCATTAGTAGGGACCTTAAAAAGATCCTAAGGAAGAGATGGTCAATTTTTCATTTTTACTTATTACTAGGAAAGGAGTCAATGGGTAAATGTTGACAGCTAAGAGATAGGGTAGATGTAGTGCTTGAGGAAACTCAGTGCCTACCCTTCCCAAAAAGAAATTAGGGTGGTTGCAAGCAGAGGATGTCTGCACTCTGATGAAGGAAAGGAGGCAAAGAAATGTGAGAGTTGTGGTTAAGCCAACAGTAGCTGCAACTGGACAGAAAAAATGTTCCCCAAAGAGGTGTGATTCAGCTTCTGGGGAAAGTCCTGAGAAAAGACTGCAAATTTTCCTTCAGGCTATAGCTTTGGGTTAGCCAGCCACTCTGTGATGGAACCTGAGCTGGCCAGGGAACAATGTGCAGCAGCTGGAAATGAAAAGCAATTGTGTGAAAAGGGTGTGTGGTTCTCAATTCAGACAGGGATACCACAGTGCCAGGACGCTCTGCAGATTAAAGCATTTCTTTTGCAGCCAACCAAATGAGACAGAAATAGGGATCTGGTCGGACCTTTTCCTCCAGGATACCTGTGCCGCAGAATGATCTGAAAAGAGACTTACGCAATGCATTTGGGAATGGACCTGTACATGTTCCTAAAGCTGAAATACTTATTCCCAGGGTATGTGAACCTCTTGGTATATATCAGGTTTTTCAGGTTAGGGACTTTCATGTTATTTGCATAGTGAATAAAGCAAAATGAATTATAAGGATACTAAGAGTTAAATCACATTAAAATCTGAATTCACATGCCTTGCTCAAACTCTTCCTACAGCTTTAACTTTCTGGAGCTAGCTGGCTATCCCATGCCAGTCAGACGCTTTCCAGCATGAGTCGCTATGGTTTCCAAATTTTTCTTTCCCAAATAAAAATGAAAAATTCCAAATGTCTTGCAGTTTTCTTTTTCTATAGAAAAAAGGAACAGACCGTCAAGTGCATATAGTCAAAGAATTGTTTTCTATTTCCTTTTACATCCCTAGTCTAGACAAGAGGTACTATGATGAACCTTGCTTTTGCTGCCAATACCAACAGCACTTAGTGGTCTTGTTACCTCACGCCTGGCTAATTCCCAAGGACAGTCATAGCTAATGAGTAGCCCTTTCAATGGCCATTCCAGCAATTCATTTGGACTACCCTTTCAAACAGCATGGAGAATTCTTGAGAGAGAAGGTCTTTTGTACCGGGCAATGTTTCACTCACTGCGCTTAAACGAGAAGGGCAGTCAGGTTGTAAAGATTTATATAAATGAGTTCATTGTGCACTGGAAAGGAGATTGGTATGTTTGATCTCAGCTGTTATTGATTTACCTTTTCCACATGATAACATTCATTAGGCAGGGTAAGTAAAGGCTGGGGTGTTCCATTCAATTATCTATGGTTAAAATACAGACATTACACAGGGTGGAGTGTCAGTCTAGTTTCAGAGGGCTGAAGTGTGAAAACATTTTCTTACCAAGTCATTACATAGGATGACATGACTTTTCTGAATCCTTTCCTGTCTTCTCCCCACCCACCCCACCCCTTTTTATGTTTATATGTCTCTTTCATTGTTTTTGCATATTTGTGTTTCTGGTCAAGGGAGCTATTCTGCCTCTTGAAATTTCCCGATACCTTCGCTGCTGCTGTTTCTCTCTTGTCATGTGTGAAACACAACAGTGTTGGTGAGACACTGGTCTCCCTGCCTGACACCTGCTTGAACCAGTGTCCCAAAAGGTTCATAGATTTATTCAAGAAACCTCTTGTACCTAGGAGGGACTCTGTTGTGAGAAGAGGCTGGAAAAGAGGATCTCCAGGGATGCCTTCCCACATTAGTCCTCAGACTGCAAAGGAGCAATTCTCCTTTCCTTGCTGTCATGGTTTGACCAGGAAGTGAGTTTCTGGGAAAGTTATGGTCAAACCAATCAGTGGCCAGATTTCCCCACAGTGTAGTTACAGTATAAGGCTGTTGCACCATGTTGCTCCAGAGAACCAAGAAATTTCAAAATTAAATTCTCTTATTTTAAAGGAAAAATAAGAGAAGCAAAAACAATAAAAAGGACAAAATATAGTATCACCTCAGGAGTAATTGCTTTCTCACTATTGGCTTCAGAGGAGCCTACAGTGACTTGCTCAAGCTTAGGTATGTAAATGGAAATTTCCACAGCTAAGTGATATTAATACTGCCCCAAATATTTCGATTTTTCAATTGAATAAATAGATGTCTCTCCAAAGAGTCTTTCCTTCCATTGAATAATGTTTTTAAGACATTAAGATGTTCCCATAACAAAACTCAAGCATTTCACATTAGATGTATCTGTTAAAAACACATTTTCTTTTTACTTCTGTCTTTTCTAAAATTCTAGAAGCCATAATTTGCTTGCACCTACCTGCAGGCATACATGTGAAAAGACAACATTAACTTTAACTTCCTTTATATTAAGACTTGCAGAGTGTCCACAGCTCCTGTTAGAGTGTGTTGAAGTATAGAACCCCAACTTCAAGAAAGTGTTTGAATACTTGAAATTGTTGACCATTTATACCCATCACATATCCAAATTACACTGATATTATGGAGATGACCTTAGCTGTTGACACCAGCTCAGAAATGCATTTCATTGAACCTGTGCAAAACAAGCCGCGTGTGTGGCATGATGTTGCTGGCATATGAAAGTGATAAAATAATAGAGGATTGTAAAACATTACAAGCCATGATTTATACTTTGACTTGTACTTGGAGCTGCAGGTACTGAAAGCACAACGTTTTCATGATTATTTTGCCAGACAGAGAAATGGAAAAAAACTTATAATGAGGATTTGCACTAATAAAAGCTCCCAATCTTATCTGAATGTACTTTATAAAAAAAAAGCCCCATGCTTTCCTTGTCTGGAGATGAAGCAGGAGCTCACAGACATTCCATGCCAGGCTCCTTTTCTTATGCATTTTCTCTCCTATCTTCTTTTCTCCTTGATCTTGTCACTATGGTAGAGAACAGGTGGCACCAAATTCTTCCTCAGTTGTGCTTCTAATTCATTAGGCAGAGCCAGGAAACAACAACCTGTCTATAACAAAAATATTTAAATGATGTGCACAGGCGTGGAGGGGATATTCCAGGTATCTTTCCAGTGAGCAAGCTCACAGTATATTTGCCCTTTAAGATAGCCTTTCCACTCACAGCACCCTACATGGGTCAAAAAGCTTTTGGACAGGGAGGAACACTGTTCAACTTATCTCAGGCCACAGAATCCAGACATTTCTGGGTCAGGCACATGCAGCTACTGTCTAAGCCAGAGGTTTTATTTAATAGACATAAAATGGGTGACTATTGCAACCCCAGGCACATCATTATTGTGTTGACTATTGTGCACCTGATTTCTGGTGAAAATTTTAAACTTTTTATACATCTTATTTCCTTATGGCATTTTCTGCTTGATTGAGGTTCTCATGACCAGAAATATCTACATGGGAGAATACTTTAAATGCGAATATCATTATCTCTTTAAAGGTCTATGGGGACTGATATTCAAAAAATGTGATGAATTCTGGAAGATATTTTAATTTTTTTTTATATAAAAAGCATAAGAGAAAGGTAATGGTATGATTTTTTGTATTTACCATGTAGTAAACAATACCGTGTATTTAAAAAATACCATGTTGAAATATAATACCATCACGAAAGATGCTCAACTGATGAAGAAAATTAGATTTTATTGGAAGAAATGGCAAAAGTAAGAGTAATTTAATTAATAAGGACATGCATTTATAGCAGATGGTAAGAGTTTTACTTGAAGAACCTACACTATTAGGAGAAGTAATTAAATATTTAATACTTTTATTGGTGATACATGGCACATGCATGGTTTGGCACTGTCAGTGAGCAGATTTGAGCAGGGCTGGACATGTACAGGTCTTGAAGTTTTTCCTTAGATACCTTAGGTCTGTGTTTGTGTCTGAGCTTGGGCGCTACAGCGTTTTGGGGAGAAAATCAAGGAGAAAATTTTGCAATCCTGTTGTCAATGAAGATTTTTTGACCTTGCTACCAAAAAACAGGGCAAGCCTGCGATGGTGAAGACCTGGAGACACGTCCCTGCTCCACCCCAATGAGGTAAGACAGTTTTCCAATGCCTTGGACTGGCAGATTGGAAAGATGACTTGTACTTTTGTGTATTTGTTTTCCAAAAGGGCCAATCCTTGGCCAGCCTTGTCCTTGTCCTTTAGACCTCTGGTGTGTTTAACTCACATACTGAATTGTTTTCATCTGTGCTGGGCAAGGTTTTTGCCATGTAGCTTGTGAAGGACCATATGGTACCTACAGGTTTTGCAACCAGATGAGTCTCCTGCAGTCAGCTGCTCTGTGAGGTGAAACAGCTTTAGTGCGCCTGGTGCCTTGTCTGCAGTGCATGGGGGAGTCAGGCAGGGTTATTTTTTGGCTGGGGAGCTATTTATTTTTGTTGAGCCTCTGTCACATATGTTTTGCAATTGCCTTTCTGGCCTTTCTCCCCCTTTTCCAGTATGTACTTCAGTGGAAGTGTTGGCACATCCTGAAAATGTGACAGTGCTTATTACTCATGAACATATTGTCTCACTTTTGATTGAGTGTCAGCACTTCTTTGATCACATTTCTTCTGCCTGAATTAATTAGGGCAGGAGTGACACACTCCTCCATGGGCCTTGGCTGGCCTTTAGCCCTGTATCTTTGCAAGGAGGTTTATCATGCAATTGAACCAGCATTAACCCATGAGGAACTGTGAAAATGCAGTGGGAAAAGATCAAAATCTTACTGCTCCTGTGAGCAGAGCCATTCTTATCAGGCTAAATCAGGGATGCATTTGTGCCTGATTTACTTAAAGTATGTCCTAGTTTTGCCCCTTTGGACCATGCAAAGGGAAAATTTTTCGTATTTCTTCTCTGTTCCATGCTGCACTGGCTACTGGTTTTATTTCTCAGTGTTTTGCTTGCTCTATCCAGATTTTCTCTTGCTCTCTGTTTATTTTTACTGTCCAGCAAAGCAAAAGCTCCAACAGTTCTCCTGATGCGTGGAACCGGTTCAGGCTTGTTCTATACCTCATTCCTTTACTGTGGAGTATAAAGTCACAGGGAGAAGCAGAGGAAAAAAGACTGGATGGAACCAGGCCTTTCCCTTTCTACAGTCATTTTTATCTATTCCTATTTATTTTTTCCCCTTTAGGAACTTCTAGTGTAGGTTTAAAAACAGCTGTAGTGTATTCTTGAAAATTTTATACTGGATCAGGGAAGACGACCTGTTTTGAAAAGGTGTCAATGTAAATTACTTCTCATTAACATTGCTGTATGTTGCATTTAGTTCAGACAGTAAATTTGTATATATGTCTAGTATCAATTTATTAAACAATGCGTTCCTGAACATGGGTTTTCGGTGGGTTTTTTAACATATGCAACTGGGTTTGAAGTGTTTTTTTTGTTTTTTTTTTTTTACTGAAATTTCTGCTTTTCTTCTTTACCATGTGTTTTCTGTAATTTTGAGGTTTGCCACATTTTACAAATCAAATTTTACAAATCAAACCTAGCCTTTCCTTGTTTCAAATTTGTCTAGTATGAAGAAAAAAACATGTGTGTGTGAATATGCTGGAGCATGTCTGTTCATAGGCAGGGTTGGTGGGTGAAGCAAGTGTTATGATCCTTTGGGTCTGTCACTGGTACATAAAAGTATAGAGTATCCTTTTGTTTCCAGATTCAGGCAAACTTGCCTCTTCTCATTGCATAGTTCCTCTGAACTGGGAAAATCCAGGAAAGGGTTTCACATCCTGGCCATCCAATACTTCTAGAAAAATACTTATTTTTGTTTTTGTGGTAATAAAGCCAGGCAGCAGGAAAGAAAGGCAGTCATAGACCTAATTCATGATCAAAAATAATATTAAAAAAATATTAGCCAAAATCAACACCAAAGTAAATCTGGTGAAGAAAACTTTTAAATCTGCTCTGGGTAAAATATTTTGATGAGTCTGTTTTTCTAACCTTTTCCTTCATTAAATTTTTAAAGATGTTTTTTAAACTTTTTTTCTGCTATAGAAGGTTAGTATCAAATTACTGCAGAATGGAGACGTCCCTGACTCCAGATGTTCTTTTCTACCCTTCATCTTCATCATCTCTAACTTCTTGTCACAATCACATAAACATTGCCAGAACTTGACTTCTCTTTCCTCTACATATCTGCAAATACCTGTTCATGCCCCAGTCAATTTGGATCTCATCTCTCCAAGTGCCTGCTGCTGTGTTCTTCCAAAGTCTCTCTTTCTAATCATCCTCTGTAATGAAGTAAGTTGAACAATGGGAAGAAAACAAAAAAGAAGAAATAAAGTCCAGACTTATATGTGGTATAAATCAATGAAACTTCAGCAGCCCCGTTGTTGTCACTAGAATGATGTTGATTTTACATCAGTCTAGAATGTGTGTCCTGGCACATGCTATAATTCTTCTTTGCTACATGAAAACCTTTCCCCTTTGCTATTAGCCTATATTTTTTAATAATTTTGATTGTATCTATTCAGTAACTGATGACTTTCACCATGTATTCACTTAGAAACAGGTACAGTACCCTATGGAAAGAAATAATATCTACTGCTTATTATTCCTAAATTGTTTTTTCCTACATGAACAGTTTTAGCCGTGACCCAGAGCTAGCTGACTACTAATCATAAATAACTAATAGCTAGTATTCTGTGAGTATGATGAAAATCGATTTGCACAACTTATGGAATAATTAATGGCAAATTCTCACAATTAAGTAGATGCTTGCCAGTGATTCACTGACAGAAAAAAACAGCTGATGCCTTCAGATACTTTATTCACAATGACTGTATTTTTCCAGTTCTCTCAGAGAAAGCATGACTGCTAAAAAAGGGTTTAGCTTTCTTCTAGACCAGCTGCCTGTGCCACTATCCAGCTCTTTCAAATTTCTTTCCTTTTTTGTTTTGTTTGGTTTGGTTTTGTTGATCCCTCTATTCAGGCATTCCACTTGCATGTATCCTCTCCCCAGCTCCTCTTCCATTTACTCAGGCTGAGGTTTTTTGAAGTAGTGATGTCTTGGAATTTTAATGAGGAGATGGATAGCATTGACATTTGCCCCATTCCAGCTATCAATAGAATACCTGAGGTATGAAGGCACCTCTGGAGATCATCGAATCCAAACCATTTGTTCAGAACAGGGTCAACTGAAATATATATTTAGATGTATTTTCCTTTCTGGAACTGGAGTGGGTTGTGGTCTTTCTACACCAGTTTTATTGTAGAAAAACCCCTTTTGATGCTCAGCAAGCTTGTGTGTTTATGCACAGCACCACAGGCTGCCGTGCAGACATGACCAGAGGCTGAAGTTGTTGGATAGCCACTCATGTTGCAAGCCCCTGAGTCCCCTCCTGCCTTTTTGAATACTCTTCCATAATAACCAGTATGTGTCCACTTCATAATAATATCCTATGCATATTTGGAAATGTTCATTGGCTGCGTGTATTTCAACAATACATTTAGGAATGCACATGGTATAGTGATATTCTGGGAGCAGCTTTTTTGAGAAAAGAGTCAACTTGGTCTCTATTTTTGAAACTGCAATTCAATGCATAGTTAATTGCTGGCCCAGTTGATACCACCTATTTATCTCACTTCCTGAATTAAAGGCACAAACAAGTAATAGGATTCTAAGTGTCATTATTTGCACAAGAGCTTGAATAATTATGCAAAATATAGAAAGTAGAAGAAAAGATTCATATTACTGTGTTTTCCTACATAATGTGTATTGGATAATTTCAGCTGCCTTTGGCTGTGTTACTTCTGGATCTTCTGGAGAGTATGATAGAAAGCAAGAACGTTAAAAACAAAGCATATGCTAGGAAAAATAAGCAAAACAAAACAAAATCCCCAATGCTATTTTTATTTCATATCACCATTACAAAGAAAAGAGTACTAAAGCAGAATAATCTGGAAATCTGCCTAGACTGGCAGGTTTGGCAGATAGTATATTTCATACTTCATTGATGCTAAATGAACAAATCTAAAATCTCAGATCTTGATAAAAATTATACATTTTTCTAGGTATTGTTTGAAAAGGCTGGCCTTGAGAGCTGGTAGGATATGGTAAAATCACTGGATAGACTTAATAAGCATAATTGGTTCTTTGATTAAAATGGATGTACAAAAATATGTACAAAATATATCTAGATTTGAGAATACAGCCCTTTTTCCATTACTTTTTCATTTAATAGGCAGAGAAAGAACATATTGCTCTCTTGCTTCTGGAGATAATTTTACTGTGCCACTGATATTTAGGATCACCTGTTCAATTTATTTTTAAGAATTATCAATTTTCTTTGTGCTGCATTACTGCACCACTCTCTGTTCTCCTGTATTAGGGAAGACGGGGTGTGCTTTCTGTACAAACGTGCTTTCTCTAAGAGAAACATTGTGTACAGAGGTTGCTGAACTGGCTGGATCTTTGGCTTAGTAAGAAGTGGAAATGACAACTAGAGTCAAGTCTACTTTCCATTGCCACCATCCTCTTTAGATGCCATTGGCTGTAGACTGATAAAATAGATTAATTTCCACCTTGGCTCTTTAAGTTTCTTTTCCTGCTTCAAGTTAAAGTTGCTCAAAAAGTGATTTCAGGGATGTCTTAATGTTCACCTAGTGAAGATAAAACATTATACAGCCTTTTCATTAAGTAGGTCTACTGTGATATAAGTTTTGGCCAAATTGTCTTATCTGTGAAGTTTTCAAAGTGAGATTAAAAACTAGTGACTACTATTATCCTTGAGAAAACCAAAGTTAGAGCCTCTGAGAAACCCCATTTCCATGGTCAGCACAAACATCTCTGAGGGCTCCATACACATCAGGTGTGGGCCAGGTTGAAACTGCAGCATCTGTGTGGGGCTACCCCTGGGACAAATTATTGTGCCTTCCAGGGGACAATAGGGTAAACCCAGAACCTGCCCTGTCTTGTCCCCTCAACACTCTCCTGGCTGTAGCTCCAAAACTTAGAGAGAGAAGAAAATATGGATATTTAAGGGACAGCCTGGCTGGAACAGTGACAAGAGGTGAGCTGGAACTAGAGGAAAAGACTGCAAAAACAGAAAAGATGACATGGGGAACAGGGAAGACTGATACAGGTTGAGGAGAGGATAAAGGCTGGATCATGCTGGGAAGATGGTAGAATGAAGCACAGGACAAAGAGCTTGAAATAAGGAAGGACTGCTGTTTCTAGATCAGGTGCCTTGAAAATATGTACCATCCTGTTTAAAGGGAAGGCTCAGTGCTCATGTTCGTGCACTTGTCTGGGCCATAAACATGGTGTTCGTGATGCCTCCTCCAGGTTATTGATGAAGTAGTTAAACAGTACAGATCCTGGGATTACTCCCTGTATTACTTCACTTTTGTTGGTCTCCACGTTGAGTGCAACCCACTAATCTCTACATGCTGCACCCAATCATTAAACCATGTTTTTTTTTTTTAAAAAAGCCTTGTCATCCATTACAAGTCTCAACAGCACTTGAGGTTTAGCTTTCCTGACACCACCAAGTTCTTCACTTTCTTGCTGGATTTGAAACATTTTTATGACAATTATATCTGAATTTTATACAGCTCCTTTAAAGAGCATTGTGCCTCTTATTTAGTGTTTCAGTATCTACAGCTGTAGATACTGAAACACTAAATAAGAGGCACAATGCTCTCAGTAGTCATCAAGACAGAAAGGTAAAAGAATCAAAAAGCACATGGTATATTCTTTAATGTAAATGTAATTTCAAGGAGAAATCACATAGCTCAAAATCAATCTAGGTAACATATACAATCAGTTGATTTGCAGGTTTAACAAATAGTTTTGATTTTTTTTTTCCCAGGAGGAGAGATGGTTTAGTTTTAGCTTGGATTTATTATACAGCCTCTTCAAATTTGAAACCAGCAATTTCCTGACCTCTCATCTGCTCTGTCTCTGATCATAGGACACACACCTGCAGGTCTTCTAGTCACAGTTTCTGTAACCTATTTTCTTCTGTTTTTAGTAACACATACATAAAACACAGAAATAAACGTTCCTACTCTTATGTCTGGGAAAAAGGAAGAAATGTTACATCCGGAAGTATGATCAAACATTTTGTTTCCACTGGACAGAAAAAGCATTGAAAGAAGATCTTGAAGATCTGGAAGATCATAATTTCTATGAGCATTAGAAATTTTACTTCAGCATTCTTATGAAAATAGTCCCTATTTGGGTATTTCTGTCCTCATATCTGACCTCCTCTCAAATCTTCATGTGTTAATTCTCATAGCAGCCCTTTCAAGTAATTATGCACTTGCTATGCTCATTTCACAAACAGTGAACTGCAGTTTGAATTGTTTTGAACTACTTAGTTTTATCCTGAAGGTGGATTTAGACACCTTGATTGGGAAAAGCTCACCAACCTGATTACTTTGGTAGTGACCCAATGCCCTCTGCACCACAAAGATCCTCCATAGGAACTGTGGGTGCTGTCTTGCCCTCTTCACTGTCACTCATAGACTGACTTGGTGTATGTCAGCAGTGCAGGCATAGACCAAGAGGTCCTGGGCACAGCCATCTGCCAAGGGCCCACATCCCATGGAGTCTTTCTCAGCTTACCAGAGGCACTCAGAAAGGGATGAGGTTGATTTGAAGGGCAGCGGTTGTGTCCCGGTTCACCCAGGGTGACATCTGGAGGAGTTGTGCCTAGCATGTGGTGTGTGCTAGCTCAGAAATGAGGGCAGCAGTGCAGTGCAACAGGTTCCTGACCTAAACTTCAATTTTTTTTTTTTTTTTTTTTTTTTGCCTGATCTAATCTTCAATCATTATTTCTAGCAAACACCTTCCTTCTGGGCAGTTACCTGTTTAGCAAAGTCAACCATTTTTGCTGCAATTTGTACTTGTGTGCTCCAAATGAAGGAAAGAGGGCAGAGGTGCTTGCTGGAGCACTGGGGCTTCCAAAGTACCTCCTGCATAGCCAGAGTTCTCCTGCTAAGGACACAGCCAAGCTTGGAGGTGCAGTGCAAACTGCCCCAGCACTAAGTGTTTGCTGCTTTGAATGCTGCATGTCCAGCAGCTCTGACAATCTTAAATTAACTCCCATCAACCTAAGGGAGATGAGGGGAAAAATTCCTAGAATGGAAATCACAGGGAAAGGACAAGAGAAGTTTTGGATGCCCCATCCATGGAAGTGTACCGGGCCAGGCTATCTTGGACTTTGAGCATCTAGTCTAGTGAAAGGTGTCTCAGCCCAAGGAAGGGATGTTGGAGCTAGATGATCTCTATGGTTCCTTCCAGTCCAAACCATTCTAAGATTCTGTGGCAATACAGGGCATGTGAAATATCTTGGTAAAATCAAGAATCCGATCTATACACAACTGTGTGCATAACACCCATGCACATGTAAAAGTATGTGCCTATACTTAGTGATATTATGAATATGTAAATATAAGCAGTACACACCAAAATGTCTGCTAATTTTATGTGACATATTTATATTCATTCCATTTGAATAATTGGACCATTTTTATGATTGTATGTCACAGCCAAAATGAGTTCAACAGCTGATTTTCTGTTTATTCATAACAGTGTCAAAGTACAGATTACTTTTATCTCTTCTTTTTCTGAAAACATGGGGTTAAGCTATTTGAATCTGGATTTTCAATCTTGGGAAAGTGATCTTATAATAGTCAGAAACACTTTGTCACATCACTTTATTTGGAACTGTTTCTTTGACTAGAATCGGGGAACGTGACAATTAAAATAGCTTATGAAGACTAGCTTATTGCTATTTATTCAGTAATCAGATGAATTCTTCAATTTCTGCTTTAAATATCACTTTTCAAAGAAGAAACATTGCATGCTTTCTAAAAAAACCAACACTTTTGTATTTGCTCAAAAATCAGCCAGTGAGCTAATATTTTCTAGTGCCAATCCTTTTCTGTATTTTTGCCTAGCTAGCTTCATTTTCACAGCTTTTATGTTCTCTGCTTCTCTTGCCAGACTTTGAGAGTTGTGAGCTGGTTTTTTTTTGTTTATTTTTCTTTGATAGACTTGATGCTAAAATTCAAGTTTTCCAGACACTCCTTGCCCACTGCCAAAGGGTTAAAGAAGAGCATTGGCTTGTTTGGTAGGTTTTTCCATGCTTTTATGGCTCTGCAAAAGGCAGCATCCAAAGCAGTAAAAACAAAAGGCACTGAAATGCAGATTTACTATGTTTTTTCCACCTTCATCATTGTATGAGGTTTGCCTCTACACCCATTTTACTGTGGGAGTAGCACAATGAATACTGCTCTTTAAAAAGAATCTGTCACTGGTCAGTATGATGATGATGATGATGACAATGAATATTTTGTGTGATTCTCTTTTCTTGTAACTATGTAGTCTTTTCTTTAAAGAAAGGTATGACTTTTGGGCACCACAAAATTTTGCAGTGAACATCAACTGTTCTTTTTTTCCCCAGAGTTTTTACTTTTTTTCCCCCCATGATGTTATGATTTCTGAATTCTCTCTTGTTAGGTGGTATTCATGGGCCATTTTCATGCATGCCTGTCTGGTGCTCATTCTATTCTATGGACTTCCTGGCAGCAGGTGCCAAGGGTTATCAGGTGGAAAGGATGAGAGGATGAAAGAGGATGACAAACCTACAGAGTGTATTGGCATGTTTATTTGCAGTGTCATATTAAATCAAAACTAACATTTATAACTCAGCTCCTTCATGGCATTCTCAAGCATGGTGTAAAAGGCCAAGAATCAACATGTCAGCTTGAGATAGAAGCTCATGGCAGATCTAAGACAGATTGTCTTCTCATCTTCAGGTTGAAAGTTAAAATTTCCTAATGTGGTTAAACTTACCTACTGCTGCATTTGCAGACAGAGGAAAAAAACCAAACGAATGAGAATTTACTGGGTATTGGATTTTGAAATGACACAAAGTACCTTTCCTGTCAGTAGAAAAATAATGCTCAGTTGAACTGATACACCTTTCTCATTGCATTTTCAGTCTGATGAAAGATAGATGTTTCTGAACAGGGATATATAGTCATAGGAATTAAGGGGAAGGGAGAACATTCTATTGAGTTTATGAAACTGTCTGACTATTGACAAAGCAAAAAACCACTATCATTTAGTCTCTTTAATACCCCTTTTCTCTCTGAAGAAGAAGGGTCCTTGTTTTTTCTTAATTGCATCTATCTTATTGAAACTCTCCCAGTTTCTCCAGTAAAGAAATAAAGTAATAATAACTAATGCCAGGAAAATTTTTTCAGTGTCTCCAGCAGGTATGAATGCCATGCTGTCAACATGCAAGAGATCAGGGAAGTGACTGCCTAGTAAGATGAAAAGAAGTAACAGCAGCAGCTGGGCTAGTAATTATCTCTCTAACTAGAGCACACTGCAAATTAAACTTGCTGCTGGTGCAATTAGGTCGCCTCATGCTAAGTATTGCTGAATGGAATTCCTCAGGAATGGCACTTTTTAGGATTACATGCTACTTTAAGACCTTGTCTTTGTGCTTCCCCGCATGCCTGAGATGACCACCATGCACGGCCACTCTGGCCCCGGGCAGGCAGGCAGTGCCGAGACATCATCATCCCTGTGCTACAATGGCCAGAACAAGTGTCTGGGCACTACTGAAAATAGCAACAAGCCTACAGTTTTTGCTTTTAAGGAGCTGGGTGGGAGCAGTGATACATTAACAGATGTTTCATCCTATTCACATATTTTCCATATGACAGATTCTGCGACAAGCAGCTGTCGAGTAAGAGAGGGTGAACAATGTTAACATCTATGCCTTGGATTGGTTTCTTATCTTTTCAGCTCAGGCATACTTGTGTTTCAAGCCCCACTGATTCTAAAATTGACTCTCCCACAGCATTTTAAATGTGTACCTATGCAGCTCAAATGTGATTATTATTAAGCTGCACCAGAATTTATGTTCCGCTCTCAGACATAACCTCCAGGAGATGTGCTTTTTCTCTTCTTACTCTCAGTCCCACTGTGACTTTGCAGCTGAGTAAGGGGTGAAGAATTTGGCCTCATCATAATAGCTTCTTCAAAATAATGTCTTCCAAAAATACCTATTGCCTACATCATCTCAGTCTCCAGTGGCCATAAATCAATACAGCTTGATAGCACTGACTTGGACAGAGATATGTTGATTATTATGCCAGCCAAGAAGCTGGTCTACATATATGTAAATCAAAGTCAGTGTTGGTTCCCCTAATTATTGACATATTCGTGGTCTCAATCAGGTAGTTACCTTCTGGGGGTGACAACAAATTATGTCTCCTCTGCTCTCAGAATTCAGTTCAAGAAAATAACATTTTAATCTACATTACTCTGTTCTTTTGTTTGAATCTCAAGATTCAGAATTAATCTGACTTAATATTTGTAAAAATTATCCAGAGTAGTAATTTTTTCATTCTTATGAGGTCCCTCTGACATTGTCAAAATTAATGACATATGGTAATCCTTTCAATTTTCATCCCTCTTTGGGAAATGAGTCAATGACTATTTAATGTCATCTTATTATGGTTCTTTAGTAACTTTTAGTTTAATCTGTGATGGTTACATCTGTGAAGAGAATTCTGCTTATGTTCTGCTCCCTCTTACAGGGTGAATTTCCCCAATCCAGTAACTGTGAGCAGGGACCAAGTGACATATGTCCCAGCTGCCAGGCAATAAGGAAATGCTCAAATTCAAATTCATAAATCAATCGTGTATCAGTAGCTGTGACCTCTTCTGAGCACTTTCCTCATCCTTCCTTTTCCAGTAGACTTGACCACATTGTACCTATCCTTCCTTCTTTCTGTACCCTGTTGTATTCTGAATTCTCCCATCAGGACTGACTGCTGATACTGTAAGCATCAGTCCTGCAGTAATAGATTACCAGATGCCTGCACTGCATAGTAAATTGCCTTATAGTACTAATTAGAAAAACTGCAGTGTAAAGACCAGTACAAATATTCCCACTCCAGGCTAACATGCTGTTCAGAAGTTGCTTATTTGATTACAAATCCAGCTGAGCTGTTGGTTCAGTAGTGATATGTTCATTGCAAAGGGTGCTTAGAAGCACACTCGAAACACTGAGGTCTCAAAGTTGACATATTTCAAGTATGTTTTAATGTGATGACTATAAGAATTAGAGTGTGGCAAAGAAGTGATGAAAACATAGACGTATGTAGTGCTATTCTGATTTTTAAAAAATAATTATTTTTTATTTTTTATACTCAATATTTATGGAGGCATTAAATAATTACCAGTTATTAAGAGGCTTCACAGATAGGAGAATGGACCTAATCTGAAAGAGAGAATCAGTATGATGATGAAATTTTTCATAGTATCATAGAACGAGATGAGCTGGAAGGAATTCACCAGGATCACCAACTCCAACTCCTGGCCCTACACAGGACCATCATAAGAATCACACCAAGTGCCTGAGAGCACTGTTCAAATGCTTCTTAAACTCTGTCAGGCTTGGTGCTATGACCGCCTCCACCAGGACCCTGCTCCCATGCCCAAACCCCTCTGTTCCTAGTATCCAACCTGAGCCACCTCTGGCTCAGCTTCAGGCCATTTCCTCAGGTCCTGTCACGGGTTATCACAGTGAAGAGTTCATTATCTTCCCCTCCATTTCCCCATGTAAGAATGCAGTGAGGTCTCCCCTCAGTTTCATCTTCTCCAGACTGAATACACCAAGCGACCTCGGCCACTCCTCATACAGCTTCCCCTCCCGACCCTTCACCTCCTTTGGACACTCTCCAATAGTTTATTGTCTTTCTTACATTGCGGCACTGCCCCCAGCACTGCAGGTGAGGCTGCCCCAGAGCAGAGCAGAGCAGGACAATCCCCTCCCTTGCCCAGCTGGCCATGCTGTGCCTGATGCCCCCAGGACAGGGCTGGCCCTCCTGGCTGCCAGGGCACTGCTGGCTCATACCCAGCATTAGTTTGGAACTAACATTTGTACAGCTATTTGGCTTTCTTGGATCAATACTGTGTTATCAAAAAGGAATTAAGATTTAGGTAGAGGGACCATGGCAAGACTTAATGAGGTAAAATGCCTACCAGTGATTTCCTCCTGCATGTTGTAATGCTGGTGCTATGACATGGCTCTCAGTCCTTTACTGGGAAACTTATAGTTTGAAGGTCATAACACACATCAAATTATAGTATTGGGAAGAACAAATAAAAAGAAGAAAATAAATTCATGAGTTTCAGTGGTTTTCCTTCATGACATTCCTTGAAGGAGGCACTTTGGAGAATATGAGGGTTTCAACTCTTTCTGCTATATTTTAATGAATAAGAAAACGGAAAAAGATTCGCTATATTTCCAGCTTTTTAGTTTTCTAAACTATGTGACACTTGCATTAGAGGAGCCATATACCAGACTGAGAGCTTTTTAACTACTAACTTAACCTGTGGGTGATGCCAGAGGAGCAGCATGTTTTAACCCCTTAGCCACTTTAATATGGGAATCTGTCATTTCTGCGTTAGGAAAGCCTTGTGTCATCATTAGAGCCATGCTGCAAATGAAGTAAGTACACAATTGCTAAGAAATAGTCAAACCACTTAAAACCAAACTGCTTCAGCATGTTGTTTTTCTCTAATTAGCTGCAAGGACCCCTAGAGGTACAAGAAAGCTACCTTTGACAATGCCAAAAGGACCCATCAGACAATAATCATGTGCTTTCAGAAGAAAAAGATAAAAACTAGAGAATTATTGCTAGTTTTAGCTTGAGGTAGCTTGATTTTACAGTACATAATTTTATTTCTTTAAAGACTGGCAGAAGGTCAATCCTTGCATATGAATGGTTTTCATGATGGAGATTAAACTCTGTAAAAAGATTTATTATGTAGGATTATAGGATCCCCTTCATGATGGGGAATTTATTGCCAGTGCAGCTGATAGAAATTGTAAGTGGAAAAAGCTTTCCTTTTCCTTTGTAGATTCTGACCAAGGTGTTGGGCTCAATGCTTCTGTCTTTGCTGAAGTAAAGCTCCTCTGGAGGAGCACGTATTGAGACTAAGAGGTTTTACATGTGTGAAGACTTAACAATTTGCTGGTTTATCTTATCATGTAAGACCACTTTTCATTAACTGGGAACAGAAAGTGACCTTAGGTAAGGTTTTAGTGTCAAACATTCCATGTGGTGACTTTATTTAGTGTGTGTGTGAGTTTTAAAGTGTTCACATCACTGCTTTGAAGCTCCTCTGTCATTGTTGTTATAGCAAAAAGTGTTGTAATGAGTATATACAAAAAAGTACAAATACAAAGCACAAAAACTTCACTGAGTATTCCCATCTTAGTTTGGGAAGGTACTTCATTATGAGCTTAACTATGATCACAGATACACATATTTTATTGAGTAGGATCAAGTAAAAAGCAATTCACTACCACCAAGTTTTACCTGCATGAAGGACTCTCTATTGGTGGCGAGTTTGTCTCATATCATAAGCTCTGTTTCATGGACAATACAAAGCTGAGTGGTGCTTGCTTAATGTAATCAATCTACATAAATACCTCCACCTAAAGTGATTATTGGCATGAAAATAACAGAGGGTTCAAGGAAATTGCTTTTACTCCTATTCTTTTATCCTTGTATTTTTTCTGACAGATGAACATTTCAGCTGAAACCCTACACATTGCTGGCATCCAGTCCTTGAATTTCCCTGCCAGATAGAGACCTCTCTCTGGGAACATCTGTGGTCAAAATCTACTTCGTCTCCATTCCAAGAGATCACTTATCCTTCTTCAGAGCCACATTTTTCTCCCTAGCCTTTTCCTCAGCAGCAAGACCAGATATATCAGCACTTGGCACAGCTGAGGGGCAGAGGAGGGTGGAAATTCCACATGTTAAGGAAAAGGGTGGGTGTATTTTTTTTTCTTGTTATGTTTATGAAATCAAGAAACCTATAATCTTACTAAGTAACAGTAGAAATTTTCAAAGCTGCCGTGCTACCTAAACATGCAATTGTTAGCATACTGGCATACAAATAAATAAAATAAGTTTTTAGAACAAGTCTGGTAAGTTAAAGAGCTCATTCTGGTTGGTCAGTGCATATTTTACATTAAAACCATATTTTTGAATTAATTATGTTATTTGCACTAGATTCTGAAATGCTTAAGAATGTCTGTGGCATAGTTTTAGATAACCATGAATACCTTGGATTTCTTCATTCCTTACCACCCATTCTGGAACTGCAAGCTGGCTGAGTTTGTACTTATCACTACATCCCTGAAAGACATCCGGCCTCGATTGTCTTGCATTGATCATGGGAACTTCTGACACTGTACAGTACTGTTAAGCAGAATTATTAAACCCTTGATTTTAAAACTTTTTGAATCTACACTTCCTCTCTCACAATTATCTCTGTGAAGCATTTCAGATCATATTGGTAAAAGAGATTTAAATATGTGCTTTTGGTATTTACAGACTCGCTTTTCCACATGGATATAGTGTGGCTGGTTGAACGTGTTGTTAAATGAATGAATGTTCCAATAAACACCTTTGTTCAGCCACCGCCTCTTTAAGCAGAAGGAGAGGCTATAATTTTGCCTTTCAGGACAGAGACAAGCACCTTTAAAGCAGAACAAATATAAAGCCACATTTTAAGCTAACTATACTGTTGACTGAGAAGCTCTGTCTTCTGATGGATGCAAATCACATTCACAGATTAAAGTAATTTTCTGTGGCCTAAAGGGAACTTTCTGGATCCAGCCATTAAATTTTTGTTTAAGCATTTTTGCATGTGGAAAAAAACTTTTTGCTCAAAAAATGTAAATTTTTAACACAGGCCTTGAGAAACACATGTCATTATGTCTGGGCTTTTTATTTTTGCTGCAGACAAGCAATGTGATGATATGAACTTTAAAAATGCAGAGATCAGCAGGAATTATTTCACTGTATAACACCTAGAAAAATTCTCACAGTAAGTTTTGGAAGCCTCAGATCAACATTTTTGTTTGCATCCTAACCCTGCCATTGAAAGTGTACAGGGAAACAATTTCTGGTCTGTCAGTGATGAACCAAGCAATCCACCTTCTAATGTGCAAAGTGTTATAGTTTATGAAACCTTGTCAGATGTTGCCTAAATTTCATCTTTTTCCAGCTACCACCTCAACCTGGAATAAATTAGCAGGAAATTGCTGTTTACCATGTGTTAAAAATGCTTCAGTTAATAGCTGTGTTAATGCACAGTGGTTGTGACAGAAGTAATTAGGTTATCTTTTGTCTATCATTTTCTATGCTGCCTTCAGCAGAAGAGAAGTAACTTAGAAATACCTACAAGCTAAACACATCACCTTATAAATACTGTTTTAAAAACATTAACTTGTTTCAAAAATATGAACGCTTACTTGTCTGTTAGAAGGAAAAGAAAAAAAACACTTGAATTCTATTTGATTTAGGAAAAAAAATTGGAACAGATTTTTTAACTGAATGCTAATTAATAACATTAATTAAAAAAGTATTATTTCCTTAGACTATCCTGTTCACTTAATTTTGAGAACTAATTATAAAATTTTGCAGATACACACCCAGCCTGTTTGTTTTTTTCTATCATATTGACAAGAAGTTCATCAAGAGAAAACCTACCTTGCAGATAGCTGATGCGTCCTTACAGTTGAATACACTTTAATGTGCTTTTATTCTTCTGAGAACATTTTTCTGGGACTTTGGAGTATGCAAAAGTAGTACTGTTTTATAAAGATCACACAGGCAAAAAAGCAGTGCCCCAGACTGACACTTCTCCATGCACAGTCACAGTCCTATTGATCCAGTAAAACGTATTTTCTCCTTAAATTCTCTCAAGCTTTGCAGATTTGGCACAGGCCAGTAAAAGCACCTGGTCAATTGAATTTTGCCTTTTTGCTATATTCTCTTTGCCCCTGTGAACTTGTCCATATTTCTCATTTGTGACTGATATTGTCTTTCTTGCATGTTTTTCTCTTTCCCATTGACCATGGACTCCAACATTAGCGAAGGAGTAAAGTGTTTTTCCTTGTTTTCTTGCAAATTGCTGATGGGGGAATATCAAATGGTCTGCTACAGTTTTGATGCTGGATTGCATATGAAATAACTACAGAAGTAAATGAGATACAGAATGGGTATTTATAAGAGCTGAATCAACCCAAAATATCTACAGCAGTCATACAGCTTATATACCGCACATGTAAAAAATGCCTGTGTTTCAAGAGAAATTAGGGAATTTTTGTACTTGAAAGGCCTATAAAGTATAATAATTTCTTTACCATATCAGAATTTTTCTGCCTAATTGGATTAGGATCAACTTAATTAAAAGATGCCTGAATCACTTAAGTTTTCTGCGATACAAAGTGAGCTGAAACAAAAACACCAGCGATAATATTCATGGTTTGTATTAAGAGTTCACATCTGTAGTTGAATTGAAACAGATGCTTTTCAATACAAGCCATTGTTTTTTACTTGAATGTGACAATATGTTTTGATGTTTTCTCCTTAATTATAAAATCATGTAATGAAGTCCCTTTAGTATGTGTGTGGCAAATTGCCAAAGCCTCTGTTTTTCCAAAAGTCTTTGGTAAAATTTCTCCTGGAACCTTAGTTAAGATTGTTCATCACAATCAGATGATTACCCTTTTGGATTACAGAAGGTCCATTTGGGTATTCTGGAGAGCTCTCAGCAGGACTGGAAACATAAAAATGCATCACTTAGGTATCCTTAAGGCTGGGCAGGACCAGGCTTTCCTGAACATAAAGACTCATGTTGGAATGTCTCAAAAAAAATCTTCTGTTAAGTATGTCTTCATTATTTCCAGTGATCAGTATGAAAGTATTTGGTGTTGTGCTAGATCAATTGAAATCAAATGATAAGGAGAACATTTCATGAACCTTCTGAACCTGGTGACTGGGCAGGTGTTTTTCACTGAACACAGAAGTCTGAAATCGCAAAAGATTTCATCACCCAACAGGAAGTGCAAGTGACTAGGAAAAATAGTCATGTCTGCTTATTAATTATAAGTCAGTTTGTGATGTTTGGTAGCAGTGATGAAGATATGAACGCTAGAAATGGAAAATTGCAAGCAACTGCTAAGTTTCCTGACAACAGATATAAAAATAACAATGGTAAACTACTGCTAAAAATTATATTTCATTCCTTCAGTATAAATGTGAAGTACATGTGACTGTGGTGGATAGAGTGAAAAAATAAATAGATCTCAAACCCTATCCAAAATCTAAATCCTTTTCAGCTTTCAGAGATTTGTCTTTGAAATAGAAAACAAACATCTGCTTGAAGAAGCATGGGTTAATTAAACTTTGAGGAAACTAGATGCAATTTTCATAATTCTGGAGATCAGCTAGGAGCTTCAGGTAGCACAGAAGCCCTCTAGATTACACAGGATTGTGTTCTGAGGCTGGGTTGGTTTGCATAAAATTAGCTAGAAAGCCAAGGTACAGAGAGGTATTCCTGGCTTTGGGCAGATAAGGAACTTCTACAATGGCATAATGATGTTGTCCATTTTGGTTTTTCTCCTCTAAAACTCTGAGGGCTTTTGACTGCTAATGAGAAATGATCTGATATTTTCATGAGCCATCTATGATAACCCCAATACCCTTCTTTTTCATTATAATAATTATTACTTTTTAGATATGCTTCACTTCATATTTTCTACACGAAATTTCACCTACCATTTGTTGCTTGCTGACTCAGATATTTTTCCCAATTATCCACGGCCTTTGTTCTTAATTATTCTGAATAATTTAGAAAACTCAATTAACTTTTTTCTGATAAATTGACTGCTTATCTGCTTCTGGATCACCTTAATTTTAGGACTTTTCTTTCCTATGCTTTTTGCAGCCCACTTTCCTTTCTCTGAATCCTGCATGAAAGAGTTAGGCTTGAGGTGACCAAGCAGCTGCAAAAAGGTTAATAATCTGAATGAGCTCTTGAGTACTGGGGGAATATCATCTGTGGTGTAGATTTACAATTCTTCACTCTTATTTCCTTCAGGTCATCTTTTACTACATCTACTATGTGTTGGTATTATAGATCCTAATGAAAGTTTGCTAGGAGAAACTCTTT
Organism: Onychostruthus taczanowskii; assembly: GCF_017590055.1. Classification (NCBI taxonomy): domain Eukaryota; kingdom Metazoa; phylum Chordata; class Aves; order Passeriformes; family Passeridae; genus Onychostruthus; species Onychostruthus taczanowskii. Next base: position 5,449,550 of record NW_024502569.1, on the reverse strand, counting down.
GTATGGTTTTTGTTGCATTTGGAATACCCACTTTTACTGTTTTCAGTATCATCATTCAGAATTGAGTGCATTTTTTTATAAAGGTCTCTATTATTCTGCTCCCAGAGAGAGGCTTTTTAAAAAATTCACCTGATTTTTATTCATGAACATGCTAATGACATCTCAGCATCAAATTTGTCAAAGAACCACATGAAAAAAACCTAGATTACTGCCACACAAGTTATTGCTCAAGTGATTCTTACACCAAATTAATGCTGAGTTTCTGCATGGGTGAGAATTAGAAACAGCTGAAAGTGGCCCCATAGTATTTTTTTTTTCCAGTACAGTGATTCCACTTGAGATGAGAATAAGGACCGAAAAAGCAAAGAAGGATGGCTTCCTGCCAGTGGCTGGGCAGGAGGTATGCAATAGGCTTGGACCTATTGGCAGAACTGTTGAACAGGTGAGAGAAGCTTGGAGCAGGTGCAGCAGGTGGGTGGGAGAGAGGGACAAGGTGCCAATGTCAGTCCTGGGGGCAAACTGAGCTGAGAGCTGCTTATGGGAGCCCAAAGTGCTTTTGTCATGAAGTGAGAGCAGCATGGGTGCTTTTTACTCCTACTTAAGGTGAAATTGTTTGCCCATACCATGAACCTGCCTGATCACAGCAATCTTTACCACTTTGCAGTGGCTTGTACATCACACACAGCCATTTCACAAAGAACAAACTTTTTCTGACGGCCAGCCATGCAATCCCACCACATCCTGGAGATCAAACGGGGCCCTTCCTCCCTCAAGCACCATCACCACTGGTGAGGCTGAGGTTTGGTGGAGCACCAGAGTAAGCCCTGTGCTCCCTGCTCCTTGCATTGAGAGCCCCAGTGCCTGCTTGGCCTAGGAGTAAAAGCAGCAGACATCACTGCTCTGACTCAGAGCTGTGTTGCCTGTGGACTAACCAGGTAGATGCATTCCAGGGAATGATTTTGAATTCACTTCCAGTCTGAAGTTGGGCTATGGGGCCCATCCCTTTGATCTCTGCAATATCCCCAGAGCTGAGAGTGAATCGGGATCTGGCATGGATCTCTCTGTTGGTGGCAGCTGGGGGGGGACAAGGCTTCACAGTCCCAGAGGACATTTCTGTCCCCACAGCAAGTAGAATTATCTCATGTGCTGCAATATGTCTCTGGGATGCAGTTAAGCTTACTTCTAATTTCATCTGCTGCTGATTGGACTGGCACATCCCAAGCAGACTCTGCATCCCAACTGTCTTCCCATTTAGCACCAACCTGTACTAGACCTTCTTTTCAAGACTGTTTGTCAAGCAAATTGACAAATCAATATTTGTAAACCATTCTGAAGATGGGAAATGGACCTTCCACTTGACAAGCTTCTGCTGTCCCTGAATTGTTTCTGTACCACATGCTTTTCACTACTCTGATATTCCTCTGCAATGACACATTTTCCTCTGTATAACAGAGGTAGATTTTTGGGTGTCTGTTCTTGAATTTGCCATTGATGTCTTGTGATCTTGGATATAACTGCTCTGCACTTTGTCAATGTGTATAGAGGTTATAAAAAGCATCTAGCCAGCTAAAAGGAATTGTGAAATGGAGGGACCTGATGAAAACCTCAGCTTGTTTTTATGGGCTCATGTGAAAGGCAGACAAAAACATGCCAAGTAAACAAAGTTTTACTGCTGTTATTGTTTAGTTTGATATTTACTGTTTAACATGATGAAAAAATATTTTGATATGATAGAGGACAGCTCTAGCAAAGGAAAACTTCCCTCAGTCCTTTAGGTCTCACATACCAGATAATTAGCATACAGCATACTTGATGTGTCTGGCAGAAGAAAAAAGAGAAAGAGAGGGAAAACGTGCATTCTGCAACTCTGTTTTCACCAGGCACTGGCCAATAAATTATGTCTAGACTTTGTCCCTCAACCACTATGCAGAAGGTCTGGACTGAACCACCTATAATAAATTAATTGTGGTGAGAAAAAAAATCACAGTGGGAAAAGAAGCAGGGTCTTCGTTTCAGCTTCCCATATAACTTCTCTGCCAATAAACAGCTTTACTATGATAGCTCAGCCAACAGGCACTCTTTTGAGAACTTGTACTGAAGCCCAGACTTTCTTACAATATCACAGTTTACTGACTTGCCAAATAGTTTCTGGGTAGATAGCACATCTGTATCTGGATCCATCCCAGTATTTTCTTATACAGCTAGACTCCATCTGAAGTATTTTACATAAAACCCTCTGTAACCTCTTCTTGTTTCAAGCTTTGAAATCAGAAGAATGATGAAATATTTAATTATCTACGTGTCCTACCAAGGCTCTTTCATTACTTACCTATAGCAGCTGTGTACAAGAGGAGGAAAAAAAAAGAAGACATTTTCTGAAAACAGCACTGTCTGGGAGGTCTGTTTTTGCAAAGGTGGTCAGCTCCAGCTCTCTGTTGAGGTGTTGCAATCTTGTGCTTTATGCACAGGAGGGGAGACAAAAGATGTGACACACCTCAGCTGAGCTGCAAGTGGGCTGGGCAGGAGGCAGCTCTCAAGTAGCCCATGCATGGCATAGAAGCTGATAGATAAAAGGGCCCACAATTTTTAGAGTCTGTCAATTTGCACCTGCCAAATATATGCCCACATACTTGTGGCCACAAAATGAGTTATATGTGTGAACCTCAACATATGCCACTTCTATTCTGTAATTTATATTCCCAGCTAGGCAGTCAGTGAGGCAAACATGCTCAGGTTTCAGCAAAAAAGTGCAGACGCAGGTTTTCTGACTAGAACTTGCTCTTTTACAAGTGCATCCCATTGCACAGCTTTATTTCAGTAAGATGAGAGAGTCTGAGTTAGAAGCAGGAGAAAATAAAATATACAGCAGCTACTTTATAACCCACTCAGGGTTTATATGACTCTTTGCTTTTACAATGTAATTGCATTCACTCTTATCTTACATCATTCTTGTTCCTGTGAGTCCAACCTGCTGCTGTGGCATGTGGGATGGTGGAGCAGGTTGCCACTCTGCAGCAGGACTTTGTGACACAGAAACTGTTTAAAGAGAGCTTCACTGTTAGCTGTTTAGTCGTAGACACAAAGGTAATGGCCAAAGGAAATTAAAATAAACCAGTGGATTTTCCACCTGTCTAACTTACCTAGAGCCCTTCAGTTGCACCATACTTGTTAGAGTAGCAGGCTGAGACCGAGATGTGCCAAAGATTTTCTGCTCTCTGTTGTTTCTCCCAAGCAATAGCTCACTCTCTTTGGAAACTCTCTTATGAAATGTTGCTAGCATCCTTTGTTCTTCTGTCCTTGGATGGCTGCGGGACCTTGATTGCTCTCAGACTGAGCCAGAGATGGAACCATCATCAAAGCTATCACTTCTGGCTAAACCTCTTAAAGATTTGTAAGCATTAGGGTTTTTTCCAGGCTGATGATGGTGAGTTAGGCCAGTGTAGTCATACAAAAACCATCTCTGTAAACAGGCTAGTGCACAACATTAGTAGATTGTTGCATGACAGTGCCAAGTCTATTATAAATAGCCTTTCAAAATAGCATTAGAGTAGTCTATAAGGTGTTAAGCTTGCCTATTTAGTCATTCATAAGCCAGGGAATTACAAAATTGGGGTATGGTGATTGAACATAAAACCTTTAGTATGCTATTTGATGCATCATGTCTTCAATGGGATTTTAACTACCATTAGCATACTATTTCTCAAAGAATACCCTCCTACTTCCCCTGTCACCATGATTATTCCCATGTGCAGAATTTTGTAGGACTTTTCATCCTTGCATATTAATTTTTTCCTCTGAATATATAATTTAATTTTTTTCTAATTTAGATTTTTTTCTTATGAACATTCACACGCCCCCTGTACCTGAAAGCTCTTTCTCAGACTAAATTATATACATCTCTCAATAATTTCAGTAATATGTGAAATAGAATTTTTGATTTTTATTTAAGACTTAATCCCCTTGAAGTTCATAGCACTTATGGATTTGAGGTTAGTGATTTGGAATTATATTCTCAGGAACCAAACTGTCTCAGAAAGTCAAGGAGATTGCACTGCTAACTTTCCAGATCCATTGAAAATCCATACATATACATTACATATTTTTAAATTGTGATTTTGGGTTTATTATATGAGTTATCATTACTTTAATATTTTAACCTAAGTGGAAATGAAAGTGACTTAAACACCTTGAATGAAAATTAATAAAAATCATGGATTCATAAAAATCACGGGTGGGACAGGTTCCTGTACTATAGACAGGTATAGTTCAGCAGTAGCCAGGCTAATGCTGCAGTATGTGAATATACTACAGAGACATCACACAGCTCATCTCAGTAGGGCTTCTTGATGAGCAGTGTTCTCACCAGGGGACTTGAGGGTGACAGTGTTTGGTGGACTACGGGTGAACTGAAGGCCTAAGAGAAAACCTTTAAGCTGCCAGTCTCTGTGTGGGATGGATGGAACACAAATGGCAGTGGGGACTGATGTGATCAAAGCTGTCTTGAGCAACTCTACAAGTGCACAGTAAGGAAAGACTTGGTGGGAGTCTCCATAATGTCCTGTAGACCCAGGTCATTCCATCATTGCCATTTATTTTGTCCTTTCAAACATACACTTCATGGGGTGGCTATAGGCTCACCTCTTCAGGTGGCAAACAGGATACTTTGGGAGGAATAAGAACGGGAAAGATAGGGAAAATTGATCAGGAAACAACAGGGAAAAAAAGACTCCTAGGAGAAGAAAACCTGAAAGAAACTACGTGGACACTGCTGGGTACTGAGTAAAATGTTAGATGATCAGAGAAGTACTTTTCAGATGTCTAGAAAAGGCTTGGACAAACTTACACCTGGCTTCTGTGGTACTTTGGATGTATTGTAACCTCCTGTGTATAAACATATGAAGCACAGGATGATGTGGGATCTGAGAAGCCCTGGAAAATTGCTGAAGTACTCTCAATGTTAGTGTCTCGGAAATGAGGAAGAGTCATTTTACATTGAAATGTTTGAATTGAATATTCCAACATTTTCATACCTACTTTAACTGTTTGTTTTCATTCCCCTTCCCACTTCCCCAAAGATTTGCTATTTCATTTTTTCACCCAAATCTGGGACACAAGTGTGTGTGAAATACTGGCATGTTCATTTGAACTTCCTGGGTTTGCTTTTTTTATCAGAACCTCTTGAAGAGGAGAATAAAGAAAATAATTTGGGATTTTCTGTGTACCAGTGTGTCAGCAGGTACAATGAGATACTCGAATGGAGCTGTGCACATAGAAAAACATATGAAATAAATCAGTGCAAGTTAAGAGGACTCGCCCACCCATCTTTTCTTTGCTGGAATGAATTGTGTGCAAGTTTCCACTAGATCATCCTTTGACTGTCATGATTGATTAAATATTTTCTGCTTTCAACTCTGAGGAGATGCTTTTAATAATTTTTTAATATTTTATCGGAGCACTATGTATGCTGGCTCCCATTAGCAATGAAATCTGCCCAGTGAGATTTGGATTTGACTGAAAGCATAGACTTTGCCTTTCTTCAGTTACTCTTTTTTTGTGTACCAAATAGATGAGTGCTTAGTGGCAGAAGGACACTAGAAACAAAATAATCCCCCAGATTATACCTCCAGCCAGGTCCCCAAATTGGAATGGATGTTATATGTTTAAGTCCTATGTGAACTCTTTGACTATTACTACCTATTTAATTGCATCTGAGTTATGATTTTAAACAATTTTTCATAAACTAGTCAGTGGGATTTAGAAATGCCCATCTTTAAAAAACCATTCAGGTTATGCAAAAGCATGTGGGTGACTGGGTGCAGCATTTGCATTGCACACTCAAGTAAGCTTATCCCTTCTTGGGTGTCTTCAGGTACCTGCAAATGAAGAGGACACTTGAGGATGAATATACCTGTTTTGGCCTTCCAAAAGCCATAGCTGCCCCATTCCTGCCAGGTTCTTCCTGTCTCCCCTGTGCATTCTCAGGATCTCCCTTTGGTCCAGTATCCATTATTCCTTACTGGCCCTGAAAGCTTTTTGGCAAATGCCATCCAACCCTGGCCATCTATTACAAATGTATATGATTGACTTATTCTAAAACCTCCTGCTAACTTCACTGTATCTGAAGGACAGAAATTTTCTACCAGAAGCAACTTTTCATGTGTTAGTTTTGGGAGCTTCTGTTTTAGTGGGAAAATTTTTGCTTTACTATCACATGGCCACTCTACAACCTCGAGTTAGTTGGCATACTAATAGCTACTCACTATGAAGGCAACTACTTAACTTCTGGATAATGATCATCCCCAGTCAGTTCAGATTTTAAGGAACTAGTCAGTTTAAAGCAGGGAACTGTTATCCTCAAACGACCCATGACACGTTGAAGTATCTTAGTGGGGAGAAAAGAAACAGCAAAAATAAGAGGCATAACAGATATGTTGCTGATCCAGGTAGTATGCTCAACTTTGAAATGGAAATGAAGATGAGCTGAGAAAAGCAAAAATTGTGTTTTATTTAGATTAACATGTTAAAAAGAGCTGAGGAATTTGAGAGCATTTGGAACAGAAATAAAGGACTTTTTACCTGAGCTAGAACAACTCATTTTAATGAATTAAAGATTTGGGTTAAATTGTAACAGACATAACAAATAGTTAGGGCATCAAATAATCATCACCTGGCCTGTTAACAGATTTAGAAACCTTCTGACCTTGGAGAAGTCAAGTTAATCTAATTTCTTGTAGTTTGGGTTTTATTTATTTATTTATTTTTTTAAAATCAATAATCAACTTTTCCTCTTTTGAAATTACACATTTAAATAAAGTACTGAAAACAATGAATTACCCTTTGAAGAGATGGATGGATAAAATCCTCTTTTTAGAGTTCAAATCTGCAATCATTTTCTTTCATGATTCCTTCAACATGTCTCAGTGCTTGCTGAAACTCTAAAGAGTTTGGAAGACTCTTTGTGTACCAGAAAGGTGGTGTTTTCTTGGGTTTATGTAATCACAGGTTTTCAACTGTTTTAATGCCATTAACTAAAATTTCCAAATGTTTGGTGTGTGGAAAGATCAATGGCTTTATTAATCTAAGCTTATTACTCCCTCCACCCTTCCCTATTTCAAATCTGGTTTCTGTTTAAAGCTCTCCATAACCTCAGCCTTATTCTAGGTTAAATGTTATATTAATCAAGCTGTGGATAAAGGCCACATATATGACTGAAGCTGTGTTTATTAGCTTTAGTGAAGCCTTTGATTTGGTCACACATTCTTTGCTCTTAACAAAGCCTCAGAATAATACAATATGGGGTTTATGTCAATAAACCCCATATAACCATGAAATTGGTTATCATCATATTTATTATGATAACCATAAAATTGGTTATCATCATATTTAAGGAATAATAGAAAACAAACTATGTTCACTATAGTGGCATATGAGCTGATTTTAAACTCTCTGGTGCAGGTGTTATCAATGGTATTCTTCTAGTGCTCTGGTTGTTTTCTTAGGAAATGTAATATTTAATATGTGTAGATAAATAGAATATCTGCTTTTGTAAAGAACTTTTTTTTTAAATCCTCCCTTTAATCATAAAGTAGACTTTATTTGTAGTTTCCAGTTTATGCAAGATGTGTTCTGAGGAGAGGAAAACAGGAGAGGTTCAAGTAGTTAATTGCTTCATGGTGTTATGAAGAGCTGTTTTGAGGTTTTGTGCAGCTCCAGCCCTCCTGTGGCTCGCAGGATTTCCAACTGCAGGGCTGTCCTGTGGAAGACATTACTGGCTTGATTCTGCACTTTGATGTGCTGGGTATAATCCCCACCCAGGATTAAGCATATGGTGTAAATTCAGTCTGGGTGTCTAAAGGAAAAGTCCACCCTTCCAGGTACCAGTCAGCGCAGAGGGGCTATAGGTGACACCAACATGCAGAAAGTGAGAATACTTATATTCTAAGAACATTGTGGCTGTCAGTACCTGCTCTTGGGCTGGTAGAATAGGGAGCAGAGGAAACAAATATTTTACCCTCTTTTACTGCATCAGTATAATGACTGACTATTGTGCATATTTATATACCAACATTATAACAGATGTGTTAAAAACCACTTTTATATCTGTAAAAATGTGGTCACCAGAGCTCAGAGCAGGGCTGTGCCCCCCACAGAGACAGTGGGTAGAAAGGTTAGCCTTCATCCTCATCATGGAATAATTAATATTGTGCCTGGAGGGCAAGTTTCAGGACTTCGTTGTGATTTTTTTCTGCATGTCCATTTTCTATTTACATGGACAATAGTTTCTCAAAATGCAGGGAGACCCAAAGGTTAACATAATCCTCCCTTTGAACAGTCAATCCTTGCAATGTATATCCACTTATGTGGTCTCTGGGGCAGTGACTCGGTCCATGACAAAAGCACACCTGATTTAGAATATAGTATTCTAAATTGCTGAAGCCTTTTTAAAAATTTTTCCTTCTCCTGCCAAGACTCATTGGCTGTGTGCTAAAGGTGGAAAAAAATTACCGTTGTAAACAGAGTGCAGTTTTTAACAAGAGATTTAACATCTGAAACTGATGCTGAGAGATGTGATGCAGTCATTGGCACAGGGACACTTCATGCCTCAGCACCAGCTGGCACACAGAATGATTCTGTGATAAGAGTAAAAATACTTTCTTCAACCTCCGTTAGAATTCCTTCATTATGAGCTCTTGGATTACCTTGGAGATGTGGACTGGTTTATGCCGGAGGCTGGGAATACTGGAAATAAATCTTTCCTCCTTTTCGAATGGGTGCTTTGTTGGATTGTTGAGTCTTGTTTTGCTGTTATATTGTTACTATTGACTAAATCTGTGTAAGGTTGTTGTTTCCAGTGATGTCTGCTGTGGTTGTCTAGATCACTTTGAGAACTGGCATCTGCTTTGATGCATTATATGCACTTTTTCACTTTCAAGCAAATTATTTTTTAAAAGCAAGGGAGAGAATTTTTCAGATCACCAGTTTTCAAATATTTTCTGAGAAGAAAGTCGGCATCAGTGCTCAGCACAGCTCATGTCTGCAAAATGAAATAACTTCCATGCAGCCACCATGTTTGATCAAGCTCCAGAAATGTCTAGGAAAAAAAGTCATATCACATGGTCTCACAGAACTGCAGATGTGACATTCCAATATCAGTGCCTTAAGGAGGAGCTATTAATGCCAGCAACAACCGTAAGACTTAGTGGTTCCTGCTATGCACCTTCACGCTAAGCACCTTTTACCCGGGTGAATGGCATAAGAAATTGACAAAGTCATGGTGTAAGTATTACAAAAATAGTTACACCAGAGAAAAAGGCACTGAAAACACACAGATTTGAGAGGAGTCCTGGAGATCTGAGAATTTCCATCTGAAAACCTTTGGTTTTAGCAAAGTGAAGTGGGGCTGCTATCAAACAGACAGGAAGAGAGTTAACAGGAGTGAAAACTGGATTTTCTAAATTTTAGCTTCTTTGCAAGGCCGTTCACATATGTCATTATAGCATGATTTACTAGGTAGTCTGGAGGAGCTTTCTGTAAAGTTTGTAAGGTCACTTGCAGACAGCAACACCAAAACTTTAAAGTGCTAGAATATCCCTTCCCTCTTCTCTCACAGTCCATCAAATCCAGTGGAATGAGAGCAGCGGGACCAGGTCAGAGTTAAGGTTGGCTGCCAAATTTCAAAGCTTTTAAAACCTCTTTATTTCATAAGTGCAACATTGTAATAACACTGCTTTAAATTAGCTGATATGTATTTACTAACTTAATCTTAGTACAATGCTTAGGGGCTTAAGGGTCTGGAAATATTGCACAGCTTTGATCTCTGTAAACCCCTATTAGCACAGGTACTGATACAATTATCTGCAGGGTCACTCTACATACTTACAGGCTAGCAGTCCAATCAACAGATCAAACTACCTCATTTATCATCATGTGATCTGTTTCTAATTATTTCACTCAAGTTAATGGTTTCTTAAAACTGCCTTTTTTGAGTTATTTTTTTAGAAACACATAAACCACTTGAAATAACTTCTCAATATTGGCTAAATATATTATTTATTTTCTGGCATGATTCCAGTTGTATGAGTTACACAAAATTCAATTGGCTAAATATATTATTTATTTTCTGGCATGATTCCAGTTGTATGAGTTATACAAAATTCATTTACTTCATGAAATAGATAATTTCTTTGCTTTCAGAGATGGAAGACACAGAACAATGCTGAGGTGATGGTAGGATCTGACAAAAACCTTTTTAACACATTCAGTACATTGTCCTGGCCAATGGAGTCTGACATTTACAGTTTTGAAATAAGTCTAAATACAGCTAGTTTTATTTCCTTCCAGGAAAGCATAATAATGAGATTTGCTGAATGACTGATACTCTGTGGACAAATGTCAAATTAGACTTAAAAGTACAGGTGTGGATTAAAACTACTGGTGTGGATAGGAACGAGAAGGAAATGTCAATAGTTTTGCATGCCAGTCGTAAATTGCTGGTCTTAATTAAAGTGTAATAAAATTTTTAATTTGATCAAAGCATGTAGCACCTATTGTAAGCCTACTGTTCCACCAGGGAGATTTATACCCTTTGCTTTCTTCTCAGTACATCCAATAATTGCATCTGCTTACTAACAGATTTGCTATTAGACATACTCCTCTCCTGATGGTCTGCGGGCCAGGATTTAGTGTTATTAGGCTTGACCTGGTTTGATTCCCTGTCAAAGAAAACCCTTCAGCCTCAAGCATTTCATAAACTGCTGTGACCAGTGTGCTAGGAGAGTGAAGTGGAATTTAACCAGATTGATATATTGGTGTGGAAGAGATTACACATGGACACAAGCCAGGGTTGAAAATCCTGCTTTACTTTTGTCCAAGTCAAGTGACGCCCAAGTTTCAGGCATCATCAGCTCAGCATGACCTCTTTGCTTCCAGGTGACAGGCTCATTTCTTTTCTGGAAATTTTTCTTTTTCAGCAAGATTTGAAAGGGAAGGTAATCTCTGAAACAAAGTGATGGTTTGCACTGGCAGACATCTGCACATTGAGTGTGGCAGGGAAAGATATGCAGGCACAATCTGTACCTCCAGATTTCCTGTGTAAAATTTTTGTGTCCCAACTCAAATAATAAGACATCTGTGTGGCAAGTGCTTATCATGCAACTTCCCATAATTTTTATAGGGAAAGATATAGGCAAAGAAAGACCAAGAAAAGGCCAGCAATGGTAATTTGGAGAAAGAGAAAAAGGTTAAAAATACCAACTAAGGAAAAGGGAGAGGAAAACACTGTCTCTTCCAAGTGTTGGTGACTCAAGCACTGAGACAAACTTTTGCCTTTGGATGTCTGAGCCTTGCAAGGAGCAAAATTTCCCGGTCTCACATGTTTCCTGTTAGATCATCAGAAGGTAGAAAAAAAAAAAAAAAAAAAAAAGAAAAAAAAAGAAAAAAAAAAAGAAGAGAGACCCTTCCCTATTTTCTCCAGATATGGAAAAGAATAATTCCCTATGAATGTCTCTCTCTCTCCAGGGACATCTATGTTGTTAACAGAAATGAGAACTCAGAAACGCAAACTTCTGTGGTAAGAGCAGTGCTCACATCCTGTTGTTCCCCATTTGGCCATCAAAGCTGGCTTTCATATATTTTTTCTTTTTTTCAGCTATGTGGAGAAGTTCCTATTAAGCTAATTATTGTTCCCAAGCTAAAGAGAATCTCTCAGTTTTTTGACACCTTCTTTGCAGTGCTTTTTTGTTTCCATGGAGAAATTTTGTGCCAAGATGGGTTTTGTTAGCAGTTGGCACCTCTAATTATAGCCTAGTGGATACTCCCAAGACTGAAATAAAAGTTGCTTTAGCCACCTTTTCATGTTACATCCAGTCTTGCCCTTCTAGAAGCACCTGGTATACCTGCTATGTGTTGGTGTTGTGCTGTTTTAGTGCTCATTTATAATGAGCTAGACTGAAAGTAGATGAGATTATGATGCATTCTTTTATATTCAAAATGGTCTTATTCACTGAATTCTTAGCTTTTTTTTTTTACTTCATGGAAACTACTTGTGAAAGTGGGAAATGTATGTGTTATTTTAGGAAAGCCAAGGAATAACCGCAGTGATATCTGTCGCTATACGTTAAAGTCATTGAAGGTAGATAAATTTTATCCCAGCAGTGATGGATATGATTTTTTCAACACAGTAAAAGGATATTGTTGTAATGATGAGAAATGTGAGTGACTTCTGATCTTTCTTTCCACTTGAAGTTTTGCTAGTGCTGTTTTCTTGCTGTTTGCTTGTAGCCCGATGTGGATATGTTAAGGGCTCTCAAGGAGTTTGTTCAACTGTTTAAACTGTTAAATGCTTCATGATTCTTTGGTTCTATTGTGACTCATAAGGCTCTTACAGTCACTACTAAAGAGTACTGTAGAACAAATATTATGTCATATTGGCATACACCACATCTTTTGAGCCCTGCCAATATTGTAGTTTTGTCGACCCACTGCTTGGTGAGTGAGGCTCATGCAGGTGTTCTCATCCATACCTGCATACTGAAGTTTCAAGATTATCCTAGACTTCAATTCTAACTTTTTGAATGATAAAGAGGCATATTTTTAGCTTTTACCTGCAGTAAGGTGGCAGATAACTGCAAATCACAAAAGAAAATACAATTTCAATATTCAAATATCAAAGATATCACATGGTGCATGAAAAATAAATGCCATGATATGCACTGAGCATAAGTGCCCGAGTTTGCATAAGAAAATGCTAGCATGAATTTCATAGTGTGAATAATAAGTTATTAACAGTGTATCCAAGACCATAATGATGAAGACTTACAGAAATGGGTAATATTTTTATTTTACATTTTTTATCCTTCTTTGGAGTGGAATAATAGTATCTAGTATCATGAGGACAGGCAGGAAAATAAATATCTTTCAGCAAGTAACTGGAATTGTTTAATTTGTAACCTTAAGGAAGTGGGAAGGAAAATACATAATTATCTCAAAAATATTTGAAGTACATATATATCTTAAATGAGTTCTGAGGAATAGTAAATTCATAGCCTGGAACTAGAACCATCTCTATTTTTCACAGTGTTTGGGTTTTCCTTGAAGGATCTGGAACTCCTATTTGCACTGTCTTGGAAACTGTTTTGTGGTTTTGAATCTTTACATAGAGACAGTTTTGAATCACATGCTGTAGCATATGTCTAGCCCAGCTGCTCTCTCTGTATTTATATGGCCCCATCCCTACAAATCTCTGAGTGAATAAAAAGTAAAAACAAAATTACTCTTGCAGTACCCATGGTTGGGGAAGCATTTGATGTCCACCATTAATTATATGGGTAAATTAGAGATGAGGGTTACTAAGTGTTCAGTCTCAAACCAAGCAAAATGTCTCTGACTGCTGGAAACTGGTCCCTCTGCTGAGTCCCACCTAAGGACACCTTCTTCTTTACACCTTTTTCCAGAAAGCAGAGAATGTGTGTATTTTTTGAAATTACATGTATGGGCAGTCCTCATGTGGCACTGATGCCTTCAAAGATCAAAAAAAAATTGCAGCTAAAATCCTCAGTGCTGTACAGCTGCATTCTTTGCAGCCCTGGGAAGGATGAGTAGTTCCAGAAAAGGAGGCTGAAAGCAATTATCTCTGCATTTTTTAATCTGCTTTTTACACTGTTAGTACCCCAGTGAGCCATCTCTACTTATATACTTTTCCCTAAGCCACAATAGTTTCTAGATCTAAAGTTCAACACAAAGACCAGATCCAGCAGATATTTCTGCCTTTTTTATACACTGTGCTATTTTAAATGGGGGAAAATTAAAGAAGGAACTCTTTTGATCAAAGCATTTTTCTCTGACATTGCAAGGCATAAAAATGTATCCTCACAAATACCTCAGCTTTCAAATGCAAGAAGGCATTCTCACATTTATACCATAGAAGGTGCTACTGGGATATTCCAGATTCCCTTCATTCCCAAGAGATCTGCTAATCTCAGAAAAATGAGGGAGGCACTTTGCTTGGCCCAAGATTTCACAATACTGTGATGCACTTGGAGAGTTTCAGGACCCAGCATCCAGGCACAGGGCTACAGGCTCCTCTGGCACCTGAGTGTACCACCAGCTGGACTGAGAGGAAGATCCCAGCCTGGATGAATTAGCACAAAACCACTTCTTAACAGCCACAAACTTTAAAGAGCTTCCCCCGCCCCATCACCCACTAGAATTTATTATTGGTGTTAAGATACATGAAATGACGTTGTTTTACACACTTAGCAGATAGACATATCAGATGGGTGGTGTCACCCAGGCAGTGTAACGGGAGAGCATCTCACCCATGGCATGTTGGGCAGAGACAGAGGGAAAATTGCATGTGCTCCCCCTGGCTCTGGCTTGTGGGAGTTGCCAGCCCAAAACATGATTTTTATCAGAAATGAAACTACAAAAAACTATCTGGTGGAGCTTTTGCAATGCCTTACACAATCCAGCTTGCAATTCCCCTCCAAGATAAACAACCAGTCAAGCCTTGGAGAAGTGGGGTGGTATTCAGGACAGGTGGCTGTCCCAGCTGGGCATCCTGGCTCAGTGGGTGAGTGAAGATCATTATTTTATATCCTTGGGCAGCCCACTGGGGTAAACTCTGCCTGAAAAGACAAGTTTTGAGATCTACTGATGTACTACTTCGTAGTGGAGTGTGTTACGCTGCCTTATCAAATATTTGAAACACATGGTCTAGAACTCTGTTCCTTGACAAAGGGTTGAACTACAGTGAGGATGTCCTGCATGTTTCCTTGATTAAAACATTATTTTCAGAAATTCAGCCTGCAAATACCAAGTCATATCAGAGAACTCTATAGCAAATAATGTAAATATTTGAAAGATATACAATCAAGGTATATGGATGACTGGAATAGCTGCTCCAGGGAGGGACTTTCAGGAACAAGGGGTTGTTGCTCTCTCTCCAGGAATGAATATTATTATTTTAGCACTTTTTGAGCACTTGGAGCTATATTAATAGACATTCATGATATTGTTATCAATAAAGACTTAGAGAGTATTCTCCTGTTCCTCCATCTAGTTGCTAAGGTAGTCTCTATTTGGACTGTGTCTAGAATGCCACAAGACCTCTCAGAGCCAGAGAGGCTCTAGCCATGTTCCCTAAAGGAAAGGCTGGGGGACCATGCTGGGACAGCACAAATGATAGGAAGGCTCCAGGGGGTAATAGGTAATAGCTCTAATACACCACCTGATGACTAACTGCAGTGATCAGTGTGGCTGAATAGCTTTGGAGGGGACAGCCAGTGAGAATATCTGAGTGATCTGACACGCACTTGATTTGGAGGGACAGAAAACACTTTATAGTGAATAAAAAAATCTCTGTTGTTTTGGTCATTGATGTTTTACCTCAGAAGTTCCTTCTTAGATTCATAGATGTGTCTGAAAAGCAGAGAGGATCCTCCTCACATGTACCATGTCCAGGCCACCAATGCCTCAAATTTATTTGGACACCATCAGTGTGAAGAGGGAAGCATGCTGTCTCAGTGGTGGCAGCCGGATCTTCTAGCTTTCTGTCAGGCCCTGGGCTCATGTAGGCAGAGATATTCCTTGGGGTTTTCCAGGTCCTTGGTCAGGGATGCAGCTGCTAAGAAGAGGCTTTTCCTTTTGACAGAAAGTGAAAAGGCAACCTGAAAAAACTTGACTTCCTTTTTGGAAGTAGCATTTAGGACATGAATTGTTCACATTTCACAGGTTTAGAAGCCCGACATGCATCTGTACATCTCTGTAGCACAACTCGTCCACCAGTTACTCAAATGAATTTTCCTGAGCATTTATTTTCCTCATGCACAAGACTCCCACTCAAATATTTGCGTGCCAATCTAATCCAAATGGACAGGATGTGAGCAGTGTGATTCACTTTCAGGTGTAAGAAAACAGCTCTTGAAAAGGGTTACTGTACACAGCAACTCTGGTAAGAGCTTCTGTAGGAGTCCAAAGTCTCCATCCTGACTTCTGTGCTAAGGAAGGCAATGTTATGGCAAGACTGTTTTCTTATCCTCTGCAAGAATAGCAACTGTTAAGTAGAACAAACATGAAGCACAAAAAACCCCCGGGAATTCCAGTAACCACTCTGAGCCAGATTTTAGCGGTTGCATCCAATACATCAACATACCTTTCTTTCTTATGTTAATGAAATATCAGTCAATAACTTGTGTAGAACAAATCCTCGTATATGTATAAGAATGTACCTATAAGTCACCAGGGTAGCCCAAAGCTCTAAAGCAAGAGATCTTCAGCGAGGATAAGTCAGCTTAGCTGCACTACAACATTTCCAGTAGACATCAAGTGAAAATCTGGCTGTACAGCTGAGAATCGTGTTAATGCCCCAGTGCTGCAGTTTTCTAAGCTGTTTCTTTTCTGTCATGTAGTGACTCTCATTACCTCTATGCCCTTCTTGCCTGACAAATTCAGCTGGTCTGGTTTCCAGTTTGGACCTAGATCTGTGAGGCTCGAAGGAGGGGCATTCCTCTGGGACTAGGTTAATACTGCCTTCTCTAGCATGAACAGTCTTAGTATTTATTTTGAACTTTATTTTCTGGTGGTTCTGAAATGACAATAACTGCTGTATTCTTTAAGCAGTGCTGAAAAATCAAAAGCATTTAATTTCCAAGGATTTATTCATTCTGAAACCCGAACAAGAAAATACAGTGTACATGGCAAAGGGAACAGAGTGAATAAACCAAAAACCCACACACCATTAAAATACCAACAGTGACTCATGAGGCTTACAAATGACTATCTACAGGTTCCAGGTGTCTGAAATAAATTATTTAAACTCAGCATAAACCAAACATTTTGATAGAGCTCAAATTCTTAATTTCACTGGTAACAGTGGTGTTTGATAAATGCAAATACAAGAAACCATATTTCTAGGTTATTGTTATAGCAAAAGTTTTATTTAGTATTCTGTTTTGTCTTTTAAGCCATGTCTAAGTTATGAGAAAGGTTTTCTTACCTGACTCCTAAGAAAACAATATGCTCAAATGTAATCTAGCCCCAAGAAACACAAGATTATTAGATAGGTAAATGCATTGTATCTGTATTCCCAGTGTATATACAGTGTATCTGTATTTTGGGAATGTCATTTGCAAATCAGACTCAAATTAATCTATTATCTACTTTCATTCACTAATAGTTTTTCTACAGGTAACTGAGTTATCACAATAGCCTAAATAAAGATGCTCTTCCTCAGAGCAGATGATCATCACTCCAGAGGTGTACCACAGCTGAAACAAACATGAAGGTTTTGCATAGTTTTGGAAATCACATAAAATTTGTAAAGAGTATTTATTTGAGTAAAGAATATTTATAGCTAGGTAAAAAATAAAAAGGACTATATATATTCAGTCTCAGTTTCTCTGTCACTTTCAATATATTGTCACAGGATTTTGGTTAAAGTTTTCCAAAATTGCTCTTCCATATCATGGTCACTGTTTCTCTGAAAGTTTTTCTCATATTTTTTTGCTTCATCTCTTCTATCTTCATGAATCACAGAGGTTTTCCAAGTCTCTCATGTTTTTCTTTTAATACAGCCTTCATAACTGCTTGTTTTGTTTCTTTTTGGATAAAGAGTGAGAGATAACTGGCTCTGTGTAAAATGTGGCTCATGCAAATGCCAAGTGTAATAGTGCTCCATTATATCTGACTGAGAATGATAAGACAGGACTCTTCCATATATACCCTAAAGGAAGTTGTGACCTGGTAAATGGTATTCTAATCACCATTCTGCCTTCATGTAGCAGATTCCCTGTACCCTGAGAAGTCCAGTGGTGTAACATGTTAATCATAACAGCTAGAACTCATAAGCATCCTGGGAAAAATTTTCCAGATGGTACTGCTGGAATTTAGGATTAGTAATCCAAGAACAGGAGAGAAGGGAAGAGAAGGCCATTGCTGTGAAAAGCAGAGGTCACTCAGGTGTGGCCACTCTTTAGGAATGTATTGCAGGTCTCTGTGCAAGACAATGCATTTGAAAGAGTAAAGCTGAGGATGGAATGAGAAGCAATTTTGCTGATACACAAATGTGCTCTGCACATTCTGAACATTGCAAAGAGTTGTTCCTTCCTTGCCAGGGCCAGTACTCTGACCTTTTACGAGTGACTGTGTACGTCTTCAGAAAAATTTGAAAGTTCAGAGGAGGTGATGGAGCTGCTGGTACCTAATTGAAATAATTTGCCTAAAAATTACTCAGTATGTCTGCTTTGTGCATATGTGTATCTATGAATATATTTGACTCTACTCTGTGATTGTCGTTCTTGTGTTTGATGATGATACATGTACTGCATACATGAAAATCTAGGTTTTAGAAAAAGTGGTATGACACTGTACATCTAAATATAGATGAGAGGTAGCTGTGCAAGTTGTTAGGTTTATCCTGCATGTAGTGGAGGTGATGGGAGACAGCCTTCTGTGCTGAGCTGGAAGGTCTCACTTCCTGAGGCACGAAGATTAGGAAGTTGCTCTGTGTGTGCAGGGAACAGCTTGGAGGCCATGGAGAATTCTGAAGGGAAATAAAGCTGTCCAAAAGCTGACATCTTTGACAGAGCAACTGGGGAGAATGAGAACATGCCAACAGACCTGTGAAGTTCTGCAGGGCCCTGAATGCAAAACGGAGAAACTGAAACTTAAAAGGAGTGATAAAGCGGAAATTACTGGATTTGCAATTATTGTGTTAAGAAGATTTCCATGGGGGAAGTACATTAAAAGAATAAGAGTAATTTCATTTCAGAGTGGCTAAGTGCTCTCAGATGAGCAATAAGTCTGTAATGGACAACTTTTTAAGATGCCACCCTTTAGGGAAAAGTTCTTAAAACTCTTGCCAGTTCACTTTCTCCAAGGTAGATTTCAATTTGTGAGAGTTACTGAGCATTCCCCATGGCACATCACAGCTCTGTTCCTTATTTAACTTCTGCCTAGAAGTGGCCACAAGTCTTTAATCTGGGATGTGTGGATATCATTCTTTCCTTACATGGCTATCTGTTCTTCAAATTCTGTTAATTTCAGTGGGAATACTTCCTTAGCTAGTTTGGAAAGAAGATTCAAATCCTCAGTGGCTTCAGATCAGCACCAAAATTTGTGCCAATGGGCCAAGGTTATGAGGTGATCCCAAAGCAGCCCTCAGAATTACAGTTGATACCTACCCTGAAGACATGAAGAGGAAAAAAGATAGAAAATACTGTTATTTTTGTTCGCTTCAAATTATGCAAGAGTAACATTATGCTGTTCTTTCACATCCCTGCTCTCCACCTTCAACTCCTTTTTTCCACTTGAACCGAAAACCTTTCCAAAGGATGAGACTGAAGTTTACAACAGACTGCTAGATGCCAGTCCTACAAATGTCTTTGCACATGGTTAGCTTCATGCACAGGGGTGGTCTTGCTGATGTCAAGTTAAGCACATGCCTAAATGTTTAGAAGACTCAGTCTTACATCTGACATCCAAGTAAACAGACAATCATCTTAAATTCTCCAGGAATTTCTGATCAAAAAGGAGGTTTTATTAAAAACAAATCTTTCGATATATCTAAATTCATCATAAAAATAGCTTTTAAATTAAAATTATATTCATAGCTTTAAACCTTTAATTAGTGAAATCCCTTTTTATACACTGAAGTTTAAAACTTCACCTATATTTTAATATATAAATGCTGCTTTATAAATTATGACAGGTCAAATACATCTCCATTAAACAGAATTAACTCTATTGATACACCAGTTAAGCATCAGCCACACACCTTCATTTTAACTAAACTGATTGTCTTGAATTCCACAATTTGCAGATAAAAAAATTATTCTTCTAATTATTAATTCAGCATTGTTATGACACCCACAAGCAACATTTTGAAAGACAGTCTATTGTACTTGCACAGCCTGTTCCATCCAGTGATCTCAAGCCACTTTGCAAAACCCACACCAAGATTTTCAAGCCAGAGGAGCATTATTGGCTGCCTGAAGGGGGGCGGGTACTGACAGATGCTGCTGCACCATGTGCTCCAGGATCAAGTTCTCCAAATCTATAGAGCATTGTTTGGTTTCAAACTTCTTTGGTGAGGCAGGAATCCAAGAGGACTTTGAGCAGTAACAGATCCTGCCATTTACAGACAGACAGAACAGTGGCTATTTTGTGGTCTCAGGTGTCCTCAGACCTGGGAAGGGGCACAGTACCAACAGACTGTGCTTCAAAGGTATGACAGGCTGAACAAATGGCTAGGTGACATTCTTTGAAGGTAACAATTTAGTTGATAAATTAAGACATCGCTCTATTTTTTCCTGTTCATAAATTGTCTGCAAAGTAACTGACTTTTCCAAATCTTTAGATACCACAGTGTCATTTTTTTTTTGCCTGTGGGCTAATAGAAAAATGGCTTCTCTGAATATTCACTATGGTTTGATTACTGCTTGTGCCACATGGTTGGCCAGCTAAATGGTGTGGTCTTTCTGTTTCCTGATTGCACACTTCAAGCTTTATGAGCAGGAATAATCTTTTTGTTTCTTCTTTGTGAGTTATTCATGAACACACAAAATTGCTCAATGAACATACGGCATTAAAAATATAAGTATTTAAGTGGCTTTTGAGAGTCTTCATTATATTGTTATGCTTGAAAATATTTATCTGCTGCAGTGCATTTGCATGCCAGGGTTACTAGAAAATAAAGTCTTTCATCTTCCAGGTTGCTGGGATGAATGAGTTTACACATACTTTTAAAGCAAGATTTTGTTCAGGAGACTCAGATCTGGTTTTGTGGATGTTGTATTTTGCCAGACTTAAACCATCAATTTCCACCAAAGTGACTCAGTTTCAAATAGCTTCTGTTTTGGTTTTGCCAAATAACAACAACAACAACAAAAAAAAAAAAAAAAAAAAAACAAAAAAGTCAAAAAAAAAAAACAAACCCAGCTCAGAAGAGACTCAGTAGCTACATGAGAGAACATGGGATATTCTTTGAACTACAAATAGATTTTTCCTTCTATCTTACTGTAGAATGAAAGTGTATATATAGAAAAGGCATCTGATACACCTCAGCAGAAAATATGTCTTACTTATCATCAATGAAGTTCAAGAGCAATAGGTAATAATCTATATATTTTTTTCATAAATATAAGCTGAGGTTACCAGCTAACTTACACAGTAGATGGAATATAGGGCACATGACCTTGACTTTGAAAATCTACAGCTTTCTCCCCCTTTGACTGGAAAACCACCTTCATTCAGTCAAAGAAATATGTAATCACATTATCTTGTTTGACATGCCAAGCAAGAGCCCCTCTGGGAATGATATCAGTCTCTAAGAGGCAGCACCAACACATATGTAGAGCCCTAACAGAGTCCAGTCAAATTTAGAAGGCAGTAAGGGAGGTCAAATATCCCATCCATCTGCCTTGCATCTTAAATCTTCACCATAAAGCCAGTGATCTGTGAAAACCATTTTTCACAGTTAGAAAACTCACTGATTCACATATCTTGAAGGCTTGAGGAATGACTTCTAAACCTAAGATTATACTTAGCTAGTGCACCTTGCTTTGTACGACAGCCTTGAAAGAAAATCACAGAACAGCCTGAGTTGGAAGGATCCTCTCTTCAGAGAATGGGCTGTACAGGGATCAAGTCCATGACCTTGGCATTATTAGTGCCATTCTCTAACAAACTGGGCTAATTCATGATCACAGCATGTCAACAATTTTCTGGAAAAACTTAAAATTAGTCCTTTTTCAAGAGGACTTACATTATCAAAACTCTATTAGCCTATCTATACTAAAATTAGATTTACTGTAACTAGCACAACTTCAGATAAAAATAAAATTATGGACAAGTTTTAGGAAATCCTAGACCACAAAAGCTGGATAATTGACTTAGGAAAATATGGTGATTTTTGTATCTGCATTTTAGATGCAAAAAGGATGCAATGAATGTGTGCAAAAAATCATAACTCCCTTTTATGGCATTATTTTATGTGATCATGAGTACTGGTGAGCAGTGTGGCCTCACTGTGACAAGGGGCATTCAGGGTAAGAGGGAAGGTTATACCTGAAGTGTTACAGTGTTACAGAAGCCTTTTACTCATATCACTGGGAAAACCACATGTGAGTCAATGCAATTGCCCCAGGAAAACATCTTGCCTCTTTCTGTGGCTACCTTGCTCTGGGTCAGACTGTCAGAACTGGCGGCATGGCTCCTAAAATCTCTTTTTGATTTCCAGAATACCTGTCTCCAAACATGATCATGTTTGATAACTTAAAATGAAAAATTAGTGTATTTTCAACTTTTTACTTAGTTTCCAGGAGTCCCAAAATATACCTTTTCTAAACAACTCTAGAACAATAGCTCCAACTGTAGCTGAAACCTCTGCACACACCCTTGCACCCTGTAGCCCAGATGATCCAAATCTGCCAGTCTTGTCATGCCCTTATCTCCTCTGCTTGCTGCTCACCCCTGACCTGCTCCAGCTCATGTTCAGACCTTGCAGTGGTGAGCTCTGTTCCCACACGCCCAGGGAGTAGAGATGGCTTTGCTCCATCCCAGCAGATATGCCATGAGCAAGACAAAAACACTTCCCCAGCAGTGCCTCAGTCTGTTTGAGAGGTTACCTGTGATCAGTCCCACAAGATGAGTTCATAAAGTGTGCTGCTCATTTTCCTGCTAACACGAGGGACAAAAAAGGCAGGCTGTTTGCTTGGGCTGCCAACCTGGCCCTCAGGAGTCCAGCATAACACTGGTGTTGCTGTGGGGATGCAGCAGCCTTCAAGGTGGTCTTTGCCTCACTGTCTCTATTTCAGCTTTAGGCTGTAAGTGGGTAGAGATTTACATGCCCACTTTATCTTCTTTGAGTACTCCCTCATGCATGAATTACCACAGTGCTATCCAAGTGTCCTTTTCCCATGCCAGACCTCAGCAGTGTGTAACTCCAGCCTTAGCAGCAGCAGCAGCAGTGAGGGCACAGGCGTCGAGCTATGTTAAGAACTGGCAAAGCAGCTTCTTCCCACATTTTAGCTCAAGACTACAGTTCAGAGTGTTTGAGCTCTGCCGATTTGTAGGAAGACTTACTGTTAAGGAGATCTACACTTAAAGAAAACCTCGAATCCTTTTCCTCTTTCTCCTAGTACGTCTCTGTTGTACCATTTATCTGTGCAGAAAGCCATGACACCCTCAGTGTTATTGCCTAGCTCTGCCAGCGCTTCACCAGGCAGCGAGTCAGTCACCCACCTCCTGCCCTTCACGAGCTTCTGGCCTCGTGGCAACTAATGCTGAAAAACACAGTTTTTCCTTTGGTGCCTTTGCCCCACCCATGCTAGCAGTACTTGAAAAATGACTCTAAGTCTGACAAGTGGCGACAGCAGCTGAGCAGGGCATATGGGGCTGGGGCTGTGGGGGCCTTGTGGTGCTGGCCGGGTGCCTGCATGAGCATCATCTGCCTGCCACACAGGAGGGACATGGGGCCAGTTGCCACAGGGGAACCTGCTGCCAAAAGTACTTTGTTTCTCCTCTGAAAAAGGTGATGTGCTTTCCCACAGCTGGCAATGGGCCTTGCCACAGCTGCTCGCTGGCAGGTCGTGGTCCTGTGGGGATGCCATGTGCCAGCCCCAAGCACCATGTCTGGTTTAGGGGAGAAGGAGGTTCCTTTTCCAGGCAGTGTTTGGCAGGGCTTTCTAGTGGGAGTGAAGCCCAGGGCAGATGTGGAAGCGGTTGGCAGAGTAAACCTTGGGAGCAAATGCTCTGGCTCTATGTATGTGGGGATGCCTGCCTGCTGAGAGAAGGGTGGGATACAGCAGGGTGCCCAGGGATGTGGGGAGCATCTCTGTGCTAGCATGGACACAGCACTGTGGGGACATGCAGACTCCCCTAGCAAGGTGGATACGGGTTCATTCTTTCTGCAGTGGAACTGAGTCACCTTCCTTTCTTTTGATGATCTGATTAGGCCTATGAAATATAGGAGGAAACAAAAATGAGATGAATTAAGTGTTAAAAAAAGGTAATTATTACAGCTAGAGATTCCTACTATTTTGCAATGTTTAAAAGCCCAGGTTAAAGAGCTGATGTTTTGATGCAGGCCTTGGGAACAGGACACATATATCACCAAGGTTCTTCTCAGCACAGGTGTGTCTCCCCATATCTCTTGCAGTAAATAGCAGAAGCTAAAATGAAAAATCCCCTTTCAGTGTTCTTCAAAACTATTCAATCTCTGCAGAAATCATTCTGAAGTATCAAGTAATGAGTGCTGTCAAATGCTGAGCTGCTCTTCCTTGATCTGGTGGCAAATCACTCACTTTGCTGGCAGGTTCAGAAATGCCTCAGTTCAAAACAGCCTCACAGATCTGATGGTGCCTCAGCTGAAGGCCACATTCTGCCTCTGCTGTTGCTGCTGTACCATGGGTGAAATGTTTGCTGAAGACTTGTCCTGAGTATTTACAGGGTAATCAGGTGAGAAAGTTTTCCTTGCCACTAGTAAATCCTCTTATGATCCTGCTTGGAGTAATATTTTCAAGGTGTTTCTGTTCAAACAGTAAGAGAACAGTACAGATCCTATGCAATGGGAAAGGAGAGAAAGACAGACATGGTGTAAAGAAGTTTAAAATATTTAATGTTTGGTTCTGCCTAACTTTATTGAGAAGACATGAGCTCAGGTAAAATAAAGGAAGAGAACATACTAAAGAGTAGATAGATGTATTCCAATTGTCAAGACCTGATAAACAATCCTGTGTAATCTCTGAACCACTGAGGAAAAGATGCAAATATGGTTCTGAAAAAATCAGGAAGTTATAATTAATCCCTTATAGAAGCTCCTAGAAATGTTCTGAATTAATTTATTAAATAAGCCATAAATAAATTTCAGGAGGATACTAAAGAGTTAAAACAGCCCACCTAAACATGCAAAAAATACATTGTGTCAAATCAATCTTAATTCATTCTCTGCGAGTATTTGATTTAAAGAAAAGCAGTATATGGGACGTTTCCCTGATGTAGATAGACTTATCCCACATAGGTGTCCTGCAAAGCTGAGGAAATAAACCCAGAGTTTAGCTGATTGAACAGCTGTTTGAAATGCTCCTTTCAAAGGCTTTCAAAGGCATAAGTAGTTTGCTGGTTAGGTGTGGCTCCAAGTGTAGTCTTACAGGAGTGGGAGGTAGAGAGCATTTCTTGCTAAAGTCTTGGCTTTCAGGTTAAAAAAGAACTTGATACATTTGCTGAACACATTACGAGCAGTTTGTCATACATGACCAGAATTTAAAGTGACCTTAATAAATTAGGTAGATGATCCAAAATCAAGTGAGATGAAACATAAAAGGCCATCGACCAGCCATACAGTAGAAAAGGAGAATGGATGTCATATGGGGTGATTCAGAAATGTGAAGGTGATGCAGAAACAGCAAATCTTATTCTGGGAAGCACTGTCAGGCTGCTGTGAAGAAGATACAAGAAGCAGCCTTTCTGCCCGCCGAGGCTTCAGTGGGTACTTGGGATCTATCCTAGCAGCCAAGACAACATAAACGGGAGCAATGATATTTTGGGAATGTCTTAGGCAAATTGAAAAGAATCTGGAAGAATTCAACAGGAAGAGCAGAAGGTATGGCCTGTAAGGCTGAGGAAGATTTGGCATCAGTCTTTTAAAAAGGGTATATATTAATCTTCATGAATGTTTGGACCATTTGGTGAACTCTGCTTGATTTAAAGTAACGTATATTCAGATTTCCCTTTTTCAGGCATTAAATTTCCAAGAATGTAAAGGAAAAAAATCCACATGACATTAGTTATCAGAATTCGGGAAATAAAGATTTTTATTTAGGTTGCTTGTTTGCTTGTTTGTTGTGTTTTGGGTTTTTTTGGTTGGGTTTTTTGGTAGGTTTTTTTGTTTGTTTTGTTTGTTTGGGTCCTTTGTTTTGTTTTAGAGTTTTGTTTTGGAGTTTTGTTTGTTTCTTTGTTAGTTTATTTTTTTTATCCAGACATCCACTGAGGAAGGTGCAATGCCCAAACTGCTGAGTGAATGCCAACCTTTCTCCACATTGCATCATTTTCCATTCATAAACTAATAAATTCATTGCCTTCCTGCTTTTCTGCCTGACAATAATATCAATTGGTGTTTAGTAATGAATGAAACTATGACTGCGAAACTAATAAATGAAACTATGACATAGTGTCTATAATTTAATCACAAAAAATATGAAACATGAATGATTTGGAGTTCTAATAAAATCTCAGAAACATTAAAGGTATTTAAATTAATTGCAGACATTTTGAATTTGTGAAATTTCGATGGGTTTAATTTTTCTTTTCCTAAATTTATTTGTAATGAGAATTGCTAAATTTCAAGTGTGCCTAATTTAGTCTCTGATCTCTTTTGAAAGTCTTACCATATTTTGAATTGATTTAATAAAAGCCTTTCTTTTGAAGTGCACAGTTACAGTTGAAAGGAATAAATAAATTTGGGGAATCTTTCAGAAGTCAGTAGATGCATATCATAGGATTTATCATAATGTCCTAGCTAATATGCAATGCAAGTCAGAAATTTCTTTCTGGAAGCACAAATGTCCAATAAAGCAATTACTAGACACTTAAAGCAGTGACACTTCTCTTGCCCATGGTAAGACGCTGCTGTGGCTAGAGTCTTTACCTGCATAGCATGTTTTCATTGCTTATTTCTTATTCTGAATTTTTAAAAAATTAATTGTGAGCTTGGCTTGTAAAATTCTGTTCATTCAATCTTCATTCTCCATTGTCAGCATGAAGATGAACATTATTCATTCTGGGTGTACATAAAAATATTTCACCTTTTGCAAACTGCTCTGAGAAAAGAAAAGCAAAACTGAAAATATGAACAGGAGCGTTGTCTCCAGAGTGAATTTATGTTTCACTTTTCCTAGGTCATCTCTTTCTGGATGTGTCTGACAGGGAAAAGCTGCATTCAGCAATGGAAGACATGTCTGCCCCATGATGTGGCAATTCATGACCAGTACATGATTTGCTATTAGAAAAAGAACTCTTTTTATAACAATAATCCAACAAACACTTTGTGTTTTTAATCTGTTCCATGTGATGAAATCTAGAGACTAGATTTTTGGACAATAAGTGTAGGAGATTTCAGTGCAATAAAGACTCATTTTGTGTTTCTTGCAAATGTTCCCTTGTAATAACTAACATATAAGCTGAACACCTTTGATCCAGATAAGCATCTCTATTGAAGTCCACAGATGTGTTTTTGACTGGGGAGATGAGAGTAGAAAAAAAAGCAGGCTATTCAAAAATAATGACGTGAATGATAGCTATTTGTAAAAGCCAAATGCAAACATTTCCTTGGTCACTCTTAGGCATGAGCAATTGTGTTTATATATATGCACCTATACTATACATATGTACCCCTACTTAAGTAGTGTTCACATTAGTAAATCTTCAAAGCTTAGTACAGCAACAGTTTTTCTATGATAAAAACCATATTTCTCTTCCTGGATGAGTATCTAGAAGGAAGGAAATCAGGGAGGAAAAGTGGAGGAAGGAATGCAAGGAAAAATGGAAGGTGGAAAGCGTTCAAGCTTTTTCACTGCACAACTTCACCTCTACAGTTTCTGGTTCCTCTTCTGAGCAACAGCAAGGAAATGACAAAATGGAGGGAAATAAAAGGTGATAATATAGTTAACTGTTATGTTATCACGTTCCAAAACTGCTCAGGGGCAAATAGGAAATAGGTTACACCCATATCGTGTAACTATATAAGACAGGGAATGTTTCCACAAGGAAACATTGGTTTGCAAGCTAATAGAAGTGAAGTATTTTTGAACCCCCTGCACTGAGGTAAACCGGCACATCTCAGATCCTCAGTGAGGATCTGGCCCACGTTCCCTATTATTCTTCAGGATTTATAGTATGCTAATAAAATAAATGATCTGACAGCCATATCATGTTTTGGACATGTGGGACAGGGAAAAGAAGTTGGTTCATTTTCCTGTTTGTATCCAATACTATTGCTGAGCAGTTACCCAGTCTCAAAAATGTCTCATTTATGTCTCAAAAAGATGTAGATATGTATTTTACTTGCATTTTTATGGCTACTATGATATAATAACATGAATAATTGGCCTCTGTATTTGGATTTAACTACAGAAACTCTAAATGCCTGCAAAGTGAAACAAACAAGTAGTTCTGAGAGCACAGAGCCAATACAACCTGATGTCCGGGGTTATTATGTCAGAGAGACAGCAGCCATCCTACTGCATGTGGAGAGGCTGTGTTTATGGGCTGAGCTACACAGCAGGACATTACTCCTACTCCCACATCCTGATGACACACAGCATGGACCAGTCAGTTGCTCCACATCCTTCCCCAGAAAGTGAGCCAGAGTGTGAGAGGTGGATGAGAAGTTCACCAAGTCCCACAACAGGATGGGCAAGGATCAGTACCACAGCTTGAACAGGTTTGGTCCAGCAAGAGGATCTGGGTGAGTCTGTAGAAACTTGCCTAGAGAGTTTAATATGCCTAAAATACAAATGCAAGGAAAAATTATTCTTGTTCTGTTCCTAAGATCTGCATTACGTGAATGTCAGTACAACACCAGAAAAATTGAGAGAAAATTTCAAACTTGCTCTAGTTCTGGAAGTGTCTGTATCTCTGAAGGAAACAAGTGGAGAGAAACTGAGAATTAGTCTATTTGTTAAGAATAGATCTAGAGGTGTATTTTAGCTAGGAAGTCACAGTTCTTATATAGCTTCAGGTACACAGAAGATAATGTCTAATAGGAAGTAATTCTCTAGGAAAATTCTGCACTTCAGAGAGATGCCTGGAGATAGGCAGCTTCAAAACACCATTTTTCAATTGTACTCCTCTGGTTTGCAGAAGTAACCAGCTTGAGATACTGGTTTCTGTCTAATTCAGGCAATTGCTGAAAACCCTGAAGATGTGGATTAACTGCATTTGAAGAATCGCTGTCACTGATGATATCATTCTGCTTAAAACTTATACAGGAACTTACAGTACAAACAGGATACTATATTATTTATTTGGGGAATGTTTCAGATAACATTGGGTTCTCAGAAGAAGAGAAACCCTGTGTTCTATGCACAGTCTGGGCTACACAGTCTTCCCAGTGGAAGTGCAGAGAAGGCTTCAAAAAGGGAGGTTTGTTGTGCAACTCCTTAAAAAAAATTTGGCTTGAAAAGTGTCTTGAATATGGCAAAATCCGTCATCTGAAGTGGGTCACTGAAAGAGCCATCAGACCAGATGGAATTCTGGATCTGTTTGTTGGATACTGGTGAAGATGGTTATCTAGATCATGCTACACAAACACAGGTTGTGTATTGCAGTAGAATTATGTTTAAAGTACAAAGCAGTTTAACACACAAGTACTGTGAATTTAACAGAGATTTTTATCCACATTCCACTAAGTGACACCTGGGAAGTAACAGTGCCTGGCATTTGGAGATTAAGTGAAGATACATGTGCATTAACGTCTTTAAACAGATATTAATAATAATGATATTTTGCTCTGGCAGTTTACTGCTAGGTTGAAGGCAAAAGTGCAACTAAAATTCTTAAAAAAAGATAAAACCTAACCCTGATAATATTTTATAACCAAGGTGGAAATTCCAATGAAAAATATAAGAAAATGTGCAGAAAGATAATATGAAACAAAAGTGAAAATTATAGAAGATACTTCTCTGAAATAAAATGAGTATTCTGAGAATAGGATTAGGAATAAAATGGAAATGAACAACCTGGGAAAAAACCCCAAGCTGCAGTACTTTCGGTAAAGGAATTCCTATCATCCCAGGATATAAAAAACATGGCTTAAGAGGGTCTCTCTGATAGTCTCCACACAAGAACTATTTTCATTGGGAACTTTCATTTTGGCAACAACAGTCTGTTGAAAGTACAAGGATTTTCCTTGGGAGTCCACAGGCTCCTCTGCCTGACAGATTGACAGCTCCAAAGAGGAGGATGGGACTGTGTTTATAATGGGACATAGCGGAATGCAGCTCCATCCAAAAATGTTATGGATTTACATACATTTAATATCTACATTCCATTAAGTGACATCTAAAACCCAGGGAGAAACTTTACTTAAAAAGAAAAGAGACACTGGATGATTCAGAGACTTAGTAATGGAATACAGAGCCATTCACCTCTAGGTCAACCGTCTGAGTTCAGCTCAAGTTATTATTGACCAAACATTTATACTAACTGCAGGCTGTGTGAAATATCAATGGCTTTATGGCTCTGCTAGATATATTATTTGTTCATGTCTGAGGTGTCCATATGGCAAAAATCACCTCAGACTCCCTTTATAGTC
The DNA here is from genome assembly GCF_017590055.1 of Onychostruthus taczanowskii. Classification (NCBI taxonomy): domain Eukaryota; kingdom Metazoa; phylum Chordata; class Aves; order Passeriformes; family Passeridae; genus Onychostruthus; species Onychostruthus taczanowskii. The sequence goes on along the minus strand of NW_024502569.1, from coordinate 5,419,243 downwards.
AGGGAAAACCAGGTACTTTTAAGGCATAAATCATCTGGAAGATGTCTTCTTTAGGATGAGATTAATTGCACCCTAGAAGTATCTATTTCTCTCTGTTGACTACAAAAAGAGCACAGGGTGACTTGCTTCTATGTAGATGTTTATACTGCAGGAGTCTAAATTTGGATAAGATGAATACCATACTAAGTGATTCTCTCTAGTCACCCAGAGGGCTGCGGTAGGTCTGCAACTGAGCGTGGGTATCATAGAGCCACTTGCAGAGAAATGCTAGCTCACATCTGCCCTTGGCCACCTGAATCTCACCTTTATTATGTCTCAGTTTCCTCTGGCAAATAATCAGCAGCCTTTCTTACACCTTATGGGAGAGAAGAACCAACCTAGGGGAAGGTGCATCTTGATATTGCCTTAACAATGCCCTTTTCCCTGTAGTAGTACCTGTCAGCAAAATTTGTTAGTGATAGTGTGGGTGGTCTCCTAAAAGGCAGTAGGCTGGGACATGTGTCTTTCCCTGTGCTTAAGAACCTGTATATAGTCAGGGAATTTCTGATGCTCTACCAAACTTTCCTGCCTGGCAAATGTCAAAATATGTTAAGTTGGCACTTCCAGTTTTAATCTGTGAATGGGTAAATTACTTCCTCTTGCATCTTTTTTACAAGCCTTTGTTGAGTGACTGAAATAAGAGCAGATTGTGCAAGCCTCTGCCAAGAGATTTAATAATATTAGTACTAAATAATAACATTAACTTCATTCTCAAGGAAGTGCTTGCAGTTAAGACAGGCAGGTTACGACAGCATGCAGAACATGACGTGTGAATTAGTCATCCTTCTCTGCTCCTGAAACATTGGCTCTGTTGGAGGTGATAATGAAACCAGAGGAAAATCTTCTGAAGGTAAGGTGTATGTTTATTTGTTTTAGAATCTTTGATGGTATATTGATGACTGCTATATGATCCATACTGTGTTATAAGATGTTGAACACAGCCTGTTTCTGAATGTCCTGGTTCATGCCTGGAAGATCCTTTCTTTGTAATACCATGACGTCTTGCCTTTTATATAGCAAAGTTTTTGTCCTCTTCTTTTTGCAGTTGGCATGTGCAGAAAACTGGACAAACAGCTTTTGGCATGTGCTCAATCATAAAGTAACTTTCAGTAAGATTACTACAAAAAGGCTGACCAGGTCTGTCTTTGTGTTGGATGGAAAATGACTTCTAGGTGTAAACTGAGACACCCCCACTGTTCTGAACTATTTTGACCCTCCCATGAATAATTTAAGCTGTTTGTGGTGCATTGAAACATATGCAGCTTCTCAAGTATCTTTGACAATTATGGTAGATCTTTGTATTCTAGAGCAGGAATCCTGTTTATGTTAACAGCATTGCTTGCTTGCTGTAAGATCTTTCTGTTCTGTCACATCTTTCATCTCTGTCTTGAAGCCTATAAGCATGAGTTGAAATGATGGCAGCAAGCATCCCTTCACCCAGTTAATTTGATCCAATTTACTGATTACAGATATCTGTCTTTTCCTCTATCTCAAGAAAATCCAATAACGCTTTTGCAGTCAAGGCAACATGGTTAGAGCTGTAGAGACCATACCCAGCAGTCTTCTAATCAAAACCTTTGGACATTGTGGTTCTATCATACTTATTAGAAGTTAATGTGAATCGCACAGTAAGACCAGAGAAATGTAGTCAGAAGAAGATGTATGTGAAAATAAAAAATTTGGCTTGAGGTACAGGTACAACTCTTGCTCTTTTGACTTTGTTGCTTGAACACCCCCTGGGTCTTCTCTCACCTCACCTTCCCTTCCCTCACTGCACTGTGGCCTCAGTGCAGCTGTCATGGCATGGCTCCACTGAGAATGCTTGGCACTGCAGTTGAGGACAATGTTCAAATCTGGAGCAATTTCAGTAACTATTTCTGTGTTACCTGGATTCCAGTTTGCTGTAGTGGAGGCTAATGCTCACTATGTGCTGTTGCAATGTGGATTTTGTTTTAACTAAATAGGTGGATTCCATACTGTGGTCAGTTTGGTCTTACAGTAATACTAGAGTATTGTGCCTGTCTATTGCACACATACAACAAAATGTCTACTACATCATATTTCAAATTAAGTGGCACTATATCATCTTAGGCTTTTCACAGTGGGCATGCTTGTTACTTAAGTTTAGCTGATAAAACGGCCATCTCTAGTTTAAGCTGCTATAGGTAGAGACACAAAGGATGTTTTGGGCTATTGGTTGCAGGATATACGTGTAGGGACAGCATTTAGGGAACAAGGAAGAGATCATACTTTGACTATTGGGTGAATTTAGGCAACAAGTCTAGGTTAAAGCCTTAACTTTAAGGTGGCTAATGTAGTTTAGATGACTCTATACAAAACCTCTAATGAGGCAAGTCTTCCAGTGAACTGAAGAAGGTTATAAAGCTCTTAACTCGGTCTCTTGAGCAGAGCAACAATAAATATGGTAAGCAAAATAGATGCAAAAATACATCTTATGAGTCAAGCTAAATGCTTTCCTTTACCAGTAAAAACAAAATGATGAGGTAGTGAAGCTATATTTGGTGATGATTTTAGTAAAACATCTGTCAGACTTTCTCATAGCAAAAAATTGTACTCTCCTAAAAGTTTTATGAAAAGGTCTTCACTAAAGTTACTGATAAACAGAAATGATTTGTTTTGTAAAGGAGTCTGTGGAATCAGGAAGAGGAGTGAAGAACCCATTGAGAATGGTGAGAAATGAGATTCAGTTTAAGTCAGGCTCTGAGTATATCTCACTTAACACAAGACGTTATATTTTGACACTTATATTTCTTGATTTTCTGGTTTCTTTTCTACACCCTGGTTCAACCCACTCCCTGCCCAGTATCTGTGTTTTCAAAATAACTACAGTGCTATTATATCAGCTAGATAGGTGTTGGGTCCCTCTGTCACAGCTCCTGCGTCCTGCATCCTGTAGGAATAGATCTAATCAAAAAAGATTTCTGGATTGGAAAGCATTTCCAAAGGAGTGAAATGATCAGGAGCATGAAGGGAATGAGTGCTGAGACAGAATGGGAATTTTATTCTGCAACTTATTTTCCCAGCAAGACTGAAATCCACTGTAGTTAATGCTAGACTGAGATCAAACAGATGTTTGTAAATACTTTTCTTTCTGTGAAACCTTGAAAAAAAATTCAAATTATTAAGAATGATGGTAAGAAAAATGAAGTTTACTTTTAGTATCTGTACTTGAGTTTACACTCTTCCTTTTTCTAGTAATGTAATTTGTTTTGGGGTTGTTTTGGGGTTTTATTGTTTATTTTATTTATTTTTTTTTAATTATTGCTTCTTTATTGATTTTCTTTAGCTTTACTAGCATGGCAAATCTGAGTCTTCTGGTCCAAATGACCTATATCCATTTACCATCAATACTGTTCCAACTCCAGGCTTCCTGACACCACTTTAATGTGAATTCCAGACATTAGCACAGCACTGCAACATTGATCTGATATGACTGATGCATATTAATACACAATGTGAACACACACAGATGTTGACCAATCTTTTCTTTAAACCTTCAAATATTTTTCTTGTCAAGATAAAATATTGGAATGTAAAGTGTATTCTCCAGAAGAGTGAGAACATTTAGTAAAATCACCATTTATTAAAAAAAAAAAAAATTAAAATCCTGTTTGGGAAAGTAGTTAGGCACATACTTCAGCTATGTTGACTGAAATTTGAAGCCATACCACCACATGTCTAGTGGAGCTCTTTCTTGCTAAATACCTACCTATCTGAAACAGTTAATCTCAGTACACTGAGCCTCTGTGGTCTTTAAGATTTTTTGTCTCAGTGCACAGCTATGCTCTTTATTCCCTTGACATCTTGCTACTCTTCTTAGTCTCAAGCTCCCTGTCTGCTCCTCCTTCTCAGATATGGGGATGTACAATTCAGCTGTCCCAAGTCAATAGTAGAAGTGATTTCTGACATCTCCTTTAATTTCAGCTCTCAGCAACTTAGGCACAAACCCTTCCAAGGTCTGGGCTGAATTAATCTTACCTTTTTATGGAATATTTACATCTCTTTGCCTCCCAAAGTGTTGTTTGTGGCAATTTAAGATTTTTTTTCCCACTTTGTTTCGTTTTTTCTTTCTTTCCCTCCTATGAATGACAGAAAAGTATTCCTTCATCAACGTTGTCTTTTTGACTAACAGCAATGTTGTCAAAGTAATCGTATGGCTTTACCTGACCTGGTGGACCCACATAACAAGAACATTCAGCAAATAGTGGACCTCATACAGCACTGTTAAAAGACACAGTGTCTTTATAACGGCAACTAAAATTCAAGTTGTAGGAATATTGTTCATATAATCACCTATTTTTTTAATAAGTCCTGAAATCAATACTCATCTGGAGTAATACCAGTTCAGAGGTACCAACTGTGGGCATATTTCACGTTCATATTACACTGTAAATTTAATGGGACATAGACTTCAAGTATACAATAGGAATGTGTTCAAAAAGTGCCTTATATATACTAATTGTTAGATCCCCCTTGGACTGACCAACATTTCACAGATCTGATCTTGTATACTTTTTCACAGATACATGAAAATATGTCTGATCACACTGGTGGTGTCAGAGGTTATGTGGAAATATGGGGAGGAGGATAACAAGCATGGAAACATTGCAGCTTTGGGCATTGTTTGTTCCAGTGGACCACACTGGTCTTACAAGTAGTGTAAGAATGGAATTACTATTTAGAGTGAAATATTTACTCTCTGAATTTTGACTCAGAAAATTAAACCTAACTTAATCAGTGCCTCTGGCACTTCCAGGAAAATATTCATAGAATCATAGAATAGTCTGGATTGGCAGGGACCTTCAAAGGTCATCTAATCCAGAACACACTGCAATGAGAAGGGACACCTTCAATCAGGTCAGGTTGCTTAGAATCACATGCAACCTTTTGTAAAAGTTCTTCAAGGGATGTTCCTCTATATGATAAAGAATTCCTTTGGTTTCCCTGCATGAAACATGATATTTTGTCACACTTCATCAGCATAGCAATTCTGGTCAGAAAGGAAATAAGAGCTAGAACACTACATAGCCAGAAAAACTTAGAATTTCCTCAGTGTATGACTACTTGTGACTACATATTTTGCCAATAACTCCACGGACAAAATTTCCATTTTCTTTTAATGATATAGTAGTTGTTTTCAACATTTGCAGCATACAGCCATTGGTTTCCTTTTTCATTGCTGGTTGTTCCTAATGAGGAGGTAGGTTACTATACAGAGCTACCTGTGTGGTCTCTCGAGGTACTCAACACTATTTTTTATCATCCTTTGCTGATGAAAAGTCTTTCAACATTTCTGATAATTTAAGGAAATGTTCTTCCTTATACTTTGTGCACTTAAGTAAGACCTCCATTTAATTTTTTTCTATCAAGTTGATTGCACAAGTTCTTCAAGCTGAGCTTTTTATCTTCAGTTTCATCTCTTGTTTATAGTGTCTGATACTGTACTTAATAAAATTCTGACATAGTCCTAAACATATAATTGTGCAATAGTGCTAGGGAAGATCTGTAGAGGTGGCCTGATTTAGTTTTGAACTGCCTTTTCCAGAGGCAGTGTTATGTATACCTAGGTGTGTATATAAACCATACTTTGCATGTTTTCTACTTGGAACTGGAGAACAGCTCCTCAAGAGCTCTTGGGAGAAGGAAATAATGGCATAAAATTGTGTTAAGACCATGGACTGCTGCTGCATCAAGATTCAGGAAACACCTACTGTTTTGATCAAAATGACATGAGTACCTAGCCATTAATTTCTCTGTATTTATTAGAGGTGGGAGAACCCACACAGGATAAATATGTATTAAAGTGAGAGATAGCTTGAAATACAGCATTACTTAGGTAGAGAAAACAGTTCCTGAGGGATGGAAAGCCCTGACTACAATAGCAAAAGGAATGACAATGACGCAGAAGGGCATTTCTGGAACACACAGCGAACAGGCTAGAGGGTAGTCATGGATGAGGATTGTAGAAGCACTGGGGTGAATTTGGAGATAGCAATAGGTTTTTCTGAAGAAAACTAAAAAGTCAAAGATGACACCAAGAGGCTAGTCATGAAGAGCATGGAAGCCATAAGCAGGAAGCCAAGAGCATAGAACAGCCATGAGTAGGGATCAAGTCACAGATTTTCTTGGTACACAAAGAAAGAGTAGCAAATATGGCATGTAAGGGTGAGTAACTGAGACCCTCTTGGTAATGAACAGATGGTTGAAGTCATCAGAGTGGTGGGTGAGATTAGACATGAACACTAAATGGAAAATAGAAGGAAGAATACTGAAAAGAAGAATGGATTAAAAAAAAAAAACAAACAAACCCAAATGTTAGAAATTATAAATGGAGATTGTAAACTGCATTTAATGACCTCTGCCTCTGAAGGGGAGTGCTAAACCACAACAGTCAGAAAGAAGTCAGAATGAATGAGATGAGAAGACCTGCTCAGTTGCTTTGGAGATTGCTATTCTGCACGGGAATGTACAAAGGCAAAGGAAGTAATGGAGAAACCACTGAAGCACAAATGCTCTTTCACTGTAGCCAAAATCTGCAGCAGTATAAGGGAAAGAATGTTCAAGATTGGAATGAAATTGCCCAAACAAGAATTTTTGCAAGTTCGCAGGATATTTTCAGACTATAAGCCCTGGGCTAAAAACTTTGGCAAAAGGGAATGTATTGTACTTCTGACTTCTCTTAAATTAATGAAGAGGAAGATATGATACATCTTGTAGAATGTAGATCCTGGATTATGCTATCATTTATCTTCAGTTGTTCCACCTCAAGATTATTTATCTAATTATCTATATTATTTATCTATTATCTAATTTCCTCAGGGTTGTCTGCTTTAAATTCAGCTGTTATTAGAACTCATTGCTCTGAGCAATCAGAAAAGCTAGCAGACAATTCACACTAAACATTTTACATATCCACAGCTGAAAATTAACTAGGAAAACTAGGACCTATTTATAGTGGAATTCACACTCTTTCAAACTTCTGCTTTCACATTTTAATTTCCTGAGTCATGATACAACTATGGTTTATCACTTTGGTCTGTACAGCGAGAAGCAGCAACGCCCATTCACTGTGATCTGGTGACACCATGATACTACACACCAGGACACACTATCTAGTTCCTGCTTATCAAACCCTAAAGCTGAGAGAGGCCAGGGATGGATGCAGATAACACCTACTGCTCTCCACAACCATGTGTCACAGGTCACTCTTTAGCCCTGCACACTGGCACTGGCCATAAAGCAGCAACTGAACACCTTAAGTTTGTTCTAAGAAAGTCCTAAAAAAACCCCAAAACTTTCCCTTTTTAAATTCCAAGTTCAGTATAAAATTAATCTTATTTGCAAGAGGATAAAAAATTATTGGTGGTGGGAGTTGCAATTTTTGGGCATTGTAAAAACTGGGATGTGGGTTTTGGAAGGAGAGAGAGAAGTTTCCACAACAGAAACATAACATTTAACTTAGTCAATGAGAGAAGATAAAAACCTCTCAAAGAAAACATGCAAATAAAGGAAACCTCTCTAAATCATTAGGCTTTCACAGACAAAAAAAATATGGATAGTTGCATGGGAAGCGACAGTACAAAAACTGAAATATTTCCATATTCTGTATTTGAGGCCTTGGTAGAGTTGTTGTTGTTCGCAGCATGTGTGCATACCAAGGAACAGGTCTTGCAAGCTGCAGCAGGACATGGCTGCGTATCCTGACCTTGCTCTCTGAGGCAGTCCAAGTCACAGAAGGTGGCATGAAATGGACCTAGCTGCTCCCTGCATGCTCTTGCCAGAAGTATCTCGGGAGGTACAATGGATCGCCTGGGCAGATGGAGACACACATATGCTTCTTATGATCTCTAGGAAAATCCCTGAGGAATCCACCTTTGGAAGTAATCTCTTAGTGGAAACAATTCTTCAATGCTGCCAGCTCAGGACTATGCCTAGCCACATTTTCCAGATCACAGTTAATAACATGCAGACAGCCATCAGCAGCCAAGGAGACACATTGGAGAGAAACACATCCAAACAAACACTTAAATTTCTTTAGAATAAAAAAATACTACAGAGGACAAGTTTAGCATCTTAGATGATTATCAAGCAAGAGCTAATTCTTTCACCAAAGCTAAATAGAGGCTTCAGTATGTGCAGTGTTGATGATTCAGTGAGACTGAGCCTTTGAAGTCTGTCACCAACTTTGAATCCTGAGAAGTCTGTTTCTGTCCATGTCACTGCCACCCACATGTGTCTAAGCGTCTGTCTCTGTCTGTGGTTTTGCTTTAAATTGTCAGTTTTCCTCAAGGCAATCAATGCATCATCGTCAGGACTCTGCAGTGAGCAGCATGGGGAGCCATGAATAGCCATTCCCTGGGGAGCTGCACACTGAGTGTCGCTGAAGGGAGCAGGGACATCTGGATCCTAGCACTGCAAGTAGCCCTATATATGGAAAGGGATTCGCAGGAGAGGAAGCTAAATTACAGAACCAAGATGCAAGGCACTTGGGCTGTTTGTGTCTTCAGTCAGCTGCATTTCAGCTTTGCTCCACCACAGAGAAAAGCCTGAGCATGCCAGTAGGAATAATAGCTGATCATTGGTATTAGTAACTAAAATCATGTATTCTGTCACCTTTTTTTTCAGAGATCTTCAGGTAAGGCAAATATATGCATTTTGGAGTAAAAATAACAGAGCTTTTTATTTTGGTGTTTACATACAGCATCTTCCAGTATTTTAAAAGATAAAATAGTAATGGTATAAAATATAAAATGAACATACTCAAGTAGTTCCATGCTGATATATCAAGCACAATTTTAACTCTCAAGGGACCTGAGAAACATTTATGAAGACAACAATACATTTAGATGCTAGTGTTCAGATATGATAGCAACTAATATTTGTCTTGTCACAAGATAGAGTTTCATTTGTCATTTTGTTGCAATTTCAATTTGCTAGAGCCATGAAATACTATTTGCATTGGAAATCTTATCCTATTGCATTTGGTAAAGTTAATGAAGTCACAAACGCATTTAAGAGGGTGCAAAAGGCCACTCTTTACCCTGATCCAGAGTGTGAAACTGAAATACACTTCCAGAATACTGAGTAGGAAACCCAGGGTGGTTTTTAGGCCAACAAATGTCATTGTTTCATTAGCATATGCATTTCATTTATCTGATGAACTTACATTTAAGCACTTGATTCTGTAAATAGTTTTGCCTTCTGCAGGCTTTCAAGGGCCTGTGTATTTCCCTGTACGGGTAGGTCTGGGAGCCCAGAACTGAAGTGTGATTTAAGTGTTGAGGCTGGTGCTCATCTTCACTCAGCATAACCAGTGCTCTCACAGTAATACGCAGAGTGGAGGCTCCAGGACAGCAGATGACAATGCTGGTCTGAAAGGAGAGTCGGGTACTACAAAAGACTCTCAGGAGAGCATCTCTGAGATTTAGCTCAGACAGATGGGTGATAAAACAGTCCTCAGAAATTAGGGGTGACTTATTCTTCATATTCCATTCTATTGCAGTACCTAATGTTTTTTGACTACTGGGTCTAGCCCGATGTTTTCCTGACTGTTGCTGCCCTACTTCAACTTATCCCACTTTAAAATATAATATTAACACATTTTAAAAGACTGAGAAATGTGTACTCATTGCAAAATATATGTTTTACTATTGAGTAACAGCTCTTTTTACCTGTAAGGAAAAATTATTTAGAAAAAAAGTAAATCTGATACCTATCTGGAGAGATGATACCTCATTTAGTTATAAGCCTACAGATTATCAACATTAAAAAAACCCCTACAAACAAAATATGTCTTTTTAACTTCCCTGAGCTGAATAAGGTGCAAGTACTTGGAAAGATCATAAATCTCTCAAAGTCAATGCTCATGAAATACCTCCTGCTTGTGAACATGTTCAGGTACTGTGATGTAAAGCAGAGTCTGAGATAATAACCAAGAGAGTGAATATAACAGAGATGGTGGCAGAAAGTCTCAGTCAGGTTCTTCCCATTTAGTCAGGATGGAGAACCAGGGAAGTCCACAGTGTTCTGCTTGCCATGGGCCTACTCCTCAGTTTTTGTCACAGCATGAGTGAAGAAAAACTGTATTGAACCTGTGCCTGGTGCTTCACAAGCCAGAGACAGACTGTGGAAGTGGCAATGATCCAGCTTCTCTAGTTCAGTATCACATGAACATTCACCTGTAATGGGAAACCCAGAAATTCCACTTTAGAGTTGTATTTATTTATTCTGCCATAAGTGTTCCTTATTCTCATGCTTTTTTTTTTTTTTTCTTCTCCCTGAGATAACTTTCAGAAGTCATAGTGTTGAATGCATTTTGCCCCCAAATCACCCTGTCTAGAAGTTGTGCAGCACTCAGTTTAAACAGCCCTTATGTCCTTATGTAACGGCAGAAAAATTTTCAGTGCTCATGTTGCAGCTAGCAAGGATGGACACTCCACCACCTCTCTGGGAAACCTGTGCCTCTGCCTGACTCTCCTCACGATGAAAACTTTTCTCCTTGAATTCCAGCTGAAACTCTCATGTTCCAATTCATGTCCATGGAGTCTCTCCTTCCCACCATGCACTATTGTGAAAAGCCTGTATCCATCACCCTGATAACCTCCCTGTAGACACTGGGAAGATGCTGTTCTGCTGAAGCCATCTCTGCTCTAGGCTGAAAAACTCAGCTCCCTTATCCTCTCCTCAAGAAGCTCAGGGTGGAAGAAAGAACAGAGAGTGGGAAGGAAATGGTTGGTCCATACTATGGCATACTATGGGGCCATTGTGCTGTTGGGGTCTCTCCTTGTTTAGCCCTGAAGCAGAAAAGAGAAAGCTGTACTTAATGGCATGGCAAAAATTACATTTTTAATCAACAAACAACTTCTTGAAGTAGAACTTCACAAAGTAAAAGACCTACACTAAAGCAATCTCTATCAAGGAGCTGGAGGGAGATTTACAGTCACTTCATGCTTCTGTAAATTTATTTTAATAAACCTGGAAGATTAGCAAGCATTTAGGAAAGTTAGAAAAAAAAAAGATTCAGTGCAACAAAGCTGTTCTACTGCAGCTAAAAATATATTTTAAAATGAATGCTGCATTTTTTAAATTAAGAAATTGGACAAAGTCCTACAGAACCCTGTTTCAGGTTTGGCATTAAGCCTCCAAAAATACTGTTATGGTCAGTCTGTGCTACTGAAACATTTATTATGGCTGGATGTAGGCAGGCTTGGTCAATGTAAAAGATGCTTCTAATCTCCTTTGCTCTTGATGAGTATGTTTTTCATCATGTTCCAATTCAGTAGTCTGTCTCACTGCAGAACAAACTCCCCACCCCCACCCCATCAGATTTTATTACTTAACTCACAGATTTGTATGAAGGCTATTTTTGTTCCTAGCAGGGTGCAAGGAATTTTTTTTTTTTTTTTAGATAATTACTATGCTGGTGTTTCTTGTCTGCATTTTATTTGGGATATGTTTAAATTTATAAGTTGATAGAAGTGAGTTTTCTGTTTGATCATTAAATGGTATGAAAATTGGTGAAGTAATACCACAAAAAAAAAAAAAAAAAAAAAAAAAAAAAAAAAAAAAAAAAAAAATAACAAAAACATCTGAAAATGTTGGAAAGAGAATATTTCCCTGAAAAAAAAAAAAAAAGTAAAATAAACACTTGGTATTTTTGAAAAAAAAAAAAAAGCCTTCAGAAAAGTAAGGGTAAAAGAATATCTTATAATTATTTCCTCTATGGGACTGGAGACTGAAATAGATCCTATAACCTCTTGTCATTATTTAGTCAAGGTTCTAATTACAGTGTGCCATGTTGATCTATTATGCACTGTGGCAGAGCTTGTAGCTCATATTAAGAAGTCTAGCTTTCCTTAATTGAAGAGAAGTACCTTAGGCTTAATGAGTTAGCTGCTGCTTCATGAATGAAACCTTGTATAGTCATTTACTGCATATTTCATACCTCATTGCCTTGCCCCAAAAAAATTAGTCTACTCATATTTTGAGGTGTTGCTGGGTACATGGCTGTACCTCTAGGTTTTGAGAAACAGACACAAATCAAGCAAAAATATAGTATCTCTTCTAACATTCCTGAGAGCTTTCTACTTGTTTTCAACACACACACAAAATTTTTGGATATTCAAGTCTTTTTTTTCTCTTGTGCTATTTTCTGCTTGATTTTTGAGTTAAGAAGAGGAACTAACAATTTGTTTATTGTTGCTCTAATGGCTTTCCATATTCTGGTCCTTTTTAAATCTTGTTATACTGCAAGATATTTGGAGCAGGAAATTCTGATAAATTTCAACAGTGCACCTAAAAAAGACACTGCTCCTTGAGGGAACAGCTGGGCATTGCTGCAAGTCTAATACAAAGAATGTTCATGCACTGTTATTAATCCAAATAAAAAGAAATCACTACTGCAGTTCAAAACTTGCTTTAACACATCTTGCAGAATTACCCTCTTAAAAATTACTGGAACAAAAGTATCAAGAAAGGTAATGGTCTATTTAATATGAAAAAATACTTACACTGATCTTTCTAATCACTGTAGATAATGGAATTGTCTCTCTTCTAGCCCCTGTCTTTGCATATGTGTGAAGGAAGACTCATTTCTCAAAGCATAAATTTACCACATCTTAGTATCTGTTTCTGTAGCAACAGCTGAAAGCACAACTCCAACATAAACCCAATGTACACAAACCAAAGTGTTTATCTTTACTTTAGAAAGATGTTTGCTAATCCTTGTGAGAATACAGAGATAATATAAATCCCATCATGTACCGTAAAACTCTGACATGGGGAACACCACCTACTCTTTAAAAATTGAAGTGTTCTTGGTTCCAAACAATCTTTATGAAGGCACAGTAATTATTATCATGGCACCTGTGTCTGAGTGAAAGGCACACATCTCTGAGATGTGTTTTGAGTGCCAAAAAAAGGTGCATATAAACCCAGATGTTTATTTTTTTTTTCTTCCAACTTTCAGGCTCATGCAGCACATTATTTTGATTAGTCAGCTCATGTGGTTGAGGGTAATTTTTGAGTTTGATCTTTCCAGCTTTTCTTTCCCAATTAAAGCAGACCCATTGAAATTGCCTTTATAACTATTTCAAAGTTTCATGAATAGGTGCACGCATGCACAGGAATCCAGGTCCACACAGTCCTCCATGACTTCAGGAGCTCTTGGATAGCAAATATCACTGATCTTCCCACACTGTTCGTCTTCAATTATCAAAGTTTCTTCAGGAACCTCCATGAATTATTGTTGAGATTGCATGTATTTACTGATACACAATGATTTTTACAAGCTTTTGTGGTCAATTTTATATTTTGTTCTTGAATCCAGCATGTCAGACATTTCTAAAGAGAATGAAAAAATGTTTGACCAACTTTCACAAAGCTGATCAAGACATCAATGTGTAAAAGCAGAATTCAGATCATCCTTTCTTTCTTTTGTGAGCCGAGATGGAAAGAGTTACTGAACAGCCTTGTGTTCTTCTAACAGGAAAAGAAGGGGCCTAAAAAAAAAAATCTCCAAGTATCAGTACAGGAGAGCATGATGTTGGCTTGTTATGCTTCTAAGCAATGTAATTTAATACATGAGGAAGACGCCCTTAGTCTGGTGGTGACCATCAATATTTCTGACACAAACACAGACTTTACACAACAAAACAGTTTGGTCCCAATTTTAGATTAAAAAAATATTATCAAATATAAGAGTGAGCTTAACAATTACACAGCATCTAGAATCTTACATCAGAAATAGAAATAACCTAGATTCAGAAATAACTTTCAGGCACATCAGTCAATCAAATAAGGGTGCTACTGAAAAAAGATCTAAATATCTGAGTCACAACAAAGACAACTATTTTCTGCACATTCTGTTTGCAGCTGCAACCCAGCCTTAAAAAGAGAGGTCAGCTGGGTTTGGAAGGGATCCAGCTGGAGGATCTGAATAAGCTCTGCAGCCTAACCCTCCAGCTGAATATGAGTAGCTCAAGTCAGATCAGGATTTTAGTCCATTGTAGATATCAGGGGAGTTTTGAGGTGTCTCAACTGCACATCTGAGCCATAAATCAATTTCCATTTGGGTCAGCAGAGCAAAAACATGTGTCATTTGTTTTCTTGCTGCCACTTTCTAGAGCACGTCCAAAGAAGGGATGTGGAGTAATGCTTAAGAATAAATGGTATAAAAAGCAATATTTTTATTCAGATGAGTTGTGTAAACTATTTCTTAAAGGACTCTTAGGTGCATTTAGGTGCATTCAGTATCTTGTGTAGCACAGGTACTACAGCATGAGAAGTCAGGAGGGTGAGAATCAGGGGGCCAATTCTTCACCTGGTATAAAATAATATACATGCACTGACCTGCTGTGTTTCAGATCCACCAAAGAGTTGAATGGTAGTGTCAGAGATTAATTTAAAAAGAAAAAGCCCTCACAGAAATATAGAATCTATGATTTAAAGGCTTAAATTTTGATGGGGATGGACACACAGATAAACTTGTGGAGGCGCTTTCTTCTCAGGTAGACTGACCTCATCAGCTGACATTAACAGAGCAGATCTCTCCCACATGAAAACAATGATAGTCCAATGGGGAGGTTTTCCCACAGAGAACAAATGCAGAATGCTACAGGTTCTTTCATGCAGCACATTGAGGACAAGAAGAACAGCTGTGATGCTGAAATTAATTGATTTAAGCTGGAAGTGAGGCACACAGTATTTAAAGGGAGAAGAAGATTAAGTAAAGGGTCATATTATCAAGAGAAATGGCAAATTCTCCCTCTCCCCACATTTGCAAACTGAGCTGAAAACTTTGGTAGCTGTTGGAATTTCTGCAAATGCATCTGAAATATCATGGTGTATGATTTAATGACTCCTGGTTGTCATCTCAGTGGGATGTGAGCCTCCAGATAGGGCAGTGGGGACCAGCTTCCAGAAGTGCATGACAGAAGGAACATGGCAGTACGCTATAGGCAGATTCTGCTATAAATAAAGACACAGCCACCCTCAGTAAAGAGAATCTGAGGACCTGGGAAGTCGTGGACATGCTGAAGAACTTATTTTTTCTACAGTTTTTAGAGTGAGAAACAGCTGAATGGATTCGAACATCCTCTTACTGTTCGAATGATATGTTGTACTCCTTTGAGCCCTTTGCAGCTCGCTTTGTTTATGAAGGTGAGCAATGTCCCATGTGGGTTTGCTGTGTGAAGTAATGTCTTTGTCTCAATTTAAGCACATCTTTTACACTCAGTTTAAAAACAAACAAACAAACAAACAAACCAAAAACTCTACAGAGTTTGTAACCAAACAGAAAACTCTACTTTCTTTAATTCCTTGGAGATTCAGTGGACTTTCAAAGAACTTATTACATCTTCCTTCAACTGGCAAAACATTTGCTGTTGTGAAGGAGATGCCTCCCACTGAAGAATGATTTCTGTTTGCCCAATAGGAATGGAGCACTGCTGTGGACCAGGGTGGCACATTATCACAGAGATTTTCTGATTCCCATGTGTGCCAGAAATGATTTTTATCAGGATGACTCGTGGCTCTTACCTTTGCATAAAGACAGCTCATCTGATGCATTGTGAGGAATCTGGAGGAATTACCTCTGATCTTTCCATTACACATACATCCTACAGGTGTTCTTGAACTGCCAGAGGCAAAGCTCTTACCCACAGATCTGTATAATTTTGTAATTTGAAAGAGTGATGGGTGTACTTCTGCTGCATCCCATGGCATTTGAGGAAGAATTCAGTTTCCCTGAGGCTAAGGAATGACCCAGAGATCCCTGCAGGAGGAACTTGCTGTTGGATCACAGATTTAGTATGGTTTAGTGTAGCTGAGATCTCTGGTATGTAGGAAATACTGGAGAAGATATAGCTGCAATCCAAAAAAGAGTCATAAAAAGGGGGATTCAAATGTAGGTATGGATCATGGAGAAGAAGATTTGCATGATGGTATTAATGTGAAGATCATAAACTCTTAACTGGGTTCATAACACTGACTTTCCAACAGTTATTCATTCAGACAAACATATTATCATAAACAAAGCCTGGGGACAGTCAGACACAGAATGTGGAGATATATACTTCTGAAAAAGTAACTTTTTCCTAGAAAATAATCTACTTAACAGATCTTCTAAAAACAAGGAAGGCAGGAAGAGGGTCACTGAAGAAGCAACGAATATGGTTATTGTCAAGGTAAAATATGTGTTAAATATGTTTCTGGACAAGCCAAGTGACCTTTGCCTGCTGGCAATTTTCTTCAGCAGAAATTTAAACTGTGTTTTAAATAGGAAATTAGATTGCCCCCCAAGGACGACAGAACTTGTCTTTCTATCTGAAGGGCTGTTACTTGGCACAGCAAGTTAAAATAATTTAAAAACAATAATAAATAATCTAGTTTTTAAAAAAATGAATGTTTTTTGTGGAGTTATTTGGAAAGTATTTAAAAAATGTCTGTTGAATTTATCAGTGATAATGCTTTAATCCAGGGTTTTTTAAATATTCATTCAACAAAATGCTATGAACATTGATAACACAAGTAGAGAAAAGTGAGGTTATTCCTTTGTCTTCATAAAATCAAGAAAATGCATTTAATAAGAGGTAAATCTAAAACACACTACCACTCTAGATGTCTATACTCAATACAGACATTCTCAAAAACTCATGTCTGTTTCTTCTGACAGGCACAATAGCATTACACAGTTTTGGAAATCTAGTTCAATGCAGACAACATAGGGGGTTTTGAAGATTATACATTCCCATTGCTTCCTCTTCTGCAGGTGTCATTGATGTCCTTACTTCCTTGAGTTTCATATGATCTTAGGTACATGACTTTTTACATGTCTGCTTCTTCATCCTCTTTAATTCTCTAGCCCTGATGGTTTCTGTGTGAAAGTTCTGATGCTCACCTTACCTTCACACACTTCAAAAGTTTGCCCCAGTCTAAAGAAAATCTGATAGCCAAAGCCTGGGATGGGTGGGAGGGAAGGACTGGTGGCATTTCACAAAGCTGTGAAAGCTTGATGACTTCAGAATGGCACAGGGTATGTATGGCTCTTAACACACCTGCCTAGTGGCAGCAGTCTTTAGCTCAGTGACCAGGAGTCAACAGGGCTGGACAGGATCCACCCAAGGGTTCTGAAGGAACTGGCAGAAGTGCTGGCCAAGCCGCTTTCAAACAGTCACTAGGAGCTGTGGCTAACCAGCAAATTAATTGCTCACCTACCTGAAGAGCCAGAAGGAGGATCCAGGGAACTACAGGCCTGTCATCCTGACCTTAGTGCCAGGACATGTCATGGAGCAAATAATCTCAAATGCCATCATGTGACATGTGCAGGAACACCAACAGATCAAGCTCAGCCAGTGAGGGGAGGCTTGTGAGGGGCAGGTCCTGCTTGACCAACCTGATCTTCTGTGACAAGGCGACAGGCTCAGTGGATGAGGGAAAAGGTTGTGTATGTTTGCCGTTTGGACTATTGTAAAGCCTTTGACTCGTTCTCCCACAGTGTCCTCCTGGAGAAACTGGCTACTCATGGCTTGGACAGGTGCAGTCTTTACTCAGTAAGCACTGTCAGATGGCCAAGCCCAGAGAGTGGTGGGGAATGGAGTTACATCCAACTGGAGGCTGGACACTACTGGTGCTCCCCAGGGCTCAGTACTTGGGCCAGTCCTGGTTAATACCTTCATCAATAATATGGACAAGGGGACTGAGTGCACCCTCAGTCAGTTTGCTGATGACACAAAGCTGGGTGGGAATGTTGATCAGCTGGAGGGCAGGAGGGTTCTGCAGGGGAATCTGGATGTGTGTGTGTGAGATGAGCTGTGGATCTCAGGAGCACAGGAAGAAACAGAGGCTGATTCGTGGGTTTGCTACCTCAGGGTCATTGCAGCGTTACTTTCTACCATAACTCCTGAGGCAGAGAGATGTTGGAGTAACCACAAAGATAACCTCTGAAAATTATTCTGAGTGAACTTCTTTATGAATGAAATCAATTGCAGACAAGGAAAAAGCATAATCCTCAAAGTTCCATGTCACTTTTGGGCAAGGGAGGAATGAATTTAAATTATGATATTATAGCCTAAGTAGATGACTGCTTTCAGCCATTTTTCTCTTAACTCTCATCTACAAATCAGATACAGCCAGGTGTCATTTGGAAATTCTCTACAGATGTTTGACAAACATAGCTCACATTTTCACACTACATAGGGTTTTGTCCAGTTCACATGAAAGAAATTGATCCCTGCTTCAACAAGTGTCTGTGTCTTGCAGAGAAAGCCTTGCTTCTTTTGCCTATCATTCAGCCACAGTGCATTGGAAACAGATGGACTTTGTATTTATTTATCCCTTTTCAGCTGAAGACTTTAAATCATTCTGAACATATTAACTATGTCTGAGGCAATTAGTCTGGTAGAGGGTTTTCTCAGTTTGGTTTTCCTGGACATGGAAAATGTAAGAGACTCCTTCAAGAGCTCAAATCATGTCTGGTCTTGACTACAGTGGACATTTCCAGTGATGGATGGTCACTGGGGATTGTTGAAACCATCCCAAGCAAATGAGTAGCACCAATTTAAATCATGAAGGAATAATACATTTTAGTCTGCTTTTTAAACTAAATACTGCTAGGAAGATGTTCAAAAGTGTAGATGGGCAGGGGTGAGGCCATTGAAGATCCATGTCCTTGAGTCCGACCTGTCATGATCCTGAGCCTGTGTTTGCAGTAGGCACTTGCACACAGAGCACACTGACAAACCACAAGCACATGGATGTGCAGGGTTGGCCAAGCAGGTCACAGGCAGACACACAGAGGACTTGCACAAACACAAGCAGTGCCACTGGCTTCATCTTTCTCCCCTCTCTGACCGAGCAGGGCAGAAGTCTGATAGAGGGAAAATTTATGCACATGTATGCACAGTGTAGGTCCCTGCAGCAGCTGGGCTCAGACACGGATTGGCCTGTAGCTGTCCCTGGATCCCAGGCTTCCCAGAAGCTGACAACTGGACACAAGAGTTTCTGGACATACAGTTCCACTCCATTTGCTGGTAAAGAACTCCTTGTACACACCAACACACCTACATCTGAATAAAACACCAAATCCCACAGAGGTTTCAGCACAGGTCTGAGATCTCCTGGACCCACCAGCAGCCACCTCCTCCAGGCTTCTCATTCCCAGACACAGAGCTCTCTGGCTCCCAGGTCCCCTTACCTACATGACAGCTCATAGGGCTTGATCTTCACTGACACCCACAGGGTGCTCCTGTGCACACCTGCAGTAGCCCCAGGTGCTGTACCGTGAATACAGGAGTTTTTGACCGCTGGTCCCAAGCCCATGGCTGCACTCAGATCCTCATGCACACACATGCACACAGAAAAGACTGTTCTCTCTACATCTTCCTACCCAGGAAGATGTAGAAAGGAATTGAATGGGATAAACTATGCTCATGAGGTACAGGGCAAGGCCAGGCACAGGTATGGACCAGCAAACTAATTACCCACAACAAGCTTTTTTAATACACTTAGGCTTTTTTTCCCCCATAATTACCTTGATTATCTTGATGGTCTTGGCCATCCCCAAAATTACCTTGATTCTCCCTCCTGCCTTTGTTTCCTTCCTTAACCATCTTATAATAAATCATCTGCAGCCCCAAAACCCTTTGTCTGCATCCCATAATAAATCTCACAACCACACACAGGTGGCGATCATCCTCAGTCCAAAACATGCTCCAGAGATGCACTCTGCAGTGTTCCCTTGCCAGTGGGGCTGAGGGTCCCCCAGGACAGCCCTGGGAGCAGGTGGGTTGGTGCTCATGTCCATCATGACAGGAATGTTTGGTGTACCCTGCTCGCTGCTCTTCCCTGTGATTATTTGGATGTGTGGAGATGAAATTTTTGCAGGTAATGGAAAAATTTCTGCTATAGAAATCATCTGTTTGCAGCAATGCTAGTGGGTTTGCACTAAACTTGCTGTATTAACAGACTTGAATATGTTTAGCCAGATGCACTGCTTGTGCCATAACTCTACTGGAATCAAAGAAGAAATGACAATTGTCCCTAGCAGGTATAACCATATTATTGAACCTGGGAATATACCCCTGCCAGTCTTCTATTAAGTTTCCCTTCTCTGAGCCATCAAATATTAGCAGATGCAAGTTTTGTTTTGTTCTTTCTGATGCTGGAGTGATAGGGGAGAAAAAAATCCTTTTTGAGTTTACATGAGAAGGAAAAAATTACTTTTGTTTCTGTTTTGTTGCTCTTTCCTGTTTGGTTCATTTTATGACAGGACAGTGATATGGAAAGAGACGGAAATGCAGGGTGAGAAAGAAACAGCAAACGCTTATGCAAGAAAGCCTAGAATATTTCAGATGTTACATTAAATCCTTGCTTGTTTTTCAAGTTTCTCTTTGTGTGCTTTAACAAAGCTCCCTTGAGCTTATGAAATCAGCTCAATTTCAAAAACAATTGCTAAAAGGAGAGTAGTTTCTTTTCCCAAGATTTCCCTTATTTTCCTAGACAAACTCATCCATTTTGCAATGTTCTCTTTGTAGAGACACTTTCCTGGTCTCAGAAACCCAAATGACTTCTAAGTTAGTTTTATAAAAGTAAATATTTAACAGATGCATGACTGCACCTTTGAACTGTGGAGGAACATATTTTAACATCTTACCCATTCACAATGATGTTTTCATCTGCTCAGGTGGCGAACACATGTGCTGTCCTTCTAATTTCATTAAAAACATAATAACAGTTATGAATAAAGGTAATACAATAGTGACAACTAACACGTTCCCTTTTGTGATGTAGAATAATTTTTTGCAATTTTTTGCTGAATTCTACTTGCAAAAGTTAGAAAGTTTTTAGCCAGGCTCCTTGAGCTGTTGCTGTAGCAGGAGAATGGCTGCAGTAGTTTGGGAATTTCTGTATGTGAAGTTTCCTGTCATACTCTTTCAACGTCAGTGAAAAACAGCTCTACAGCTGCAGTGAGACCAGAACCTTGTTGTTTGTATTCAAATAAATATGGGTTGGATGATCTCAGGATTGTGTATGTGCATACATAATTCTTCATTCTTCTATTCTCACTCTCCAAATCACACTTATTAGTCCACAGACATTAAATTAAATAAAACTACATTGTCAAGCCTCATATGAATATCCAGTTAGCACAGCTGATATTGCAAAATCATGTCCAGAAAGACTCAAAGAAGTAGAAGAGTCTATCAATCACCCAGGAGCCTAATCTTAGAAGCTGAGGTAAGCCATAGCATAGCTACTGGCTGCAGTTGAATGTACTATGGCATACTCCCTAACACGCTGCTGCCTGGACAATCAAAATTAGTTTATATTTAAAAAAATAAAAAAATTATTAGACAAAATCTTCAGTGATCCCCCACACAGATGCTGTGAAATTTTCCATCAGCACTGCTGTATTAATTTATTGATAAAAGCCCAAATGTTTTTCTCATCTACCCATAAACTTGTAAAAAGATACCTTTCTTTACCATTTCAGCACAATGTGATTGAAGCATAATTGGAGCCAGATGGCAAACGCCACTTCTTTTAATGGCCAACTCAAAGAAAATTTAATGAAAACTTTTCTTCAGCTTCATCCTAGCTTTATATTTTCTAAGAAATTTACAGTTTCTAAAAGAAAGAAATAGTGCTTTTGTTGAAAATGTTTCAACTTTTGCTCACTGTTGCTTGATTTTTCCCCCAAGGGTGCCTAGTGCATGAAAAGCAGTGTTTTCCTTGACAGAGCATAGGAGGTCTGTGTCATCTGTTGGGCATCAGGATAGCAAAACTTCGAAGACACAGTGACCATCAGCCTGCTATAGCACCCAGGATGAGGAGAGAGGCTTCAGACCAATGGCCAATGCTCACAGAATAGCTAAGTCTGGAATGGACTTCTGCAGGTCATCTAGTCATCTAGATAAGAAGATGGACCTAAACGTCATCTTGCTCTCCCTGCTGTGATGATGTCATTGCTTCGGGGAAGTGAAGCACACTCAGGTCGAGGAAAGCTGAGAATAGAACAGCTGATGTCTCCACAATACTCTGAGCTTCCCCTCTAAAAAGTACCTGCATCAGTTCTTCCTGCTTGTGAGAAAGATGTGCAGAAAATGCCTTTTCCTTTTCTGACTCCTTGGCTTTTCATTGGGTTGGGGGACTTGTGCAATAAAGGGGTCCCACATTTGTCATATCTTCCCAAGTAGCAATGTCAGCTTTGGAAAAGCCCTGGGAGGAGGAGAAAGATACAAAAACTTTCATTTTTTCCTTTGGTTGTTTAATCTCAGTAAAATTCACTTACTGATCTGTCCTTTTCCCTTCTCCACATCTTAGGAACTGCTCCTCACTGTTATTTTTCTGAAAACTGGGGGAATTCCCTTTTTCTCCTTATTCAGAGGAAATCAGTTCTGTAAGAACAAATAACCCTGAGAAAGATATACACCAGGTATTTTGTAAGTACTCTTTAACTTACTAAATGGTGGCTCCCCATTTCACCATTACAAGTAAACAAGTGAGGAATGTCATCAGGAGGTGATGCCTTGATCTCCTTGCTCACAAGTTAATTAGTGAACTCAATTTCAGGTTAATTTATGCACTCTGGTTTGAAGTTCTTTTGGATATCTGAATGTAGTTCAAGATAATTGTGTGCTGAAGTGCTTTGCAGACTGGCAATTTGCCCCGAGTAGTGTTTTGTGTCAATCAGGGGCAAGGAGCCGTACTTCAAGGGCCAACAGAGAAAAGGGCCAGGATATATTTTAATGGTGAGCAATCCCAAATAAGTTCCCAAATAGCTTGGATGAGAAAGCTCTTGTATCAGCTGCAGGAACTGTCAAAATTTTTTCCTAGGTTCTGACCCCTTGGACTTAAATAGAAATAAATGAGGAATGAGTAAGATAAATAAAGGCAAAAAATGTAAGAAATAGCAAATGTTTGGGGATATAATCAACCAAAAACTAAACAAACCCCCATGTGACATCCCCAAGTCTGCCTGCCAAACATGTGATTTACATCTACTGCAAGAGGATTTAAAAGAAATGTCTAATAACATATTTGATTCTCTTAACCCTCACCCCTTTTGTTACCTCTGTCCATGACATTTAAGAGCACAGCTGGAGCCCCCCAAGCTAACTGAAGTCATATGATGCTTTGAGGGCAGCCAAACATCCCAGCAGCAGTAAGAGGCTGACAGGCTCAGCAACCTTAAAGGATAGCAAAGTGCTTTTTTGAAAGAAAGGGAAACAGAAAGATGAGGAAGAGAAAGTGGATAAGAGGGATAGGAGGTTGGGGATACAGACTATTTGATAAAATTTGTCATGTCAATAAAAATATTCTTTTCAATTAAGTATTACATGTTTTTATTTTTCTTTTCTTCTATTCTAATGGAGGAGTCATACTGAACTATTTGTGGTATGTGAAGTATTGGAAAAATAAACCTGGATTGGAGAGAGCCACAGATGTTTTCTATGTTCAATTACTTTTTAAAAAAAAACATTCTTGGTTACCACCCTTTGCTGCGGGGAGACAGCTTTGTGGGCCACGTACTGAATGTCCTCCTGTGCTTTTTGGGATCTGTGTGAATCAGTAGGTGCTGCTAAATCTGGGGAAGAGAAGGATGATCTTCTCAGGACCTGCACCTGGAGCAGACATTCTGTGCTACCAGGCTATCAGAAAAAGGCTCCTCCCATTATTCCTGCTAGGACAAAGTCCACATGGGACAAGTGTGGCTGTGTTGGGCCTTGCACTGGTGTTCTTTCTTGCTGTGGACTAATTTAGTGGTTGGCAACAACAGTTAAAATTCCACGAAAGACAGGTGAAAAATATTAGGATTTGCAGCTGAATATTAGAGCAAAATGCAGCCTAAGAGGTAAAAGGTCAGGGATACTGTTCCTTGGTTTGAGTCCATGTGGCTGTAACTCCAGTCAAAACTGGCAGCAGAGAGCCAGTTGAATGAAGTCAGCTGTGGCGAGGGGCTCCTGCTCCCTTACACCATTGTTGAGATGGTATGATGAGGAATGAAGGATTTTCGCAGCTGTTAAGATCTCCATGGCACTGTATGACTTTAAAACAAAGAGAAATTTTCTTTCAGGGGATTGGGTTTTTACACCAAAACCATCACATAACCATTACAGAAATATAAAAATTATCTTGAACCTTAAGGCTCAGAAAGGAAATTACACCTTGTAGAGGAAAAACACAAATATGATAAACTTCTCTATTCTTCATTCATCATACAATCATAGAATGATGGAATGGTTTGGGTAGTAATGGAGCTCAAAGGCCATCAAGTTCCAACCCCCTTGCCATAGGCAGGGATGCCACCCACAAGATCAGGCTGCCCAGGGCCCTCTTCAACCTGGCCTTGAGATTTCATATTTGTATCTTTATTTCAAGGCAGCACAGCAGAGACAAGAGGGCTGTGTGTTTCTTCTTGAGCTATTTTATTTGAGCTGCATAGTCAGTCTGACCAGAACCCAAATGTCACCATGCACTTTGTTGGCATTTGGCATCAGTATGAGAGCATTTAGCAGTCATCTCTGTCACTCTGGTACAACAACTTGGTTATAGGCACGTATATTAGACTACTGGGAATAAGAAATACGATTTGCTTTAATCCCAAATTTATCTACATGAGGGACATCTCCTCTGAAGTCTACAGATCTACATTCCCACAGATATGTATCACATTAAGCCAGAAAAAGATACACTTAAAGGGCCTTCTGCTAGGTTCTTTCAGAGAAACATGATAGGAGCCCCTGAGAAAAATTCAGCCCTCCATTCAACAGCAAAATCCACTACCATGACCCATGTATTACTTAAATTTATTTAGTGGTGACCATCACAAAATATGTTTATGTCATGTTATGTCATGTTGTGTTACGTCATGTTTGTTATGTTATGTATGTTATGTTATGTTGGAGATACTGGTTGTATATAATCACAAATAGACTGATTTGGCATTATCTTTCCATTGCTAGATCATTCACCTTGCCACCCTGTATGATGGACAATGAACAAGAGATTCACAAAGGCCAAGGATACCTTTTTACAGTGGATTTGGAAATATAAAATTTTGATTTAATTTTGATTTTGTGAAAAATAATGATAATTCTTCATGTAGATAATCCTCTTCTGGTATTTTCTTAGTTAAATGTCTTAATTGTGACATAAAGCAACTAAAACAAATGAAATAAAACTTTAGATTTAAAATGTAGGTTCAATGTTATTAGAAAAAATTTTGTCAGAAATTCCTAGAGAAATAGAAGGTATTAAATTAATTACAGGAAAATAAAGCACAAAGATATTTGGCAATGCCAGTGCTGGATATTGTAATGAGACATTCTGATAGCTCTGTCAAATTTTCTCTAGAAAGGGCTGAGAGAAACTTTTTCCACATTGTGAATGGAATGCACACATAAACCATCTCTCACACCTAATTTCAGAACACCATCCCCTTGCAACCTGGATGGATCTTCTTTTATATCCGTGTAATTTTACATTAACGTGTGGCTTTTGGGATATCTTTTCCTAGGAATACTCTCCCCAGATCTGCCACAAACTTTGTGAGACCTAGAAATCATCTTTTGTTTGCATCTGTAACAACAACTAAAAAGGAGGAGCACTGCTGGTAAGGCAGTCAGCACTGCACTTTCAAGTATGCTTAAATTAAACTTTCATGGTCTACTCATTTGAAAAATTCACACCATGGGGAAGAATTTTGCAAGTTACTATGCTCCCTTGGTTCCCAGCTTAGCAGCTGTTGCTCTTTACTCTCTACAGATATCATCAGCTCTAACAGGAGAAAAGAGAATAGGTCATTTAGGGAAATATTAAAGTTATTTGCTTACTCTGTGCATAGATGACAGAATGAGCGAGATGAATGAGAAATTCAGAGCCCTACAGCAGTCAGGAAAGGGCTTGAACTTTCTTTAAATACCGACAGTTTTGGAAGTCTGGTCAATTGATCCTGGATAAAAAGAATGTTGTTGGTATCTCAGTAAGCTGGTTAATGTGAATTAGACTAAAGTGTTTCAGAGGTAATGGGGAAAACCTGGTTAGCCAAAAAATGCATTAAGAAAATATGCCTTAAAAAATGTAACTTTGCAGAGCTGTCAGCACGAGGAGGGTGTGTGTCACGCCAAATGGAACTGCAACATCTTCCTGACAACTTTCAGGTTCCATTAGCAACTGAGGATGCCCGTGAATTCAAGTGTTATATCCATTAGTGAGCAATTCATGCTCATCTTTATTAACTGAATCACTGTCCATCTCACAGACTGTCTTTGTTTTTCTTAGAACAACACCAGGAAAAATGTGCAATCAAAATTTACAACTGAATTTTGTCTTCTTTTGCAGAAAAAAGACATGCATGGCTGCAATTATTCTTTTAAGAAAAAGAAAACCCAACTAAACAATGGATTAATTTGGGCCCAAGATGTGCTTTGGCACCAGGTTATACTGAAATAGCAGCCAGGGTCACAGATGCTCTCCCCTTTCTCCTCCTTCCTGCTGTATTTCACACCAGAACCATGCATAAATGCAATCTTTACATTCATGGAATGAAATACAAAAACTGTGCCTTCCTTACTTCCCTAAAACTGTACAAGATGAAGTTTCAAAAAGCTTTTAAGAGCCTGAAATTCAAAATTGCTGGCTGTTGGGTACCTGAGTCTAAAATATCAGTCTGGACTTTGCTCCCCTACTTATGCCCTGGAAGCTCACGATACTTTGTTAAATAAGAAGTCCTAAGATTCAATGCCTAAGCACTCTCAATATTCATGAAGGGAGAGGAAGAAAATTATGAGGGAGTGTGATACTGTAATGCAATAGGCATTCAGGCAGACTGGCAAGCCTAGGGTCTGTACTCAGAGTCAGACTTCTTTTCATCCAGTTGCTGCTTAGTAAAAGGAAGGGGAGATGGAAGGTGCCCTATTGTATAATTTATGTCACTCTTTTTGGAAGACTAGCTTTGAAACTGCAGGCCAAGAGGAATTTTGATCTCAATCTCTCTCTCCCTGCATGATTGCTCTAGCCATTAACTATGATGCAATGTTATGATGAACTGTGAATGGTTGACACGTCTTGCACTGAATTTATTGCTTTGGGGTGATCCTAGGTATGCTTTGAGCAAGGCTGCCGGGTATGGCTGGCAAGAGAACCCATACACTTGGGACACTGTGTACATTTCACGTGGCTTCAAGGAGAGCAGTGTTTAGATGTTCAGCTCAGCAGGCACAATGTAATTAATACAGAGCTTATTTAATGAAAACTCAAAATAAAATCCATTCTACATCTCTACTACATAGGATATTTTTTTGCATCTACTTTTGTGTAGCCAGTATGATATCCCCATAATGCTGACATATAATTATTTAGTTCATCACACTTGCAAATGCATAGAGGTTGTGTTGCAGCTCAGTGATTCTTTCATGCCAAAAGATTGAAGGGATTTGTTTCATGTTCTGGGTTATGAAGATGGAAAGCCTGCTGACATAGTGCTGAAGGACTGTGAAAGGCAGAGGGCTGAAGCTGGGGCAGTGTCACCAATACTGCAGCAGCTGCTGGACTGAACTGTCCCCACCTGGGCATGGGATTTGTTTAGGATAGTTGGTTCACTCTGCAAGGCAGGGCAGCACACTGTTTCTTATGTAATGCATGTGCACCAGGAAAAATGCAACAAAACCTGAGAAACAGAGCTATTTTCCAGGCTAGAAATAGGCTCTGGTGGTAATACCCTTACACAAGGGCACTTAGTTACTTCTTGTACTCCTGCAGTGGAATGGTCAGGAATGGGTGGTGAGAGGCAGAACAGGTCTCCCTTTCCTTCCACACTGACCCTCTGGAGGGTACAGGAGAGAGGCTCTGCTATGACAAGTAAAAATGGGCACTTACCTCTGCAGAGCCTTAGGAGGAATTCCCTGAGGAGAATTTAAGAATAAGCTTAGCTAGCCCAAGAGGCACCTTCCCAGAGCAGTTCTGGACTCCAGCTGATGTGTGCTATAGTTGGATAGCAGAAACATATTCTTTTCATTGTCTTTCCACCCAGCTGCCCCAGGACTCCAGACTGGGGTGTAGGTACTTTTTGTCCTTTTTCCCTTCCATGTTTTGTTTGCATTAAGACTGAAACCTGCAATGGTCAATTTGGTTGCATTCCCTTCAGCACAACACCACGAGAACATATTGAGAAGGCTGACTTCCTTAATTACAGAAATAGGGAGCCTGGAGGCATAGAACTGTATTTTTCTGCAACAGAAATATGTTGTGCAAAGCAAAGTCAACTCCAAGAAAGTCAAGTGACATGTTATTCTGCTCAGTTGCTGATATTTTAGCAAAATGACAAAATGCATTTCTGTAGTGTTGATTTCAAAGACAAATGTCTTTTAGAAACAGTTTTGTTTGTACATAGAGATATGAACACAAATATGTATATAATATTTTATGTAATAACACAAATTTCACCTGCAACATTATATGGAGTCATCTTTAGAAGCCAACCCACAAAAAAAATCTGCACCCAATTTGTTGATCCATAACTACATCAAGACTCTGAGAGCGAAACATGATTAAGCATCATTTTTAAAAAGACAAGCAGTGTAGTACAAATTACAGTGTACCACATCAAAGAAAACCCAGGAACACAAAATCCACAGAACAGCTTGAAGAAGTTATTTAGAACAGGAGCACAAGGATCTGAGGCCCCATTTTGGGAAATTTCAGTCTACCCTGCTAGATGGTTTTCAGGTGGGCAGCAAGACCATACAGAGTAAAATATTACAGCTGATAAGCACCAGCCATGGAATCAAACAGTTTCACTGAAATCTTTATGGGTCCAGAGCTGGTATCCCTTGAAACACTGCCTGGCCACTCACTGCTTGCTCAGGCTGCTCCAAGGAGATATGGACAGAAGAGCCCAGAGGTAACTGGGCTCACCAACAAAGTGTGAAAAGCCATCAGAATGTCTTCAAACTTAGTAGCAGCTATTATAGCACTCATATATGCTTGTGCAGTTTGCTCTGAAGGCTCCTCTATCCCCTTTGGGTTGCTGCTGCAGTGGCTGAGATGTGCCTGGCTGTATAGCAGCTCCTCATTCTCTGCAGGAGCCAGGCTCCAGACCAGCAGCCTTGGAGCCTGGGTCACCCAGGCTCTTCCTGCCCCACGGAGAGGCCCCCACAGCCAGGGGGCCATAAGGGCTCCCTGCCACAGCCACTACCTTTCAGAAATCTGTCACCTGCCACAGGAGCAATTTTGATCTTAGATCCAAGTCAAACACATCTGCAAAAGTTTCCTTCCCATGCCAAGCACAAATAAAGGAGAGAATAAACTGGAAATCAGATGTACTAATGGAAATAGAAAGTTGTCAACAAAGTTAATGGTGAGGGAAGATCATTTTGACGCTGACAATCTGCACACCCATGTTGAGCACCTGCATTTACTTATCTCCCTCCAAGCTCAGATCAGTCTCCTTCAGAGTGCTTCAAATGCCTGAGACATGCCAGGCACCCATAGACCACAAGAAAATATTATGGAGTTTCCAAGCGCCTGGAGGAATCAGCAGTCTATTTTTTAAAATTAATTAAACATCTGAATCATGTGAAAAAAACATCTACATACAGTTTCCTTGCAATAAGATTTTCCTTATCTGTGTGTCATGCTTCCAAACCACTGAATCTCTAATATTCAGGCAAACATGTTGTTACACTTTCAGAGAGTAAGCAAAAGAAACTCTCCTTTTTCATAGCAATTTCACTCCTTTATAATGAAAAGTATGGTAAAATAGATTTACCATAAAAATAATATGTAGGAAAATCAAGAAAACTAAGTACTAGGTTGTTTTTTTTTAAAATAAACAGGGCAAATATTACAATAAGCTTTTTATTTATTTTCTTTTCAAAAGCATTACATATTATTATCTGGATAATTGTAGGATAGAGGTTTCTCTTTACTTGCCCAGGTAGGCTGAGAAAGTGAGAGACATTCTTGTTATTTATCAGGACTTCACCCAAAAGATGTAAGGTGTGCGCTCATATTTCAGGGTGAGTAAAAAAAAAAAAAAAATCAAGTTTTACTTATTTATTTTAAATTGAGAGTTCCTTGGGATTTTGATGTAGATTTTAAATGATGTCTATTAACAATGTTCATATCTGTACTCTGAATACTTGGTGGCCATGAAACAACATCCTTTAAGATGCCTCTCTTGGCACAGCAGCATGCTGGAGTTTTGAGCCAGCACTCTATAGAATACTTCCTACTGAAATGCTTCCTCCTCACAACCCCATGCCTTCCTAACTCTTGATTAATAATCATATTTTTTACTGTTTGAGAGCTTTAATGTATACAGGTAGGACTCTAGATGACACCCTGAACCAGGTGTCATTAATGTAGAAAATCTGGAAGAAAAAAAAAAAAAGGATTAAAAAAGAATAAAGACAACTTATTTGATTGAACTCTTTATCTGGATGACTTCAAATACTTTGACATCTATCTATATTTTATTTGGCAAACGAATCAAGAATAATTAAATGAGAATGGCAACATCTGTCACCAATCAATAGACGTGCATTAAAATTAAAATGGTATTTCTTTCTCCTGAAATCCACTTTTTTTCATCTGATGCCATTCATTGAGATCAGATGCATTTCACTTGAGCTGTGTCAGATCTTGGAATTACATAAGTAATAGAGTCCTGAAGGCCAATGGCATGGGAACAATGGAATGCGTAACAATATAATCAGCAGTGAAATCTATATTTAATGTGTGGCATTTTAACATTATAAAATGTGATGATTTTTAAACCTCTTTGTTCTTTGTCGCCAGGTTCTACGGCTGCTAAGAGTTTTAATCTTGTGCCATTTATCTTAGCTGATGCCTTTTTCTAATTCTTTTTTTTTTTTTTGTTTCTGACTTTGGAAATTATTATATAAGACACATGAAGGAGACAAGTGAGGCTGTATAAATGGATAAAACAGTTTAAACTGTGCTTAGCAAATGTTAAGCAGAGCTAACAACTTTTTAAACTTGATGGTCTCTTAATCGTTTGCAGTTTCACAGAAAGAAGATTTCTTGTTTCAAAAGCTACCATGGCATTTGATAGCAACAATTTTATTGCTGGGATTATTCGAGCTCTAGTGCTTTTTAAATGAAACTGTTACTTTGCAAGAAGAGAAAAATTCTAGGTCAGCCCAACAAATTTCATTTCTACTCACTCTAGTAAATGACAGACACAGCTTTTCATACTGTTCCCTTTTCAGAAGATCATAAGATAGTTTGGCTTGGAAGGGACCTTTAAATATCACATAGTCCAGCCCCTGCAGTGCAGGGACATCTTCAACTACATTAGGCTGCTCAGAGCCACTTCCAATCTGACCTTGAATGTTTGCAGAGATGGGACATTCACCACCTCTCCAGGCAACCTGTTCCGGTGTTTCACCACCCTCATTACAAAAATCTTCTTCCTTACATCTGATCTAAATGGATGTTCTTCCAGTTTGAAACCGTTGCCTCTTGTCCTGTCACAAGAGGCCCTGCTAAAATGTTGGTAGGCACTGGAAGGCTGCAATAAGGTCTGCTTGGAGCCTTCTCCAGTATGAAGGCCAGTGCTCTCAGGCACATCTCTCCACATGCCTGTCTTCATAGGAGATGTGCTCCAGCCTTCTGATCAACTTTGTGGCCGCCCTCTCAACCCAGTCCTACACTTTATATTTCTAACATGAAACCCAAGGCTACACTAAGCCAGTGTCAAGGGGATGGTGCTAAAGATATGACAGGAAAGGCAGGAATCTTACAGATAAAGAAGATCCCTTTATCAAAAGACCATGGTACAAGGACAGGAACCCAAACATGGCAAAAACCTTTAGAAGCCTGTGCTAGGAATCCCTAAGGAAGCCAGATGGGGTTTGTAGGCAGATGAATTTAAGTGGAATCACCACACACATTTGGACTCTGGAAGAAAATGTCTCATATTAGATTCATTCCACATAACTCTGAGCAGTTGCTGTTAGAAGCAATGGGCTACCACCAATTGGCACTGCCTCTGCCCTTGCCTTTCCAATGACCTGGCTACAACTCTTAAAAAGAGATAGGACCTTTGACAGTGGCTTGAAGTAAGGAGGAAAAATGATGGCAGTGGCTTAAGCACTGGCCTCATCCTAGAACAGGACTTTGCTGGTGGTGCTCATGGCTCTTGGGATCATTAAATAGCTCCTAAACTGTGAGTTGGCACATTCTACAGAGTAAGGAAAAAAAGACAGCAGAAAAGGCAGAGAAAACACAGTAGAAAATGGCACGTCTGACACTAAGGAGGACACAGCTTTGGGCAGGGACTAGTAAGGGTGCAATATTTTTTCCTGATGAGGAACTCTTAGAATAGCCCACAATCAAAATGTGGAAGGAGTTTCCCTTGAGCCACACCTGTAAACGCAGAGAGGTACATTAGAGGTAACTACACATGACCTGTGCAGTTCATTCCCCCACAGGTTTGCTTATGTGAGAGTATTCCTTCAGATGCACACACAGAGCCATCCCTAGGAAATGCACCCAGCTGTTCCTCCTGGGCTTTTCCACCCATCAACGAATCATTTGCCTTTGGAACAACCTGAACGTGTCCTTTGCTCTTTCAGACTTTTCTGTCTTATTTTGGGGGCTGATGATTATTCCTGTTTGTCCACTGCTTTCATTCCACCTATTTTTGCAGACCCAGAAAAAAACAGGCAATGCTGTTGCATTCAGAAAAGCTATAAGGACTTTCAAGCCCATCAAATGTGATTAACCTTAATTGAGTAGTTGTCTTATTGAACCAAGGGCCAATACTTAAAACTACAGCAACTTTACCAGATGAACAATTTTAACAGACCCACATAAACCTGACTTTTTATCAGCTGCCAAACAGATTTAGCATACTTTTAGTCAGAAAACAAAACAGGTATCAGGACACCTCAGTTAATGAAGCGAGCCTTTTTCAGATGTTCAGAAAACGTACATTATTTGCTGTATTTTGAAATTCTCTAGGTCCACTTCTTGCCTTCCTCTGTCTGAAATGGCTCGCACATGAAAGGAAAGAACAGTCCTTCAGGATAAACCAGGGAGCAGAGGATTGAGTAATGCAATGCATTTTGGAGAAAAAATGGAAATTCTGACTCTGGGTTTCTCTACGGAATCAAAATAAATCTTAGGATTTTGTACCTGTAAGGCAGCCTGTAAGATTTGGAAAGGATGGAGGCTTATCTGAGAGGCAGAGGAGATGGAAGTGGTTCTTCAAACCCAGGAAGCCACTAAGACTTGCAGGACTAGAGTGTGGAAAAGGGTGTGATGGGGAACAAGGAGATGAATATTCAAAGCATTTCATGCAGTGTACCTCATTCAGTACTCTGAGCTAATTCAATTTAAAGAGATGCTGTGTTTTAGCTTAAGTGTTTGTATTCTAATAAAACCGTGGAAACTTTTCAGTATTGCTTGGTGCACTCACTCTCCATAAACAGTGGGGCAATCTGCCTCCAAGTCCTGGCCAACTTGAGGCCCTGCTGCAAATAAATGCAAAAGTTTGATAGGGTCAGTATTGTAGAACTACTAGCAACACCAGAAAAATGAAAAGAAATCAGATCTGCAGACTGGAGCTACACAGGACATTGGAGATTGAAGGCTACACTCTGTGCTGGATCTCAGATATTTCTTTTTCACTCAGCAATTTTGTACTGCCAGATTTTGAGAGTGTTCCATGTTTTTTAGAGGTTTCTCTGTACATTGCAAGCAAGACATAGCTATTTTTGCATACCCAGAACCACAGATTGATTTGATGCGCCTGCACAGAGAAATCCTGCCACTTGGTTGTGAGGCTGTGCAGTTTTCAGAAAAAGCTGGGTGGACTTATGGCATGTATCAATGACACAGCACTTCCATATTAGTTGCAGTGCTTCCAAAAAGCACTGGATCTACAGCACATACTCTGCAATATAGATTTGCACATGTACAGCCAGTTGGACTTGTCCAGAGATGTTGAACTTCCTGAGCCTTTGCAGACCATGAGGAAAGCATTCGCTGCTGCTCCCCTTGGATTTGCAGTGCATACATAATGTGGTGCATGTGTCCATATTTTTGTGTGGGAACACCTGGGCAGAGCTACAGGGGCAATAAACAAGTGTTCAGAGCAGTGGAAAACTAATGGAGGAATATCATGTTAGGTGAATTGGAAGAGAAAGGTTGTGACAAATGGCAGTTTGGTGGGTGTAGGACAGTTAACTGTGGCAATGGCAGTGCTCAGCGCTGTGTGGGGTCTCCTTGGAAGTAGTCAGGGCTCTTAGTGCCATGGGGAAGGAAAGAAAGAAAAGGCTTCAATGACATTCTGCAGGAACAACAGATCTATCAGAGGTTCAAATGAACACAGAGAGGGAAAAAAGGAGAAATTGTATATTCTTAGCTCAATATACTGATGGACTACGGCATGGGATATTTCAGCACACTGATTTTCCTGCAGGTCTTGGAAGGGTCTTACTTTTGTTTTGCGTGTATTTAGGAAATATAGCAACAGAATTGTTATTCCTGGTGCCATACGTACAAGCAGCAGGTTTTCTAGGGTGCTGCTGAGGGATGCACTGGGAGCCATGGAAAACACACACAAATGCATGTGAGACTGCAGAGAGCCCACTGGAGAGACTCCAACTGCTTTGCAGACTCCTGGAGGCACAGAAAACACATTTCAGTCTGCACCACAAGTCAAATTCACTCTTGATGGCATAGGCAGGTGAGCAGTTCCACTGTATCACAGAATATTCTGAGTTGGAAGGGACCCTCAAGGATCATCAAGTCCAACTTTTAAATGTATGTGCAAAGCAGATTAAAAGATCAGTTTAATAATTTTTATGAAAAGTAGTCACTGCATATGGCAAAGTAATTTTCAAGTCTAGTGTCTCAACCATTCATTTTTTAGTATCCTGAAGGGAATTAGAGCAATTGGACTAATCACCTAACAAATTGCCTTTGTAGACCAAAGCCTTTTTTAAATGCTATAAGACCAG
The DNA here is from genome assembly GCF_017590055.1 of Onychostruthus taczanowskii. Classification (NCBI taxonomy): domain Eukaryota; kingdom Metazoa; phylum Chordata; class Aves; order Passeriformes; family Passeridae; genus Onychostruthus; species Onychostruthus taczanowskii. The sequence goes on along the minus strand of NW_024502569.1, from coordinate 5,384,192 downwards.
AAAAGTTTTATTTTCTTGCTCTTCTATAACCAAAGGTGTCCAAACTATTTTTTTTTTAAACTTTGGCATTATAAGCACATCTCAGGCAAAGCTTTTCTTTACCAAGTCATAGCTGTAAGCCAATTCTGATGTCCAAGTTATAAAAAGTCCTTGAGAACAGCAACTTCTAATGGAAAAAGTTTTGGTGAGGTAAATGTGCCACTATAATAGCACAAAATATCTGTTTTTTCTGTACACTGAGCCTCACTGCAATCTTTCTGTGAGGAATTTATATTGCTAGAATATAATTTCCCAGTGGAATGCATATTCTTTATAGTATTGATGAATTAACCTCCCCCATTTCTTCAGATAGGAAATTTTTATTCTTGTGTACCTAATGTTCTGAACAATCCTTTAAATACTGCACATCAAGTATTGATCACTTTGATGTCTTATTTCTAGTAAAAGTTAATAGTAATTATGTTAAAATTTGACCAAACTACTTTTTAGCATTTCTTCCAAAAAAGCTTCCCTGCATAGCAGAGCACACACTTTCCTCAATCTTGGCATTTTGCTCCTCAGCTGCCGTCATTCCATCTGAAGCATTTACTTTGAAATGCCTGCCAAATATTTTTGCCCCGGTACCACAATAACAGTGCAGCAATGTGGGAGTGATCCAGCTCTGTGCATTTACAATGAGAGCAGAGAAACAGGCTCAGGGAAGTGCTCTGTGAGATGGGTTCTCCTAGCGATATCCAAATCCTAAGCAGATCTGCTGAACCTCGTTAAAGGTCATGCTTGCATTTTCTAAGTTACTGTTTCTTCTGATAAACAAGACAGCTTGGATGTGAGTTGTTTGGATTGTCGTGTCCACTTTCAGAAATTAAACTCAAAATAAGTACATTCTAGATAGAACAGCATTAGCCAATATCTTAGTAGTGCTCATCTGCAGAGCTCCCCTGAGAACAGAGAAGCTCCCCTGATTCACAGCAGCTGGCTTCATGGTCCTTTCCTGAAGATACTTATATCTGGCAGAGTTGCTGAGGGTGTTTGGGCAGTGCATGACCTGTCCATGTGTTTTCCCTGGAAGAATGTGAAGCACACCACAAGACCTGCTGTTAAACTTTAACACTGAGGTATAGGGACCATTTTCCAGCAGTCAGGATCTCCAGCCTTCAACTCGTTCAGATCCTGGCCGCCTTGTAAATCTTTCTTGCCCCACTTCAATGGAGATAAGAGGGATTGTATGCTTGAGGTTCAGTTGAGAGAGACCACCCAAGTGCTCTCCCAAGTGCTGATTTCACTTCTCCTGACCTCCTCTGATATGCCCATCAAAGCAGCAATTAAAATTTGTGTAGAGCAAATGTGTTCCATCAATCTGCTTTTCATCTGGCTCTACAAATACTTGAGACCTGAGTAAGCAGCTGAAAATTTTAGAAACAAGAATGAGTAAATGTAAAGGCAGATTTTGTTTTCCCCTGTTCTGGAGCAGGATGATCTGTTTACCTTTCCAAAAGAGCTGTTAGCAGAGTGGTCATCAAGAAATATGAATTCACAAGTGGTGCACTCCTAGGAAAACATGTACATGTAGAAACTTGTTCCTTCTTTTTTTCAAATCTTTTTTTTTTCCTTTGCTATTTGTATTTGAGAGCAGACTCTTTTTTTTTTTTTTTTTTTTTTTTTCAGTTCCAGCGCAGCCTTTTAATAGATGCTTAGTAGCCTGCTTTACTAGATGGGGCTGAACCTGCAAACTTTTATTTTACTCGTCTGTTTGGCTGCAGTTGTACAAGCACATAGGTCAGGAAAGTCAAACAAGTGAATAAAAGAGGCACAGTGATACATTCAGTTCAGTTCATTCACGTGCTGCTACATGTATAAACAACAGGAATCCTGCTGTACCATTTAAACAATCTCCTGTGTTATTCCCTGTGAACCCAGAAGCTACTGGTGTCTTTTCACCATCAGGCTGGTGATATGAGCTCCAAAAGATAGTTTACAAAAAACTGAGCAGACAAAGTGTTTTTTCAGGGTCTTAAAGTTTACTCTTGATGCTGGCATTGTGTTGCAGTTGAAATACATGGACATGCTCCCCCCACAGGAACCAATTGCTCCATTCGTAGCACTCCAGAGCCAGGACTGCCAAGTGTCACCAGGGAGGAGGTTGTGCAGACAGTAAGGGGCTGGGGCTCAGGAGAGTGTGTTGTCCATAACCCCTTCCCTTCAGCCTCAACCATTGCCTCTGCCTGCAAGACAGCATGTAAAAATACTTCTTCCCTAGACACAGCTTGAGGGGCTGTGATATGCACTGCAATTCCTTATGTGTGCTTTCTGAAGCTGGGTTCTAAATATATTTGCCCTTTCCTGTAGATTTGGGCCTTGAAGACTCATACAACACATACACCCATACAGAGAAATGCAGCAGAAAACCTCTTCTGCAGTGTTTTGGGCTTTGCACACCCACACAGGGGCTTTATTTAGTTTGGTCTGTAATCTTTGGGTATGGGATGTTCTTGCTAAATCATCTTGATGTCTAGGAGATGTGCACTGGAGGAAATCCAAATACAACTGCCCTGTTCCCTGGAGCTGGACAGAGCTATCTCATGTGTACCAGGAACTTGTGCTAGTCCATGTCAGGGGTGTGTACCATTCTCCACATAGCACCATGGTCTCCTACGCCTTTTTCAAAGAAAGACATCTGTGAAGAGCATTAATACCTTTTGACTGGTCATTATGTGGAGGAAAGGAATGAAAAGTCTTTGGACATTTCCCTGTTTCATGAGCACCCACAGAAGTGACATTTGTAAACAGCCCTGAGCACCCTACAGCCCAGCCCCACTGGAGTCAGACACACTGCACTCCCTTTGATGTGGACCAGGCCCTTAAAGGTGGTGTGGACCTGAATGCCTTTGCATCTGCCTCTAAGTGAGCACATACTTGTGTTAATCAGATGATCACAGCAGCACAAAGCTGCCTCTGCTGATATGCTCTGACCAGTGTGGTGGTGGACACCAGCCACGCTTGCAGCAGGAGGAGCTGCTCTCTCATACACTGCAGGCGTTGGACAGTCTTATTTTTCTCTCTGGGAATTTGTATAACTGCTCTCATGTTAGTGTTAGGTATCTTCTGGGAGGCTAGCAAGGTCAAACAGTTACTTGATTTATCTCTCTTAATTCTCTCCAAGTGAAAAAGAAATGAGAAAAATTGTTTCAAAGCTACTCAGGTGGAAATCAAAGATAGATCAGAACAAACAGGAGACAGGAGAACGAATAATCTGTGCAGATGGTTGCTGAGAAAAACCGGGCTCCTGTGCTCCACAATTGTTTTTGCAGGTGGCATCTTTCCCTTCTAAAGCTGAAGAAGTCTAAAGTCTGGATGGGTTTGAAAGATACAAATCTGCCTTTGAATTATATTGTTATTATCATGGCATCATTTTACATAATTGACACCTTTTACATAAAAAAAATTATTTGGAAGGTATTTTGTTTATACTGTAGCTAAAACCTACCTGAGTTGTCTAGTCCCACTGAGCCATACAGTATATTCATCAATGCATAGTTCTCTTGCATTTCAGCATTTGTTATGAAAACCAAAATTCTTACTCTGAGTTATTTATGCTGGCAATGCTTCAAAGGGAGCAACTGCTTTACTTCATGCCAATCTCTGTAGCAGTGGGGAAGAGTACCTCTCCTAAGATCATTTATATCTTGTTAACCTTTCGATGCAGATTTGTCTGAACACATTTTTTTCCTTTAGTGCATACCTGCAATGACAGGAACTTGTTTGATAAGACACTGATATAAGACAGTGATATTCTTGTTTAGTGAAAATAAATATACCTGTGAATCCAAACACCTTTTATTTTCTTTCTTCACTTGTTGACAAAACAAATATGAGAATTTCCAAGATGCAGAAATATAGCATCTTACTCCTTGCATGGAAGGGCAGACATAACACTGTGTTGCTACAAGAGCTGAAAATGAAGGACTCATCCTCTAAACAGTGCAAAGGGAGCATTAGTCAAAAGGGACAATTTATTCCAGCGAGGGTAGATCCAGATCTGCTAATTTTACATCAGTAACTGCTCCAGTTATTTCCCAGAAATACCTGTTTACCATACACACGTGCAGGTCTTCCACTCTGGGCTGTGCCTTGACTTGTATCATAATCAAGACATTCACAAGACCAGGTAAATTATTGCCATCACTCCCACTTATCTGCTCTTTTAATTGCTTCCAGAAAATGTTCAGGACTTATGGTTTGTTTTGCAGAAGGAAAGCATCAGGCATGGCTTTGTAGGAGCCAAAATGCTGGAACCCCATGCCATGCCATGGGGTGGAGAAGGGTGTGCTCTGCTGAGCAGGGACTTCTCCTGGCAGCAGGGGAGGCTGGGCTACTGCACCAAGCTCACCCATGCTGCACTCGCCCTCTGCCAAGGAAAATCAAAGCATGACAAGATGCTGCCAGAAGTGATATGAAAATGGAAACCATGCTCGTAAGTAAGGGGAGATGCTGATAAAATCACTGTACTGCATGGTGTCTTGTCATTACAGCAGTCCAGGTCTGAAACACTGGTGTATTTTCCAGAAAATGGAAGATGGTGCACCATAAGGAGCAGTTCACTAAATACCATGTCAAGTGGAAAATAAGTCTGAGATTTAGTGCTTAGAAAAGCTCCAGATTACAGTGGTTGTGTAATGACTCTCTTGCAACACGCCTAATTTTGTTCAGGTAAGATCAAGCCATACTTACCTGTTCAGGATTTCTTCCTGGAACAGATATATGTTTATATCTTCGGACAGAGATTATGTATCATTTCCCTGAAGCTAAACAGAAATATAGCACAAACCATTTTTTCCCAGTTTTCAGTGTAGAAAGGTGTTTAAGTTAGTAACCAATGCTATGGGACAAGCCCCTTTTAAGCATGGTGTTGAGACTACTGTATGTATCTTCTAAGGTGACTTATTTTGGAATAATGCTAATCTGATCTCATAGACCCAAGAGCAACTGCACTGTGTCAGGCAGGCCAAAATGCAGTAAATAAGAATGGCTGGGAGTTCTGCTTTGAAATTAAGCAGATCATTGAAATTATCTGATCTGAATTAAAATTCCAATGTCCTGTAGTTTTAGCATAAGTATAACCTGTATCTACTACATTCCCTTTCTCTGCCTCTGACCAAAGTACACCAGATCCTTCAGAGGAACAAATGCTCATCTAACAGAAACTGCAATATACTTTATTTGGAAGGCATTTGTGGGTCATCATATAAGTCACTCGACGAGGGTGTCAGAAGTACTACTGTGCATTGTGAGAGATTGCTTCTTCTGCAGAAACAGAAAAGTGCTAACAGAGAAAACCAGAAGAAATATCTGATGTGTGAAAACAGATTTTTCAAAGCTCCTGTCTCTGTAATTAAATTTTTTGAACACAGATGCAATTACTGCAAATCTGGTACAAGAGCAAGTGATGAAGACACAGAATTTATGCATACCTGTAATATGCACACAATAGAAGATAATAATAAAAGAAAATTAAAAATAATTAAACACCCCCATGATTGCACATGTCTTTCTGCTGTCATATGCTTTGAGTTACTTTTTCATTTATGTATTTTATGTTACTTGTTGTGTTCTCTTAAATGTCCCTGACTTATTTTCCTGCATCAACTTCATCCTTCTTTTGCTTGGCAGAGATTGTTGTTTTTCCAGCTTACCATTGGGGGCATTAAAATTATTTATCTTTTTACATACACTTCTTGGAAAAGTGCTAGGCTTAGCCTCATTCTGTACAGTAGCCAAGCAGGGCACATTGTTAGTACTCTGTGAACAATGGGTATTATTGTTATATTAACTTGGTTTCATTTCTTGGGGGAGAAGAGAAAGATTGGTGGATTTAGTTGGAGATAAACTAAATAATAGGCACATGTCCAATCTGGATTTCACTGGGAGCAGCTGAGTAACTCCAGTTTACATCACTGGGAATGGAGTTAAGCTGTTAGTATTACATCTGTTTCACCAGCTGTAGTCATCCATATGTTAGATTTCTAACCTCACCCTCAGGCTCTCCACATCAGTGGGGAGAAGCTGTAACCCCCTGAGGGACCATTGGTCCATCCAAAGGTGCCTGGGAAGTGTGTGATAAATTGGCTTCCTTTGCTGACTGTCATTCTGCTTTCAAGATTGTTAATGCTACAACTCTTCTTACTGGAGTGTCTTGAGCTATGAATATCTCACAGTGGTGTTTTGAACACAGTTTCTGCTACAGCTTGGGCAGCATTTTCAAAGCCCACAGCTGAGCAACACTGGCCTTGCTCATGCAGGGAAGAATTGGGGAGAAATACCTGAGCTCTGGGTGAATGATTTAACTCCGGAGCCAGGTTTAGCACACATTGTGCCTGACTTAATTAGCCTGAAATAGTCAGTTCTAATTACCATTCCCTTTAGTATCAGTACTGCTCACAGGCTTGAGGACTGTTGTTTCCATGTAGCTTTTCCTCCATGGCTAAAAGCTTCACGCAGAGGTTTTGCACTTAATTTTATGACTCTAACAGCTGTCTGTAACAAAAATCACCCTCAAATATAGCACCTGAATGGTGGAGTCTTTCAACTACGTGTTTCTCTTAGTCTGGAGGATTTTCTAAATGATGTTCACATGGCTTAAGCACTGAGGTGAATGCAGGTATCTCTGGAAGGACATGCCTTCCTCTGGCCTATGCTGAGAATACCTTTTGTTTGTTGGATTTCTCTGCTAACTAAGAGAAATTCTGACATATTAGAGATTGTTGTTATGGGCTTTTTGTGTTCCACCACTGTTAAAAGTAGAATTGGTGTGCAATCACAGAATTTAATGTATTTAATGCTTTTGAGGATGCCTCAGATTATCTGCCATATGTGCATTTCTGGAAGGATGAGAACTGAGAATAGATGCACTGAAAATCAGTTCTGTCTGAACTAACAGCTAGGTTTTGGGGCTTAGACAGAGGCAGAATGGATCTTGATGCCTTCATCCCAATATAAACTGCAAAGTCTTGTACTGATGCCCTTAGCAGATCTGTCTGAGTCAGCTTCACTGATGTGGCAGACCTAAGCCAGGTTTTCATGGACAGGAATGCAAGGAGCACAGCAGATAAGCAGGGTTGTACCAAGTTGTACCAGCTCAGACACAGTGTGGTTTATTTAAAGCTTTCAAGAAATCAAGCTAAGAGCAGCTCAAAATAATTTTAATTTTAAAGCAAATTCAGATTACCAGAGGTTTGGAGCAGCTTTTTTCAATCATAACTGAAAATCAGTGCAGCTCTGACAATAGACAACATATGAGTGAGGAAACTGCAGCTTGCAGGAGATCATGAAAATGGTAGAAGGAGTTTCTGCCAGAGACAAGGGGACAGCTGATATCTAGAGCAAGGAAAAAAAAAGTCTCTGGGGTTAACAAGAAAAAAAAATCTGAAAGCATTCCAAAATATTTCACTAAAGAAAGTCCAAGTGTTAGTGACAGATGTTAATGTTGTTGCTAAATGCTTGACTGGCAGGTAGTCAGATACTTGTGAGTTGAGTGTGGCTTAAGAGCTTACTTGAAAGCAAATAGAAGCTTGAAATGAGGCAACTCCAGTTCCCTGTTCTGGGAGAAACATGGGAACTGTTGTGAACAGTGTTGATACATCTGTTTAACCCAATGTTTGTCTTCAGCAGTGGCCAGTGGCAGATGCTTTGAAAAAGAAAAGAAATAAGGCAAGTATGGAGCATTCCTTCCCCTCCTATAATCCCCAGATCCTGGCGGTCAACAGTTTAGGAACTTCCCAATGCCAGACATTGCATCTGGACCATTGTTTTTAATAGTCACCAGTGGACCTATATTCCATAAATTTGACTAATCTTTTTTGTATGCATTTATACTTTTGGCCTCTGCAGTATCCTGTGGCAACAACCCCTTGGGCTGAATTGTGCTGTGTGTTAGAAAGAAGTCTCTTTTTCTGTTTTGAACCTGGTTCTCAGTAATTTTGCTGGGTGTCCCAGTTCCTGCACAGTTAAAAATAGTGAATGACTGTCCTTTGCTCGGACAGCCTCCTAAGGCTGGCTCATTTTAGAGATCGGAGATCCACAGTTTCCCTTAATGAAGCAGAAAGTGCTTATTCTCCAAAAACTGCTCTGTATTCCTTTTGCCCTCTCTCTTGTACACTGCTTCAACCAGTGTCACCCTACAGGATTTAAAATATAAGTATACCATGCTATACTACTTCTCATGTATTTGGCATATTTATAACCTCTCTTTTGTGGACTGAGTTCACATATGCCTGAAAAGAAAACAAATCATTGCAAAAACCAGTACAATTATCTCTTGTGTTTCCTGTTCCTCTTAAAAGAGCTGATAAGGTGTGTCCCCAGTGCAGTGGATAGAATCATAGGAACATTTAGGTTGGAAAACGTCCTTAAGATCCTTGAGTCTGAGCATAAACCCAACAGTGTTAAGCCTACCTTTAAACCATGTCCCTCAGTGCCACATCTACATGCCTTTTAAATACCATCAGGGATGGTCACTTCACCACTTCCCTGGTCAGCCTGTTCCAATGGCAGCCCTTCCTGTGAAGACATATTTCCTAAAATCTAAATCATGCAACTTGAGGATTTTTCCTTTTGTCTTGTCATTTGTTACTGGAGACAAAGGAAGGAGTGAAATGGTTCTTGTTTCAGGACATCTCCTGGAACTGTCATTACTGTCTCTGCAGGAATGCAAGGACCAGCTGCAGCTGGGGTTCCTGTTTCCCCACCAGTTTTGGGGCCATCACCACAGGGGTCATTGTGGTGAGGAAGCTGGAGAAGAGCAAAGTTGATTGGACTGCACAAATCTGCTTGTACAGAGCCGTCATCGGAGAAGGGTCTGAAGGGTCTTCCAGAAAGATCAGTTCTTCCCCCCTTCTTATCTCTGTCTGCAGAGAGCCCTTTACTGCCCTGTGAGGGAAGGGTGAGGGAGAAGCCCTGGCTTCAGAGTCCAGCTACAGTTAGATGAGAAGCAATGTCACTTTCCATGGCCTCCTTTCAAAAGCATTGTTACATCTGCTACCTTGTGCTTTTTGCCCGTGAGAAATCCCTGTTTCTTGCCCTCCCCACAACCCTTCCCACTCTGCAGTGGGAGGCTCCTCTGAAGGGCAGACTGGCTGCCCTGTGCATCTCAGCTGCATGAAGAGAAAAACAGACAATTTCCAGGCAAGTCTTGATTTATGAGCACTTACCCAGCTAAGGTGATTAGCCCAAAATGTTGACCTAAAGCCACCAGTGGGAGGCAGCTCCATTGCTGTTGTAATTGGGCTTACCTCATACCTTCAGATCGCTATCTGATTTATCACCACAGCAGTTCTGCTCTACAGTGTTGAGCCTAAATGTTCTTCTGCTTCCCTGGTGAAGAAATCACAAGGAGATATAGGTTTAGAGCCAAATTTTCAGAGGCTGATTCCAACTGTTTTCGTCTCTTTTAGCCCTTAAGGCTTTGGGTGCATTACAATTGGAAAGGGTAAAAGCTTCAAAATCAGGAAGACTGCTTCATTAAGCACAGAAAATCTAGGTGCCTGCTGATGGACCAGATCCCTCTCCCATTAATATTCCCCTCTGCGGCCACTGGACACCATTCATGAGTTATCCAAGAGTGTTCAGAGAAAATATCTGCACCATAATCTGTAAAGGAGGAAAGGAAGGTAATGACCTACAGTTGATGCTCTGGTGGCCAGGGTCACTGGGAAAAGCTGTTCTGGCTTTGGTGCATTAAACCCCAATTAGGCTGCTGAGGTTTAAAAATGCATGTAGATGTTTTGCTGAATCACTGCCACACTGCATAAACATGAAATCTCTTACTCTGAATTTTGAATGTACACATACTCTGGCACCAGAAAGGGAGCATGCAAAGAGTTAGAGGCACCAATCTGCAGGGTACATCAAGGCCCTTGTGAAATACAGCCCTGGATTTTGGCAGCTTACTTTGACTTCATAGCCAGACGGTGAAGAAAAATATATTCAAATTTCTATAGTAAACATATCTAGCAGACCTTAACTTTAGCAGTGAGTCTGTTACCAGTTGCATTCAAAAATTGCATTTTTAATCTGTTTTGTCATTTACTGTCATTTAAGTCCTTTTCTTCTCTGTTAAAAAAAGCTGTGTAAGTGTGAACTGCAGGAGAACTTGCTCTTGAAATGACAATTTGCTTTTAATCCTCACATTTCTTTGAACAAGTTTACACAGCCTCATCTCCAAAAAAGAACCAACCTTCACATGTAGCAGCACTGAATTTGAAACAGAAAAACAAATGTGCTGTACATGAAAATCAAGCCTGTATAACTGTGAAGAATCTTTTTGATTATCACTGCACTGTAGCTGGGCAGGTCATCGCATAACGGCAGAGCAGCTTTAGTCCTCAAAAGAACTGTTTTACTCCTGTTTTATACTGCAATAGCTTAATGAAGTAAATTTGGACTGGTGCCATAACATTTAAGGAGCTATGTTTTGAAGCCTCCTTCACACCAATGTAATTTGCTGTGACATGTGGCACATGTCTCAGAAACACATTCAGAGATAAATCATTAAAATGGCCAGCTATAACTGCACTGCAGCCATGCTCCGAGGATGTCATGCCAACATTCACTGGATTCCCCACCTGCTATGGGAGACAGATATGACAGAAGGCGAATGGCCAACAGAGGAAGCATTTTGGAGGTTTGCATTCAGCTGTATCCTTGTGGCTGAAGATCTTGGGTTCATACTTTTCTTCCCCACATAAACATTGGAGTGATTTCTCCCACATTGTGGACAGTCATTGCTGGGTAGTGGAAAGTAGGGCAGTTTTCACTATGATGGGAAAGAGACTGGGAAGGTCCTTCACGACACACTTGATTGTGAATGTCCCATTTGGTTCAAAGCTGCTTGCATGGCACATTTCCTACACAATGAGCAGCAAATGCCGATGAGGGGCATTAGCCTGCCAGCTCCCAAACAATCAGTGGTACAACACTGTGCTCTTTTATTATTGCTTTCCATTTGTGTAGCCAAATTTTAGCCACACGGTTGCCTGCAGGAAGATTTTCTACCTGCAAATGCTATTGTTGCCACTGTTTAACTCCCTCACAGCTTTCATTCACAGTCTGGTTTTGGTTGTGAGGCTCTTCATGTTGCAGAAAGTCCATGTAACAATGAAGACCTGCTCAGTTGCTGATCACAGCTGGGCTGGGACCCATAATTAGAAGCTATTTGCAAAATGAGAAAGTTTGGGAAAGTTAGTGGCACCATGATTTATTCCAGGTTGAGACAAATTTCATCCAAACTCACAAACACCATATTGGATTGAGAATAAGCATGGGTAGAAATTTTCTGGAGAGAGTGACTTTCTTCCTCTTGCTGATTTCTTTTCTTGAGATTAATCACTTCAGAATTTTTTTTAAATCTTCCAAGTTTGGAGCTATGAACACTAACAAAACAAGCACGGTTTGACAAACAGCACTGTTGACAAACAAGGATGAAAAAAACCATTAGGAAAGACTTCAACTGATTCTGTGAGGGATCATGTTTGTGCATTAAATCACTGCCTGACCTCTGGGGCTGCCTGCTGACCGTCAGCTACGGAGTCAGCATTGTAAGCAAGGAAAATGCAAAAGTTGAGATTACAAATACAGCCACCACAGTCTTGAAAACCACCGTTTTTCCTTATGTCCTGGCAAATAAATGCATAGAGGCAGAAATAAGTCTTTACATACAGTCTCATAGGCTAAAGCTTACTTATGGTACTCACTTTTGTGAGAATTCAGAATGGTTCTGGGAACCTTTGTTGTATCTTTCTACCCACTAAAGCCTTGGTATTGTAAACTGATTCCAACTCTGCACTACACCATAACTTAAAGGGTGGCTCAGAACAAACAGCAGTAGATCAATTTACATGCCTGGATACTACTGAAATTGCAAGGCCTTTGTTCTCAAGTCTGTTTTTATTTCTAAAGAAACATACTTTTTTAGGATAATATTTTAAGGAAATGCTTTAAGTCACATTTTACTTGTCTCCTACATTGACTTGTATTTATTCTTTTGAAAATTGAACTGTGACTAAATTACAAGCGATCCTCATTCTTCAATTCTTGTAAACACACCTTTTCAGACCCATACATGCTATGAAGAAAGTGGAGGAGGAGGGGAATTTTGCTTAAATTCCTGGGTAGATTGCAGGTGCATTTGTTTATATTAAGAGAAATGTCTAACAGAATCCTCCTTTGTGACACACTATAGCAACTTTTCAATTTTCTCTCATTAGCTCGTGGTACTTCCTCCTCAATAAGGTACTATTGTGCTGCCTCGAACCTGATCTGGGAAACACTGTGGAGCTGTCAACTCATCAACCCTAGAAAATGGATAGTTAATCTTTTCAGGGGACTTGTTTCATTTCCTGTGGCTCATGTAAAATCCAAATATTTAGCTACTACAAACAGTGAGTTCTTCACCTGGATTTCACTGATAAAGCATCAAAGATTATTACTTCTGAATTTTTTCTCCTTTTCTTCAGTTTGAAAATTAATGCCTCTGGGTGAATAGAGCCTCGTTTTCAAAGCCACAATTTAGCACTTTATTAAGATGGCATACAATTACATTTTCTGAGGTTTTTAGTTTGCATTGGGTTTAAAAATTCACCTCCTATTTTCTTTGGTGCTCTCAGATTTTTGGTACCCACCCCTTCATAGGAGGCACAGAGAGCATTAGACTGCTCAGTCTTTTATGGGTCTAATCATGGGAATGAATCATGCTTCACACAGGATCAGCCTTTCATAATTTCAAACACTGAGGTGTTTTCCAAGGTCAGAATTCCACTGTCAAAAAAGGCTTCATCGCCATTGCTTATTCTCTTGACGTGCTTTAAGATTGTCTTTTGTGCTTTGCTATCACCTTCCTGATCATCCTACACTTGTTGAGAAAATATAGATTGTGCTGAGTAAGAAGCAAATGAGGCATTTCATGTCCTTTTTCAGAGGCTAGCCTTTCTAGTCAGAGCCTTTGGGGTGCGCACTGCCATCGCACCTTGGTGGAGACCCACTGAAACCTGCAGGCTCGCAATGACATGCACACAGGGGACACAGAAAGAAAGGGATCCAGAGAAGCAAAGAGCTGGTAAGATCCATGGCAGTGTCTAAAGCTAAGTCCTGAAGTAATGCCCAGGACTGCCCTTGCTATGGATTAAAACAATAAAAGCTACTTGCCTAAGAAAGAGGAAGGAAAGGTCCTGTACTTCAGAGAGAAACACTTTCAGTCTGCTGTTTTACCCAATGGAATGAGGACAGTTTCCACCTCAGAGATGCTGGAAAGCAGAGGCAGAGGCAAAATAGGAGGTTACCTGCGAAAAGGCACTGCTCCCTGTTAAAAAAAAAAAAAAAAAAAAAAAAAAAAAAAAAAAAAAAGCACAAGCAATTCCTAGAAGATGTGGCATGAAATCAAGCTGCAGCCTTATGTGGTGCCAGTGACAATGGAGGTTTCACTTGTGGACTAGAAAGCACAAGTAGACAGCGTTTTTAGAAAGCTGCACCAGAGCAGAAATTCCTGAATTTTTTAAGTGGCGGTACCTCTGTGAATTGATTTTATACCTCAGTACACATCTCTGATTTCTAGGCTACTGCTCTGAAAAGTTGGTTATTGTTCAGGAATCTGGTGTGCAAAAGAGGACAATAGTGAAGGGAAAAGAAACAGGAGAGAAAGAACTTAAGAAAACAGGAGAGAAAGTGGGATACAATTTAAAGGGGTAACTATGGGGTAATAAACCAGATTTACCCCAGGTCAAGAAAGCAAATTTTTTTCCCCTCAGAGTGACTATCACTTTAGAACATAACCTACACATTATCACAAAGAACAACAAGCTCCTGAGGTCTGGGCTGTAAATTAGCATTGGAACAATCTGGCAAGAGTGGGCTGGGTTCCTTCTGAGCTCACTCTGACAGCCCTCCCATGCTATAATATATTAATATAGTCATGATAGCCTGAAGATATAACTGTGATGGTACAAAACTTGATGTGCCCCCAGTGAGCTCTTAATCCTCCTGTTTCATGGGGTTCTCACTGCTCAAAAGCAGTGCAGTTTACTGTGCAAAAAACCCCCAGCACATTAGTTTTACAATTCTGAATACCAAATGAACCATGATAGCTAACATTTATATTTTGGACCAAATAAATTTCCAGTAACAAATATTATTACAAGTACCAAAGGAACTCAGAATTGCTAAGTTATTTTTCCATTGAATTTGGAACACCCCATAATCCTTCCTTATATATCAGTTCAGAAACAATGAAATCTCCTTTATCACAACCACCTGACCCAATCTCAGCTGTTCTTTGAAAATAAAACCACATGTTTCCTTAGTTACTCCACGTAAAGATCCATTTAGCCCCTCTCCTCCAATAGCTTCTGTTGCCAAAACTTGCAGTTCTATGAAACAGAAGTAGCTGCTGCATAGTTGGACTCAAACCTGTCTTCCAGGCGGGATCCCCAGTTTCATCTCTATGCCTCAAACAATCACCCCAACAAGCCACAGCTTCTGAAGTTTTGTCTGTTTTGCTATACACAGTTACAGAGTTTTTCTCCTGGATGACTGATTGAAGCAGAATGCATGGTGTGTCAAAACATTTTACCCTTCTCTTCTGGAACACTTTCTTAAATTTTTTGGGGGGGTGTTTCTCACCTTCAGAAAGGTTTGGCCCACAAGTGTTGGATGTGTTTTGTTTTGTTAGCCTCAATGAGAAGAAGTTGTGTTTGGGCAGATTGTATTTAATATAAACATCCATCAAAAGAAAAAAAAAAGAAAAAAAGGAAAAAAAGAAGAGTTAATTTTGCTGACTCCAGGCTCTGGTGCAGCAATGACTTAGCTGACTAAGAGGTAAAAGGACATGGTTCTGCAGGTAGAAAAAGGCTACTGACCCAAGAAATCAAAAAAGCTGTGAGAGGGAGGGTGAGCTGGGAAGCAGCGAAGGAAGGGGGCAGGAAGGCTGCCTGGCCACAGGCAGGGTGGAAGGTGAGCAGGCTTAGCACGAAGTACTGCTGTTCCAGTTCAGCTTTCTTGGTGTGTAAGAGTAGAGCACATACAGCATGTAGGGACAGGGAACACCATCACTTCTACCCCTCATAACCTGCTCAACATCTGCAGGAGGTCATGAGATGAGCTGGGCAGCCAGTGCAGACTGAATCAGTGAGCTGAAGCTCCACTGGTCACACACTCCATCACTCACCACCAAGATGATTCAGACCTTGCCAGCAAGCACAGGGGAAATCAGCTGGTAACAAATGGGCTACAATTGCCTGAGAATGAAGTGGCACAGAAATGAAGTTTGAGGGGAAAGAAAAACATAGAGCAAGCTTGGTGAAAACATATTCCTTTTCTGTCCATAACACTGGAACAATTAGGGTTTCCTCTCAGGTGTTAAGCTCTTTCAATGCAGCACTTACACTGTTCAAATCACTGCTTTGTGGGAAGACCTCATCCCAACTTACTGAATGCTGTGACTTCAGACATTTGAACCTTCTTTGATGGGCTGCAGCAATAACCAGGAAAATACTGATGGTCAGGCAAGCCCAGGCACACCTCTGGGCAATCCAGTCTGGCACCAGCATGTCAGCTCAGCCCTCCTCATTCTCACAGAATTTCAAATCAAATCTCACCAGAGTCTCCTGCCTTGCTTGTCAGTGAACACTGTGGCCCCAGTCACTCTTGACAGAACCTGCAGAGGATGAGCTGCAGCAGCCAGACCGACAGAGCAGCCTCGTGCCTGTGGTACAGCCACACACACAAGCACATGGCCAAACCAGGGCAAGGAGATCAGTGAGAGACTTTGGTTCAACATTTAAACTTCAGCCCACCAAGCCTTTCCTGGCTTCTCAGCTCATGGCTCATGGCTCTGGCTTACCCCACTGCAGCAGCCGTGTAGCTATACCTCTTACTCAGAAGGTGAGGCTGCTGAAGTTTTAGGAAAAAGGCAGAGGAAGGAGGAAAACAGGAGAGGTTATGAGACCCCTGGAAACTGCTGCACTCTGGAAAGGGTATTTCGCAGGTCTACTATTTTGGCACAGATTTCACAAGGTGGGGTTTGGGTGTTTCTCTGGTGATGTTGGAGGCATAGCAGAAGATCATATCAATGACCTTGTTTGACCTCTTTGTACCTTTCCATAGTCCCTCCCTCTATGATGCTATGGCATAACATCCTTTAAAACAAGCTGCTTGCAAGATACAGGAGAACCTTGTGACTTGAGATGAAAAAGAAAGAAAAACTTGTGATGCAGTGTTTGCTGTTTGCTTTTTCTGCCTTTAATGTAAGGCCATCTGCATGGTTCTTGCAAGTCCCAAGAGATCTCTCTCCTCTGCTGCAGAGATGTCAATGTGATTTCAAAGAGGCTTGCAAGGTGGCAAAAAAGAGAAAATGAATTGTCCTTATATGGCACCTTGGGACAGAATGATGCTGACAGTTTGCAGCTTGAACTATTCTCCTGGCAATGGTGCAATGATATGATAAATTTGGTTTAAAGATGACTGGGAATTCTGAAGCTAAGCATTCTTTATCTGAAAAAAGCAATTCATCAATACAGGAGCAATGTGTGGGAAACGTCTGTGGTATTCAAGAGCAGAGAAAATGTTTTACTTTTTTTAATGATCTAAGTGTTAAATTTTGACATTTTAAAGGAGAAAAAATCCATTCTCATGTTTGGAAAAATATTTTATTTCAAAATGTTACCTATAGTGATAGCTATGCATACTGCTTGTTAAATGGTCTACAAAATTTTGAAATATTGTGAAATTACTGAAGAAAAACAAGAAATAGAAATCGTTTATAAAGTTTCTTTGAGTAGCCTTTACAAAGTTGCAGTTCATTAAGTTTTTCAAGATCATGATTGTTCTTCCCACAGTGAAAGGAACTGTGAATGAGAAACTCAGACATCCATATGCAAAGAAACCATTTCCCACTATCTTTGAGAATGTCTGGGGAACATAACGAAACCACTGACAATTAGTGGCCACGTAAAACAGCTTGCTCTTCCGCTTTATAATCATAAAATGCATTCATCTGGCAGCACTTGTTTTGAAGGGACTGGCCTAATGGATCCACGTGTGGCAGATGTTACATTTTCTACAGTAACTGTAAATTCATTCTGGGAATTGGCAGCACCTTCCCAGACAATGCATGTGAGCATGCAATCCATTTTCATAGAAATGCCTCTTAAAGAAAAGGAACACGACTGCAAAAATAACCAAAGAAACAAACCAGTAACCTCCTCCTTACTGCAACAGGCAATGCCACACCTGCCTTCCACTCTCTACACTTCCTACTCAGTATTCCTCATTTTCTGGGTTCAAAAGCAGTAGTTTATTAGCTAGTTGCAAATAAATAAATTGTTCTCCAATTCGGCTTTTCAGGAAACTAAAACACTGGGCAGACTAAGAGGTATTTTCAACAAAAATTTAATGTTTATAGTTTCTCTTGTCTTAAGTTGGCAATGTGTTGTGGTATAGCAGTAATCTCAGTATGTCTTACACTGTCATGTCAGGGTTTAATAACAAATATTCATGATCAACCAAAAGGTTGCAGCAGTATGGACAGTTTCTGCACTTCCCCGTCCTCTCTTTGTGTCTTACATTTCAGTTAAATATTTCCTTGCTCTTTGGAGTCTGAAAACTAGTGCTTTTCAGATTGTCCTCCATACTCGTGTGAAAGAGATTGTACATCCTTAATTTCTTCTTGCTTTTGTAAGTTCTACCACAGCAGTGAGATTTGACTGCAAATGTGCATCTTTTCTGGCTGCCTGGTTTAGTTTTTACTGCATTAACCAGGAGATGTCCTGGAAGGATTCCTGCTGAGTGCCTGACAAGGTGTTGTTTCGTTTCACCTGCTGGGCTCTGGCCAGCGGGCCCAGCAGGGCTCACACTCACACTGACTCAGCATTTGCAGTTTGTGCTTGCCTCCTGTGGGAAAAATTAAGGTGGATGGAATCTAAGGGCTTCAGAATGAATTGTTCAATAAAATAATGATAAAAGCATGCATTAATCTTCTTGGCTTAAAATTTACTCAGAATTTGTTTCTTTGTATTTTTTCTACTATTTTGAGAACAATGTTGTTGAACGTATTATTGTATTATGAACAATGTTCATAATAGTTGCTGACAAGTGCTCCCTTGCTGTTTTCCAATAGTGCACTTCATGTTCCAAGGAGCGAAAGGATTGTCTCTTGTGGCCTTGTGAAGGTTATGTCCCTCAGGTTTAATGATATACTTCAAATGCTTAATTAAGACCAAATCCCACATCCTGTGACTGTATTATGGGGACATTGTGACCTACAAAGTTTCTGATTCACACACTATGTGTCTCCTCTACCTCAACACACAAAGCCATATGCCATAGGATTTTTTATGGAATATGTGCAAATAAATGGGATGAGACTTCAGAGATAAAAGAGCAGAACATATCAAAAAGGAAGATAATCTGAAGAGATAAATGTGGAAGATGAGAAGAAGGAAACCAAAGTGGTTATATTACACTGAAACTAAGAGTAGCCTGGGGCAGACCCAATTCCAATGTAAATCATCTCTTTCCATAACAGTCCCAAACCACCACTTTCGTTTTTCTTCTTGAAACCTGAAAGCATGAAGAACTTTTGTGAGAGCTGCAGCTTAGGGTCACTTGTGCATGGGATATGGATGGTGTGGCAGAGCCTGACTGCCAAAATTGAGAATAATTCATTAATTGTGTATCACTCATTTTATGTGTGTTTCAGATGCAAATTCAAAGGACCTTGACTGTAAGAAAGCAGGCTCTGAATTTTTCCAAATAATTTTTTTTTCATGGCCTTCTATGGAAGAATATCGACCATCAGATAGAAGTCTGAGCTAAAGATAGAAACAATGCAAGCTATAGGTGCTTCCAAAACCACAGATTTCAGATGGTACCTAAATGAATAATGAAGTGGGGGGTGCAGAAATTACCAGAAATTTCACTGTTGCTTCTTTCCACATTGATCAAATAAGGAAGGAAGAGTGCTGATTTCTGGGGGAAAAAAAAGGGGTGTTGCAGAGTTTACTCTGCCTGAGGGATAAGATGATGGATCAAGAGAGGAAGAGGATGTAAATACAGTCCCTGTGTGTGAGTGTGTTTTTGCCTGAATGAGTTGGAGGAGGCAGGGGTGGGCTGAGGGACTGACTCAGTTCTGCTAGGCTGGTGGAGGGTTTCCTTGTCTGATACTGTCTGACTATAACTAACAAAGCCTCTTGCTTTGATCTTGTGACAGTGGAAATCCATCTAATGCTGCTATTTTGAAAGCTTGTGGGTTCCTTTCATTATTTCATTACCTATGCTGAGTAAAAGAAACAATGTGGTTTGTTTTAGATTAATGGCTGTCCATTCATTACAGCAGCAACTCCGAGTATTTTCCTCTGTCGGCTCCCTGCAAGGTCAGCCCCTGACTATTCAAGTTTTGTGGGTTTCACTCAACTTCTGAGACTCAGGAGCGAGAAGGAATGTCCTCCTGCAACCACACTGTAAATAACTTTCATGGTGGCAGCCAGCCTGAGGTGAATGGCTGCTCTTGGGAAGGAGGTCTCAGTAGGAGCCATGCCCTTAAACCAGCCCCTGAATCACCCCGGCATCGAGCTCAGCAGCCAAGCCCCAGCCCCCAGGAGCACAAGGCACCGAGAGAAGGGGTTGATCTCCCTGGGACACTATAACAAACACAGCACTGGAGAGAGAACAGAAACAAATATCTTATGGATTTACTCCCACCTTATCTATATTACCCCATACTATTTTTGACATTAACCTTTTTTATATCCTCCAACTCTTTCATCAGATATTTGAGCTACTCCTCTTTCCCCTATCTTACATTATTTTTTCCACTTATTGGGGGATTTTTGGTGCCTGTTTTTTCCTTTGCTTTTCATTTGGGCTTGACATTACTGTCATAAAATATATTTTAAAAATAATTTAATGGAATGTAATTGATTTGGTGTCTTTCATGAATGGTAAATCATTGAAAATAAATACTAATTTGAGGCATGTCTTTAACTGACAGCATCATGTTTCTCACAGTATTAATGTATTTTAAGTTGTTTGTATCATCACATCACTTGAACTAAAGTTCAACTCGTGCAGAAAATTGTGCTGCAAAAAGGCGCATTTTTGACTCCTGAGAAATTTACTTGAAAAAAGGTTTTGTTGAAAGTGTAACTAACCCCCTTTTTCTTGTCTTCTCTCCTTCTCTGCTTCTGTTTTAGGCTCTCACAGCTTTCCTGAGCCAGAGTTCTCTGGACCCAGTGAAAGCTTCGGGGTTCCTGGATCTCTGGTTCCTTTTGAAGAGGCAGGAGATGAGGGCTGGAGACCCAGACACAGATTTTCAAGTGCACAAGAGAGAGTCCTGAATTTCTAGGTTACCAGATCTTCATGGATGGACCTAGGTGTGGGACCCCTGACCCTGTCATTGTGTTGTCACTTAGCAGCGTGAAGATACTTGCCAAATGAAGAGAGGTGCCCTCCTTTTTCCATCATGTCCATACTTCTTGCACCCTGAGTGGTGTGGGATGGTGAAAATGGCCAGGAGCTGCATAGAATTGTGCTCCTGGATGCAGGAAGAGAGAGATATGAGGTTATTAGGGGAGCTGAACTGAGTTGTGGTAACTTCAGAGGCCACACAACCCTGGTCAAGTCTGGCTGCATGGAATTCTGTCTGTGACAAGTGCTCTCACTGACAGCTGATAATGCTCCTAGGAAAAAAAAAATGTCACCAATGTTTCCGGGACTGCCAAGTTACTTTTGCTAAGGATCATGGAAACCAGCAAGTAGTTCTACAATCAGAATACAGCACATAGCAAATGCTGTGGATAATGGGGAGAGAAAGGAATATTAAACTGCTTCCTCCTTCCCAGACTATCTTCCAGTCTCTGTCCTGAATAAGGAAATGGAATAATCCACTGATAGAAAAAAACCCAATTCCATCCATTAAGGAAAGAACATCAAATCTCCTGCATCACACACACAATAGTAATGCTGTACAGGTTTGCAGCTCAATGGGAATAAAGAAAGTGAGGCTGGTACAGCTGAGGAAAATCTTTTCCTATACACACTTGCTGGTCAAGTTTGGATGAGGAGTCAGGATTGCAGACATGCGAGTTCTTCTGCAAGTGCAAAAGGTGCTGAAACTCAATTTCTGGCTATTGCCAGCTTTCCTCATTTCCTTTTTGGCTTCAGTTTTATCCCCTTCATGTTAGTTCCCCAGTATTTGCACGTCATGTTTTCCTGTTTACTAGGAGCACCAAAGGCCACATCTCAGCAGAAGTGGTGGGTATGGAGAGACTCAGATATGCACACAAAACTTTCTTAACTATATTACAGAGATACACTTTTCCTCATTTTCCAAATGCTAATGGGGATATTTACATTTTACATTTTTCTTTTTCTGCACAATCAGAAAGGTCATTTTGTGTGCAGGAGCCTGGAAGCTGAGGAGAACCCCTGGACAGAGCACAGAGGATACTTCACAGAGCACACAGCCGGAGCATCTCTGGGGGCTGGAGAATAAAGCATCTGAAATTTGGGATGAAAATAAAAGTGTCATAAAGTGTTACTGTTGAGAAGGCAGACTCAGCCAGGTTTTTAAAAACTTCCCATATCTTCCCTGCCTTTTGACAGCTTCTCAGATAACTCACATGGTAAGGCAGACATATTGCTGTACCAAGCACCAGGTGGAAAAAATCAAAGTAACAGCCTGTTGCAAGCTCTTGTTAGCATGGCAAGTTTCATATTGACACCTGGCGTGCAAACACCCCGGCCTGCACACGCACACACCCAGGCCCAGCTTTTAGACAGCTATTCGGCCCTTGGCCATTGCCTCTGTGCTCCAGAAATCATTCCTGTCTGTAAGCATTTCATTTCACCCTACAGTGAAAACACAGGGAGCACAAGAGGTTTTTTTTAAATGCCAGGGTCGCTGGCTAATTTTTCTGCCAGCGAAAAATTAGCCAGCGACTAAAAATTAGCCAGCGAAAAATTGGCCATATTTAGTATGCCTAAAATGCTTCATGGGGAAACAGTGCAATGAAAGTTTGCTCATGAAGCTCTGACATGGGCTGCTCAGCAATTATTCCCAAGTGAAGCCGGAGCCAGCAGCAGGATGTGTGGGAGCGGCGGCTCACCAGGCTGTGCTTGAGGCTCACACTTTGGCTGAATGAGCACCCGTGCATCCTTCTGAGCCTGTGGAGCAAGGGGGCATGCCCTGAAAGCAGGACCAAGGCTGGAGTCCTGCCTGGTTCAAAGAGCAGCTGGTGATGCAACTTCATTCAGCATATTAACACAGCTTTTTCCTCCTGAATGTTTTTGTTTGTCAGAATAGCAAACTTGGGCTCCATCATTGAAAAAATAAGGCTTTGATGCATGGTGTCTTTTTGCCAGACATTTAACAGTAATCCAAATAAATTACTTGGTTCAGAGGTTCACAGAACTTGAGTCAAAACTCCTATTTTAAGAGAAAAAAAAGTCTTAAGATTTCATTTCTGCCATAATTGCTGAGCTGCCAAGATAGGGTCTCATTTTTAGACATTTTAAAAACCTGATTTGGTTAAAAAAGCTGCAGCCATTGTCCTAAACAGCTGACAGGTTCCCACCAGCCCTCCCCGTGCCAGCTGGCTCATGTATTCACAGAGTATCTTGGCAAATGGTCAAATACAACACACATTTTAAGCAGCTGGATTAACCTAGAGATTCTTACCAGAACCTTTTCATCTGCTTTTCAGAGGCAGACCACTGCCGTCTAATTGTACTTTAATTGAATGAAAAAACAAGTCAATACCTAATTAATTTGGGTTAAAGAAGTATGGCAATGCAGAGCCCTAGATTCTTGAACACAGCATTTAAAGGACAGCCTTGCTAATTTTAGCTACATTTGGAATTTGTTTGTGACCCTTCCCTTCCCTTCCCTTCCCTTCCCTTCCCTTCCGTCAAAAGTTCACATGGGGAACAAAAAACAAAGACATCAGTTTCATGCTTGGATAAGTTCTGCTATAAAAGAAAACTTGCTTGGTTTACCTGCTGCAGAGATACCTGTTAAAGGGTGCTGGTGTTCTTGCATTTTTACATTATTTAGAGAGCTGTTTGCTTTTATTTTTTATCTCAGAGCATAATCAAAACAGCAGTAGTCTTACTTAAAATTTCACAGTCCACATCATGATAGTGTTTGCAGTGTTTTAAATGAGTACCAAATGTTCTTCCCAAACCCATTAATAGTGGTGTCCAGATGTTGGAACCAATTTGGAGGACAGCTCTACTTGTGTATCCTAACAGTTAAGTACTGAACACTTCCTTACTCATTAGAGACAACACCACCCACCAAAACTTTGCTGTCACCAAAAAGGAGCACACAGAGGCAAAAAGCCTCTTTTTGAGAGACCTGAGTGTCACACTTCCCATCCATATCACTTCCTTCCCCGGTACAGGAGCCAAATATGCCACATCCTATATAATGCTGAAGTGTAAAGAATTTATGAAAAGACTTTATTTGCCATGATGTGTTTATATAGACCAGATGAATGATGTAATAATTCATTATATTGCATCAGAACAGATCATCCTGTTTTCTTGTGATTTGCATCCAAACTCACAGCTGAAGGTAGTCTTGATTATCATTGGCAGCTGTGTCATATCTGTTGATATTATTCAAATTTCATGAGATAAATGATGAATTCTTTAATCTTTTAACACTTTTGCTGTCTCAACTGTGTGAAATAGACAAAACCAAATAGGCAAATTTTGTCTCCTAAAATGGATGAGAAAGCTATCTCATGCAAATTAAGCATGCTTTTCCTTAATTACTTTATATTTGTTCCCATATCACTCAAAATATGAGTACATGTATTATTAATGTAATGGCAAATTGTGCTCTGGCTTACTCACAGTCTTCACATTTTTCCAGTGAGTCTGCATCCAAATTGAAACATCCTTAGATATGGCCTATTTTTGTGGCTGAAAATACCCTCTACCCCATGTTTGTTGAGATAAAGTGTTTCATTTACCCACTTCCAGACATGGAAAACAAGACTTAGGAAAAGTAATCAATAAGAAAAAACACGATGAAAGGGAAAGGGATTTAAAACCTAATTAATTTTGGGACAAAAACTGCTAACAGAGAAAGTTTTGCATAGGTGTATGAGCAGAGTTTATGCCATGTGTTGTGTCTTTACTCCCACTGTCATAAAAGGGAGGATTCCCATGCAGGTAGACATTGGAGTAGGAACCAAGATGTTGGATGAAATTCACTGAAATATCTTTGGAATTCTGACTAAATGGTATGGTGTTTGGGTTGATGTCTGCTGCAGTGTCAGTTCCATGGTGTAAAGCTGTACCTTTACTTTCCTTACAAATGATTTCTGATCATCAGAAGTGACAGGACCCAGAAGGAAGGCTGAAATTACCTTTTCTTGGTGATCACAACATGCATCTCAGAATGAGGAACAAGACAAGGATTTTTGAAGGTTGTGCTACAAAGCTTGGAGGTGGGGATTGTGCATTTGAGCACATATGAAGGAAGAGAAAGGGATGCAAGCAGGATGTCCTGGGAAGGGCAGCAGAGGTGACGTGGCTCAAAAAGGGAGAGGGATGGCTTGGCAGTGGAAGGTGTTTTTGATGGATCTCATATAGCTGATGTGAGACTGGTTGTGAGAGTAGCTTCCAGCTCTCTAGCCTGATGGAAGAGCCTCCACTTCATCTCTTGAGGTGAAGCTCTTTCTCTAGTTCCCTGTGACATACAGCCAAAGCACAGGCTAAGTCATAAGAAAGAATTTGTCTTGTTTTACTTGTAATAATGCAGCCTTCTGTGAAAATGATGTGAAGAAAATATAAAACACAAACAGATTTTGAAGGCTTCAAAGTGGAACCAAGACAAGAACTTTAACACTAGCAGCAAGCCTCACTTTGCTCTTTCATACAGGTACAGTTGTAGCACTGGTAGAAGACTTCAGAGCATGCTGATATTTGCAGAATGTCAGCTCTTCAGGGAGAGGCACCATGTGTTTATTTGTTTAAAAGACAGGATAGTTTCAATGTTGATGATGGGACATGAAGCACTTGGAAAAACTCAGACCAGGAATACTTTGATGTTGCTGAGTCTTAAATAAAGTGAGCTCAGGCTTTCTGAAAAAGCTTTGCCTGCACACCTCAGCTGTAGCATGAGGGAGACCAGATCACCCTCTAGTGGGATGAGGCTGCATTTCAGCATGTGATGTGTTACTGCTCTGGCTATGAAACCATATTTCTGTTTCCTTTTGCCTTGGAGATTTTTTCAGATGAAAGATAAAATCAGATATTTATCTGTGCATGCAGTGTGGGAGGGCTCCTATCCTAAAGGCTCCACAAACTTCCCCTGCTCAAGGGGTTTCTGAGTCAGATGATGAGACTTGGTGTCCTGATATGGAAAAAAAAGGAGCTGCCTCTCCTATGTCTGTGGTTCCAAAACATTTAAATAAATGTATCTGTTTCTTCTGTTCTTTTCGTCACAACATCAGGTCTAATTGACACATGCAAAATAACAGCAAAGAATTGGTAGAATATGGGGGGAAGGAATCAGCTTCAGAAGGGAAAATCTGTAAGAGGCTGGGAGCTGAGCAGCTGAAGAACTAGGAAAAAGGTTTTTCTTAATTCAAATTGGCCACATGAAAAAAACAGATTGTGAAAAAATTTTTCAACAACTGAGTTTAGAGGAAAAACTACCATGAATTATTTATTTCACAATTATTATTTGGTACAGCCACAACTTCCTCATTTAAGAAAAATGCATGGTAAAGCTCCAGATGACACACCTTGGAAAATTCCTGTGCCTGGACACGAGAGCAGCCATCGGTCCCAGCATCAGGCACACCTAGAGTGCCAGCTCATGCAGAAGCAAAGGAAGCACCACAAAGGCAAACAGGAGGTGCCATGTCCACCCCAGAGGCACACATGAAGGCTGCCACGTGGCATTTGAAGGCCGTGTTTCAGCCACAGAGGGCTGAGAGGGCCAAGTTTGGCACACAGGGTCCGGGAGCAGGAGAAAGTGTTGGGGTGCAATGGCAGCTTTGCTCCAGGAGGAAAGTGAAGGTCTGCCTTGCAGGGGTGCTCACTGTAGTTTCCACTTCAATCAGCCAGGACTGGCTGCTCCCCTGCCTGTAAATCTTCTCCTAGGCCCTAAGATTTCAAGAAAAGAGACTGTGTTTTTGTCTGCATATGGAAAATATCAGGTTTGTTTTCAACACTGTTGCAGCCTGAAGAAATGGAAGTATTATGTATAATGGTAAACATGTGTTGTCCCCGCCTCATGCCATGGTGTTCCCCAGCTCAGGAGCAGGCTACTGAAAACTGATGTCCCTTACCACTGTCCTGCCTTTACTCCAGCATTTCAAGCCCTGATTCAACCAAGATTCCTGAAAAACATCTAACTAATATGGCTAGGTGATGAGTGGCTCAGGCACTCAGACATTTCATGACTATGAAATAAAAGAAAAAAAAATGGTTCTGTATTTCTCTTACCTTTGGTCTATTGTCTGATTTGTGACTTATCACTGCTACTGACTTATCACTACTACTTCTGTCTTCTTCTGCTGTAGCCCCAGGAAGTTGAAGACTAAAATCCTCACAGCTAGAGTTTGTCTATACTAGCTGGTCTCCACACGTTCATGCACGCACACACGTGCAAACACTCTGGGCACAGAGGAGACTGAGATCTGCATATGGCAACCAATAAAATAGTTTCATTTTAATAGCTCCTATGATGTGGTCTTTTCTAGCCTCAGTTTGGACAGTCTGTTATCAACCGACCCCCCTATCCTCCCTCCAAAAATATATAGTTCTGTTTTAAATCTTGACTTAGAGAAAAGGATTTGTCATGATACAAAATAAGCTCTTTTGTTAAGCTTGCTGCCTTGTATTTCTTAGAAAAATGAAAATACTTGTAGATAAATCTTACATTGTGGTGACAAATACTTGAAAAATTACAAGTACCTTCACTGGTATTATCTGTATTATAACAACTTGGCATTGAGTCATGGAGATACAATTTCTGTTTTGTTGTATGGTTAGGAAGGCTTAGGGTTTGAGATGTTTTTCAAAATTTTTTACACTTGCAGTCCAAAAATTTCCAGTGGATATAGACAAGCTTGAAAAGCAAAAAATGTTTTTCCTTGGTTGCCTTTCACCGATGCCTTAAAAGTAGCTCATGGATCTGTGAAGTCTGCACAGTACAAACCAAAGATGGCTGTGCTACTGGGTGATATTGTTGTTTTAGATGACTGAGCTCGAGTGATTAAAGCTTCAGGGAAGTTTAGTTAGTTCTTCAAGCTTCCAGAGGACATGAGAAGTGAATTTTAACACAGTTTCTTCAGTCGGTTTTATTGAGGTTGACTGTGTGGCCTATGAAAGGGGGAGACTGCAGGGGCTAAGCCAGAGCCTCCCAGTGTGTGCCTCTCCGCAGTGCTGGTGGAGAGCAGCCCCGAGGCTGTTCCATTTCCTGCCAGGCACAAATAGCCACAGAAGGACAGACACAAAGAGGACTGGAGTACCAGAGCTAACACCTTTCCCACAGTTACTATCATGAAGTGTAAGGGTACTGATTTCTGTCTCCGAAAGGAAGGCACTGTGCTGTGTCATTTTTGCATGATCACTCTCTCATTGGGAAAAAACGTTTTCTGTTTGAGTTACCAGCGCCACTTCCAGTCATATCTGAGCATCCCTAGGAGTCTCATGTCTAATCATTTACTGGATTCGTCTTATGTCAAAAACATCTCAGCAGCTCCCAGTCAGAGGTGGTAGGTCTGAAGGTCTCCCTCACTGAAATGTAGAGCAAATCATGCTGGGAATTAATTAAGCTCCTTACAATTTGCCTGGGCAGTTGCAGTTGCAAAGTGGGTAACAATTGCTCCATGGCTGTCTGTAGCAACACTTGTGTGACACAAGCAGAAATAGCCTGCAAACCCAATACAAACTGTGTCCTGACTAACCAGTGCAGGCCTGCCCAGAGGCAGGCAGGGTCCTCATGAACATGCCTGCATGAGAAATGCTGGGCATGAGTGGAGCCTTGCTTGCTCCATGACAGCACAGGTCACTCCCATGTTTCGGGGATTGACGTTGTCTGCTTCCTTGGAGAAGTCAAATCGCTCCTAAAAAAAATCACTTTTAAATTATAGGAGGTCTCAGTAATCACAGAGGAAAAATCAATATGTTCCTGCCCAGAGAATCACAAATCACTCTCATCTGGAGCTCCAGGAGGAGTTTCCAGGAAGGACCAATTTCTTCTGAGACCTATCTGACTGTCTCCCAGGGCTGTCGGTGATAGAAGCAATGTGCAGATGCAGGCAGAGAGTTTGCAGGTAGCTTGTTTGGTCCGGTTTTTACAAGATGAATAAATTTTGTGGTAAATAAGAATTTTGTGGCTTTTCTATGCTCAGCATATGTCATGGGCTTCTTCCAGATTAATTTTCCTGTTTTGCTGCTGCAGAGTCCTGAGGTATTTAGGCATTTATTGCAAGACTTATTCTCACCCTACACATCTGAGCCATTTTTCTTCTGCTTTTCTTTCTTCTCCTTTGTTCCATCTCAGGTTTTCCACAGCTTTTTCTACTGTACCCTGTATTCTTCCACCCCTCATAACACTGACCTTTTCTTAAGAGACCAGGAATATTTCTGCTGCTTTCTCCTGTGTAATTGAGTTATTTTAATCTATATTTTGTATAGCCTAGTTATTCTACCATTTCTCTTATTCTTCTTTTTTCTCTTTCCTTGGCAGGGCACTGTTCTGGGAAAACTGGAGCATGATATTTGGCAGCACTAAGATGGCAGAAGAAAAACAGGGAAGGGGTATGTAGATATCTGCTAAGTGGTTAACTTTATGGCTGGGAGTGTTCTTCATTTTCTCATTTTGTTTTTGTTTTTAATTTTCCATGGACTAAAAGTGTTTGGCTCATTGGCACCTTCAGGCATTCCTTGGAGATTTTTAATTGCTTGAGCGGTAAGTTAGAAGCCATTGTACTATGAGTGAAGACAGGCTGAACCAATTAATAACAGGGAATAACAACTGAATGAATGAATAGGTCTTAATCACATCCCTCTTAAAGTCATCTGTTTTGCTGGTTGGAAAGTCATATCCCTCTCAATTGTTTGTGTCTAGAAGCAGTTCAATATCTTTCTTCTAAACCAAATTCTTCAATTTATTTAAACCAAAATGAAACATGCCGAAAAGAAAAGAAAAGAAAAGAAAAGAAAAGAAAAAGTTTTTCAGCTTGATTTCAAAAGGAAACTAAGTTTAGCAGGGAGTTCTGTCATTTGTCTGTCTCTCTGTTGCTCACCTGAGACCCTGTCTGTACAAGTGTGTTTGAAATCGAAGACTGATTTCAGTTCTACTTGGACACATGGAGAAGTGTCTGATGTGCTAGATTTCTATGAAGTCCATCTTCTATGAAGTCCATGAAAGCTGTCAACCTGTTGGAGAAGAGAGGCTCAGATTAGTGTGTCTGTGTGGGAAAGAAGGGCAGTATTAGGCATTTTCTGACATGCATCACCTTCACATCCTCACAGGCACCAGCTACACAACCACATAATTTTGGTTGGAGAATCTGAATTTGTATCTCTAAGCCTGCCTCTGTGCAAACTGTCTCTGTCTTGAAGGGGATGCAAAAAGAGCTTGGAGGGATCTGTCTGGGACAATCTGCAGTGCAAGCTGAGGTTCTGGGTGAGATGATAGTGGAACATGTTCAGAAAACAGCAGGATAAGCAGCATAACAGCATTAGTATGTCTTTCCAGCAGGGTAATGAGCCTTTGGTAGTCCAAAGAGAGCTTGGTGTTTTATCTGTGTTACAGAATTTTTCTGTGCTTCTCAAGTGCTCTGCAATGACAATCTTTTATTTTCTGACAAATATTAAATCTAGGTGGTTAATGACAATGTTTTTAAATTTCTGGTCTTCATGAGAAATATTCTGTCCCAGCGAGTGCCATAGGGACCTCAGTGAAAGCTCCCTGAATGCAACCTATGTAATTCAGCTTAAAAAGACTATGCAGGATCAAGCCTATGCTAGAAGAACCTAGTAGTGACAGCTGAAAAGAATGGTCTAGCTTGATGTCAGCCTCTGCCCCAGACACAACACTTACCTACTGATTCACTGAAATCCCAACCTTTACAAAGCTTCTAGGTTAAACACTGCTTTGGAGCAGCTCTCCTTAACCTGGAGTCATAAAATGTGTGAAATGAAACAGTTGATGTAATGTGTTGAATTAACTGAACTGCTCCAGCTGAATTGTTCTGCAATTGCACTTTGCACTAAGGAGTGTGGGGAGAGGAGGAGAAAAAGCAATGTTTCTTAGTAGGCCCAACTTACACATTGGGCCATATAATAAGCTTGCTACTGTTGTAGTCAAACTGTTTAGTTTTTCAAAGTCATTCTCACATTTCTCTGAGGCCTTGACATTGTTTCAGATGTTATTGAGAAAAACCTGGAAAGCCTTAACAGGTGTCTGCTGTATGTGTATGCCTGCCTTGCAGTGAACTGATTATAAAGGCTACAAGACCATGATCTGAAATTCACTCCAGTCCTTTTCTGACACATTTAGGCTAAGGAAAATTAATAGGGTCCATAAAACCGTAAAAAAAATTATCAGCAAATTTGAAAGAACTATTGCTTTATAGGTGAGAAAAAACACTGATGGTCAAATTCCATCATTTTGTTACTACACTTTATTTGTAAAGCAATTTTCACTCGGGTGACTCCTGTGGCCATATCTACACTAGGCCAAGTGTCTGAGCTTTTGTTCTATCCTGGTACCATGGTAGAGCTTTGTTGGCTCTATCTATATGTATAACTTTTTTTTCTTTGGAAGGTTGGAGAGGCAGGAAGGCAGAGCCAGTGTACTCCAGAACTTTTTGCTTTTAGGGAACAATGTCATTCATCAGGGAAGAAACTGGAGAGAAAATCAGATGGGCTGAAGACCCAGTATTTACACTCCCTGTATTTCATGGAGGTATTTCATGCTAGCTCTAATCTGGTCCCATTGATGGAATACCCAATCCTAGCACATAGATTTGCCTCAGGTGACCTCCTGGAGTAGTCATTAAGTTTACTCTACTCTGGCAGGGAATTCCATTGGTGTACTCCCCAATCCTTTGGCTCCTCGCCTTAAATGGGACAGTTCTGTCCAGAACAGGCTTTTTAGTTATAATGCTAACGGAGATGCACTTTAAAAGGACTGTTAGGGATAAGTGGTGGTTAGAGTGATGGCCTGTGCTACATAATACATCTATCCCTCCCTGCAGCTGCTTAGGACTGTTCTGCTACTGCTAACACCCAGAGATGATGGCCAAAACAGGGAATCATATGAGATGAGTGTGTTCCAAAAATACGCAAAAGAACAGTGGTCTCTGAATTTTTCCCAGCCAGCCAAGGTCTTAAAGAGTTTGTTCCTTCAACAAAAGCTGGAACAGGAACTTTACTGAGAGAGCATCCAAGGTCAAGAAATTGTAGCTGCATCTTCTCAGCATACATCTGAAACCTGTTCAGAGGACGCAGAAAATGAAGACTCTCCAATCTACCTCAGACTGAAGAAAATATTTTTGTCTCCATCTGTGAAGCATGGAACACTATTGTGGGAGCAATCACAGATCCATGGTATAAAAACCAATTAGCTAATAATATAACCTACATCAGATTACACCTTAGTCATTAGCTTCAAAAAAAGGTATTAAAAACCTGCCATTTGTCATTGCTATTTTTATTTCAATCTCTTTCAAAAAATTCTATATCAAGCAAATGACAAATGCTAAATAAAGATCTAGTCAATTCCACTCCTATTCTCAATGGCCCTTTTCAGGTGTCTTTCCCTCCTTTTTCACTATACAGAGGATTTGGTCCCTCTCACTGTAAGTCAAGATAGAAGAATATTCTCCTTAGCAATATTAATCATGCATCATTCCTCAGCCCATAGGATGATGCTAATTAAATGTGTCTGGCCATCTGTTTTTAAAACAACAAAAGAAGAAAAAAAAAGAGAGGCAAACCCCCATATTTTTTTCAGTCACAAAAATGTCACAAAAATGACAAACTAAAGAGGACCACAGTCAGGCAGAGTTTCATACATGTAAAAGTTAAGAGCATGAAAGTATAGTAACAGATGATCTGTTTCAGAATGAGAATCTGTTTAACCCAGTCTCCAGCAAAGGCCATCAATACCTACCCAGGGAAGAGCAAGGGCAAAGCAAATGTACGTGGTACATCCCAAAGTGCTCTCCAATCTCTGCCTATCTTCAGAACAGAATATCCAGGAATACCCTGAGCTGGATGTGGTTTTTGTATTTAGCAGTCCTCAAAAAATTTTGATTCTGATACTTGTCCAGTCTCTGTCTGATTCCATGTTAACTTTTGGCATCTGGAACCTCTGTTAGCAAGGTACACCGCAGACTGACCTTCTAAGATTGCTTTGGCTACATGGCAGACCAGCAGAAAGTCTGATGGCTGCTGAGACTGGCAGACTGAATAGGGTTGGTGGCAGATTGGATTGAGATCTAATCCTCAGACTGGGAAAGATTCTAAATAATCTGCTCACTCTGCCCACTTTTGCACTACTGCAAGCTCACAGGAACTACATCTGGGAGCAAAAAGAGGTGCCCCAAACTTTTCTTCTTTTTTTTTTATTCCTAGGACAGTATTCCTTGATAACAGCTGCTGTTGTCAAGCACAGAAGTGTCAGCTCCCAGTGCCCGTTGATGCCACTGGTGATAGCTGTAAATGTTCCAGAAGGTGATGTGTGGGCACACAGATAACAGTGTCTGGGCTGAGAAGACTCACCAGGCTCTGCAGCTGGGTGATACACGAGGCAAAAATGCTCTGATGCTTGTTGTGACCTACACACCGCTGCCTCATGCTGCTCACCACTGCCATGTCCTTTGTCTTAATGGTTATTACAGTGTCTGGGCATTTGAAATACACTGAGCCATCATAATTTTTCCATTATTGGAAAGTAAGAAACCTAGTTGCATTGTTCAATCTGCCTCCCTGCAAAGGGAGATGTGTTCCCTGCAGCAAATGTGATCGTACTCACAGTTTTAAATGTCTCAAGTAATTGTGCTTTCACATTTCCCTTACAAGATTATTCAACACTTCCAAGTAGCTCAAGCTTTTCCTGGCATTCTGTCTAAATATTCCCTTCTTAATCTCATCTCATTACCTCCTAAGTAATTGTATTCTGTCCTTGGGGTCTATTCACTTTGCACATTTACAGACTGCTACCCAGTTCCCCTGAGTGTAAGCCTCACTCTGAGGCAAATGACACATTTTTACATTTGAAATCTTTCCTTCAAACTATCCACAGTTACTTTTGCAATCTCTTTTACTAAGGTAGTCTATACAGATAGATGAGAAGATAAATTTCTTTAGAGGCTTGCAACCTAGTCTGCCTTCTTCGCCCTTCTTTGAGGTATTGTCCCACACATATTCATGTGAATGGTACTTTGAACTCAAATACTCTTTAAATGCCTTGAGTTTGTGAGGCTGGGATCAATATACAAAGTAGAAACAAAAAGGAAATGGAACGTAAAATACAGTGGGGAAAAAAATCTCCAAAACTCAAAAGGCCTGTAGTCTGTTGTTAAGGGAAATTTTTCAAGCCTTTCATACTCTGTGGCTGGTTTCCATTTTTCAGATGTATTCAGTTAAAAGTATTCTTTTTCCTTTTTTATATTTCCACTTTATAGAACAAACCCTAATAATTCTTCTTCATTTATTGCCTTTTTTTTTCATCCAATTCTGAAAATAGTTCTTCTCCCTTCTTCTCTCACCTAAGATTGTCTGTGACATGCTTACATGATTGCAAGAGATTTATCCTTCTGGTCTTATTTTCATCTTCCCTGAATGGCTTCCAGTTCACTGTGAATTATTTGATAGTATGGCAAAATGTAATCCATGCTTGCCATTTCCCTGGCTTTCTAGCAAATGTTTTGCTAGACATGAAATATGGATATACTAGAGAGAAAGGGATGTTGTATGGTTGTTGTGCTCATCCAGCTCCCCACAGGCTTGAGACAGCCAGGTTGTCTTTGCAGGAATGTGGTCAGGGATATTTCTTGTTTATGCCTCAATCTGGAAAGGGCTGGATTGAGTTTCAGGGCTGCTGGCTGGTCAGTGTGGCTGACAATCCTCGGACAAGGTTTGCTTTCCAGACACTGCTTAGAACCTGTTGTTCCAGAGAGGTGCAGACTAAGCCCAAACACTTGGAGCTCACCACGGATTAAATTAAAAGCTAGAGAATTCTCTCTCTCACCCTGCTGCTGCTGCTATGCTGCTGCTTGCCTAGAGATGACTGCTTAAAAATTATCTTGGTTATTACTAGACATTGCAGGAGTGCTTGAGATGGATCAAAATATTTGGAAGACTGAAAGTACCTTAATATAGGGGTGGAATTTAAGGCATATATTTTCCTATTCATATCCAGTTTTACACTTTTAAAGTGCTTGAATGTCTGGAATTATCATGTGAATATGATTTGCAGTCCTCTTTGCCTATCTTTGTTGGGCAGAGAAAACAAGAGCAAAAGGAAATGATATGCATCCCTAAAGAGTACAGTTTCTCTTCTTACAGTAAACATTTGTTGCACTCAAGGTGAATGCCACATACAGTTCTTTATTTTGTTTCGAATGTGGCTGGTCAACCAGTCAAGTAATGCCAAAGTGTAACTTCAGTTAAATAGGTTACAAGAGCCAGTGCAGTCCAGCTAAAAGGTGTGTGGTTGCACACGTTTTCATGGAGAAAACACTGGACCAACTCAACCTGAAAGAATTTTAGGTTTGCTCGCATCTCAGGTGCTGTGGACTCAGGTGCTGCTGCACATTACTGTGATAGTCACGAGGTGAAGCTCCTGCTGATGTGCAGCCTGGCCTCGTTTGCCACCTTGACAGGGATGCTGTGGAGAAGCCTGGCTCCAACGTTGTTCCCCTTGCCTGTGGTGGAGGCGCGGAGTCTGTGAACAGCGGTGTGAGACACTTTCAGTCTCAGAAGGAATCTGCTGCAATGACTGCCTTCCTGGTGCCCATTTTCAGCCTCATCTGCAGCTCAGCTTGGTGCCTGCACATCGCAATATCAGTAGCAGGGACTGCCCGGGGCTGCAGGAGCGAAGCTGGGGCTGAGATCAGCACAAGCCCATTGCGTGACGACCCCGTACAGCCCCAGCTCGCCTGGGAGGAGGCAGCGTGGCAAGGGGAGCTCCCAGGAGGACCTGGGGCTTCTTCTGGAAGTAATGGAAGCAGAAATGCTGCTGGCACTCAGGGAAGCAGCTCTTTCAGACCCGGTGGGGCTTCACTATTTTACATCAGTTGAGGATTTAGTCTTGTGCTTGAAGTACGTCTTTAAGCTGAATGAGAACAGTGCTGCTAAATGCCTTCCTGTTTAAATGATGAACTCAGCGGCTGAAAGAATATAAAATATTTATGACATGGAGGAAGAAAATGTAGTTGCTAAAATGAAGCACAGTTGAAATAAGGACACAGAGGGAATCTGAGTCTTCCCCTCTTTCCTTTGCCTAAGCCCAGCCTTACTTACTCTGCCACCATGGGGTAACTCCACTGCCTTCCATTGATTTATACCAATGCAACTGCCACCAAAACTAAAACCTTTACTTCAACTGATTAACAACTACACTTGTTCAACACTTTTAAACATAAATGATGAATAAAGAGATTGGGAAATTCCTCTCCACTACTTCTGGCTTGACCTAGATTGTTACAGGGCCCTTTGGCCACCATCAGCTGTGTCTCTCCCTGGTAAACCCCTAGATATGTCCACGGTTTTATGCCAGGCCTCTCCAGTGGGCAAGCGGAGGCTTTTGCCACTGGAAAAGCTCTGCAATCTCTGTCCTGTAGCCTCCTAGTGTCAGCCCTGTTGTCAGGTGCTCTAGTAAACAGTATGAATACTTCTGAGTATGTGCCTTTGTGAATCCACCCTCCCCAGATTACTTAAAAATAGTCTAAAAACCCCCCCAAACATGCCCAAACTCAACTCTGTGGGGCAGCTGCCTGCAGAGCCGGGTGCTGGTCAGGATGTGCCACGTCACCTGCATCACCAGAAATGAAAGATATTCTGTGTGCTTGTAATTCCAGCTACCACTAAGCCACAGAAGTCAATCATTTTACAGTTTACCATTACTCTTTCATATTTCCATGCCTTAAGGCATTTTAAAAGCTCTGCCTAACTCTCCTGGCTTCTGTTGAAAGCAGAAAGCATTGGACTGGCCATGTACTGTGCAAACACGTCAGAGCATGCTCTCCAGTCTATTTTGGTGAAGCCTTGGTTCACAGGGAGTGGCACAGTAGCTCCAAATCACATCTTGTGCAGCCTTACTTTCAAAGGCTTTATTTTTAGTTAATTTTAAACGCATTGTTTCTACTTTTTTATATAAACAGATATAAAGAAAATTGAATAAATTGTTTTTCAAGTGCACAAAACCATCTTTCTGCTCTCTTTACTGTACAATGGGACTGTTAGTAGTGAAAGACTATGACAACGACTAAACCAGACAGTTGCAATATAAGGAATTTTTACAAGTTTTCTGATAGGAATTCCCTAGCAAAGAATTCTCTTTTGAAGATCCTATGAGGAATAGACCAGTTTATACAAAAGTATCATTGTTGAAATGCTTATTTTCATTTATATATATATATATTTCTTTATATATATATATTTCTTTTATATATATATATATATATATATGTGTGTGTGTGTATATATATATATATATATATATATATATATATATATATATATATATATATATATATATATATATATATATATATATATATATATATATATATATATATATATATATATATATATATATATATATATATATATATATATATATATATATATATATATAAATCCATACTTCTGCATGCCAGTGAGTGTATGTCTGCATCTCAGTGGCATGGTATGACTCAGGGAAAGGCTACAGCAAGAAAATAAGTATTTGTGTGGGGGTGCCCAGACAGCCCATACTCTTGAAAACCAAGCAGAGTGACAGCATAGGAAGATGCCAGGGATACCCACACCTGGGAGATGTGCATTTGAGCCCAGGTACCACCCTCACTGGTGTGTGCACACTGGTGTGTGCTTTGTCACGTTCTGCGGAGTGAACTTTTAATCCAAACAGTGGCTAGGTGTGCACATAAATGTGTGTGTTTGTGCAACCAAAGCTGTCCTAGGTTGAATGTACAAGGGTGATTAGAAATCTGCTGTGTTTGCTGGTATTTTGGGTTTAGTATTGCAATTTGTCTGCTGTATCACTGATATCGATCCTGAAGTAATTCAGTCATTGCCAGTTAATTATGCATGGTTTATAAAGAAATAAGGCAACTTGGTTCTGATTTGGTGTAAACCACGTGAGCTGAGCATTTTTTTTCCTGTGACAGGTGTACTCTTTGTGTAATTTTGGGCAGAAAATACCTTGTTGTCTCTTTTCTAATTATAGTTATCGATCATATGAGAAGTAAGAACTGTTCACAAATATAGAGCAAAGCATATTTTACATCCCTTTTCACTGCTTTACTAAACACTACCATTTAGATAAATGAAGCAAAATAGATACACACTTTCCCTGAGGGTAATTTTTTGAATCAGTTACTGCATTAGAGAGTCTATCGTTGATGCCACCATTGTGCTGCTGGTAACCAGATAACCCAATAGCTGGCAATTTAGGACAGTGCAGACACAGACTAACACAGGTGGTTTACTGCCACTCAGATCCTCTGTCTCTTTTAGCAGAGCTCAGGCTTTACCCAATCCAGCCACTGCAAGGAGTTCATTGCAAAAGTAAATAAGTGACAAATGGGGAAATATAACCAGGTGCCACAATAACAAGAAACTGCCACAAGGAATTTTTGTAAGAGATTTGTGATGAAGTCATTTTGTCTTCATTTTCCACATCCATTTCCACACACTGCTTACCTGGTCTATTTAAAGCATTCTTTCAAACAGATGGGAACCTGGTTTTGATAAACGCCTAGTTTTAATTCAACAAGAAGTATAATGTGTGTAGGTAGTATGTTGCATACTTTGTCCCTTGTAACATAGCTTTTAAAGCTCTAGAAGAGATGATTTCTTTCCTCAGTTTGGTCTACAATCTCGTTAGACAGCTATCTATTTAAATCTAATGGATGGATGGATCTTTCAGTTAAAAAAAAAAAAAATTCAAAGCCTAGGCAGATTTTGAACGTGTATCTGCATTTTTTCTTGTTGTTGATGATGTTTTTTTGTTTTACTTTTTGTGAGCAAAGACATTTGCAAAGGAGATGGTCCTAAGTTGGGCTTCTGGGTCTCTCAGGTTGGAGGTGGGTGTGAGGTAATTTGTGAGAGGACAAAAACACCGTTTTTGAGCAATAATTTTCTAAGATGTAGGAAATTACATGTAGAGATAGGAAAGCAATTTTCGCAGTGGCAGGGTTACAGAGCCATAAAAATATCTTCAGCATATTCATAACAAAAGTTGAAAAGTATGTGAATAATGAGGAAGCAAAGTCTTCTGACAAAATTTTTTGATACGGTCAAATCTAAATTTCATTTCAAAGGTCCATCAGAATGTCATCATCTTAATAGATTTAACAATAAAATGGAAGATGGAGCTAAAGGTCAGTGCATGCAAACTAAATAGGTCAGGACATATTTAATGATTAATATGCAGTGATAGGGTATAAATTATGTTTACCAAGGAGAAATTTATTGAAGTCCCTGTGGTTGTTTCCCAAAAAAACCCCATTAGCTCAGTGATCAGTGGGGAGGGAGGGGGGGATGGAGTTAGGGTGGAAAAAATGTACATTAGAGTGCTAGAAATAACCAAGAAAGGAACTGATAAATAGAAAAACATATTATGCTATAATGTTGATCTCTGATATGCTCTTTACTCTGATCACTGCACAAAGGAGTATAGGACAACTGAAAAAAGATAAAGGAAAATGTTACAAGCATGCTCATATCTATGGAGTTGCTTCCAGGCAATTAAAAACTGCTGGGAAAAAATATCAGAGAAAATGCTTCTATGTTTGGAAAAGGAAGGAAGAACAGGGCTACAAGAGAGAAATATAAAATCATAACTAATATGGAGGACATGGAAAAAATGGAAATATTCACCTCTTTTCACATGAGGCTTAGAGGCACCCTCTAAAAATTGAATAACAGAATTAATTAAGTTGGAAAACACCTCTGAGATCATCAAGTTCAACATATGACTGAGCACCAGCATGTCAAGACCATGGCACTGATTGCCATAGCTAGTCTTTCCTTAAGCATCTCTAGGGACTGTGATTCCAACACAGAAGATAAGTTTTAAATTTTAAAAATATATTTTTACACAGCTCAGAATACAACATAGATTTTTTTTGCTGTCAGATGGTGTCAAGGAAAAATTTACACATGGATTCAAAAGGAATTCCTTAAATTATTCAGAAATAAATCACTTGATAGCTTTTAAACGTAACAACTTGAATGCAACCTTAATGCAGAAAGGCCCCCAATCACCAACATCCAGAAGCTGGGAAGGATCACCATGTCTTTGCTGTGTGTCTTTTACTCTCTCATTTTTTGAACTCTGGGAAAGACTAGAGAGACAGAAAGATATGCATAGCTTTAAGAAAAGATCTCATTGAATTATGTTCCTACATTTATTGTGCTCCCTTGGCAGAAAACTGGGAGCTGAAAGGATGGAAAATTCCTTTCAGGATGCAGGTGTTTGAAGAGAGTGTTCTTTGGGCCAAGTTTGACCTCAGGGATTCCTTCAGTCTTATCATGGTCCAGATGTCAGGGGGATGAGGGAGTCTCCCCCCTCACTTCTAGTGCTGCAGATCATCCCTAAGTAAGCATTATCTCTGAAATTTCAGAGCCATTGGTGACTTAAAAGCACAAACCCATTGACAACTAAGTGTGACTTAGTGATTTACCACCTGCATGTCATGCTCAGATATCTGTTGCAACAAGTCTGCCTCTGACAAAAAGTGAAATCTGTAAAGAACTGCTTTCCTCCATAAAAATCTCAGTTTTGTTTCTTCTGTCAATCGGCACCAAAAGCAGCTAACCCCCACCCCGCAGTACCACGTGCTTGCCCATGGCTTTATTGCATATCCCACATAAATTGATAGCAGTTTTCTTATTGTAGACAAAACATTTACGATTATCTCATTTGTCCTAGCAACAAAAATAATGATGTATATTCCACCTGTCATGCAAAATGATCTGAAAATGCTTTACAGATACTAACAAAAAAAACAAAACAAAACAAAACAAAAAAAAAAAAAAAAAAAAAAAAAAAAAAAAAAAAAAAAAAATAGGTCTTCCTTGGTTTTCCAGCTGGAATTTCAAAGCATACCACACTTCTTTCCAAACCACATTTTATTCTTTTCAAAGTATTTGGAAGACCAAAATGACGTGTTTCTTCTGGATGTGATACTGCTTTTATAAGGATTTACTTGCTATCATTTTTTCTCTTGCCTGATCCTTTAAGGTTTGGAAATTTGTCCTACTTACCCTACACCCAATTCTAATGAAACCTAATATGATAAAAATTTTAAGAGCCTGGAATAATCGGTCACAGTTTTAGAACATTTTTAATGCCAACTTTTTTCTGATACTGTATTTTTTTAAAGTTTTGGTGCACAGATGGTAGTGATATACTCACTGTCTTCGTGAAACCAATTCTATAAATTCATTTATCAATGCAGAATATCAGTGCAGGTGCAGAAATACAAAATGTGAATATGGAAAAATGTACTTATTTAATTTGTAACTTTTGACTGCTTTAATGTTAAGGGGTTTTCCCCTTAGAGGAGCTCATGAGACCATTAAGGCAGCCTGTATTTCAAATAATTGCTACCTTACTCTCTATTTGCTTGTAGCTTTATGCACATCCTACAGCAAGGAGAACTTATGCATGTCCTATAGCAAGGATTGCTAGGGAGCTGCAAAGTCTCAAAGATCTGCTGTTAGTGGCATGGAGCAGAGCCAAATATGTGCCTGTCTCTGTTCTGCATCACCATTCCTTACCCCTGGTATTTCCATACATCACCTGGAAAGAGGTCCTGCCAAATGCCATGGCCAGGGCAATGGGGAGAGGTGGGCAGGAGGCTTCCCAGGCTCTGCTCACCTACACAGGCTGAGACTCAGCGCCCTTTTCCTGAACTGGAGAGTACTTTCTTGCTTGTCCAAACATTTTTTATGCTGTCTTGTCATTTGCGGCTGCATTACACATTCCTATTTACCTTCATTACATTCCTCTCCTGCTCTAGCAAATCCCCCTTTTCTGTAACTGAGAAAAGAAAAAAAAATTCATTTCACTATTTTGAAAGAAATCCTCAGAACATTTAAAAATACTGAAACAAGATATTTTAAACTAATTCAAAACTTTTTCCTTGGCTTTTTCATCCAGAACTGGTTGTTGAATTTGCTCAAAATTAGAAATACTTTTGGTTTTCTCCAACTGCCAGTATTTTCTGTATTTACTGTGGAAAAAACCCATACTAATCTCACCCTTAGCACTGATTATGCATGGCATGACAGGTGGTTTCTTAAAATGGAAATACACTTCACTCTCCTAAAGTACTGGTAGAAATGGAATAGTTTAAAAATCTAATCTCTTCTCACTTTAGCCTGGTAAATGTCCCAGTGTCTTCAGAGGGCTCTGAACAAAAGCCTTGCATATTTCTTTCCTTTTGCTGTGAGTCTTTCAAATGAAAAGGTTAAATTAACTCCAATATGATATAGATTATATGTCTTATATGTACCCCGTATTTTCAGTGTGTTTAATGGAAGTATTTCTTATACAAGTGAATTGTCTTGGTTTTTGACCCACTTCCTACTCA
Source organism: Onychostruthus taczanowskii (assembly GCF_017590055.1). NCBI lineage: Eukaryota > Metazoa > Chordata > Aves > Passeriformes > Passeridae > Onychostruthus > Onychostruthus taczanowskii. The sequence goes on along the minus strand of NW_024502569.1, from coordinate 5,342,343 downwards.
AAAAAAAAAAAAAAATCAAGAAAGGTTAAGAGAAACACAGTTTGCATCTTTCAATTAACAGTGAAAATATGTACTGCTGTAAAACTTTAATTCCATGTCTTTCATTTCTTACGGTAACATTCAGATATGTTAATTCAGAACTAACTCAGAAAATAGAAGATTAAAAATTTATGTTGTATGTGTTGTGAACAGACAATTGGGGTGGGGGGAGGTATTTCAAACAAAACAAATTTCTCATAAAAGATACCTATGGGGACATAAGGATCTTAGACTGTTGTTGGAAAAACTGAGCTGCAAACCCATAAATATTTTCAGCTTTGATAGGAAGCCAAAACCTTTTTACGCAGGAACGTCCATGCAATGTGGTAACTGAAGATCAAACACTTCATCTCTTTAACAGATGCCTTCCAACTTGGAATATTCTGTGAGTCTATGATCTTGTATAGTCTGGTCTCACCAGTTAGACTGCATCGTCCCATGATTTGAAAGAATTTTTTTTTTCTTATTCCCTGTCAGCAAAGGATTATAAATGCTTTCCAATCTAAATTTTAAGTAATCAGATAACAGACAGAGTGGAATCAATATGATGCATATGAAATTCTATTTCACAGAATTATTGTTTTTATTATTTAAATGTGGGGTTCTGTTAACCATAATCTAAAATCTATTCAAGATAAAAAGACTTTTTCAACTGCCTTTCTTTTTGTTGCATCACAGTTTTAGCAACATTATACCATTGCTTCTAGATATTAGTTTGGCTTTTCACAGTATTTTATCATTCTATAAATGTATGATGTCCTGTTCAGTTCTTTGCCCGCACCAGAGAAAATGTGCAAGAAAGCCCCAAAGTCTAGAAAACTTGGAAAATTTAATAAAGTAATTATGTAAGAATTGGTTCATTTAGAGATGAATGGATCATGACCTAAAATTTCATGAGAAAGAAACCTTGCAGAAGAAAATAAATCAAAGGACTATAAACAAGGAGTGTATTTTTAGGAGTAAAAGTAACTGAACATTGGAAGAACTTACTTTCAAAAGGGACTCGGTCTTTTGGAAGCCATTATTTCAGAGAATCCTAGAATGGTTTGGGTCAGAGAGTACCTTAGTGACTATTTCTTTCCAATTCCACTGCCATGGGCAGAGATGCCTTCCACTTGATCAGGTTGCTTAAATCCCCAACCAACCTGGCCTTGAACACTTCCAGGGATGGGGCATCCACAGCTTCTCTGGGCAACCAGTGGCAGTGACTCACCGCCCTCACAGGGAAGAACTTCTTCCTAACTTCTAATCTGAATCTTCTAGATTGGATTCTATCAGAGCGCCAACTTTCCTAACTGATCCTTGAATGCTCAGACAATTTTTCTGTATTCCTCCCAGGCTACCTCTCAATATATCCACCTTCCGTATGTTTGCTTTTGGCATCAGTGCTTGTCCAGGATCTTGCTGCTTTTTCATGCTTGAAGATCTCCTGAATTTTTGCCTGACTTCCTCTTTGTTGGGATGCATTGTTCCCAAGCTTGGAGAATGCAGGTGACGGTCTGTGGTGTGTTATGAGAGGATATGTCTAGGTGAGGACTGAGTGGGGAGGGCTGTGAGGAAAAGGAGGAATGCCTGGGATGATCCTGCATACACTTGATTTACTCATAAGGTGTAATACCAATGTGCAGTCATTACCAGTGATGCTGCATCCCAAATGATACAGATTTTCCTTTTGAGGATAGAAAAAATATGAGGAAAAGAGATCAACTCAGAGTATCATGAGCACTGGAAAGGTTGGGAACAGTCCAGATTTCAAAGAGATGCTTAACTGCATTCTTCAAATATCTCTGTGAAACCAAGTTACACATGACAGAGAAATGGTATACTCATTGTGCTGGGATCATTTCTAACTGGAATTCAGCCAGACCTTTTTAAGCAGAAAGGCGGGCAGGGGCACAATCCTGTCATTAAATGTCCTTGTCATTTTATCTTCATTCCTCTGATTCATTGCAGATGGTGCTTTGGAAAATGTTTTAGTGCCTTTCTCACTTCAATTACCATCAGTTCACACTCAGTTCATAATGACAGAATAATTGAGCAGGGGACTGGTTCACAATCCTTGTGGATCTTTTTGACATTTACTTGTGGTTCCTCTAGTTCTTTATCTTGCAACAGATTTTTACTTGGGAAATTAAATCTGAAAATCTTTGAAGGTTTGAAAAAGTACAAAGACTGATTACTTTGGTTACTTCATGTCAACATTAGATTAACTTCTTATGGATTAAAATGACATATCCTAAGCAAAAAAAATTATAATAACTATGAGATGTATGACTCAATATGAAGTCAGCACAGTGTAATTCACAAATTTTTTTCTTTATAGCAAAGTCAAGTCAATAAAACACAATAACAATGTCCCAATACCATTATAACAGTGCTATTAGACAAACTTTAGGTGCATAAATTATAGTGAACAATAAAGTCAACCAAGCATTTATTGCTTGTGATTCCCTGTGCATCATTTATTGGTTAATTTGTTATTGATACATTATACAAATATTAGAGAGGTTTCTGACTTTATAAGTATTATAATTGTTATTGAAGAATGATGATTAGAGAATGAAAAAATTATGATCTTTATAATACTTTGCAGTCATAGGGGTGGTATGCAGCTAGTGTGATTCTACTGTGTAATGTAGTTCACTGACCATGATAATAGATTAGCTATGCCAATAAATTTAAATGTTCATAATAATTTAAAATTAACTAAGAAAAAAGGTGTTATCAAGATATTTTCAGCAGCATTGTATTTGTTTTTCTATGATAATATTTCTAAATAGTCACCAAAACTTTGGCTCCTACAGAGAACTGGAAATAGTAATTGCACAGTATGGTGATCTGACAGTCTGTCTGGAAAAAAATTGAGAGATAAATAATTATGCAAGACGTAAGAGTTACAGCATCAAAACCTGAATTAATTTCTGATTCTGGCAGATATTTATTTGCAAGCTTAAGGAAATAACAAGGGGGTTTTTTTCTGTGTTTAGTTTTAAATAATCTAGATGGTTGGATTTGTTACATCCATATGTTTGAAAACACTAATACTATTCCTCCTAAAAGTAAGCAAGAAAAATCACCAAAACATTCCAGATCAAGCATCAATAAAAAGAAAAGTTCAAACACAATTTGAGTTTTTTTGAAGATGGTTCAGGTAAGTTTTCCCTAAACTTTGCTACACAGATTTGTAATTGGATACCTGCATGCCTTTTTCAGTGTCACGCATGCTCTTGAGTGCAGAATGAGATGGTGTGGCTTCTTAGGTGCTTGATTCTCATAACAGCAAGAAATTCACTTTCCATTTTTCCTGTTCTTCTTCTCACTGCCCTTTGGCAAAAACCCTCAGGACAGTTAGAGAAACAGAAATTTTTCTTACTTGGGTTATACAGTCTTTCTAGGACTGAACAGACTGTTCTGACAACATTTGCATTGGCAGTGGACAGAAAGAGAGTTCTTCTGACCAAGAAAAAGTCTGAATACCATCTATTCGTGGTGTTCTCTTTGCCTTCAGTGTCAGAGATAAGACAACCAGCCTTGCCTGAGCCCGCCTATCCTTGCCCTGCTTTGACTGGGGAGAACATGGGCTCCCTGTCTTCTGTTCCTCTTGAACCTCTGCCTGATCCACAGGCCCAGCAGTGGTATCTTGCTAAGAAGATGCTCTTCACACATCTTGAAGGGTCTTTCCAACATTACATATTTTCTTCAGTGTCCTCATGCCACCACAAGTTAAAAGGAGCTTGATGGGGTCCTGACCTCAGGCTGTGCCACAAGAGCTCTGGCATTTCCCTGGACCTGCAGGACAGAGAGGCCTTCTGCTTACCCCACTAAGGTGACACCAGCCAAGTTGAGCAGGTATTGAGGACTGTGGCACTGAAAGGCACAGCATCCTGGCACCACTGACAAACAATTAAATCCACTCGTTGCATTTGGCTTTATTACGTTTGTGAATGTAGGAACCATCATCCAGCCATATTTTGAGAAAATGCCTTAAGGATTCAGGGTCTCGTGCTGCTTTCTCTTCATCACTTCTGTTAACCCTCAGGGCACCCATTCTTGCACAGACACTTGCCCCCTAATCTTTTAAAGCACTTCTGGGGTGCTTTACTGTACTCTCTCTATTGTCTCAGCCCCTGTAGTATTTCATGCCCAAGGGTTTTGTAGAGAATTCAAGTTTCTCCCTGAGTTTTCTTGGTTTGTTTTTGCTCCTGAGGAATTTGGGATAGGTCAGTTATCCTCTCTAGGTACAAGAAACAGAAATATTCTTCCCAGATAGGAGACAGGACATCAGCTGAAATCACATAACCCCATTCCTCAATATTTTCACCTGGTTTTAGATATCTCATGCCTTGGAGTATAAGCTGCTCTCATACCTGTGGAGATTTTTTGCATGAAACAATCAGATTTCAAACTGAGTTCCTTTTCTGCACCATCCACTATATCACCAGGCTCCTCGTTGTCTGAATTGCAAGTTGGATGAGACTGAATTTCTTTTCTTTTTTTATGTTTCACTTCCCTGCCTCATTCTCATGCCTAAAAATTCTCCAGGAGCAGAAAGAGTCTACAAGACTTTTATGAGGAGACTAGTCTTGGATGGGGTAAATATTTTGTAACCTAATGGTTAAATATTTGACCTAATGTTCAAAATTAGGTAGAGAATTGGGTAGAAAAAATGTGTCTATATAAACTAAAATTCCTTTGCACTGCAGGGAGAACATCAAGAGGGGTTCACAGAGGAAAAGGCCTTTTTTTACCATGGTCATATTGTATTTTTATGTTAATTCTATTTGTTCCAAAAGCTAATTTTATAGGGAATCTGATATTTTAATTCTATATTTATCTGAGCGCAATGGTTACTAGTAGATTGCAGTCCTTATCTTGAGAATTTGCTCTTGCTTTTAACTATTGCTTGCATGCCATCTTCTTGTTCCATATGTCTTTTACTCAAAGTGCCTATTATTATAGCATGAGGAAAGCTGGTTTCCCCCCCCCCCTTCAGCTGTATAATATGGGTATATATATAATCTTAATATACATTAATAATTTTTAAAAAATCATCTCAGACACAATTTTGAATGGCTTTGCTTGAGTTTTTAACAAAAGAAAATAAATATATGAATTAAAAATTGTTACACCCCTTACCAATAGGTAGAGGTACAAAGGGGCTGTGAGTTGAATGTGTGAAGCACTACTGTGAAGGAACCAACACCAAAAAATATTCATATTCTCCATGCAGTGATACCACCTGTGCCACAGAGAATGCCATGGAAAATATGGTGATTTGGTTACTGGCCCAGTCCATGGATTTTCAAAAGAATATTTTAGCTCATGTGAATGTTCTCAGAGCAGTTCCTTGTATAACACACCTGCCTAAGGTTGCTCCCATGCAGAAATACTTGAGTGAGTATGCCCGCAGTTTTTAATGAGCTATTCATAGAAAAACTCCCAGCTGAAATATGAGGTTTAAACCTTTTGCTGCTCTTTGAAGGAACCCAAATTCTTCTAAAAGCTCCTTGGCCCATGTATAGAATTACCTATAGGAAAAAAAAGAAGGTGGTACATACATTACGCTCAGATTTTTCAGAAAGACTACTGCATTGACATATAGAGAATATACTGGCTGAGCCTTCTCATAGAGACAGGAAAAAATTGTTTCCCTGTGACTTTTTGTATTTATTATCAGCTTCACCTTGGGAGTCCAAGTTATTTTTTAATACTTCTCCAATTTGTTTCTTTTCAAGAGTGGGGGAAGGATGGAATGAAGGAGATTACTTTTGATATTTATATTATTTTTACTGCACATGTGATTTTGTCAAGCTGTAAATTCCTTGCTAAATTTTTTAAATCCCTCTGATGTCTGACAAGGAGTTGGAAAAATATAAATGTTAAATTTTATGGGTTTTTTCCGTGTTACTATAGTCTGCAGTTCTATTATAAACTGTCATCTGTAATATAATCAAAGGAAAATTGGTAGGAAACCTTATTGTAGTCCAAGGAACATTCCTTTTTACATGAATTCACTGACTTTAATAGGATTTAGACTGTCTGGCTCAACCTGGAACTTTTAGAAAACTTTAGGAAAGATTGAGTCAGAAAAGAACTGGCTTGTTTATGGGATGTCCCCTAAACCTACCTTGATTTACAGTGATATATAATTCAAAAAAGTTGCTTCCCTATTGAGTCAGAGCCTTTCAATCACTAAAAATGTGTCTATGTCATCCCTAGTGCAGTACTTGTAACTGTCTCATTGCCAGCCGACACCACTGTCAGTTTCTAGCTTAAAAAACTAGTAGCAAGTTAAGAGTTGTAAAGGGTTGTTTCTTTCTCTTTGCTTTCCTGTCACTGGTTGGTTTCTGGACACAGCTTGCTATTCGCATTTGTACTGAGAGCAGCACGAGGGAGTGTTTGCCCTGGGCCAGGCAAGACGGGATGGTTTGAATACAGAATAAAGCTGCTGTCTTTGCAGGAAAAGCAAAGGTGGAAAGGAATCCCTTAACCAATAGCTGTTCTGGCCTGTTCTGGCAAGACTAACCTCTGTCTTCCCCGCCTGGATGGTGTGGGACATCAGGTCTTGCTTTTCCAAGGACATGAACAGGGACATGGACTTCTGCCAAGGGCCCAAACCCAACCAGACCACAGACCTCATAACAGAAGAAGGTGCTTGCTCCTGATCTCACTGTGGGCCAGTACACAGCCACCCATACAAGAAGCAGAGATGCTGGAGCTGGCTGAATTTGAAGGACCCAGACAGTGATTCTATGACACAGCAAGGTGTGCCAGGAGCTGCTGTCTTGAATGCACATGTTATTATGGTTAAAAAACAAGAGTTTTTAAATAGAGGAGAATAGAGGGAAAAGCTAGGTTCTGCCTTGCCCATCTGAATGACCGGAGCATTCCTCTTGCTTGCAAGCTAATCTGGATTCAAAACGCAACATTGTGAAGACACGCTAGGAGGGATGCTCAGGGATATTGGGGAGCTGGGTCCAGGCCTGGGGCAGTGCCCTAGTTACAGGGCTGTCATGTCATCAGTGGGTGCTGTGTTTATGAACCATATGTTCTGTATCTGATGGGGCAGGTGAGATCAGTGAGATGCAGGAGATCACAGAATTACAGAACAAGAAGTGTTGAAAGGGACCTTGTAAGGTCAGCTCATCCAAGCCCCCTGCTCAAGCAGGGTCAGCAACAGCCAGTTGCCAGGACCATGTCCAGACGGATTTGAAATATCTTGTAGACCAGAGAGCCCACAACCTCTTTGGGCAACCTACCCCAATGCCTGATCACCCTTGCAGGAAAATTGTGTCCTGATGTTGAGACGGAATCTCCCATGTTTAAATGTGTGCCCATAGCCCTTTCTCTTGTCACTGCGTTCCACTGACAAGGGGCTGGCTCCCTCATCTTCATTCTCTCCCTTCAGGTACTTATATACACTGATAAAATCCACCTGAGTATTTCTTCTCCAGGTTGGAAATTTCTAGCTCTCACATCCTCTTCGGCTATGAAAGACCCTCCCAGTCCCTGTATCAACTTTGTGGTCTTTCACTGGATTTGCTCCAGTAAATCCCATTCCCACTAGGTCCCCAGGCTTTCAGCCAAAGAGACAGAAACATGACTTCATTGACTGCTCACCTTCTGAATGGGCCTGAGTTTCTCATACTGTCATGAAGAGAAATCCTGAAGTCTGTCTGGCAGAAACTTCTGTAGGTTTTCAAAGGTACTGGAAATCTCTCTCTAGTTTCAGGAAATTTTGGGTATTTTAGGCCGGTGGAATTGGTCCCCTTTTTTTTCGCCCACCCAGTGCTAGGGACCTACATTTTGGTGAGTACTACATTTTGCTGAAGCACATAACTAGAGAATTAGACTTGGTGGGCTGTGTTTCACACAAAGTATGAAACAGATACTAGCCCACAGAGAAGAAGCAGAAGGCAAAGAGATAGTATTGGTCTGCAGGTTTGGTCTGCCAGTGCCTAAGTTCTTTCATGTCTGGGTCATTCCCTGAAACTTAGACAGGTTCAGCAGTAGCTGGAGAACACTGTTATCAGGTGCTGTGTTTGTTGCTTTCAGAGGTCAGCAAAATCCTGACCCTTAAAATGTTTCTCCATAAACTGAGTGCTGCATTTACAATTGCTATAGTAGTCCAATGAGACTGAGGTCTTTACAGAATCCATCTGGTTTCAAGAAATTTCTTTTAAAATCCACTTATTAGCATAAAGCTACTAAACAAGGACATTTAAGACAGCAGCACTTTTTAAACTTACTTACTTTTAAAACTTATTATCTGTCGGACTGAAAATTAATACATTTTTATGTACTACCATAGTTAGCCAGTCCCCCCTAAAACTCATATGTATTTTTCTCTTAGCTTTTCCTATGTATTTTACACTCATGATTTTATTTTCTTGCACTTTGAATTATAGTGTTTCCATTTTTCTTTTAAATAAACATCCTTTGCTTTTCTATTAGCACTAGACTTGTAGTCTCATTCCCATTAATTTATTTCATTGCTTCCTTAATTTTTCAGTTGTGCTACAGCAGCTAGTTTTCCTATAGAAGTAGGAAAACTACTTTCCTTTCTAGATTTCCATATAGAAGTAAAGTATAGATTATATAAATATGGATTGTATAATAAATCACATGAATACATACTTTTACTATAAAATATAAAGTCTTTATATAGAATATTATTTATTTTAAATATTAATGTTTTATAAAGGTATAAACCACACATATAATATGTATATATAGATTATATAAATATAGACAACTATAATACATGCATATATATGTGGTATATGGCTCTCAGGAAAACTGAGTGCTTGCTTCCACAATCCCTGCAGGCCTTGCCAGCTGAGTGGCCTTGGGTCTCTATGACCAAATGAGGTGCCAGGAACAGGAGAGGTGTGATTCATTTGCTCCTTACAGCCCCTGTCTCTGGGTGTTGGAAACAGCCATTGGGTCAGGATTCATCCCACCCATCTGTAGCTGTTTGTACGGTGCAGGAGCTGCACCTCAGCTGGTCAGAGGAGAAAGAGAGGCTCAGTAACAAGACAGAGACATCTGTAGATGCTATACAAAGACATCCTGCCTGCCCTCTGCCAGGTGAGGGAAGACTTCACATCTCCTATGGGCCCAGTGTCATACCTACCAGTCCCATATAGATATCCTGGATGTCTCAGGGCATTTAATGTGGAATGAGGTACATAAATCCCTTCAGATTCCTTTATGGCAGAATTTGAAGATAGAAACTAGAATAGCTTGGGAGTATTATCCCCTAGAAATGCTGATTTCTTCTATTTTTCCATCACAGAAATCTCAACATGGGGCTCAGGCAAGTGAATGTCAGCAGTACTCACTTTACTCCAAGCTCCTGAGGCCATTTTCAGCAGAAGGGGTGAAGACCTGCTAGGGCTCCTCACAGCTGGTACAGATACACCCAGCAGTGGTGGGAGACTCATCCCCTCCAAATCAGCAGGTGGAGGCCAGGAAAGGCTCCTGAGGATACCTGGGTTGGCAATAGATGCTGATAATAAGGCAAATGAATCCTGCTGCCAGCTGCTATGTGTCTCCAGGCTGCTGTCCCTAGATGTTCACTGCCTGTAATGGGAGCTTGGGCATTTAGCTCATGTATAGACATCAAATTGTGTTTTGGACTAGAGAAGAATCCCATTTCTAAATTCAGGTGACATAAATTGGCTTAGAACTCAGAGTTGGCTTCTAACAATCAGCTTTTTTCTCTTGCCTTGTTTTTCTCTTTTTCTTGCCACAGCTGGAGCTATAGCCACAAGCACAGCATTAGGGAGAGGGTGGACATGCTTTCCATTCCTCATCTGGTGCACAGCAGAGCAAGCAAGAGAGGTTACTGAGCTGTCACCCCTAATAAACCACAGGTAACGTTACGCCAGATATGTCTACTTATGATATGATAAAAAATTGTCATATGTTACTCCACTTCACTTACACTACACGTGATGATTTGTTATTTATGTGTGCCCTTTTCAGAGACACAGGCTTTAAAAGAATTATTGGAGTAGAGCTCCCAAGAGGTAATTTCAGGTATGGTTGTGTAACTGTTCAAAGTGGATCCACAATATTTCTCTTCTAAACTTTTTGCAGCAGGGGAGAACAGTGACCCGCTTCAGTTCCATGTTCCCTTTCCATCACCTCTACCATATCAAGAAGAAGATGTGGTGTAGAGTGCTACACCAACTGCCAGCAACATCTGCAGGGAAAAAAAAAAAAAAAAAAAAAAAGATTGCTACAGCTCACACTTCATGAAACGTTATAGTGGAAAAGAAAATGTGTTCCAAACCACCTTGAGGTTCTGGAGTTAATTCATCATTAAGCATGGGAGACATGGGCATTGCAGACTCCTGCATTGTTTCCATCATGGAACACCCTAGGTTTTTCAGTCTCCCAGCATGGAAAGCCACACAATCAGACATCAGTGTGTATATTTTAGTTTGTGCATTTACTAAGTATTCATCACCTACTTAAAATCAAGCAAACTAAAACAAAATACAACACAGGGCACTAATTTGATAGTGGGCTGTTAACCAAAGACATGCCATGCTTCTAAGATTCACTGTCTGCAAATGGCTCAGCATGAGATAGTTTTACCACTCATATCAATCAAACTACAGGATCAACACCTGAAATGGGAAAGATAATTATGCTGGCTGCACTGTAGCTGTCACCTTGCATGCTAGTAGTTGTTAATAAGAGGAGTGAGGTTTGAATCGTAGCAACTAAGACAAGGGTAAAAAACCCATTTTTTTTTTAAAGCTCTGAGATGACCCAATTACATGCCAGACCACTGGGAAGAAAAAATAAAAGAAAAGAATTGAGCACTTCAGTTTTACCAAGCCTACTAGACAATATAATTTTTATCATGGTGTCACAGAATAGCTCTTAAAAGAATATGGCATCATTCTCTTACATTACAATAGCAAGAAATCCTTAAAAAATGCCTATTGCTTGGACAACAAATGATGGGGGGAGAAACTGGAGAATTGGAACATGTGCAGAAACAAAGCAGTCACAGGTGCAGGGCACAAATATGTGCTTGGCAGTCCATCTGAGGTGGCTTCTCCTGGGGACACTGGTCCTGCACAGAGTAGATGTGAGCAGATACACACAAATGGCTCAGAGTGCCATGATCTGGTCCCAGAGCAGGGTAACCTGAGAGCTTGTGTAGGACCTGAGTTTCTTACAGCTCAAGCTCTCACTGGCTGATTAAAGCTTTAGCTGACCTTTGTTCTCAACAGATTGCAAAAACTTATCTTTTTTTTATCTCTCCTTAGCATTTTATACTCTGGTTCACTTTTAGTTCTGTACAAAATTCTATGCTTGTAAATGGAAAACTACCTGCCAATCAGGCACATTTCTGTTTTCTGTAATCTCTGATTTATAATAACTCCTCTTCACTCAGGCACACCAGCGATGGAGCATTACTGGCACTCAGAAACCGGAGATTCAAATCTTCTCAGTTATTTATCACTTAGTGTTATAACTGCAGTGGGTGTGTTTTTGAATTGTTCCTCTCATTGAAACATTTAGTGCACTGAATTATCTCCTCTAAAGAGACTGGAACATCGTGGCAGTTATTTGACAACTGAGGGGCTGTAGCAACATTCAAAGCATATGTTAAGCCTTGCTGTTCAATTAGTATGCCAAATGGCAGCTCAAAATTTAACATGAGTTTAGTGCTTAGTCGGGGGATTAACTGGGAAAGTATGGTTTGGAAATGTCCACAGATAGGAGGAATAAAAGGAAATTCCAAAAAAACAAGAAGCAGATGGTGTCCAGAGAGGTCTGGATTTTTCTACTGTAATGAAAGATGGACAGTTCCTGTGACCACATGGTAGCCATTGGTTATGAAAATTCAGGATCTTTGTAATTGAATTACTGGCAAAGAATTACTTAAAAACCTGGGAATTTAAGACAAGCTATCCAACCCTTAGGTTCTCTCCTTTCCTGCAGTCATTCCTGTGAGAAACAGCATGCCTGCAATTCCACTGGGTTCTACAAAACCTCTATTCTCTCAGGCATAATAGGAATGAACCTTTTTCATTATTACTAGAGCACTGTTCAAATGTGATTATAATAAATTCAAACAGAAATACAGCTCATTAATGTAAAGTGCCTACCAAGAGGTAACTACATACATTTAAATACAGATCTGAATGGAAGGGATTAAATTTGAAAACTTCTTCGAATGTCAGTAATATTTGAATTTCACCTTCCACTACTTCTTCAATAAGTCTCCTTTTAAAATGCTTGCTAAAATAAAAGCATGCCATTTTTTGTTCTAGGTTTTTTTTTCCCTGAAAATCATAGAATGACAGAATTATAGAATAACCTGAGTTGGAAGAGTAATCAGTATCATCAAATTCAACTCCTGGCTTTCTGAAGGACACCCCAAGAACTGCATCACATGCCTGAAAGCATTGTCCAAACACTTTTTGGGCTACATCAGACTGGTGCTGTGACCACTTCCCTGAGGAGCCTGTTCCAGTGCCCAAACACCCTCTGGGTGAAGAATCTTTCCCCAATATCTAATCTAAACCTCCCCTGACACAGCTTCAGGCCGTTCCCTCGGGTCCTGTCACTGGTCACCACAGAGAAGAGATCAGTGCCTGCCCCTTCTCTTCCCCTCATGAGAAAGTTGCTGACTGCAATGAGGTCTTCTCTCAATCTCCTCTTCTCCAGGCTGAAAGAACCAAGTGTCCTCAGCTGCTCCTCTTAATGAAATTAATTGTTGAAATCAAGTTTTTAAATAATTCAGAATATCTTTCCTACCTGTTTGTTCCCATTGAAATGAATGGAAGTCATATATTTGAAGCATTACCTTGTCTGAGTAAGGCTGGCAGATATCAGAAAATAAATATTTCTGGACTACAAGCATAAATGCTCAAATTTAGTTCAAAAAGGCCTTTCTGCCAAGTTATAAATTCTCAGACATTGTTGTTTATGTTTGAAAAGCTGACATACTCTTCAGACCCATGTCTCAAATGCAATGCTATTTCTATAGGTTTAAAGAATAAACTTTATTTATCAAACACAGTAATTAATCATGCCTCTTTTCTGGATGTAAATGTAGATGTCACTCATGTCAATGAGCAAGGGGACATTCATGGCTTTAGCTGTAGAACAATAGAAACCTGAAAATGACTGTGCTTATTGTCTGTGAAACAATGAAAAACTGTGGTAGGTACATTTTACAGTCATGTCATAAAACATATCTGAGTAAGAACACATGCTTTTTTGATCATTAGGGTTTTTCCAACTGGATGAGCCAAACTGCACAATACTGTAGAATTTACTTTGATTTCTATAATGAATCACTAAAGCAATCCCACAAGGCTATCCAATGTAATAAAAGATTAACTATTTCCTAGTATAGAGTCATGTTTATGGAGATGTGCCAGTAAGTTCTCTAATTCAGTATAGCAGAAATGTACTTCAGGCTTTAGAGCAGATATTTACTGTAATTCCAACTCTTCCTTTCGTGACATGAAGTCCTGTGTGGTTGCAACTTCTATTAGGTTTCCATGCATCACTGTGTTTCATGAGACATGGCAAAAATTGTTTTGACACAACAAAAACTAAACTGAAACCTGCTGGTCCCATTTAGAAATTTTGCCACAGATGTAAAATAAGTACATTTTGAAGCAATATACGCAATCTTGTCAATTGCAAGCAAAAAAAAAAAAAAAAAAAAAAATCCTTCTTCACATATATATTCACTGTGTCTTTAAAAAATAAAATCCATTCCCATGAGACCAAAGAATCCTACAGAACTACTTACAAAATACTTTTTGTTTACAATTTGGGAGGAAGAATTTCCTCCCAAAAGAAAGTGAATTTTACTACTAAGAAGAGTGAATTTTACTGCTTCATGTATTAATTCCTTCTACAGAGAGGAAGCTAAGTTTCCCAAATAACTGTGTGGTTCAGTGACTATTCTGAGCTCATTATTTTGTTTTTCAATCTCAAAAGTGATTTGTCTGATGAGAACAGTGTTTCCTCTAAGGAGGAGATAACATGCTACCTGTGGCTTTGCAAATCAAGAGAGGAAAATGAAGACAGAGATGTATGGCAAATCTCAGGACAGGAGTGTGGTTTCTTCTTGGTTTTTTGCTTGCTGTGTTTAAGTTACATTTAATGAATTACCACAGAGGGGAAAGAATTACTCTTAATGATACGAATGAATACAGTTTTCTTGATAGAACTAGAAGATAAGACTTGTTTGCTTAAAATTCACTGGCAGAGGTTTAGCATATTTTACTCTTCGTGTGTCAGGAATTCTGTGCACCAGCTACAGCTCAGCAGTCTAAATGCACACAGCATCTTCCATATATGTTTGTTCCCAGCAGACTCCTCAATCAGCTTAAGCAATCATGCATATTTAATTAACTAAGACGTGCTACTGCTGAAATGCATTAAGAAAATATCTTTGTGACATAGCCCAGCCAAATCTGATGGTGTTAGATGTGAGCTCCATTCCCATCAATAACATTATTTTTGAAGACAGTCTTTGGAGATCCCTTCCAGCCTGAACTATTCTATGATTCTATTATAGATTCATTTTTCATTTGAAGTATTAATATTGACTTAGTAATGTGCTTAAGAAGAGTAGCTGATTTGTCATTCAGTCCAGTTTCTCTATTTATATATAACTCCAGGTTCTATTTTTGGATGGTCCTTTCAACCTCAGTGAAAACTTACATTGTTCTTCTAAAATTTGAGAACCAGATGTGGAACATGGCCCTTAGTTTGTGTTTGGCTTGTGTATTTCTAAAATTTCTGCAAAGTGAATATGGTAGTTTTAATTGAGAGTTAGCTGGATGTTTTCTTATATTCCAGAATCTGAATGAATGGGAAACTGTGACTAGTTTAAATTCACCAAACAGCTGTTAGTCTGACTGATACAAATACTCTGTGGAAGCTGGGGTTGATGCTGGGAAATTTTTTCTGTCCTGTTTAATATAAATTAAAAGGACGTGAGCATTTTTGTACACCAAAAGAAGTATGACTTCTCAGAAAACCAAAACTGAAAATGAAAAAGCATTCTGCTCTAAAAATGGCAGGGTAATCAAGACCTTATATTGATCTTGTATTTTTCCTGTTGTTAAAAAATAAATTCTCAAGGATCCAGTGCTGTCAAAAGCCCAAATGAACAAGTAATTATTTTGCCATTTTGCCTGCAGGATCATAGTTATAAAAATACATATTTGGAAAGAATAGTTGAAGCCTCAGTGTTTATTAGATGGTTTAAACGTGGTTTTGATTTCATTTTTTGAGGGCAGAATTGGCTAAGATTAAACAGATTTAGGTTCAGCCTTTTATTTTGTGTCAGTATTCCTTGGAGAAACAGAAATTCAGTTGCTGGCTACTGAATTTCTATTAGCGCTGCTCTGCCTCTGCCTGTTCATACTCACCCACGAGACCACACCAAAACCAG
The DNA here is from genome assembly GCF_017590055.1 of Onychostruthus taczanowskii. Lineage (NCBI taxonomy): Eukaryota > Metazoa > Chordata > Aves > Passeriformes > Passeridae > Onychostruthus > Onychostruthus taczanowskii. Next base: position 5,326,850 of record NW_024502569.1, on the reverse strand, counting down.
AGACATCTGCTTCCTGTGGCACAGCAAACAGCTTTGGGCCGGAGGTGGAGTTAAGGCAGGGGTTCTTTTTCCCTCAGATTTCAAGGGAAGTATCCACCAGTGCTACATGCACAAGCAAATCATAGGGAAGAGAGACTAGACTCAGGGAAATCTTGCCCCAGGCAGCTCTTTGTGCCAAAGCTGTGTGTGGAGGATGGAGTGCCTCCTTCAAATGGGACAGTTTCAGAAAAATCTTGAAAAGGTACCATCAGAATTTGGACCAAAATTCAGATGCAAGAAGAAAATAATCTTGAGGTAGCCCTACTCATTGCAAATAGAACTGATATAAAGTGTGGGCCTTCATCAAGTAAAAGCAATCAAATAGATTTGGAAATTATTTAACATTCTTCTTCATGGGCCCAATTTCAATGAAATGTGATCTGATGGTAGTATCTAAGTGAAGCCAGAGCTGAGATGTGCTGAGGAATGTCTTCATACAGTCTTTTATACTGAAGATAATGCCCAAAAAAAAAAAAGTGCATAACAAAAGAGATTCTGCTGTGCTGACTTTACTGGGAGAGCAATTAGATTGACTGAACGTTTTTAGAAACACAACCCTGATTGCTACTGTATGTGTTGTTGCAGAATTATTTTCACATGTTAATAATTCATTTTTTCCACAATGATATTACTGATTGTCTGAAAGCATATAATTGATTCATTAAATTGTGTAGTTCCCTACAGTTTGGCCTCTATTGACGTCTCTGAATTTGTGGCAAGCTATTTTAAAAAAGCAGAAGCATATCACAGCCAGCAGCCTTACACCAATATAAATATTTTCTACTGTGCTAATGCTCAGAATTCACTTTCTGGCAGCTGACCAAGAATTTTGCATAGGAATGCACTGAGCTGGAGACCCCTATCTAATAAATTTTATCTGACACACTCAAACATCCACTTTTATTACCATGTCTGATTTTCCCATGCTCATAGAATTTAAAGCTACAGCTTCTCCCTTTCTCTTCTTTGAAGAAAGAGTAATATTTTCAAACAGAATGTCACAGGGGTACATTACCATGAGCACTTTCATCTGTGGAAGCCTTATACAAAGGAATGTATACTTATATTCAAAAAAGCGCATTCTCTCACCAATCCCACCATCTTTCCACAAAAGCTCCCCAAACAATGCAGCAAGGGAAAGAGTATTTCTGTGACATTTTTACTGCTTATGGAAAACAAATTTTTTTTTTTTTTTTTTTTTCTCCCCACTGGAGAATATTTGAGTGCTAGTCCTGATGATCTCTAATCTATACATGAACTACAATGAATTCTGCAATATTTCAGGGGACTTTGCCCCTTCAGAATGCATTGCCCAGGGTCTAATGGCTGAGGATATGTATCTAAAGTAAAAACACTCTGGAAGATTCCCACAGCAATGCTATGATGAATTAGCACTGCCCCTCAGGTGATGCAGGGGGTCGCAATATTTGGAAACTGGATTGATATGAATCTTTTGCTGGAGTCTTCTGTGGAAATCAAGAAATGTCCCAGACAAGATTTTTAATGCAGTGATTAAATTGTTCCCTGTTCCTGTGCTTATCAGTAATTTTCAGCCCTGCCTAATCTTCAAAAAGCTGGTATAATTACATATATTACAAAAAAAAAAAATAAAAAATAAAAAAAGAAAAAAGAAAAAAAAAAAGAAAAGCACATAGAAAAGAGGTACCTCAGTAAAAACATTTCCCCAGTCAATAACTATTTTCCTCCTGAGACAAATGGAAAGTCTTCTGAAGTCAAGGGCACCCTGTACCAACTCCAATGAATCATGCATTATTATCTCTCCATGATACAAACTTACAGCAAAGCCAAAAATTCTGCCCTGAGCTTTTGAAAATTAAATTAAATCTAATAAGTTACTTTTAGTTTGGGGCTTTTCCTCCTCACCAAAAAATGGGTACTGCTCTTTTTAGATTGTCCATCATGACAAGTGTAGGAAAAATAAAATAAAAAGAAATAAGTTTTATTTTCTTAATTATGTCACCCAGTGATTTTTCCCCATAATACAATTTTAAATTGAAATTCAATGACCAGATAAAATCCTGAAAGTCACCTATATTATGCCATTTAAAATATGCCTGAAATAGCTTTTTTTAACAAGAAAAAAGAAGGACTTTAGCTAAGTCCATGTACCATCATTCAAATGCAACATTCAGATGCTCACAGTTTTAGTGAAAAACAGATGTAAGTGGGTATTTCTTGAAAGTCAGTGTATTTGTCACTGGCTCAAAGTATCAGCACAGTAGAATACCTGGAAATGATTTCTGCAGATTACAGCATACTTGCAAATGAAGCCTGAAACACAATGTGAACAAACCCACGCAGTTGTACCCCTTATTATTTTTGTTTGCTAAATTTCACTATGGTGAGAGACTGGTAGGTTCTCTATAAAGCAGCTAGTCTGAATTGACTACAGTCAGCTAAATTACCCAGCAACACAGAGAAAAACCTCCTGAAAGCCCTAATGGAGGGAATTATGTGCTGTCTAAACCATGGTCCTGAAAGGACACACAGAGGTGTTTGGCTCTGAGCCGTGACTATTCCCACCGAAGTCAGCAGGACTGCTGAAGTGGGGCACAGGCATGGCAGGGTTGTCCTCCAGCACCAATCTGCAGGATGACCTAGAGCTTTGGAGCAGCCTGTGCAGGAGCTGAGGGCCTGCAGCAGGACAGGAGGGTGGCTGTGGGGCGATGTCCTGCCCCACACAGCGGCCTGGGAAAGGTGCTGCCTCTAACGCGGGCCCCCGCTCTACCTACGCTCCCTGCCCTGAGCAGCTGGCTACCATCTTGGGTAGTCTTATCTGCTGCGACTTGTCAAGCCAAAATATTTGTTTAAAAAAGGATCAAATATTCATAGCTCATTTATGCATTCTTTTAAAAGGAGAAATGAGGCTTGTCATGGTAGATAAATGCCAAAGTATGTGTGAGGAAAGTACATGCGAGGAAAAGAAAGGAAAAGAAGGGGGAGAAAGCATTTTTTTTAACCTGTAGTATTTATAGTTTTCTGCTCTGTCTTCTTTCCTTTGCTCTGTGGTCTGGTGCTGAGTGTTTGATGGTTATAACCATGCAATCCAGAGCAGCCCTGCTAACCCAGCGTTGCCACTAAATGTTGTTGGTTTGTATTTTGTTAATTTTGTTGATTTTTAGAAGTGATTCAGGCAAGTTATTTCCTTCCAAGAAACCCCTAAACTAACACCAAATAAGCTTGTCAGTCAACACTTTTATATAAAAGCCAATGTGGAGCACAAAATGAGGATTTCATTAAGTAGGGCTTCGTTGACAGATTGGTTATTTTCTATATGAGAAGAGTCACAAGTCAGATTTCCATTGGTTCTGGGTGAACAGAGAGACATTATAATTTTCCTCCCTCATTTCTGCAACAGCAGTCCAAATATCTGACTTTTCTGAATGCAAAAAGGAAACATTACAGTTGCTTTCTGCTCACCCCAACATCTCCATTCATCTTTGATCTCCACAGCTTTGAGTCTGGAGAAAAAAAAAAAAAAAAAAAAAAAAAAGCAGTTCAGGATCATTAAGAAACTTTTCAGGCTCTTATTCCAAATCACTTCCTGAGAGTAATTAAACCAGAGTCCCTTTGCTCTGCTACTGCAACAAATACAAAAATAAAAACCTTAGAAATATGTAATAAACTGAGCATGCAAAAATCAATTTTGACCTAGCTGTAACCACATGTTAATTTTTAAAAGAAAAATTACTGCATTTTCACCCTAGCAGGCCCTTTTAATCATATTTTAGACAAATATATTCATGGGAAAAATGTTCCTGAACCTCTCTTACATGTCTCTCTTTTCTTTTCAGAAGAGATGAAATCCAGTATGAAATCACAAAGGCCTGAAACAATGCATCTGGTGAAACAGGAATCTACAGCATGATCAATGTACAATTTGTCTCTCAAAATACGGGCATTGTTAGAACTGAGATAGCACAAGCTGCCAAGACTGTGAATGTTCCCTCAGAGATCTTAAACAAAAAACACACAAGAAATCTAATTTTACAAAAATTTAACAAAAAATCAGAATGGCAGTTTAACATTCCAGATGTCAGACACATTGAACCAAATAACAGATGCAACACAACAGGCTTTTCTGACTCTACTGTGTCATTGTGCAATAAAAGCCTAATTTACTCAAAACTTTGCCATTGATATCTGTTTGTGCTGGGTATCTGCATTAAGCTGAAAATTAGGACAGGGTTTGAATTCTACCAGGCCTTTTCTGAGAATAAGGCTGAAGAAAGACACACATTTTCAGCAGAAAGTGATCCTGGGGTATTTTCTTCTTGTTTTTTCATTTGGTTATTTGGGATTTTCTTCCAAGCCTGTGTTTAGAAGAAAATACTTAGCTTTTGGCAAGGTGATGTCTGAGCTGTAGGACTGTAGTGCAACCCACCCTCATTTTCCTGGGCCATAAATCACCTTGCATCTGCCCAGCACAGACATAGATCTCAGTAATAAGGCTCTCTGCACAATCTGTAGAGGTCTGAGTGAACTTAAATTTCTCATGGTTGCTATGAATGCCCAGGAAATATGTTTCCAGTTCCCAAGCAGAAAGTCCACAGTCTTCTCTCACAGCCAGGGATACTTGGAAATGGTTTCTTTCCCTGGGACTTCTATATCTGGTTAAGCTAGGGAGGTGGGAACAGGGATGGGTCAGTTCTAGGGCATCTTCACCATTTTTCTACAAGAAATGGCTGGGTAAAGTAAGGTGATGTATTAGTTAAAATGAGAGATGCAACCTTCTAAGGGACATGGCCAAGGTAAAGGAGCCAAGACATCTGTGATTTCCCCCAGATCTATGCGGCAGATGAAAGGTCCAGTGGCAGAAATCAGGATACAAGAAAAATTTTCAAGCAGGTGCCATCAGAAAAGAAAAAAAGACAAACCACACAAAATCATGTTGAAAAACAGTTTTGGGAGTTTTCCTCCCCTATTTAAAAAGATGAGAATCAACACAGCCAAGAAGGCAATGGCAATGAGGCTGGTCCCCAACTAAACAGTTCTGTCAGGCTTCTTTTCATTCAGGAAGTGGTCCACTGCTGGCCTTGAAGGGCCCCAGAGTTAGAAGCCCTCCCAAATCTTTTCACACCAAGTTCCCTTGGTGTGAATATATAGCAACAGAGAAGTTGTGATCCATGCACTGTACAAACCAGCAACTCCACAGGGTAACACTGAAATGGATTATTTAATTGTAGACTGTGTGAAAATGCATAGACACAAAGAGACCAGCAAGTACGGTACACCACTGTTAACACTGCCCAGCTCTGAAATATTTGTCTTTAATATTTTAAAAACAACCTTATCAGCTGGATAATTTGTTTTGGTAGTGAAAGACTATATGTCACATATATCTGGCACAAGAGCTGTGAAGATGGAAGACCCTGGGACTTCTACCCTTATCCTAAGCACTCAGACTGACTGCATTTCTATAGGCTTTTCTGCTCCTTAGGGTTCCATGACATAGCATTGTTTCTTCTCTGCCTGAGAAGGGTGGGCTATGGATGCCAGAAATTCCACTTCTGTATTTAGCCTTTTCAGTGCCAAATACACAGAATCATCTTTTCTAGTGATTGTGCTATTGATTTGTGTGACAAAACAAAGAAAACTTTCTATTGCAAATGGCTTTTATCAGCAACTGTTGGTATCTTTACAATTTTGCATACTTGTCATTTATTTTTGTAATATTTTCAAATTCATTTTAACTTGTGACACGTCAAATTGTCCACCAGCTGTGAAGGAACCTTGAGGAATGACATTGTTGTTATTGTTGTTGTTATTAATCATGACAATGAGTAAAATGAAGAAAACTAGGCTTCTGTTTTACTTCAGTGGAGAATTTGGAAAGACAGTGTCATAATTCATTCCAGTTAGATCAATCACCCCTTTGCTATTCAGCCTATTAGGCAGTGGTTTTCGTTCACATAAAATATTTCATGGCCAGATTGAATCTTAGCTTCACAGCTGTGTTCCTAAAATGTGCAAATATTTGATGTGTCTCAGGTGCACATTGAGAAACCATAAATCTTTCCATTGCCTGTCTGATTGCCCTGCCTTCTTCTGCAGTCTGCTGAGCCACCTGCTCTCCCCCGTGCAATGCCTTTAGTACACGTAGGTGACACTGGGAAGGGACAGTGCAGGGTAAGACTGATGGGACAGGAGCACCTCCTCTCTAGCATCTTTTTTAAATGACTTGCCAAACAGGACATCTCTGGGTGCAGAAGTTTTCTGGCGTAATTTTTTTAAACTGGACTCAGGGCTACCAACTCTGCTATTATACATATCATGCACATTTCTTGATGGTTTCTTGAGCCCCTAAATTAAAAAATGAGGCACCATAAGAAGGGAAGGAGACAAGTAGTAGGAGAAAAATGTAACAGCAAAGGCATAAGTGTTTGGTATTGTACATGAGACAGAACAGAAATTTAACCCATAAAAGAACCAGCATTTCAGTTAGCATGAGACTTAACAAGGTTTTCTTCAATTTTTTTCTTCCAGATACTTGCTCTGGCAACTTCAGTGACTCTGGTTCCTGCTGTGGCACTGTTATCCACAGGGTCCACTCTCTGCCAGATACCTTTGATGCTCAGTGAGGCATTTCATATGTTTTACATCCTGAGAAGTCAGTAAGCAACTTGTCTCTTATCAAACTGAGAAGCTCACTGAATACTCGTCTGCTGACGCAGAAGTAACCTAAATGCATTCTTTATCCTTGTGTAAAATTCTGGCAGCAATTACCAATGTTCTTGAAAGGTTTGCTTTTGATGCTTCAATTTCTTTTAACATGGTAGGAGATATGAAAAATATGGATTTTACTAATGTCACTGTATAGTTTTTACATTCAATGTAAAACAACTCCCAGGACCAAGACCACACTGAAGCAAAGTGCTTTATCATACAAGGAGGAATTACAGATTTGGTCCCATATCTGGCCTATACTCTGGAATCCCTCAAATGAAAAATTGTACTTAAGCAATATAATGTAAATGGATACCCACCAACACCTTAGTGGTTAGATAAGTGAGACCAAAGCCAAGTGACACCAAAGCCATGGCAGGCTATATCAACCAGAGAGGTGGATCAAAAGAGATAACATTAGCAGTAATAGTTGACACTAGTGACGACATTTCCCTGATTAAGCCACCAACATCAGTTTTGCATGGGTGCAACAGAGATGCTAGTTCTTTGCATTTGGACATGTAGTTTTCTCACCACTACCTGGATGATTTTCAAAACAGTGGCTGTTGTCTTCAGAAGTGTCTTATTCATAAAATTACATGCACATCCCAATTAGAGCTTCTTAGACAATGAGACAGAAAAACAAGATACTCCTTGGGGTATACTGCAAACCCTGGACTGCTGATTAGGTTGACTGAGGGTAGGAGATATACAGACTTGCCAGAATGAAACTATGAAATAGAAAAGTGCAGAGGCTTCAGACTCCTGGCCTGTCAGACCGTGCTCAAGAGGGCTTTCTGTGCAGTGTTGGTGAACGTCTTTCTCCCTGCAGTGGTGGCTGTTGGATGGCTTATGTCCAGATGCCTGTGAATTGAAACCTGGGAGATTTGTTTCCCTTCCTCCCCTCACCCTGCACATCAGGTCCAACATGTCCCCAAGGAACAGTGCGCATTGGTCCCTGTGTGTGTCCCTTAGTCTAGCACTAGACTAAATTTGGGTGGGATTGGTTCCTCATCTTCTTATGCTGGAAGAATAACTTTCAGGGAAAACATTATACCATGATGAGCTTGTCTATCCTTTCAAAATATAGTTATAAGTTTGTAGATTACTTTCAAGCTTGGTAATTTTACCTGGCCAAAGGGTTAGTAATCTGTCTATGAGCCACACCATGTCAAGGACAAATTTATGATAAATCTTTTGCAGTACCAACTTCCAAGTTTTTAGGCACTGAAAAGGAAGAAAAGGAAAGATCCAAAAATGGACTCCCGTTTCAGATTGCTTTCTGTGTGGTGTCTGAAGGGCCCATCTTTGAGCAAAGTGCTGAGATGAAATTCCCGGTGACAGCCCCTGTACAGCGCCAGTAGAGACATCAAAGAGCAGGCTGGGCTGTGATTGCACTGCATTAGTGCACAGCCAGTTTTGAGTTAGGACACTGTGCTCTGGAAAAAACCAAACCAACACTTTTCTTATGTATTACAAGGAACTATTAGATCAAAAGCATTTTGCTTTCTGAGCTTGCCCTCAAACATACTCTGACCAGTTTTGATTTTACAGAAAGCTTCTCAGAAATCCTACTTGATTACAGACTAGCCTGTTAGAAGTACTGCTTGAAATCAGCACTCTAACTTACAATACAAAGGAACAATATGTTATTTTGTAAGGAAAAATTTCTGCAGTGAGATATGATTTGCTTACCTTCTTTGTTCTTTTGCATGGTATTAGGTTGTTATTATATGTTGACAGAGTGAAAGCGAAGGAATTTATCTTCAAACACAAGCCTTATTTTCTTAGAACCCATTTCCAAAAAGCCTAGTAAACCTATCTGGTAAATTACTGTCATTATTTTTTCATTCACTTATTCATAGTGGGAAATACAAGTGTGCACCTTAATTACAAAGGGATTTGTCCACTGCAAAACTTAAGCAAACATCCCATCTGTATGTTCCCCTCAGATGGAGACATTCCAGGTTTAAGCCAGTTAAACAGAGAGAGCACTGTGCCTATTGCAGTGCATTGATTACAGAGTGCTTGAGACAGTGGAAGTTTCACAGGTGTGATGGTCCCCACAAATTATCTATTCTCAGTAAAATGAGAATTCATGATTTTTAATTCTTTCCTTTGGACCAATGCATTTACTTCTGTAGAAGTGAAGGGGCTGAGACACTGAACGTGTCTCAAATGCTGACAAAGCATTGTGTAAAAGTGACAGATGGCCTTCAAAGCAAGACAAGTTTGAGAGGCATGTGGCCAAATGCAAGTTCAGTGCCTTATGTGAACAATGATGAAAGTGCATATCATTTTTTATGGTGACTTTAAGGATGATCACTCCGTTTCCTTGAAATTCTTTCAGTATGCCAGTGTCAGGACATCGGTCCCGACGTGGAAGCGGAGGCCTTGGTGAAACGATTAAATAAACATATCCTTATTGTCCAGCTTTAGAAGAGGATATTAGATTACATACCAGGAGAGCAGGCCATGCCTGTCTTCAGCATTAAACTACATCTGAGTCTCCATTTTCCTGTAGTGCTGTGTTCAGTTTTGATTACCTACTGCTCCCAAGCTTGGTTTATTTATCTAAGTGCTATTCTAATATAAACTCACCAAGATTAGTTTTGCCCTTGGTCCCGTGAAAGCAGCTCAGTGGGAAATGTGACTCAAGTGATCAAGGACAGAAGTGAATCCATTACCATTTTCGGAGGTATCCATGTGTTTATTTTTGTGCTCGGATCTTTAAAAGTCCTTTCAAATAGGATCAGCAGGTTTTGTAATGTGAATGCCAGTTAGAACACAGGTGATAGAAAATGTAATAAGCTTTCACATGAGCAGCTCTAAAGATTTTTAGCTGGTGAGGATCTTAACAGAAGATTTTGTACTAGATGTATGTGTGCATGTGCATATAAAAATGTGGAGCATGGTGCCGTGCAAAACAGGAATGGTATCAGTTATTCATTATCAAGATAGGGCTAACAGGAATGTTAGATATTTTTACGTTGGGAAATAGAAAAATATTGTCATTACACTTTAAAGAACCTTACAACTTTCTCCCATGTGCCATTTCCTGTAGGTCAGCCCAGGCTGCTCCACAGCTGACTCTGTGAGCTTGGCAGCACCAGGGAAATCCCCACAGGGACTGCTGCATATACCCAGCATCCTCATCTGCCCACTGCCCTTCTGGTGCTGGGATTGATCCTCCCTCACGTATCCTGCTCAGAGATCCTGCACCAAAGATGTCATACTGGCTGTGAAGAAAGCAGAAGGGGTGGGGGGGGGGGGGGGGGGAAGCAGTTCTAGGGTCAGCATGAATTTGCAGTGGTGACCAAAAGGCAAGGGAAGGAGAGGGAAGATGAGTTTACAAGCTTGGGTATGGGGTGGGAGATTGATTACTAGAACAAAAATAAGGGAAAGGCAGAAATGGGGTGAGAAGAAAATACGACTCAGGAAAAAAGGAGGAAATAGAAGAGATGATAGGCAGGAAACACAGGTGATCAAAGAGGCTGTGGGAACAGAAAGGGAACCTAGAGGGAAGAGAGAGAGCATGAGAAAAGGGAGGCAGGAGAAAGATGGTGATGGCAGGAGAGAATCAAATGACCAACAGAAAAAATAAGTATGTGGAAGGGTCTCAGATAAGTGCAACAGCAATGCCAGTGTGAGATTAAAAGCAAAAAGTAACAAAAAAATATTCTTCAGTATTTAATTCCATGATTGGCTTTAGCTATCAAATAACAGAAAACAGCTGCATTTCATAAAGGAACAACTGGTCTGCAGTTGTAATCTAATCCTTGCATCTGACACTTAGAAAAAAAATATTTTCCCTGCACATGTGATCCACTTGTATGACTGGTACCACATCGAAGAAATCAGTGAAGTTGCAAACTAAGTTGTTAATTGCTTCTTTTGTCTTCCTATTTTCCCTTGTATATTTAAATCAAAGAGGGAAATGACAGGGTTTAAGAGGCTGGGCATTGTCTTTCTGAGTCAATTTAACCTTGTATGTCCATTTTCTTCTCCCTCAAGTTTGTGCATCTTTGAAAAATAAAACCCTTACAAAAAAGATCAGCTAGGGAATAAAAAAGAAGCAGTAGGTAAAGATAAATATTAATCAAAAGTTCAAAGGTTGAACTATTTTTTCAAGAGCTTAAAATATATGAACCCATGTACAGGAAAGTAAAATCTGAAAATATTTTAGCAAAGAAATTAGGGAAATCCTTTAGATATTTTCATTCACTCTTTCTGCCACTTGCTCAGTATACTAATCATTATCACACTAAAAATGACAGTATTTATTACATATAATCCTAAACTCTTCACTGAGGAAAACATGTACATAAATGAGCAGTTCTGTTTTTCCAGAACAGCTGATGCAGGATATTCAATGCTATTTTCTGCCTTCATGGTGGTGCTTTTCATCCCTGTTTGTTTACAAACACAGTGAAGGAGCATAGAGAACGGCAGTGGGTTTTGGAGCAGTGAGCTGCTGCCCACAGCTCTTTCATGGGATACAGGACAGAAGTGGAAGGAGAAAATATGTCCAGTAAAAACACATCTACTTTGTTCCCTGTAGATCTCTGGGGTTCAGTCTTAGAAAACATATCATGTGCTAAATTAAATCCCTACAAAATGGAAAGAATGTAAGTTATCATGGCCTTATCTGAAAAAATCCAGACAATAAATTGAACAGATCCCAGTTTATCTTTCTTGTTGTTGAAAGATTAAACCAGCTCTGAACCTGCAACTTCAAGGATACTAATTTTTTTCCCTACCTGATACTAAGACCACTTAAGACAGAAGATTGCAGAAGGCCCTTTGCTAATTTTTATACCCTCTCTGCTGTTTTCCCCTTTGAAATAATAACCTAGGAAAACTTATGTTGGTGTGAATTAAAGTATTTCAGTTAAAACACACCACACGTTTGTGAAGAATTAGAAATTGCCATCTTGCAGAGTTCCCTTGCACTTTTAAGCTGCAAGGCAGATACCATTTCCACTGTTCACCCCCCAGCTTCAGTCATCCAAAGCAGTTAAAATATTGCAGTGTACTGTACCTCTCACCCAGCCTGCCCAGATTCCTTCCTAAATCCCTGTGGTGAAGAGCCCTAGCCCCAAAAGCAGGGAAGGCTTAAATCAGTGTGCCACTTCATATGCACAAGAAATAAATCCAATGGAAGGCAGGAGTCATTAATTCTGATGCTCATGGAATTGCATGTTTACCTGTGAAAACTTTTTTAATCTGACATCCCTAAATTACTTCAGCTCCTACTTTGTCCCAAATGAAATCAGGTTTTATGAAAAATTCTGAAGGTGATTAATTGGTTTCAAAGCCTTTCAAATACACTCAGCATATCCACTGGTGTTAGTCTTCTTTCCACAGGAGAGAAATGAGGTTACTGGAAATCATATTACACCAGCCCATTTCTTCTGGATTAAACGTGCTTGAAATAAATGCCATTCCTTTTCCCAGTTTACAATTTATCATTTCAGAGTGAGAGAGCATATCTTCATTTTATCACTGCGTTGTGTAACATTTTTCCATGTCACTATGCAAAAAAAATTATTTGATACATTAAAACTTGAAATATACTGCACAGAGACCAAACTCTGTTACCAGTGCACTGCAATAATGGCACTGCAATTATGTTCAGCTTCATTAGGCATTTCACCATCAGTTTCTAAAGGACTGGGATCCTCATTAAATAAAGGATTTAAGTGCCTAAAGAGATTTGGCAAACTAGATTCAAATCTGCAATCCAACCTGTTGTGCTCTATTACCCATCTTGGTACTCACTAGACTCCAAAGGCACCAAAGGATTTTCCCTCACAGCTTTTTAATTGCTTAGAGCTGTTGTTCTGGGCACTACAGGAACTGACCTATTTCTGACAGGTGTGACTTTGCCTTCCAGCTCACAGCTACAGAACAATTTCTTTCCAACTGATGCAAGTGACGCTGCTCTCCTGTAAACTTATGCTGACTCTACCATGCAGAAGAAGGGCTGAGCAGTCAAACCAGGCTACCTCTGCAGCTGATGAGGAGAAGGAGGCACTTTTGGAAGGATGCTTCTCTTATCTATTTTAGCTGTCTGCATTAGGATGTGAGGTGTGGCAGTTACACCAGTTATGATACAGGATGTCTAGGAAGACTCTTTCCATTTTAGATATCTGCACTGTGACATTCAGATGAATCCCCAAGTAGGTGTTACCCCCAATTTTATGCAGGATAGTGGGATATTGTAACAGATATCCCAATGGAAGCTGAGTGGATGCTGGAACACCAAAGTGGTGTGTGGCTGTGCAGCACAGACACATCTGTTCACAGAATTACCTTGTGTCCTTGAGCACACAGGTCCAACCGTACTAATGCCCATCCCAGCAGTACCTCAGAGATTGTTGTGTTCTGCAGCACATGAAGCATAAACACACAGCATATTAATGTAGCGTATTATGCACTGTGTAAGTCCTTTACTAGGCCTGGCACAGCAGAAAATCAGAGAATGTATGCAGTACACAGAAAGGATGAATCACCTTTTAAAGTGCATTTAATACTTTTGACAATAGTGTGTTCTCAGCTTCTTTCCTATCATCACAGCTCAGGTCTGAGAGGGATGGGAGTACAGGAGAGACTGGGCCATTTTTCCCTTTCCCAGAAGTGATCCATGGGGGAAGCTGCTGGCAGGAGCCTGTCGACCTTCCTGTACTGCAAAGACAGCAAGAGCCCTGATCCAGAAAAGTGTAAGCGAGATCCTGATTCTGCAACTTGGCACTTGCTGGAGCATGAGTCCTGGGCCCTGGCCAACAACAGCTGCAGCACATGGAACGAGCTTGGGTCCTAAATCCTGCATCCTTGTACTGGAACTAGGGATATTGAGAATAACATGGATAACATGGAGATTCAGTGGACCATAAAAAATTACCCTCCAGCATTAGGAAAGACAGCACACTCATTTAGCCACCCTGTTATCAGTAAGCCAAGGAAATGTGGTATTAAGGACACAAATACACAGTGAATTTAACACCATTCAGCAATGATGGAACAGGAGAAACCTGCTCTCTTCAAAGATTTGCTATGCCCTTTTTTTTTTTTTGCAGCACTGAATAGGAAGAGTGTCCCAGCAATTCATATCCCAGCAGCATAGCACAGCGCTGAGTTATAACACGTTTAGGTCTCACAGAAGGCAATCTTACAGGAAAGCTTGTTAGAAAAGTAATCTGTTATGGATAAGGTACTAAAATATAATCTTAGGGTCCTAGGCAGAACAGGATGATTTATTTTAGTACAGTTGTTAATTATGTTTAATGCCCTAATAGATAGGGAATGATGAGTGCCTGGAAAAACAAAGCCGTTGCATAATTACAAATTTTCCAGTGAAGGTTTTTTGAAGTGGACACAGGCATCTTTATCAGATCATCACTGGTGGCTTGAGGGGAACTTAGAGCTAGATCCAAAGACAGTGTAGGTGGACAAACCTCCCAGGAAATCAGTGGAGGACTTCTTGTTCATCACAAATTACCTATTCCAGTGAAACCATACTCAATTTTGTTCTGTGCAGCTGCTTTATCAGTTTGTTCTGCTTCTTTGGAAAGAGGTGCCATAACCTGGCTGTAAAGTGAGTGAGAAAGTAGGTGTTAAGTTCAGTATTTATGGGAACTCTTGGAGACTTGTCTTTCCTTGACCAGGTGTGAAGGTCTGCAGGTCTACTTCTCTAGTCTCTTTTTCCTGGACAAATTGCAGTTCATAGCACACAAGAAACAATTCAGCTACAAGTTTCAGCACGTTTTAAATATTGCTAAGTGATTTTTTTTAATTTCCCATAATATTTTCACACTGTAAAAGGATTTTCCTTTTCATTGTAACACGTTATTGCACACTGCATACTCATAATTACCTTATATTTCCATGCTCTATAGATTTCTCTTGATTGTTAATATTAAAAGGTTTATTAAGATCCTCTCTATCAGCTTATGGTCTCCACATATACTTGGAGGGTTGGCAAACTTGGCATAGGATAAATGTCACTTTTAAAATATGTTACAGACAGAGTACAGTGGAGGTTAAAAAAATAGAGATTAGAGTGTTGAGTAAATGTCATGACTGCCAGAATCAATTGAAAATGAGCATTCTTGCTGGCTTTAGCTGGAATGAAAAGAGACTTCTCCTCCCCCAGGCCCAGTCCCGGAGGAGTACAGTCAGGATGGTACTAATGAGGAGAAAACACACAAGGTAGGGGTGATGTTTCCTTCAGAAACACTATATGCATTGGTGCCCTGAGCCCCCTAAGGACCTAAAATCTGTTATTGTTCCTCCTGGGAGGTCCGTTTACACTTAACACACATCTGGCTTAATTAGGTTGACAGCTGCTGCAGGTACTATTGGACAAGGTCCAGGCATCAGAGTGCATTAGCATTTGTTTAATGGTTTAACCTTTCATAATCTGATCTCCACTGCGTAAATGAACCAGAGAGATATCTTTTATTACTTGTTAATGTGTGTTGTGTGTGTGTGCACATACTCACACTCACACAAACATGCAAGCAATCCACATCAAATGTGTCCCACCACGCACTGAAAACCCAAATCTTTTCCAACAGTAAAGTTTTGATTAAATAAATGCAGCTCCAAATAAAGCAAAAAATGAACTGGATTAACAGGAAAGACAGCAGCAGTCATGCTGTATATAAAGACAGAAGAAAATACAGTTACTTCCGTGTACAGATATTGGCCACCACATATTCACAACCAGATTTTGCATACCTATGGTTTTCATGTTTTAATTCAAAAGGAAAAACAGGACAGAGAAAAAGGGACTAAAGTTTTTGCTGCACACAGAAATGAAGCCAACATAGAAGATGTCATAGCACAGACTCATGTTTGACAATAAAGCTCACACTCTTGATATTTTTAAATAGATCCAGTGAACAAAATAGGCCTGATTCTGCCCCCATTAGCAGCAGAGCAACTCCTTCAAAGTCACTGGAAATAATCTGGTTTTACACTTGGGTACCTGAGGGAAGAATATAGCTCAAATGATTAAGCATGTGCTTTGTTTTCTCAAGAGAACCCTTTCCACATACCCATTGAAAGGATTTTTTTTTTCACTTTTAAATATTCTTTTATGTCTAGTTGGCTTCTTTCCACAGCAAATCCCTGTAAAAATAGCCTTTGGCAAGGCAGCCAACTTCAGCACAAGCCCAAACCTTATTGTATCACTGAAAGCAAAACCAAATCCAAAGGCACCTTTCCAAATCCAATCAGCTTTCTTTATACACTGACGTGCGCATTTACCTGACAAATTATTGTTCACCTTTCTATTGACTCCCAGACTGCAGTACACCACGTTTGGAGACTTTGGATATCAATACAAAGAAAATCTTTGTATCGTGAAGAATTCCATTTAAATATTAATCAACCTGGCCCTTCAGTAAGTTCTCTTTCAGTGTGTGCTCTTGCCACGGCCTGAGCACATGTCAAATCTTCTCTGTGGTTTGGTGCAGACAGAGGAGAGCAGCCTTCTGCACTTGCTGTGTAACAAGATCTGTCTTTGGCTGAACCACTGCAGATTTGTGCTGCATTGCACTGAACAGAGCTCAAAGCTCCCCTCCAAAACCTGTCCCAGGTTTTAAGAGACATGTTTCAATTGTTTTGCCCTTCTGGGACCTTTTGTCCTCTGTAGGACTCTCTCAGTAGTGTGTAATGTGTCTTGGTGAAGCAGCTCAGGGTACCAGCATCACTCAACAGTGAGTGCATGTGGGAACATGGTTAGAAACAGTCCATATATTGAACATTTTTGACTATTTAAGGGCAAGAACATAGAGACCACATTCGCCAATCTCATGCATAATAGCTTTTCAAACTTGGATTCCCTTTTAAAAGGGCATCTTCTCCTCTGTTTAAGTGAGTAAACTTCTACATGAGCAGTGTAAACAAAACTTTAATGAGAATACTATGGTTATTGACTGGACCAGGGTTTCAGGCCCATTAGGCAGCTGCTGTCCAGGCATTTTTGGTGCTTATAGTACTTGTTATTTCATGTGTAAACTCTCTTAAGCCATCTCTAAATCATGCAATAGAGTTTGGTATACAGACTCTTGTACTAGCAGAGTAATGGCTGTGCTGGAAAATGCACCCTGAGGCACACAGACCCATGAGGACTAAATGTGAGATGTATCATGATGTACCTTTGCTCAATTCCAGCAAGTATCACATATTTACATTACAGGGCAGGGAGAATGGCCAACATAGCATGGGGCAAAAACGGGAGAGGCTCGAGGAACATATTGGGGGCTTGAATCTTTTAGGAAAAGCTAAAAGATTAAAAAATATGCAGTGGCCTTTTTCTCCTGATCACAAAAGTCTTGCCAAAGCATATTCTGGGAGAAAATAGACACAGGGTTTGTCCTGGTCACACTCACAGGAAGTCATATGCTGGAAGTGATACAGTGCTGCTATGTAATGTAGTTTATTTATGAATATGAAATTTAACATCCTTTGTGATGGCTTACTTGAGGAAAGCTTTCAGTAATTTTTTATCTCTGTTAAACAATGCCCATTTCCACATTAAATATAATTTTAGGACTGATCATGGCCTCCTGCTGAACCTGCCTGCTAGTATGACAGCTTAAAATTAACTTTACACAGATAGAAGTTAAAAGGTCTTTCTGAATGTCAACAAAAAAGGGGGGGAAAAAAGAAAAAAAAGAAAAAGGAAAACAGAACTGGATGGCACAATTTGATAACATTTGACCTCCACAGCTTTGTGTTCAGGAAAAGTTCTGCAGGAAATTGATTTGGGATATTTGAAATCCTTAAAATCAGCTACATGCTTAAATACTTTCCTGAATTTTTACCTCACCCCAGAGAAAACACAGGTCTCTGTAATCTCATTGGTATCAGATTTCCATTCACAGCTTCCTTGAAAAATGAATGCACAGAATTAAAATCAATCCCTACTCAAAATGTGGCCAAAAATGTTTTAATTTCTGAATTAAGGTTGTTTCAAAGAAGACAAAATCCAACTACACCATCAGGCAGCCAAAGTTTCATCTCACAGTATATCTCTGTGTCTGATTGTTTATCTTGTTATTTGAAAAGGGGAAACCAATCACTGCCCAATGTTTGAAAGTGGAGAAATGGAGGTTGAGCTGGAAGTAGTGTGACTAAGAGCCTTGGCTGGTAAATGAAGGCAGGAGAAAGAAAGAGTCATCCTGAAACCAAGTCTAGTGTTTTAAGCACAGTTTCTTTCACCAGAAATCCTATAAGAGGTCATTAAGTTCATCTGGTTATACATTTCACCAAGGAAAGGCAGCAAGGAAAGATAAACATTCTACATCTTTGCCATCACACCAACATCTTGATTTTGTGTGCAAAATCTTTTCTTTCTTCTGATGAAGATCAGTCATTCTGTAGAGCACACAGTGTCTGAGAACACTGTGAGAGACTGAATCAATTCAACAGCTGTACTCTGTTCATATAACTATGGTAAAACAGAAATCCATGAAGGGTACTCTTCCACTTTATAGTAACAATTGCAAAGCTGTTCCAAGTGTCCATCCAAAGTAAATCTCAACTGTGACCATAAAAGCAAATGTATGGCTTAGTTGAAGAATTGAAGCTTGCTTCTATCCTTAAAGTCATGGATTTTGCCTATGGGCTGGCAGCTTGAAGAGAGAGTCTAAATTCAGGTAGAAAGCTCTATGAAGTAAGAAAAAAATGAGAAATGGACAAAAGACTGGATGTGTGCTGCAATGAGAAGGAAGAATAGAAAATTATCTCAGAGTATAAAGACTTGCAAAACAAAAAAAGGATTATGGCATTTTGAGAAGTACCTTCTGGAGAGGAAGGATGTATTTAAGGGACACAGTGTTACAGTTCTTGTAAACACTTTTCCAATAGGACATTTTTCTCTGTTAATGTTCCTAGTTGGCTGCCTCAGTGACAAAGAGTGAGAGTCCTGGACAGTTGGTGTAAACTGGATTAGAGACCCTCCTCATTTTTGTAATGGAAACGAGATGAAAAGTTTGAACATGGACTGGCTCTCTCCACAAATATTTAAAATATTACACTCAATATCTCTAAGGGAAAGTTAATAATGAAGATGATACTCTGCGCTGAAGAAAAATGACATTAAGTGTTTCCTATTATTAAAATTGTTTTGTATAATAGTGAGCTTATAATGGAAACACAGTTCCAGTATTTGCAGGACTTGTGGTGTTATCCAATATAGTAATTTTTGCACAGAAACAACAGATGACCACAAGTTGTGATTCGGCCACAACAGTTTGACACCTGCCTGTACACTGTGGGGTTAGTTGCCAAAACTTACCCATGTAAGCAGCATGACTCTGGGAGCAAACACAGCATTAGATGTTTCTGCTACATGGTGACTCTTTCAGAGCGAGGACAGAGGACATTCAGGGGAAAATGTGGGGAAAGTTGCTGCCGAGAGGAAGGGTTGGTACAAACCACTCAACCAGTGTGCTGTGTCAGTGAGCAGACACAGGGCAGACCTCCTTGGTGGCATCTGTTGACAACGTCTGTGTGAAGAAAAATTTCAAGGGGAAAAAAAGAACTCAAACACCACCACCACTGCCCCCCACCCCCCTGCCCATGGCATTTAAATAAAAGAAAAACAAATGAGTGCTTTTTCCTGAGAACTAGTTTTAGGCTTTGCACTAAAATATTCCACTACTGAAGGCAATAGCTTTCACTTTACCAAGATCAACCACTAAGCTTTAGACAAGTGATAAATTAGATCTGTTCATACTCCTCCTCACCCCATGACAGGGACAAGAGACTTTGGATGGATCTTCCCTCAACCCATGCTGCTGCTTCCAAACTATAACTAAGGAAACGAGTCCTCAAAAGGCTGCCTTTCCCCATCAAATGTATAGCTCTGAGTAGGCAAGGCAAGGGCAAACAGATAAAATTTAAAGATGACAGGAAGTTGAAATTCCTGCTCCCATTTCCCATTTTTACCTTCTGTGAAAAGGCTTCATGGAGAAAGTTTCTTACCACATGAAGGTGGCCATGTCTTAATTGGTCTCCCTAATTCAGCCTCCTGTAAGGCTAGTAGGCTTGCTGAGGCAGTCCTGCCAATCCCCAGCAGCTGGCACAGAGAAGAAAAGAGGGATTGTGGAGGGATCTGATTCTTTGCATTTGATCTGTCACTACACATGTTAGAATTAAGAAAACAAACTGGAGGGAGCCATTTTTGTGGGTATTCCCAAGATATGATGACTTATGCATGCTTTCTCTTTCTAAAGTGGGTAATGTCTACTTCTATCCCTTTGGACCTCTGGCTGTTACTTGGGTTCAAATTTCTCTTTACTGGGATTAGTGGTTCCAAGCAAAAATTGCCATCCACAGTCAGAAAAAAGATAGGAGACATTCTTCTGTCCATCATGAAATATGGACACAGTCAAATACATGTTTAAGAGCATGATTCCCTCCAAAGATGAAGCTTAGGAAAATGAGTACATTGGACATCAATAAAAAAAGAAAGAAAGAAAATACCCAAACAGAAAAATAAAAAAAAAAAAATAAAATCCCCAAACCTGACAACAAAAACAAAAAACAAAACCCACTGCAAATATCTTGAAAGCTTAGCTGATCTTGGATTATTATTTTGTTTTCATCTTTTTTTCCTGCTTTGGACAAGAGCACAGCATGTGGTGCTGTGGAATGAAGTCTTCTGATCCCTTCATTGCACTGGAAAGCTACAGCTTCTCTACGTTGAGTCATGCCCTGAGCCTAAACCTGTGTAGCTTGTTCAGCAAAGAGGGAACCACAGACACAGTGGCAGCTACAGAACATTTGATTCACTCAGGCCCACTTTGATATAGTCCACAGTGAAAAAACCAACACAACATTCTTATTTTACCCTTTCCTCCCTAATCATAAAATGCCTGTATATATTCATTACTGTCTTCCTGGGTTCTTGGAAAGAAATTTTTAAGAGGGATACAGGAAGTTTTATCATTCTCCAAGATTTCCAGTGAAGTATAATTTGAATATAAACATCTGTGTTGTTAGGACTAGTCTTTTCCTACAGGTAGCAGTTCTCAGTTGAATTTACAAAGCCAACAATTACATGAGACAAACACTATGCAACTCTCATTTAGATAAAATGATTTAAAGCCACATGGTCCCATGCCATTGCCTATTATTAGAAAGGAAGTGCATAATTTCAAGTGTTTTGAATTTGGGCAACCATTTTTTTAGGACCAGTAGATCTCATCAGTTCCTCAAAGAGGAACCAACCCAATACAGAAGATGGAACAAAAGATACAAAGTCTTGCTCTTTCCCAGAAGGTGTTTTCCTTCCTCTTTTGTTTTGGCAGCATTACATTTTCTCACCTACCACGGAGGATAAAATCTGCAGCTACTTAACACATTAGACTCAGTGACACTAAAAATAATGCATTTAAATGTGATATTTGTGACTATGTGCCCAGCATGAAAAAAACATTATTTCCTTAGATTCAATTTAGGCCTAAGGGATTCAGAGTGCAATTATGGTGTTGACTGGATTAGTAAAATTGATTAAATATGCAGTGATATTTCATCAGCTATTCCAGAGGCTTCTAGGTTATAGACCTAGTGAAATTGACTGTGGAAGTATGTGAAAAGATGGTTCAGTTATATCCCATCATAAAAGTAAGCAAAAGTATTATACATTAAAAGCTCAAAATAGTCTGATGCAGTCATAAAATCAGCTTAAGGAAACCAATACAGACATGAAGTGGTGTACCAAATGGGAGATGCACATTAGATAAGACATACAAAAATGCATTTTGGATGTGGTGTGAAAAGATCGAAGCACACCTGTCATACAACAGTTACCTTTTGTAGCTGAGTACACATACAAACAGGAACTAAAAGTGTGTATATATTTCTGTTGATGCGGAGTGCTCTGTGGGCAAAAAAAAAGAAGGCTCAAAATGTAAAGTAAGTATTTATATTAATAATTATAAAACATAAAATTAATACTTCACTGAGAAATCTGCTAAAGTCATGACAATATTTCTGAAATGGTATTGCTTTCTGGTACTGTGCTTAATGTATAAAATATATAGGATGCAGTGTGCCAACAGCTATCTTCTTGTAAAATCATGTATTTTCAAAATGCAGATAAAAACCCCTGTACTTCAAATAAAACTGGAGTAGGACAGATTAAATGGCTCAAGAATAGTCCATATATTCTACTTACAAAAGCAAAAGCAATAGGTGCAATAATATTTAATTGAAAAATAAAAATAATGCCTTTTGAGGTTTTTCTCACAGGTTTTGTTATGAAAGTATTTTCTTGTTTAAACAAAGAACAAGTTGTCTGAAACATGATAGGTTTGAAAAAGAAAAGAATCTAGGTATTTCAGTGGGGAAGGGTTTCTCTAGGTTAAATTAGTCATAACTCGTTCTTGGAAAAACATACAAAGAAGGATAAGTCAAATTCTTCTGTAATATGCATGTAGACAAGAACTGCATTTGAAGATTAATTATCTCATTATTTTGCTAATATGCTGTAATTAAGTGAGCTATAGCACTGAAATTACTAAAAGTGGGATTACTATTCCAGATTTGAATTAGCTTGTGTCTCAGAAATGTTCTACACTACACCTCAGCTTTAGGACATAAGCATAATTAAATTACCACTTTATTTGATGCAGCTGCTTCATAAATTTGCACTTCAAAATAGTTCCATCATTCACCATGTCATTTCCTGTGTTTTTTAATTATTGGCTGGTAAAAAAATTAAACCCAAGTAGTTTAACAATAGCACAGTAGCTTTTCCTTACATTCAAATTAAGCCTAAGGGATTCTGAGTGCAATTATGGTGTTGACTGGATTAGTTCAATTGGTTAAAAATGCAAGGATATTTCATCAGCTATTCCTGAGGCTTGTGGATTATGCCCAAGAAAATGAAGATTTAATTTCACATAAGTTATTTCTGTTATTTCTTAAAAGAAAAAAAAAATAGACCATGAAAAAAACTTTGTAGCTACACAAGACTGAGAAGACAGAACAGGCTGAATGAATTACCAGTGGGATTTTTACCATTACCTTCCAAA
Organism: Onychostruthus taczanowskii; assembly: GCF_017590055.1. NCBI lineage: Eukaryota > Metazoa > Chordata > Aves > Passeriformes > Passeridae > Onychostruthus > Onychostruthus taczanowskii. The sequence continues at coordinate 5,304,069 of NW_024502569.1, read as the reverse complement.
AAGTCAGGCTTTCAACCTAATCTACACTTCTAATGTAAGAAACACATGACATCAGCTTCTGGGGGTGTTCATACTTCACAGATGATCGACACAGAAATTGGGTATCTTTTTTTTCCATTACAGTTTCCAGTATTTGCCATTAATTGTGAACCATAGAACTCCCTGTTAAAGCTGGATACCAAGCCTACTTGAACTTTTGCCTTTTGGAGATGTTGCATCTTAAAGGGCCATAATATCGTGGCAGTTTGCCACAGATCCCTGCTCCTGTAGTACAGTCAGGTACGGGCAGCTGTGCTTGTCTGGTATTTTAATACCTGACTGCTTCAACTCAGATGTCATTCCAGAGCTATTACCATTACTCAGAAATAGCTGGAATGATAGCTGTAGGCAGTCTACCATTTTCAGGAGAGATATTGGTTTCTTAGTAGTCCTGAAATGTGCAAAGCCACACTGTAGTATTTCTTCTAGACATGATTTCAATTAGGGGACCTGGTTATCAGTCCCTATTGGCATTCTTTATAATAATTTGCTCTATGCAAATATGCAGTATCATTAAAATGACATTATTATTCATGAATACATTTGGAATATCTCATTCATCATACATCCCTTAGAAAAACTAAAATAACAAACATAAGCAAGATCATTAATCTTTCTGGGATGCCACAAATTGGAAGCATCCTGACCAACCATTGTACTTTGCTTATGAAAACATTTATTTTCATTCTTATATTTTGTGGATTTTGAACCTTTTGAATGCAGTGGACAGAATGTGGCCTCAAACTACTAAAATAAATTGTGGATCTTCTTTGCCATTCTCCTGAGGCAACAAACATCCTATAAATATTGCAGGTGGGGAAGCCATCTTCCCACAGGAAAACAATTCAGGATGTTTCTGCTGGGGGATTTCTCCCTTATAAACTCTATAACATCTTGGTATCATCCAAAGGTCACTCGAATGGAGCAGAATGCATATGTTTGTAACAAGTGGGACACTAATACTAAGAGACATTTCACAGCTATCTAATGTAAGGATAATCTTCCCAAACTATGGGAAAACATTCCTGTATATAAAGGGGGGAAAAAATCGTACTTTGAATTTGGTGAGACCTTAATTAAAAACTATGGGCAATACAGGCAATAAGAATGGAACCTTTCAGAGAAATCTGCCTTCCAAAGAAATTTTATTAGAGAAAATAATCATCAAGCTTAAATCAGTGGCTATCTATCATCATAGCTCCATCTGTTTGAGGGCCATTATCCTAATATACATCAGTTGTGACTCTGACCTTTCGGTGGCTGGATACCAGCATGATAAAGAAAGATAATGAAGTATTCAAACAGATATGTACCCATCTCAAACATAATATACAGTTTCAGATCTATTGATGCTTAGATAAAGGAGGGTCTGCATGTATTCTTATCGCTGGAAAACCAGAAATAAACGTGGAAGCAAGACTAACTTCTAGTCTTTTAAAGATGCCACCACATAAAAACCACCTTACAAAAACTACATTATAAAAGCCTTTGGTTTTTTTTGAATGGTTTAAATTAATTCCCTTATTGTAACTATGGAAATCCTCTTTCACAAAAAGTAAAAGTAAGTAGCAGGCATCAGCACACTTTCCTCAGGGGGATTTCAGAGAGCAAATCTCCAACTTAACATTGATTTTTTTTTTTATTTAGCTGAGCTAGGATCACTCCTGAAAAATACCACATTTTTTGAGCAGTCCAGTTGTATATCTGTACATTGAAATCATAGATTAGGGCAGTCTCTTTTAGAGACTAAACTCTTTTAGAAACTAAAACTCATAAAAACCTGAAATACTGGTTTTACTTTATCATCACTTTTTTCCTTTCCTCCCAAGAGAGGAAATTAATTCTATTACAAAGTGTTTCCATCTACAGTAACTCATGATTGCATACTCATGTCCATGAGCTATATGACCATCAAATATGTTATAGTCAGGTTCTAGAGATCATAACTGATGCAGGTTAATTAATTTCTGTACCTCTGTAATAGATGCTGCTCTGTTAATTCTGTGTATTCAATAAAAAAAGTGATGCAAGACATCATGAAATAGGCTGGAAAAGTGAAAAAATGCAATGGCAATAGTTATAAAATAGTTATAGTAATATGGTGAATGCAATCAATACACTTAATGTTATCCATAAAAAACTCATCCTGCTCTCACCAGGGAAGCAGGCTGCACTGTGTGCTTGATCTATGGGGTCCTTGTGCACTTTAATGTGACCAAGCTAAATGATTTCCCCTGCATCTGTTTACAGTATGCCCAAACAATGTCATTTCTGGGTGGACAGCCTGTATTAAGGCAAAGAAATACAGGAGGAATGCTGAAAAATCTTAGGCTCATATAAGCACGTTCCACTATATTCAGCATGTAAAGCTTTTTCTTTTTGCCTCTCATATTCAAAATAACATGGAAAGACATCCAGATCCTAATTTATTCTTCTTCTTAATTATGCTCTACATGAGCAATGCGGTAGTTAGTGGTTAGTGGTGAAATAGTATTTATTTCTAAAAAGCTCATTTGGAACTGAAACAAATTTCTTGGTTAATGTCTTTGCCATCCCCAGAACAAGGAAATTGGGAGGGAGAATATACAATGGATATATTACAGTATTATGCTTTTCTGTTGTTTAAGTATTTTTGATACTTATGTATCAGCTTTCTGAGATGATGAATGGGCAAATTCATTTGTCTTCCATGTCTCAAAGGACACAACAGCATGCTGAATCAGCCCATTAAGCCTCAGTGGTGCACATGTTGCCTTTCATCCTTTTCTACCTCTGATGAACCATGTGCCGATGGCAGTCAAATCGTGTAAGCGTGTGCAAGAAGAGTGAAAACTTGTTAGATGCTGAAATCACAAAAGAAAAACCTTCAGAAAGACAGACTCAGCAACATGCAGTTGCTGCTGACATCCCTGTCCAGACCACACAGCACACAGCCATGGCCACATCCTGCAGTTCACTGGGTCTCCGCCCATGTCTGAGGAGGAATTGAAAGATATAAAAGACCTTTTACCTTCTCCCAAGCAAATTCAGACCCATCAGGCCTGTAATTGGGCCCAGTGTATGGACTTGTGCTCCTGCCAATCCCATGTTGCCATATGTCCCCCTTTCCGAGCTGTCCCGTGTTGCCATCTGTCCCCACGCCAGGCCGGCCGGTCAGGGCCATCTGTTTCTGCCCGACCCATCCCATGGGGCCAGCTGTCTCGCCCCTTTCCAGGCTGGTTCAGCCACACACCTTGTCTGGAGGTACAAATTCCTACCAGTCATGGATAAATATCTGCTAAAAGGGAAGAAAGCATGAACAGCAGCCTAAAAAAATCAATTTGTGCTGTCTGCATTTCCTAATCAGTGTCTAGTTGAAGTTTCACGATGAAACCTTTTTTGCAAGTCCTCAAAAGTCCCAGCACTGACATTTTGTAAAAACTCAGGTGGTGGAATTGGTATTGGGAGATGGTGGGAATTTTTTTTGCAACATACTTGTTACTCTGGTGCCATGTAGGACCCCATTTGGGAACACAAGAAATTTGATAACCTGTCCCTGAGCCTTCACAAAAGTCTGACATTGAAGTCTCTAGAGTCCTTAAACTCATTTGCAATGAAGTACCATTAAGGTGGTGGCACAAGAGGATATAAACCCATTTACTGACCAGCTTTGTGGAAAGTCTCAGTCTACAAAGCTATATTTAAGCAAATGAGTGGAAAAAATTGGAAACACTTTTGAATTCCTATCGAATAATCATTTTGTTGGTCATTGAGGGCACTTAATTGTATCTATATGAGGGATGCAGGGAGAATTTTCCACTTTCCAGTTGCATATTCTCACATCCCTGCTCCCTACTGGGACAAAGAGCAAGCACGCACCAGCTGTCCATTCTTCTTCCCTGCTACCTTCCCACAATCTGGTTTTCACAGTTAAGAAAAGTGGATGTGTGGACTGGACATGAGCCATCACTTTTCCTAGCAGGTAAGTCTAGACATAGCTTATAATACCCTTCATACCAGTTCTCTTCCCTAATTTCCAATCTGTAGCACGTTTTTACTTACTTATATTGAACTGAGTATTTTAAGTGCTTCAGTTTGACTGATGCCACGGAGAAATCAGTGTCATTATTGCTGCAAAATATTTAGGGAGGGATTGTTTCAACATTCTGGCTGTTTATCCAATAAAATATTTTCCATGAAATAGTGGAGGTTCAAATATGAGATTTGAAATCCCATATGCATTGACGTAGGTGCTAGAACTTCTACTGATTTCAGAAGGGCCACAAAGCCACCCTGTGGTGAATATTCTGCTCAATCTATCTCTTTATATATCTAATATACTTACGTGCTTCTAAAATTATCAACAATATCCTGGTACTAGAGATATGAACAGCAATCTGATGTAAGTTTGAATGTTTTATTTCATTGGAAAATTGGGTATTAATAAACCAAATACACATAAATGTTTTTTCTCAATTATTTTCATGAGGTTTAAGTTAGACATCTTTGGTTTAGCTCACAGCTGTACACTCTGGGCTCTGCAATAAAGGTTTTGGGTAGTTGTCAGATATTCTTTTGGCATAAAAAAGTGCAAAGAATCTTAAAATGATTTCACAATGTGTAATAAGGAATGATGAGTTGCACTGACAAACTAAAATTTGTATTTTAAACATTAGTACCACATGCTGTTAATGTTAAAAAGAAATCTATTCTTTAGCAGAAAATTTGATTACTCTGTCCACCTCACAGTACTAATTTATTTTTTCAAAAGATTGCTGCTGAATGTTGGAATATGGCTCTGTGTAAAGTTACAGCCATGATAAATGCAAGATTCCACTGAAAACACAGTCTGAACCCAGTCTGTCAAAAAGAGCAAAAAGAATAAGGAATTACCTGTTCAGTAGGATCATGTGTTACTACTTATTTCAGTAGGAGGCAGTTACAACTGAGCTACTTCAGGTGAAATCAGGGAATGGTGAAAGAATAACTCACTAGATCAAATGCTGTTTGTAAGCCTGTGGTTAAAGTCTGAACTCAGCTGAAGTTGGAGCCATTCTGCTTGACACTGCAGCTGAGATCTGGCATCATTTCCCCCAGCAGTGGGAATCCACAGTACCAGGTACGACTTGCTGGTTTGCTCCCTGGCATGACAGCTACACTGAGCATAAAGCATGCATGGAACATGTGGCAAAGCTGGTGTCCTGGTGGGGAGCTTAGTGACACCAACCCCGTGCTTTAGCTGCTTTTGCATCAGAAAACCAACCCAAAGCCAAAGCCATTGAGTTCAGAATTTCCTTGCAGTGCTGCTGTGGGTCAGGATGCAGGGAGTGAATGCTGCCTGCCTGCTGCCTGGCAGCAGATTGCGCAGCCATGGTGAGATAGAGTTACCCACCAAAGAGCTATGGTAGGTTTGGATAACATACAAACAGATGCTCTCAAACCCTACCCAATGCTTGTGCAGCTCCAGGGAGGAGTGTGAAAAAGGGAGGAACAGGGGTAAGAAAATCCCAAGATGTAGGAGAGGTGCATTAGCGGTCGTTCTGCTATGATGAATATACCAGCAGGTAGTCCATTAAGCCCAGCCTTTTAGATGAACAATTGGAGGTCTGATAGGCATTAGAAGCAGGTCATATTTAATAGCAGTTGACTCCCTCAACTCTTTCTCCTACAGTACATTTAAACGATTCTTTGGCAAGTGAATCAGCTTTGTTTCTCCTGCACAGGTTTGGGAGAGAGGATAAGGAAAGGCATTTATTTTTGCAGAACTGGATCTTTTGTCACCCACTCCCCTCTGAATCTCAACTGCTATCTGCTAAGCCAAAATGAACTTTAATAAATGAGCTGAACTCATTAGTTATGTGAAGCTCATGCTTACAGTCATAATGATTTTAAAATGTGTGGCTGCATCTTGAAGAAGAACAGAGCTTGACATAATTTCAGTTATCAAATACTGGTAATTGACATAGAGACAGGCTGTGCTTTACACTGGGTTATAATTAATCCACTTCAGTGACCTCAAAGGCTGCACTTCTGAGAAATCTACCACTTACATTTTGATTCTTTGTCAACTACTTCAGCAGACATAAATTACAAATGAGGTACTAATGAAGAATTTCATCACCTGTTTACCTTCAGTGATCAGTTCCCTTACCCTAATTTACAGGAGGCACGATTTTTTTTTTGAAGCTACTGTCAGCTGGAGCTGCCTTTTACTCTGAGCAGTTATAAATTAGCACATAGCTGTGCTTACTCTCACTGGCTCTTTGTTCTTGGTTTTAAAATACTACAGCATAGGAGGAAATTAATTTTTATTTAGAAACAGATGGGTAAGAAAAAAAATGTAATTTTCTTCTTTTCTATTCTTTTATTTAAAGGCTCACTTCATGGAAGGAAATTCCCCACTCATATAAATACATCAAATCCTACTGCTGGGAGTGTGGCTTTGTGTATTTACAGCAGTAGGGCATTTGATTCATTTTGAAACTAAACCCTGCCATATTACCAATCATTCGGAATGATTTTACATGTGTACACGTCAAAGAATCACCTTGGTCTGCCAAAGTATTGCCACTGAAAACCTTACACTATGCCTGCAATGCTCACATAACTGACTAATTTAAAGTGGCAGGGCTCGATTCCCACATGCAGGCTGAAAAAACATGGAGTAAGGGATAATTTGAGGGTGAGTAAGCAATAATTTGACTTTCAGAGGCTGGAAGGTGAGACACAGCCATACTATCCTGACCTGCTGTTCTGATGCCTGTGGGCTGCTCCCACTCCTGCCAACCTCTTCCCCCAGTCCCCACAATACATTCCCATGGGTTTGGCACCATCCTCCTTCATGATGAAGGCTCCTTTCTTTCTTAAGCACCAGTGCTTTTACCCTCAACTGTTCCTTTCAGCAATTTGATCAGTTTTCTTCCACTTCCTCCTGCTGACACCAGTGATTCTCCTGCTCTATGATAGTGTCTCCACTATTCTCTCCCTTTTTGGCACTACCATCTGCATCTTTCAATCCAGCAAAAGGTAACTACTCTCCATGTTTTTAAGTATGAGTGTTCCATATTTTATCAGCTTTCCTAAGTAAGGAAAAAAAAATTAAGAAAATTTCCTCATATTTTTCCAAATATAAGAGATCTAAAAAGAAGAGTGAAGAAATGTAATTATTGGGAAAGCTACATGAAATTTGTGAGTTCTGTTTAATTCCAGGCACTTCACATGAAAGCCATTAATGGACTCACAGTTGGCTGGAGTTCAGGGCAAACTTACTTTTCAAGTCTGAACCAAACCAGTGAAGGTAGTACGCGACAGATCATCTGGATTTCGTTGCACATTGAGGTGAACCAGAAGGTTGCCTGACAAATGAGAGTAGAACATACTTGTTTATTTTTTGACGAGGTCCTTAATTGGCTCCTTTAGGGAGTGAACTGAAGAAAAGAGACAGAGAAACAGGCTCTCATGTTCTGAAGGAGGAGATATATGCAAAAGGTGGGGAGAGATGAAGGATGTTGGGCAGTGCAGGGGCCTGTAATACTGCCAGACATGAGGCAATGAAATGTACCTAAACATACAATTCTGTCTACACTTGAAAATTTCCTATAGTAAATAAAGCCACAAGTTACTGCTTACAGAAGATTACAATTTTTCTTGGTGTACTTCCACTCACAAACACCCTTGAAAAACCAAGCTGCAAACCTAAAATGCCATATAGCTGGAGGTAGGAAGAGAGTGTAATGAAAATACCAAGGAGCTCCTGGAGTCAACACCAGCACAGAGACCTGGGGCTGCCATACCCTAGGGTCTCAGTGCCACCAGTGGAGAGCAAACAGACTGTGCCCAGGAGGCATCTCAGGCAGCCTGTTGACAGAGGTGCTGCTGGAGCCTTCAGGGACAAATGAAAGTTTGGCCACAGTTGCACAGTGTCCTGCAGGTGGGGACTCAAATGCATGTGCTTGAATGGCGCAACTGTACAGACCACGTGTCTTCAGGCGTTTCCTCCTAAGTCTGATTTTGCATTCAGGTCCAGTTACCATAGAAAAGCCACAGTGTTAGTTCTGCCTGTACTGGTAACAAGAAATTTCTGAAATAATTTTCTTCTGTGTCAGTTTTGCTCTATCTTTTACAGACTGCAGTGCAGAAGGTAGGAAGTTGCTTGAGACAGCTCTACCAGGAGGTCATGAGCACCGAACCATGGTCACCCTTCCCCAGATATCTCCATGTTGGAAACCTGTTGCTGAGATTCATCACTCTGCATTAGGCAGGACCTGCTCCATGACCATTGTTCCATGAAAAGTATGGGAAAATAAAAGGCTGTGTTTGTCTTTTGGATGTGCTGTTTCCTGGACCTCACCCCATCTCCTCTCTCTCTCCCAGCAGAGCTGATCACCTCTCAGATTGCTCAGGACTGACCATACCTGGTACAGCAAAAATGCATGTCATGAGGTGAAAAAAAAGTCTGAAACAAAAAGTGTCAAAAAGACCCCAACCATTAACAATTTCCATAGGTTTTCATAACTAATTGCTTTTCTATACAAGAGGACAAATAGCTACTACTGTAGCAACTATCAGGATACATAATAGCTTTTTCTTTTAAAATAAGCTGTACTTTTTGCGGGTACAGATACATCATGATGACACATATCTTTTTCTTTTGTAGTTTTGCAGTAGTTGTAAGAAACATATAGAGGATCCAATATTTTCCTTTTCAATGCTGATGGGATGCTGCATTTTGTGGTACTCCCTTTTATTAATGAAAATTTTGTTTAGAAAAAGAATCTGATGGGGAAAATGTAATGGAAATTAATCATACAGAATTTCAAAGGTAATGAATAGGGAGAGGACAGTAAGGAGTAACCGTCTCTTTTCAGGAGTGAGCAGGGCTATAGCATAGCTTAATAAACCTGTCCCATGAAAACAAACAGAGAGTATGGGTTGTTCAGCCTGCAGAGGAAAAGGCTCTGGGGAGCAGAATTTGTAGCAACTTTCCCCTACCTAAAGGAGACTGCAAAAGAGGGACTTTGGACAAGGGCATGTGGTGATAGCATAAGGGGGAATGGCTTTCAACTCAGAGAAAGCAGGTCAAGATTAGATAAAGGGAAGAAATTTTTTACTGTGAGAGTGGTGAGTCACAGAAAAAAGGTTTCCCAGAGAAGTTGTGGATGCCCTATCCCCGGAAGTGTTCAAGGCCAGACTGAACAACCTCAGCAACCTGAGGAAGGTGGAAGGTCTCCCTGCCTACAGCTGGGGATTGAAACTAAATGATCTTTATGGCCCTTCATCCATCCCCCAGCTCATGCCACTGCAAGTTTCTCCTTTTTTTATAGATAATCCCGTGTCAAGGCACCAGTCGAGATGCAGCTGAAGTCTGTCTACAGCTGCCAGCAGCTTCATTCTGAGCTCTGTGCTGGTACCACAGAATGACAGGAAGAAAATTACTGACCACAAAATATTATTTTGTGCATTTTCATTTTATCTAGTGGACACAGGCAGAAGGCAAACCTGGCCCATCTTGGTGAAGTGTGTCTTGCCTCATGGGCTGTTTAGACTGGGCTTTGTGCTTTACACTGGCAGATAAGACTAGTGCAGGCATGCAGGAAGAAACATGGGATGGACTTGTTGATAGTGCAGAGGTGAAGCAAAAGCTACAATACCCTTCATATGCAAAGAGAGATACGATGATATCCTTTGATGTTTTGTAGCTTCTGGATCTACCTTGAAGGAGAGAATCGTAAGGACTGCAGGGGAAAGAAAGTCAGATTTAGAGAAATGGTTGGGGTCTGGTGTGCTTCCAGGAGCTTGGATAGGATTGAAGAACACACAGATCTCATATGCATCTGTGAAATCATTGAGCTGTACTTGTCTCTTTTATTGATTTCTTTGGTAGTGATGTGGCATTGTGCAACATTTTACTCTCAATATAATCCCCAGGACTGACTGAATTTTAAAGAAAAACAAAAAAATTGTTATTACAGTTGTAAGAGCAGTTTGTGTAGAAGAAATCTAGAAAATAACTTGTGGCAACCCCCAAAGTCTGCATGGAAAAACTCCATGCAACTAAAACAATTTGGGTAAATCCAAATTCCTTCTTTCCTTGTCCAGCTCAAAATATTTGAAAACACCAAAATTTCCTGTGAAGGTCTCTATACCTTTCTTAGGATTCAAACTCAGCAAAGATCTTAAGTCCTTAGTTAGATTATGTGCACATGCTCGAGTTCTCTGCTGAATTGAAGCTTAAATTTGTCATCCCTCCCAGCTTTGTGATTGTTACACAATTTCATTGTCAATCTGATTTTTAAAAAAAGCCTATGAAAAGTGACAGAAAGCAGGAGACTATGTCCCTGTTTTTATTTTAATAATTATATGTGCTTAGAAATTTTAATTACATAGTCATCAATTCTCATTCACATAAAATCCTGGCTAGCTTATTTTTATGAAGAAATTTTTACTTTCCTAAGTCCTGTTGCAGTCACAAAATTGGCAAATGTACATTTGTTATAAGTCAAGAATTATCTGAGAGGTAAATTTAATATTAATGGAACTAATGTGCTTTCTTTTAAAACATTTTTGGTTATTTCATTGCTTACCATAATTTAAGACTTGGCTGCATAAGGAGTCTTGCACTTTGGCAATTGCTAAAATGGTCTGTGTGTGGTCAAGACAGCTGTGTCTGTTGTTGCTGAACATAATGCTGACTTAAGTAACCAGTATCCGCTTCAAGTAGGATTTCAAACCTTTTTGCTTTCTTTCGTTAATACCAGGTTACACAGACAGAGAAAAGGGGGGCCAGTGCTGACCTGTCTTTCTTGTTCTCGTAACTGAACGGCAGCAGATAGAGCAGGAACAGATTGCAATCTCTGCCTTCAAACCTTCAGCGATGAACAGCAGCTGAGCAATTTCAGGATGTTGTGTTTTGGGGTTCATCTCCCCATCTAACAAAATGCTAATCCTCAAATGACTTCAATTTCCACTTCCAAAATGTTCTGAAGAAATCCCATGCTGTCTGGTGCAACGCTTTGGTCTTTGAGCCGCACAGAGGTGGTCTGATCCCTATCTCGCTGGGAACAGGGAAACAATGTCACCCAAGTCAACATATAAGTAGTACATACAATATCTAAACTTGGCATGAGGGGAAAATTGCCCCGTGATTACACCACTCAAGGAAATGCTTTTAAAGCTAAGAAGAGAGATGGGGATCAAACAGATATAAAGGGCTTGAGGGCAACTGTGCCAGCTGAGGAATTCATGCCTGAACAACAGCGGGCGGTGCCTGCTGCCTTCCCAGCCGGGCCGCGGCTCTGCCCGCGTCCCGCTCCGGCTCCCAGCGCGTACAGCCGAGGCCAAACCGCTGCCCACCGAGCTGGAGCCCAGCCTGCCTCTGCACACCTTGCCCCCTTCAGGGGGCTGCCTGGCACCCCTGCCTCCCCAGGGAAAGCGCAGGCCAGAGGCAGCTTTCATCGCCGAGCCCCTTTTTCCCGGAATGACCTCCCCGGCGAGGGGCCGGAGCGGTCCCGAAGCCATACGTTGTGTAATTTATATGTAAATGAGCTGGAGAATATGCACAAACGAGCTGCACATGCATTGCTCCAGTGGATTCCACCATGCAGACTCTGGTTTCTATCAGAAGCATACACAGAAGGGGTTTCTGCAGATTAAAGAAACCAAGATGTGATTGCTTTTAAAGAATGTACCTACTGATACAATGCTGAGAGAAAACAGGAAAGCGCTAAGTATTTGAGTCTTAAAATAACACTGCTTTTTCTGGTCATGAAATATTTTGAGCTATACCTCCTATTGCACTCACAAACATTTAGCCATTATTCAGGGAATATGACTGTTGAGATTTATTCCAACACATTCCAGAACACCCTTGGAAGATGAAATTTAACATCAAGTGAACAACATGTCCTACATAAACCCTTTTTTAAAAGCAAATAGGGGGAAAAAAAACAAGTCTTGTTTTAAATCAACCTTTCAAGGTCACATTGGGATGAAGCCATTTCAATATATATCAAAAGGGTATAGAAATGTGCAGCTTACTGAATTGTGTTCTTATACAGTAAGAATATGTCCTCATTTTACATGGTTGAATCATACACAATAAACACATTTTCAAAGGTAACCTTGAAGCTACCATCCACATTTCTTAAATATTTGTCTTACAATTGAATCCATGCAAACGTACATGTGAAAAGCTTAATTTTTTTTCTCTAAACAAATAATGCAAATAAATTCTTTGTTATGAAAGGCATAAATCAGTTTATTTCTGTTGGTTTCACTGGACCTACCGCAATTTGCTCTAGCTGAAAATCTGGCTCTGATTCTTTAATCCACAGATATACTTTGTCATTGCAGTTTATATAAACATGAGGTCAGCTAGTACTTCCAGACCCAAATGAACTCCTTGATAGTTCAAACTCAAACTTCAGTTTTAAATCTGAATTTTGCTGTCATCATTTATCTTACAGCTGACCACAAGTAGACATGGAGCATTGCTGGGTTTTGTGGAATGGTTTTGTCTGGGGATTTTTAAATGTAAGTAAGCACCCTGTTTTTCTCCAGGCACAATAATTGAAGTGACCCATTAAAAGCTGAGTGTACTTTTCTTAATAAGCTTTAAAAGAGCATTTAGTAATAGCCCAAACAAACCTAGCATCCAACAGATTCTCATTGTTTGAGTCAATCCACATTATAAACTGTGCATAATGACTTTTTAACAAATAGGACTATTTTCAAGCCATGGGAATGCAGGAAAGGAAAAGAAATAGGTGATTTTCTCTTTCATTCCATAATTTAAAATGCACACATGAGGTTGGACAGGATATAAGTCTTCTTTTAATGTGCAAAGACCAGCCCATAAGAAATTTGAAATAAAACAGTTATTCTCAAATGTGGTTTCAAACACTGGTATTTTATACACAGTGTCAGTATTATTAATTTTGTCTTGCATTTCCCCAAATAATTCAAACTACTTTGTAGTCAAAACAGTCAGAAACATAAACTTGGTTCGTTACTGCACAGCTACATGGGAATGAAATGCAGAGGGTATTTCATGGTGGATAGCCTTGCTGAGCACATTAGAAGAAGAGTGAAATACTTAATCCTTTTAAAACTATGGGGAGAAAATACTGGAATTTGACCATATGCTACCAACACCTCTATGAAATGCAGCTAAAATGCAGCTTCTCAGGAATGAAACAGTTGACTACTGTATTGAGAGGTAAGAGAAGTGTAAAATAATAAATAGTCTAGAAAATAATATGAGGTGAAGACTGAAAGTAGTAATGATCATACAACCCTATTCTTTCAAATTTCTTTTGGATTTTATCTGGGGATTTCAAATGAATTTTTACATAGGTAGTGCTATAAGAGACAAATACTATGCCAGTGTTACAGAAGAGTAAACTGAGGCATAGCAAATTACACCACTTGCTTTAGGCAACACAGATGGTTAATAGGAATGCAGGGAATATAATTAGTAATTCTGTATTATACTGTGCTATTTTAATCACAAAACCTTCTTCCCTGTGACGTAGTTCTCATGCATTTGGAAAGATTTATATGAAAATTTCAGGCACAAACCTATAAGGACTTTCCAAAGCCCTATGCAGATTCAGAGGGAGTCTGGGTCCTAAATCACTGTAAGCACCTGGGTCTGAGCCTTGCAAGCCAAACTGAAATGAAGAAACTCAGAATATGTTTCCACACCAGTACATCACTGAGGTACTGTCTGGTTTCAGAACACAACATTAAGGTGATTCATTCTAGGTTTACTCAATATCCATGAAATATTCTCATGCTAGAAATGAGACATTTTCCTGAGACACAAAACACTGTACTCTATTTTATTTCTGGAATGTGCTTTCAGCTCTATCTATGTTGTGTGCATGACTCTAGATGAGCATTTTCAGCAGTGGTCTAGAAGTTCCTCTGCTGCCCAGAAGCTGAAAAATGAGATCTACAGATCCTTTCAGAAACTCTGCCCTTCATGGAATAATAGATGAGTTGTCAGTATGCTTTGGTGTGGAAAGTTGCTGTCAGACTTGGCAGTTCTGACTCCAAAAATCAAGCTTTGAGGTTTTCCTTAATGTTGAGGCTTACGATATAAATACAAAAGCAACGATTACATTTTATAGGTAGTTTACCAGACTAAACATAGTTGTGAAAACTGTAAAAAAAGAAAGATTCCAAACATAGCAACAATATCTACAGTGAAAAAAAAGAAATTTAGGAACTGCTGTCTACCAGCTCCACCACATGGCAAAGGAGTAATTTACAGTTTTCTTTATAGAAGGAAGATAATTTCAATCTAAAATCTTAGTCTACCACAATTTTTTCAACAGACACCTCTTCAGTAGAGGGGTCCCAGAGAGCAAAACTCTGACAAAGGCACAAGTGATTTTAAAACAGTAACTGCCAGAGCAAACAGTCACATTTTGATTAAAAGCTGTGGGGTTGCTTTTCTAGCTTGTGTGTGGTATGGTAGAGATTGATTTCTTCTTGGAGCTCCTGTCCATGACCAGAGCATGCATATTTAAACCAGAAAATCCCTGGCTCCAAGGCAGACAAGATCACAGGAAAACAGTGGTATTGCAAGGTTACCCTGCTGCCACTCCATAAGCCCATCAGTCCTTGGATTTTCCGTGTCCTGTTGTATTTTGGAATGAGAAGAAGAGCGCAAGGTAGTAGACAGACACCCCAGCCATGGCCTCACTTGTGTCACTTTCTGTGGAGATAAACTTCACTCCACAGAGGAAACTTGCCTCTGCATTCCAAGGTACACCCAGCCCATATCCAGTACCTCCATGACAGTAGAGGTTCTTAGTGCAGAAGACAGAATAATCTATCTTGTGAAAAATATTTAAAGCACTAAACCCCTTACTCAGAATACAATAGTCTTGATTGGCTCAAGAAAAACTATCAGACAGATAAGTGGACTGCACTTTTCCTTCTCTTTTCAGTTAAAAAAAAAAAAAAAAGAAAGAAAAAGTGTTTCTAAAATGACACTGCTACAGTACCTGTGTTTGTAAAAGTTAGTCTTAGCTGCTGTGTTCCTTGGTGTCTATATCAAGGGAAAAGTTATATTTGGTTCATTTGGAAACACCACTCTGTGACAAGGAACTAATTAGTATGTAAAGCCTGTCATGACTCTAAACGAGGAGTGTTGTATAATATCATAAGCAGAAACTGGAGCTGACTCACCAACTTTTTCAAAGTTTTGCTTTTCAAATATCTCATGGCAACAACAGCAGCTGTCAGATTATTGGTCAGTAGCTGCAGACTTCTGACTTGGTAAGCACAGAAGTTTCTGCAGCGCTACTTCTGATCGGCATTCACCTGCACCATCCTAGCTCATGAAGCATGGTTTTCTTTAAAAAGAAATATTTGAAAACTGAAGTATCATTTACATGCTGATCTTTTTTTCTTCATGTTTTTTTTCTAAGTAGTTCTGCATTTTTAATATAACCTCAGTTAGTGCATTCTAAGAAATTTTTCAAATCTAGAACAAACTTTAATTGTTCAGATTGTGATACAAGGTGTTTCTCCAGCTATTTCTGGCCTTAAAAGATTTATGAGAGAACTCAGACAGTGTACAGAGCTGGTGTTTTAAGTAGCATGGGCTCACCAGAGAAGACAGGGAATTAGGATTCCTAGATTTATTTAATCCGAGGAAGAAAGTACTGGAATTCACATCTCAGTGGGAAAAGTCTGTATGCTTGTGTGCCTCCATAAAAGCATGGCAAGGTGTCTGAGAGGCAGGACATGGAGAAAGTTACTAGACTATGCAGAGCGCCAGGTTTTGATCATTGCTCTCTTGGTTTCTAGGTGTATTAGACTTCCCTGGCCACAGTTTTTCAACTTATTCAACAGTCATCTGCTTTCTCTAGGCAGTGATTTTTCATTGACTAATCATTCACAAGTTACTGTGAAATAAGCAGCCTCGTAAACTTAACTAATATTTGCTTTAAGATAGTGCAGGAGAACCTGCCCCATGGGGGATGAAGTAGGAAAGCACACACATAGCAGGTGGGTGTGTTTCCACATCTGGAGATAAGGACACAGTGATAGAAGTGGCCACAAAACACTAACATTTTTTAAATGAATAATTTGAACTTGTCAATTTAAAGAGCAGTGTAAAATTATTATTGTTCCACTAAAAATTGTCTCTGCTGGAGCCAGATCAAATCCTAGGGTTTATTTTTTTCCAGACTTCTCATTCCAAGTTCTATGCTTCATTTTGTGTGGGTTTTTTTGTTTGTTTGTTTGTTGTTTTGGGGTTTTTTTTATTTGTTTGTTTGTTTGTTTTTTTCTTTCAAAACAATTTTTTCCCTTTAGTAGTTTTTTCTGAGCTTCCACATGGGGTTCCACTTTGTTTTCTATGTCATTTGATATCCTATCTGCTTACTGCTTTGTAAAGTAAAAAAATAATTAGTGATTTCACAGTAAATTTGATCTCATAGTCTTCCTAATGAACAATTTATTTGTGTTGGTTCTGTTTAGTCCTGTTCTGGGATGGTATAAAATCACATGTAATGTGGAGAATGGTTAAAAAAATCCCCACTTTGTACTTTGGCCTGGCTGTCCAATTTTCAGAGTGCAGTAATCACTATGATGGATGTGGGAAGAGAAATAATGAGCCCCTTTACTTTATTTCTTTGCAGTTCATGAGTGGAAACCATGAAGCTTTTCAGTCTAATCATTCTTCACATCCATCCTTGATAAAATTCTCAGCAGTCAGCGCAGATTTAAGAAGAAAAAAAGACACTGCCTGTCCTGTTTTTTGACATTTGGAAGGTTTTAAGCAATATTGCAGGTGGGAAGATTGTCACAAATGTATTTTATTTGTCATAATTTCTCTCCAGATTTTAAAATGAAAAATGTAATATGGGCTCTGACATCAGAAAATATTTTGGAGCCCTTAAAAACTGAAAAAGTGAGACAAAACAGAACATGCAAAATATGCTTTATTTTTGCAGAAAATATTTATGTGAAATCAGGAATTTACTTTTGATTAACTGTTTGCAGGTGACTGCATCTGCAGTTCTGGAATGCCATGATATGCTGCAATATATTGAAGAGCAAATTTAGAATATTTGCAGTCTGAGTATTGAAAAAAATAGGGAACTGAGACAAAAAAGAGAAAACACCAATCAGCGGAACTGATGGATCTATGTTTTTATTTGTCACTTAACCTATCTAGTTCTAAGTTGAAGAGATTCATAATTCTGATTATCATCCAGACAAAATTGTGAAATTCTATTCCAAATATGAACTGTTCCTGTAGCTTTTTCAGTGGGTCACTGGGTACAAGATGAGCTGCTACAGGAAAAGAGAAAATTGTGCTTTTAAGGTCAAACATTACAATGCAGCAGTTTACCTTTCAGGATTTATATATAAACACAAAAATTAAAATGCTACACACTAAAAGAAACACCTTATAATAAGCATCCTGAGGTATGCAATGTGCTGACAGACACTTTCCTTCCCTTGAAATGCTTTTAGTCCTTCTCCCACCAGGATGTGACAGGCTGACATTTGGAAGGGACCTTTATCACAGGAGCCTGCTGTTACCTCTAAACCTGCTGCTCCTGCTGCTGCTCCTGCTGCTGACTGTAGCAAAGGAGGCTGGATACTCTCACAGTCAATTGCTGCAATCCATCATGTCTGAGATTTGCCGACTGGGTTTTATTCCAGAGGATTTTGGTGCTCTCCACAAAGTCCAGCTGTGGGGCTGGCATGGGTCTGCTCCAGAGGCCAGGACTACTGGTAGCGGGGTGGGACAGTGGATGGCATGCGTGGCAGGGCTGGGGCTTTTCATGCCATGGAGAGGCAGCTGCCACCAAAATTGTCAGCTCAGTTCTGACCATGACAAAGCCTCTGCTGAAGGTAATGTCAGAGAGAGGAAGAAGGAGAGGGAAGCATCTGCAAGGGATCTGGAGCAATGGGTGCTGTCCCAAGGGGAGAGGTAGACTGGGCTGTTACACACCTCACAGATGTGAGGGAACCTTACAGAACAGCTACAGAATGGAAGATAAGAAAGGTTTCAGAATGTGTTACACTGGGGAGAGCAGAAGTTGTGGACTTGCTGGTAGTGTCCTTAGTGGCCTCAGGACTGAATGGTTATAGAGGGCAGGGGGGAGAGCTTGCCAGGGTGGGCAGTGCAAGCCCACTTGAGTAGGGCTTTCTCCTGCTTTTGGGACTCCCAGTACCATATTCCCAGCTGGCTGAACCAGCTCAATCTCTCACCCAGATCTGCTATTGTCACAATTAATGGTCCTGTTGGGTGTGTTTTGCCTTGTCAGGATAATTATCTGTTGGTCTAAGGGGAATGGAGTTTGTCTTATTTATAATATGGAGCTAATATCAGAGCTAATTATTCTGTTTGAGCTAATAGAGAGGAATAAACCCTTAACAGACAATTCATCTCACCTATCTTAATGTGTAGAGGAAATTAACAGCATAGCAACAATAGTGTTAAGGCAAGCATAGGGTAGTGTGGGCTGAGCATGGAACGAAGCTGTTGGGAAAGACAGCCTGTCAGAGGGAGAGTTCTGTATGATGCTTATGTGAATTTTAGCCGCTGAATTTAATGTCAGTCCTTATTTGTTGAGGAAATTTAAGCCCTTGCCTGGTGCCAACCTGCCAGCCAGCCATAATGATACATTATCCCCAGTTTTGTTTCTGCTCCAAACCAGCAGGTTTCTGACATATAACATATATTGACAAAAACAACTTCCTGAGCAGCACATGAGTAGCCACACTTCATTAGCATGCCAAGCATGGACACAGAGAGCCCTGCAGAAATGTTATTGTATGGGAGAAAAATCAGAACAAATATATCAGTAATTAATAAAACAAGAAATGCAGAGAGTGGGTATGCTGGTCTTTGCAATACACACAGTTTGCTCAACTTTGACTTCCAAAGTGTTAGTTGAAACAAACGAAAGGTGAAGAGAGACAATTTTAGGTAAATAAGGTATGAAAACATTCTGATATCATACACAGAAAAAAAAGATTATTTCTTTGTACCCAACTGTGGTTTTAATATAGGCTCAACAGATCACTCTTATCAAAGAAGTGGCAAAAACTGACTACAGCTACATACTGGCCACATTCTCAAGCAGCATCAATCTCTGTATCTGAACATCTCACATGACTTCAAAGGAAAACATAAGCCCTTCTTGCCTTTGCATCATTTATAGGGATTTACTTCAGGTTTTATTTTTTCAACTAAAGGCAATTATGTTGGAAGGTCCACATCAAAGAAAATGCCAACCTTAGGCCTTTTTGCACTATCCAGGACAGGAGGTGCAGTGGATATTCATCTATTTAGGATATCCCATCACATGCACTGGCCAGAGTATGTTTCACAGTATTAATGGTGATGAGGTTAAAGCCTGTCATTTCTTAGAAAACCTGGGTATCATCATAACCAGCTGTTCTGATTTGCTGACTATTTATTAACATCTTTAGTAATTATGCGTGGCAGATTTCATGAGAACACAATCATACAGCTTGTGTAAATTAATGCCTTCAATAAAACTTGCCTAGGCTTATGCACTTAGCTCCTTTGTTCAAGTGTGTTTCTCCCGTTAAAATATTTAGCTATTGCAGGCATCTGCCCCCTCTGAGGCACAGACTGTGCACATTTTCTTTGCTTGTTCTGCATGAGAAGCTCTCATTGACCCAAATAAGGTCTCAGTGCATGGGCCATATGCTAAGACTAGGGAAATTGCCTTGAGAATATGTTGATTTTCCATACCCGCATCATAACTGCAGTGTGACTGTCAATGCTGGATTGTCTTTGGCACATGGATAAAACTGCACCACTGGAGTCAGTGGAGGTTTTGTCTCTGAGTAAAATGAGATCATGTACATTGCCCCTTGGGAAATTCCAAGCCACCTCTGATTCCTCTGACCAAGAGTGTTGTGCACTGTCCTGTGGACTCTTCTCAGGCCAGATGTCCCCAGGAAAAGGTCCTCATCATCTAGCTGGAAGGAATCCAAAATAATGCCAGTTCACTTTGCTTGTCCATAATCTCCTCACATTTCACGGTGAGTACATTAACGTTTAGGGTGAAGCCTTTCTTGACTGCCTGCTCACGTACAGTCCAGGTGACATAATTCATTGCATAACAATATAGGAATTATCTCACCCTTGCTTTCTCTGTCTAAAGGTTGAGCACCTTGCATGCCTCAGTTGTGTAATCCTCTCTGTTAAGTGAGGAGATACAAGCCCCATCTCAGGGTTACTCATCCCACCTTTAGCTAAGAATAGCAGAATGTAGCAAAGAAAATTTCATCTGTATGTACAATTATTCAATTCAGATATCACTTCAGAACATACTTTAGGAAAGGCCATAGATTCACTACTAGATCTTATCCTTTTCCACTTGACCCACTCTGCCCAAATTTCAGTTTGAATGGGCATATAAATCCAGCTTTAAAAGACATTGTTATAGCAGGGAGTGTACTGCCTTAGCATGGACTGTTGAATAATATCATTGATTATTCTCAAGCTATACCCATGTTCTGTCTCAGTGAGGGTTGCCTTACATTAAAATAATTCCTTTTCAAACAGTTTGCTCTAAGCTCAGCAGGACTAAGTTACACATTCAGTCATGTACTCTGTTAATCCGCTGTTGTGACATCTTGTTTCCAGCTCCGTAAGCCTACACCCATGTGTACACAAACACATGCACACTTAGGCACACACATTTGCAAAACATGTCCATGGATCCCAGTGCCAGAACATCAGCCTGGGAGAGCTGCTTTGTTTTTCCATAGATGCACTTCAACAGAGTTGGAACAAGTCAGAGCTCCCCACAAGTTGTGCCACAGCAGACTCCTTCCTTTGGCAGAGCACAGCCGTGTGAGCCACCAGGGTAAGAGGGGAGCTCCTGCTGACATGAACTCCCAGGGCAACTCAGTGAGATGAGGACTCTGCTCACCAGGACATGGGCAAAACCACTCTCCCATTTCACACCAGACAATGCCAAGTTCCTTAGACTTGCTGTATTATTTCAGTTTTATGTTTCTACTGACCACAGATTTTGCTTGTCATAACACCTCTGCTCAAAATGAGTGAAGGGCACACAGAATATAGCAGCACACATGTCTGCACTCCCTTTGTAATGAGGCAAATGATGATGCAAAGTGAAAGACAAGGGCAAATTATGTACCTTTGGGCAGGTTGTGAGCCTTTACAGGCAACATTGATTAATTACTGACATAAACAGCCTGATTAACTTAGTAAGATTGTAATCAGTTCTCAAGCCTTTTGTTTGCACAACAGTAAATCAAAGGAAAGTGAAAATGCAGAAATTAGATTTGTATGTTTCTCTATGTCTCTATGTACATATACAAAGATACATCTCCACAACATAGGTAGTAGGGAGGAATAAGTATCAGTAAGGAAAACCTGCTGTTTTTCCTTACGTTATCAAAAGTGTAGACAAACCTGTGATTTATTTTCCATATTTTAGGTGCAACTACTCAATGTGTGCTGTGCAGCTGTGACATAAAACTTCTTTCAAAGACGGCTAACGCTAAAGAAAGATATTGCAAATATGTGACCTGTGCTCTGGTTTTGTAAAATATTTTTCTAATTTCATTGCTCCAGGATAGAGCTTTATAACTTAAGCCAGAATAGTTGAAAAATGTTGCTGCTTTGCTACTGCAGGCAAAACCTGTACAGAATAGGATTTGTAATATATACAAACTCTCAGACAGTTCCTTTAAACCTACGGAAACTCCTATAATAGAGTTTTACTGAAGTCCAAAATAAGTCCTGGCCAAAGTTTTTGCTGAATATGTTGAATTCTAAAGCAGGCCTGGGTCTCAGCATGATTTTCCTACTGTCTCCTGAACAAAAACCACCTTATATTCCACCCAGGAGCATAACCCATAAAACATGCACAATAAGATGTATAGAAATCCATCTCTCCCAGCCTAATGAATTTAATCAAGATCAACAGTTGTGTGAGATCAGTTTTGGCAGAAACTTGTGCAGGTGCAGATTTCTATTGTTGTTCAGTCAAACCATTGAACAGGAGCTCTCTTGTGCTTGAATAACCTCTACCTTTCTTTCCAACGTTTTAATGAGTGAGTGGCATATGTTTTGGATGGAATATCATGCATGACACAAAGCACACACACCACAGGATTCATGGGGTGAGTTTTTGGGAAAATTTTTGAAAGTCAGTACACAGGCTCCTGTCCTACAGCTGTCTTAGCTGTAGATTCTGAATAAGAAAGATATTACCTGGGTAAAGAGGGTGTGTAGGCAGGAGAAAACACACAGAAGGGTGTTTGTCTGACAACATTCTTCACAGTAAGGGTGTATCCACATCATACTGCATCCAGTGTTGTTTGTACCAGCCAAGGAATACATTTGCAGCCAGGGATCTCCTGTTCTCCTCCTTCTTCTTGCCTTCCAGCACTGCCAGTACTTCCTACTGGCAGTTTCCTGCCACTGCTATATAGATATATTAGAGCCCATTTTCTGGGTACAACTGCAGAAATCAAGGCTTTGGCAAAAACGGCCCTGGCTTCATCTTGCTCTTGCTGTGGGAGCTCCTCAAAAGATTCTTGTATTTTCTGCTTGATACTGACAACAAAAAACACAGGTATTTTTTTCAATATGGCAACTTCCATTTTTGAGTACTGTAGATCTTTCAACATAATCCTTCAGCTGAGAATGCCCTGGCCTAGGGCCGAGCACTGGGCTGGCACTGCCAGGCAGACGTACCCAGCTCGCAGCTACAGGCTGATCCAGAACCCACCAAAGTCAGTGGAAAGGTAGTCATTGACTCTGGTGAGGTCTGAATTTTTCCCTGTGGAAAAATTTTCGTGCTCTGAACTACACACAGGAAAATTCCATTTATAGAGTAGTTAAATGAAATGTTCAAATTGCTTCAATCCACGAGTACATTGCGTTTCTACTTATAATTAATTTTGCCTTATAGGCCCCAGTCCAGTCAGACACTTAAGCACCTGCATATCTTTTAGCTGATGAATAATTCTCTCAGAGACAGTGTTACCAGATTGCTTAATCTGGGCAGAATTGAAAGTCTTTTCAGTGAAAAATAAGGAGGGTCTATTTATTTTCTCAGAGATATATGATCTGTAAAATCTTGCAGTAGCATGCAATTAAAAAAAATTGTGACATTTCCAATTGTACTTTTACTCCCTGCATGCTTAGGAAATTAGCTGGCTTAGCATCTAATATGTAAACATATCACATGGTTCTTTTCAATCATTTTTTAGTTAATATTCTCCATTCATTTGTGTGTCACAAAGTTTTGCAAAAAACATTGTTTAAATATGTTACATTTTATAGCATATTCTGCTTAATAGAATTAGAAGAGAAAGTTAAACTGCAATTTCATTTTCAGCTGCTCACAGATGGCATCTTATGTTGCCAAAATCACCTAATGTAGCTTTTGTCTGCTTGCAAAATCCAGAGTTTATTTCTTGAGTTTTAAATTGCATGTAATATGCATTTCTGTGCCTATATCAGCTGTATCTGATAGCTGAATTTTCAGATTCAGAGATTAATCTGTCCTTTTAGTTTATTTTTGTCCCCCAAATGCAGAAGTAAACTTTAAAACCATTGCTTTGGTTAGTCCAAGTATTTGAACTTCCCAGTGGTTGCTGCCATATGAAAACATAGATATATACTTAAACACATGCTGCACTTTCCCTGCCCCAGACAGACATCTGGCCATTTCCCATCTGCTGACTGTGACCTGAAGCATTTTTCTGTCTCTCTCTTATTAGTTTGGGCTTTTGCTGAGGTTCAGTAGCTCACACATGCTGATCCATCAATTGTTTTTATTGGCAAACAGGTCCATCATTAACAATCAGAAACTATAGCATCTGCTAATTTAAGTGGGAACCACATCCTGTTGTACATTGGGTGTTTAGCAGAGTGGGCATTTATCAAAACAGGGATTAAGTGAAATACACATGTGTGTAATATTCTAGATATTTCAGGCTATAAATAACACATTTCATTTTTCTTCCTCTTTAAACTCACATATGCATTTTACCATAGGGAAAAAAATTTGTCTAAATCTTTCTGGATAGTTTAGCACTGGAAACCTTAGTCAACACAATACTGGTCTGTTAAAATCGTTTGCATGCCTTTTTATGCTGGGTGGGCTGCCCATACTAGCAAACGTGAAGACCTATGGGGGGTTTGAAGACTGCAGAACTGGTATAGCATATCTCAGTGGCATGCAGTCCATGTGGGTTTTTGCTTCCAGCAGCTAGAAATTGCAAAGTAATGATTGAATTTCATTCAGAAACACACTTTCAATATTTTAATGGTACCAGCAACAGAACAAATTGCCCCAAACTGTAACAAGTACTCCTAGTAGAAAGGAAACATATTTTAAAACACTAATATTTAGAGATTAAAATCACATTGTCAGATTTGGGTTTGTTAGATGTCATGGGCATTTGTTACTCACAATTTGGTTTATGGCCAGTATTTAAAAGATACACCAAGACTGTTCAATTCAAGATTGGTGTTCAGGGTGTTCCAACCTGATGGTTTACTTATTCCCAGAACAACTGGCATTCAAAGCAAGTATCAACAAGACTTGAAAAAAATTCAAGATTTGAAATAAAATTTCTCCTGAACCATGAGAGCATGAGAAGCTCCAGGAAGGCAGAGTAGATGCAGAGCCTGCCAGTATCCCACCACTTTACAACACAACCACCTGGGAAAAAACAAAGTGGTCCCTGCTCCCAGGAAAGTGGCTCTGGGTACCTGCATCCCTTTCAGAAGCTCGTGTCTCAGGTTGTAACAGACATGTAATGCATGCCAGCTTCACCCAAACCTGGCTGCATTATCAGTAAGGAAGGAAAGAATTTTAATCACAAATAACTTAAGACCAAGTGGACGCTGGATGAAAAGCTTATTGAAGTCAATGGGAAGGCTCCTGCTGGCTTCTCTGAGGGGTGGATTGGGTCCCAGCTTCAGACCTCTGAAACAAATGCAAAATTTGTTTAGTTTTGTGCTTTGAACATTGCTTTATTTTCTAAACAGAGGTCGCAAACAGTTGTGTGTCTGTTTCTGGGACCCTCTACTCTTATGAAGTCATTCCAGCTCCTCTATCAGTAAACTTGTTGTAATATATTTCATGCTTAGTCTTCAAAGAAATGTTAACATTCACAGATAAAAGACTCTGTACGCTGTCCGTGCCACAACTGTCACCAGAAACCCAGGAATGATGACATGAGCGGATGATAAATATCCTTACACAAAAAAACTATTTTTCACAAGAGCCATAAGCAAACCTTTGTTGCCCTCCCTATCTGTGAACCAAGGGCCATGTCCCCCCATGGTGATGGGTTTGGGCTGGCTGCCGCCAGGCGACGGAGCAAAGCCCCTGCCCAGGCTCTGGGCTGCCATGGGGAGTGGGCAAGGCAAGGCAGCAGCATGCCAGTCATGGACTCCCTGCTGAAAGCACACTGTCTCCCACATCAAAAAGGCACCAGGAGCCTTCACACAGGTCTGCACTGTATAATGGGCAGATTTTCGTCGAGGGTTCAGAAGACAAATGAAGCTTTTATCTGCTTTCCAGCCCTCTGCATTAGGAGTTTATGTTAAAGCCACTTAACTGTCTAGAGTGCGGGCCTGTGGATTACCTGTTTGTGTGAATCAAGTACATTACCTGATCACATGAGCACCGGGGATAAGTTTTCTATAACTAGCTTTTCTTTGAAGGGATCTTCAGCTACTTCAGTATTCTCACAAAGAAGTGCCCCAAAAGAGTCAGGATTAAGAATAAGCTATACTTCACTTTGGCTTGTGTTTCTCTGGCCTCATTTATTTAGCTTTACTTACTTACTCGGTCACTTATTTGTGTGTCATAACAGCAGGATGAGGAATAAACCTTCCAAAGTATGCAGCTCCTATAAGCTTTACAGCACCATGGGTTAAATATTATATAAAGAAGGGAGTGAGTGTCATAAAAGGAAATAACTCTTTCTGAAATGCAATTTGAAAGACTGTTGGTAATTTTATAAGAGTTCTGAATTTCAATTGCTAGAGTTAAAAATATTATTCTACCACACCTTTTTTTTTTTTTTTTAAGTCACATTAAAAATAATTAGCTCTGCAGAACATTTTAAAATTAAAATAACGATGAGGGATGTATAAGCTATTTAAAACCACTTAGGATGATACACCCTTTTTCAGGAAATTGCACATGAAGGAGCAAAATTGGGGAAGTTTCAACGCATGAGTCTGTATTTAGGGGGTCTGGTGACCTCTCCCTCCAGGTTTTGAGCCTACCCCACACATGGTGCTGTCTTGGGATCCCCTCAAAAACTGCTCTGCCACCCCATAATTCTTTACCCCCTTTTTGCTGCTGAAGGACACACCCATGTGTATTGTCACCATTACAAATGGGGAGAGCTTCTGGGGGCACAACCCTACACCACCTCCACCTCCACTAATGCATCACTTCAGCCAGTAAAGCCTGGCTGCCCTCTCCCTGGAGATGTCCAGCAGCCCACCCTCTGGGATAGTAGCCACATTGTATGGAGGCCCACCATTTTTGTTTTGAAAATACTGGTTTTCTTTTGTTATCCAGCTGTCACAGAGCAACTGTGGGCATTCAGAAGCCTCTGGTTGACAGTGGGTGAGACTATTTTTCTCTTGCTAGGAATTTCAAGAGGAGACAAGCACCCTCAGATCCCTGAGAAGATGTTTTGTTTGATAAGAGGCAATGTGATGGTGAGGAGTGGAACTGCTCATCCTGAAGTTCTCAAGACCTGTTAAAAACAAAGCATGAGAGAAGGGATTAATAGGGTCAAGCTGCCTTTCTCACCAGAAAAACAATGCAAAGCAAAAAGAGATACATTGCAAACTTTTAGAAGGTATGAGCCAGAACATTTGAAGGGAATATCTTTGAAGGAGGAAAGAGTTAATTTTTCTGATCAACAGGTTTTCTTTCTCTAGTGATAAATTTTAGGTTACTTTATAATGCTCCTTTAAATCTGAAAACTGTCTGCTGTCTGAAAAGTGACTCCAGCATTGTGCCCACTGCCTTGTTAACACTGAGTGGTTGCATTGTGTACAAGAGCCTGTCTTTCTTGGAAAGACATTACAGTTTTTTCTTCCTTGTCGTGTTCTAATAAATTAAAAGGCCATTTTGACTGCAAGTCAGTACTTCTGTATAGAAATAACATAACTTATCACTCATCACTAGCAATAATATACTGCCTGAAGACATTCCTTTGTCAAGCCTGTTGGTGATCAGTTTATGCCCTAAAGGATTTACTTATGACTCAAGGTAATGCAATTTCAGATTATATTTTTATTCATAAAAGTACAATCTCCCTTTGAAAGAATCTGAACTAATCACTTTAGTTACATCTTGTGACAGTGAGACATCTTCTCTTCAGAACTAAATAAAACCAAACTCCAGAACTAAATAAAACCAAACTGACAGGATGGACTGGCTGTGACAGACAGTGAGCAGGGCAGGACAGATGGAGAGTAGAAAGACTAAGGAAGCATATTACACACCCCTTGCTTGCTGTCTGCAACATAAAATGACAAACAACTTCACTACAGTGATATATCCCTATTCTTCCATAGATTTTTGTACTTATGGTGAATAAAATACAAAAGTCCTGTTTTCTGCACTTCCTTCTTTCTTGTTCTCAAATTTGAAAAACAAAACCACAACCCATACGACTGCTTTTTTATTACTTGTTTATAAATACTGTTTCCTCAGTATTTCTTTTTCCTGAGAATTATGTCTAGTCATTTGGTAATATCTCATCAACTTAAGTAAATAAATAAACAAGAAATCTTTTCCTAGGAGACTCTGTGGTTACATTGTGTAATTAAATAGAAAACATTTGGCAGGTTTGGCTAAACAATGACTGTGCTTCCAAATGCTGATGGTGTAAATCAAATTGAAAGAAAACATGTCATGTTTGTCCATTTCATGAGGACAATGAGGGTCTTATGGTGTTATTTTATGCTTGGATTTGGCCTTAATTCTTTTAATTTTGTACAAAGAGGATGACCAAATCTGAAAAGATCTGGAAAGACTGCAGTCTTGCCAATTAAATCTGCAGAAAAGCTGAGATGGTGACTTCAATTTAACCGCACAGTTGGCACGGTGCTTGTGTTTCAATACTTCAGTTGCCTTTGGCAATGAGGTGAGAATAACATGTATCTCTGGACTAACAGCCAGCATCTTATTCTCAGAAATGTAACTACGGTTGTGTAAAATCTTTAGCACACATGAAAGCAAAAAGGAACTTTGCAAAGCCACGTGTCCAGAGCTCTCTGTGAGTCACTTCTGCTTTGCGCTGAGATGCACATGTGCTAGGTACTTGAGTTTGCAAAAGTAGATGCTGACTTTGGGCCCTATTTTGTGAAGATCAGGCCCTTAGTATCAATTTAGTATAGAAAGAGTGAAAATCTACAGACAAAACAAAGATTAGAGCTTGAAATGCACCACTTCTCCCTTCAGAAAGAGCCTGCCAGAAAGCACAGTAAATTTAGTCACAGTACAATGCCTATTACTCTCAGCGCGTGATTAAAGCCGCTTTCCCTTGGACCACACACACATATATTCTGTGCCCCTCTTGGGAGAAATGTCTCCTTCTGCCCACGGCCCAGATGAATTATAGTCACAACCACTTTGAAGATTTACAGAACACACAAAGGGGCAACCTGAAACAAGAATGGTATTTCCCTGAAATGCATCTCTTCTCAATGAAGGCATTTTATTGGAAATATGCAAGATGTGATTGCAGTTTACTGAGACAATGAAGGCGTTTCAGAAAGAACTTGAATTTCTCATTGCTCTAAATCCCATGGCATTATAACCTGGTGCAAAAATACTGGGGAAAAGGTGTGGGAAGCTGTGGGATGATAGGTCCTCGGTGAAGTTTTTCTCCTGTTATTGATTTGGCTCTGTGGAATGGCAAAAAATCATCCACAGTGTCTCCATTCTGACTGAAAGTTCCCTGTCCTCACTTCCATGACGGAATAACTACATCCATAAGAGAATTTGTTCTGTGCATGATCTCTTTTCCCTGGGGAGCTACCAACAGGTTTTTAAACATGGTGCTTTAGTCTGCACTTCTATGCAATAAAATATATTTACAGAATTTAGTGTGTCCTTACCAGCTGGTTCTCTAGGGACTTCAATTTTGGGCTAGCTCACCTACCTGGGCTGATCCTAAATTCTACTTTAATGTAGGTGGGACTTTGCCCTCTATTCAGTGAGGAAGGAGACTTTACTGTGTCAGCGTCAACAGTGTGTTTGTATTTTTCTGCAAAAGCTGCAATCCCCTTGGAAGGACTGTAACACAAATGGCCATGGGAAAGGGCCCTGTTAACAGACCTGGGCATATGTACCATGCAGTAAGTCATGGGTCAGTGGGGATGAGATGTTGCTCTGAAATAATATTTCTTCTGAGAAGACTCGTGTCAAATCTGCATCCTGCTCCCCTAGCTTCCTCACTCTTCCAGGGAATATTATGGAGCAGATCATGCAGCACATACAGGACAACCAGGACATCAGGCCTGGGCAGCAGGTTTGTAAAAGGCAGGTCCTGCTTCACCATCCTGGTCTCCTTTTTGACCAGGTAACCTATCTAGTGGGTGAGGGAAAGGCTGTGGATGTAGTCTCGACTTTGGTCAAGCCTTCAGTACTATCTCCCACAATATTTTCCTAAAGAGCCTGGCACCTTACAATTCTTCGCTGGCTTATAAATGTTTGGTTGGCTAGGCCCAGAGAGTGATGGGCAATGGAGTTACTTCCACCTGAGTGCTGGCCACAAGTGATGTTTCTCAAGGCTCAGTATTTGGGCCAGCCCTTTTTAACATCTTTGTTGATGATCTGGACCAAGGGATTGATACCAAGCTGGGCAGGAGAGTTGACCTGCTGGAGGGAAGAAAGGCTCTGCAGAGGGATCTGGACAGACTGGATCACAGGACCAGGGCCAATTGCATGATGTTCAACAAGGCCAAGGCCAGGCCCTGCCCTTGGGTCACAACAACCCCAGGCAGTGCTGCAGGCTGGGGGCAGTGTCTGGAAAGCTGCCTGGTGGAAAAGGTCCTGGGGGTGCTGGTCAACAGCAGCTGAACATCAGCCAGGGTGTGCCCAGGTGGCCAAGAAGGCCGATGGCACCTTGGCCTGGATCAGCCCTGGTGTGGCAGCAGGAGCAGGGCAGTGACCGTCCCCCTGTACTCAGCACTGCTGAGGCCACAGCTCCAATCCTGTGCTCAGCTCTGGGCCCCTCACTGCAGGAAAGACATTGAGGGGCTGGAGCGTGTCCAGGGAAGGGCAACGGAGCTGGGGAAGGGTCTGGAGCACAAGTGCTGTGACGACCAGCTGAGGGAGCTGGGGGTGTTCAGCCTGGAGAAAAGGAGGCTCAGGGGGCCCTCATCGCTCTCTGCAGCTGCCTGACAGGAGGGTGCAGCCAGGTGGGGGCAGGCTCTTCTCCCAGGCAAATAGTAACATGGTGACAGGACACAGGTTCAAGTTGTGCCAGTGGAGGTTCAGGCTGGACATCAGGAAAAATTTTTTCACTGAAAAGGTGGTTAAACATTAGTTCTAACTCCCCAGGCATGTGGTAGAATCACCATCCTTGGAACTATTAAAGAAACGACTGGACATGTTTCTCAGTGCCATGGTCATGTTGTTGAGGTAGTGGGTGGTCAAAGGTTTGACTGGATGATCTTGGAGTTATTTTCCGATCATGATAATTCTATGATTCTATGATTTTATGATTCTGTAAACTATGGAGTTCAGGGTAGGCATTGCTTTGGCTATGGTTTACTTTGGGAATTTGGATGAGGCATCTGTTAAAGCAGGACCATCTCCAACAGGCTGCCCAAGTTAAGACAAACCTGGACAACCATTCTGAAAGCTCTTGCTACTGATACTTTTATGATACAGTATTGAAACCTAAAGGGTTCTAATAAGTTTAAATGAGGTTGCTTTAAGGCAGCAATTTTTCCAATTTTGTGTCAGATGGCTCCTCAGACTTTGTGAGTAGTTCACCATTTGAAATTAATTTCCACTGAAAAAAGGTTACTTTGAGATATGTATTTGCACTCCATTGAAAATTTCAATACTTTATTATACCCAAAAAAGGAAAAGGTCTAAACCTGAAAAGATTCTGGGTTTTGTGCAAAAAATACAAAATGCTGTTTTGCAGATGATGCCACAATGCCTCATGAGAGATGGGGTTCAGTTGCTTCAAGCCTCCACTCAGTCTCAGGGACAGGTTCTTGACAAAAGAATCTCTTTCATAATGCAGCAAGGATATCTACTAGTAAGTTCTTGTCCTTCAGCTAAAGGCCTCCTTTGAAGCATACCCTGCTTTCAGCAGATGCTAGATGTATGTGGCATTATACTCACAATTCTTACAAAGTTCCATGGCAGTGTTTTTAATTCACTGTTTGGTGGGTCAAAAGATTCCTGGGGGAAATACAAATAATCTAAAATTGATCCTAGTTAAAAATCTGACAGGTGGACTTCCCCTTATTTTCTGTGTATTTGGCCTTCATATGTAATCCTTTATGAATTTTGACATGTGTTTTGACAACTGATTGAAGTCAGGCTCTTGAGCTTTCCCCAGGCATCCCAGGGGAGCAGGTGATATGTATCAAACTCTTTTGGTCCCATTCTTGAGGGAGGTGTTTAGAGAACCCAAATCCCCAGCTGCCAGTGGGGGCATTGGGTGTTATACTGGAGACTGAACCAGGAGAACACTGTGGTAAATAGAAAAATTTGCCCACTGTAAACTCTGTATCAGAGTTGAGCTTAGTTTGCTGCAGAAATATTTCTACAGATCAAATATGACATTTGTTTCAAATTAAACCAATTTTAATACCGAAACTGATGTAATGAATGCATTGTTAATATATTTATGATCTTTATGTTACATGTCATTGTTAAAAGTAAAATATAAGTGATATTGAAAGATTATCATTTATTGTAGTAAATTCATTCATTTTCTGAAGAACTTGAAAAATTGAATTTGGGTATTTCTACAAGATTTTTTTCAATTCTCATTCATTTATGATTGTCCTTCTGGTACTTTGATTACATCTAGTTTCTATCTAAATTACCAGCCCAATAATCACACTACATAGTAGGCAGAATTATATTACCCGAGTTTTTAGGAAATGCTAGGAAGTTTGTAGAATTCGCACAGAAGTCTTTAGAGTAGATCAAGTCTTTACATGTGGGGTGCATGGAAAACAGGAACTGTTATTATCAAGGGTTTCTCAGTGTTCTTGAAGCAGCAACCCACATGGCTGGGGTTATGTGGCCACCATGTGGTAACACAGGGAAAAGTTAAACTGAATTTTTACTTTTACTTTGCATGTAATTTTTGTGTAAATGAGTTGCTAATGTGCATACATTCATTTTCTCAAGGACATTCCTTGAATAATTTCCTATTCATTTACAAAATTAAATCATTGAAAAAATGGGCAATTAACTTTGCAGTACCTGGCTCACAGTACAAGAATTACCCTTGCACTGGAATTTCATCTATCTGCATGAAAGGCAACTTTTTTAGAGAAGAAAATAATTCCTATGTAATTTCCAAAACCACTGATGATAAAACAGAAAAACCCATACATCAGTTCATAGAAAAAATTATGACATTGAAAAGATGTGGAAAATATACATTTGAATTTGAATGACTATATAGTTTAATAAGAATTGTTAGACATCTCTCAGGAGTAACAGGTGGGCCCTGAAGAAACAGAAGACAGCTCAGAAAAACTTCAGCTCCTTTCAGCTCTAGAAAACAACTTCTTAATTCTTCTTGCTTGCTTAAATTGAAAATCCACTTTCTAAACTCCTTTGGATGAACACAAGTAATGTAAAGGATATAAATGGTGATTTTGCTTTTTTTTGTACAAGGAGTAATTTATATTAATTTCTGGTGACATGGTTATCTTCACTGTTCAACAACTGGAAATCTGAGAAAGAAAGTAGAAGAGGGTCCTGCAAAGATCGACGAATTGAAAGGTGAAGGCAGACATTGCGGTGACTGCAGATGACCTGGTTCTCCCAGCCACCAGGACCACAAACCATATTAAATAAAATGCATCTGTCCACAGCAGGATGTAGTTTCTCTGAATGTCCAGCTAGAAATAGCACCACATAGACAGATGGAATTTTGGAGGGATTTTCTTGCTACTTAAGGTTCACACTGCTTCAATGATATTGCATTGCCTCCATAAAGATGCTTTGAGAGCTCATTTAAAAAGCTTATAAAAATGGCTGAATTATTCCAGCTATATCTAGAAATACTAACTCTTTGTCCTCTAAGTACAGGTGGGCTTTGTTGCACCAACAAACTTCCTTCAGGCTTAAGTGTACGCTGAAAAAAGGGGATAATATATCTGCCTTTTGTTGGCTTGTTGTTTTCTGCTTTGATTGCAAGAAAGGGAAGAAGACATGCCCAAATTTCCATTTCCCTGAGTCTCCTGTGTCCAGGGACACAAGTACTTGAAACAGTTAATGAAAGGCCAAGGGAGAAAGGTATGTATGAACTCCCTGTTAAATATTGGCAGATATCACTACAAGACACATTTATTTCATGTTAATGCTCAGCCAGCCTTAACTTGTACAGCAAATATTGACCTAAACAATGGCACTCTGGCAAAGGAATCCAGAATTACAGTTTTGTGTCGTGTTCTACTCCTAAACACCTCCCATATAATTTTCTGCCAGCATATATTTTCAGATAGGATAATGTAAGACTTTTCTTTTTCCTGTGGGAAATTTTACTAAATCAGTTACTTTGCATACACTGCAGAGGTTGCCTTGGGTGACTAAAGCTTCCAAATTAAGAGGTTTAGGATAGCAGGACTAGAAAGAGCTGCTCCCAGGCAGATTCTTTTTTTTGCTCAAGCCCTTTCTAAGTATAAACAAGTCAAAAAACCCTTCATCCAGTGAAGATGATAGACATATACTTAATGATGTTTACAGTCACCAAAATACATAAAAATATTTGAAGAACTGAATAGAACTAAGCATGTGTTTTGCTGACTCAAGCCCTTTGTACATAACTCCCAGCTCTAACAAAGGGTGTAATACTTAATGCTTATTCCTCTTTTCTCTGCTTATTATTTAAAGGAAAGATAATTCTTTTATATATATATATATATATATATATATATATATATATATATACACACACATATAGATCTGGTTTAACATTCATTTATTTATTTATTTGTGTGTTTGTCTACCCATTTACCCATTTAGCTATGTGTACTGGTTCCCAGTGACAAAGGAAATGTGCTTTTGTGCCTTTTAGTCAATTCTTGAGAGATAAGTTTGCCAATAAATGAAGCACAGTAAAGAGAGTTTGTATTACCTTTGACTAACAGACTAATACCTTTCTTCTGTTTATTGAAAAATTATGAATACTTCTAAAACTTTCTGTGATTAGGTGATATGTTATGTTTTCTCAAGGGCTCAGAGTGGCTACTATTTTTGTAGCCATTTACCTAACTGTAGAACAGAAAATAGAAATTACAATGAAAGGAATATTTATGTTTTAGTCTCCGATTTTGTAGCAAGCAACTTCCAAGCACAGTGATCAGGTCTTTGATATCTTACCTCAGAAAGAATGTCCTTTGAAATTCCTGTCAGATACAGGCCCAAGTTTTAACTTATCTTTGATATATACTCCTGTCCTGTCCTGTCCTGTCCTGTCCTCTCCTCTCCTCTCCTCTTCTCAGAGAAACTCTTTTGCAGATCCCATTTCCACCTGCAGTCAGCAGATTAAATAGTTCTGCAGAGTATCCCACTCCTGGCAGCTTAAACTCCTGCTTTTTGGATCCTGGCACTGAGAACACATAACCCCAGGATGCGTTTTGCCTGGTAGATCAGCCGGTGTTCTGCTTCCACCAGGGAGCACCATCCCACCGCTCACCATCCCCCTCTTCTCTCCCACGCAGCTTTAACCATTTCCTTGCACAGCACGCAGTTTTTCTTGCACTGGTATAGCTCTTCACGGACAGATATTTCACAGGAAGCTTTAGTTATGTGGGGCAGGAACAGACAGACAAAGCAATTACCCTTTTCTCCAATTGCTGACTTGCTGCTGCTCTATCTTACTGTAGGGCTAAACTTCCACTGACATGCTGCTGCTGGGCGGCAACAGCAAACACAAAATGGTATTCTTCAGTCTGCTGTTTTTATCCTAGCACAGCTCTTTTCTGAGATTTCAATTGCTGAGTAAGTCAGAAAATCTTTTCAACCTTTTCATAAGGCTCCCAAATGACCTTTGTTTTTGCCTGCTACTCCTGGGCATTGATCTTGGCATTTTTATAAAATAGACCATATTCTTCACTGCTTCCTACATTGCTTTCACAATGGGTAGCCTTACCAATAACACACCTGCATTAGATCCTCAGGTCAGGGAAGAAGCACAGCACCTCTTTATATTTTCTTCACAATTTAGGTGCTCTTACACATCAGCTCAGATAGCAAACTATAATGAAATACAGCTTGCCCTTGGAGGGAAAGGTCTGCAAGCAGACAGCATTCCCAAAGGCAGAAGAACCCCTCCCACAAGAACAAAGATGACTGTGCAGTAACATGCCACCAAAAGGTCCTGCTGTGCCCACAGCCCCCTCAGACAAGACAGGGACACATGAGCTCACTCTGCAGCCAGAAGCCTGGAAGCAAATGCCACAACAGGACTGGGAAAGTTTCTCATATATCTTCAGTGCAGGAGACGTGACAGTCTGCAAAAGCAGCTTGGTCTCAGATTTATCACTCTCCCTAGCTCTCTCCTCCCAGTCAAGCTCCACAGCCCTACAACCTGAAGGCTGGGACCCACTGTTCAGTCCAGTACCTCTTCCTCTGTGCTCAGCGAGGTGCCATAAGACAGAATGGTAAGAGTACACAGAAGAAAGGGTGATGGGCAGAATGGCTGAAACTTACACAGAAGACTTTGTTTTTGAGAGCCCATGTGAGAAGGCTGTTCCTTCCAGTTATAAACAAATGAGCACTACACAGAAACCTTTCGCTGAAGTTCAAATTTCTTCACCCTGAAGAAAAAAAAAAGGGAGAAGATCTAGCTGACTGCCATGATTTTAAAAGAAAAAAATTGCACACATTGGTGTAAGCATCTTCCTGTTCCAGTTGCAATAACTGCAGATTATAGTCTCAGATTTCTTAGACAGATCTACTTTAGCCCTTACGGATACCTCTTCTATGTTTCAATAAAGATGATGAGTCCATGTGCTTAAAACTCCCAAAATGAGTATTCTGGATTAACACTCAGGATAGGGGTTAGTGGCTTGCACCTCCTCTTGTCAGACCTCAGAAAATTTTTAAGGCTCGAGTCATTGGAAGAAAACTGTTGTTGCCTTTGGAGGTTTCAAAGCATAACTGTAGTTATTTGTAACACAAATAAAACTCTTCCTTGAGCAAAGGGGAAGACACACTTGCAGATCTGAGAGCTAATAAAAGTTGCTTATTCAGCAACCATTAAACTGCCTGAGTCAGACTAAAAGCAACTGCTGCATTTCTTTTCTTTTTTCTCCTCTTCCTAACTCATCTTAGTAGAAGTGCATGGGAGAGCTGACTATGTGGGAAATGCTTTCCTTCAAGCTCTACCCAGAACAGCTTTCTCTTTTCTGACTTAATTTTTAAATGTGAGAAATTTAGGATTTGACAGAGTTATAGGAACTTGAACTTCCTGTAGCAGTTCTGAAGATGTGAAGAAAACATATGTATTTTTTTATTTACTCAGTGTTTTAGCTTTAAATAACAAAAGGTTTTGACGCCACCTGCTTAGATCAGCATGACTAGCAAAGTAGTGAAACTTTATTGACAACAGAAATAGCTTGACCAATTTGACAAAACTCTATTAATCTGCAGCACTAGGTCACAATCTCCATAATTTTGTCCATTTTTATATTTCTTTCAAAATTCATGCATGCCGTGCTAAGAGGGGAGACTACCTGGGACCATGGATTTTCAGCAAGCATGTAAGAATCAATGATTTTTTCTTTAAGTAGGGAAAAGTGATTTGAGGGGGATCTAACTCTAAAGATTCTGGAAACAGGCGGTAGAAAAGAATTGGAAAACAAACTGAAAAGCAGAAGGTGAAAACAAATCCAATTAATTCTTATCAATTCAGAAGAACAAGTCAGACTGAACACATTTTCATCTGTGCACGAAACCAGGGTTAAAAAATTGGCTGTGGAAAAATGTGAATTGCATATCAGTGAAGGAGGAAAGATAAAGAGTCTTCTAAAATATATTTAGGGATTTTTGCTTCTAATTTCTTTCTCAGATATTTCTAGCCTAGAAAACATTGGGTGGGGCTTTTTGTGGGAAAGTAGGGAGGAGGAAGAAACACTGAACAATACTTCTTTCATTGTCTTTTTTTCCCTTTAAAATGTCTAAACTGTGCCAGTATTTTAACTCAGACTACTAACATACATTTACTGGAACATATATTTTGTTCTTCCAAGTCCTGTTTTGTGACAGATGTACAAAATGTCATAGAAAAGAAATCTATGTATTCCAATCTTTAAAAAGACATAACTTCTGATTTGTCCCCATGATGTCCACTGGGCCTGTGCTCCTAACTGTGACAATGACACTAAAAGCATTCCAGGTCAAAAAAAAAAAAAAAAAGAGAATTTTCAGATGGAGTAGTTGCTAGGGAAGACTTTCTGGAATCCTGCAGCTGTGCTGAATGTTCACTGTCCTTGCAAGCTGGGTGTTAATAAGACACAAGAAAAACCTATTTTGTAAGAAGCAATGCAGGATTCACAGACTCATAGAGTAGCTGCTGATAGGAGACAGGTCTGAAAATCATCCAGTCCAATCCCCTGCTCAAAGAAGGGTCATCTAGAAGAGGTTGCTCAGGGTCATGCAAAGTGAGATTTTGAATAGGTTTTAAAATGAAAATTCCACAACCTCTCTAGACAGATTATTTCAGTGTTTGACCCCTCTCACAAATGAAAGTTTTTCCACATTTAGCTAAAATTTCATGTGTTTTATTTGTGTCCATTGCCTCTCATCCTGTCAGCAGGCACTTAATGAGGAGAGTGTGTCTCTCTCTTCTTTAACTCTGTATATTTATACATCTTGATGAGATGCCCAGCCCTGTCTTCTCTAGGCTGAATGGTCTCAGCTTTCTCAGCTTGTCTTCATATGTCTTCAAATGCTCTAATCCTTTAATCATCCCCATGGCCCTCTGCTGGATTTTCTACCAGAAGTCTGTATCTGTCTTGCACCCAGGAGCCCAGACATGGACCCAGCATTCTAGATGTGTCTCACCAGTGCTGAGAAGTGACAAATGTCCTCCTAATGCAGACAAGGCTGCTATTTGCCTTCTTTGCTGAAGAATGTATTGATGGGTCTTGTTCTGCTGACTTTTCCCCACATCCCCAGGGCCTTCTCTGCAAAGCTGCCTTCCAGTCAGTCAGTGCCCAGCCAACACAGGTGTGTGGCACAATTCCTCTCCACATGTAGAACTTGGCATTTCTCTTTGTCTAGCAAGAGGAGGTTTCCATTGGCTGATTTATCCAGCCTGATGAGACCCCTCTGAGTGGCAGTTCAGCAATCTGGTACATCACCCAGATGATTCCCAGTTGTGCATCTTCTGCAAACTTGCTGAGGGTGCATTCTTCCCATCAGACAAGTGATGAATGAAGATGTCAGACTGTGTTGACCACAGCATTGAACTTCAAGGTTCTTACTCTCCCCAGGACTGCATCTAATCCCTTTTATTAACAGAGAATGGCAGGGTCGGGGGAAAGGAAGAACCTAATAGAATTTATTCTACTAACTCTGTACTAGAAACTATCTTAACTCTAATCTGGGAATTAAGATGATCTTAAAAATATGTCTGCTTACTGGTTTGGGTTTTTTTGTCTTTCATTTTTCCATGTCTTCCATGTGTCCCACTAG
This sequence comes from Onychostruthus taczanowskii, assembly GCF_017590055.1. Classification (NCBI taxonomy): domain Eukaryota; kingdom Metazoa; phylum Chordata; class Aves; order Passeriformes; family Passeridae; genus Onychostruthus; species Onychostruthus taczanowskii. Next base: position 5,265,094 of record NW_024502569.1, on the reverse strand, counting down.
GGGTGTGGAGAGAGATGAAAACAAACAGGTTTCCTTAATAATTAAGCATCCAACACTAGCCATATCACTTATCACTTGTTTCAGGTACTACAAATTTGTATCTTGTTTTTTTTCTGTGAAAAAATGAAGAAACAGGGGAATAAATCTGGTTCTTGGAGAAAACGTTTGTTTTAATGCACACTTAGTAGGTAAACATAGAGCTCAGTCTATTATCAGACATAGACATGGGGTGAAAAGTAAGTGAATTTCCATTTTAAAAAGTAGGTTAATCTGAAGGCTAAGTTTCCTTCGTCTGCCCACATTTCTCCAAGATTTAAGGGTTAATAAATTAGGACATGTAATATACTTCCAGTTATACTCCCAGGAGTGCAGCATTCAGATTAATTTGGCTGGCGTTTCTATGTTGGGCTTTTCCTTCTCTCTGACTGAGTAAACGTTTCAGGTTTAAATGAACTTGAAAGCCTCAGATCAGAGACAGACGCAGGCTGTTTTACCATTTACAGTACTTTGAATAATGCAATCAGATTGTGTAATCCCCTTTATCTTTCTGGTAGTATGAAAGTCTGGGCAGTTTTTCAGTACTCAAGTGACCCCTGTTTTGCCCATGCTTATCTAATGAGTTTGATTTGATTTGTATCTCATTGAGTCATAGTGATGACATGCTGATAGAATTAATAATTTTTTGGAGAAGGTGTGGTAACCTGTATGATCTGAATTGTAATTTCAAGTTTGGGTGACCCTTACTGATAATTTATGTTGATGTATGTTGATTATGTTTATGTCTACTTTTAGAAACTGTGCTTAAACTACGTTTTTGTGAGGTCAGGTTGTCAGTCTTTCCTATGTAGGATAACTTTACTCTGGAAAATTCAGAAAATATTGTGAAGACCTCTGTGGTGGTTTGTTTTTTTCTTAAGTAGAGTAGAAGATACTTAAAAATCCATGAAGTTTATGTTAGGAACAGAAGTGACAGAGTTATTTCAAAACTTCACATCTAGTCCCTACCCCAGGAGTTGTTGTGCCTAGTTCAGAGTTGCTGTAATCAAAGAGAAAGCCGTGGTTTGCTGTAGGCAAGAGAAAGAGGAAAGGAGCCTTGTAGGCCACTAAATAGCCTGGGAGCACTGCACCAGCTTTTCATGCAGACAAAGTGACACGTACAGCTGGGAAAAACAATCATTCCACATACCGTGGTGGACCAGCAAACATAAATTATGTTGTAAAATTTTTATTATATCCCTTGAGGAAAATTAAACATACATTTGTGATTAAACAGATTTGATAAACAATGGATTGGGCAGAGCCCTACTAAGTGGTTCTGCAAGCAGGCTGCAAAGATGCAGCAAGATATGATTCCAACACCAGCCCTGTGGGTGTTGGCATGAGGTAGATCAGTTCAGCCTTGGATCCATCCCCCACTGATAGATCTGTTTAGCAAGTGTCCCCTGAGCATATTCCACAATTGTTACAAGACAATACTACAGCATTTCTTATCTCCAATGCAAATTTCACTCCCTGATAGAGTCTTGTCCCTGGCATCTTTGTTTCCATCTAGTTTAAATGCTTCTGCAGATGGGCCTTCTTGTCCTCTGTGCCAGATCATGCCTTGGTCACAAATTACTACTGCTGTTGGAATTTCCCCTACAATTAGAGGAAAGACATCTGAGAAAAAGGGATCTGAGAAGCATAACAGCTGCATAAAAACGTGAATTCAGAGCACAGCAGTGGCCAAAGGCTAATCTGGACATTAAAAACTGCTTGAAAAATCTGGAGAGAAAAGCTGAGATGTTCCAGTGCCACTGCTTGTGTCTGGGATGCATCAGCTTCTTAAACAGTCCTTGCAGAGCTCATGTCCTCCCATTTGGAAATTTCAAATTGCCACTGGCTTAAATTTTAATATTTGAGATAAAGTGATGAAGAAGCTCCATTCACATTATTGATCCATATTTTTCCCTTTTATTTTGTACATCAGTAAAACATTTTGCAAGATCTGGAAGGCAGCAAAAGTCAGGCACACAGTGTATTTCTAACCAGTTCAGATCAGAGCTGCACAGAGTATCACTCACTGTTGAAGTCCACAAATGGGATGATTCAGAGGAGAAGGCAAGAAATTTTATACTGAACAATTATGAAATAAAGTGACAGTAGAGAAATTCTTCCAAAACTTCATTAGTTACATTTTTCTTCTGCTCTGAAGCATGAATTTCTATATACTTTGTACTTATAAACTGCTGGTTACAGGAACTTGGCATAAATCTTTGTTCTTCCCTGCCCTGACTAGAGCCTGTCACTAACACCATTAATAAGATCAGACTGATTTATTTGTACCCTCACCAAGTATATGTGAATGCTAAACAGCTTCTGACACTGGTAAATAGTGGTTAAGTGGTGACAGAAACTTGAAAGAATTGAACTGGCAAATAGATATCGATGGGACAATTCCCTGACACCAAAGAAATTATTTAGAGAAGAGAGGCAAACAGCACAGCCCATCCTCTTGTGGCACACCTCACCTTTCTATAAACATATCAATATATGTAAGTAGGTATGTCTTTTTCTTACCTTTGACTTTCACTTATTTTTTTCATTGTTTGTTCCACCCTGATTTAAACTGGAAAACTTCCGAAAGATTTTTCTGCTTCTAACATCTGGTTTTCTGAGGAAGGTAAAACAAAGTAGAATGATCTGTTTGCTTAAAAATCAAAAGTGGGGGAGATTGATGTGCAAGCAGAATAGTGTTCAGCTGGCATGTAGCCAGGTGAAAATGTCAAAGCTCCCGTATTACAATTTTATGAAGAGTTTTTGTACCTTCATCTGTCAGGAATCATGCTAGGAGCCTTTAGCACCTCTAGTATCCCAGTACATGGCAACATCCTGCCCAAACAGTTCTTCAGTGAAGGCTCAGGAGGAAATCAAAGATAAAATGTAAGAATAAATGTGGCAAACTGAAAATATTTCCTGTTGTGGCCTTTGCCTTACAAATGATCACCACAAATACCTCTCCTCTCCTCTCCTCTCCTCTCCTCTCCTCTCCTCTCCTCTCCTCTCCTCTCCTCTCCTCTCCTCTCCTCTCCTCTCCTCTCCTCTCCTCTCCTCTCCTCTCCTCTCCTCTCCTCTCCTCTTGGAGGTTTTGGGTGGATGCTGTTAAGCTCATGGAGACTCAATTCATCTCACAGAACTGATAGGTTCAGGTTTTCTGAGGCACAGGACTCTGCCTGAAGACTTTCTTCAGCCTAAAGGTATGTCCTCTAAGGTAAAATTAAGAACTGGAAGCATAGACTGTCTTTCATGGCTTTGCTGGCTCTCCAGTTGCAAAGCTGGTAGCTGGTACAAGAGTTGGGCTGTGGCACCATGCTGGGCTTCATCTGTAGTCTAACATTTAAAGGTAAGCCCTATGACTTTTTAACATACCGTGGGGGCTTTTTGTTGGAGATCAAGGACCTGCAATCAGCTCCCTGCTGGCTGCTCTTCCCTCTTAATTTCATCTCAGTACTCCAGTGGAGAGTCAGCCTTTATGTTCAAAGATTTATCTAGAAAGATCTTGCTTCGAATTTTAATAATTAAGTTCTTCAAAAAGTGACAAAAACAGATTAGAGAAACTTTTATATGTCACACTGTTCTTCTGTTTTCATACAAGAAGGAAAGTGAATACCAGTAATTACACTTCCTTTGCTTTGAAGAGTGACTAGTTTTAATACTGACTTTACAGATTATATCATATCCCTGACAGGAACTTTGGCCTCTGATGATTATTTCTGTTAGTATATCATAATACCTGTGTTTTAACTGCAGATGGTGCTGGAGGATGCACACTAGCTCCAGCCAGCCATGAATCAGTGAAGCTTCAGGTGAGATAAACCAGCAAAGAAACACCCTCTATTTAATTGGTATTAAAATTTGAGCAGGAAAAAAGTTCAAGAATGTTGTGTCCCACGCTCTTTGCTCTTCACTGTGAGGTAAATACTGCAGAAAATAATTATTTCAATTGTATTTTAAATTTCATTTTCAAAGCCAAAGCTCAACATATAAATGTATTGTGATGGTTTCCTTTATTACAAAGCAAATCACTTTAACGTATTGATAAAATGAAGCTGTCACTTTTGGCATTGTTATAATGGTGAATCAAGTCACAAAACACCCTTAAATAGTTTTTCTTACAATCATACGACTATTTGAAATGTTACGTGATGTGGGAGTGAGGCAGAAAAAAACAATTTATAGGAACACAGTGTTGTGATGATGTGAGAGCAGATGGGAAAAACACATTACAGGGTTCCAACACTTATAACCCCATACTGTATTTGGAACTACATCATGAAGAAAAGAAAGCACAAAGCAGCAAGGTTAGAATCTTGTTCATATGTTTTGATATGTCCATATTGAGAACGATAGCTAAAAGAAAGTATGGAGCAGATCATTCTCAGGAATTATTAGCATACTTGGAGGCTAATTCCTGTACTCAGGGTTTTAATTCATCTGTACTCTTGTGAAATACCTAGGGTTCCTTGTGCAGTAAAAATTGGTGAGAAAATTGCCATTCATCTCCAGGTTTAGTAATGCAATTCCAAAATTATAAAAGGTATAGACTATTTCCCCAACAAAAAAAAAAAAAAAAAAAAAAGCCAAGAAAATCCAACTGGGTTTTCTTTTTAAGGATCTCACATTGTGTAGAAAGTTATCAGTGTTGTTGTGTAATATTTTGTGGTTTATTAACAACACTCCATAAGAGTGGCAGATTGCAAGTAAAGAGAGCCATTACAGCCTGATACAGCCTTGGAAAACTTCCTACCTGAACTACAGCCAGAGGGCAATGGTACCATTCATTGCGGATGGAGTTTTGAAAACAATATCCAGTTGTATTGGAAATGATTTCCAATTGTTTTGGAAACTCTGGTAATTACTGACCTGAGGAGGGAAATTTTGCAGATGACAAATGCTAATCATCTTGCAGTCCTGTAAAGAGCAGTCCTAAGTGAGGCCCTTTGAGCTCTCCAGGACTGCAGTGGACTGCAGCAGCATCTCCTGCTGTAGGGATGACTCTCAGAGCCCCCAAACTCTTTGCGTTTGCAAAATTCAGAGGACCCGCACAGAGATAGCAGGACCTGGGCTGATGCCTCCAACTCTTGAGACTCAGCTCTCACCTACTAAGAAACCCCAAGGCATTTGACATGAGTATTTCACTGACACTCAAGAGGAACTTTTAACAAGTATCCTGGTAAATACTTTGTGTCTGTGTGTGTGAGCAATTGAATGGATTCAAATACCCTCTAGCAAGTGTAATATGAGTGTTACTATCTCAAATCTATAATTAAGTCCTCTTATAATTGTAGTAAATCCTATTGAACCACTTTGTACATTAGACAAAGATTAAGTGCTGCTAAAGCCTCTGCATCCTTACCTCTGAAAATAATTCTAAATTGATTCTAATCTGATTTTTTTGTATGTTTCATCCATGTACTAAGTATTGAACCTTGACATTGAACACGGTGGTGCTTTTACAGATTTGCATTAAAACTGCTTTTACTGATACACTTGATGGTGATTTGTTTAAGTGACCTAAGCCAGTTATTCATGCAAATTGGCATAGTCAACCTAAATCAGGATTCACAGCACACCTCCTTAACTTTGTTATCCCAGAGATGCTGCCATCATGGCTGATGGGCTTGTGGTGAATCTGTCTTGGAACCAGCCAGCAGTGGCTCTGACACACATAGGAGAAGCTTCTGGCTTCTGGTATAAATCTGCCTGTCTTTAATAATTTTTAAAATTTTTCAATCACATCTTGCATTATAAAACAAAGCCATTTAAAGCATTGGTCACTTCCTAATGCTCTGGCCTGTCTGGATACTCAATATGGAAATAAAAAAGAAAGTAAAATACTAGTGGATGAGTTATGTTTTGTTACTATAGAGACTAATTTTTCTTCTAACACAAATAGAAAAATAACACCTGAGGTAAAGCTGCCACTTGAACCATAATTCACTATGCTTGGAATTGGGCAGCAGATAGAAGTTCCAGTTCTGTGCTGTGAATCATTGGACACCTGTGGATTTGCAGGGCTATCACTAGCATCCATCCATGCACACAATTCAGCCTTCCCTCTGGACAAACACCCTGCCATTAGACACCCATAACTGGTTGGTTCCTGTTGTGCTTCAGCTTGAACTCTGAATTTCATTTCATGCCTTTCTCAGTAATTTGTTGTTATTTGACATAATTTTTTCTGTTTCTTAATTGACTTCACCTTTAATGACAAAATCTAAAAGAAAATGGACAAGATGGATCTGTACTACTATCATACCACTCTATCAGAGGCCCTTTCAGGCACATTATCACATCAGCAGAGGTGCTGAGATCTGGTGGTATCATTAAGCACAAAATGCATGAAGCTCTTCTATGATATTATGAACCTGCATCTTATTTAATTAAATGCTTAAAACTGTAGCAATACCATTTTCCGGGCATGACAACACAACCACAGTAGAAATTAATTTACACAACTTTTGTAGGTCTAGATCCTCAGCAAAACTGAGAAAGTAGAAAAACAGAAAGGTATTTACTTCCATTTACAGCCTAGTTATTTCTAGAAAGAGGACTGGCTTTATCTGGACTTTTTGGCTTGCAAGAAGCCATTTGACATTTTCAGTTATCTCTTATTTTCTGTTTGACATTTTCAGGCATCTCTTATTTTTTTGTGATGGGCAACCAGAGATGAGACTGAATACTTACTGCTGACCTGAAAGGGTAAGGTTGCACTCTTTTCTAGAGTAAGTCTCCTTGGCTATGAATTAATAAACTTGTGTTCTTTCTTATTCACTTATTTCCAAAGTCCAGAAGTTATTGCATCTTTACACAAAACATCTTTGCATTTAATATTTTTCAGCACAAATACCAAAAGGGTTCAGAGCTTTGAAAACATTATGGATGCAGGGACTTCAATAAACTTTGGTAAGAGTGTTTTGGGCAGCAAAACTGGTGTAGTATCTAGAGAGCAAGCATTATGAAGAGCAGATGAGGGAACTGGGGTTGTTTAGCCCAGGAAAAGGGATGCTGAGGGAGCACATTATCATTTTTTACACCTGAACAGAGGCTGTAGTGAGGTGAGGTTTGGACTCTTCTCCCATGTCAAAAGGAATTAGACAAGAGGAAAAGTCCTCAAGCTGTCACCAGAAAAGTTTAGATTGGATGTAGGAAAAGATTTCTTCACCAAGCACTGGAAGAGGCTGCCTGAGGGAGTGATGGAGGTCACTGTTTCTGGAGGTATCTAAAAAGTCATGTAGATGTGGCACTTGTGGACATGGTTTAGTGGTGGACATGGCAGTGCTGGGTTAATGGTTGGAGTCAATTATCTTAAAAGTCTTTTCCATTGTAAATCATACTGTATATAGTTTTAGGTTAAACATTAGGAGAAGCTTCTAATAACAGGGAAAGGGAAGCAACAGATGAGACTACCTGACGAGGAGCCAGTATTAGTAGAGGTGTTTTGAGTGGCCTGATCAAATATCTACCAGGGATGTTTAACTGACCTCCTTGGGTGAGATGCCTTTTCATGTTCTTTCTCTGAACTTTCTGTGATTATAAAGAGAAGACAGTAAGGTTTTTTTAGTAGGTGTGTACCATCAAGCTTGGTTTAACACCAGCAAGGTGAAACAGCCATGTAGTTGAACAAACTTCTTTATGTTCTTGATTCAGATGATCCATGTACTTCTAATCAAGCTATTAATGATCCACAGTGTCTGTTCTTCTCATTTTGATGCATTTTGGTTGGAACTGTATGGAGCTTTACACTTAACACTTGCTTCCCAGGACAAATGTGAAATATTCTTGCAGTCTTTGATATTTTTGATATCCTGGTTCATTAATCTACTTTTTATTCATTCATTTTCTGGCCCAAGTGCAATTTTAAAAGAGGATATCTTTTTCATGGTACATCATTATTAGTGTCTCTTAGCAACACATCCTCTCAAACAGCTGCTGATCATCTCTACAAAATATATAATCTCTGGAGTTATAGTGCACACCTCAGAAAAAAAGCCCAAGTTGCTTCTCATTTTCTCCACTAACTCCACTCTTCTAGAAACACAAAGTATAAATGAAATCTTATATAAAAATGTAGACTATTGTTGTTTGACAAAAAAACAATAAAGACGCCTTCATTAACAAATTTAAATTTTTACTTTATCAGTCTATTTCTCAACCTAATACTACATACTAATTATTTAATAATAACAAAATACTAAACAGGAATCATAAATCATAGGGATCTGTGAAAAAAATAGAACTGAAATTAAGAAGAAGGACTGGAGTATGAGGATAACAATCTTATAGTAAGTCACACAGCATGATATATGGAACTTAGGAATATCAGGCTGATGTGAGGATCAGCCTGAGATCAGGCTGAGACATTAGCCAAGACCAAGGACTGACTCTTCAGCCAGAAGGACACAGGAACATTCACTATTATTCAGGGGTCTTTGTAGTCCAGAGATCCTCTCCAAGCTGTACTTTGGAGGTGCTCTCTCTTGAAGAATGAGTACATATTCAAAGTTGAGCCTGGTGATGCAGACATCTAATGGTCTAAAGCAGAGTAAAGAGCTGGCCACCTAAAAGCTGGCAATATTTCTTTCTGCATGTGTTGGTTTTTTAACAGCTTGTTACTAAAACAAATGGTACTTACAATGTTACTAAATGGTACAACAACAAAAAACACTGTTCTCTCAAGGGGATTTTTTCCTGGTTTTAGGCAATTATGTCTTTTTGTACTCTTTATTTACTCGTGATGGGCTTTTAGTCTGAAGTATTCCGTGTGTAGGTTCACAGAAGGAGTCAAAGAAAAAGAGATGTTAAATCATCCAATCCATCCCCTTGAGAGAGCAGACCCAGCACTATGGCAGTGGGAGACAGTACCTATTACTCAGTGACAGGAAAAGCAGCAGAGTAGCAAACCCCAGGCTCCAGGAGTCAGAGGACAGCTGTTACACGGCCAGGAAAGGGCAGCCTCCCTCTTCTCCCAGCTTCCACTTCATCTGAAAGTGAGAATCCTCAGGCTTTGCTGTGTAGTGAGCCACTGCTCATGGGAAGCTTCATTGGGAAGCTTGCCATGCTTCCCAAACAGTCATGATAACTTTCTGTAAGTGATGTAAGGCATAAACACATATTTTTAATTCTTCACTTCTTCCCAAAGGATTGAAATAGAATGAGAAACTTCCTTCTAACACACTTGAGTGACAGTCCAGGCTCCTTGCCAGTTATAAGCCCTCAGTTCCAGAGATTAAGGATATTATTTAACTATTAATGTTGGCACTAGCCTGACACTTACCTTGCATCAGCCTTCCTAAATGCTGACACACTAATGACTTCCATTTCCTTGCCCTGCTCCTGCCCAACACACATACAAATGTTGTATCAGCAGAGTTTGTCCACTGTGTCTGTAATTCCAGATATCTCTTCAAGCAAACCTTCATTTTAATGTTTCTCTGCAAAAAAATTTCTGCATCTGCATCTGAATTTTCTGGTGGAAAGGCCTCCTAACACGACTTTTTTAAGTCTGCTAGCCTCATCGCAATCCAATGGAGGTGATGAAAGAGAAATTGTGACCTTTTCTGTAAGAATGGAGGCATAGAAAAAGGACGAAGAAATACGATTTAAATAAAGCAATCACATCCTTTAAATCCAGGTACAAGAACTATACTTGATTACATCTCCCACTGCTGTTATTTTTTATATCAATGGGTTAATGTCTGGCAAGGAAAGTGTGTGGTCATTAAAAAATTGCAGGCTCATGCTTCTGCATCTAAAAGTGATCTCCTGCTCAAAACTGACAAATTTAGGTGAGGCAAGGCTGCTTTTGTCAAGCTTTCAAATACCTGTCTTGCAGTGTGCAGCCAGCTCACTTAGTATATGGATATTCCTGTTCAATTTGCTCCAAGTTTCTTCCTTCAGCTTCCTTCTGTTCCTCTGCTTTTAGCCTGAGGCAGCAGGCAGGATTTGGACCCAGTGTGCTGAGGGATGCACTGGACAGGGGCCATCATCCCAACACAAAATATATGTAGCAGGTGTGTGAATAACCAGAAGGTGCTGCAGGAGGGAAGTGCCAAAGAAGCTGTAGCACTTTTTTTGGTCCTGTCACTGGATCAGCTCACACTGCCTGCAACATCTCTCATGCCCTTTGCCCAGATTCTGCCTCTCTTACTCATTTTAAATACTCTCTGGACCTGCAGTCCTGATAATTGAACAGGACTGCAGGGAACTGAGGTGCTACCATAGGAAGGAAAGATGCAAGACAATGTAGACCAAAGGGGTGTCCTTGTTTTCTGGTGTTCTTGTAGATAGCTTTCCTTCTTTATCACTGAGGGAAAAAATCAAGCCTGATATCACTGGGGAAAAAAATCAAAGCCATACCAAAAAACTTCCAAAACAATAACCAAAAGCAAAACCAGTATCAAAATAAACCAGAACAAAAAAAACCCCAAACCAAAACAAAACCAAATAAAACAAAACAAAACAAAAAAAAAAAAACCCCAAAAACCTAAAAAATCCCCAAAAAACCCTACACCAAAAACCTTAATGCAAATTTAAAGTGAAATTCAGTATGGGCTTTCTCCTTCTAATCACAGAGCAGAACTGCAAAGGGTTATTTTGGGCCAAGTAAAGCTTAGGAGCTTTATTTGTCTCTGCCCAGCAAAGTCAATAGGATCTGTGCTTTGCTGTGATCAAGCCTATTTACTTGACAGTTTAGAATAAACCTAAAATCAATATCTTTATTATGTCATGTGGAAATGTATATATTTGCTAGGTAAAGCCTTGCAGCTACAGCAAAGTGAGAGACATAAATATAGGGCTTTGAACTTTTGGGGAATTGGTTTTAAGAGTAGTATTTTTATATAGCAGAGGCACTGCTGATAACAGAGAAGCTCAACTGATGGGCCGTGCCCTAAGAAGTCAAAAGTGAACCTTCCTTAAATCATAAAAAAGTGAATATTGTGATTCTTCCAGATGAAGTTTTAATGAGACAGGCACATTATTTGAGTATCATAGGTTATCTGACCTCTTGAAGTAATTATCTAACTCTCCACAATTATCACCTAATATTCTTGAAACTTCACCGTGATTGTGTCTGATCTTGCATTAATTCAGCCTGTGATAAGACTACTCCATGATTATGGCATACTTTAGCCTCCTTTTGAACAACTTCTAATTCTAGCACAACTTCTAGGAACAAAGTAACATTTTGACAGAGGTACATTTTCCCAAGGCTGAGAGCTATTCAAGGGTAACGAAACTTAAAGGTCAACTTTCTGTCTCACTGTGAATTCAAATTTCAGCTGTAACCAATTAACATTTAGATTTTTCTGGCTGATTCCAAGTTTTACAAGCCACTGCTACCTCAGCCAGGACTGTTTAGCCAAACAACAAAAATGGAATCATTTTCAAAAGACATGCAAGCTGTGGGAGGGGTTTTTTTAGCAATTGTCTGTTAGATTCATCAGGAGAGAAAAGTGTAGCATCAAGTGCTCTGTATGTGCTGCACTCTGCAGTTTGATGCCCTCTCTAAAGCAGAAAGAAATCAATGCCTGGCTCACAGAGTGGTGGCTTGTGTGCACCTGCTCAAGCTGGGTTTGCTCTACAGTGAGGCACTGATTATAAACCAATTTTCAAACCCTAATTTGTGGGTTTCATCTCATAGACCTTTATGTAAGATTGACATAGAAGGTGGAAAACCTCTATGTGTCCTTTCTCCAAGAGCACCAGAGAAGAGAGGAGCCTCTAACAGGAGAGTGCCCAGGTCCCTTCTGGCAGAGGGAAAGGAAAATATATGGACATGCCTGCATCACAGATATTTAGCCCATCTTCAAGTCTGAACACAGTTGTTTAGCTTGTGGTATGCTTCCATATTTTCATGGTATCTCTGCCAAAAGGAAGCTATATCGTAAAGTAAGAGAAAGTTTGTAAAGAAAACGCTGTATGTCAACTATCTCTGTGTAACTTCAGCATGCAAAGATTTGAGAAAGAGGAGCAGAAGGCTTTATGTATTTTAAGTTTCAAGCAAAGGTGTGGGAAGTAATAAAGCTGCTTAAGAGTTTCCTGCTAGCCAGATCAATGTCCCATGCTGCACACACTTGGAGCTGAAGGAACAAAAGCTGCTGGAACAACTGTGGTGCAGGCAGGGGCCAGGGGTGCCTGGCAGCGTGAGGACTCCTGCAAGGCACAGTCAGAAAGGTGAGGAGTAACTAAAGCAGAAAGAGAAGACTTGCTGACCAGGTTGAATTAGGCCTTTCTATGTGATGAGATGTGAAGCATTACTCAATAGCAGTTATTCTTTTGCCCATAAATAAATTATGGGACTCATTTTGCTGGCCAAGTGTATTAGCTAGCTGTGAAAACAATAAGGAGCTTGGAAGCTTGGAGGTGATAAAAATTAACCAGTGGCAACTTCCATTATCACATTCTGTCAGTTATATGAGGAAAATAGCTAATTACTTAGCAAGTACCTTCAAAATAAAAGTGGGTGACCTGAAAATGGAAATTATAACCTTGCAAACTGTGATGGTACAATTAAAGGTAAGACTTGCTCAGCCAGACTATTGATCATTAGTAGCTGAAAATGGAAACACATTGTTTTTGACAACAGATGGACTTTCAGCTACGAAAAAAGTGAAATCAAATTTAAAGTCAAAATCTAGAGACAAAGATCAGGATTGCAGGGACATGTTGATGTTCTGGACCTGTCAAAAGCCTTTTAATGGGCTTTTAGAGAACCTGTATAATATTGTCAATTTTCCACCTTTCTCAAATAGATTTGTTTTTCCTTCAGGAGTGGGGGGATGAGTAGTTGATGGAGGGGTTATAATGATGGTTATATCATGTAAAACTATGCATTAGGTGCCTTGGACTCCTGGTAAAAATAATTATAACAAACATGAATGATTCCACAGTGCATCAAGAGCATTTTTACTGCATTGAGCAAAACTCAATTCTCTCAAATTAACAAACAAAAAAATCTCACCAAACAACCAAAAACCCCAAACAATGAGCAAGAAAAACATACAAGCACTAAACCTCAAGAATAAAGAAAAGGGAGGCAAAAAATACTTTGCTTAGGACACATATCAATTTTAGGAACTCATAAGACCAAAGAAGTATAATAAATGTACAAATGCACTTTTTAAAACTGCAGAGCTAAATCAGAATTCCCCTAAACTTAGAAATGTTTTCTGGAAGTTTGATGTATAGATAGTCCTTGAGGTCATGATTTTACCTGGACAATACTCCTTTTCTATCTCTAGGCCAGTCTCTTCTGACAAAAAATAGGAATGTCTAATCTGAGATCCCAGACTGGACAGGATTTTTGGAGGCCAGGATATCTTTGAAAGGTTCTAAGCCATATGTTACCCACTGAGCTTCAGTTAGTCAGCAATTGCTCAAAGATCAAGGAAGACAGAATGGGGAAACAGTCAATGAAATTTTAAGTAAATTGCTGGAAAGTATTTCTCTGTAAATATTCTCTAGTTAATAGAGATTAAGGACATTTTGCAAACATTTAAAAGACAAAAAGAAACTTCTTTATTAAAGATAGAGATACCTATATTCTAGCACCATACTGGAAGGTGAAACTGATGTTTTTTTAAACTGATTAGTCTCAGTTCTTTGTTTTGCGATATCCCCTGGGAAAGGCACTAGACTAGACATGTTTTTTTATTTTCCTTTGACACCATTTTCATTCCATATAATTTCTTCCAGCTCCCAGTTAAGACTCAAGAGATCCCCTTGGTACTAGCAAGGATTTAAAAAATGTAATGTCCCTAGAGACAATTTTTTATTCACGTGGTTGCAAAACTACTGCCTTTCCATGGATTTCACATAGAATGCTTTCAATACAACTAATCTCCAGTATCTGACCTGAACAGCCCAAGCAATACCAGGGAAAACTTCATTCTTTTCTTATCAACCTTCAAGAGCTTTTAGAGCTGACAGCAAATATGAAACTATGGCTCCTCTATCACTCTTAGAGATTTCAGGAAACAAATCTATTCAGTTTGTACTCATACGTAAATACAAATCAGATCCCAAACCAACCATGATGTGAATTATCAGAGTGACCTGAGTACAGTTACTAAGACACACTGGGAAAATAGGATGCGTTCTGGAAAGTGCCTGCTCGTTTACATCTGCTTTCTGAAACTCATCTTTGAAACTTTATCAAAATACCATTAAATGTCACAGTCCTAGAAGCAAGATATATGATAGGGAAAGTTAGGTATAGACATTTTAAAAATCAAAGCAAATATTTTTCTCTGGAAGACAATGTATATAGCTCATATTTGGTTATAGAAAGTTATATCTGTAACTTCTTATTTCCAACAGATATTGGTCCCTTGTTCAGACTGTGAGAATGGACAAAAGGAAAATTGAAGTGGTTAAGAGAACAAAAAATGAATGCTTGACTTAAAAACTTCTATAATGAGTAAAAAAAATGCAGTCATGTGTTTCATTAAGCTGTGTGTTCATTTGGAGTCAATTTGCCTAAGAAAAGATGGTATGGTGGGTCAAGGAAAAGTTGTTTATTAGATATGGCTAAGTCAGTAGAATTGTAATTTCAAAACAGTGAAGCATCTTTATCTGCACTATTCTATTAAATCTGTTCCATTGCAGTTTTATCACTTTAAAGCTTGCTGATTCAAGAAGTCACTGAAACTGAAAAATTGCAAAGAAATTATTCAGAAAAAGGGTATTAATAAACAATATCTAGGCTTTCTAAAGGAGGCTGGAATATTTTAAGAGATATTTTAGTTACAATTAACTTTCTCATGATGTAAAATGTTGTCTACATTTTTTCACCTGTAAATATTCTGTAAGAGAAAAGTAAGCATCCAATATCAGGTTTTAACTGAAGAGTCTCTGGTCTCCTTCTTTCCACATTTTTGCAGTGTCTAGGACCCACATCAAGTATAAATCATAGTTACCTCAACAAAGGGAGAAAAATTATGCCATTTTGTATTCTGTAAGATTTTGGTCCTTGGCAGGCTACTTAGGCCTTCTTTTCTCTCTTCAAATGTATTTATTTCTTTGGTGTGTTTCTTTTATTACATCATTGGTTCGCATGGAGAACTGTGAAGGTCCTCATATTTATCATTGTTTTCCAAACCAACTTGCTGTAACAGTGAAATAGTATCCTGGCTCAGTCTTTAATAACCAGCATCTTTAATAACAAGGAAAAAAAGTCTAAGGTACCTAACCTGAGATAAAAGACTAGTGGTGGGTGGACAATATGTTAAGTTTTAGCACATATTATTAAAGAAATTTTAACCTCTATAGTTTAGCTTCATTACTGAAACTCCATTGCTATTAATGAGCTTTCAGTTCAAGTATAGAAAGCAAGCCTTTCTTAAAAATTATGGTTTTCATAAAATGTCCCTGTTTACTCTTTCCCCTTTGTGTGGTTTTTTGGTTTTTTTTTTGGTTTTTGTTTTTTGTTTTTTGTTTTTTTTTTTTTTTTGTCTGAGTCAGAATAAAACTGAAATCTGAAACATTTTGTTGTGTCTGTCTCACAACTGTATATGCCAGTCAGGTAGCTCATGCAGGTAATCTCTTGTCTAAATCTTCCCAAAAACATAGGAATGAATCATCTGAATACTTGTACATACACTATCTTTCTCCTGTATCCTCTATTCCATGACCTAATCCTAAGGTTCCTGCAGTCCACAAGGAAGTTCACTGTCCTGCCTCAAAGCCACAGCAACAATTTCAGTGTTTGGGATAGAGAGCAACAATGCTGAAAGTCAAAGATTGCTTTATTTGCACGAGTTAAAAAAAGAGAGTAATTCAGAGCTGCTAGAAAGGGGGTGTCTGTGCATTACATGTCCAATACTGCTCTGAAAACGGAACTGAGAAACCTTGTAAAACTGGGAAGGTATCAGAAAAGAGTGAATGGAGATACCATTGCCAGGCTGTCAAACCCCTTGAACATGCAAAAAGAACAGATTCATAGGTGAGGAAATTCAATGTAATCTTCTTGAGGTAAAGAAAATAATCTCAAACATTGACACTAGGAAAGAAGCACGCGGAAGGTTCTCAAAAGACTAAAAAATGGAGGAAAAAAAAGCTTCCATCATTACTAGACATTAGAAAAGGTTAAAATCAATGCTGAGTTATTTATAGACATCATGTCTCAGGTACAACTGTGAAAAGGAGACTTTTACCATGATGCAAGTGGGACAAAGCCCAGTGCTGCTTTAGACATTCAAAGCAAGTGACAGACCTTTTCTGATGCAGAGTCAGCTATTGCACCCTGTGAGGCACAGACACACTCTGTTGTGTGGCCCTAAGAACACATTTTGTGTTTCCAGCTTCCACACCTGAGGCAGAAATAAGGAGGGCAGTGCTATGGTGGCATATTTCTGCCTACATGGATGTCCTGTGAGGTCACAAGTTCTCACAAAAATCCTGCTCTAGTGCAGACAAAAAACCTCCTGTGTTTATGAGACTCCTACAGATTGCAGGAGAACAGTCATGTCCCAAGGCTGACCTTGTGCCTCCCTGCAC
This sequence comes from Onychostruthus taczanowskii, assembly GCF_017590055.1. Lineage (NCBI taxonomy): Eukaryota > Metazoa > Chordata > Aves > Passeriformes > Passeridae > Onychostruthus > Onychostruthus taczanowskii. Next base: position 5,248,555 of record NW_024502569.1, on the reverse strand, counting down.
AAGGAGAAGAGCAAGTAAGTCATCCAAAGAGCTGGACCACATGCTGATCTAGTGTGTACATGGCATGTGTACGCAACTTCTGTTCCTTTGCTGTGGTCTGCTTGAAATAATTGTACAGAAAAAATGCAGGTACTCTACTGAAAATGGAAAACTTATTTCAGAAGAGACCTGTACCCTCCCTCCACAATGACCTACCAATTTAGATGAAGCAGTGGTTAAGCACAATTAACTTGCCACGCATTTCTGCTAATTACAGGCCTCTCCCAAGGCCTCCATTCTCCTTGGGGTACTTGTTGAGGGTGATGAAAGCCAGCCCATGCTGACTGGTACACATCCATGGAAATATTGCTTCAATGTGTTTTGGGTTTGCATGGTAACGTCTTGGTAGGGACGAAAAGGAGGTTTTTACAGGGGTGACTTCTGTAAGAGGCTGCTAGAAGCTTTCTCCTGTGTCCAATAGAGCCAGTGAGAAGAGGCTCCAAGATGGACACACCTCTGCCCAAGGCTGAGCCCATCAGTGGTGGTGGTAGCAACTCTGGGATATCATTTTGGAGAAGGAGGAGAAAAAACTGCACAACTCCAGCCAGAGAGAGGAGTGAGAATATGAGAGAGGAACAGCTCTTCAGACACCAAGACCACAGAAGGAGGAAGGACAGGAGGTGCTCCAGACACCAGAGCTGAGATTCCCCTGTGACCCATGGTAATACAGCTGTGCCACTGCAGCCCACAGAGCTTCAGGGGGGAATAGATACTTGCAGCCCCTGGAGGATCCTATGCCAGAACAGGTGGATGGTAAAATAAAATTATGACTCTACGGCAAGTCCGTGCTGGAGCAGGCTTCTAGCAGGACATGCAAACTTGTGGAAAGAGGAATGAGCCCAGTCCAGATTCTTTCAAACACAACTGTACATTTTCGCATAAGGATGCAGGTGTGCCTTGAAGGGGACCACCGAGCAGTGTGTCTCCCAGAAATTCTAGGCACTGACATGGATGTGGGTTTTGGATTTTTCCCACACAGATACTGAAGACCCTACATCACTGCCAGGCTAAGGCAGGAACCTGCACTGAGGGGCAGGAGTATATGAGGTGGAAATGGACTGGAAAGTCATGCTATAGAGATGTGGAAATAAGTAGGTGCAACATGTAGTGGGATAAGAGCTGAGCCAGAATCTGCTTCAAGTGTTGAGCACTGCAGTAGAGCCCTGGGTAGCACCCATGAGCCTGTACCCCACAGACAGAAGCCAGAGATGCCTCCCTGGGTCAAATACCCACATTTTGGGAAACCAGGCACAGCCATGGCTGTGGTAGAAGATGTTTACTTCTCTTCTCGTCAGTGAACAAGTAACAAAAGTGCCTTATATAACTAAGATAATAATCTTACATTCACTTTTCCTAACAGATAATACTGTTTAAACCTCTCATTGCTCTTGCGTATTTCCTCCAGACCCTTCAATTTGTTATCATCCATTACGTAAGGTGCCTGCACCAGGCTGACTGCCATCACCTGCATCCTCACCACAACCAAATAGAGCAGAATAATTACCTCCAATGTCTCGCATATGACACTGCTATTAATACTTCCCAGGATCTGATTTTCTTCCCTGGCAAGCATGTCTTATCGTTGGCTCCTATTGGGTTTGACTCATCATTTAGTCATGTCCAATTAGCTATTCCAATCAGAGTGATTTCAAGCAACCTAATCAAGAGATCAGAGCAGGTCCTTCCGAAAAAGCCTATTCTAAAAAAGGAAAAAAAAAAAAAAGAATTAACTAGTCAATTATTTCACAGTATTTCGTTACTTTGCCATTTTGTTATTAAAGAAAATAGAGTTATATTTGTCCACTGATCTGAAGAAATTGATTTTATGAAGGATTTTCAATCTGTAAACCATCCAGTCTTGGGAGCATGGATTACTTCTGAAAGGTCTGCAAATTGTAGCTAAAAGAAGAAAGCCTGTTTTCAGTAAGACTAACTTCACTGCATGAGTGTGCATCTTCTCAGGCAGCATATATTGACTGCCAGTTAAAAATGGCTGACTGTTGCCTTGAGTAAATTGCTGGATATGTTTACTAGGTGATTCACATGTTCTAGCTAATCACTTTCACTTAATTCACCATGTTTTCTTCTTAAGACTATGAAATATAGATGGAAAAGAACTTCAAATGCAATTATCAAGTCTGATAAGCTGTAGTGAAAAGTGTGTCTACATATGTAATATATGTATTTAAAGAAAAGCAGCAGTATATTCACCAAGTTGCATGCACGGAAGCAGAGCTTTATGGGTACAGGAGGAAGTGGTATAGGTTCAAAAAGACAACCCAAATTGTTTAAAGGCTGCTCCAGGTGAGTTGCTAACTATGGTAAATGTTCCTTTTATCATCTCCTTTACCACAGCCACACTTCTCATTTGCAGTAGTATTTATTATGAAAATAGATTAAGAAAATCATAGAATCATAGAATTTGGGTTGGAAGGGATCTTATAATCATTGTTCTAACACACCTGCCATGGGTAGGGACGTCTTCCACTAGACCAGGCTGCTAAAAGTCCCATCCAACCTGGCACTGAACGCCTCCAGGGATGGGGCATTCACAGCTTCTCTGAGCAGCCCATTCCAATACTTCACTACTCTCCAAATAAAGAATTTCTTTCTATCATCCAGTATGTTCCCCCCTGTCCTATCATTATCTGCCTGTGTAAAAATTTGCTCTCCCAAGTACTGGAAAGCTGAAATAAGGTCATCCAGGAGCCATCTCTTTTCCAGAGTGAACAACTCCATCTTTCTCAGGCTAGTTTTGTAGGAGAGAGACCCCATCATTCTGCTCATCTTGGTGAGAAGATTGATGAAGAGATGATGAAGGAGAAGATTGTCTACACAAATGAATAAACAACACTGAAATTGTAAAGGCTAAAAAGAAGAATAGTGTCAGGACAATCAATATCTAATTAACACCTCTACAATACATATAGTGTAAGAGAAGCTTCTGACATGTATTAACTACCCATGCAATGTTAGCAGATGAGTTAGCATAAACACTTCACCTAAGGAACCTAGGCTAAATACAAAGTGAATTGTGTGAAAATGAGGATAAAAAGAAGACTAAAGTGGGGTTAAATCTTGTGTTTCCAGCTCTAAAAATTCAGCCAGATTATTTACTGTTGAGAGAGACTGAGAAGATAATAAGGCGAGCAAACTTGCAGGCAAAATCTGGGTTTTCTCCCGTGTAAATTATACCTTCAAATTCTAGGTTTTCTCCTGAACATATTAATTTACAAAGTGAAACTGAAAAGGTAGCAAGAAATAGATATTTAATGAAGAAATGCTGTTTTGTCTATAAAGACTCTGCGTTGCTGTCTCATGCTGTTTTCCGGGATGGTTGTGTTAGGATTTTTCTTTTAAGTATCAGAAATCACTAGGTGTGAGTTTTTTAATTGTAAGTTTTACTATTATTCATTATATTTCATTGCTGGAAAGCTCTAGTTATATAACCCTAGTGGGATGTGGCAAATTGAAAGGAAATCATGCAGTTTTGCACAATATACCACTACAGCAAATTGATGTACACAAAACACTCCCACACTAATTGAAGTTAGCAGAAACATTCCTTGTTATTTCCTTGGCCAGTGGAGAAGTCACAAAAAATGTGTGAGAAAAACAAGAAAATATAAATAGTTATTCTCTTGCACCTACTTATGAAGGTTTGGGATGCTGTCACATGTAAAGATTTGGTGACCAAAGTGCTTGAAAGCCTGCATGCACTTCCCAAAACCTAAAGTAAACTAGGGTTGTTTGCTTAGTGAAAGATCAGATTTGTACATAGTATTGTCACACTAGTTTCTGTTTCAATAACAGAAAATATAATTTTGCTTTAAGTTTAGCTCTGAGATAAGGTTTAATATAGACACACTCTTGGATGTTACTGGGGTTACTACTTTTACAATACTTAACTTGCACTTGTCTTCACTTTGTTTGCTCAGTTTTCCACCCAGCTCTCAAAGATGCAAGTGCTTTTTCACTCACACCAAGCAGCATCATTGCTCCATATCTTTTGCAATCTCTTCTCACAGGAAAAGGGTAAGAGGAGGCTATACAAACCAGGCATATGCAAAGTAAGGTAGTTTGAAAACACAAACAGAGTTGGGAAAAGTGCTTTTTGAAATGAGAGCCTCATTTTGAAATTTTTCCTACCACAACTTTTACATAATGCAGCTGGTCTGGACACTCTGGGGAGAAGTTCTGTACTCTTGCAAGTTCAAGTTTACTGCTGGGGTAATGTGACAACTCTAACCCTCCAGAGTGTCTTTGAACCAGTAAAAACTTATATTGTTTTTTAATAGTCTTGCTTTCCTCTTCTCACATTGTGTATTTTTAATCAACTACTTTTGGGATGTTCCCATGGCCAGATGCTTTTTGTGGAATCTCTTATTTGTTGCTAACTGGAAGTGAGTTTTATGTATCTTAACTGACCTCTGGCTGGTTTATTTTTTGACCTTTGTTATTCTATTTTTTGATACTTGCTTTCTTTGTAATCCAAAATCCTTATACTACTTTTTCCTCTGCAATGAGGGATTACCATATTGCATTCATATAATTCCTGCTCTTGTTTAAATGTCTTTCTTCCTCAATGAAAAAAAAAAACTTGGAGTGTTTGCTCCTTTAACTGGAATTTACTCTCTGATTATGCCATCACCTTCCTACTATGAGTCCATGTCTAAAGAAAATTACATAGAAAAATGTCAAGTCTATCAACATGAGAAACTTCAGCAGTGAATCATTTAGCGATCAGTTCAGATATTCAGAAAATTCACCCCCAAACATCCTCAGCTGCTGCTGCTGCTTTTTGCTGCACTTTCAAAAGATGGTAGGAACTGGCATTTAGGAGCATCCAGAAGAACAAGAAAAATACATCTGCATCCTCATCTGTACTTACGGCAATATGTAAAGCAAAAGGAAAATGCAATTTTGAGAAGAGTTTGTGGCCAAGAAGATAACACAGAGTAATTAATTGTATTAATTCAGCTCTTGCAGCACATTCAAAAGCACAAGCTGACTGTCACATTCTTCAGTTGTTCACTGCTTATTTCAAGATTGATCACACTGGTCACATAAAAGCACTTTCGTACTACAAAATCATGAGTGCTACAGGAATTCCAGCATGAATCCTTGCAGTTAAAAAAAAATATTAGTAATTCCAGGTTAATACATGTCTTTCATAATCATTTTGTGCCTCATATAGTCTGTCACATCACACTTTCTGAACTTGAGAGTGTGGTGTTCCAGTGAAGTTGGTATTAAATTTTGAACAAGTTGCTTTTTACAGCAGTTGTCTCCAGTCCTTACTATGCACCAATGATGATCACAATGTTTAGGACATTTTTTCATGCATGCAGATGAACTCAGTGATGTAACACAAAAAGAACCCCTTTAATACATGTGCTTTCGTGCCTTGAATGCATTGCTGACCTACTAGTAATACACTAAAGAAGGTTCTGCAAACAAACCTGGGAGGCCTAAAACTATCAATTAGTAGCATCCCATTATCCAAAACTTTTGAAAGAAAATAGGCTTTTTAGTGATTTGCCTTAAACTGTGCTCCTTACAAATTATTAGTATTATTTTAATTACATGAATGGCCTTTTCTTTAAAAATTCCCTCCACTTTTTAATAGCAAAGCTACAGGAAGATGCCAATGTTGATTGATCAGAAATGTTTATAGTAGAGTCCAGCAGGAGCTGCTATTGCAGTAGTCACAGAACACAGCAGGCTATGCATTCAAGCAGTAAATACAACCCCAAAACCCTGCTGGGGAAATAAGCCTTTACCTGGAATGGCTCAGATTGTCCATTCTCAGTAGTGCACTATTAGTTTTTATCATCTCTTTAGCTGTCTTACCAGCAAAGTTTTTAGTCTGTTGAAAAAACATGCACACACACACACACACACACATATATATATATATATGTATAACATTTCATTTTGTTTTAAATCTTTCATGCTAAAACTTATCTAGAAGTTTTAGCTCAGATGTAAAGAATTCTGAACATAGTTAAAGAATTCTATAAGCTGATTTAGAGTGTATTCATTTAAGGTATTGACTGAAATTAGTCCTTTGGTATTACATTATGTGTCCTCAGATTACCTGTTTATAAACATAGTAGCTCCCAGAGACCAAAAAGAATTCCCCAGTGGTTGGAACATGGGAAGTGCAGCACTAATTTTTAGAAAGGGTAAAAACTGGGAGCTAGCAACCAGTCAGCCTCACCACCATGCCCAGTAAGATCATGGAAGAAATCCTCTTGGAAGATAGGCGGAAAGACATTGAAGACAGAGGCAATTAGACAGCCAACAGGGCTTTGCCAAGGGCAAATTGTTCCCAAACAAAGTTATGGCCTCCTATGACAGAGTGACTGCATCAGTGGACAGAGAAGAGCTGTGGATGTTATCTATCTGGACTTGTGTAAGGCCTTTGATACAGTCCCTCCCAGCATTCTTGCCAATACATTGGACATATAAGGGTTTGATAGATGAACTGTTGATGGATAAAAAATTGGCTGGATGGCCACATCCAAAGATTTACAGTTGATGGTTCAACATCCAGGTGAAAACCACTAACATGTGATGCCCCTCAAAAGTCCCCACTCTGACAAATATTATTTAAAATGTTCATCAGTGACATAGTAGGATTGAGTGACCCTTCAGCAAGGCCACACATGACACCAAGCAAAGAGGTGCACTTGATTCACATGAAGAAAGGGAGCCTGCTCCAACACACATTTCCCACAGAGTCACAGCCTTCCTTGGGCACTCACCTGTGCTGCTGTGGGGTCCTTCAGAGACTGCAGCTGGATATCTGGTCCACCATGGATCAACAAGGGCTGTAAGGAGGCATCCTGCCTCACCATGGTCTTCACCATGTGCTGGAGAGGAATCTTTGCTCTGGCACCCAAAGCACATCCCCTTCCTTCTTCACTGGCCTTGGTGTCTGCAAGGCTGCTTGTCTCATACATTCTCACTCTCCTCTCCATCTACATTCTCCACTCACCCCCGTCCTGTTCTTGAATCTGTGATTCCAGTGGTGTTACCAGCATCACTGATCGACTTGGCATTAGCCAGGGGCTTGGTCTGTCCTGGAGCCATCTGGTGTTGGCTCTGTCTGACACAGTGGAAGCTCCCGGCAGCTTCTTTGGTCCCCTGCAACCAAAACCATGCCATGCAAACTGAATACACAACTGTCCAAACATCTTCAAATATGAAAGTGTGCTATGCTGAACTCACTGGAATATGACACATTTTTACAAGCTTAAAATAAATATGCAGCATCCACAGAAAGAAATGCTTATTTTTTTAGAAAAAAAAAATATTTTTAAGCATTAGAACATGTTTTCAGTGTAACAGTCTCATGCTGGCTGAAAGCAAGCACTTGGACTGATGCATAAGTTAGGGAGAAATAATTTCTCAACAACGCTGCTATTGAACCTCTTCCTTAGATTTCCCTGGGAACATGCAGACAAAACTTCACTGTATGTATTCCAGGGAGATGTGTCCACCCAAGGCCCTGTACTTTTGCAGGGTACCGATGCCATATGACGTGATTTACAGGACTAGTGCACAAGAACTAGTGCTGCCAATAGGCTTGATCATACGAAGGTTACCTCATTTCACAGCTTTATCTTGGAAACAATTTAAGAAAGAAGTTAAACTGGTGGGCTAGAGCAAGGGCCAGTGGAGGAAAGAGAGCTCTGTTCATCCTCTCAGTGGTGAGTTCAGGCTGCAGACTGTAGTTGCTGGGGTCTCTAAACTAGAAAGCAATCTGATTATTTCACTGCTGAAGGCAAAAGAGGGAGTCAGTTCACTTCATGACTGAAGAACTCCTCAGATCCAGCCCCTAGTCCAAAAAATTGTCTCTGCCAGTGCCGAAAAGTGAGGAAGCATGCTAACAGCAAAAGGTTTAAGAGACTTGTAAAGGTGATCTTTCTCTGCAAACACTTAGGTGAATATCCATAGGTCCCTTGAATGGCCACAGGTCCTGCAAAACTGTGTCTAAGTGTATATTACCTTCAGTGGGCTCTGAAACTAATATCACAAGCCCCTTTACAGAGTCTTCTGGCCCCTTCTGGTCCATAGTGTTTGGGGGACCCACTGGCCCCTAAAGCCAGTCAGTCTTGCTGGGTCCTGTGGGATAGGCTTTGACAGGTGAGAGCAGGAGAACAGGTTCAGCTGGAGTTCCCTCTTACTTGAGTGAATTCTCAAAAGGGGGCCATGGGGCACTGTCCAACCTGTTTGCCACCCCTGGCAGCACAAGAGCAGAGTTTAGCCACACTTGGTGGCCTCTTGCCTTCTCATGGTCTCACATGGGCCAGGCTGTCCTTCAGGTGGGTTGCTTCCACAGCTGCCTGACTAGACAAATACGCACAGCTTGAGGAAGTGGCATTCAGCGCCTCTTAGTGCACACCGTAAGTGCGAGATAAGGGTCATTCCACGAGGGAGAGTGCTTTCAGACTTGGTAAGCTGAGTTCTCCTCTGTGCCCATAGTGTCACCCACTGCTTGTTTTGGAGTCAGAAGACTTTTCCCGCTGCTGGGTAGAGAGGTGACTGTTGCCTTCCCTCCAGCCCCTGGACTGGAGCAGGTGTTTGATGGGATGAATAATGGCTAACTCTTGTATAATGTTTCTGGTTTCAGCCCTCCTCTAAGAAATTCCTTTAGGCTCTTGTCCCTGATGCAGAAAGCCCAGTCGGGTTCAACCAGGCCATGCCTAAACTTTTGTAGGGCATTAGACTTCTTCTTAAGTCCTTCTACTGCTATCAGGTTTCTCCAGGCTTCATCCAAGCTTCTAGCTACATCTTTCTTCTACCTTGCTTCTCTCTGCTCTCCATGTGAGGTTCAGAAATACTGATTCGTGTGTCTTTGGACCTCCTCAAGGTCATTCCAATAGCCTTTTATCTGTAAGTAGCTTCAGTGTGAAATAATCCTTCACAATTTCCTCATTTTCTATCTGTTCTTTCAATCTATTTCCTTTTTTATTGGTTCATTTTAAGAACCATTTTGATTCATCATTTTATGTTATGTTCTAGGTCTGCTCTTTGGCTCCCAAAATCAAGGACAGCCTTTTTCTTCAACCTATCATCTCTATGAGGAAATCAGGAATGGCAATGTCTAGCTTAGAGAGAAGAAATCTCTGACAGGTCTGCAGAGGACAAAGCTTGCATTAGAAACCTTTGTAGCTTTTGTCAATCAGAGCTCTAGAGTACTGCAGACAATTATTTCCTCTACCTGGTTGTGTTTCACACCCACTTACAAAAGCATTCTCCATAAATTTGTCTGCTCTCTTTGTGAATCTATTTAATTTTGGACTGGCCACTGTTCTTTGACAACAATCTCTGTAAGGTAGCAATATGTTCTATGAAAACACTTTTGGTTTTGGCCTCATATTACTGCTGTTCACAAAGTTCCTCTGCTGTGACATTACCTATTCACCTTTTCCATAACATAAAAGATTTTATAGACTTCCAAGCTGCAGTGGGCTCACTGCTTTCCTATAGAAACAATTTAATATGTTTTTATTGTATTGGGCTGAATCCAACACTTCCTCTCTTATGGACATTAGGATGCATGAAACATATATAAATTTAACACATATGATGCAGGACCAGAAAGAACCTACCTCCTATTGGAATCAGATATTTCATCAATCTTCACTTGCCCAGAAAGTGGGTCCTTCTTCACTTCTTCTTACATTTGAGCAATGCCTGTCTGCTGTCATTAATTTGGGTTCTATTCCTCCCTCTCATTTTTTTCCAGTTAGAGATGTTCTTTAATTTTCTAATTCCCTTTGTACATCTTCTGAGTAACACATGCAAGATAAAATTTAAAAAGTGTTTTTTCTGGTCAGTGGCTTAGGGAAGGGGTTATGCATAAATGGCCTGGCAACTCTAGTAATTATTATGAGACCATCTGCTGGTAAACAAATATATGGAATCATCCTAGACAACTGGCCAGTAGTAAAGAGAAATGGATAATCTTTCCAAGTAGTAGACACCATTTTGGCTGACAGCAAAATGATAAGCAAGGGGAAGGGGGAGTGGACATTTAGCTACTTGTCAAGAGATGTGATTCCTCACCATCTTGTGTTTCATTACAATAATTCACAATCTGTTGGAAGCTCAGAGTAAAGCTTATTATATTTATTACCAGACTTTACTTTTCCAGGTTAGGATTGCTTTAGCCTACAATGATTATTTATGATAGCAATAATGTTATTGCCCAGGTCCAGGGGAACTGTTTGCTTTCTTTAGACAAGAGGCCCAGAGTTTAAGATTTCCACTCTAAGGTTAGTATCATGTTCCAAAAATCATACAAGGAGAACACTTCATAAATAAATTCTTACTTATATGATAAAATAAGTTGTGTGACATTTTTTAAAAGGCATCCTTTAGTCTCTGAACTCTTCTAAAACAGAAAGCTATTTTTTCAGAAATTAAAATTACAAATATGTTAGTGAAAGAGCAAAATGCTTGAATTCTCATACCAACTTTCCATTAGTATTCGATGTCCTATAGAAGTGCTTAATGGCCTCTTGAACACTGTACTAATTTGAGTCCATTAGTGTAATAACCAGGGATTAAGAGCAGAAACAAAGAGATCATTAACCATGAAAGTTAAACACATCTGTTCGTATTCCATCATTAAAATGACAAATATTTCATCAAAAAGAAACATAGATCTTAGTATAGGAAGATTCAGTATAAAATCAAATCAACATAATGTTCTGCCAAACTTGCATGTTGCTCTAAGGAGGAATTTTATAGCATCTTCCATCTTAGATGCCAAGGAAAAGTCCTAATACAGTTTCACCTAGTGGATGCCACAAAGGAGCCACAGAAGTCTGCAGTGCTTTGGAAATGAAACCACGAGTTCAGAAGGGTCTGTTCAGCCAATGCATCTTCTTGCTGTGGTGACAAAGTAAGAAAAAGCTGATGTCCCGTTTGCAGTCCCTGAAGCCACAAGCTGCTGGTCTGCAGTATAAGACATTGATGTGTTCCTGATGTGGAGGAGCCTATTGCACTGACCTAACCCCTGGGATCAGCAGCTCCTAAACTGATTCTTTCAGCTTGGGAGAAACAGCCCATCCCAGCCTCTGTGAACCACCAAAACTTTCACAGCAATGAAACACCAAAAAATACTCTTAATTTTGCTATTCCTCGAGGATGGTGTACTCCATGCTCATCCTTTCAGCTTGGAACTATATGTAAATGGATGAGGTTATAGAAAACAATAAATGTAAGCTTCTGTAGAAAAACTGAAGGTTTGTGCAATCAATGCTACCAGATGGAAAAAAATAATACAATGCCTTATCAGGTCCTCTCTAAAGTTAGTGCAGTTGTTTTTTGTTTCGGCATGTGCCATAACAACTTTTACTGAGAGTCCAAACAACATCTTAACATCACTTTCCAAAAACACTTATTTTATTGTTTAGTTTCTCAGTCATTAGTTAGTCAGTCCTGTGTCTTAAGTGCTCCCTTTTTCCTTCAATCTTCTCCCTACAGCTATTCATAAAACTTTTTTAACACTCTTCCTCCATCCATGTTTCCTGTTATCTAACAGGAATCTGTATTTATTAAGATAAATCACTTATTAATTACGGATAGACTAATATATAGAAAATTATTAAATTATTTATTATTTATTTACTATTTATTTTCCCTATAAACTTTGAAGCTGAAATCCATAAATCTCCAACTCCTTGGTAGCTTTAGTGAATTTAATATTTTATTGTAAATAGAGAAGACCAGCATGTTGGAAGGGTTGCATTAATTAAGAATACATTGTCAAGGCTGTAAAAATCACAGGTTAAGCAAACACTTAGCTTAAATTTTAATCCATGACCACATTAGCAGGACACCAGCCTTGTGACACAGACTGTAAAAAGGGTTCTGAAAGTGTGTAACTGTCTCGTATTTAATTTCTTTACCTTTACATGCCAGCAATATTTGGGAACTATTACAGAATGGGACAGTCATATTCATTAAAATTAGTCTGAACACTAAATTTATTCATTCTAATTTAAATTCTGAAGGACTTTTCCCATTGCATAAAGTGCTTTGCAAATGTTAAAGAGTGCAATAGAATAAAAGCTGTTTATTCTACTTGGCTTAAAACAATCACTCCTTAATTCCTAACATGTGACTCACTGTACCTTTCAAGCCTGAGTGCATGAAACACAGCTCATCACACAGCTGGGCAACAAAGTTCAAAGCTGGAAATCTTCTGCCATTGTCCTCCTGTGTGAAGTGTCATCCACTGCATGGGAATTCATCTGTCCATAGTGGAGAGTAATCCTCACTTTTAAAGTGATGCCCCTCCCTTCATGAAGTAGGTATTTGAATAAGTGCCCTTTTGTCTTCACTGAATGTATAAGGAGCTCACAGCCTCTGGCTGAGGTGTGGGAATCTTTTCATTAGATGTCTTCATTTCCAGCTGAGTGGTGACAGTTGTCCTGACCTCCCTTCCTTGGGCAGCATCCCTTTGGAAAGAGGTAATTGCCTGACATTGGTTCGGCTGTTGATTAAAGATGCTGGGAGAGAAGTACCATCCATGTTAAACAGCCTCGTCATTCTGTTAGCTGATGGAATGAGTGATGAGGATTAACAAAATGCTATTAAAAAGGCTGATGTACCTCCATTTTAAAACACATTGTGACTAAGAATTGTGTTAGATAAACAATGAGAACTTCAACTTTTACAAAGCTTACAAGGAGTAGCAGTCAGTCCCCTGTTTACTTTTGTACCACTTTTCTGGCTGTCTCTGGTCACCCTTGCTCCCAGATAAACTTTCTACATGTAATATCTTGTTTCTGGAAACAAAAAGCAGCTGAAATCTTATTAGATTATGTTTACATGAATTTTCCAGTCCAGTAATGCATATCCAAGTACCTTGGATAATTCAGATAAGTGTCCATACTAAAATCTAAATTAAAACAAAGTTAAAATTGCTTTGAAGGGTTATCTATCATTAGACAGATATGTAGTCAAAGGAAATAACATAGAAAGCCATAATAAATAGAAATATCCACTGTTCTTTTTATTATATTTCTGTTCTTTTCAGCCAGATAACTCTGGAGTAGTCTGATGTGCAACAACTGTATTATTTTCTATCATCTTTCCTTAAAGAATATCAATAACACAAAAAGGCTAACAGCTGAAACTGCAGAAGATGAACGCCTTTTGGGGACATGTTTATGGGGTTTTTTCCTTCTCTTTAAAATATAAACCCACCAGGCCTTCACCCAACATTGAGGAAGTCTTGATTTTTGAATTTAAAAGACTTATCCCTTTAGAAACAAAACTATACACTGATATGGAGTATAGGACTCAAAAGAATCTTGTGGTACAATCCCAGTTATCATAAAATCATAAAATCATAAAATCATAGAATCATAGAAAGGGTTAATTTGGAAAGGACCTTTAAGTTCATCTAGATCCAACTTCTTGGCCATGGGCAGGGACATCTTCCACTAGACCAGGTTGCTCAGTGTCCCACGCAGCCTGGTCTTGAACTCTTCCAAGGATGGGGCATCACAGCTTCTCTGGGAAACCTGTCCCAGTGTCTCACTACCCTCAATGAAGGATTTCTTCCCTCAGTTTAAAGACATTCCCCCTTGTGCTATCTCTCCATGCCCTTACAAAGCCCTTCAGCTGTTTTGTAGGCCCCCTTATGGGGGGAAAGCTGCTCTAAGGTACCCTTGAAACCTTCTCTCCAGAGTGAATAGCTCCGGCTCTCTCAGACTGTCATCATAAGAAAGGTGTTCCAGCCCTCTGATCCTCTGGATTCAATCCAACAGGTCCATGTCCTTTCTTTGCTGACGGCCCCAGAACAGACCACCACCCAGACATCTCTCTGAAGAGCCTCTCCCAAGCTCCTCAAATGGTAACTTGAAAGTAACTCCACTGCTGACTAGAGATCTCCAATCTTTTCCACCCTGACCATATTAATGACCAGTTACTTTTTACACCAGTCCTGTTCTTTAACTTTAGGGGACACTTCTTTTCTACATGTATTTCCCAATGTATTTAAAGACCACATTCCAGTTTGCCTTGCTGCTTAACCTATGTTCTTTCTCTCTCCTGGCTTCCTAATGTTTTCCACTCCACCTTTTGTCACAGCATATCTTTTCTGTACTAATTCAAATGTGAATTCAACTTTTGTGAAGGAGCTGAGAATTTACCTAGGAGTCCAGATGCAGTCTCATCAACAGCATTGAGCCTTCCACAGATTAACTCTACTCTCCAGATGGTGATTTGCAAATAGTATACCCTTTAGCCTTTGGCTTCTTCAGTCACTTCTAAATAAGGATCTAATTGTTAATTTTCTTGTTATTAATCCTCAGATACTTGTCCTTAAAACTATTTTTTTGGATCCCTCTTCTGGCATTCCTGAAAATATAGCAGTAGTCTATTCATCTGACATCTCCATCTTCCTTTTGTGTTTATGATACTCCAGTTTTATGCATGAACTACTTGGTTTTAAGTCAAGGTCAATAAAAAATTCATTCAAAAATTAACTCTTGAGAAAGTCCAATAGCAGCTTCCTTTCAATCTGGAGTCTAATTTTCTGACACGATCTACTGTCTCTCTTTAGTCATGGTGATACCTTTATATTTTTATTAGAAATAGAAGTGTACAGGGTACTTCATTGTAATCTAGATATTGAAATACAAAAAATATGGGACTTCCCAGTGTTTCTTCTCAAGAAAAGTGGTTGCCTTTTCAATGAAAGTTTCTTGGTCTGGTCTCATCTATATTTGGTGGGTAATGCTCCCTTCTAGGGAGCTCAGACCTGGTGGTATGATTATGGTGGAAGCTTTGTCTCTTAGGAAAGTCAGGAAAACCTGTGCATGGGGGTAGATGTGCACCTACCATAATGATGAAGGGACTGGTATTTCTGTAGGTGTTTTTCTCACTCAATTCCAGCTGAATGCTTTCAGCATTGACTCTATTTATCTGCAGGCTCTGTTGAGCACTATCACATCTGAAGATTTTTAAAAGTATTTCCTTTCTTACTTCAATTGACACAAGAAAATCAAGGCAATTTATGGAAAATTAAAATGTTAGTGATATGTATGAAGACTTCAGCAATCAAATTGAAACATTGTGGCATCTGTAATAATTCTGCTGCAGAAAAACACCCCAGTATTTAGGTTAAAATTTAAGTCCTTTTAGTCATGTTGTTCTTCATCCCTTCTCAGACTGTGATTTGTTACTAAGGAGACATCCTTCAGAAAACAGTGTCTTCTTCTGCTGTAGAAATGGCATCTTCCCAGACCATTTGTTCCATCTTTGGCCTTCATTTGTCTAACTCAAGGATAGAGAGAATGTCTCCTTGGAAATCATTATTCTTTGTCCATTTATCATCATGCAAATACTTTTCAGAATAAAACAAAATGGACAATTTAAATGCAGTCTGCTTAAGTAGGACATTGTGTTTCTCTCCAAATGAACATTACATTGCAATAACATGAGCAATAAAACTGTAATTTCTAACTAATTCCTAAATGTCAACTATCCCTTGGAAAACTAATGAGAAATTTAATTTTTCAAGGCCAACTTAGACAAAACTTGAGGGAAAAAGATGTCTCTAAGGGCTGTAAATTGTAAATTTTATTGAAATTAATTATTTTATATACTGAAATACATTAAAATTATTAGGCAGATGGCAAAACACCTGAGTTTTACTTAGAGTTTCAAATAGACTATTTTGCCTGCTTCTGAAACTACTTAAAGGATCCAAAATTCAAGAAAGGAATGTAACCTTTTACAATTGTTCATTTTAGATATCTTGCTCATTTACCTTTAGACTCAGTTTTCTGTCTTCCTGGCATCCCTAGATTTCTCCCCAGCACTCCCACATTCAAGAACAGAGGGCTCTGTGGTTTTGCAATGCCAGCATGAATGAGATAATTCATGATATCGCATGGTAATGTTTGCCTGGAGCAGGAATTCATTAGTGTCACTGGGACTCCTGCAATATAATTTTTCTTATAACCAATTAATTCTCTAAAAGACTAGCAAATACTATAAAGTAGGATATGCAGACCTGAACTAAAACTCAGACATCCTTGGCATGTGAGTTTTGCCCTTTATATCAGTTTGTCTATAACCAATTCTTATTATAGTAAGAACATGCAGGTTTTTTTTCTAATATCGCATATCTTTGCTAAAGTCCTCCAGCTTCTAATGAATATGCTCAGGTACTTGAAATTCTGTGGTGATAATAGAGAGTTCACCTTTTCCACTCAAGTACCCTTTTCCCTGTGACAAGATGTGAAAAAATCCTCTTGACCTATACAAAGAAAATTGAGCCACTAAATGTTAAATGGAAGCATATTGAAAGTTCATGAGGAAATAAGCATTCTTCAGCTGTTAGAAATTACTACTTTGAAATTTCTATGAAGTTCATAATGTATGAGATGGTTAAAAATAAGATAAATGATTGGCATATGCATTTATTACTTTTTCCTATTTCAGCTTTTTCCCTAAGCCCATGCAAATTTAGTATGGCACTGTTTTTTTGTACAAGCCATAAAAGAACACAGACATTATGTAAATAGTTTCAGTGGAGAAATGAAGTGGAAAAACTCATTTTGCCATAAAAAGAATAAGTGGTATTACTTATCATTCCATGGAGCTTAAAACTACTGAGCTTTAGAAATGTCTGATCATTTCCCTAAGCTTTTAGGTAAAATAAGGAGCAATGAATTTTAGCCAGTCCCTTCCTGGACACAGCATCTCACCCCAAAGGAAGAGAAAGCAGATGGTGAGAGTTGGCTCCTGATATACAGGAGTTGGCTCCAACATGTAATACACCTGTAATACATAATGAAGACAAAGAAAACAATCCTCTTCAGCAGAACATGTCTAGGTTTTCACCAGAGAGAATAGAATAGAATAGAATAGAATAGACCTACAGCAATCATCAGTTCAACTGTCTGACCACTCCAGGGCTGAAGAAAAATTAAAGCATGTTGCTACTGTCTAAATGCTTCTTAAACATTGTCAGGGTTGGGACATCCACTACCACCTCTTTAGGAAGCCTGTTCCAGTGTTTGACCCCCTCTCTTGGTAAAGAAATACTTGCTAATGTTCAATCTGAATCTATCCTGGTGCGGTTTTGAGCCATTCCCACACATCCTGTCACTGGACACCGGAGAGAAGAGCTCAGAACTTCTCTCTCCCTACCCCCCTCCTCAGGAAGCTGCAATTGAGAACAAAGACCTGATTCCAGTACTATTTTAAGTTTTTGTGTGCTAAATGCTGAATTTTTATGGAAGTTTTTTGTACAAATTTTATTAATTTGAATAAGGTCTCTGTTTCAATTTAGGAATTTAAGATCTCTTTTCTTTTTTTGCCATTGGAATGTCAACAATCATAACATTATTATCAATAAACAATGAAGAATTTGAAAACATTTAGATTTTTTCAACTTCTGGTAGTGCCTTCATAAGTAGTCTGGGGTGATTTTCTTTGACAATATTGGATGTTGGACTAAATCTGAGAGGAAATACTGGTGGAATTTATTACTGACAGTACAATTATTGAAAAACTGTGTGAATGAGCAGATGGTACCATGTGATAGAACTGTTCTGTTCCCATCAAAACTACAGGAAAGTTAACGAATCTTATCTAGGATGCAAAGCTGGCTTGAACTGCTGGCAGAGGTATCAGCACCAGTTATAGCATCAGTGCCTCTTGGCCACTTCTGACTTCAGCTCAAAGAGGTTTCTGTCCACAGGGGATTTCTAATCTGTGAATATGTGGCCAATTTTCCCTTTGATAAAAATTTGTTGTTATAATACTGACACTTAATTGGATTTGTATGCAACACTAGAAGGGAAATACCTACATTAAAAAAGTAATCTGAAAGATGTCTTCATGCAGAAGGTTGTTCCATCAGTTTTAACAACATCTATGTTTGCAGTTACTATGATTCAATAATTTAGTCTCTACTCATTTTACCCACTATACTGATATTTTTTTAACGTTTCTCAATTAGTGTTAAAAACACTCAGTAGGAAAATTCATTCTACACAGGTAAAAAAAAATTCATACAGCAGAGTGATTGTTTTTATTATGTTTCCTCTTCTAAGGTACGATGATGTTTCATATTATTTTCCATGTACAGCTAATTTTAAAACCAAGTACTTGCAAATATTCATAAACCAGTGTTAAAGTTGCATCAATCAAAAAAAATCAGACATTAACAAAGCTAAGGAAAACCAGATGAAGTATGGAAGAGAGTATGAGATGTAAAAAAAAGATGGAAGGAAACAAAATTAGAGCATGAGCCATTTCTGCCATTTTAACTTGCAGCAAATAATTGCTAAGATAATGAAAAGCTCTGCCTGAAATCATTTTTACCTTGAATTATACAGATAAAATCATTCTTCAGTTGAAAACTGAGGAAAATAAAGAATAACATAAGAAAAGTCACCTGACTTTTCACTGATAACTTCCCAAAAAGCACTTAAATTTTATTTCTTTTCAATATCTATTATTTCTCACACAAACATAATCATTTACTGTCGGAGGACTGATTTTTTAATTACAGAAATAAGGACCACATGGCCAGTTGCTATTAGAAAAAAAAAAAGTGCCTATTTTTAATTTAAAATTAAAGGAACTTGAAAAATAGTTAACATATCATTAAAAATAATGTCAGAAAGACCTGCTCCACTAACCTTTCAGAGTCTCTTTAATTATACTGAAAATTTTCATATGCTCCATGCAAAGGACAGGGAATTTGGGTATAAGTTCTCCTGACCTGTATTTACACTTGGTTTGCTTATCAGAAAGGGGTAAAGAGGTGGGACTCATAATAAGGAGCATTGTCAGGATATGAATTGCTAAATAAAACACCAGATGTTCAGCTTCTCAAAAGGGATTGAAAATTTTCTGAGTTATCCAAGAAATTAGGAAATAATCATAGAAATTGTACCATCACTTGTAAGACACCCTAAACAATTTAGACAGTCCAGTGGTTGAAAACAGGATTTAGCAACAGAAAAATCTATGAAGGGGAAAGTACATGTTTGTACTAGTTTCTCTTGTTTATCTACCACCCAAAGATTCTTTGCCTCTTAGAAGGAATAAAAATAGAGCTGATAAAACACAGCATAGCTTGAATCATTATGCCTCACAGGTGTGACCTATCAGGAAAAGAAAAGAATGTTCTAGGGATTTTTGAGTCTCCTGGAAGTATTCATGGTGTCAAATCAACAAATCACTTTTAGTAATCCAGCACTATTTTATACCTACATGGAAATGATACTTACCCAAACTAGATTTGAATGTGAAGGTTTCAAATTCCCTCACACCACCTTGGCAGTGTAAAAGGGTTTAAAGCTGGTTTAATGTGCTGTATGTCCATGTCAAAACCCCCAAGTAATGCCAGCGACAGGTGAAATATCTCCAGTGCAAATGCCAGAAGTTGTGCTGGGAAGCTGCACTCTCTGTCCCATTCCCTGAGGAGTTAAGCATTTCCTCAGAGCAGTAGGAATTGAACATACCCAATATTTTACAAGATCACACTTCACCTTGGGTGAATTCTAGTGGGTTTACATCAATTTTGCAGACAATTCAATAATGCAGGATTCAGTGATGCCCAAAGATAATCAGGTATGCGAAAATTAAAATACTCAGAGCTAACTTCCAATTCCATTCCTTGGGGATGCTGTCTAATATGTGTTCAATCCAATCAGTGCCTTTTAGCTTTCTTCCCTGTCACAGGGTTTCAGTTTACTAATTATAAATGTTCAGCTGCAATTCCTATACATCACTTTCTCACAGGGTAGAATTCAGCACCCTCTGAGAATCGAAAAAGGTTACACCACCATTTGTCAAGGTCACAGCAAGAAAGGTTTTTCATTAATTTTAGATTGGCAAAGAATAAGAAACACTGTAATTGCTGCATTTAAACCATTCATTGCACCGACTCTCTTTCTACTTCACAACCAGCCAATTAGGGACTTTTTATTTAAAATGTATGAATTGCACAACTGTCATTAAAGCTATGATTCTGAAGAGCATATTTGCTTTCTTTGATGAAAGTATTACAGAAGTGCAATCATTTTTTCAGGATAGTGACTCAATCATTCAACATTTGGTAAATAAAAATGGCTCTCAATAGATTTGACCACAGGTGGAGCCTACATTAAAATGAGTGCTTTGGAGATCCATTTCTGTAAGGCTCTGTCTGGCCGCAGTGCCAACACTGACCATCTGCCTCCTCAGCTTGACCTGGAAAACTCCCCAGAATGTTACACTTTTCTGGAAGCAAAAAAACCAAAACCAGAATCAAATGCCCTTTGTTTGTGAAAACTGCATCTCCAAGGAATGTTGCTGGTTAGTGCAGCAAAACTGTGACTCACTTTCAACCAAGCCAGAGCCAGAGCATTGAGAAGACCTCTGGGCTTCCCCAAAGATGGTTTCAGCTGTCTCTAGTATCGTGTATGATTTCTTGAATTGATGTCCTTCTCACAACAGCTACACTTCACATATTCTGTCTTTTGGACATTTATTGAAAACTATTTGTTGCATTCCTTTCCTTTTTGTGAACCTTGTCTCAAAAACTGTGAAGTGTTAGAGTCTGGGTGGCATGATGCTGCCTTCTGTAGCATCTTTTTCATAGTTGCTCTTCATCAGTAAATGCATCTCTCATGTGGGAATGCTGCTGTAGACTGTAAGAGAATAAGAAGTTTATCTTCCTGAGGACTGTGGGACTTTGAAATGGAGACATAATTTTCTGTCCTGATTTTGTCAAGAAAGATTTGCTTTCTTGTGTGATAATATGCTGATCCTCAAGCTTTCCTTAGGATACACAAAATCATCCACCATTTTATTTCCTCATTGAAAATACTTTTGTTTATGTCTTTGGGGTTTTTTTTGAGAACAAAAAACCCCCTTGTTCTACTTGTACTGCTAGCCATATATTAATCACACCACATGGACAGCTGCTCTCATAACATAGTAAATGTGTTTTTCCTGATTCCTCAAAACCAGATGTGTAAATAAGAAGCTTTTTTACCACCTCATCTCTCTCCTCTTCTCTGGTCATTAGGACTACAGGATGAGATATTCAAAACACAAAAGACAACATGGGAAAGATAAGCTATTTGCTTCTCCCTCCACCTATTTCAGATGAGTTTTATTTTCCAATGTAAGCATGTAGAAAACACAAACACTCAAAAACCTTGTGTGAACAAAAGAAGTTGTCACAAATGAATGAACTGAATTTTTTTTATTGCAATTCCCTATTGTTCCTCTTCAGTTATAGGATATAGAACAAGGTTCATTTCCAGGACATTGTGGCCTTTTTGGATTAGCATCAGATACTGCATACAAAGGAGATATGTTAATCAGATTTCTGATTTTCCAGGTCCATGTTCATCAGTCCATATCCAAACTCCACACTGAGTAGAAGTTCAGCTGTAACAGAAGGTATCACTGGCTGCATTACCTCAGGTGTCACTTGTCAGGGATTTAAACTGGATAGTCAGAGGACAAAGGGACCTGTGCAATCCAGTAACAGTCAGTAACAGACTGCCATGAACAGAAGGGAACTTGTGCCCAAACAACCTGATAACCTTCTGTTGTGAATTGGCTGGCTTGGTGAATAGGGGCAGAGCAGTGGACATTGACTATCAGGACTTCAGATTTTACTGAAAACAAGCCAGTAATGACTATAGACCAGATAATGAACACTGCCTGCTGTAAGATCCTCACAGAGAGGCTGATAAAGAGGTGGGTGATCTGTGGCACAAAGTTTGGTTGGAGGTCAGTAACTAGCAGTGCATCCCAGGGCTCATTACTGGGTCCTGTCCTGTTTATCATCTTCAAGATGACAGGACAAGATGACCTTCAAAGGTCCTTTCCAATTTATACCATTCTGTGAACAACATAGGATCCCAGTGAAACCCAGAATCCAGCAGGAAAGGGAATCCTACTGTGCTTTAAAGCACGTGGGACAAAAATACCAATAAAGAGCTTTAATGTCAGTAAAAATCCATTAAACTCTTCATTCACTACTGTGTGGTCTGTCAAGAATTGCATATGCTCCTCAGAAGTCATGCTGAGGGAAAATTTAAACTGTCTTAGACTAAAAACCAAACTTCAGAACCATAAAATATAAAAATATTGCCTGAATTTTTTTGGTTTTTATTTTTTTCATCTCATGGCTTTAGGCTGTGATGGAAGGACAGACTCAAGGTTTTGAACATTTGAGCTAACAAGACTGATACAGGAAGTCTTTTTCTGACAAGCTTCAGTGCACCTAGCAAAATCACCCCTCAGTGTCCCCTGTCTGCACTATCATACAATTAAACTGATGATCAGTATTATAATTGTCAGATATTGTGAAACAAATGATCCCTAAGTCAGTTAATGGAATGCATAGCATGAAAATTAAGACAATTTTAATAACTTTTGCCTTTCAGAGCCTTGGTGACTAAAACTTTGCTAAAAGAAGGTGAAAGTACAGGATGGTTGTCCTAGGTGTGACCTCAGGGAAGAATGTCCTACTGTTTCCCACCAAGATCCTGCCAAGCCCGTCATAAGCAAGAGAAGACTGAATCATAGAGGCAGCAGTGCTGAGAAAAGAAGCTGTGATACCTCCCAGGAGAGAGGCTCTGAGGAGGCAAGAGAAGGCAAAGGTGGTCATGGATGGAAAGCTCACACTGCTCTCTGGGGCAGAGTGGTTTCATGCCCCCAGTTCTGAAGACAACAGAAGGTAAAATAAGTACTTACTTATTTTATAAGGGAGGATAGTTTACCCATTGCCCAAGATTACGCTAATTATGAATGCTGATGACCATAGCACTGATTGCCAGGGACATCTATTTCTAAAGTAAGAGCAAAGAAATGTGTCTCAGAGATAGACTATGCTCCTTCTCAACACAGGAATTCCTATTTTTGGTGACTGCTTTTGGCGATGAAATCACACCCATACTACTCAGATTGCAACCCATTTTGAGTAGCTTTTAGAAACATCACTTGTCTCATTTTGGTTTTCCTAAACATAGTCACTCACTTGATTAGGCTATTCTTGCAAGAGCAGTAGTGGCAAAGTAATCATACATACATGCAAGTTTTCTTCCAGGATGTGACTGACATCAGCAAAGTCAGGGTCAGGTTGAAGGGGATTGCCAATAACACACAGTAACCAGAGGCTACTGGGTGTAGCCTCTCTGTGGAACATTGTGCAAATTCACCTAGCTAAAATAATTTTCCCTTTTCTTAAACAGGAATCAACTGGACTTACATACAGTATTTTAGGCATGAACAATAAGGTAGAAAAATAGAGCAATCTCAATAGGTAATTTTAAAGAGAATAGAATAGAATAGGATAGAATAATTTCACCTGGAAGGGACCTACAGGGATTTTCTAGACCACTTCAAGGCTGACCAAAAGTCAAAGCATGTTGTTAAGTGCATTGTCCAAATGCCTTTTAAACATTGACAGTCTTGGAGCATCCACCACCTTTCTAGGACTCTCACAGTGTTTGGCCATCCTCTCAGTAAATAAGTACTTCCTAATGTCCAGGTACCTACTCTGATGCAGGTTTAAAACACTCCCACATGTTCTGCCATGGAGTCCCAGGAGGAGAGCTCAGCACTTCCCTCTCCACTTCCCCTCCTCAGGAAGCTGAACAAGGAAGTTGCCCCTCCGCCTCCTTTACTCCAAATAGGACCAGCTCAAAGTCACAGAACATTCCTTCTTCAACTGCAGGGCCACTGGTGCTGCCCTCCAGGACAGGGTTCAGGCTTGCTTCTGACTCACACTGAGTGACTCCCCACCAACACCCCCAGACTCCGCTGTGCAGGGCTGCTCTCCAGCCATTCCTCTCAAAGTGTATGCTTGTGCCTGGTGCTACTCTGCCCTAGGAGCAGAATCCAACACTTGGTCTTGTTAAATTCCATTCCAGTAACCACTGCCCAAGGCACAGCTGTAAGAACTGCGTGGTAGTGTTCTGTGCCCACAGACAAATGTCACTGCCAGCCATGTAGGAAAACTCTTTTCTCCTTGCTTTGGTCCTGTGGGCCTTTTTTTGGTACATCCTGCTCTGCTAGCTCGTGGGTTGACTGTTCCTATGATTTCAGTGCTTGGCAAGCATGCTTATGTCACTAAGGGCTTGTGTGGGGCTTGCATAAAGAAGATTCTGAAACAGCTTCATCTTTTTTGAAGATGACAGATGACCCTTGGTTTTAGTTTCAGACTATAGTTCTTGGACCTAAGTGCTAGTGGCTGTGATCACCTATGGCAGATTCATTTAAGCAAAGGTTGCTGATGTGAATTTCCCTGTGCTGTTGCAATAAGAAACCTTTCTACACTTCTTTTATGTTTCCTTTAACAGAAATGTCTCCCAGGTAACAAAGCTGAACACGCTTTATGTCTAGCACGATTCCATTTCAATTGTTCCCCATTCTCTGACAATTTTTTGTGGGCTGCCCAGCCATCCATGAACAGAGTGGAAATATTTCACTCTTGCTTTAGGCCAAGGCAACTACACTTAACATAAAGATCTGAAAAGCAGTAAAAAAATTTAGTGGCCCTGTAAGGATTCAAGACTTCAGCTATTTCTGAGTAACAGCATTTTCTTAAGACATCTGAATGGCACAGCTTCCTTTGGTTTTTCAGCTAGCAAAGATACTGTGGGTCAATGCTGTGAGCCAAATAATTGTGCTTTAGCTGGCCAAAGGTATCTATTCATTGCACCTGCCAAAGAAATAGGCAGAAATAAGCAACGGTTTTGCCCTTTGGTCAAATTAAAGTACCAAATAGAAGCTTTTGATTTCTATCTTCTATATTTTAAAAATAAATTTGACAAAGAGAAGAGACTAAAATGTGGAATGTCAGTGAGGTGTATTTCTACTCTAAGCTACTTTCTTGTGAACGATGAGTAACCATTTACACTACAGACCATTTACATCAGAATCAAGTCTCAGTTATTTCAATACACTCCCAGTAATATATCTTTGAAGTTCAAATAAGTCCAGTGAACTGAATAATATTCTGTTCGACTTCTATAGTAATGCATACACTGCTTCTGCTTGCTATCAAATCTGAAGGATACAAGTATTTGACTTTAGAGGTTGTTGTTATGAAAAATTGTGTAATGAATTTCTGAGTCTTCCAGGTGGAACATCTTATCTCCTCTACTGCTTATTTTAAAGGTTTGCTAAATATGGCAGATGGCTCTGGGTGTAGCTAACAAATTCTTAAGCTACCAACAAGTATTAGGGATTATTGCCTTGCATTATAAAATATTTCTATGGAACTTTTCTAACCATCACTCCAAGGAAGTATTAAGAAATAAAATATCTAATTAGTTAAGAGGATTTTAGTTTTGACACATGCCTCCACTGACTTAGCCTTTGGCATTGGTTACAATTTTTTAGAATTAAAATATCTATTTAAATATTATATTTAGTACATATTTTATATATACAAAAAAAAACCCTTCAATTTTTCAATATATATTCACTTCTCATGCTCAATACACCAAAAATATACCTCTCATTTTGCTTTCACACACTGTTTGTTGCTCAGGTAGAAAAGGGAGAGACAACAGTATGGATGACAAATCCATATGCATTACTCTTATCTGCAGGTATGATTACTATGACTACAAATTTTGAAATTTTGTTTTTCCTTATGAACATATGGCATTTCATTCATCCTATAAAGCACTGAGATACTCAGCTGAGTATTCTTAAATACTCCTAAGAGAAGTTCTTTTACATGATGTTGCAAATTTTTAGGACATGAACATTTGGCTACCACTTCCCCATAGGCTCATTTTGAAAGATTTTTCATGTGGGAGGGTTAAAAGATGTTTTATTTTTGCTGGGATTCTGTGCAACCTTAAAATCCAAGATTTATAAATGTATGTGATACAGAAAGGTGTTTATGATGTCAACACAATCATAAAAACTCTTTCTGCTTTTATTTTTTTTGTGAGGAAAAAAGAAAAAAAATTTACTTAAAATATCTCTTTCCTTTCTTTATGAGGAAAAATTTTAAAATATACTCAAATGCTTCAATCTGAGCAGGATGAGCACATACTCCTAAAAATGGAGATCATACTTATCTCACCCACGACAGTACCATTTCTTTTAACCTGTATGTAATTTATGATTGTTGTTGCTTGTGCCCAGGAGCAATATGCTATTTAAAACAATAGTGTGTGATTCCATGACAACTGGCAGGTGCCTTACAAAGCCTTTCTTTGTTCAAAATGTGCAGGTGAGTTATTATACTTTAAAATAGGAGAAACAGAGCTCTCGTGGGTTTTACTCAGTGCATGCACAACCTGCAAATAAAGTCAAATATTATTTTTATACCCTACCTATAGGCTTCAAATTGCAACAGCTGCAATGGAAAGTCAAATAAAATACACTGCCCCACATGCAGCTGTATAAATATAACAAGCTCAAATTTTTAGCCAAACTGCTTTCTTCTTTTAGATATTGCTGACTACAGCAGAATCTTGAGTCTGTGTACTGTCCTTTTCTCTTTGCTAACAAGTCAGGGAAACGTTTTTTGAAAAACAAAAGAAAACTAACTTGCAGGCACTTTTGCCTCCTTTTCCATTTAGCTAGTTCTTTTGTTTTAAATTGTCTCATTTGATAAATAGTGAAGAACCACTTGGTGTTATTAGAGATTTGAATGAATATGATATCTAATTTTCCAATTAGCAGGAAGAACTCAGAGACTGTCTTGTGTTTGTCTGACTCCTGGGATCACTGGTACAAATTGATGTCCCTGTTGCCTTTGCCCTCTCAGGAACACAAAAACCAGTGGCAGTATCTTAAATTAGCATCTATTTCAGCTTCTGAAGTACAGCATCTGTTTCCACCTGAACAGCTGAAAATGCAGCTCCCATCAAGACTGGATTCTACATATGCAGAAAGCCTAATTTCTGTAGATCTCAGAAGGAACTTGTGACCTTTTGCAACCTGAAGTATCAGATCTGAATATAGCACCATTATCCTTGGCTGTAAGAATTTAAAGCTTTATTTAGTGTTCCCTGGAGCCAGTGGGAAGACTGTTATTGTCTTTGGCTTCCTTTGGATCACACCAGAAGCTCACAATCTGATTCTGCAAGCCACAAAATGTGCAGCAGTGTTTCTGCTCCCTGTGAAGGCTGGTCAAGCTTGGAAAGTAAGAGAGAAATGACAAATTGGCCACCAGATTAGGAAAAAGAAAAAAAAAAAACAAACAAACAAACAAAAAAAAAAAAAAAAGAAAAAAAAAAAAGAAAACCCAAACATATTCTTTTAATTTCTCCATTTAAATTTTGCAGCACAAAATAAAGTTTATTTTTGTCATTGAAATGTTGAGGTATTTTTACAAAGACTTCACCTGTCTGGAGTTGAACAGACACCATGATTTTAAGTGAGCAGTTCAAAAGTTTCTTGGCAAAAATCAGAACAACAGAAGAGGTTGATCTCTTCAGTATATTGATAAGGGCTGTCATAAATGGGAGCAGTTTCTTAGCTGCTGCTCATGCCTGATAAGGATAGTCTCATCACCTGCTAGCAATAACCTGAATTTTCAAAAGCTGTATTAACACTGATTCTGTGTTTGTTCACTGCGTGACTCCACAAGGATGCCACTACCTTTGAAAATATGTGTTGACATTGGGAACATTTCTGTAATTGTGTTTTCAGATCTTTCTGTTAGTGTCTTACCTACATCCTGCTGAGAAGGGTTCAGCCATCTGGTATGAAGTAGCTTAAGTCATTACTGGATACCAGTGTCTCTGTGCAGGAAAGCACACAGGTTAATCATGGGCAGAGACCCCCTGCTTGGAATGAGAAATCCACAGCAGCTCCTCTTACATGAGCAGAGAAAGCCATCAGAGGTCAGGGCTTTGGCTTGTCTATCATGAGACATGCAGGGATGTTTTGCCTCCTTGTAACAGCAAGAAGCCATAGATTTAACCCAGATTGGGAAGGGAGGGCCTCAGCATCAGTATCACTTCATAAGCACTGTGGTTCTTTCCTTGTCCTTCAGGGAAAACTTGTGTGATCCTATTCTAGCTCTGCTTGTCTGCCTGTCCTCCCAAATAACTTATCTCCCCCAAAGCCACTGGCTGGTGGCAACCAAACAAGTGGAAGTTTTCTGGTTTTTAATGCAATCTGCTTCTTACTGGTGCCAAGTGGAAAAAAGGGAACCCGAGGCAGCCTGTTCAGGACCTGCACTGATGAATTTGGAGGTTTAACCTTGAATAGACATCAGAGGATCCACGTAGTGTGAGCCATTATTAACGATGTCAAGAAGTGAAAAGTTTCATTCATAGATCTTGCCTGCTTAGACATCAAAGTGAACCAACCTCAAAAGAAATCTGCGGGGAACCAGGCATCCTTAGTTCTCATATTGATCATACTACTTGTTCTGAAAGTTTCACCCAGGCTCTGGCAGTGCTTGACCTTGCAGAGGGAACATCATGTACAAACAATGCAAAAGCCTGTGCCTGCTTTCTTGTTCTTAAAGTTAGCGCCAGGTGAATAATTGATATAAAATCATACATTCTGTAAATCATTTAGTCTTCTGCAAATAACATCCCTAAACAATTACACTGGAGAAAATTATATTAAGTTTTCTAATATAAGTCACAAAATTTCAGCTTAATAATTTCTGTGTCTTGCAAAATACTTAGTGTTTGCTGTTAATATACCAGAATAAAAACTTTTTAACTGGACACAAGGTATAAATTTGTTCATTATAGAAAACAAATACATGGATCCAACCAAAATAATTTTTTTATTCAAATTCTTCTTCCAGGTAGTTTCTAGGCAATATATTCGCAGACCTTATCACAGCTTAAAAAAAGAGAGTGCCTTGATGATACCACCTTTCCCTCCAAGGTACACTCTGTCTCAGGAGGCATCTGTCAGACAAGGCATTTATTTTGTTTGTTTTAGAAATTCCTATGGCTATTATTGGGAATTTTTGTGAAGGGAGGCAGAGCAAATCATACAATGAAATTTTCCATTGCAGTCCTTTAACTATATCAGATAATTTAAAAATTATATTATACTTTCATAAAGATTGAGATAGGGTCTTCCATCAACTGTTTTTGGGGAGAGGAAGTATGTTCAAAGAACTGGAAACTCTAGCTGGATGAAGGACAAAAAGCAGTTCAGGGAAATATCGTCTGAAATGTGCATTTCTATTTTTTTAAATTCTACCCAAAGTTTTGATCCTAAATGCAAAGCTGACAACTACGGATAACATGGGGAAAATAAAGAGAAAATATATTGAAATTTTTTTTTTTGTATTGAGAAGTCTTTTATACAGGTTAAATTGTAGAAACGATCCAGAGAGAATGTTTACATTGTTTTAAATACTGACTTAAAGAAATAAAGAAATAAAATAAATAAAGAAAATTACCTGCAATAACAATTATTTTCTTTTAAAATAGTCAGAAGAAAGTAAGTAGGGGAAATGACAAAGAAGCCTTCATATGAGGAGAAATGGCTATGTAAAGAAATAATCCAAAGGGTGGGAGGAGACACAGCTGGGACCCCAGCTGACCAAGGGGATATTCCATACCATACACAGTGATGCTCAGCATATAAAGCTGGGGGAAGAGGGAGGAAGGAGGGGGGACTTTTGGAATAGTAAGTGTTTGTCTCTTCAAGTCCCCATTATGCATAGTGGAGCCCTGCTCTTCTGGGCATGGTGGAGAGCCTGCCTGGACACAGGAAGGAGTGAACAAATTCCTTGTTTTGCTTTGCTTGTGTGTGTGGCTTTTGTTTTCCATATTCCAGTATCTTTATCTCAGCCTCTGAGTTTTCTCCCTTTTACCCTTCTTATTCTCTCCCCCTCCCACCATGGTTGGGTAAGTGAATGGCTGTGTGGGCCTCGAATCCCAGCTGGGCTTAAACCACAACACCATTTTGTTCAGTCTAATCTAGAACACTTGAAGAACAGATCAGGATTTGTATGATAAAAGACAAACTAGTCATGGGATTTTATTCAGCAAATACGCGTAATTTTCTAAAACATACAAAAGTGGGAAGTGAAGAACCAAGGTGAGTCCACCCAGCTCCCTCAGGCAGGGTGAAAAGAGGCACTGCAGCTTTCTCCAGCCCCATGGGGCACCCGCATCCATGGGGAGCCATCGGAGACCCCAACACCAGGGGACTGGAGCCACAGTAGAGTGTGATGGCACACCAAACTACAGAAGGCTTCTCCACCTGAGGAGGGAAGACAGCTGCTCCAGCCAGGAGTCTTTTGACCGTCAGATTTGTGTTCAGATGCTGGTCAGGCAGTGACTCATTTCTTTCAGAGGACACTGACCTTTCTCACACAGAGTGTTGGGCAAGTGCCTCCTGCTCCAGAACAGGAACAGTGCATTGTGCATTTGGCTTTAAGTCACAAAAGATACAGGTAGAAAATTTACAGAAGCACAAGGCTGTGACCTTACCCATTTGTGCTTTTATGAGGCATCTAACTTTGTATTTACAAGATGGTAATTATATCATTTTAATGTTGATGGTTAATGTTTACAAGAATGCAGCTATTTGATTAATATAAAGTGAGAGATTAAATAACCCATTTACTGTAACCCAAATGCCTAATTAAATAGCAAGAGAATATTCTTTGGATATTATGGTTTAACAAATATGTGAGCATTATATATTAATACTTTAAAATACACTATTGATGTTGTACCTCATTAGTTAAACAGTCCCTCTGTTAATATGGTTTAACAAATATGTGAGCATTATATATTAATACTTTAAAATACACTATTGATGTTGTACCTCATTAGTTAAACAGTCCCTCTGTTAATAGCACTTTAGAAGTACTTACACTGTCAACAGTCCTGATTCCTAATTTATGTTACCTCGCTGCTGGTTTATTTTACACTCTTTACAGATCCCCAGACATTTACCTAAAAACCCAACAAAATATAACATTCAGTTCCTTGGCTGTCTAACTTTGTGGAAATAAAATGCAAAATCATTCATTTTGTGGGCTTTTGAAGTTACAGTCCAAGATACAAAAGCTGATCTTGAACTTATCTGAAAATTTCCAATGAGAATAAATATGGACTTCCAGAATCTAATTGAAATCTAATAAAAACACTTCTTTGGGATAGACATTTTTCTAAAACAGGTTCTGCCTTACTAGTTGAGGTGCTGCAGTTAATTATATTTCTTCATTAAAACCCTTTTAAAATATATTTTATTCTTTGTTTTCTAATATTACTGGGAAAAAAGGGGGGAAATTCTTGATGCTTTCATTTTTATATAGGATGCCTTGGCATGAGTCAGGCAATTACTTAATTCATATACTCAATACATCGTGCTTATATCTTTGGAATAAATGTGTGCCACAGATATGATCTGTCCTTACCTCCCTACATTATCACACTTTTAAGCAATATTTGAGGTCTCAAAAAAAAATCTCTTTCTTAATACCTTTAACAAACATATGTTAATAAACCTTTAGCATTTTTGCTAAAGGTGTTGTGAAAAGGGAAGGTAGTAGTTACAAATGTGAAATATGAGGTATTTAAGTATTTCAATAGTATTTTTTTCTTTCCCACTAACTTTAAGGTGTTTTTATGAGTTAGGATTTCCTCTTCTGCCCTGTGACAGATTTCCAAGATGATGATTCCTGCACAGATTATTTTCATATGAGGATACCAGTTTGCAGATTAGCTTTTTGAGCAGAAGAAGAAAAGCAAAGAACCTTTGCTGGTGGCTTCATACAAGTCTGCTTTGTATGAGACTACTAGACCTTCTCTGATTGATGTTTTTTTTTAAGAACTGTGGCACTAGGCCTTTACATCTTCTCATGTCCACCATACTTTTACTCCTGACATTCAGTTTACGATCAGAATATTTACTCCTGAGAATCAGTACTGATAACATAACAATGATAAGTATGTATATCTGGCAAAGTGTTCAGCCCATGCGCTGAAAATGGTACCATAGTTCTTTTGCTTTAATAAATATTCAATATTAAAATCCCTAAAGATATTATTGAAAGCATTGTCACTCTAAGGCATTCCTATCTTGTTTGCATTTGAACAAATCCTACCTCTCCAGATCTTTTCATGTTTAGTAAGTTCTAATACCATCAGGGAAAATTTCACTTCTGACTTGTTTTTCACATTCCCCTTTTTTCTTAATGCTACACCGAAGCATTTCCATCTTGTCACTTATGGTCTAAATTTCTTAGTATCAAGATTTCCTTCTGTTTTATCTTGTCTGCCTCAACAGCCAAGCTATGTAAATATTGGTGACATTCCTGCTTATTTCAATGCTGTTCAATTATCAGTATAGCACTGCCTACAAGCCAGAGGTTGCAGAACTTTCCACCTGCCACCAGTGCTGTGCTTACCAAACACTGTATTTCATACAACATAGTGTTGTTACCTCAACACGAGGTAATTGTCCTGATACTCCTCTTTTATCTTTGTTCTTTGTGGGAACCAATCATCCAGTTAATTGCAATTTCAGTCTCGTCATGAATTTTCACTCTGCTTTCCCTGGAGGATGCACCTGCTGTAGAGAGTAGTGCGAGTTCTGCCATCTCTTCCACCAGAAAAAAAAAACCCAAAACAACAAAAAACCACAAAAAAACAACTCTGATAATTTAATCTAGTCATAAGCAAATATACCCTGTCTGGTGAGTGACTAAGTTAATCATATAGTAATATTTGCATTGTTAAAAGTTTCCCAGTGTCTTAGGTCACAAGAACTTATGACACAAACAATTCATCAACTCCCTCTAGGAAAGCCATGAGAAAAGATTGGGGTTGATAGAGCCTGAGATTTTTTGTCACAGTCATAAAGACCAATAAACCATGCAATAAACCAGAAATCCTTGGGAAGGGTGGGAGATTCCCACACTAATTCAATAAGTTAATTTTCTTGATAGATGACAAAACACTTATCAACTACCAGAAGAAACTATGGGGTGGCCACCTCCACTTCACAGGGGCAAGGTTTTTCTTTGTCTACCCTCTCCCATAATCTTGAGTTTATACTTGAGATTTGGCCTTAACATCCATGTTTACCCAATGCTATACTAAAAATAAAGCTTAATTAGGATAATTCATTTACTCAGTGCCTGCTCATTTTTCTTGTCTAAGAAATAAACCAGCCACTTACCAAGTCCAAATCTACCCATCTGCTCAAAGTTACTCCCTATCAGAGGAGAACCTTCACATTAAGCAGTACAGCCATATGTTCCATGAGCATTCGTCCTTATTTGCCTGGTTAAGTCCAACAGGATAAGCTCCAGAGGAGTCTGTTGCCCTAGGCAAACTGCCCAGCCAACCTTGCCAGCTCATGGAAACAGTACCTGTGCAATTGTGCTGCCCCTGGAAACTGGCTGCCCCAAGCAGACCCCGCTCCCTCCCTGAGGAGTGTGCTTGCTCCCAAATCAAATGTAATTTGGCAGTATTGTGAAAGCCTCTGGGTGAAAAAATAATGCATCTTCTCAGGGCTCATTAACTATTTTGCAAATGGGAAATACAACAAGAAAAGACCAGCAAGCAATCACTGTGTAACTTTTGTCCCAATGAATGATTCCAGATAAAATGATTTCCTACCAGATTCTCAAAATGTCAATGCAGATGCGCACCAACACTAATTATATGACAGGCTGTGGAAAGGATTAGTCCTACAAAACATTTCACGCTGGGAAACCAAAGGACCACAAAGAACAGTAATTTTTATCTAACCACCAAAATTTATGTGGGCTAATGAGCCTCGTATCAAAAAACTAAAACAAATCAACAGACACAACAACTGCGAAAATTAACTTTTATATGAAGTTATAGAACTTTCTGCCCAGTCCACAATATTTTTAATTAGTTTCTGTTTTTCTTCTGTTACATAAACTGGTTTCATCATCCTGATGTTACCATTTAAATTACATTTCTTATTCATTTAAAGTACTTTCATTGCTACAATTGTCAGCACTTAGTGCTACTTACCAGACTTCTGTGTCCAACATAATTAGATGCTGTTGTCCTACAAATTATTTCTAGATATGTTTCAAGCGCTCCAATTATGCACAGTGCACTGCACTGCAAAGAAAACCATTGCTGCTTTAGTGTCTGGGGTACTGTCCATGGGTAAAATCACCTGCACTGAGGGTGTTTGACTGCAGATTCAAGAAAGTGACTGCACCATAAACTCTCCTAAACTAAAACAGAGAAAATGGACTTTTTTAAAAAAAAATTTGCTGTTACTTTTTAGCAAGATAAAGAATTCAAACAAATGTGTAGTGACTATCTAACTGACTGGCTAAATAAATCTGGCCATCTTCTTATGTGTGTTTTGTTCCAGATATTTTCAGGAGAAATGCCAAATTAGACCACTGCCCCATATAAGTTTATAAAGGCGGTGTCACATCTCTCTGCTTCTCTATTTGCACTGGAAAGGAGAAATATCATTTTAATATCAAACTGCTGAAAAATTGGTTGTGCATTTCTCATCACTGGAAGTGTTCAAGGTCAGGTTGTGCAGACCTTTGAGCAACCTGCTGTAGTTGAAGATGCCCCTGCCTGTGGCAGGGGGAGGATCTCAATGATCATAGAATTGCAGAGTGGCTTGGGCTGGAAGGGACCTTAAAGATCATCTTGTTCCAATACCCCTGCCATGAGCAGGGACACCTCCCACTAGACCAGGTTGCTCAGATCTTCATCTAACCTGGCCTTGAACATTTTAGGGATAGAACAACCACAGCTCCTCAGGGCAACTTGTTCCAGTGCCTCACTGCCATCATAGTAAAGAATTTCTTCCTAATATATAATCTAAACCTGCATTCTTTCAGTTTGAAGCCATTCCTCTTTGTTCTATCGCTACAAGCTCTCTCTGTAAATAGTCTCTCTTCAACTTTTTTGTGGGCTTCCTCCAGGTACCTGAGGGATCAAACCCTAAACCCATTCTATGTTTGTAGCTAATTCAAGCCTCACCAGCTTTTCTCCACTTATAAAAATGTTGCCCATAAATCAGTCAGTATCTCTGGTCCCATCTCCCCATATATCTCCCAAACTTCTCTGACTATTCTACAAGTGAACAGCTACATTTTTATCCCATCTCTGATGCTGGTTGTCATGAGTGGACAATAACAAAATTTCAGATACTTCAGATATCCTCAGTCACAAAGTAGTTGGTACCAGCTATTTTAATTCTTTCTACTCTCTCTGGGTGAGATTCTCATTTCTATGTGCAAGGACTAGCTGTCTGTATTCAAACTAATAATCCTTTTTATGGCCAGTCAAAAGAAAGAGGTGCTTTCAGGGTAGCCTTTATCTGACCTATTTTAAAGGCCTTTTTAAGGAAGAAGTGATCCATGCCTTAGAACTGTCTATTTCTTGCCCAGGTAAACTGTACCTTGTGCATCTAATCAACTTCTTACTGCCACCAGTGACCTTATTTTTCTAATGCTTCTAACATTTATCTCCAAAGTAACAAGACTAGAAGTCCTGGAACAGATTGTTCAAATTTGTTCAAAGTAAATCTATGCAAAAGATCTTCAAAACTAGACCTGGGACTATCAGGTTGAACTTTCCATCCTGCAAGGTTTTAAAAATTTTATCTCTAACAAAATAGAACAAAAAGTTGAAATGTTGACATTTTACCTGATTCAACCATATTAAAAGAACAGTAAAGCTCAGCTACAAAAAAAGTTGTTCTTAATATATCTGAAAAATTCTTTTTTGTTTTCCCTCTACTTTAAAAAAACCCTTCAAATCTTCAGGAAAGTATTATATAAAATTTGGAAATGTATTGAAATTTTTATTTTAAAAGTTGAAAGGGTTTTCAACCATGTCAGTGTGGCATCAGAAGTCTTCAAAGCCCACTCTGCTCTCCTACTGAGTTTTGCTTTTGACAGATAATTATTTTCTGACCTCAGAGTCTTGCCTGAAAATTCCTGATGGATTGCAGGTAAAGCAAATTTAATTTAAAGAAAAAAAAGTCTTAACATAGATCAAGGTAGGTAAGGTCCACATTTCATATTAGTCCTAGCATGTCTATATTTATTTCATATTCATTTTTACTTAATGTAGTAAAACTGAGCAACTCAGCTTGGTTAGCAATTATCACAGATGTTTCCAGATTGAGGTGTTATGAGCTTGGTTCAAAGCCAAAACTCACTTCAAAGGCATGCTGGAGTAAAGCCATCTGTCTTTCTAAGGCCAGCACCTGTTCCAGGCAGCTTTCTAAACTTCACAAGATTGCCTAAATAAACGTGCCCCTCAGAGGCCCCTAATGGCACAGGAACACTGAGCAGGACAAACATTGCCTTTGTGGTGTCCTGGTGGCTGGACACTCACAGACATCACACAACCTGGAAGTGCCGTGGCACATCTAGGAAAAACCTACATAGTAGGTAATGTGATCTTGTTGCTGCAGTGTCCAGCAGTGCTGGGACCTAATCTGATTTTACTCTGCACTGTCTAAAATGAGTTTAGAAATATAAAAGTAATTACTTCCCATTTCAGTTAGGCAAGAGTTGAATTTTTGATAATTTCAATAGGACTCACCTGGCAATCTGTATCTTCTTCAGCTTTCATATAGCAGTAATGGCTGTTTCTGAGCACAGACCCTGCTAAATCTAATTCATACTAGACTACCAAAGATCTAACTGAGGCACTGACGGGCCAACTTCTTCAGTTATTCTAGAAATTACAGCTCTTAAATTACTGTGGAAAGACTTCACTATCAGAAAATTAGGTCATCTGCTTCCCACCATATCAACATTTTTTTCACTGTTTTTAAATGCAAAAGTATATCTTCAGTGGTTCAAAAAAAGCAATGTGGCCAATTTGAGTAAATGTCTTTGTTCAATCTGTGCTATAACTTTTCATTGTTGAGTTAATTTCCTGGTCTCATCAGCTACAGGGTGGCCTCGAGATTCTGGAAATGCCTTTCTTGCAGTGCCACTATTTCAAACTAAAAATTCCTTCCTGAATCAAAGTATCTTTAGGCTGAAGTTTCTCATGTTTTCACTTGGCTCAAATAACGGGTTTGGAAATATTAGTCAATTCTATTTGACTGCTTGAGATGGAGAAGTAAAGAAAAAGTATCTCTTTTATGTTTTAAGAACTTTCAGATGCTATATTTATATGTGGATAATTGAAAGCTAGCATCTGCACAAGCACACATACAATTCTCTGTAACTGTGGACTTAAACCTGTTACATTTGATTACAGTTCATTATTAAAAAGAAGAATAAAACTATAACTGCCAAAATTCTAAGGGCAAGTACATAGGTACATATGAAAAATAATATTTGTTAATTGGATCCAAGAGTTCTGTGTTCTTTATGCTGCAGTAGAAGCAGCTATTGCCTTCTTGCATTGGTATTGTCATCCAAGAGTAAACAACTCTATCATTTCTAGAGTCAGGATAGATACACCTGAGAATTCCTTGTTGGCATTTAGATCAAAACAAAGCCATAGTTTCTGGTAAAAGCTGGCATCTGCCTGCAGGATGCTCTGTCAGATAAACTGTAGGAGTTCCTCCCCCAGCCCAGGGATTTGGCAGCCAGCACAGGGCTGAAAGCTGTGGGTGTGCTAGGGGTAACTGCTTTGTGCTCCTCCAACTGCTCCACGTGTGATAGTCTTCTGGCCAGGGTCACTACAAAGGGGCAGGACAAAGCCTTGTTTTGTCCCTTACCTGCAGTTTCTGCAGATGTTTCTCTATTTCAAAGGGCAGAGAAATGACAGAAGAAATTCACACACTTTTAAGATAATAAGTAACACAGTTGAGATGAATCACACTAAGGAGATATCTCCTGCAAACAGGACGGAGACAACCAGCTTATATTAAACAACCCGTGTCTAGACAGAGAGAGATAGGCATGATGAATGTCATGTCACGTGTCAAACACTTGAACTAAAATTAGAGTAAAGCTGTGGAAAAACCTGTAGAAATTTTGATTTAACAGCAGCATGGCAGTGCTGCAATAACGCTGTTTGCTTTTCCCAAAACTTTACAGGTTTTGAGTGACTGTCAAATACTGCCAATTGCATACTAACTGTGACTTCATACATCCGTACAGCTGTTTAAAGAGGTCTCTGTCTGTTGAAACAGAGAAAAGGTAGGCTAAAAAGACCTCCAGTATGAGAGTAGAGAAAAAAAAAAGAGGACAAAGTGCCCAGCACAACCTGGAGGTACATTGTCCCTAACACAGGTGACACCATAGGTAGAAAATATACCTCTTCTATATTGCAAAAGAAATAGTTCACACATCCAGGCATAATGGCTAGAAAGTTATCGTTTTTCATCCATTTAGAGTTCATTTAGATTTTTTTTTTTTTTTTTTTTTTTTTTTTTTAACTAGAAGAGGCTGCAGAAGAGGCCAGGATTAGAACAAAGTGAGAAATGAGTATTCTAATGTTACCGTCAAGCCATATGCATGCATACTCTGTATGTATGTACACACAAAAATCCTCAATCCCTTTGCCAATAAGGGCTAATTGTATTAAACATCCGAAGACTTTCTAGGCTTTTTTGATAAACTGAGTGTATCTCCTTCTTTTAATGGAATGGCTTCTAATTAGCAATATTAAAGGGAAGAAAACACTGGAAACACTTAAATATCCTTACTTAAATTATTTCGCCATTTTTCAAAGGATGTGAAAGAGACTTTTCAGTGGACATTTATTGCTTTAGGGGAAAAAAAAGAAATGCTTTTCAAATGTATATTTTTAAAAGCAATACGTTTACAAAAAAGATATAATTTGTCTTATTATTAGAGATATTTTTCAGTTATTAGCAGCAATAAAGTACATTCCACATTAAAAATAAAGTCCTATATTAGGTGTTTCATTGAATTACTGCAATACTCTGGAAAAATCATGTCTATAGGAAGCCTTCTGTTGTGAATTGTTTTATTATAAAAAGACAGGAAATAAAAATATATAGATAATGAAGCATTTAACATTTTTATTTTCATAGTTTGATCAATCGTCCCTACTAGAGAAATAAGAATGTTTAATTTATTCGCTCTATACATTTATTCCATGCCAGCTTCTGTTTTTTTTTTTTTATGAAGTGGTAAAAATCCCACTATTTTAGCATGCTTGGATCACATTAGAAGTGAGATCTCATATTTAAGAAGCTCCATCTTCTCCAGGATTGAGATTCACTTGCAAAAAACTAGAG
This sequence comes from Onychostruthus taczanowskii, assembly GCF_017590055.1. Taxonomy (NCBI): domain Eukaryota; kingdom Metazoa; phylum Chordata; class Aves; order Passeriformes; family Passeridae; genus Onychostruthus; species Onychostruthus taczanowskii. Next base: position 5,209,354 of record NW_024502569.1, on the reverse strand, counting down.
GACGTTGCTTCCAAATAAATCATACGAAGAAGAGAAAGAAGAGAAGATCTTCTAAAGAATGTCATAAAACAGGCTTTGACAGTCAGCTGATAAACAGAGCTGAAGACAAGCGAAAACTAGGACAAAAGATAAAATATCTTCAGTTCACAGGAATACTGATGCAAAAAAATATATTGAGAAGTTACTAAAACTGAAAGGAAACAGCATATGATGACAGAAACCATTAGAAAACCCCTTAGGCATACAGAACACTTTCTGAAAAAGGAAATTAAATTTGCCAGTTATTGATGTTAAAGTCTAAAACGACTGAGGAGCGATCTCTGATTTTATATACAAAACCAACTGCTAAGGGTTATTTACAATCTCTAACAGACTATATGCTACTTTTTGTAACTTTTTATGAAGAAAATTCTATATATCATTACTCTAAGAAATGAGAAGAAAATTCTAGAAATAACAAACTTCTAAAGCAATGTGAAACTTGGAAAAGAGTAACACAAAAGAAGCTCTCCTGAGTAAGACTAAGTATTCCTCCAGCCCAGTTTCTTGTCCCTGGCAATGACTAATGGTGAATGCCTAGGAAAGAGCAAAGAAGAGGACAAGCAAATAGTGATATCTCCTGTATATATTCTTTTCACATCCAAAAATAATGGATTAGAGGTTTCCTGAGCCAAAGGTTTGATGTATTTTATTGCTGCTTTTATTTAATAGTCCTGTGTAACTTCTCCTTCTGTGCATTTGTCTCACTTTTTTTTCTTTACTCAGTGTAAAGCTCTGCAAGTTGTGTTCCACTCTTGCACCAGAGGAATTTCACAGCTCTACCACTGCTGTGTGAACAAACACTTCTCTTTTGCAATAATCACCTTTTGGTTTTACTTCACTTTTCTTCAAAAATGCAGAAAATATTTTTCTCTCTGTTTTTCTCATCTTTACCACTCATTATTTGAAAGAACCCAATTGTATTTTAACTTGGCCAAACCTTTGACAAGGGGCAGAGTCTTTGTTGGTGTTGTTCCCTATGTAGACTCTTCTCTACAACTTTGATCATCTTCGTTTCCTCCTCTATGCTTTCACTAACAGTAATTATTAACTTGAATCAAAGATGTATTCACGATTGCTGAGCAATGAGCTAACCAAGGAAACCTTGAGGGAGGATTCAGTACAAAGCCTGGCAAAACTCCAGAAACCTCTTTGTTTTCCAAGTACATTTTAAAGTATTCTAAATAAAACTTAGTCCATAAATGGGTTTAATGGTATTATTATACAAGTGAAAAACAATTCTTGTGAGAATCTACTGGTTTGGACCTCTCATGCTAGTGGGAAAAGCCTGGGACACTACTTGATAAGATTCTTTAATTAATCTCTCTGTTCAAAGACAAGGTGACATATTTTGGGATAAGAGATTTTAGCATAATCAATCATACCAGGTATACCAATTATACCAAGCCATCTCATCTGGTCCTACTGTAGTTTGACTGCAAAAGAAAGGTTCCTGTAAACCAATTGGTTAGTCTGGAATTTCTCTAACCTGATTTAAATCATATTCTCAGAGTGCAGAAACCATGACTGAATCAAAATCATGAGGAACGGAAAAGGTAAGATCACATTGAATGATTAGTAGAAACTTGCAAAATGACAGACAAAACAGAAATAATATTTTGTTTAATAAATGAAGAAGCTATTTTGAAAAGAGAGTTTTCTCAAGGACATTTTTTGCATTTACAGTCTCTTCAAAATTATTCCAGATAAAGCAAAGGATGCCATTGGGCTACTTAAAGGAAGACTGACACTGACTGAATAGAGGATTTAAATACTATCTCACATTATCAAATCAACCACTTTAAAGCAATAGTGAATTGAAAGTACTTTAATCCATCTCTTAAATTTACAAGAAGAGCAAGGTTATGTAAAACTTGTAATATGAATTTTATTTTTTTAAATGGATTCTTCGAATTTCTCAACACATTATTAGACAAAAGTTATCTTTTCAATGTCAGCAAGAAATAGATAGAAGAGGTATTATTCCAAGTGGTTTACCTCAAGCTATAATCCCAATATTTAAAAATGAGAGCAGGCTATTGAATAGCATGGGTTTGTGAGCAGTTCCAGGAGGAATATTGGGAGGAAAACAATTAATTCTGTTGTGGCAGAGAGGAGTCGTTTTGCTGTCGTTAGACATTTTTTGCTATTCCCTATCCTCGTCTGAGTTTTTGAGGTCAGTCTCAGTAGTCAAACTTTTCTTGGCATTGCCAAAATAAGGAAAATAAGGAAAATAAGGAAATAAGAAAAAATAAGGAAAAAGAGAATAAGGAAAAAATAAAAATAAGGAAAAGAGAACCATTTTCTTGCCCTCAACTGGTGCAGGACACCCTTCAGTCTCACCATGTATGATCAGGCAATTTTGCAATTAATGCAGCTGTAGCTGGTAGAACTGAGTCTGTGCCTGGCCACAACATGTTCTCCTGGCGTGACAGAGGCCCAAGAAAGTTTGCCAGGGCCACGGGGAAGCTGCATTTTAGTTTACATCTGCTTCTTTTCAGTGTGTCATTGTCACCCAGCCTGGGACTTGGGGTTTGACTGCACCAAGTCTGAACCTGGCTGTTCTTGGTGGCCCCCCCCACACCGAGGTCATCATTTCCCTGCCTGCTTGGGCTTTCAGAAGCCTCTTTTGTGTAACACCAAAGCAATGTAGTCCAGCAGGAAGAGAAACAAGTCACAGAAATAATGCATGTGTTTCTCACCTGTTATGGGGCAAAATAATACAGCCTATTCATATAATTGAATCACTGCTCTTGAGGTTGCGGTCAACAATTTGCTGGGGCAGATAAGAACTTCATCAATGAAAGGAGATGTACCCATCTGTGTCAGCAAAGTATTTTCCTCTCAGTCTAGGAAGACAAAAGTGGATCCAGCAAATAACTGATAAGAAATGAAGAAAAAAGCTATCTGTTACCAGAACAACGAAGAAATTAGTATAGAGGAGTTATATTACACTGCACCCTCTATTCAGCCTCATCCTTTATTATGCTGGGGTTCTCAATTACTATTCACTTCAATAAGAATCTTGTAGCACATTCACAGCTCACAAAATCAGGATTGTGATACTGTGACTGGTATGCAAATTGGTAATATGTGAGTATATTAAATATAAATTAAACTGTAAGGGGTTTAATCTCTGATTTGGAAGTGCAATGAGTGGGAGCACTTATTAATAGAGGTATAATTCTTATCAGATACATATGTGAATGCAAATACCTTCTTTTTTTTTCTTGCCTTGAGCCAATGTAAAATTTAAAAATTCTATTAACCATTTTGTTCCCCAGAAGTTAGCTGGAGGAACACAATCTTCTCATCATCAAGTTTCCGAAGTGTTTCAGTCGGATTACATACAGGACAATGGGTAATACTTGTCTTGTAACAGAATGGTGTTGCTATTCCCCACATGCATTGTGAGGCTGTAATGCCCAGCCTTTTCAGTCAACGTTATTGATACCTTTCCAGACAAGAAGAAAACCTATGAATGGTACTTTGGAATTAAGACAGATTTCAGAAAGATCTTTTATGGTTAATGTGATTCAGAACATAAAGTGTTCACAAAATTAGTCTACTGCTCTTGTGAGCTTCAGTGGACCTGGCATTTCAAGGTCTGAGATGAAGAAGAACTTTCTTGCTAGTTTTCAGTTTATTGAGCATAATGTGCTTTATTCCCTGGTATAGCCATGTGGGTAGACACCCAAGTGGGCTTGTTATAACAAATTCTGATAGAATGGAGGTAACATTCATTCAGATTCCAGTGAGATCAGACTGAAAGTGTTACAGCTAATTCAGTCCTGATCTAGCTGAACACCTAAGAGTGTTCTTGTCCTTAAGGCTTACAACCAGGGACATAGGTGACTTGTTCTGGTCGTGTGAGTGCCCTGGATTTGGAATTCTCTAAGAAAATCCTGGAAAAGGACTTGTCTCAAGGTCAGACCACCTTTCTGTTCTTTCTTAGCCACATGGACTACTGATGTAAGTATCGGTGCTGTACTAAGACCACATCACTTAATGGGTCTTCCATATTTAACTGCAGTCACCCTCAGTTTTACATCTTTCTGCTGCACAAAAACTGACAACTTTGGCTGTTCATTTATCTTGGTGTAAATGTGAACTTTATAGTATTACAGTTGTGAATATGGAAATAAATACACAAGTCACCCAGAGCCTTAAATTTTCTAGACCTTCAGGCACCAGCCAGCAAGGCTGCTCCTTAGGTTTACAGTAAAATTATAGAGTAATACCAGCCTGTACTACTGAGAAAGGGAAATACTGGGAAATATTTAAAACTAGCCATTTCTTTGAGTCATCTTAGCTGTGTTACTAGTTTGCCATAAACATATTCAGTATTTAATTTCTTCTGTATATTGCATCAGTGTTTATACTATAAAGCAAATCTTTGGGGAATGATGATTATATTACCTCTGTATCCATATGTGCAAGAAGAATTATCTTGACTTAAAGTTCCTCCAGCATTCTGACAGGCAAAAAGCAGAGCTACAAGCACTACAAGTATATTTACAAGGTAATACCCATTTTTCTTCTGTTGTCTTTTGAAAGTCACTAACAACCATATCCCCTCATTTAGTATTGAGAGAAAAATAGCAAGACCTTAGAGCGAGGAAGCAGCAGCAACATCAGGTGTACCTCTCTCTCTCCTTACTCCCTCTCCTTTGGCTTTTAAAGCCAACATGTCTGAATCACCCCTGCTGCCTTTGCAGAGATGACTCCAAGCCAGGTCTGCCTACAGCCCCTGGCATCAGAGCCTGGGCTGGCATTTGGCCCTGCTTTGTACTCAAGCCTCTACACTGTGCACTCCCAGATTTTCGCAGCACCTCCCACCACTGGGCACACACAACTGCACAGAAACACGGCACAGACCTGGCACTAGGAAAAAATGCACCAAACCACTCTTCTTATAAAGAAAAAACATATAGTTACTGTCCTGGTAATATGGCTGTGCTGAAATAAGAGATAAAAGGGAAATGCAAGACAAAACAAGTTTAATGTGATGCCCCAAAAATAACACCTGTATCCTCCAAAGTGACACAAAAAAACTGCCAGAGATGTTGTCAGAGGAAGCAGTTCCACCCAACCGGGAATGAGTTTTCAATATTAAGAAGAGATGGAGACATAGAAATCTAAAGAGAAACTACAGAGATATGCAGAGGGACATTGCTGAAAATAATTTAAAATGAAAAAAAAGCTTTAGGAATTGGCTTAGCTTTATCTCAAGAAAATGTGGAGGCTGTAAATACATTGACTGGAAAAATACTCTGAATAAATCTACTTTTCCTGCTATTCTGGCTTGCTGAGAGTGACAAATCACTTGATATAACCCTCATTCAATTTAATACACCTTGAAGAGCCTAATAAAGTATTTTAAGCAGAGGAGAAGCTCTGGAACCTTTTCTACAATTAGAGGGGAGGATGTCCCTATTATGCTAAGAGATGAGGTGGACAAGTTTCATTTCCCTTTATTATTAGGGAAAATACATGGATATGTTGCTGCAATGAGAGACTTAAAGTCTACTATATATCACAATGGCATATTTATGAGTAACAAAATGTGATGCTCTCATTCGCTCACAAAGAGAATGACATATACAAGCCAACACAATCCCAAACCTCAGAGGAATCACACACTATTTCAGCTTCCAGTTTGGTGAAAATAAATTATTTTAATCTGTAACAAGTGCTGCAAAAATTTAAATAAGTGAACAATAAATTCATAATAGTAGGACTAATTCTTCTTTTTCTCTGCCAAGATTCTCAGTTATGATAGAACTCGATAAGGCTTTTAAAATAAAATTATACTACATACTTATTACCTTAAATTTTCTTGAAAAATCTAAAAAATAAAGAGGAGTAAAGTCCATAGTGAAAATAAACAGAACAGATACTATCTTTGAATCCAACCCTTTATACAATCCTGTCAATGCATAAGGCTTGCCACCTGTGGGGTCCTTGTTTCCACATGATTCACTCAATCTGCTCTAGAGGATTTCTTCAAACATCCCTTTCCTTAAACACCTCCAGCCCCCGAGCTGTATATCCTCTTCTCTCACTCTCATGAGAAACAGCAGAGAATTTCATTCAACGTTTCTTTGCTCCCTAACTCCTGATGAGAGCAGGATTGATGACCCAATCAGGATTTTCCCTGCTTTTCCCTACTACCAAATTCAATAAGCTACACTCAGAACAAAGGCTGGAATCGGCAAAGTTCCCATCCTAGAGCTCAGCCCAGCCAAGACTTCACTGTCTGGCCTGCTGGGGCTTGCGGATGTGCAGCTCTTTGGGATTCTGTCACCGATGTGCTCCTGTCCTCAGGAGCAAGTACAGCCCCTACGTTGGGTCATTTTACTGTGCTTTCAGCTCACATATCACAATTTAAATTCCCTTATATAACATACATCCTCAAAGTAATAGATTTTACAATGGAAATGGCACTTCCTAACAGAATTTTTTTGCTCTATTTTTTGCTATGATTGCTTTTGAGGACACCAGTGGATATGGGAAATGGAATGAAACGCAGTTCTCAAAAAAGTGGTGAACTTCCAAAATCTGTTACCTTCACTTTGGAAATAAATTTCTTTAGAAAACTTGTCAAGGCCACAGCTTTTTAAAACTCATTTTCCACTTCTGTATACTTGAAACACTTTAAAAATGTTTACTTGATTAAAAACTGACCACTCAAGCTTGTCAAATGCCTTTCTTGCATGTAAAGACAAAGGAATGCATTGAGCTAGTAAATTATAATAATCCCATAATCCTAAGAGCATGTTTACAGAGTTTTCATATTGCTAATTGCCAAGGGAGTTGGCATTTAATTACTTTCTACAATCTTCATGCAATATTTCTCTTTTGTCCTAGCTTTTTAGAATATGCAGTTACTCTTTTTCTCAAATTACCTCAATGACCCTAAATAACAAAAGAATTTTGTTTGTCCAGTGTGATGAAAGATTTTATCTGTCATATCGGAAATTTAAATACAGTTTTAATTTATTTTACATGTTGAGATTTCATACGAGTTTGCTCTTTGACAATCTTGTTATTTATTTTGTACTTGTTTTGTTTTGTTTCAAATTTATGCAAGATTAATAAATATATAGCTCACAGTATTGGCAGCTTTCCAGATAATTTTATTAATTTTCATTCTTAGACTCCATAATAGCAGAAAGTTCACCTTTTCTTTCCTCCTCCTTGGACCCTTGCCCAAATTTATATTCAAACAAAACTCATATTAAAGCTAAGAAAGAATTGCTGGAATATGATTTTAAAGATAAAGTCAAAACTCTTCAAGGAATAAATAAGCTGCCTGCACCAATATTGCTTCTCTGTTTACACATTTATTTCAAAATTAATGCTATGAAATATCTTTTCACATAAAATATGGGAAATATGAGAAACTATTTAAATGACCGAAAGGGAAAATGAAGCCACAACACTACACAAAAAAGTGTTCCCTGCACCATTTTGGAACATTTTATTCTGAAAAGCTGGAAATTAAAATAAACAAGTAACTTTGCTGATGAAAAAGTATAGCATTTTATTTTCCATGTTAATGCTTGTGATATTTCGTGAATACAAACAAACAAACAAAACCACCAAACCACCTTTCAGTAAAGGGCCAAAGAAACAAATCTGCTTTGAAGCTAATTCCTTATAATCCTTTTAAATTTTTCTCCCCTTCTTTAGTAACAGCCTTCTTAGCATGTGGAGCTTCAGCTGGCCAGTTCCTCACTCCCGTGCAGTTCCTGTCATCTTTACCTTGGAGCAAAGCAGAGCCATTGTGTACAGTGGTAGTACCTGTGGCACTGCTGTGACTTTGTATCCAGACATCAGGGATGAGGACCACCTTCATGAGCTAATGACTTTTGGGTGAGACATACCATTTTCATAAAGAGGAGGTGAGGGCTCGAGGGCTTCTTCTCCTGGGCATCCCTGCAGGGATGAGATGCTGCTGGGGCAGCCCCGGTGTTCACAGCGTCTCTCCTCGCTGCAAGGATGGAAGAGAGATGAAGCCATCATCTTCCAGTATTTCCTTAGAAGTCTGATTTATTGATCTGTAATGATTTTGTGCTTCACAGGAACACGGAGCTGACAGCAATAACAGCTGTTGTTGTAGCAGATCACCAGAGATTTACAGAGTTCCTTATTTCCAAGGAGTATTGCTGCAGTGTGGAGGTCACGGGCCTGACAGAGAGCCGGAGCACAATGTTATACGACTTTCACTGCTGTAAAACTTCGAATCTAAACAAATAAATGTGTCCAATGCAATATAGCTCTCTTTTATGTCCTGGACAAGTCTGCAGTTTCCATGGTTACCAAGGGGCAGCCTAGTAGAGAAAAAATCCACATTTTCTTTCAACAGACATTTTTGGGACTATCCTTTTGAAAAGTTGTACAGAATAAATCAGTTGTAACACTTATCCACATCTCTTGAATTTGCTGTTTATTTAGAAATTTATGCAAAAATCAATTGCACAGTTTAAAACATATTATACAGGGCAACTTTGAATAATCCTTATTCAAAACCAGCATGTCTTATAATGTGCATAGTCTTTATTTACATGGTTTACTGTGTCGTTTCTTCTAGAACTTTTAAAAAATTACTGCTTGTTATTTCATATGATTTTAAAATTGTTTAAATAAATCAAAACTATACTTTTAGAAATATTTCTGTCCACCAGGATCTGTCTTCCTGTGGAAAACAAAAGTAATTAACGGAGCACCCAACTCCTTTCTTTTCTTAGCTTTTATTGCTGGGCAAATGCCATAAATTGTGTAACATACCTAAGTACTTTGTGTCCTAAGATTGGACTTTGGGCTCACTACCCCATGTCTGTTTAACAATCATGCTGAATGAGAATCTTACTATACCAATACCAACAATAATGGTAATAGTGATGATGCAGGATGTTCATTTTGCAAACACCAGGTATTGACATTAAATGTTGGTATCAAAGATTATCAACAGCATTCAAATATATGACTTCAAAGTGGCAACAATTTTACTGTTGCATCTGATCTCTCCAGATTGGAAATCTCAGATTGGGTTTTAGTCACATGTAGGTCCCAGTTTTGACTTCCCACCATGTATTTTCCTTTTCATATGTATTGCTTTTCTTTTTTCTCGGATGCCCATTTGAAAAAAACCTTCTCCATCCTTAGAGAGCTCAGAGTGCTTCCCAGTGCTCAGAGGGTTGTTGAGGGGCTACCAGGATAGAAATCCTCAGCCCCATCCTAGTTCTTGCAAATCAGTGCAGGAGAAGTTCCCCCCATCAGATGAGAGCTGGTCTCACTAGATTAAGCAGTTTGTAGCAAGGCATCCCAGACCTCTGGGCCAACCAATTAAATCTCACACAGTCTTTGACACCTTCTTTAACTCTCCCTAGTGGAAGAGGTGCTGGGCCCTGCCCTTTGCAACACCATGTGCCACATTCAGCTGTCCAGCCTGGGGAAGCTCCTAGCCATGTCAGGTGTGGGGAACTGGAAAAGGAATTAATATTGTGCAAGAACCCAAAGGCATATTTTCCATTCCCAGCTGTCTGGAGTCCTTAAAAAGCCACAAGCACAGATTCGCGTGTCTCACAGTGACCGTGTGTGGCTTTATTCTGCTGAGCCACGACCTAACGCAGCACTGCAGACCCTGCCTCAGTAACCGCCTGGCCAGAAAGAGCACAGTGAGCTCTTCCAGCAGCTCCTGTTGTAACAGTCCTTCCTCACAGTTGTTTCTGAATGCACTTTAATTTTTTTACTTTATTCGTTTAAAGAAAGCCTCTAAAATAAAGGCAGAACTTGAGGAACTGCTCTGATAGAGCTGTGTAGCATGAGGCCATCACCAGCTTACTGCAGGCTTAATGCACCTGCACAGACAGTCTTCATCTATTTCCTTGCTGTATTATGTTACAAATTAACATATCATTTGATGCCCTCTGCTTCCTCTGCTTTTCATGTTTCTCTCATATTAACTATCACAGACAATTTTCAAGCAGATCTGTTAGCTCACATTTCTCTAATAAGCATTCTAGATTTTCATTTACTGAATATATTAGTACTTCTCTATTCTCATGTCATTTTTGCTTTCTTCTTTAAAAGTAAAAAAAGCTCTGAGATTGGTATCATCTTCACACTTAATTAATGAGATTTCTATTCCCTGAATAAGATTCCCTGGCATATTTGCAGTTGATGCAAACTATATTCACATTGAGTTGACATTATTGGTAATGTACGAAGTGACCATAGACTATTCTAATAATAGTACTAATAATTATTACACTGTTTGCTGCATACACAAATATGGGTATACAGAAGAATATATTCAGTGTTCCAAATTCTTTAATACTGCCCAAAATATGTCTTCTTCTTTGCTTCTGAGAATTATTAGCTTTGGCTGTTTTATCTTCATTATAGTTGTCACTTTTAGCTCAGCCAAGAATGTCTTTACTCAAAAGCTCTGATAGCTACTTTTGAACTATGAATCCAATTAGGTGGAGAATATGAAGTTTGATTTTAAATAAATCAAACTACTATTAAGAATTTATTTGGAAGGATCTTATTGCCACTGTTTACTTCATGGAAGTAAAACATTGATTTTAAAATTATAATGAATACCTAATAATGCAGTAAAAAATAAAACCAACCGAGATGGTCACAGATTTAAATGCCAAAATTTCTATTATCTCATTATGAGCCCTCAGGTATAAGAAACTGCTCTGAATCTTTTTCAGCCACTTTGAAATATCACCATTCCCTTCTTCCTGCCAAGAAAGTAGCTGAATAAACTGCCAGGTAAACTCTCCAACCAAAGGGTAATTCCAGCCTGTCTGGCAACCTCACGCATATGGCTTCATATTTTCATCAGGATGTTCACTTCTTTTTCTTTGTTGTGAAAACACAGAATGTACACAGCACTGAGATCTGCAGAATATCACTTGATTTCTGCTCACGGAAGAAGGCTACTCTACTTCCTTTTTCCCTGGAGTTTGTCAATTTTCAAATGAAGACTAATTTCAAGAGATAATGAACTTATTAAAACTTATTAAGAGAGCCCCAACTGGATGTGTTTTGTTGGTGTCCAAGGCACCTCCAAAATTATATAAGGGTTGAGGGGTTTTGTGTCATCTTTTTGGACATGATCCCCACACAACATTTTGAAGTAGAGGACATTTGACTATACTTTTTTTATGAGTGTGGTGAGCTGCAGGGGGCATCCTGGGGGTACAGGATCCTCTGGAGAGCTGCCGTGTGCCTGTGACAGCCTCACCTCCTTCAGTTCTTCCGTGAACTAGGAGCTGGCTTAGCTCAGGCCTCCGCTAGGGAAATGGCCACAGGATCCAAGACATCTGCAAGGCTTGAAATTAGTTGCACATGTCACTTTCCAAGCAGTTATTTGAGGACATAAATGTTAGAGTTTAGATATGGTACAACTCTCAGTCTGTGATCACAGAACAAAAGGTAAATTGCAGCTTCAAGTTATACAGGACAGCATCTATTTTTTCCTGCCAACAATTAATATTTAATATTACTGGTGGGAATATAATTAAAGGCCAAACTAAGCCCCCTCTAGTATATTGGCTTATAAATTCATTTATGTCTTTAGATCTGTATAATGATTTCAGGGTAAAATGTTTCTCTGCTGATAGACACAGCACTAAAAATAGACACTATTTGGGATGCTCCCTTCAGCAAATGAAACAAACCCTTTTGAAGCTAACTATGCTCGCAACTTTTCTTTAGCAATTTATTACAATTAAAGAGCCAAGAGCAGAGAGTCCCTCAAAGATTTCTCAAAATGCCCTATAAAATCTCAGATGGGACAAACTCTGCCAATTCTACCTGGATTAAATATGTAGAGCAGTGGGAGCACACTTTCCAAGTAGCTTAACTCTGGAAATTTTTTTGAGATTTACTCAATATCCTCCTGAATTAAAAAAAATATAATATTTTATTCTGCTGAATTTAAAGGAAATCTGGAGAAAGGAAGCCTAGGGTTGATCTTGTGTATGATGCGTACTGATACCTCTTGGGAGGGAATTAACATAAGGGAGCTGGAACCTGCTCAGTAGTGCCCAGTGCCATTTCCCTCTGTATTCAAAACCCAACAAGGCACAATCCTGGCAACCTAATTTAGCTGACTCTGCTTGAGCAGGTGGGGATGGGCTAGACAATCTCAGGAGGTCCCTTCCAAGCTCTCCCACTTTGTGATTTTTTGAAAACAATCTTTGGAATAAGCATCTTCTCCAAAGCAACTTCTCCTTATTCTGTTCTAAACACTGTGCAGGTTTTGAAGTAAACCCTAAAACCATAAAAGAAAAGCATGGGAGATTTAAGTAATTTAAGGAATTTCTTTATCAGATTTTAAAACTTCATTTTTGACAGCTTATGATAACATCCTTATATCTAAAAAAATTCTCTATTAGAGAGAACCCTTTATTAGCCCAATACCAATTTCAATATCTGCATCTGACTATCAAATATATATTTGCTTTAATGTTTCTTTGATTTATGTCTTTTAATGATGAGTTTATTTGATCTGCAAGCTCACATTTCATTATACTTATAATGAAACTGTGAATTATAATTTTTTAAGATGATTCCACTGTTTTACAGGAAGATGGATTCCACAACTCTTTCTCATTTTATGACTAAGGGCTACTTATTCAATGAGCATATTTATTTGCAGCCCCTAGTCATTAACATACAGTGTATTTACATTTTCTCTGAACTAAGGTTTCATTTCTAACCCCCTAGCTCTACAAAAGAGAAAATCTCTTTAACCTTCAGCCTTAAAAGCTTTGTATAACTGTCCATTTCCCAGCTGTCCTGTTTACTTGTCCAGCTGATGCTGATGGATGTGCTGTCCTGGATCAGGCTGTTGTTTCTGTGGCAATGATCTCTCTCTGTCTTTTCTACTGACAGTTGTAAAGTGCTTCCATATTATAACTTACTATGCTGCTAATATGATTACTAATGTAACTTTAATGTTCCAAGATTTTGATTTATTGCATTGCATTATCCTTGCCTCTCCTCATGACTGATATTTTTTGATCTTAAGATAACAGATGTTCATAGAGAAATATATTTCTTTATTTGATTGCTTTAGTAAGTATAATTTTTGCCTGCATATTCGATGATAATAGGATAAGCATGTACCAGAACTGGCCTTAGCCTGCCTGAAGTGTTATTAATCAGGTCCACATAAAATAACTGTTTTTAAAGACCAGTGATCTGAAGCTGCTCATAGCCTTGAATCAGTCCCTCAAGGATAAGTTCTTGAATTGTTGCTCCTTGGGGTCATATATTAGTGATGCTGATTTGATCTTTTTTAACTCAGGTCCCAAGTGTCATCTATCTGTACAAGAAACTGTTATTTATGGGTTCATGAATACCTTTAAATGACTTTGATCTTTTCCTCTCAGTATTGTTTTCTGAACTTTTGAGATTAGCTTAAAATTAATCTGGTAGCTGTAATGTCACAAAAATGCAGAGACTTAGTTTATCTCTGAAGAGCAATGTTTGGGTGCAGTGGCAGATACACTTGTTTTGAAGGGCCTTGCCCTGGGGCTGCTCTTGTATCCTGAGTGCTAAGAGGATGTGTCTGAATAAAATCAATCTTTGACACTTGAACTTAGGTCTTGTGCTCCATGATGGCAGGAGTACTCTGCAGCACTCAGACCTCCTCCTGTTTCCCTCTGACTCTGCAGTACATTGCTTGCTGCCCAGCCCTGCAACCCAGTGGGAGAATTTTATTTATCCACAGCAGGAGCCTGGGCAGCACATGCCACTGTGGAGCACGCAGGAGGCTGAGTACCCCAGTAGTGATCACACTTTGCCTGCAAAGAGCACTCTGTCCTCATTAGTACAAAGGCTTTCAAGTGTTTCCAAATGCTCCTGTGATTTGAGATAGAGATATCCTGACACTTGATATTTTCCAGATTTGAATGCTACTTGCTGATACCACATAAGAAAACAATTGGTCAGTGCTTCTTTTAATGAACCACGTAGATCAAATTCTCAATGTACTCATTTAATGGGAGATATCCAGAGTTTGTTTAAAGCTGGTTACTGCAACTGCAGTGGATAAAAATAAACAGAAAAAAAAAAAAACCTCTGCTGGTGAACTAGATACAATTTGCATTAAGTTTTGAATAAATTATTTTCCAGGAATGCCTACAAGCAAACTGACAGTTTGCCTGTTGTTTATTGATTGATTGATGGATTAATAACAACAGCATGAATGATAATAGTCCAATGGCAGTTGCAGGTTCTATATTTTTTTATTACTTAGAAACATAATGTACATATTCACATTTCATTTTTAAATGAGAAGCAGGTCTAGCAGAAATTTATTGTGGTAAAGAGGAGTTGAACTGTTAACACTGGGGTTTCAAATACACACATAAACACACACCCTCCCCCTTCGAATAGGCTTTGTCTGTGATTAGAAGTAAAATTTACATGCAGTTCTGTGATACTTGCTCAATGCAGCTACAGAGCCTGAAATAACTACCTAGAGATATGTCCAGGTAGACAGAGACTAAGACTCAGCTGAACTCAACTTAATTTTCAAGGTAGTGTGAATACTTGGAGGTAAATGACTTGTGTTGACTTCAACGGACAGGCCCACAGCTAAAGCACCGTGCCGTACTTTGTAACCATGAAATTTCAAATTGCTTTATCTTTCACTGCATAATCGTATCATTTTTCATTATATTTCTGTGCATTCCTTTCACGAGAATTATTACATTATCAAGCAGAGCAGAAAAATGAGACATAGGAGTTACAGTTTCCTGCAAAAGTGCCAGATATAATAGTTTTCTCTTTATCACATTCCCTTTCTTAGGCAGCCTGCCAGCTATTGTCTTTGAATGAACAAAGCTCTGGAAAGGTTTCAGAACCTGAATACATCTTTTCCAAGCAACTTTGTTCATTTAAACTCTTTCTGAACATTATCTATTGCATTAACAATAATGCACTTTCAGATATTCTTCTGAGCATCTCATTAGGCTGTACCTAATAACTAGGTGCTTGGTAAATGATCTAATTTTCCCCATATTCATAAGGCTACTAGTCCTTTAAGCATGATGCAAGACCTATATCACAGCTCCCCAGTGAAAAAAGTAATTTAAAAGAGACTTTTTCTTCTCATTGGCTGTTTTAATCCACTTGGTTAGGTGAAATTATTGCATCCACACACAACAGGCTACTTTTGCTCCACTAGAATATTTTTAGGAGATGGCATTCTCATTGCTAACTCTCTGCATGGACTTCTTCTTATTTATTAGATGTAGTAATTAATAAATTACCTGTACTTCCTTAATAGGATCAGTTTTTCATTTATCTATTTAATGGGAGGAAACAAAGGCTCTAATAACACAGTAAAGCATGCTTTAGAGAATTAGATACCTGGCTGCAGCAAAGCACACAATGTATTAGGCAGGATGTTTTTTAGATTGTTTAGACTGCAGATGATTAGCAAAATATCCCCAAACAGCGTCAAAATCCTTGATCTCCCCACTTTTTGCTTTTCTCTGAGGCATCTAACTATGTTGTTTGTCCACACAAAGCAGTTCTGAATAAAGCAACACATTTGTTAAGAGTTGAAAGCACCCCAGACCTTCAGCAGCTGAAGCACTGATGTGAATGACAAGGGGAATGCATGGCTCTTCACACCAGGTGCAAAGATTTCCTGGTAAAGCAGCTCTATCGATCCTTCCCTTGATTGTGGAGCTAGAGAGATCTCTGCAGTTCCTGTGTTGATAGGCAGCCTAAGAGGGAGAAGATTGTGAGGGGAAAAAGGTATTTTTAAATGTTTTTTTCCAGATAATTAAGTAGCTTTAGCTGAATCTGATAAAGCTACATACATTCACAGCTGTATAGGAATACTTCACTGTGGAGTCTGAAAGATCCCTTAGATGAGGCTGGTCAGAAACTCATATAGGTTTTCCAGCCTGCATTATCAGATTCTCCTAAATTTTGGTTGGTCTATAGAGGACAATGTTGCTTCCAAACTGTATCTTAAATTGTGAAAATTGTTCTGTGCAGAAGAATTCTTAAGAATATGTAATGCAAAAATCAGGAATGATTGAAAACAAGTCTTTACAGTCTTTACATAATAGCTTACATTGAATCATCTATTTCAAAGATGTGTTTTAATTTACAGCAATTGCTAGAGATCATTTGCAGCAACAAGAAAATACTTATTTCTTGTTTTGGAACATAAGAGATATTACTTAAAACACTTGTTCTGAGAAAATATTTCTTGGTGAGTTTGATTTAAAACAAGAACACTGAGAAAAGAAATGCTCAGTACCAGTAAGCAATTACTTATCAGGCAGATGTTCAGAACCAGTCAGGCACAACCTGTTCCTTTGTGAATGCTTTTTATGTGTCTATTGGCTTTGCATGGCAAGGTTTTGGTTGGGAGTGGCTGCAGGGGTGGCTTCTGTGAGAAGCTGCCAGAAGCTTCTCCCATGCCCTACAGAGCCAATGCCAGCTGGCTCCAAGACAGAACTGTCACAGACCAAGACCAAAGCCATCAGTGATGGCGGTAGCACCTCTGGGATACAGACTTAAGAAAAGGGGAGGAGTAGCAGCAGAAGCTGGAGAGGCGAGTGAGAATATATGGGAGGAAACAGCCCTGCAGACATCAAGACCATGAATAAAGAGGGGCAGGAGGTGCTGCAGGCACCAGAGCTGAGATTCCCCTGCAGCCCTTGGTGCAGAGCCATGGTGAAGCAGCTGTGCCCCTGCAGCCTATGGAAAACCATGGTGGAGAAGAGATCCACCTGCAGCCCATGGAGGATCCCGTGCTGGAGCAAGTGGATGTCTGAAGGAAGAAGTGTCCCCATGGAAAGCCCACAATGGAGCAGGCTCCTGGCAGGACTTGTTAGCCTGTGGAAGGACCCACACTAGGACAGCCTGTTCCTGAAGATCCCACATTGGAGCAGTTAGTGAAGGTCTGCAGCCCCTGAGGGAAGGACTCAGGTGGAAGAAGTTCATGGACTTCACAGTCTCCTATGGGAGGTTCCCCAGGCTGGAGAAGAGGAGTGTGAGGAGTCCTTCCCTGAGGAGGAAGGAGCAGCAGAGAAAACATGTGATGAACTGACTGCAGGCACCACTCCCTGCGCCCCCACTCCCCCTGCACCACTGCGGGGAGGAGGTGAAGTCAGGAGTGAAGTCTGTGAATAAGGAAGGGGTGATGGAAAGATATTGCAAGATTTGGTTTTGTTTCTCATTATACTACTCTGACTTGATTGGTAATAAATCAAATTAATTTTCCCCAGTTCTGTCCATCATGGTATTTGGTGAGTGATCTCTTCCTGCCCTTATCTCCACCCATGAGATTTTTGTTTTATTTTCTCTTTGCTGTCCATTGAGGAGGGCAGTGACAGAGTGGCTTTGGTTGGCACCAGGCATCTAGTCAGGGTCAATCCATCACACTGTGACTTCACAGTGCAGTGATTTGAACAAAACAGATGTTTTATAGCCAGCATTGTGGAAGATCTTTAACTAAATTTGGGGCCCTAACACCCTATTTTGGTAATTTCAGATATATATTAGTTTCTTGCATATTTGCATTTGAAAGCATTGTTTTTAATAATAGGAAATAAAAATTAGATGATGTAGGTAAAAGTAACATTAATATTTAAACCCTTTAAGTAGAAACTTTATTCTGTAATTTAAGCAAGTTTTTTTAACAAGGAGAAAGCTTTTTCTGTCAACATTTATTTTAATCTAAGCTATTTTGTTACTGTAAACCATATTAAGTTCTTTTTATTTTTGTGTTGTTCTTCTACTTTTGAGAGATCCTTTTATTTTCTCTACATCACCCCTGATTTTGGAACCTTAGGCTGATACTTACCTTCAAAGTATGCTGATGCTGCCACTGAGTGACATAATCGTGCATTTCATATTTATTTTCTCTTAACTTGTTTACATGCTTCACTACCCCATTTTTATCCTTTTAGTTGATGATTCTTAGTACAAAGAAGACTCAAGTGGCATGAAGTATTTCCAGAAATTGAGACTAAAAAGAACAATACTTCAGGTATTCTGGTCTGAATAGTAAAAAGTGTAATTTTCTTCATATATTGACTTCATATAGAGCAAAACAACATACCTGGGCAGCAGGAGATGAGGCATCATTAGGAAATTATTTCACTACAAGAAGCACAGATAAAAGACAGTTGCTTTTCTAAACATTATCATGTACACAGGGCAACTTTGACATTCATGTTTACCAAAGTAGATCAGGACTAAGAGCACAGGACTATGTTTTTAATCCTATATACTTACTAGTATTTTTAAAGAGTATTTTAGAGTGCATCCTAAAAGTGCATTGAACATGTTCAATCGGCCAGCAGAATAACATGCCTGTAATCAGCACAGAAGAAAATACCATCCAGTAATCCACCTGAAAGAATTGTGTTTGCTTTTGTGTAATATTCACCTGAAAACTTGGTCCATTAATGTGGAGGTCATTCAATGTTGTTACATTTCTCTTCAGTGGTTGGTATTTATATGGCCATTTCTTACAGGCAGAGGCTGCCTCTATTTAGCAGGACTGCTAGTCAGCAAGATGCTGGGCTGCAGTCTCAGGAAAAGCAATGTCTCTATGTGTGACCTTGGCAGGTTACTCAATTGCCACCCACTCAGCATCAATCAGTCCCCCTGGAAAAATTGATTGAATAACAGTCTTACGGAAAATCACATTTTGTAAGCACTGAATTTTCATGGACAAAATGACAGTGCTTTTAGGAAGTAGAAAAAGATGTAATTTCAATTTTGTTGATTGTCCCTGTGTATAATCAGTATTTTATTTTTGTACGTATATAAATATATACAAGTGATGGCTCCTTCAAGAAGAGAGGAATTTAGCTCAAAGACCCAGGGTATGTCTATGCAAGTACCTAATTTTGCACTAAAGGGGTGGATTAACAGACTAAAAGGGGTAGTGCTGAGCCCCCTAATCCCACATAACCCACGGCTTGTGGTTAGATATAGTCTGGTCTCCTGGATTGAACATGGCTATGAAACATGCAGCTTGAAGCTGTTTGAAGAGTTTGAAACTTCTTGTTTTCATATGCCTGTGTGCATTTGTGATTGCAGTGCATGTGATGCGCCCTGGATGGGAGATTCTCATTGAGTTTCCACCAAAAGACATCCAGTTCCCACCCCAAGAACTTCTTTGTAAGTTCTGAGCTGTGGGAAATGAGGATATACAGGACTTCTGTACAAGCTCACACTGTTGTTCCAGCCTGAAGCCCTAATGGAGACGAAGCCACATCATCTGAGTGGGATGAAGGCCACTGGAGGTATCTCCCTTAGGTTTGAAAATAACAGAGAGACACTTTACTGGGTTATTACTGAGTGTGATAATACTATGTTTTGCATAACCATAAATCTTGAAAGTGTAAAAAATGCCATAGTCAAGAAATATGCTGGCACTACCAGTAAGTCAGAGGTGAAAGGGAAGAATTAATCCGACCACTGAGAAATATTTCACAGACTGCAATATTTTTGCTGAAATGCTTTCCAATTTCTTGCACACAGACAGCTACAGAGGAGGAATGCTAGGCTCCATGGGCAGGGGAAGGAGTCTGGTAAGAAAACATTTCACAGTTAACTCCTACAGCCCTCTTTCTTTCTTGTGATAACCAACAAGCACATACCTGGAACCTTCCACCCCTCCTCTGGTCCTCCATCCTTCCTTCTACCACTTCTCAGCAAACACATGAAGGAGCCTAAGGCTGAATTTCTGCTGGGACAGATATTGAGGCCTTCAATTATTGAGGCCTTCATAGCTATTCCTCACCCACGGCTTCAATCATGAGAGACAATATTTAAGACTATTCTTTTTGAAATGAGACTGAAAGGTTTGTTAAAGGTTTGTTAAAAAGAATCAATTATTTTCTGCTTTTTAAGATTGATTTTAAGAGTTGTATTTATGTTTATCACTGTTATGGTCCCCACAAAAGACTGCCAGGATAGTCATTGTAACAAACAGTATGATACAATCTTAATGAAAATAGAGGTGCCAAAGGAAAAGGAGATTGGAGTTGAAGCTTCAGGGGCAGTTTCGTTCATGTGTTTACAGAGCAGGAGTGACTGCATACCTTATTTTTCCCCCCAAGTCTACTATGCTTAAGGAAAATTACATATATTTGCATTATAAATTACTATTCAGTGAGGTGAGACAGTATAGCATTTTCCAGTGCTTCCTATTAATTTTTCAGAGCAAAATACCAGAAAGAATTAAACACTTCATTGCTGGTTTTCTGTCTTTTCATGGTTATTTCACTAAAAAAAAAAAAAAAAATAAGTGATAGCCACATTCTTAAAGAGTAAAAAAATTAGTCTAGAATTTTAGATCACAAAATAAAGAATAAGACAAAGTTATATTAGTACCAAACTTCTTGTGTCTGTGAAGACATAGGAAAAAGAGGGACACTACTTAAATTTAATAGTGTTCATGAGGCTATTTCTAGGTGTCAGAATTTAAATTTTCAACCAGGATAAATCATCAGATCTTACTTATTTCAGAGGCATTAGAGAGAATCTCAAATTTGTCACTCTGAGTATCTTCTTTACAGAGCTTTCTCTTGCTCTTAAAAATAGAGGTATTAATTACCATTAAGTACTGTTTTGTTGCAAAAGAAGATCAATTACCTCTGAGGAGATTTTGTCTTCAATCCTGAAGAAGAACCCTGAAGACTTGAACCATCTTTCTGTACTGTCAGTAGCCAAATGTGATTCAGTGACTGGACAGTAATACTTGCCCAGGTTTATTGAGCATCCCAGCTACAAAGCCACTGAGACACAAGACATCACTGGCCATGTGCCTAAGGCAAATGATCAGGCCACCAGAAATAACTTCCCATTTAAAGCTGCTTTGCTATCAAGTTTTCCTGTCAAGGTATATTGTGTCATTTGGAACTGCTGAGTCTAGAATTGTGCTTATTTGTGCAGATGACAAGTTACCAAACTTACCCTGTCTGTCAGACATTGGTGGCTTGGCGTGTCTGGGCATTTGAAGGTCAGATGAACCACCCAGAGCTGACCTCTCTAGTACAGAAGATACACAGGTCAGTGCTGTATTTTTCTTGCCATCCCCCCTTCCCTGTAATAGTTGCTACAGACATCTATACTCAGCATAACACAACAATTAGTCTTAAGAGAGAGTTTTGGGGTTGTATTTTGGTTATATTCAAGCAAATGAGAGTTTTCCTCATCTTAATCTGAGGAAGTGAATCAATGAGAGTGGCTGTGCTGTGCAGGTCCATAGTGACCTTCTTGACAAAGGAAGTGTGGCCTCAGAAGCTGTTCTGGTGCTGCTGGGCAATTGCTGAATATTTGCATGGATCTAGGAATGTGGCTTCCTTACAGCGAAGAGGGTAGATTTTAAGAGGGTATGTCCAGTTGCCCTATACCTATGGAACAGTCCCTTGCAGCCCTCTGCCAAAGCTTCATCTGTGTGTGGGTAAAATGGGGTAGGAACACAGCCATGGTCTTGACTGACACCTGGGACTTTGGGGAAGGTGAAGAGGAGCACACAGGTGGGACCCCCAGACCTTACTTCTGGAAGCAGGATGAGATCCCTGAGGCTTGGGGCAGAAGCACAGTGCCTAGCTCTCCCACTTGCTGTGAGATGCAAAAGCTCCAAACAGCCCTTGTTCAAGCAAAGCCAGACCCCAGGTCTGCACCTTCAAGTGCAGCTGGAGGCAGAAGGACATCGGTGAGGGATGAGGGACTGATTGTGTCAGGCTCACTCAGCCATGCGTGGAGCATGCCAGTGCCATGGCAGGGTGTGACTCAGGGGGACCCCACTCAGGGGAGGGTCTGTTAAAAGGAATCAGAGTTGTCATGGCACAAGCACCAAAGGACAGACAAAGCAGAGACACCCACTCCTGTCATGTGTCACAGAAGCAGGCTGTACCTTCACCAAGCAGACTGAGGGTGTCAGGAGCGTACACAGAGAACAACACATCCACTGGTTTGTGCGTGACAGGACATCTCCCAAAGGCAGCACAGGGCAGGTTTCCCATATGTCGTATTTACACAGTGACAAAAAAACCCAGAAATACACTTGAAACTTATATCTCTGCTTGTGCATAAATTATTAGCTTTTAATAAAAGCTAATGGTTACATTTCAGTTCTGAGTTTGAGTCCCAGATGAGATGGAAGTAGTTGAACCAATGTCTTCTTTTCTGTGTCACTCTTATTCTATGCCAATGGATGGAGGATCAGTAACACAAACTGTAGAGATTTGCCCCTGCAGTGGGGGCGATACTTTAGCATCTCCTACATGTGTGCTGGTACTGGCAGAATAGTAATCTGTGCTCTTCATCCCAATGTATGCAGAGACAGTAAGTCTTCCCTTTATGTATACAGTCTTGGTAGTTAATCACTTTGTCTTTATATAACCTTGAGAATATGTCAGATTCTCACATTCCAATTTCTATACAGTTATTGCATTTTAGGAAAAGTCTATTTAGTGTTTATCCAGCTGTCAGAACCATCAAGGTATATATACTCAACAAAAAATACTGAGAAACTTCTTAAAAAGCATTTTAAATATTCAGTTTACTGACAGCATTTATATGTGAAACAGAAGTAAAAAATATTGCCAGTGTTAAAAGAGACAGGACATTTGCAGCTGGTTCCCCAGGAATAATCCGGAATGTAGAATCATGAAGCAGTATCTCATTTTACAAGATGCCTCAAACTAGTTTGATGGAATAGTCTTATAATTTTTAGTACAAACCCGCAAAAGATTAAGTAGGCAGCTTTGATATTTTCACGTCTTGATCCTAAAATATGACAATTTTTACTAATTTGTAATAAAAAAATTAACGAATTTTAGATAAACCAGCATGTGAAAAGGTTACAAGCTGATACGCTGTAATTTTTGTATTAACACAAAACAAAAGTGTGAAATGGTAAATAAGGAACATGTGCAGTGAACTTACACTGATCATAAGTACATATGGAAAGCTGCTTCTGAAAAAATTGACTTTTTTACACTTGAAAATGCAGAAGGTATAAATTAGTAGTTCTTCATTGTATACAAAATGAGACAGCTACAAAAGATTTATATTATGTGACTGACACTTTTTATACCCTTGAAAAGAATTTCAAAAATACCTAAATTACTTACATGAAGTCACTGGTAATTAACCTTCATCATTTCTTGCATGCTTTTGAAAATACTTAAGGATTCAGACAAGAATTTTTATGAGCTTAGAACTCATTCCTGGAACTAGATTTTCTGAGGAGGTCAACATTCAACTCCCACTGAAATGCTAGAATAAACAACCATATATCAAGAGTTCAAGAGGACAGTAAGTCAAGCTCTGCTGGAGTTTTCAAAGGTTATTTGAAACAGTGGCAAATATTTCTCAAACATTTTAATTAAAATAAAGCAAGGAAAAAGAAATTTGTTGAGAAGGTCAAGATTAAAGACAATCTTGAAAGGTCCTCAAAACTAAATGAACATTTTCTTCATTGTCAACACAATTAATGATGTTGAATTTGGGGGCAAAGTAGGACCATAATGGGAATGGAAATTGTCTCAATCTAAGTGGAAACAAAACTCCAAGATACTAGTGAATTTCATCCAAAGCTTTGTTAGAGCTGCCAAATTGCAGATTCTGCAGTCAGGTTTTTCTAGCATTGTATTGCTCATCTTGTTTAACAAACATTTACTATGTTTTTAAAAACCTGAAAACATTGATAGTTTTCTCTGATTTGTTTTGTTGCACTTCAAAAACACTAACTTTTTGCCTTTACTGCAGATCTTAACATTGTTATAGAGAATCATTCTAAGGAAGGGAGGTACAGATGGCATGGTCACATGTGGAGCAACTGTTCTTCACGTCCTTCTGAAACAAACATCTCCCATGCTACTAACCAAAATCAGAAGTACTGATAGTGTTGACCGTGTAGCCAAGTGTTTCATATCCATTGTCTGGAGAGCGATATCCCAGATGTCTGGAGGGAAGTAAAGGTACTACCCATACTTAGAGAGAATTGCTCTCTGAACATGACCCTCTCTGTCTCCTTTTATTGGCTCTGAGCAACAGATTTCCTCAGTAACTGAAGCGAGGTGCCTGAGCTAAAAATGATAAATGTAGATCTGTGTACATGGCACTCAGTTCATTCCCTGTGATCCTTATCACAGTATCACAGAATCAATTAGGTTGGAAAAGATCTCTGAGGTCATTGAGTCCAACCTGTGGGTGAACGCCGCCTTCAGACCATGGCACTGAGTGCTACGTTCAGCCTTCCCTTAAACACCTCCATGGATGATGACCACCTCCCTGGGAAGTCATTCCAATGTCTAATGACCCTTTCTGTGAAGAAATTCTTCCTGATGTCAAACCTAAACCTCCCCTGGTGCAGCGTGAGACTGTGTCCTCTCATCCTCTCCCTTGTTACCTGGCAGAAAAGGCCAACCGCCACCTGGCTACACCCTCCTTTCAGGCAGCTGGAGAGAGCAGTGAGGTCCTCCCTGAGCCTCCTTTTTTCCAGGATAAACAGTTTGGAGAAGCTCTCTCAAGAGGAACTTATGCTGTTAGTTAGAAGGTAATGAATGAAAATGATCATTTCACAAATAAAAAATGGTTATTTTTTATTTGTGAAACAGCAAAATACAGCACTAGGAAGCATTAGCTGCACAGGTAGTGAAGCATCATTCCTGTTGTACAAAGTGCTCACAACACTTCATCTTTAATACAACAAAAAACTTATCACCAATGCTCAAGAAGAGTGACTTTGACTTGAAAAAAGTAATAGCATCATCCAGAGCATGAAAGGCTTTGTTTGGTTTGACAAAACACAGGCTAATAAAATATATGGCTGCTAATAAATATGTTTTGGGTTAAACACTAAGAGGAAATAAAACTGTTTATGTTAAAGTATAACACTTGAACAAGAATGACTGGGGTAATAAACTGAACACAAGTATCTTTTGACTCTGACCCTACAGAAATAAACCTACCTACTGACCTGTCTGGAACAACTTCACAGAAAAGGTAACATGAACAAAATATTTTTTTCATGTTTAGAATTGAATTAAAGAACTTTATGAAGGGAATTTGTGCATCCTGTTTGCCTGCAAGGGCAGAGAACTGTCTACAATGACTAAGGAGATCATACCTTCGGTGCTAAGCTCTTCTGAATGTCAGTGAACACGGGAATGAGGGTTGTTTGTTGCTGAAATATCTCGAAAATCTATTCCAGCTGAGTTGCTGAGCTGATTTTAAAAATCTGCCTGCAATTTAAAAATGAAAGCCTGTATGTCCTTTGATACTGAACTAAGATCAGATGAAAATTACAGTAAAAAGCATAAAAGCTCCTGTGTATGAAGCTCAGGATTTCTGTCTGGATTTGCCATTCTAAAGACTCCCTCTCATTCAAACTTGGGAACAGAAACAGTTTATCATGCCATTGCTGTAATGTCACTATCAGATGGCTAACCTGTGATCTGCTTTTGCAAAAGTGAATTTCAGGAGAAAACTTCAGATTCTTAGGTCTCTGGGAAATTAATCATATAATCTAGGGATAACAAAAAATCTCCATCATTATGGGCAGCCCCTCTCTGCTTCCATACCTATTGCCCTCCAAAAAATCCATGTGTCCTTCATGGCATATGGCTTCCAGGTGAAGAAATGAGATTAATTTGAATTATTAGATAATAAAATATTTTCCATGTTCAGAATGAAAATTGGTGTTGTGGTCTCTCTCTGATGGTGTTTTCTGGTTTTGCTTTTTTTGTTCAAAAGCCAGGACAATGTAGGGAAGATGGGAGTTAAGGGAGTTGGAAAGCTGGGAATACGTCTTGGAGAATAAGTCTTTGCTAGAAGTAGATGAGAGGTGCAGTCAAAATATTTAGGATACATAAAAAACCAGGAAGAACTGGGAATCTACAGAAGACACCATCATTAAAGACATGAGTCATAGTGTTAATCACACAGAAACCTGCGTGCTTTAATCCTCTTTGTAGTGTTCTGCCTTTTAGACCATAAGCTCTTCAGGGCAAGACTTTTTCTTTCTAGCGCTGTAGTCTAATTTTTTCAATCAGAGTAATTGAATATATACAATATAGGAAAAAATAACAGGAAACTTCATACTTGCCAAATAAATAGCACAGACAACAGTTCTTTTATTATGACTTCATGATGCATGAGATCTCAACACTATTAAGGGATATACACTAATAACATGCTTCTTCTAACATAACATTGTGTTCTATGAGTTCGACAACAAATTTCATTCCAACATTGATTTCATCTAGTAACAGTAACGACAGCATCAGACAATTGAGAGCCTTTGTTGCATGAGTGAACATTTTAAAAAGAGTAAACAAAATACTGTCCTGAGGTTTATTTGAAATAAAATAAATACCTGTAATTTGTAAATTTGATAACTTTATAGCTAAAGTTTTGGCACTGAAGACTTTGTATCTATATTGTGTTGCTATTTCATATTAGCATCAAAACAAAAGCTCCTGTACTCATCTGGCCTTATGAGAAAACTTTGTGCTCTGCATGCTGATGTTTTTCTGTGTGAAATCCTGCCTAGGTCTGGTAGCTGAAGTGCTAAGCTAATCTCCCTTTTTTCTGCAGAGATAATAACATGCTAATAGAAACTCCTGACAAGTGACTTGTATTATTTAGCAATTAGCAACTGCCACTGTAATAGAATTGAAACATCAGCAAGGACAAAATGTGAAAAACAGTACTTTTTTTCTCCCTGGAACCGTTGTTATGTTGGAGTGTTGTGTTCCTGTGAAGTAAAACCTTTGCAGGGTTGATTTATTGAAGACATTTTGAAATATACAAATGCATTCATTTTATCTTTTCTCATCAGTAGCTTCAGATAGTCCAGGAACAAGACCGAATTTCTCCAAATTCTGTGTTGCTTAGGAAATACAACAAAGACCATAAATATAACTTTGAGGCATAGAAAGCATTGTTTAGTTGCAAAATGTCTTTGTTTTGCTCAGCATGGAAATTCAGCAGTTTTCTCCCTTTTGCAGGTATGTTATTTTAAATTACCTAGTGCAAATAAATGGAGGCACAAGCACAGTACAAGAACACAAGCCAAATTATGAATTTCTCTCAAGTTCATCTCATTTCCCAGAGCATTTTGTTTGTGCTGAAAGAAACATGACACACCAGCAGGGACTTGACAAGAAGAACAGAGACATCATGGAGAAAGCTTCTACTTCAGCCAGTCACACAGAGAGGAGAAGCTGCTGGCTCCCAGCAGCTTTGTGCTGCTTTGGGACTGGATATGAAGCACCAGATGCAAATGGCACAGAGGAGCACCACAGCACCAGAGTGCACCAAGCCCAGCAGGAGTACTAGGTCAGCTCAACATAATGTGATAGAAGCCTTTAATCTCTTCTTTTTAAATTGTCCAGTTGAATACATATGCCTTTTCTCAAGTAACAATGCAGAATTTGGTCTCTTGCTTATGTCAGCAGGTGGATCAGAACAAATGGGATCTTTGTCCCTGTGGCTACTTAAATAATGACAGGCCAGTTCAACATTTCCCTCAAAAAGATTTAGCCTTCTGATCAAGATTAGAAAAAATCCTGTTAAACTCTCAATGTGCTTTTATCCTGACCCATCTGATCTACACATTTTTCCAAACTCTGCCACTATTTATGTATCTGTATATCTCAGACCCTACTTTAAATATTTCATAGTACCAGCAGAATAGCCCTTTGCTGACCAATGTGTTTTAAACTGGCTGTAGACTTTTGCAAGTTGAACATCTTGCTTTCTCCAACCTGGAATCAGCTCCATGTAAAAAGCCACAAAATCACCTCCTTGTTCTCCAAGAAATCCTCCCTTCTGTGCAATGTTTACACATTGAAAGTGCCTGATCTGAGTTGGACTGCCAATGCACTTTGATTCCGGCTAAGGCTTATGATGAAGCAAGAGATCATCAATGTTTTTGTACTATCCTTTTAATTGCACTCATCTGCTGCCTTTCCTTCTATTCTCATAGAAATCTGGGGGTGGAGAAGAGATTTTTGTTTTAATTTGCATTTGTGGAGAGCCTAATATATGCAGGTGTCTGCTTATGGATACAGATACTAAGTGGTATAGAAATATAAGTAATTTATGGGATTAAAAAGAATACTTGATATCAAACAATTTTTTTGTCATTAATGAACAATTTCTATCTGTAATTGCCAGTTTCACAAGCTAAAAGGGGAGCTCTGCTGTGAGGAAGGTAGAGCCTCTGTTCTCTCACTACATAATCTAAAAGTATTATCTTCAGAGGCACAGGTTTTTTGGTGCTTTCTGCACTGCCCTGCTTGGGAGAAAACACAGAGGGAACTGCTGAAATGAGGCAGGGCTTGAGTCACAGTCTCTCGAAGGAAAAGGTTCATATATGTACACACAAACATATAAATAACCCCAAGAAGAGGCATTCTATCAGGTTTCACTAGCAGCAGCTGGAACAGCCTCTCCAAATAAAGCTTGTAAAAAGGAAAGATGATGACAAGACCTACGTGCACTGAGACATCACTGCTGCTTATGGGAGCACTTATAAGGAAAACTTCCAAACAAATGGACACCAGGGAAAATAAATTAAGGCTCTTCTCCTTTTCTTATCCAAGCAGAGACATTAAAAAAGGAATCCCTGTGTTCTAGTTTGTGAGAAAGATTTTTCTAGTTACCAATAATTTAGTGCTGCCAGAGTAATGGCAAAAATGGAGATAAATGATGTGATATAAACTGACATGATATTAAAAACAGTTGATTACAAGTAGACAAAAAAAAGGACTAAAGAAATCTTAAAACAATTAAATGTGATAGTCTGCAAACAGATAGAGAAACAAATTTAACAGGTTTATTATGTTGGCTCTTTGATTTTAAAAGCAGTAAAAATGCTTCAATAATTATAACATATTTTGCTGTCACTCCCTAATAATTTTAATATCAGTAATTTTTCCCAGTGGTTGAAATTATATGATGGTAGGGACACTAAAAATTTTCTTTACTAATAAGATATAAAAAGATAATTGGAAAGGCAAAGAGAAAGGAAAATATGTTATGTACAATGGTATATTTGGAATTTAAATTGCTCAGAATTAACTATGCCATAGACTACTCACTCATAAATAGAAAATAAATTTGCTAAGAAGTACAAAACTTCTTCTGGCTTGTGGATAACCAAGTGGGAAATCTCAATAATTTCTTGAAATATTACTTATTTATATGATTTTTATATTAGAAAACTATCAAATTTACAATGGAGCTGCATCTAGAGGATTTGTAGAAGTGACCAAGAAGGAGACAAAACTGTTTTGAATATAGAAGTCCTTGGAGAAAAATATGGACAATCTGTTAATTAGAAAATGCCTCATCTACCCTGATAAGCATAGATTATTTTGATGACTAAGTTGTTTCAAAGAAAAAGCTGTTAATTCCCATATGACAATGATAAAAAAAGGTAGGATTTTGAGGGACTGTGCTGTCACAGCAATGGCCATTAGCTCAGAAAGTCTCAGATGCCCAAGTTTGTGGTGAGCAGGCTGGAATTTAATGTAGGTGAGACAGAATGAGTGACATTCAAATTGCCCAACTTTAAATTACTAAAACATACACACTTACTTCTGAACTACTTGCTTTTAGAACATTTAAAGTCATGAGGAAGAACTAAGGGCATTTAAATCACCCCTGATCAGCCAGATCCATGTTTCTTGTTTGACAGTGAAGAAAGACCGCTGTGGCCAGCTCAGCTAGAGCCATCTCTGCATTTTATCACAAGAATCCGTCCTGCTCCGTGTCACTTTTACTTTGTTTTAAATCCATTTAAAACTCTGAGTCACATCTAAAAGTTCAAGTCACATCCTTTGGAAAGTAAACTTTCTTCAGTTTTGAGAATTCAGTGTAGCGCTCCATAGTTCCTCCGAAACCCATGCAGATGATGTTACGACTGCTGGGTCTACAACCAAAAGAGGAGCCCAAAGTTTTTGTTGGGTCAGATGGATTTCTGAATTTCTGTATCAACTGAAAGGAGTCCACTCAAGGGCTAGAAAGCATCTGGAGAAGGCAACTCCCTGTTAGGAGAAAAGCTCTGTTCGCCTATACAGCAGGGAAAGATGGCACAGATATCTCCTGGTGTATGAGTCTCCTTGCTAAAAAAATTCCTGCCTTCTTCCTACATCTCCAGTGAGTCAAGCAGAGCCACTGGGATGAATTAACAGCATAGCTGCTGGTACAGACAGCAGCTGCATAACTTTCAAGCAGAGATGTGAAAACAAGCACCAAACTGTGACATGAAGTCAGAATTCCTTATTTAGAACTCTGAGGCTGCCTCCCATGCAATGAGGTTAAAACCAGCCATTTGTCTCTATATCTCATTTTAATATTTAATTATTATATTTGTGTTTACTTTTCTATTGTATACATTAGTGTCTTATTAGTAACATGGCACATTGTTGTCTTCTGAAAAGTTGTTTTTAGATTTCTGTTGCTTTTTGTTATTTTTGGACAGAAATACTGAAGTAGCACAGGACATTTAACAGTCCAGTGAAATAAAGGAGTTGATTTATCACTGATCCAATTTCCAGGAGCAGGCAGCAGCCTGCTCACAGCTCTTGAATAACTAGACTAATCATCAAAGAAAATGAATGCAGAGATAACTCCACAGATCATTCCCCCACCCTATGCTGTCCATGAAAAACTGAATATCAGGGGAAAAAAACACAAAGAGGCGTCCTTTAGAAGAAGCATCTTTTCTAGCAAATAGATCACAATACATAAAACTATTCTCTGCCATAGAGGAAACAGCAAGCCTGGCAGAGTCCCTCTGCTCCTGACTATAATGTAACATCATTCCGCAGCTGCAGAAGCATTTTCAGAGAATAGATGGGGAAATTAACATATTGCCCAGGGCTACTCGTGTTTAACACCTCACTATCTTATTTCCCTACTATAAATAAAGGATGGCAAACACACACTGCAGCAGGTTATCATGTGAACACACTCTCATATGTTTATAAAAGATTTAAACTGTAGAAAGATCCTAATTATCAGTTTCAAACTCCAGTCAGTGTCACAGAAAGAGCACTGAGTCACAGGGCAGAGGACTCTGACACTCAGGTCACTTTCCTCCACTCAAGAAAATTTACACCAGCTGGCACAAGTTCTTCATCTCAGTGAGACCCGAAAGAAACCAAGCAACACAGGAGCAGCAGGGGAAAATCTCCCCTTGCAGAGATAGAAATAATGCTGTGTTTGCTAGGCATTTTTTAAAAATTTTTCCACATCAGTGTGAGAATATTATTTAGGAGAGATGAGCAATCCATGTTGAATAAAATCAGTCCAGCTTTCTCAGGTGGTTCCTCTTTTTTGGTCAACTTCTCAGATTCATTTTAGCCCCTCTTATCTTTGACAGTTGCCTTGATACTTTCTCCTTTGATTTTCCATTAAAAAAAGAAATCTGCTTCACTTTGGACCCCATTGTAAGAATACAGAAGACATGAAAAACTTTGTGACATGGTAGTACAATAAAATGTTGTTCATTCGCTTCAACATCAGAGTCTTTGAAAATAGCAATGATATCAAAGTGTGGAATTATAATTGAGAACAATTGATGACAATTTCAAACTTTCTTTCTTCTTTTAGAGGAAGACTTATATAGAGGCATTGATACCTTAAAATAGTTCATTGTAAGAAATTTCATTCATAGAAGAATGATTGTGATGATAAGATACATAAAGTATCTATTTTTTCGCCATTAAAACATATATTAAGTTTTTAATTTTATTTTTGACACCCGTAGATTTTTCTCCACTTGCCAGTTTGTCTACTTGTAATGCAAAATAATTTTCAGGTCTTCAGCTTTTCTTAATCTCTACATGAAAGAAGGGGTTTTATAACTGAGGTTTTGTGGTGGTTGCTGTTGCCAGTTAAACTGCCTGATAAACTAATTTAGAAAACCATCCTGCAATTAGTATTGTGTGAACAGACGGGTGCACCCTTACAGAGCTCCACAGATGTCTGCAGGACTTCTTGATGCTTTATCATTCTACAGCATGCTGTTAGACCAAGACCTTGAAAGGTTAAGCTGGAGCCCAACCCATGCTACTTTGATAATGTGGACTACTTTAAAAACTGTGTTGAAAACCTGAAAGTGCTGAGTTTGGGTCTGTTGCTGTATTTAATTGTCATTTGGAAGGGATAGCATATCAGTTTTGATTTCTTGGGGATTTGGTTTGGTTTGCTTTGCTTTGGTTTGGTGGAGCAGTTGTTGTTCTTGTTGTTTTTTATATTTTACTTTAAAAATCAGAAGGAAAAAAGAAAGTGTAGTATGAATAACATCTTGAATATGAAAAAGACTAAACTAGGAATATAGAATGCTAAATGTTTATACATTCACAGAAATCTTCCAAAAATGGAAAGGCTGCTACCGGAGCATTACAGTATTGCAAGAGGTAAGATCAACAGATCCTTGAAGGTTACCAAGATTCCCTGGGTTTCAAAGTGGTGGGAAAAGCTACAGTGTATGAAAAAACGAACAGATTTTATTGTTTCACTGAAGTTATTAGTCATTACTGTATTTGAAATCAGCAGCAAACTATTTTTTTTTGCTGGCAAAATTGACATATCTTTGATTTGTCTATGCTACAGATCTAGAAACTTTCTTGATTCTTGTAGAGTTGTTAAAACTCAGTTTTCTTCAGTTTAATTAAGACAGTAAGTTTGGACTCATGTCTGTTGCAAAAGTTAGAACAGAAGATGACAGATTTTCTTTAGCAAAGGAAGAAAATTTAAAATCTATGATTAAAGAAATGTGAATAAAAGGGAGATGAGGTTAGCATTTTCTATTAGTATATTTTTATAATTAATTAATTTTTATAATTTTGTTTACAAATATTTGATATTTCTGGCAGTATTTTCCTTGTCCAACTGGCATTCTTCTATTTATTACTGAGCAACCCACCAGCTCTT
Organism: Onychostruthus taczanowskii; assembly: GCF_017590055.1. Taxonomy (NCBI): domain Eukaryota; kingdom Metazoa; phylum Chordata; class Aves; order Passeriformes; family Passeridae; genus Onychostruthus; species Onychostruthus taczanowskii. The sequence continues at coordinate 5,176,330 of NW_024502569.1, read as the reverse complement.
TAAAAAAACCAGTTTCTCACTTCATGAAACTCTCATCTGCTAACTGTAAATATAAATTCACATTATACGTAGCTATGATATTACAAGCTGGCATTATTATCTGGAGACTTTTCCCATATATTGAACTTTAGAACACATTTCCAATATGTGTAATCCTACAGAAAGTAGAAATTACCTGAAGTGCAGAAAAAATATCATTTTGACTTGCTCTGGGTTTTGTTCATCATACATGACCAAAGCCTCAAATACTGACTGCAGATTTGTTTCCTATGTTATCAAACCTGAAGATATTTAACAAGTCTGAAAAGGTGGTTTCAGGGGTGGATCTCTATTACTTGAATTTTGGAGACTGAGGCTGGTGATCTCTCTGGAAGGGATCTCTTTCCAATGAGAAATTATCAGTTTGAAGCAGGCCTTGATGTACAGCGTCAGAACTGCTTGATGTGGGTTGGGCAGTCAGATCAGTGGAAAACATTTGCCATTGGAATCTGTGGGGGAAACCCTAAACTTTATTAAAAAAATATTCTGAGTTGTATGCTATCTACTTAGTTTACTAAATCAGACAATTTTAAATATTTGAAAAGTCTCTATTAAACTATTATTAAATTTCTTACTATTTATACATGTCTTAATAATATATATGTTGCTCTGCTTTCAGTATGTGGTATTATCAATATCAGAATGTTTTGTCTGAATGACAAACTTAGACACACTGCTTTGTTTTGCAATGGTACAGAATTAGCATTATTTTCACAACTGCTTCTGTGGAAGTTAGGTTATTTCATATGACATCAAGAAATTTAAGTAACAACTTCCTGCAAAAAGAATTATCACTTTCTCCTTGAGAACAAGGACATATAGTGTTTGATTTCTCCTATCTTTATTCACACTCTATTTCTTAAAGAGTGGCAAAAGCTATTTATTCTTCTAACCCCTTTGTAAGTAGCATGATGATTCAAGTGTGGCTTCAGCTCAAGAAAACCAGGGGGAAAGAGAGGTGACAGGCCAAGTCCAGGGAAATATGCTGTTCTCTTGTATTTGTATTCTACTGATCCATCAGCAGACAATACCACATCTCTGTGTGGACTTGAGACAGTACAGCTGGCATCAATAAATGCTGTACTTCTAGCAGCAAACAGAGGAGAAGATAAGTATAGGTGAGAAAACACATTCAATCTACAGAAGCAGAGCCAGAGACCCTTGGGAGATGTTACATGGAACACAATTTAAATTGTGAGGGATTCAAATAACTTCATATAACTTTCTCATGCTAAACCTGCAGTTTCTGTTCTGTCTTATTCTGGGCAAGATTCCTGGGCTCACTCTTGGTCCATAGGAAGATACAGGCAGTAGAAGGGCCAATCCTTATATCCTAGCCATGACAGCTTTCTAAAATATGTAGAAGGGATTCCCACTGCAGCCTTTCTACTCTACAGAAAGAGGCAGGACAACTATTTTAGGGTAGAATTGAAGGGCTAAAGAACTGGCCTCAGAACTCCCTGCTCCTAAGCACAGCTACATCTCGGAACGAAACTCTCTAGCTATGATTAATATAAACCTCACAGATGAAATGATAAAGAATCAATAAAAACTGCAGTGAGAATAATTTAGCTGTTTGAAAGCTTTGAAACAGTTTCACTTCATCTTTGAAGTCTAAAGAAGCAAGACTGTGTGAAGTCCTACTTTTTAATTTAATTTTCCTTTTGTTCAATGAGTCATCTTTTCATAAGCCTTTACCATCATTCTGTGGCAAAAATAATGTTTCAGGCATCAACGTATGAGGTCAAAGATGAGCTTTGATGACATTTGAAATTTGAAAGCAGTCTTTAGTAATTACAGTTTCCATTTGGATTAGCAGTTTATTATATAATGCTTCATATTTCAGAAAAAATTGCACTTGATAATTATTTAATTTATTATATTTAGTGACAGCATATTTCAGAGAACTTTTAGCAAATTTTTCAAGCACGTTTGTAACTTTCAAGTTTAAATCCCACAGAACATTTATAGCTTTTATGCTACTAAATTAGAGATACTTAGTTTGAATTCCTTGTGTTTATTCCAATAGAAATTGAAAAACCCTACGGGTTTTAGCTGACTACAGATTTTTTCATGTATAGGGTATTTTGGTAATTTATCATTGGGTAAGATACCCTTTCTAAATGCAAAGGTGTTTTCTGTTGAAGGCCAGCTAAGACCTATACATCATGTTAAAAAACTCAAATTACGATTGCTTTGGTAAAAGTATGACTTTTCACCCAGAAACATTTTAGTTAGGATTTAGAATTTATTAGTTAGGATTTAGAATTAATGCAAGCAGCATACAAAAATGCAGTAGGTCTAATCAAAAAGGCAAGAAAAATCCCAATTTTAATCTATTGTTTCTCTACAGTCACATACATTAGGTAGTCTACAGATATACAGCATGAAAGCAAAAGGCCAGTTCTCTCAGAAATGTGTTGGTAATTTGATAAATCAGATCATAAAAGGGAGTAAAAGCAACTTCACTGGGATTACGCTAAAGGTAGCTTTGTTGGGGGACTAACCTTTCATTAGCTAAAACATAAATCAACACTTAAGCTTCTAAATAGACTCCTCTAAATAAGTTTTTTAAGTAGATCTGTCAAGGATGAATGTCTGGAATAAGACTGGACTGGCCTCAGTTCGGTGGGCCTCTCCCACCTCCTAACTCAGCAGTGTACTAACAATTATTTTTCCAGGTTTTTCTGTCAGGTCCTCAGAGTGTCCCCACTGGCAACACAGCCTCCCACTGTAGTTTTTTATACTGATGCTGTGAAATACTGCTCTTTGCTGCTTGAGACTACAGCACAGGCACTCAAACCACCCTTTTTGATGTGCTCAGAGGAAAATGCACAATTTTTACAACTGTTTAGTTACACAATAATATCACAATTACCCCCTTCAACCATTGTACCTAATGCCTCCAAGCAACAGACCTATTAGAATGAATCAGTTTCTTTTTCATGTGTAACTAGCACACATATGTAGACATGATGTAGAATTTGATCCTAAAGTTGGACTCAAAATGGAACCAAAGCTGCTTAATTGAGTTGATTTTCTCTTCAGAGAGTATTTTCAGACAAAGGTCTTTTTTTTCATTTTAAATTATACAGACTTCAGTGAAGTCATTATGTACAATTTCAGGGCACTGTACTAAGAAAAATAGTCCTTTTCAGGAAAGAAGAAAAGCCATGACGTTGTTTTGATGATTTTGAATACTGCAGACAATACTGTAATCAAATGAGAACTGCTTGCATACAGTTGAACAAAGCAGACAAGAAAATTCTGAGACCTTGAACAACTATGTTAGGTGATTTTTATAATGTAGTTAGCAAACAATTTAAAACTCATTGACTACAGTAAGGACTTAGGGATGGTTATTATTTCATTGTTTCAAATTGTAAAGATTTAACATCTTATTCAAAAGCAAGATAATGGGAGTGAAAACACTGAAAGGCAAAAAGCTATTTTTATCAATTACTTCTTCTCCTCTGAGTATGTAATCCTCATTTGAAAGAAACTCATAAGTGGAAAATAAATCCTTCAAAACAATTTTCATAGCTACTCTTACTAGAATAATTTAGACTAAATACCTCATTATATTAATGCAAATTAGTTTTTATTATACAATGGATACCTTTAAATAAATCTTTGTCATTTAAATAAATTCAGGAACTATCAGAACACTTCAGGAATGTATGAGTATCCTACAAACAGGAAAGGAAAAATGAGCTTCATAAATCATTGGAACTGATCAAAAATATAAGTGTAGTTTACAGTTTGAATGCAGGTTGTGTGTAGGTATCAATGCAGATAACAAGGAAATGGCTGTGGAGCTTCTGAGGTTTTCCTCAGCTCATGTTTCAACATGGATGTTTAATATTAATTACCAGTATAATTTTTAATTTCTATTTGACCATTAAAATATTCAAGGTCAGGTGTCACCTTAAATATATGTACAGCCATGTTCTGAAGAGCTTGCTATAGAAGAGGTCTTGTTTGTCACACACGCATTTTACCCCTAAATGAAATTAATTTAAAATGTTGATTTTCGTTCCAAGGGATTCTCATTTGTCTTCTGATAAGGACTGATATCCATAAGAAACAAAATAACCTTCTATGTCTTCCTTGGACCCCTCAGGAATTTTCTTCTTGTATTGCACATGGGGATAATATTAACAGCTTAAAGCCACTGCAATTATAATGTTTAATTCCAACACCATATCTATTCCCCTAGTTTATGACTTTTTTCAGTATTCCTGCTATATGATATAACTCAAGTCTTTCATTAATTAGCCAAACTACAATGTAAATACTAAGTATACTGTATTTTGTGTCTTCAAGAATAGACATCTTCTAATACAGTTAACATTCTTCAATACTTTATAAATAATAACAAGCCTAATTGAACTTGAGGAGCCATAATACAGTTCTTTAAAAACAGACAAACAGGCAAAGGAACTTTTTTATTATTGCTTTAAGAGAGAGGATTCCTCCTGAGAAGAGGAAAATAGACAATTAAAAGACCACAGTCCAAGACTTCAGAAGAGCAGATTTTAATCTGTTCAGAAATTTGCTCGGAAGGATTCCCATGTGAGGCCATCCTGGAGATATGAGGGGTCCTGACTGAATTTCAAGAATCCCCTCTTTCATGGTCAGAAGTGTCCATCCTCATGCACAAAAACTCACACAACTGTGGCAGGAGCAACCTGATCTCTTTGAAGATGACCCTGCTCACAGCAGGGGCATTGGGCTAAATGACCTTGAAAGGTTCCTTCCAACTCAAACTATTCTATGGTTCTAGGGTTCTGTGGTTCTTTGATTGCAAAGCCACTCATGATCTTTGAATGGTGCTCAGAGGAGACTCATGTAAGAAAGGAAAAGTCATTCCTGTCTTTGAGAGTGGTCTCAAATCCCTAGAAAATTGATAGAATCAAATACTCCTGGAAGACAGTTCCTGACATATGAAAGGTAAGATCATATGGGGGTAATCAGCATGGATTTGTGAAGGGAAAAACCTGGCTAACCAATGTGAGAGCATTCTATCATAAAATTTTATCATATTTTATCATATCATACTGAATATATTTTATCTTGGCTTTAGCAAGCATTTTGTTGCTGTATGCTATAACATCCTCATGGATAATGAAGTACAGGATAGGGAAGTAGACCATGAGGTGAACTGAAATCAGGCTCAGCTGCCACTCTAAAAGCATCGTGATCAGTGACAAAAAATCCATCTGGGTGCCAGCCACTCACAGAGTAGCCCAGGGGTCAGTGCTGAGCCAATGTTGTTTAACAATTTCATTAATGAGCTGGAGAAAAGGACAGACTGCACCCTCAGGTATAAAACTGGAGAAAATATCGACACACCAGATGGCTGCACTGCTTTTCAGAGGGACCTCAACAGGCAGGAGAAATGGACCATTGATGTGTCCTTCCATCAAAGAAGATGCAAAGCATCCTGGCTGCCTAATGGGAAATGCTGCCAGCAAGGTGACCACTGGTGAGGCCACCTCTGGAGTGCTGTGTCCACCTCTGGGTTCTCCAGCACAAGGAAGGCATGGCCATACTGGAGTGAGTCCCTTGATTCACCATGAAGACAGTTGAAGGAATTTTTAGAGATTGAAGCATCTAACACACAAGTGACTGAGAAAGGATGCTTAGCTTCTACAAGAGGGTGTTCATTGAGAATCCTGTCCATGTTTATAAGGACTTGAGAGAGTAGTAAAAAAGGCAAGAAGCAATAGGCATAAATTAAATTCAACAAAGTCAACTTGCACTTATGAAGAAGCTTTTTTAATTATGAAAGTGGTCAGGTACTGGCACAGGTTGTCCAGAAAGGTTTTGGAGTCTACATCCTTGGAGATACTAAAAACCTGACTGGAGATGGCCCTGCTCTTGCTGACCCTGTTGGACTAGATGTTCTCCAGAGGTCCCTTGCAACCTCAGCTGTTCTGTGACTTGGTAACATTTACAAACACTGAGCCTCCTTTCAAAAGCAATCACAAGTGTGAAAGAAAGCCAACCTACATGGTCTATCTGAATATTTCACAGACTAAAACAAAGGGGAGTATTCTCCTTTGTGAAAAGGAATGAAGTTCATCTGAAGTAAACTTGCAGACAAAAGTTCACAATTTGCTCTATTCTCAGCCTTGTTCTACAGTTAAAAGGCAACAAAGCTGCCTGTTCAGATTTAAAACGTGATGTTCCTTTTGAAGGCTATTCAAGAGCAGCAGCTGGTAAGGGCAGTTTAGGGCTCAGTGAACAATCAGGCAATATATATCACAGCTGTGAACCCTGGAAGACTATTGATCCAGTAGCCTCTTCTAATTGTTAATGGAGGTATGGATATCCTAACTGACATGGCACTAAAACTAATAGCTCCAGGCACTTGTAGAAACCTCAGAGATTTCCACTTTAACTGTAGACTCAAAAATTTTATCATAAGCATGGAAGCAAATCAAATGTGTAATAAAAGTACTCAAAAACTGAAAGTGGCACTTGATTAACATACATATCATTATTTGTGGGACTTGCTGGTGCCTTTGAGAACCTAGAGAGTGCTCTTCTTCAATAATACTTTACATTTTCCCATAATACTTTACAATCATAGACAATGGGGATACTTATGGATTAAAGAAAAATCAATTAGAAACTCAGTGCTTGGTTCTCCAGCTTTTCTCCCAGGGTCTTCATGCTACAATGGTTACTATGAGGATTAAAGATCAAGATTTCAAACTAATTTGGTTTGGGTTTCTTTTTGATAGATGACTGATGGAAAACACTAAAATCTGGAGAGTTAATATATTGAGTCAACATTGTAAAGTACCCATGTTAATTGGAATACTAAGCCATGATTTTCTCAAAAGCGATTTAAGGCCAGATTTGCAAAGACATTTAGATAAAGACAGAGGCAGCCATAATTGATTCATACATCAAATAATAAAATAGTATTAAATCCTCATTTAGCACCCCTAAATATTTTAGGTAATTGTACAACTATTAAAATATGCTCCTCGGACATTTTGAAACAGAGATTTAGATATGATATCCAGACACAGGCAAGGGATTCAAGAGCCTTAACTGCAGCAACAATCTCCAGGACTATGATCACTAAGTCACCTTGTAAAAATGGAACAGGCTTCAAAGTTACTTACATGCTTTTGAAAAGGCCACCCTTTTAGAAAATGAGTTAACATTTACCCAGCCTGGTCACAATAGCCTGAAGAACATTAGATTTCAGAACCACAAGGATAATAGGATCTTATCTTAAATATCTATTTAGATATAAAAACTAATGATTATATGTGGGACTCAAACTGAACTTGATTATGCAATTTAAAAGCAATGCTAAAAAAAAATTAAAACATTAAGTCTGCAAAATTAACTATGCAGAGATTAGAAAATGTTGGATTTAAGATTTTGCTGTGTAACTTTACATTTGCTTTCAGGTGCTTGGATGCCTTATTTAAAGGTATGGTCATAAAATAATTTTCTCTGAGGATCTACTTCATTCAGGGAATGACAGTGCCCACAAAACTAATCAAAGTTCTATATTTAATGAGTCTATAACATAATTACATGCAAATTTATATGCAAATGGCCAGTTGTGCATCTAAGTGGCTACTTGTATATGTCATTATCTGATTTGCATGCATAATCACTGTAATTAGACACAGATTTAAAATGTGAAACCATAGTGCGTGCTGCTGAAAAATATGACTTAATTCATGTATTAGTCATGCCTATTAATCAATCATTTACTTACAACATGTTTACATTAATCAGCTGCTCTTTGCATAACTCACATTGCCTCCTTGCCTACAAGATTTATCCTGCTCCTTTTACCTAATCACTGTGTCTGTCATTCAGGAGGCAGACACTACAAACACCTCTGCCAAATAGCAACCTGCGTCTCTTATGGCTGCAGTCTGTGATCTATGGACTCCATACTCAGTTACCCCATATGAACTGAGAACAATCTTAAACTAGGACAGATCTATGCATCAGAATTAGGTAATATCTCCCTTTCCAAGTAGTCTGAGGTTCTATTCCTCCCACTGACATCTAAGGAAATTTTCAAAAACTCAGTATCCGCTCTGAATTTGTACTCCTAACTGGCCCTTCCCCAGTGCAATCCAAGATTGAAACCACAATTTCTATAGGCCAGAAACAGAAGAGTGCAAGGAAAGCATGAAGACATGTTACTCTTTATCAAGCAAACATATTGTATTCAATTTGGATGACCTGGTAACCTCATCTTATATTTTCCATTCCCTGCATAATAAATTCTCAATATAGGCTAATCTATCTTCACATTTATGTGAAGTATTAATGGGAGGACCGGATGACCTCTATATTCTGCAGGGAACAGGCTGCTACTCTTTTGTGATCCGTATGGCAGTCTGTTCTGCTATACTATGCACCATCACCTGTACAAACACCCACGGATGAAGGAGAATATATCAGCAAAACATACCATGCACGTGATGTTCCTAACGTCTAGGAAGCAGATAAAGTCTGTTATATGGAGATCTTTGCCATAAGATAATTATTACACATGCATTAATCAGAGAAAAACTGAAATGGAATAAATATGTCAGCAGCAATCTGCACTATTTCAAGATCTCTGAAGGCACTGTGCAGCAGAAGTGTGTTCAGTGTTCCATTAGGAGTCTTAAAAAAGAAGAGCATTGCATTAAAAGGGTTCCCCGAGGCCATGAAGCTCAGTAATCAGTCAGGTACTAGTTTTCATAATAAATTAAAGTTAATTTTTAAGTTAATCTAGTCTCATGTCAACAGCCAGGTGTCAGCATGCTTTTTTGATGACCTTTGGTGAGACACATCAGTGATACCACCGGTCTGAAACTAACACTAGGAGAAAGACAAGGTGGTCTGGGAAAACAGGAGGCAACTGCACTGAGCACCACTGCTCCAGAGTCCTCATAATTAAGTTGAGCCAACTCCAAAAAGAAACTATGGAGATGAGTTACTATGTGACCATTTGATTGTGACTATGCTTTTAGTGCATGTGTTTAATTAGATTGTCACAATTAATGGCATGCAACATCAGTCAGCACAATCCTCAGGATAAACCTTCTTCAGGATAACTGTAGGAAGCTGAAACAGAGTACTCTCCCTGGTTTTTTTAACCATTACTCAGAATGCCCAAATTACCTGACAATGCATATGCGGAAAAAATTTATCCGACTGAGAGTTTTCCTGTTCAATCATAGGAAAATAAAACTTGTGGGTTTGCAATGGGTCCCTTGAGCTAATACTGTTAGTACTACTAACACGGTAATGCTAGCAATCCTAATCCCCACAAACTTTGTTTTGGGAAGAATGGCCATGACAGAACAGCACAAAATACTGTAATTTGGTTTACATTTTTATGAGATCTATTTAGGCCCTACAACATCAGTGTCTCACTGGCAGAAGTGCTGCAAGTAAACATATTAAGAATTTGTCAGGGATGTCTTATGGAGCCATATGTTAACATACATGCAAACTTCAGCCAGCATAAAAAGGTCTTGCTTTTTCAAATATTGCCGCTATAAACATTTTCTAAGAAAACTTGACATGTTGCTTAGAATTCACATTTCCTTGGTTTATCCCCATTTATTAATCTATCCCCACTGAAAACCTTTATATAATCCAGGCCCTCTCTCTAATCAATGGAGAGAAATATTAATTTATAAAGCACTAATTATTCTGCCATTTTAAGAAAAATAAACTATTTTGTATAATTCCACTTGTGCTGAGGCATAGTAAAATTTCAAACCACAGTAAAAACCTGTTATTTCTGAATGATGGCTGTTTGCTGCTCACCCTGAAATGACTGACTACATTACACACATCTACAGATTCTCTTGTATGCTGCTTTCACCCCTTTTATTGTTATTTCCTTTCATCTGAGTCACTCAAATTAATTTCCATTCCCATTATTCTATCAGCAACCTGATGAAAACACTCTTTTAACTTGTGAAAAGATCTGTGCAAAGCAGGAAGAAATAATAAATCTATTTTAAATTTAAACTGAAATATGCACATGGAAACCTCCAGGACTGATTCATAAGGAACTGATGGAGGGACCGCCTAGCTCTTAACATCTCTTATTTGAGACTAAATTTATTTTTTTTTAATCTTTACAAAGATATTCACAAATCCTGTAATGCAGAGAAACATCATGAACATACAGGTGAGCTGGGAGGCAGACAGACAGATCAAGAATAGCCCTGTGTGTGTGTGTGATAGAGGGCTGCTGCCACCATTGAAAGGAGAAAGGAAGCAAAGTGAAAGCATTGAAAGCAAGGTGTCTTTTCCTGTCTGAACACTAAGAAGTGTGCTCCTCTAACCACTTTTTCTGTAATCCTCTATATTTGGATAAAGGCTTTTGAAAATCTTTTGCTAAACATTTCTTGAAAATAAGCATTTCTTTCCTCTCCTAAAGATTAGAAATTTCCCAAGGAATTTTGAAAACAAAGTTCTAAAATACTACTGAATTCTGTTAACAAGTTGTCTTATATATCTTCCAAAAACAGCTTCCCCAAAAATTATTAATAAATCTAGCTGTTTTATTTTGCATAGATGTTTTATTAAGTTTATTATGTTTTTTATATATGTTTTTTATCTTGTGAACACCTTGAGATACCACTTGTATGTTTTACTTCTCCACCAAACCAGGCACCCTGGACAGACCCTTCTTACAAGAAAGTTTGCATCTTCCATTTGAATATTCTCCTAAAATATTGATCATAAAGCAAAATTAAAGCACCTTTTTCACTCTTTTAGAACATCTTTATTGTCTGATTTTTGAATACCCTAGTGTTATTGAAGACATCACCAGCTGAATGTTTTGCATTGAATGTTTTATAATTGTAAGAATGTTTCCTCATGACAGTAAGAACTGTATTCGTAATTATGCAGACTGAGGTGTGGCAGATTCCATTCCTTGCTGAAATTAAGAAATAAACCTGTAAATGTTATCCACAGGCAATCAAGTTACAGTCAATCAACTAATGAACACTTTTCCTGTGAGCCTATTAAGTGCATCCCTGCATGAAAGAGTATGAATAATACTGTATCTGAAGCAGATGACAGTTGAAGCAAGGGGAAAAAGTGAAGACAATTTAAAAAAAAAAAAGTATTTTCAGCTTCACAGTGCATGCTTTTACAATAAACCAAGTGTGGTAGACCAACCTTGATGAATTAAAATACAAGGTTCTCTACTTTTCCACAAATCATGCAACAATGATAAGAATTTCACTTGGAGACCTTAAGGTGTGTTATGCCAGCTGAAGATTTTTTATTTTAAATGAAGAATAATTGAAGTGCTTGATAGGCATACATGAAAGGAAAGGTTTAAGGTTCTATGTCTAAAGTCTGTGGCTCACATTCTGAGAAGTGTCACCTTCAATAAGAGGAAAAATCCATTCTAGTGCACGCCACATGATTATCTACTTTCTGCTCCTCCTCCCAAAATGGTATTGGATATTCAGAAACACTCACTCCATTTGCTTCTTCAAATAAATGCATTGCATAACAATTTCTATGCAATTGTAATGGTTTTAAATATCTCAATGTATATATATAAAACAGAATTTTTGTGAAGGTCAGACAAGGAATGCATTAGGTTACAACCCTTTACCTCATTGAAATACTATAAATTTATCTATAATTGTTGTCCCTAAAGATTCAGATTGCCTTTCTTCAATAGTTAATATAAGTAACTATATCCTAGAACTCTATGTTCAGTTTGCTAAAATTAATTTGTTCTCTCACTAGGCTTTGATAAGATTGTCAGAATGTATATACTGTACATATACTTGCCGTTACTCACATCACTCTCAGAGGTTTGCACTCTCACCCCGATGAGAGGTGCATAAAACCTTAATGCTCAACTAATAGGCAAGATGTACACCACATTCTCAGATCAGGGAAGGGTCAGGAAGAGAGGCCTGCTTGCAGGACAAGCAAGAGACAAACCAAGTTATGCAGCACAAAGTACAACTAAGTAAGAGAATCCAAGCTCAGCCTTTCAGAAAGAATTAGGTGGCTCTAAGTCAGCTGAAGGAAACTGGATGGGAAACGGCTTCAGATCAGCTCCTCTTTGATTTAAGTCACATATTTTATCCTCATTCTACCACTAAAGAAAATACCTTATCCATAGTTAAATTACAGATTAGGATCGAGAGCCATTCGACTAAAAATGTCAGAATTTTTATGTTCTCCTGCCATATGAGATACAGAACTTTTCAATAACACTGTGTTGATAAAAGCCACAGAAACGACAAAAGTTTTAGCTACCCTTGGGTAATGGAAAACAGGAAGGTTCAATCAAAAATGAAATCCCAATAATCAGCTTAATACAAGACCCCAACCTAGGGAGTGAACCCCATGCAGACAGTACTTGTTTTACTTGAATTCCTATTCTGCAATTATTCCCTTGCAAATTACTACATTTTGTGTGAAACCTCACATGCTCATTAGCACAGAAGCTGATAGGGAGCACCACCAAACTCCAGGCAGTTGTGCATGCTGGAAGCACGCTGTGTACAGACTTCAGCTGGAGCTTTCTCTGCAAACTCAGACAGCAGTAGAGGAAAAAGGATTATGTTAACACCACTTTTCCCCAAGTGTTTAGTGACAGCACTAAGGGCCTTCTTATACATGCAGCTTTTGCCTTTTTGGTTTTTACACTGGAAATGCAGATTCAGTAATGGCTGCATTCTCTTGTTCAGCATGGTAGCTGTTTTCTCACATCACTGGAGATTGGCTGTGGAGTGCTTGAAGTGAGCAAGCTCAATATCCCTTCTGCCAACATTTTTTAAAATTCTCTATATTGTGGTTATTATACACTACATGCAAGTATGTATTGCTGCAAGCAAGTAGTTCGTTTTCATTGTCTGTTACTATGTTTTTATTGTTTATAATTTTCTTGCTAATCCATGATGTTATCTAATTTTTTTTATAACTGGAATAATTATGTAAAATGTTCCAACATGTGTGAAATTTCAATGTTACAAAAATCTCAAATAAAAAGCAAAACCCAGATGTTAATTCAAAACTCAGTGTAGATTTCAGATATTTGCATTGTTTTTACTCCCTGAGCATATGGCCAAAACTTATTTTAATATACTCTGTTTCTCATACAAATTTTAGAAACTGAAAAGTAGCTATGATTAATAAAAACAATTTTGAGTGAAATTATGATGCCTGCTGAATCTCTTCTTGGAAATGTAGGCAATGACGAATCAATTTCTAGTATGCTTTGTGACAGCTGAAAGTAGCTGTGCAACCCTTAAGCTGAAGCAGTTTAATTAAACCTTGGCATTTTAACAGAATAAAAGAAAATTAGCTATCCTATTTCATTTCCCTATAGTGTAAACAGAGTGTATGACAGGCATCTGTGTGATATATAATTAATCCCACCAGTCAAAAAAATCTTTCAAGGATAGTTATGAAGACTTCAGCTCATGTATACAATAAAGTTTATATCCCAAAGTTGCTCATTATGTATTCATCAAATTACTTAATGAGATGATTTATTGTTGTACACACTGTGAAAGAGAAAATTATGGTTATATATAAAAGTAGATGCATTATACATTCATATTTGTAACTCCAAAAAAAGATAACTAGAAGCAACTGCACCTAACAAAACTAGAGAAAAAGGTCTGCAAAGTAACTGCAAAGTACATTTCATGTGCTACAAAAACTGTGTGTAAGGAAGAAGCACTTTTCATTACATTTTAATAAAATATATAATAAAATATTTATTCATTGGTTTGAAATAAGCATCAATGAAGTATGAAAAAAGCATAGCATCTTTACTAATAGCATTGAATGACATCAAAGTATATTATTGAACAGCAATTTATGTTTAAATTGATTTTAATAAGCATGTAATTCATAATCAAGCCAATTTTCAATTAAGTGATAATTGAACAGTGACAGCAGGGTGACATATTGCTGCAAAGTGGAGTAGAAGCAGCAGAAAGGGTAAAAAAGTTTCCACCTATATCCTGAAGGGAAGAAAAAAATAAGCACATAACAAGTTCTCAGCTAGCCAGAAAAGGTTTACTGCAATTTCAGATTCTGTAGGATGTTTTCACTGGCTTCCAGCTGCTGGCCCAGAAGGACAGTTGTCTCCTACAAATCCCATCTCACACCGTTTTGATCCCATGGCTGCCTTGGCTATGCCAGAGCACAGCATGCCCACTTGGTTGTGTAAGCAGGTGAGTCAAGGCCCAGGTCTCCCCTGGCAATAACGGGAGTGTAAACCTTTCGTTTACAGTTAGATCTAGATGGGCAGTTGTGTGAAGGTCTCTAAATCTCAAACTGATTCCTATCCTTAGAGCAGGAGCCAAAAAACATGCAATGGGAATAAGCATATATCCACATACAAGTGTCTAACGTCATTTGAGATGTCTTACGTTGTCCAAGAAACCTGTATGGGACAAAGGACAAGGAGGGAAGGTGCACACTGCAGGCTGCCAAGTAGGAGACCCCTAGGGCATATCAAAGAGCACTGGACCTTACAGATGACCACTTGACATGTTTTATAACATTTACATTGCTGTAAGACAAAACTGTGGCTCAGTGGTGCACCTGATCTTACAGGGTTCCTGATTTGATGTAAAGATCTCTATTCACAAGCAGTCCTGCACCTACACACAGTCAGAACAACTTGGCTTCCACAGCTCAGTGCCACGATCCCACCTGACCTGGAGTGAGACAGATCAAACAGCCCAAAGGACCCAACCTCCAAGCTCTGCACAGAGAACTACAAGGGCTTCTATTAGAGACACACAGCAAAACTGGTGGCTCTGTTTCTCCCAACAGATTGTAGAATAAATGGACTCCTGCCTCCCTCATCACTTAGGAATATATCCATCAATGTGTTTATGCAAGTCAAGTTGAATTCACCAGTAGATACCATAAAGAGGGAGATATGCTTTTCTTGGAGGTGAACTTGGGTGGTAAGAGAGGAAACAGTCACAGATTGGAACACAGAAAATTCTGAGCAAATATTAAAGGGATAAAATTACCTTGAGGGTTATCCAAATTTTGAACAGAGAGGTTGTCTACAGACTCCGAGATGTTTAAGGCTCAGCTTGACATGGCCCATACCAACCTGACCTAATTAGGCCTGCTTTGAGCAAGAAATTAATGAAGATGACGTGCAGAACTCCTGTTAGAACAGAACTACTCTATGAAGTAATAATCAATTAATTTAATTATTTAATTAAAAATAATGCATTAAGTAATTACTCTGTGAAGGTAATTTTAAAATATGGCTTCAGATAGACACATACTTCATTGACACTAGAATGCATCAGATTTCAGTTAATCTTCACAGCTAAAGGAGACTACATCTTGGTCTGAAATAAAAGAACTTGCTTTAGGTTCCACAAGGCACACACAGTGTGCAATCAAAGATAGGATTCTCATAATGAAATCCAAAATTACACAGAGGTTAAGCAGAGAGCTAAGAAACACCACCTACAGAAGGATATCTAGCCTTTCATTCCTTCACTCTTCAGAATTTCTAAAGAATTAAATCACTATGCTCAAAAATTCAGTCGTGGAAATACTGATCCTAGAAATAAGAAGTTATTCAGAAACTACATTTATGCCTATAATAACACTGAGATTGAAAAATTGAACCAGAATTGGGAATAGTGGTAATTTATAGGAGATTTTAAAACATTTTTCCTACATTGCCTGCATAAGCAACTCTCAGCTCCATTACATTTATCCTAAATGAATTTATATTTTGCAAAGAAAATTTATATCCTACACTAGTAACACAGAATCAGGATCTATTAGGTCATCTTTTTCAAAAGCATAACTGTATTTTGTTTGAGAAAAAAATATGTTTAATACTAAAATAAAGTCTGAGATTTTTTTTTTTTTGTTGTTTTTTTTTTGTTTTTTTTTAACTGAGAAAATACACTAAAGAATTCTATGATTTCATAGTGCCTCTCTTCATGGCTATTTCATCTCAATTACTGTTCCTGAAAATTCTTGTATTTTCATGGAACTGGAGTTCTATTTTGCAAAGGTAGACACAACTCTAAAGTACCTATTTTATTCTGGTTGCCATTTACTATAATTCCCTCCTTTTAAGTGGGAAATTACCTGTGCCTCTTCACCATGTTTCAGAATGGCAGAAACACAGACTGAGGGCTCTCAGAAAATCCTGTATTCCTTTACAAGTCCTACGTGACCTGCCACTGGAATCTAACTTCAGAATCTTTCTGACTTTCTCTAAGAACATAGATTAGAAATTCCTCTATAAGCAGATAGGGGACAATTTGGAGTGCACTCTGTCACTAACATCTCATAGAAGAATAGAATTTCAAATATCATTATAGCCTCAAGACTGAAGGGTGAAAGTTGCTTTAAATGGGAACAAGCAATTCTGAAAGACTCCAAATTGTTTTGGGATTTCATAACAGTCCAAATTTTTCTTTTTTGAGTTGGGACAGTGTTGTATCGTGCTTTTTGTTTTATCAGTGGGTCTATGGTTTGATTTGTGATTTAGTGTTTTTCCTTGGTGCTGGTTTTTTCTTTTGTCTCCACCCTTTTCCCAGAAATGTCGTCAGCTAGTTCCTAGTTTCTATTTCTCCAAATTTTACCCATTTCCTAAAACTGTTTTTCTTCCTTGGAAGTTTATTGGTTCACTCCTGTTATTCCCCGCCTGGGTTTTTACTCCCAACTCTCCTGATTTGTTGGAAGTTGGGTCTGCCCCTGCCTATCCCCTGAGATATAAGTCTTTGTCGGCCCCTTAGTGGGGGCCCAGGAAGAAAGAGGGGAAGAAACACCATCAAATAAAGTTTCCCTGGGACCCCTGTGCGCTGCCTGTGTTTTATTCTGTGCCGAAACAACTGACAACTGGGATTCAAGGAGCTCCAGGGGGAAAAACTGCTGCCCCTCACTCTCAACATCAGCTAGCGTGGGGAAGAGAAGTGGCAGATTTGGCGCTCCCAACGCGGGACAAGATAAGATCACGCCCCTCACTCTCAACATCAGCTAGCCGGGGAAAGCGAAGCGGCAGGACAGAAGCAGTGGCACAGCAAACAGGGAACATTACTATTCCACATGTGAGACTGTGGAATAAGACCTGAGCACTGATTCTCATAATGGTTTTATCATAACTCATAAATGGTTTTATCTATAGGCACTATTAAAGGACTTCCCTATGCATTACTGTACACAAAGTAATGGTCCACGCTGTAAATATTTAGCCACATACATAACTGAATATACTCAGCACAGCAGCTGGGTAGTGAGTAGTATACATTCCTAACAGCCTACAAACAGGTTAGAATTCACAGCCTCTTCATGATAGTACTATTATGTGTTAATTTGTCTCTATACGGATGGTTGTAATTAGAAATATTTTATTTCTTTATTGTTATTTACTTTCCTTGTGCATCTCACTGGGACACGTGTTATCCATATTCTTTAAAGCAAAAAGTGAAACAAAGATACACATACTAATATAAACTAAACTTAAAATTTTATGATAGATATAAGATGTGACGGCTGAGGTAATTCCAGCACAACTACTGCACAGTAAAAAAATGATGTAAAATAAGATTTCAGTGTAGTAACACAGCTGAAGCACCAGATTTATTACTACCATTACTTGGCATGCTTAAAAGACATACAGTGAGCCTGAATTCATCTAGATGAGACAAGAACTAGTGGCTGAACAAAATTATTCCTCTTCAGGGCTGTATGACATTCCTGCTAAAGTCTGAATAATGGCACAAAAGAAATTTCAAAAGTACTGATTACTATTACAAAGCCTCCAAGGAATTCACATTTCCATAGATAGTGTCATGAAAGGACATTATTCAGCTGACAGTAAAGATCTGAAAATCAAATTGTTATGCCGCATGCATGTTGATAGCAATTTGGCAAGAGATATATAGTATAATTTATACAGAAGAAGTGAAACCAGAACCAAAGCAAAGCAGAAAACTCCTGTTAACAATACTCTAAATCCTTCTTTCCAGGAGGATATTAAAAGGCTTGTTTATAACCACTGCTAGAACACCTACAACAGAGATGCATCTTCTTTGTATGACTACAGAAAGAGATACCAATAATTTCAGGAAATAATTCTATTTTTTTTAAAGAAAAAGACAAGTCTTAGTTGTCATATTCGACCAGTTTAAATATAATACAGTATTTTACCATACATCGCAAGACAATTATGCTTATGAATTATGCTTATGAAACAAACTTTCATGCTT
This sequence comes from Onychostruthus taczanowskii, assembly GCF_017590055.1. Classification (NCBI taxonomy): domain Eukaryota; kingdom Metazoa; phylum Chordata; class Aves; order Passeriformes; family Passeridae; genus Onychostruthus; species Onychostruthus taczanowskii. Next base: position 5,158,034 of record NW_024502569.1, on the reverse strand, counting down.
ATGCACCACATTTACCATGACACGCTACCAAAACACTTATCCAACTACATTGTGTAAATACTGACTGATTTGGTTTCAGCAGGTAGAATTTAAAAAAAAAAAAATTAAAAAAAAAAGAAGTTAAAAATTTTACTTAGGGACAATGCATGGCCCACAAGACATTTGGTGACAAAATGGGTCCTAATAAAAGGTTATTTTTAATGAGTAATACCTTATTCAGAACTGCAATATGGCATTTAAAATCTAATTAGTTTATCCCTTTCTCCACAGACAGAGGGGAAAAAAGAGATAAACTAGCAACTGAGAAGAAAATAAAACAATATAAATTGGTGCAGAACTGGTAGAAATGAGAACTGTGTTCTTTCTGCTAAGAGTGCATTCATATTTGTCATATCTAAAGAGTACAAAAAGACAAGCAAAATGTGTAGTCTGAATTAATTACAGTAAAATTGCATTGAAGCAAGAAATCTTTGGAAGTGTTCACCAAATATAAGAGGAAAAAATATTAACAAGGGTGAAAGGAAAAAAAGGAGGCTCAAAAAGGACACATGCAAAAAACTGCCTGCCAGGAACGACCAAGGAAACTATCCTGTCTGTGTTTCCTCTGGGTTGTATCTAGCAGGTTCACATTGAAAGGAGCCTTGGACTGAACCAATGCCAACACTGGGGCCCCTCAAGGCAGAAGGTCCCAGAAAAGGCTTCAGATCCCAGTTTACAAGTGAATCCTGATGTTATTGCCTAAGTGGCTGTAGAGTTATTAGGAGTAGCCAGAAATCTTCAAAACCAGTCTTCAGAATGCTCAGGGTGCTTTTTGTTGGCTATGTAAAGAGCATAAACAACTTTGAGACACAATCATGGATTCCAGATGCAGTATGAGAAATAAAATGGACAACAGAAAAGCTGAAGAGGAACATACATGAATTTCTCAGGATCTCAGGGTTATAAGAGGCACAGCGTACTTCACAATTGAAGGTTGCCCATGGGCTCCAGTCCTCTGGAGCTTATACGTAGGCTGGGCTCTTTTCATGGACACTGAGTCTGAATGTGAAGAAATGTCTTGTCATTCTGTACTTGGATTTCAATAGGGAAGCTATTACTGATACCTGACCATGGAACTCACATAAAGCCCTGGATTTCTTGAAGGGGCTAAAATACTATCAAGGGCTTGCCATATGTTATGTATAGGTGCTCAGAGAAAAAGCAGGTCATATGACACATAGCAACAGAAAAGCTGTTGGATCCTTTCGTTCTGAGACAGACCACCTTCCATTTTTTCAGACTTGAACTTACACAGTTGGATGGTGTCCAGGGAGATGGCCTCATAAAACAACTTAAGATGTTTTTTCTCAGAAAGAAGCTGATCACTCAGGCATAATCCCTGAAAATATTAAGAACTCAAAGGGGTTTTTTTTGTTGTTTTGTTGTTAAAGTTTTTTTTGTTTGGTTTGTGGTCTTTTTTGGGGGGGAGGGAGGTGTCATTGCTATTTTTTTAAGTGCTTAAACAATGGAATCGGACTTGCAGCATGAGCCACCGAGACTTCCCAGAGACAACTGGGAAATCTCGGCTATGCTGGCAAATTAACATTTACATGGCACATGACAGCACAGTGAGAAGTCACAGCATAACCCAAAGGCTGCATCTTTGGAGAACAATGACTAAGCTGCTATGAGCCATCCGAGTACAGATGGATCCATGCCATCAGTATGAGCTATTCCCAACTCCGACCTTGAGTTTCTTTATTGGGAAAGCTATTTAGCTTCTGTCACAGCTGAGTAGGAATCCAAAAAAAGACATAAGCAACATGGCCAGTGAGGGGTGGGTGGTGGGTGGGGACAGGTGAGGGAGGAGAAGGTGAACTCAGCTGTTTACATAATGGTAGAGATGCCACAAACCTGAACTTATCAACATGTTATCCAGTTCATTACAAACCCAAATATCTTTACATTTATATCTCACTCACTGCTTATTCCACTGTACAAGCAATCTGTCTTCAAAAAGAAAATAGTCACTGAAAATAAATGTGTTTTCTACAGGGAGTTTATTGCTGGCATCCATAATACAATATTTCATTTTCTATGGAACAGATTCTTATGCACAAGTTATTAAGACCATTGAATCTAGGTGATCAACATATCCAACTCTAATGCTGTCCCAGTGATTAAAGCATACTGTTAGAATTTTACCCATACCAATAGTTTTTAAATGATACTTTGGATTTACAAATCCATGTACATTATGGATTATGTTAACAAGTATAGAATTTGTTAACAAGTACATACTTTTAAGAAAATGACTGAATTTTCCACTGATTTTCATTAAACTTGCTAGTGTATCCAGAAAAATAATTTCCAGTACATTATCTCAACTTCAGACACACAACAGTTCAAAGAACTAGAAGAGATTTGTTACACAAAATACAAACTGGTTGCAAACAGCACCTCTGAGCGTGGCCTTTCACAAAAGATTTCCTGATTAGCTACAGATTTTCATAATGACCACCCAAAAAAAAAAAAAAAAACCCAAAAAAAACCAAAAAACAAAACAAAAAACCAAGCCAGGGATGAAAAAGCTCAGAAATAACTTTAAAATGCTGATCTTACCTTGTTTCATATATACAAGATTTTTACCAGTCCTAAGCAGCAGCTCCACAGGTAACTTCCAGAGAGCTTTCAATTCCTATGAACAACTGAACAACCAGCTAAGCATTTATTTTTAACCATCGTTGTTTTCTCCAATACTACAACAGCACCTGGAAGTCCAGACTGGCGCACCATTTTTATGCAAGAGATGGCTACCAAAGTATCATTTGCAAGATCTCTGGTAACAACTCCCATAAAAATTTCTACATACATAAAATATGTAAGATTAGTTTTAGACATTAGTACAGTGGTTGGATTTATGAGCCACAAGAAGGGCAGGAAGAAAAATGAAGAGAGAAAACCAACGGGAAAGATATAGATTACATAGTCCTACCCCAAAGCAGGCTAGGATTTTTTTTTTTAATCCAATCTATACCGTGACTAGCCTGTGCTTACAATATTCTGCTTATCACTCATACAACATAAGCCTTGTGCTGGACACAAATTCACTACAGTTCACTACAGCTGTTTCACAATAGCTGATTCAAGGTATTAAAATAGACCAGAATAAAACTCTAATTAAAAAAAAACAAACAAAAAAAAAACAAAAACAAAAACAAAAAAAAAAAAACAAACACCAACTACTTCAGAGTGTTGTAGGTCAAAAAGTTGGAGGAGGTCAGTAAAGGAAGGCATTATTCGAACAATAAATTACCCTCTGAATGAAGAGATTAATTTGATGTTCAATATTTTTTCCTCTCATTTCTTCAGTAAATACTTTTATGACACATTTCAGTGTACACCCAGTGATTTCTACTCCAGTTTCATGTGTCCCAGTTTGCATCCCATTGTATCTCAAGTCATTTTCCACATGAGAGGCAGTAGACATTCCAGACTCTAAAAGCAATGAAACTGCATGCCCATACATTCTTCAGACTGGGTTAGCTAAAAGCTAAAGCTCAATTCAGTTCTGCAAGGACTAAGATGATATCAAGTCTGTAGGGAACACTGCTTTTACTGCTAGTCCTGGCTGGTCAGAGTCCACTTTGCTACACTGGTTGTAAAGGTGAGTTCAGTTTGGAGAGCTTGAATCCTACACTCCACTACCCATGTGGGATGGCATGATTTGCCAGAAAATGGTAAGATATACTGCACAACTCTTACAGAAGAAGTTTCTGGACAGGGTGATTTCTATCCCATACAGAAGGAACACTCCCACTCCTTTCAGCCAAGAACTTTGTGCATTCTGCTCAGATGCACTAGCTGTTTCAGGCTGGGAATTGTTCTTTAGATCTCAGAGTTTCTTCTTACCCAGCAATTCCTGCAGTGCTTATTTCCTACTTTTCCAATGCTTCCACTTGAGAATATTTACTCCTCAGTGACTCATTTTCCTAACCTCTAGGATAAGGTCGCTAAACTTCTTCTCTGTACCCATCATCTAAGTTTCCTGCTAAGCCCAGTAAAGGATTCCTCGCAATCCTTTTCTCCTTAGTCTCTTCGCCTTCCCAAAACCTGCCTTTGACGACTTACAGGACACATTTCCTCCTTTGTTGCCCAACAATTCTTTCCTACTCCTTTCTCCTCTTCAGTTATCCCACTGGTATTCACTCCTCCCTGCCTTTCTGAACACCCTTCCTGCCAAATTTATCAGGAAAAAAGTGCATTTATCATTCACCTTCCCAATCACGACACCCTTCTTCTCTGTCTCGGTCAGTTTCCCTCTTTTCCTCCCCGATCTCTTTTTCTTCTCCTGAACCGCGCAAACCTTATTCTCACAATCTCCTCCGGCATCTGCCCTCCAGCTCCTTTTGTGCTCTCCACCGCACCTATCCTGCCCCGCCTCCTACCATTCATCCCGAAGCCTCCCTTGCCCGCCCATCCCATCCTGAGGCCGGCCCCAAACTCCATCCCCAGCAGTGAGCGAGGAGCGGCGGTGCCAGCCCAGCGTAGTCCAGCCCAGCCCAGCCCAATCCTGCCCAGCCCAATCCTGCCCAGCCCAGCCCAGCTGCCGACCCTGGAGCCGTGTCCCTCCGATAAAGCGCAGAGCTTTGGGGTCGGGGCGCCCTCCAGAGGCACCGCCGAGCCCTGCCCTGCCCTGCCCTGCCCTGCCCGCCGGAGCCGGGGACACCCGGCAGGTGCACTGAGGTGCAGTGAGGGCCGGGGGAGCCCGGCTGCTTCCCCCGGCTGGGGAGCGCGGCCCGTCCGCTGCTGCTCTGTGTCCGCTCGGCGGCAGGGGCGGAGAGAGGGAGGGCACAGCTCGTCTCCCGCCCCCTGCTCGCCTTCTCCTTCTTCTTCTCCTCCTCCTCCTCCTGGCGCCCGCCCTCTGTTCCTCCTTCCCTCTCTGCAGCGCCGGCGAGACCGCGAGAGCGGCGCCCGCCCCGCCAGGGCGAGGGAAGCAGGCGCAGCTCGCGGGCAGGAAGCTGGATGAGGACGTGTGTGCGGGCAAGGCAGCCCCTCGGGCATGAAGGGGACCGCGGGGACGCTGCCCTGCCCTGCAGCCGTGCGGGGACATCAGGTAAGCGCCCCACACGCCTGCCCGGCCCGACCGGAGCCGACACACTTCCAATGCCGGGAGAGGGCAAGCGTCCCCTGGAAAGTTGTCCTGCCGCCGCCGGCCGAGGGGCGAAGGGCAGGGGAGGCGGGCGGGAGGCAGCCCGCGGTGTAGGGTGGCACACTGGGGTGTTCGGCGGGAGCCGCTGGGGGCTCCGGTCCCCCGGCGCGGTTCCCGGGGCTGTGCCGCCCCGCCGGGCGAGGCGCGCAGCGCTGGGAGTGCGGCCCGGCGTCCCGCGGCCCCAGCGGTTCGGTACTGGTGTCAGCGGCCGTGCCGCGCCCCGCGGAAAGTTTCCAGCGGGGTGAGGGCAGAGAGAAGCGGGAGAGGATCACCGCGGGACGGGAGCGTGGCGAGGGAGAAACAGCCTGTGTTGCCGTGGGCAGTGGGCGCCGCAGCTTTCCCCGGGCGGCAGGAGCGGTGCTGCCAGCAGTTCGCTCAACTAGTTTCGTTGTTTTCACTCTGGTTTGTTGCAGAGGAGTAGGATCAAGTATCCCTGCAAGTGTAATGTCGACATCTTTGATGGCTACATCTTACTCGTCTGTGAAATTTACCTACTTGCTTGTGTCAATTTAGGTATGTTTAGGAAAAACAAACTGCAAAGTCTTACCAGAAAGGGATGCACAGCAGTACGCCTGAGACTTCAGTAGGTTTGTTATGTTGTATGACGTAAGAGTAAATGCAACTGCTGCTCTTTTTGATTCACATTTCGTTGGGGCTTTTTAACTGAGCATTTGTGGATCAAGCAGAAAATTTGAGTAAAATGTGTGAATCATCATAACGCTGTTGGAGATCAAATTCCAGTTTAAATGTTTTGCAATTATTTTCTTCTCTCTTTGCTCATAATTCATGTAAAGGACAGACTCAAATAGTTTGCTTAGTTCTTCTGAAGTAACTTAAGGAATCAAAAGTGAGCAGAGTTCCACACAGAGATTGTAGATACCTTTGCAGCAAAGCAGAAAAACAACATTGAACCACTTTAAAGAAAAATAGCTAATCAAAAAAATCTATACCTTGGGAAGCCTCCTTTCCTCCCATCCTGAACAAAGATGTGTGCATTGCAAACTGCGCTGAGAGTGGAAGGATTCAGGCCATTCCAAATGCGGCAGTTTCCCCTTACAGAGAATGTTCTGCACTAACTTGCTTGGTTAATCAGAGACAGTCTACCTTAACTATCAGCTGCAGTTCTGTTTTACTTACATGTTTTCAAACACCATGGTAATTCCACAATATTTGTTGCAAAATCTAAATGAAAAACTTAAGAGCAATGAACCTAATTTCATTAGATCAAAGAAGTGTGAGTAGCTTTTTGGTTTGGTGGTTTATTTTCTTGGTTTTGAGGGGTTTTTTTTGGTTGGTTGGTTTTTAATAGAACAAATTTGAAACCAGATTTAGGGGAGCATTCAAAAGTAGCCTAGATTTCACAATGTACATCTGTTGGTGCAGGTAATGCCTGGTTGTTGAACATTGTTAAGGCACCATACTTCAGGTAATTTTCAGGTTGGGACTTTTCTTAATAGGCACATGGATATATCTCTTAAGAAGGTGTATCACAGTTAATGACCCAATGCTGCTCTAAGACTTTACATGGGTTCAGGCTTTTATTAATGGACTTTTATATTGCATTAAGCTGAGAGAGGGCTGAGGAAATAGAAAAATAGACATATAAAACTTGAAATGCTTCCCACTTTTCTGCATTTTGTTCACTGGTTTTGTTTTTTGATTTTTTATTTTTCATTATCAGCTTCAAATATAACAACTCTAGGCTTCCGTGCAAGCAGCAGGTTTTATTAAATATATGATACAATTTTCTATTGTAAAATGTTCTGTAGTTCTTACTTTCTTGGAAAGATTAAGATATGACTAGGGAATTGTCATTTTTCTTGACAGCATGACAGTTAAAACTTGGTTTGCATAGGAGTGAGCATGTGTAATATATTAAAAGAAGATGTCATTCTGAACTGTGACAAACTTTTCAACGTGTTTCTTTTTTTTTATATGGAGGTGAATATATTGCTTGTAAAATCACTGCTGGGATGTAACTAAGATGTAGTGATGTTGGGTCAAACTTAGGATTTTTTGTGTAGTTTCAATATTTGGAAGTCTATGGATTTAGTGCTCAGTTCTGTAACCAGATATTTGAATTAATTTTATTCATATCAGCATCTTAGTTAAATTCACACAGAAGTACTGGTACTTAAGTTATGCAGAGGTAGAATATGGATAGAATATACTGAAGCAAAATGCTTTGTTTGCTAATAAGATACCTGTTCTGATAATATGTCCAAATTGTATATAGGGATTGCTGTCAAAAGCTGAGCTCATGTTAGAAGTCAGAAGCTTAAATGTGGCCGGGTGTCCAACAAACGTTCTTTTACAGAGTGCAAAATCTTTAGCAATGAAAATGGCCAGGTGAAGCAAGGGGAGCATATGAAATGTCATTAAGGTATGGAACCATGGGAAGTTAGGAAAAAAGGGAGAAATTTAGGGGTTGGGGTTTTATTTGCTGTGATTTTTTGGTTTGGTTGGTTGGTTTTTTAATATGAACATTTGCTCTAAAAAATAAAGTTACCTCTTTTGAAGGTAATGCACACCTTAAAGATTTTGGGTAAAGGTGTACACAAAGAAACAGGTGAGGTGCCTGAAAACTGTGGTTGCACATACAGCTTTTTTTCTTATAGTTCTGCTTGCAGACCTTGTACTGCTATATTTAAAGGCAACTCTGGAGCTGTAATAGAAAACTTTTTACTTGGTTGTTAAACCCATGTGGTGTGGTTGGAGTAGATAATACCATTGTAAAACTAGTTAATTGTGTTTAGTGTTTTTACAGAAGCCAGAAACTGATAAAAAGTGGAATACACTGGCTAAAGAAAATTGCATCTTAGTTACAAGTTGAATTCCCAGGCACTGAAAAGTACATATGATAAACCTGTAAAAAGAAAGGGCTAGATTTAGGAAAAGGATTCCTTGTGGTCACTACAAACAAGTAATATTCCTGCAGAATGAGCTTTCACTTTGCCTGCACATTCTGAGTGTTGGCTTCCTCTCAACTGAAAGACTCCTGATTATTTAATTTTTGCTTTCTTTGTCACCTTTTTTAGACCTCTGGTAGTTAGTATTTTCTGCTGAATTCCTCTAATTTCTTCCTTTATTCCATAGGTAGAGAATGTTCTGTACGGAAATTACAGCTGTAGCCTTACCAGCAAATAAACTGTAAAGATTAGCTTCAGTTCAAGGTAGCATGTTATCTTTTATGTAAGAATATGGTATTGCTCATCATTTTTACTCATGGTAACTCTAACCAGCAAAATACCAGAGCAGCTACACACTGTGTGTCCTCATCCAGTATTTTCTCACCTGATTATTTTCAGTTAAGCCATTTACAATTCTTAGTAACATCTTAATTTTCTCCTAGATCATGTTTTCAGTTTAATATCACTATTCTGAGTTTTAGTCCTGTATACCAAGATTTCTAGTCCTGGCTTCTAGATCTCCTTGGCCTAATGTCATGCTTAGATGTAAAAACTATACTCTGTCACTTCTTATTAATAAAGTGATTAATAAGAATCAGGAAATCAGGAAAGACTAGGGGAGCCTTCTCTTAATATGGTAACGTAACCTGTTTCTTAATTAACCAATATAAGGGGTTTCAGTCCATAGGTGTATAAATATGGGTATTATTCTCTTTTAGAAACTACTATGAAGTCCAAAGCAGGAGTAGTATGTATTTGTTTAAGAAAGGTTTTGTTGCAAAGCATCACAGCTTTAAAGGAAAGAAAGTGCCTTTTAATTTAGAAATTCTTTTAAATACAATAGTTTTACTGAGCAACCAAATACCTTTAACTGAATGTCAGGTGAAAATACTCCTGGGCAGTGTCCCTTGCAGTCGTGTCATGTATCCTGTTTGTCATTGAAATGCTGTACACAAACCTCATGAAAATTAACAAGGTAACATAAGTGCTAGTTTTTGACAATTATATGTAGTAAGTAACTTTAGTTACCAAAAAATGGGGAATAATATGTCAAATTATTGAGCTGCTTGATTAACTACTATGTTTTAGATAATTTCTAAGGGTCATTCAATTTTCACATTTATACATATTTATGAAAACATTAGAGGAAAACTAAAATAATGTTAGGAAAACTGATGTTCTTTTAGAGGCATATGGCATTGAAAACCTTAATAGTATTTCATGAAATTGCCATAATATAAAATTTGTTGTTATATTTTCCTGTTTTCTACAAATATGTAGAGTCTTAGGTTTAACAGAGTGATTCTGAACATCTAATTATTTTTTTTCCTCTTCGCTGAATTGACTCACTGTGATGTTCCAAATTAATATATTTGTCAATATTGCTGTCAAGTCACATTACGTGTATCAGCCTCTGAAATTGAAGAATTACTTTTGGAAACTTCAATATATGTTAGTCATACAAAAGTACCTAAATAAATTCCTTGCTTGTGGTTGTGCATTAAGCATTCTATACTTCTGAGAATGTATTTATTATATATAATTCTGAAAGCTTCATAATATCATGTCTGTATAAACCTGGAGAGATAACTTCTATTTGTTTTCTAAGAGTAGCACTCTGGAATTTGGATTTTGTGTATTGAACACCCTTGCTGTTATCAAAGATACTGTAAAAACATGTTTTTCTATGTTGCAGAAAAGTAGATTGCTTTTTGAGTTTTGAGAAAAAAGTTCCAAGATTCAAGAAATTGCACAATGTACACCAGAAACCCTGTTCATTAATCTAAAAATTACATAATAACATGTATATATTGATTCTAAACCAGCAATTTATTTTATTTCAGAAACAAGGAATTTTTGTCCATAACTATCTATCACTTTCCTCAAATTGTTTATTTGCTAATGAGGAATTGTAAGCTAATGTGCAACATTATTTGAGAAAAATCATAAAATGATACTGGTTCCCTGACTTGATTTTCTTGGACACAGCACTTTCTCAGTGAAAAAAATCTGTGAAGATTTTTGCTCAGAAATTTGAAGACAGGAATATTTTTTACATATAGAGGTGCATATGCACATAAATAAAAAAAGGAGTCAGACTTCTTCTGGTGCTGATGTCAAAACTTGGAAGCACTTAAACAACCAAGGAAGGAGAAACAAAATGGAACGATCTGGCTAATTAAATAAATTTCACTGGAATCTCTCCATCCATTCTCAAAAACAAACTTCCCCAGATAATTTGAGAACAAAAAATTGTAACCTGTCTTAAAAGGACTGCAGTAGCAGCCATTGTGGAAGTCCAGAGACATCCTGCCTCCTTCTTGTTAGCGAAACCAACTGGGTTCTGAAGCCTTCTATTATTTAGAAAGAAGGTTCAGTTTTGAGTAAACCATTTACTGTGTCTTGGCAATGGTCAAAGTTACTTTTATGTGTGAAGAACAAGGTCAAATTACTTCTCTCAGGACATTTAGTTGTTGGATGAGCTGTGTTCTTCATGGATCTAGAAGGAAGGTCAAGAGGTCTTCTCAGGATCTTTTAAGGAATGTGATGAGCTACCAAGCCTTTAGGCAATGGGATCTACTTCTTACTTTAGTTCACTCGCTGGCTAATGCAAGATCCTCCAGAAGTCATTGCATTGTAGAATGGCTTGGGTTGGAAGGGACCTTAAAGATCATCCAGTTCCAAACCCTGTCATGTGGAGGAATGCCTCTTACTACACCAGACTGTAAAAAGCCCCATCCAAGTGGGCGCTAGAATACCTCCCTATTATTGGAGGTAATCATATACAGGAATCTCTATTATTGGAGGTAATCATACTCATAGTTAGGGATTGGGATCTGCGAAGAGGAATGTGTAGATATATGCAGGAATCTTGAGTTCCAGCAACTAATGCGGAAATGGCTGTGACTGTGCTGCCAATATAATTAGATGCAGCAAGCACAGTGTTGTGGAAAGATGTGTGCACTCTACTTATTGTTACTAACATAGTTCTAGTGAGTGACACTAGGACAGAGCCTTCTATTGCAGTCTAATTAAATCATCTTGTCCATTATGGTGGTTTAATTCCAGAATGTTTAATAATTTCTTCTTGTTCAGTCTTATAGAGAAAGTTGCAGTATGGCCTGAATCGCTTACTACACCTTTGAACTTCAGCCATGTTAAGTTGTGATATTACTTGGTCTAAATACCACTTTAAAAGGAAAAAAAAAAATAGTTGTGCTTTGGGGGAAAAGTACACTCACTCAGCATGGTTTTTTCAAGGGCAGAATTACCATGAAATTTCAGTCAAGTTTTGCAACAATTGACCCAAGGTATCACTAAGGACTTTCTCTGTTCCAAAAGATTATTTTGGGTTAAGCATTGCAGACATGCTGCAGTTCTTGATGCACCTGCACATAGCTTTGAAAGATACAGCAATATTATAGTGTTGCACAGGTCTTTATTGATTCTATTGCAAGGGAATACATTAAGAAATTGCAAATGCAACTAAAAGTACTGCATTTTAAGGAATACAGTTGGTTTCATGTTACATTTGAGCATTCCATATTTAGGATACTCTAGATTTTGAGGAGACTTGAGACTTTGAATTCCAACTTCTCAGTGGAGAGGCAAAGTCAGCTTTACTTAGGTCAGCAAAGAAAATTTGTGCCTGTCCTCCAATCAAATTAACAGAGCTTCAGGAAAAGTGTATGCATTTATGGGAAAAGGTATTTTTTATCTTCTTTAATAATACCCTTTTGTTAGCATATGCTGTCTTCTTAACAGCACATTTGACTGGTGGCTTAGAGCAATATAGCAGTCTTATCCAGCCTGGCTTTTTAGGGGAAGTCATTATGCTACTTCTGAAGTGTCTGCAGTAACCCATCAACATGGGTTATTGGGTTCTTAATACTGTATAATTAGGATATATGCATGATTCTTCTCTTTGTCCAGCTTGTATCTTGCCTTCCTAATCCCTATTTAGAGATTTGCCAAGAACAGGAATTGCTTGTATTCTTTTAAACACTAGTGTTTGAGAAATAAAGGAAATAAGGAATAATGTAAGGAATTTTTCACTGTAATTGCTTTCTTATTCCCATAAGTGAAGGTTAATCTTAAATCTGAGACAAATGAAATATCTGTGCTAAAAGGAAGCATCCCTCCCTTTTTAAGTATGGTGCTGTGTGTCTCTTATCTACTAGTTAAACCTAATGATTGCCAAACTGTTCTCAGTTTTGGGAGTGTTTTGTGGTAATCTCTCTAAGACACATTTTAAGATTTTTTTCTTGAGAGTTTTACTGCCATACAATGTCTCATACACTACACATGCTGAATTTCTTGGAATATTTTGAAATTATGTGTTAATTATGGCCATTTTTGTCAGGAGCTGTATTCAGATATTTTTGTGGTTTTTTTGGTTGGGTTTTTGGTTTTGGTTTTTTTTGGTGTTTAAATGGTAGGTTAACTTGCAGCCAGTTGAATCAGTAACCCAAACTAAGTATCCATTGTTACTGTTTGCTCAGCTGAGTCCAAAAATATGCTAATAACAAAAACATTTAGTCCTCCATTCCAACAAAAAATGCAAGTGTGCCTAAGCATGCCAGTGAATTCTTGTCTCGTGTTGCTTGTATAGTTGGCACCTATGTCTGCATATATGTCTTTGAGCATGCCAAATGATGAATGCAACACTGATTGAAGACATTACATTGGCAGATAATAAATTTTGGACGTTCATGCTGATTCATGTATTTTCTTTAGTCCTATCATCAAGCTCGTGAGCAAGTGCAGAAAATTTTGCCATTTTCCCAGCAGATATTTGCTGCATCCACTCTTGGCTGACAGGTTTACTTCAAGGTCCGTGCCTATCCAGAAAATATCATGCAAATATTCAAGAGCTGAGGCCTGTAAAATCTGCTTCTCATCTATGTATCATTAGGGTTTATTGATTGTACTGTCATTTTCAAGTATAATCTCTGATCAGGGTCAGTCTCTTTCCCATGACTACTGCAGCTGTCAGCCCACTGTGTAAATGATGAGCGTGGACTCAAGGAGTCTTTTTGCAGAGTGTGCAGAAAATCATAATTAACAGCAGAAGTGGCTAGACTAAAATAATTGTTATGGCTGCATTTAAATTCCTGTTTTTATTTTAATTGCAACTCCATAAGGTTTTGGAAAACTTAGTTGAGCTATGGGAATACACCTTTGGTTGAATTCACTACATGCTTGCCTTACAGCTATGTCTACAATTCACTTATTTTTCTAGGCAATTTTTTTCTTATTCATGAGGCAAAATATTCTTAAGAAGTTAGTATAGATTTACTAGTTAGCACAAGATTACTTTTTGGCACTTGAATTTGTCTTGGCAGGTTGAAATACTATGTGATTTTTCCATCTCTTACTAATGAGTTGTGGCAGTATTCTGCAAATACGGTGCCTTCTTGAAAATAGTAAGTTAACTAAAACCATCAGCAATCATACTTTTTCTACTTTGTTGAGAATTGTGAAAAAGAAGAAAATGCATACCTGACAATAGGTAGCTTGAGTAAAGTTGGTTGTAGTAACAAACTGTCTCTGCAATCAGCTGCAACAGACATCGCCTGGAAGTAGCCCAATGCTGATAGAAATCTCCTGATAGCTGACTTTGGAAAAGTCTGGAAAATTAATTTCTTCTTTCTGTTCATCCTTTTGAATAGCTTATCGTTGCAGACATTACTCTAAAGGAGATGCTGGCATGTCTTTTCTTCTTGTTCATTTTAGATGTAAACTCATTTGGTGTCAAGTACATGAATTACACTTTTTTATAATCTAGGTCTTTGATGGGAACAAAAAGAAATCATGAGATAAAATTGTCATGCTCCAGGCCTTTGTCACAAGAAACCAGTTGCTCCTGCATTAGGAACAAGGACAATTGGTGCTATCTTCAATTGCCACAATAGACTGGAAACAGGGTGATTTGAATGGAAAGAAAATATTTTCTCTTTTTTTTCCCCCCCTGTAAAACAGCCTTACGCTAGATCATTATTCTTTAGGATCAGTTGACAGGAACAAATGAGAAAGTTTAACTGAAATTATATGTCAATGATAGCATTAAAACAAACGTGAAGATTTCTGAAAGGTACTCAAAGCAATTTCATTTATCTACTTATAATGGGTATTAAAATCATAACAATTTTGTGGTAACAGTTCTGGTAAATGGTACACTCTTACACTATGTGAAGTAAGTCTCCTGCAACATGGAAGGAGGTCTTTATATCACAGAAGAGAATCACAAAATTGTTTGAGTTGGAAGGGACTTTAAAGATCATCCAGTTCCAGCCTCCTGCCCCAGGCAGGGACACCTTCCACTGCACAATGCTTCTCAAAGCCCCATCCAGCCTGGCTTTGGACAACAGTACATCCCAAAAAGAGTTAGATCATACAGTAGTCAATTGGAGATGATCATATTGGTAGTTAGGGATTGCTGTCTGCATAGGGGAATGTGAAGATCTGTGCAGGAGTCTGAGTTCCAGTAACTAATGTGGCGATGGCTGTGACTGTGCTGCCAACATGATTGCTAGATGCAGCAAGCACAGTGCTGTGGGAGGATGTGTGCACTCTCTTTACTTATGGTTACTGAAAGTTTTAGTGAGTGACACCAGGGCGCTAATACACATGACTTTATTTGAAGAGAAATCTTCAAAGAGTTTATGAAATCACAAGAACTAATGAAACAACTGGTACAAAAGTCTCTTTCTAAGCATATGTATTTGCCAATATACTTCAAACTTCCATCTGATATGTTCGCTATTCTGATAATTTATATTCAAGAACTTCCTTGGGCTGAGAAATGCATGCATTGTTGTGAAAAGTTTAGTAAACTAGAGGTTCTAAAACTAGAATTTGAATTGTTAGTACAGCAGCTAAAAATGGAAAAGTTTAACTTTCTTTTTTCCTGCATTGTTTAGTATTTCATTATAAGTAATGTTTAAAAATAATCTATGAGGATCAAATGTTTAATTGAGTTGTTATAGTTGTGTATGAAAATTGCATTTATGATAATTAAGAACATTACAAAGTTCTCAAATGCTAATCCAACAGAAAATGTTGAAATACTTTTGTGTCCAGGGAATAGCAGGATTCCATTTCCTGTAGGTAGACACAAATGAGTTTACAGCTACCAACCTAACAAAATAGTAACTTTTGTTTCACAGTAGTTGAGTCTTACAATATGCACTATTTGAGAAATTAAGTAACTTTAGTGATACTTCAGGTTAATACTTAAGTGCTGACTCTGACATTATAAGCAAGACAGTTTTAATTACCTTGCAGTTCTGAGGTAGCCCTATTGAGTTTTGCTAAGCAGTGTTGAAATTTTAGCAGTTGTTTCTACTTGTTATAAAATCCTGTAAATGAACTAGCTTCTATTCCAAACTCCTTCAGTTCCTAAGGAACATGGAAAAGTTCTCTAAGCTTACAACAATTGGTAGTAGCAAGTACTTTCTATTCTGTCCATCTGTACTTTCCATCCTATGAAATAGTGGACATCAGGCTATTTTTGGATGGGACACTCCTGTTGTTCTCTGTTCTGTGCTTTGCCGCTGCAGGTTGTTTTTGTTGTCTCCACCCTTTCTCAGTCCCTTTTATTTTGTTTACTTCTCTGGTCATATTTCTTGGTTTCTTTTTTGCATGTCATTCTTAAGTCTTCATGTCTCTTACCTGCTATAAAGCCGTCTTATTACTTCTCTTTAGTATAGATGACTCTTCTTCCTGAGAAGAAGTGAAAAACTGTCTTGTCTCATTGCATAGCAAAACTCCATAGTGAGCTCCAGGAACTGGAAGGAAAAAGAAAAGAGGAAGTTTTGATTAACCTAGTGAAAGATTGTCTATAAGCAGTTCCAGGAGATCATGACAGATTAGTTTTAAGTAAAATACAGGGGAAACATTACTGATATGAGTTTTCTTGAGCTTGAGCTTCAGCTACCTGAGGAGTCATTAGTGTTGTTAGTGTACATTGTCTTTCTCATCACATTTGTCAGAAGAAACCGTGAGGTTGGTTTTAATGAGTTTGATAGTTCTAATTTTTATGTAAGTGTTCTCCATCATCATTATTGAATGATTGTCTATCCCACTAAGAGATCTTTGGACTTTTACCATTAAAGAAGTATCTGAACAGACAGAGAGCATTTTACTCACTTGTGCTTCTTCACAGAGTTAAACAAATACAAATAAAGCTATGGTACTGGTGACTTACTGTTCTTGAATAGCTCAGTTTTGTCTCTGGAAGTAACAACACCATTTTGTGCCATTAGGAGTGCCTCAGGATATTTGCCTTACATTTTAATAACAAATATAATACATATTTTATGTAACTGGAGTAATGTGTTAGTGAGAAGTGGTACTCCATTTATTTGTCTAATTTTATAATAAAATCATAATGTTCTAACTTCTGTAAATAACAGACTAAATAGGGCCCAGCTTTCCAAGTGAATAAATCTCATAGCTTATTTAGTGACAGGCATCACATCCCATGCCAGGTAACCTTTTGTTCAGTGGCAGAAGGTATAGCCTTACTTAGAGGTGTCAGACTATACCGCAATCATGTAAGAATCCAATTACCTTTTTTTAACTATCCCTACTTTCTTATTTTTTTATGACCAGCCATGCTAAAATTTTAATGAGAATTCTCAAGCTTACCTCAGCAGATAGATGGCAGAATGAACATTTTTATAACTGGAATAAAAGCTGTTATGTTTTATCAAAAGGCCTTCCTATTGTCTTGTTTCCCTTTTGTAAGATAAGTAAACATTACCTCAGAAGAAACTTCAAGGAACACCCCTAATTTTCTTATGTGTACACATACACTTTTTCAGAATTACATTTGCATATTTACTTCTCAGCTAGACTTACTGTTACGTTCTGATTATGTAATGTTTCCTGGCCACACAAATCCCTTTTTCACATTTTCATTAAGTCAGAGTTCATAGTAACATTGAGGTCATCATGTTTTTGTAACACAACCATGGGAGCACCTTATCAAAATTCCTTGTTGCTAAAGCAGCTTGACCTTGCATTTAATTTACTAATCAAAAGCAATTCTAGCACGCAGTTCAAACAAAAAAAGCATATCTTTGTTTTCCTTTGTAAGTAACAAACAAGGTCACAATAACTGGACAAGGGGATAGCATTTACCAAACTGCTTGGGCCTAAATTTCCCCCTTACATTGCTGAAAATCTTAAAAGTAATTTTTTAAAATTCTGTTTTCCCCAAGCTGGAAATATTAGGCTTACTGTATATTCACTGTAGACTTTCTGTGCGCTACTCCAAGTAGTTTGGAGTGAGCTGCTGCTCTCAAAAACAAACGATTAGCCCTACTCCTGAACTCTTCCTAAAGTTGTTTGTGGGCCAGTAGGGAAAGGCTGTGGTTCATCCTGTTATAGCTGTCCAGTGCCAGTCAATATTTTTTTTCTGAAGATTTATGGATTCTGCTTTAGCATGAGATTGCATTTGCCACTGTGACAAGAAGTGGGCTGTTTGGTTCTTTGGAAATCAGCTCACTTGAAATGTGCCACCATCAGAAGGGCTTTTCTAGTGTAGTCCTTGTTCTTTGGTTTTTGTCCCAAGGATCCTGAAAAATAAGCTACCATTAGTGGATTGGCCTACTATTGCTGTTAAAGTTAGTTAATCCAATAGCCTGGCACTGAAAATTCTCTGTAAAAGGGGGTAGTTGAGAGAAGGCTAAATCTAAAGTGAATTGTTGTCATGTGTTGCTAATGCACTCGACAAGAAATTGTAAAAGCAGATATGTAACACATGTTGCGTAGGCAGAAAGACAAATTTTGTTTTGGAGTTCATTTAAAGTCAATCTTACTACAAATCCTATGGATTTGTAAGTATTGGATGTTTGGAATATTGCTATTCTTAAAATGTATCCCACCTCTTTAAAGTACAATGAGTACAGGATACATACATAGGTAATAATGGAGATCATAAATATTAGCAGGTGTCAAGGACAGGTTAAATGCTAAATCCGAAGAGGGGAATTTGTGATCTTTGCAAATACCTCACACACCCAAGCTGTCATCCTGAAAAATTATAGGTCACAACCAAATGAATGTAAGTTTCTTCATACTGATGTATTTTGACAGATTGTTTTCATGATTTTATGTTAAGAATTTACATTGTATATGTGGTCTGTGTTTCTTAAAGTTCTTGAAGGATTTAAAGAGAATTGCAATTTACCTGCTGCACACTGGGTAAAAACAAGCTAAATATAATCTAATTCTTCTTAGATTATAAGAAAGGAAATACTGTTTGTAACATTGAGTTTTTTGTATACAAACTTACAAAATGCACAAGACCAAATATAGTCTCATAAAGAGGGCTTACTTTTTCACAACAAGTAGCAAGGGTACTTCTTATTGGGAATATTTTGGGAGGCATTTGCATATACTAATGCAATATGACCTACTATGCAGTAGGTCTTTAAAATAATTTATGATTTGGTGTATAGTGCACATACAGTTAATGTAAAATAGTGTAGTGGCTATAAATTTTACAAGTCCACAAGTCTGTCTCTGGAGCAGAAGCAAAGGAGTTGTTTTACACAGGAGAGTCCTGAATTTTATTTAATGTAACTTGGAAAAAGCTATAGATGACCTGGCCACATTTTTGATTATAGACTAAAAAGGGACAGGGAAGTGGGAAACCAAATTCAGAAAGTTAGTAGCTATGGAAGCATACTACTTCACCTTACAAGAGAATGCCTTAACAGCCAGACTGAAGATTAATATTAGATAGGTTTGCTAGTCTCAAGCCAGTCTGTTTCATGCTGGATCATTGTGAAGCAAAGAATAATAGATTTAGATGTAAGAGAGAATAATAACAGGGGACATTGTAGTATAATGAGAAAAATACTTCAGAGAGAAATGTGTCCACTGACTACATCTGTTCCCTGAGATGATTAGTGGCTCATGTCTGTTCTTCCCAAGCCTGAGACTCTTCAGAAAGATAAGTTGCATCCCTGCTGCACAGAAGCAGGAGTGTAGAGGGTGTAAGCAGCTACTTCAGAAGACCTGGGATTTTCACAGTATAGGCTTCCTTGTTCTTGAGCTGCTTTATCTCTTGAATGTGTTGCACTATTTATACAAGCCACTGGTTTATGGTAATTGCCTAGATGTGATGTTGCTGTAACTTCACCATTGGTGAAGCTATGATCCCAGAGTGCTTATATAGGGTTATTCTGGTTTATGGCATACAACTTCATGAGCTAATGTAATTAGCTCATGAAATAATGTAATTTGGCATCTGTGATCCTGTTATACTATGAAGTTTGGAAGAAACTGCTGTCTTGTGAAGGATGATTTTTTTGTGTGTTTGCTTTCATCAAGTGTTAGTCCTCACTATATAGAATGTTGGTTGAGAAAATTGAACTCAGTTGTCCTATTGAGCCGAGATCAGGACTGGGTCTCAAATTCTGCTGTCTAGAGCCTGGGATATCTGACATCTTGTCTTTGTTTTCTGGGCACTTGTCCTTATTGAGTAGGAGAATGATACTTTTCTTTAAAGTGAGCCAATACCCAGCTCATACCTGAGGAATTACTTCAGCCTAAGTGAGTAATATCCGAGTCTTTTCATGGTCAATTGTAGAAAATATAACTGTAAATCATCCATATTGAGAACAACCAGGTTAACAGAGGATATGTTCAAGGGGAGTTGGCATTTGTCTTAAGGTAGTTGATGGGACTGTTTATGTGGCTGTGTCTACATAATGTTTATAACTGGCAATTGCCTCACATGAGTGTTTACAGAGGTTTGTGGATAACCAGGGAAGATTTGTGGATTCCGTGACTTGTTCTAACAGCTAAATGTACATTGTGTAGGTCAGACTTGTTCTAACGATGTGTATAGCATTCTTAACCTCTCCCAAGATGCCATCTGTATCAATCTCAGAGTATTAGTCTGCATTGTGATGGTGCCACTCGAGCCCTGCTCCCCTCTGCAAGTGACAACTATCTTTGATAACGGAAGCCAGTACAGAGACAGCAGCTCAGTCTTGAGCTCTTGCAAGTAGAAATGAATTATGCCTTTGCTCCCCTTAACATAAAAAAGAAGACTTGAGAGGTGTTTGAGGTGCTGGTCTCTCCAGTGCTGTATTTATGATAAATTTTGGAAATACCTCAGCTCCATCTTGCCCAAAAGTCTGTCTTTGGCAGTAGCTCACAATAAATGCCTAGGAAAGAATATAAGGACAGGAAACATCATGTTTTAGTGATATTTCCCAAAATATTCTCCTACTTTCTTTAACTATTTCAAGATTTATCAGCCTGTTGTCATGCCTTTGTATATGAGTTTTAGACAGATTTCCAGGGATGTGTCTTACCTTTTCAATCTGGTGAAGTTCTTAGCATGTGGGCTGTCTAGAGGTGTCGTTGCATTTGATCTTTTTACTCTTTGCCCTGAAATAATTCTGTACTGTGACATGTTTGCAGTAGTTTTGTATTCTAAGAAGTCCCTATGAAAACAGGAAAGAAAGTCATGCCCAGTCTTTTTCTCCCTCCTTACTCTGGACCTGGAATTCAGTTAAAGAATCCTTCTTAGGCCCAGTAAATTTCCTACCATCCCCTGGAAGTCAAACTGTAATTCAGTCTGAAGTCATTGGCCAAGTGTCTTCCCGTTAGATGGACTAGCATATGGACATTGGACACTGGCCAACCATTGTCTGAAATGTGATCAGAGTCAGTGGAGCCAATAATATCAAATATTTTGGTAGCTGGACTCTCTTTTCCAGGCTTGACATCTTGAAGCACACATAGTGTGCATAGAAAAATGCTGCAGTTTTCCTTGTGGATATTTAGGCTGGAGTCATTCCATCTCAGATCAGACATGTAAATAAGATAACCTGAATACCAGATGGTGGTAAATGACAATCTATATTCCTGATAGTGATGGCAGGAGCCATATTTTGGTGGTTACGAGGAGAGGGTTTGGGATTGGATTTTTGTTTTCATTAGGGTTTTTTGTTGTTTTGTTTTTTTTCTGAAACTCTGCATGTGAAGGAGGAAAAGAGACAGAAAGAACTGATTTCTGCCTTCTGCCTAAGAGGTACTGGTCTAACAGCTGTCTGTGCTTTTGTAGTTTACCTTGAGTAAATAAAAAAGTTGTGTTGCTGTAGATGGTGGAACTACAAGGTAACTAAAAGAAAGAAATTGAAAGAGCTCCTCTATATGCATGTATTCCCTAGTCTTTTCTTTACCTCTCCTAAAGAAGATGTGAGTTTAGAAGGAATTGAGAATACAATGAAAATCACTGCCCCCTTTTTTCCCCACCTTTTTTTATTGTGCCTAGGTCACTATGCATAGGTTGCCAAAACAGATTTCAGAATTCCTTGCACTGGTTCATTAAATAGGTAAATTAACTTTACCTGATTTAAGTAGAATGTTTCTTTACATTATAATTCCAATTACATGGTTTTTTAATTTATGGAACTTTGTTATGACAGCCGTTTCTGCCTTTCTGTAAGATGCAAGCTGCTTTTTCTTAAAACCTTTTCTCTTTGTAATTTAGTGTTCATCTATCCCATGTAAACCTGAACATTTAAGCTGTTAATGTGCTCTTATTTGACTTAAAAATATCTGACTAGTTTCTAACACTTTAAAAGTAATCTTTCTATCAAAAATTGACAGTTTTCAACCTTCATTTTAATACTGCTACCCCTTTGATAGTTGTACTTTGATTTTCAGGAAATTGAATCTTAATAAAAGCTTCTTTCCATTCTGTCAGTCTTCAGCATTATCGCTTGTAATTTTGGTTTTTTGATGCATCTGAAAGCTCTAGATGCAGCTTTTTGACGTTGATTTTGTTGTTCTTGTATCCTGAGAAGTTAAAAAAATTAGATGAATTTTTAAGCTTCTGAAGTATGTGTCGTGAAGGCAAAGCAGCTATGAAAAGAACCAGGTAAAGCAAATTACTTTGACTTGGGATGGAGCTAGATATTTTTGCTTTCAAATTTTAGGTCAGCCTTTTGAGCAATTCCAGTTTTAAATTCCATTCTAGCTGTATGACATCATGTGTCCCTGCACATGGGGAATAACATCAGTAAAAATTCTCTTGTTGATTCCTCAGATTTCCTCAGGAAACTTCCAAGATATTCCCTAACCAGAAATTTAAGAAGCTAAGCAGCTGTGGCACAAGTAGTAGGGTTATGAAAGGATAAACAGATGGCTAAAACTTGGAAAAACAGGGAGTAAAAATGCAAGCTAAATTTTTGCAGTGAAGAAACATTGTCTTTGTAGATATGCAACACTTTATCCTGAGACCTGACCACATAACCCAGATCTTGCACAATGCACATCACATGTCTTTTCCATGATAGCACATATCAAAAGGGCTGTGTTGGGGTTTAGAGCCATGATGTTTGAAAATAAATTAGAAATAGGATCAACTGAAAAAGTTCAGTAGAACCTTCTGATTCTTAGTGATGAGACAGTAGAATGGCAAATCCAGGTGATGGAAATGTAAGGTATGCTACAGTAGACTAGAACAGAATACTTCAGTGAGAAGGGGCCTTCCATCGGTCATCTATTCCAGCTGTCAGGTTGTCCTTTTGAAAGACAGAAAATCCCTCAGTATGTTTCCTTCATGCTTTCCTTGCTGTATCAAAATACCATTAAAATTAATCTAGGGAGAGTCACCCCTTGGGTTATTCATTGGCCTTAAGCTTCTGAAGCTCTGTATTGTTACGTGCTCAGTGTAAAAAAGGATGTTCTTTCTTTACTTTTGCATGTGTAAGCCTTACAGAAAGTGTTCCTTACTCTTGATTCTCACAGTGGGAAGTGGGTTCTGTTGTTTCAGTGTAGCAATTTGTCCTCACATATGTGGTGTTGTGTTTGGAAAGAGTTCTGATACCAGCATACAGTACCAGCTCATGATGGGATGTAGATGATCTTTATGGTCTTTTCCAACCCAAACCAACCCATTGTAGGATTTTACTGGTACTTAGTGACCTCTGTACCTGTGTTCTTTAACATCTCACCAGACATCTTACTGTAAAGCCACTTATCTGGCACAGCACCATTTTCAAAGTCTACAGTTGTGTTTTCAATTCACCATTGTTTAATTGGAGGCTGGTTAGTACCAACTGTTGTCACAATACTTTTGTGAGCCCATCAAAGAAGTGGGGTAGAAAAGGCAAGTTTTTCTGTGTATTCTCTGCCTCTTAAGGAGCTGATCAAAGGTATCAGTAGTACAGAAATGGCAGTGGGTATGTTCTGTTTTGGTGGGGCAGGGATTAGAGCATTCCTCCCATGGACACTGCAAGGGGAAACTTCATTCTTTTGTGATTAGGATAAATTTGCCCTTTGTTAAAATGCACTTGGGAATTATCCAAGGAAGGAACACTACTACTGGTCAGGATAATTTCCCCCCTTGATTTTGAAAGCTACATTCATGAGAAGGGGCTTCAAAATGCAGCTAAGCAAGACTATCAGGATAAAAGGGGGATTGGAGATATAACAGCCCTTTCAGTTGAGAAGCTGTGGGAGGTATTGGATGGCGTTAACAAAACCATCAGAGGCTTTGTTTCTCTTCCTAGCTATGTCTGGTGTTTATGAATGCTGATAGGAGAATTCCCATATGTAATGCTGAATTAGAATTTCACAGACAGGAGCTTGATGAAAAGAGAGTTTATTTTTGTGGCTTGAATTAAGTCCTGTGGCAAAAAGCTGTACAGTCATCCACTTCAGTGACAGGTGCAGGGTAGATAGTAAATATTTTGCTTTTATGCTGCACTTTTTCAATTTTTTTTGTAAATTAGTTGAAGCAGCTGGAAAGTAAATATGATAGGAGGAAATTTTATCTCAAATGGAGTTCAATAGCTATTCATAAAATCAAATTCTAACATGGAAAGTAAAGTATTTATAGACAGTGGAAGACCATTTCTTATTTACAATTTGGGAAATTTCAATGAACTCACTTTTTAAAAAAAGCTTTTCTAGGAAGTAAAATACCTTTCCAAAAGGACTGTTTGTTTTCTGGTTGCTAAAAAATTAATGTCATATTGTAACTATGTATGGTCCTGCTGTTTCTTTAATTATTCTTAAACTGGGACGTAGATTCTAGCCCCATGCTGAGTGGCTATTAAGACAGTAAGAGAACTCTGGCAGAGAGATTGATGTGGTACACCAGAATGTCATATTTTTTTCCCCCTAAGCTTTTCTGTAGATACCTTCTTTTACTTTATAGGCTGACTGCAGTTTCTTTGCCCAGGCACATTCAGAGTTTTCTCTCTTTGGGCCCTCTTTAAGTCTGTTGGTGTGAGATTCTATGATTGTCTCACAGCCATAGAGTCCTTTTCTGCTTTCACCTTGATTTTGTATTGCTATAGAGAAAATGGGAAATGCAGCAAATGTTCCATACCTGCTGAATTCTCTGCATTGTTATAGTTTGAATCATTTATGAAAAATTTTAGTTTCTGAAAACGTTTCAAGGCATCTAAATTGTAAAACTTTCTTTTGGAGATTATTCTAGTGTTCATTTTCCGTGCCTCCATAAACATCCCTCTTTATAAAATCAGTAGCCTCCTTTTAAATATTATTTACTTTATTAGGTGAGATTTTCATGTAGTTAATTCAAAAAAGGCTATTGTTCCTGATCATTACCCTGGATTAACACAAATGCATCAGGCAGACATTTGTTAATTTCATTCTCAAAATTATACTTTTCATTTTCATTATTAGAGTTATTCTTGATAAGAATACTCAAACTCAGCAGTTCTGTAGAAGTCAGGATTTTCTAATGACTGCAAGCATTGTTCCTTAAATTCTGTCTTTCCTCTTAAGATTGAATCTTTGTTTCACAGTGTCTAAAAAGAAGCAAGATGACAAAAGCATCCATCTTTAAGAAAAGTTACATGTATCTCCAAAGGCACATTACTGGGTCTAACTGAGGTGGACTCAGCTCCCCCAAAAAGTTACACTATTCATACTCAGGAAGGCGTTTATTTGTAGAATTATATGTTCTCTCACAAGGATGCTATTTATGGTTCCTTCCTAAAGCAGGTGAAACCAAGAACTGTAATGAATTGCATGGGATTGGCTTAGGAAGCTTTTAGTGCTTGACATTTTTACAGATGCTGCATTGCAATCTACAGAAAATTGGGAAGCATCCTTCAGAGATAGCCAGTTATCAGTATTTCGGCTTCTGCACCAAGCACATTAAATATGTATCTCAAAGTTTGAAATTGTTGGTGATTCTGAGAAAGTGACACAGAACCTTCTCTGTACTGCTAATTATAATTACTCTTTCAACAGGGAAAAAAAAAATTAAAACCCCAAAGCTTATTTATGCTTAGTTACCTTTTGGGAATGCAAAATAAGTATAAGGTCACTTTAGTTCAGAAGTACTTGATGCACTATTAGTTACCATGTGTCCATCTGTTTGTCTTGCTATTTTTTACCTCATCTTGCTAATCAGGGCCTTTGCCCTCTGCTGGATCTGTTCCCTGGGCCACACAGAACAAGTAGTTGATTTTATGTGGCGTTTCCAATAAAAAAATTGAAAAAAAAGTATTTTAAGGTAGTTATACTTTTCACAGAGGAATATAAGTAAGCATGTAAATTTTACTGTTTACTAAGCGCGGAAGTTGGACTATGAATCTCTTTTCTTGTCATATTTAATTTCGTAGTTTCTGAATATGCCATTTAAAAATTTATATAGCCCAAAATATTTTCTGTTATTTATGTTGGGGTTTTTTTTAAATTATAAATGAGTGTATAACACTCATATAAATATTAATTAGATTGATATATTTTCTCCATTTTTTAATGGATAAAATATACAACCATTAACAAATGCAAATTATCTGATTATCTGTACTGCTATGAGAAGAAGATTCTAAGTGGAGCTATTTGACAGTGTACAGACCATGTACAAATCATTGTTTCAAATGCTGATTGCTTGAAAAGAAAGCAAGCTATCTAAGGTATAGACTTACTATAAGAATATGTTGCACGTAGAAATAATGGTATAAAACAAAGCCCAGTCTATTCTTTTGCAGTGAAAGACAAGTGAAGACTTCGCTTGCAAAGAAGACAAGATCCTTGCAATATATGAGGATATAAAATGCTACTTGAGCAAAGAGATACAATTTAATATTGAAGAATCTCTTTTTCTTTTGGCCCCATTCTGTAGAGGTTACATTGTATGATTCAAAGGGTATTCTAATTTCCTGTGTCATCTTGAGGAAGGTGCTGCTGGAAAATGTTCAGTGTGTACAGTTTTGTTGGTCACAGAGGTAGTCTTTTACGTCTTAAAGGCTGTTCTCCTGAACCTGTAACTTGCACATTAAGCATCAAGAGCAGAAGTAGTATCTTTCTGTTGCAGATTTGGTACTAAAACAGCAGCCTCAAAATGCTCCTCCTTTGTTCAGGGTCTGTCTTCTGTGGGATTTCCTCCATTAGTTTCTCTCAGAGTAAGGTCAAACTTTCCTACAGTACTTTACCAGCTGCTCATCCAGCTCTCTCAGTGCATGGCCTTTACATGAAGCATTGTTACAATCTGCTCCAAGGATTAAACAATTTCCCTAGCAACGGTGCAAACATGTTTTCATTCAACTCCTTCCAGTTCCTGGATGTGTAACCTGAATGTGAGTCATTGCCTTCACTTTTTCTCAGTCACTTGGGTATCCATATCACTGCAGGAAGAGTATTCCTATGTGCTGTTGGATGCTAAATATCATAAATGCAACACTCAGTGTCTGTCTTCCCTGACTTTCCAGTCTTCAGCTAACAACATACCCAGGAAAGCTGTCAGGAAAATCACTATGGCTGGAGGCAACTTCTCTTCTAGCCTCAGGTGTCAAAGTGCCAATCCCTCTTTAATTCAGCCTTAAAAATGTAAGGAGAACACAAATATCCAAAAATATTGCTTCTCTTCCTATGCCATTCTCAGGAGAAAATCTGAATATAGTCTTGACCAGACCTTTTCTCCCCAAGCTATTTCAGTAGCAAACAAAAGTGCCTTTCCATTTGCTCTGTCCTGTGGCAAGCAGTAGAGAATTGTGGGGGAATTTTGAGAGATACCTGTAAGCATTTTTACATGTGCCCATTAATGTATTAGGCTATATATCTGTTTCTAAAATGCATTTTCATTGATTTTTTTATTCTTCTGGGGATATTATATAGATGACAGACTAGGAGCACTAAATTGTATAAGAAATAAGAACTGCTAGGTATTGATAGTAAAGCAGGATGCCCTTGACTTAAGAACAAGCTTAAAATCTAAGCACTTCAAGCAAAGTTAATGAGGAAAGAGAAGTACATCAGGTGTCTACTAGAACTTGCCTGAGAATATAAAAATGAAGTGCTCTGGTATTGATGGTTTTGCCAAGCCCAGAGTCAGATGCTAAGGTTCCTTTGAGGCAAGTAAAATCAGTTAATTAAAAAGTCTAACCATGGCAATTAAAGAGAAAGAGCCCCAAAGATAATGTGCACATTCTGAAAATCTGAAAGGCTTGGCACTGACTTCTTGTATGTTGCTGGTTATCCTCTAAGACCTTTTCCTATCAATATCCTAGGAAATATCAAGGATATTTCCTTACAAAGTGCTTGAAAAAGTAGAAATGGCTCTAAGTCATGATTAAACTGGATATGCAGGTAGTTATACTGTGCAAAGTGGGGTCCATTCAGTTTTGTACAAGAGCTGACTAGAACAATGCAATTTTAGACTGGTCTTGGTGCTTATCTGCTGGGTTAATACACCATAACAGAGTAGGTGTGACAGCCCACCCGTAAGGGGAATTGTGGGTCATCACAGTAGATTGGAGATGGTCAGACACCTTTATCTTAGGAAACGGACAGTGAATTTCTGGAAGTTGTTTTCTGCTGGAGAGTTTGATCTGCACCTTGGCTTTGAGTCTAGCTGTGCAGCCATTTTCTGATAGTCGATGAACTGGGTATTTGACTGCACAGCTGAAAATGAAGCAGCCTCTTTGTGTAGTTATCCAGACAGTAAATGAGATGATCATACTAACTAGGATGCAGCTGTTGTCACTTCAGCTGATGCAAAGCCAGTGAAGTGTGAGAAGTAAAGATGTGACATTAAATGTTTTGAGTAAATAATAGGGGAAAAGACTTTTAAGCATACATTCTGATTATGGTTAAAATTAATGTATTCCCTACTAGTCAGTTACATTGACATTGACTAGTAATTGTGAAACTGTTATGAATCACAGATTCATTACAGAAGAAACTTGAGTGTTTGGTGATAATGTTTCTTACTAAAATCAAACAATAAAATCTCCTATTTTGCACAACTAGAGCAGCTGCGTAGAGCCTACTTCATTTTGTTGTCCATTTCCGTACTAGTTTTTCCTTTATTATTTATTATTTTTCAAAATAGTCTGTTGGAATGGAATGCCGTATTGTAATAAACATTGCTCGAGACAGCACTACTATATTTTTTGTTTAAACTGATACGTCTTATTTTGCAAGTATATTCAAACTCTTCTGAATAAGTTGGGATGTCATATTCTCAAAGACTGCCAAAATTTATCAGTTTACATCTGTCAGTTTTAAGTCAACACTTCCACTATGGTTACTCTGCATGCTGTGGTTGCCTACAGCTCAGCCTCAAGGATAACCCTTCAAAATACTAGATAATTACACTATTCCCATAGTTAATTTAAGCATTTCAGTCTAACAGGAAATAGCTTATAGTCTGTTCCCTGGTTGATTATAGTTTCTTCATATTAAAAGAGCGCCACTTAACATTTGCTTGCTTATGCCAGATGGCAAGTTCCTAATTAAATTCTCTTCTCATGTGCCTAATTTTTCTGCTTGCATTTTGGCAAAGCTGAAATCTCAGTAGGGCAAACAGATACTTGGGGTATACTAAATGTTATTATTGTTATTTTTACAGTCTTTCTTATGAATGGTAGCTGAGAAAAGATCGTATGGATCAAGAGCTGTAACTTAACCTTTGGTACTAAGGCTCAGCATCAATACAAGTTCAGAATGTCAAACCAGATTCTTAAAAATTATTTTCTCTACACTTCTACTGTTGCTCTTTAAGGGCTGTTCAGTTTTTTTCCACAGAAAGCAGGAGCAGAAATTGCTATTTGGTTATGGTGGTTGGTAAGAAGAATTGCTTGTCCATTTTCTCCTTCCTTTGCATTGGCTTTCTTTTTGTCTTCTTAGAAACATTAGAAGAGGTAAAAACTCCTGAGCTAAGTGCTGAGCTTCCTTTGTCCACCTGATGAGGACAATCATCTTGATCTAGAAAAGTGACTCTGAATGAAGTACTTCAGTCTTGCATTCTTAAATATGGTTCAGTAGAGATTCTTCATGGAGTGATCTTGAGAAATCATGAATTAAATTTTATTTTATAATGTAGTGGGTTCACCCTGGCTGCATACTCTGAACCCACCAAAGCTCCTCTGTCTCTTCTCTTCCCAGCTGGGTGGGGCAGAGAAAATATAGTGAAGGTTTCATGGGTTGAGGTAAGGAACAGGAAAGATCACTCACAAATACCATCATGGGGAAAACAGACTTGATTTGGGGGTATTACTGAATTTATTATTAATAAAATCAGAGCAGGATAATGAGAAGTAAAAACAAATTTTAAAAACACCTTCCCCTACCTCTCCCTGCTTCTCATCTCTACCTCCTCCTTCTTAGCAGTACAGGGAGATTGGGAATGGAGGTTACAGTTAGTTCATCACATGTTGTTCCTGCCACTGCTCAGGGAGAAGTCTCCCTCGCTCCAGTGTAAGTCCCTCCCACCACAGGCGACAGTTCTCCGTGAACTTCTCCAGCGTAAGTCCATCCCATGGGCAGCAGTTCTTCACAAAATGTTGCTGTGTGGGTCACTCTTCCATGAGGCGCAGTCCTTCCGGCCCAGCCTGCTCCAGCATGGGTCTCCCACAGGGTCACAAGTCCTACCAGGGAACCTGCTCCAGCATGGACACCTCTCTCCACGGGTCTGCAGGTCCCTTCCAGGAGCCTGCTCCAACATGGGCTTCCCATGGGGTCACACAGCCTCCTCTAGGCATCCACCTGTTCCATTGTGGGCTCCTCCACGGGCTCCAGGTGGATCTCTGCATCCCTGTGGGTCTCCATGGGCTGCAGGGGCACAGCTGCCTCACCACAGTCTGCACCAAAGGCTGCAGGGGAATCTCAGCTCAGTGCCTGGAGCCCTTCCTGCCCCTCTTTGTACCCTGACCTTGTGTCTGCAGGGCTGTTCCTCCCACGTGTTCTCACTACACTACTCTTTGGCCAAAGTTACATCTGCCCAATAACTGTTTTTTCCTTCTTAAGTGTGTTATGCCAGACGCATTATTGTCATTCCTGATTGACCCAGCCTTGGCCAGCAGCACGTCCATTTTGGAGCCAGCTGGTGTTGGCTCTGTCAGACATGGAGGAGCTTCTGGAAGCTTCTCACAGAAGCCACCCCTGTAGCCCCCGTGCTATCAAAACCTGTCCATGCAAACCCAACGCGTACCTGTGTTTTGTTAACCAAAGATTGCCCAGGCCTTCAAGGTTTGAACTGTTTTGCTGGGTTGACTCTGTACTTGTATGGTACATGTGTTAACTACCTCTTGGGAATTTAAAAGTGAGAGTTTCACAGTCAAAAATGGAAATGCCATAAAATACTGTATACCTCTGGTTTCCAGAATAGCTAATATATCTGGGGTTTAGGCTGTTTTACTCTGTAGCACAAAAAATGCTTTTTATTGTGCCTTTTCTTACCCTCCACTCCATTTTTGGCATTTTAAAATGCTAGAGCTTTTTTTCCCTGGCATTCTTTTAGTGAGTCATAGGGTGTAGTATGATTTTGATTGCAAAATTAATAGTAATCTACTTCAGAACAGCTTTACAATGAGAACTTGTAAAAGGAAAAGTCATTAATCATTCAGCATTTTATAGCATAGTTTTAATGGAAAAGTAAAATGCTTTGGGAACATTGCTTTTTCTTGGATACCAAACAAAACTGCAGGAGATAATCAGTATTGGATAAAAGCTTTTCCTACATTGACTTCAAGACATTAATTCTTGGGGTTTTTTGGTTTTGTTGGGGTTTTTTTGCAAGTATTTTTGATATGTTGTAAGCTGAACCTGTGCAACAAAAGAATTTAAAGAAGCTCTCTTTAAGTCTCATAACATTGTTAAGAATGTGTTCATTTATTTATACTAAACAGCCAGTCTTACTTATTCTCTTTCTTTGAGCATATATGCTGGTCTGTAGTATGACCATCCTAAAATAAGTTTTCCCTCTTTTTTAACAAGGTAGAAGCTCTGTTTTAATACTGTATTTTTACAGTATTAAATATATTTCAATCTTTTTATCACTTTTATTGAAGACTGACGTTTTAAGAAAATTAAACTAATGCAGGTTCCTTCCATAATGTAATGGTCAGTTGCTCCAAATATAAAATTAGAACCCACTAAATTCTGAGCACTGGATCTGTCACAGCACAAGTTCTGGGACAATGGTTCCTGTTATAGAATTCTGGCCAGAGCACTGTAATTTCCATGGTTTCACTTCTCTTCTTCTAAATCTTTTGAAACTTGAGACATTTTTCTTGTGTGCCTTAACTTTCTTTTTTTTCTTTCTGGGAAGATGCATGGTGGTGGTACTGAATGAGCATACTATTCTAACTAATGAAGTAGACACTGAATAACTGGATTTAAACAGAGTTTTATGTCCTTCATATGCTTTTTGTTTCAAATGCAAATTAGATAAAAGCTTTCTTTCTCAGAGTTAAATATGTTACTGAAATGTAACATTTTATAATAAAATGGCAGACTTTTATATCTCTTGATCACCAGTACTTCTGCTCTGTCAGTGAGTAGGGAAGGAAGCACTAAAAATTAAAGGTAAAAGAAATAGGAAGAAAGCAAAAGAGAGTGCTAAAGTCATTGTATTCTTCAGGGTTTGTATCTGTACATGCCATTATGCGATATGAGAATATGGGTACAGAGGCAGGGCTTCAAAGACCTAACAAACTTGTTCTACCATGGAGGGACAGTCATTCCATTTTCTGTTTCATACAGCCACCTGTTCTGGGTGACAGCCATGTGTTTCACTTGAATCCCTCAGAATTCAGATATCCCAAGGCAGACTAGACCATCCTGCTCTGGGGTTTGGTTTTCCTTTTAGTAAAGACCAGATGATGTAAGAGGAAATGTTATGACCAGATAAAAAGAAATGTGGTTCTCTGTGGCTTGTCAATGCTGTTGACGTCTGTTGTAGAAGTGATTTGACATACTGTATGGAATAGAATTGTAAATACACTATTCTGCCTGTCACAGAGTGCTCGCTGATGGAGCTGTGAGTAGGTGCACAATGAATCATATCCTAAAATAAAAGTCCCAATGCACAAAATAGGACACCTATTAAAAAATGCTTTGCTCCACCCTCCTGTCCAGAATATTAGAGAGTTTTATATTAACCAAAGTATATGTTTCTATATGCTTTGGTAAGTATTCCAAAGGAAAAAACATTTCTAGTTTCATTCCTGACAAAAAGCTAACAATTAACTTCCTCAAGCTAACAGTATATGCACTTCATGCTTAGGAGAATGTGTGTATTATACGAACAATGCAGTGGGACAAAACCATTACAAATCTGCTTGGACATTTAGTGTTTGGTGGGGTTTTTCTTCCATGATATTTAGGCAACACTTTCTGCTTTTAAGATAGTGATACAGCAAGGTCACTCCATTGTGTCTTCCAGTCTGCATAAGCTGCAGACTCCAAATTAATCTTTTCAGCTGGACTCTTTGGAAGGTTCTACAAACATGAGCTTTCTTGTTTGCTCTTAAAAGATATATTTATCCCAACTTACCTATATTCCAGGGCAGCTGTCAGGCTCATCTTTGCACAGAGTGAGTGGTGAGAACAGAGTAAAATGCAGCTTTTCACCTGTTGCTTCACTACTTCATTTCTTTAAAGGTTTGTGCAGAATTATTCTCACAGAAATAAAATCTTTCTTAATCAGAGTGTGTGTGAAGATGCAAACCAAGTAGAAGATACCATTTAACACATCCTTCCCCAAAAAAAACCTTAACTAGCCCTCTGTGACAGTTTGAAACAGTTCTGTAAAAATTAATTTTGTGTCTATGCGAATTTGAAAAGAGAGTGAGTAGAGCTGGTGAACAATAAGTGGAAAAGATTCTTCTTCTGGACCCACTGAGTGTACTGGGGAGGAAAGGTGACAGAATGCATCAAAAATTGGGATAGAGAAAAGCAGTGTGGCAGCAAGGAACAGAAACCTAACAGCTGAAGCAGCAATTGAAACACTGTTAGGGTGACCAGGCAATAGACCCACAGCCAGCTGTTTGTGCTCACCGATGAAAAATGTTCCTAGAAACCAGACCTGCCGTGCACTGACGCACAGGGCGGTTGGATACTTGCAAGTTCTTTAATTTTCATATTGTCTTGCATACTACTTTTCAGATGTTTCTCTTTTAGTTTATTGTTGTTCATTCTCTAACAAAACATAGATATTCCAAGTTTCAAAGCTGTTTTGAACCTCTTTATAGATATCATGTAATGGAATGGTCTAAGCAGATCTCCCTTAAAGCCTTATATTTTTGGGTCATATGTTTATATTTTAAAAGGTTCCTATTGGAGTATTTTCCAGTTTGTTAATCTTTAAAACAATCTTTGCATTTTTGTAGATTTAATTGGTGTAAGAAGTGTTTCTCTCCTTTTATGTGGAAAAGATATAAAGCTCATTTGGCTCACTTTTTTGCTTAGGTTTAGAAGATTACATCCCATTTTAAATATTCACCATAGCCCTGTCCTTAGGAGGAGGCAAAGTCTCAATCTATCAGTAAGTGAACTGCTGTTTTATCCCTTAAAAAATTTAAAAAGCACATTAAACATAGCCAATTCAAAATGCTTTGGAGGGAAACACTAGAAAAATTCTTCCCAACACTTCTTGCTTGGTATCACAGTGGAGTCTCTAACGTAAGGGGAAGTCAGGAGAACAGGAAGACATCATTTTTGAAAAGGTGCTTTTTCTGTGGTATCAGTATTCAAGCTCATGAGTAACTAAAGTGCCCAAGAAGAGAGGATACTTGGACATTTCCCCTCTATTATTGGTAGTCCAGAGATGTCTGGTAAATAATTACTTTTTAATATTTTGTGACCATTATTACAGTTATCCCCCATTTTAGTTGTTCTAGAATTTGGTTAATTTTTGGTTTTCCATTCATACTTTTTTCCCCAAGGTTTCTGCCATTTTGTCTTTAAATTTGCTTTTGCTATACTACTTGGTCTTTCTGAACCTTTACCAAGGTAAAAAGTGTCTTGTAATATTTCATATGTCAAAACTCCTGTTTCATAGAATCTTTTGGGTTGGAAAAGATCTCTGCTATCATCTGGAGTTGCACATTTGTACAATCGAATTTTAGTTATTTTTAGTGTTTTCCACATAATCACAGTATTTCGGATAAATTCCATTTCCTATACAGGCTAGAATATTCTTGTTTCCTGAATACCCTTTGCTTACCAAATCCTTATCACCACTTAAATACCCTTTGCTTTCCACTGCTTATCACAGTCTTTAAACATCTCACAGACTTGAAAAATATCTGACAGGACCAAATGTCTTCTATGTCCTTTCTAGTTGGATGAATTACTTAAACTGATACCTGATAGTGTCTTCTCCACCACTGTGTTGTTTTGTACTCTGAGAAATAAAGAGATGTTCTTGAAATCTATGGGCATACATCAAACGTATGTTAAAAAAGAAAAAGAGGGGGAGAAAATGCAGAATCAGTTAAAGCAGCAGAATATTGAAACCATAGTTTCTGTTGGGTTTTTTTCCTGAGATGAGTTTGCAAGTGCTTCTGTTTAGTCAGGTGCTGGTATGGGTGGACTTTGACAATGTGGAGGCTAAATATATCTGCTTAGTTACCTTTCCAGGACTAAGTCAACTTTCAAAATCCAATTTGAAAGGAGGTTTTCAGTTTTGGGGTGAGGAATGGGATGTCAGTGTTCTTGGACTTTGCAGAAAATTGGAGGGAGAGGGAGAAAGATTTAGATTTTGTACAAGTGCAATGTAACCCCGTAACTGAATTTGTTGCTCATTGTACTAATGCACTCAAATCTTATAGTTGCAAAAAAATATTTTTTATTATTTTGCGCATAGATTTTTCACTAATGTTTATTCTGCATTTACTGATAACTCTGCTGTCATGAACATTTGCAGTCCAAATAGCTCTTGGGTGTGTAGTGTTTCATTTGTTTGTGTCACAGTTTTTAGTTGAGTGAATCTTGGCCTATCACTTGTAAGATGTTGTCAGTTGAAGTAGTGAGGAGGGCAGCTCATGAATGTATCTTATTTTTTCTCCATACTCAAGCAAAATTTTTCTTTCTCTTTCCCTTCTGTGCATTTAAATAGGAGGACAGCTGCCTTCAGATGGTGCAGAACTCACTGACAGTTGTTCTTGCTTCAGTCCTACTTCATGAGAACTTCAGAAGTTACTAACTGAGGTATTTATTTGTTCTTTTTATTTTTTCAAGTTTTAACTCTGCAGAAATTAGTTATGTGGAAGAGCAGGACAAAGGAGACATCTAGACTAGTGAAGAGAAATCGTATATGGAAAATAGCACAAAGTTCTGTCATAAAGAGAGCTACTGGGCAAAAGGATCTAATCTTTCAATAGCTAGGCACTGTGTTAGTCAATCTTTTTTATATGTTTAGAAATCAAATAATTACAAATATGCCAAAAGAAAACATGTTAAAAATGCAGTTAAAGACATTGGGGTTTTGAGGGTCATGTACCCAGTTTTATCTGGTCCTCTGATTTTCTCCAAGAATGGGCAAAAGATTTTGCAGAAAATCTCTAGACATGAATACCCAATTACCTAAATAATGACTAAATCATGAACCTTTCAAAACTCTCCCATTTTTTATAGGTTTCTTCCTCTAATACTTAAAAGGAATTTCAGTTAGAGAAAAGCTTTGGTATTAACACAACATACAAATCTTTCCTCACACTTTCTTTCATACAACCCTGAGATTAAATACAAAATCTGTTTTAAAAATATTGATAAATGTTTTTATTGGAAATATTTGTCATTTTTTGGCAGATATCAGTGAATTAATTTCTTTGCAGAGAAAAGAACACCATTTGTATATGTAGACAGAGTCTGATAAAGGATTTATGGCCTCAGAACTCATGGAGGGAAAAAAGTTTCTTGTAAGCCTGTGATCAGCTGGATTCGTGTCAGTCCTAAATTTATGATCTGCAGCTGTTAAATGTGTGATAGGAGCTTTGTCTTCTAAAGCGTGATGACAGAGTGAGCACGAAGCTGAGAAGAAGGAAACATAGTGCTTTGAGAAATGAAACTGTCCGAATGTGGGTGGTGATTGCAATGCTTCACGTAGCACAAACCTTTTATTCTGTAAATCTTACATATGTATGTTTTAATGCTTTTTAAATTGTGGAAAGCTACCAGCACACATTCTTACATATCTGAGGGTGAACAAGAAGTCTGCTGGTCAATATTTGTGTAGGCAGAGTAATGTAAGCAGTGCCAGACAGGAATTATTTTTCTGCATTTGAGAGCTCAAAGCTTTAATGATACTGAAAAATAAAGAAGAATATCTTATAACTTCTATAATGTCTGAAATCTGAAAATATGTGCTATATATGTAATATCAGCAACCTTTTTTTAATATAGCTCCTAGTATTTACATGTGTCTATGCATATATATGCATCTGTGTTTTAGATACCAAGATAGGCTTAACTTCTTGGAAAGATCGGTAATTGTTAGTATGGTTCTTGTATAAAATTTGTATGTGCTATTCTAGGTATATTACAATATCTGTATTTCCTTTTTTAAAGAGACTTTTTATATGCCACCAGTATATATTATAGCTAAAATAATGTTAGCATTAAAATGAAAAGTTTTCAGAAAATGAACTCTTAAAATTCAGTCAGATGTTACATATAGTTTCAGAAAAGAAAGCAGAAGTTTTTTTGTTTCTAATTTTGCATTGAATGCTGTTAACAGCCAGCTCTGATAATGGTTTTTATATGTAGGTTCTATGGAGTGCTCACATTCTCAGATTTTAATAAAGAAGTTGGCGTTATGTGACAGGTTGAGTGATTTCAGTGCACATTATGGATTGGTTATGTCTTACCATAAGTTCATTTCTGGAGTCAGTACACAACTGTTTTAGCAGTAGAATTAACCGCTTATGTCACAGATTATAATTAGCTGTGTCTGTGTGCCAGAGCAACAGGATGGAATGCAAAACATAGCCAAACATGTGAACGAATTTTCTTCCAGTGATATTTGGCCAGACCTAAAATATCTTCCACTCCAGATCTGAAAGTAGTGGAAAAGTTAGACAATTCTCTCTTGGAAAGAGACCGGTTGTAGTTTTTTCACAAGTCCACATTGTTTCAAATCTCCAAGGTAAGTAAAAATTTTTAAAACTTGTTTTTGTATCTGTATTAAAACATTAGCATGTTAACAAATTAGTTCTTTTTGTTTGTTCTTTACTTGTTACATGGTTGTATTGAGCTTCTCCCCGTCTAAGTTTCTGTGTAACATTTCAGACTGATTTTGTCCTTATTTAAGGATCCTTTTGATGCTTATGTGATTTATTTTAGGGCCTAAATTATGTGTTCATTTTTAACTACAATTATCATTTTTGTTTCAGATGTTTAGTTATGCAATTAAATGTAGTATTAAGTTACATAGTTTAAACCTGCACTTCTGTAATATTAAGAAGCTAAATTAGAAATTTTAAGTTTAGTAACTTTTAAATCTTTTACAGTATCATGTTACTGTACTTACATAAATATCTAATTTGCAGTAGTAAACCTCTGATGCTTGTAGCTGTAGATTTCTGTCAGTTTATTTATCACATACCGAAAGTTTAAATTTAGTCAAGAATGGATCCATGGTTCTGCTGAGCACTTCTTTTTGGCTTGATTGTGTGATAAAACCTCCCACCTGAGGAGTTGTTACCAAAATTCTAACTTGTATGAAGCATACTTGAATTAATATATGACATAAAATTATGTGTGTATCGAACTCGTTTTGCAAGTTTGTAGTGTCTTTGAACTCAGTACATTTTCTTGTGGATTATATTTCTCCCTGAAAGAAAATTACCAGCTAGTTATCAGTAGATTACTGACTCATTATCAAATGATTTATTGGATGATACTTGGTGTCTTGCCACCAACAGGTGCTTGCACTGCATACTTAATCATGAATCTGATTGAGTTCCTAAAACAGGATATTGCCAAAGTGTAGGAATGTGATTTTAGTGCATCAACACCAGTCAGCCAGGCTCCTTTTACTGAGATATGGGTGTTTTTACTGTATCTGTCTAAAATCTCCTCCTACTTGAGGAGGATGTGAATCATGTCCTAGAAGTGTCTGTCTATCTCCATTTTCTGTGGAGGGGGCCTGGGTAATAGTGGCTGATCTTGTCTGTGTTTGGAGAGATGAATTTTGGTCTGCACAGCCACTTCCAAATAAGTAGTCCATTTGAGTCAACTATAGGAATTTTGTACCATAAAGTTCTGGAAGTTTGCCATGATTTAAGATTTTGGAAGTTTTGTTTATGATAGTCACAAATTATGCCACTTTGGCTGAAATGGATTTCTGTTTATCTTCTAAACAAATGTTCTATTGCATACACCCCTCCTTTCTACTATGTAATGAAGAAAAAGTGCTCCTAGAATACCACCAAAGGATAAGAACAACTGCATGGGGTTAATTTAAAAATAAAAGAGTCTAAATTAAACCCAGCATTAGAAAGAACCAGTTAAAATCTCTTTTCCAAACATTCATGCTTTTGCTAACAGCCTGCAGCTCTTTCCTGGTTGAAAACTCAGTGGTTTAAAGCATTTTATATTTTGAATTTTATTCATAATCATAAGGCAGATAAAGTTATGTGTACAAAGATGTTCTTGCTTGAATAGCCTCATGAGATTTTTTTCCTTCCTGTGGAAAGTAATGCCTTGTACATGAAATACAAATCCAAGGTCCTAACCTCTTACTGTTTTTAATTATTTTCATGACTTTGAATTAAGTAAGCTGGATTTCCTGTGGACTTATTTCTCAGAGTTGATTGTCTTACATGTTTAACGAGCAGTGACTGAAGGTGTTTTATAACAGAGACATTTACAAGGTCTTTTTCTCACATCAGTTTTCTGATATTTTATAAGGTCTTCATGCCCATTGCAGTCCCTCAGTAAAGACATAAACGGGGGTTCTTATTTTCTCTGTTATATCATTTTCAGAAAGTTTGCAGGAATGTAGTATTTGAGGCATCTGCTTGTCTGTTGAATTTTGTTGAAATTGGCCAAGAAACTCAAAGGCTATTGAAGGAGGTGAGGAAAATGAATGGGAGACAGATGGTTTAGACATTGACATAGGGTTTGGTTGCTTTTTTATTTATTAAACCAGGCTAAAAGCGTCAAAACCAGGCAGTTTGGATAACAGGTTAATTCAATATCGTGGTCAAATTTTCAGCTTGGATAATAGTATTCTCACTATTTAATTCATCTTAGCTTTGGCTACCTGGGCCAGTCTTCTCATTAAACCTTCCTGTATATCTGCCAAAAGGTGTTAAACAGCTGCTGCATTTCATGCCATGGTTGGTTATGTTTCTGTGGTGGATGAAGTCTGTATAAGACTGTGAAGAGAAATATCAGCTAAAATACATAATTTTTTTTTTTAATGGAGTGTGGCATGTACTGAAGTGTTGGATAGTGCTGGTGGCAGCCATAAAACACATGCTTTTCCATAAGGTGTATGTTTGTGGATATGTGTATTCTGAAGGTTGCCCGTAAGAATCAGGTATATATGCACTTAAAATAAAGGGCTGTAGGGATGGAATCATCTTGTAGTATGACTGTTAAAACTCTTCAGTTCCTTCCCTTTATTTGCTGTGCTGTCAGTGCTCTGAGGAACAGAAATTTTAGTACCTTTGCTTCACCTTACCTTTTCCCAGTATTCCAAGTGCCAGATACTAAATTTTACACAGACTTTTTGCATCCTTGCCTTATTAGTTGTGGATACTAGTGGCTTTCGGAAAAGGCTGACTGTGTAGAGTACAACAGCCTGTTTCATGTTAAAGTTTCATGTAGGTCCTACCTTGAATTTCCAAGCTGTTAGACCTTGTGACAAGCATGCAGGCTCTTGATGGTGGAAGTAGACATGTCTGTAAAGTTCCACTGCACCCAATTTCCTCAGTTTTGAGGAAAAGGATTTTAATTGAGAGGCAGTAATAATTAAATAAAAACCATATTCTTGTGCTGAAAGCAGAATAAAATGGAAGACTTTCTTTAAAAATAAATGCTCTGAAATGAAGCTGAGTCAGTAGAGCAAAGCTGTGGTAATGAACCCTAATCACAGATCAGGCTACAGTAGCAACGCTTTAGATATCAAGCTCCTTCCAAAGGCCTCTTTCAGTCCAACTTTGAACTGAAATGGATAATCTCCAGAGGTCCATTGCAGCCCAGTTTTTTCCAGGATTCTCAGAATTTGTTCAGATTTTCATGACTATTCACTTTTTTGTTATTATTAATTACCTACTGGTTTTTGTTTAGTCACCTGGCTAAATAAAACTGGCTGTCTTACTAGCTTGTCTAGCTGGCAATGCTTCAGAGTTCATGGAAGAGGGCATCACAGTTTAATAAATATGTGAGATTGGTAGCTAGCAGTATTGTCAAGACATGTAAAGTTGCTGTCAATCAATGAGAATTAACTGTAATATTTGACTTTTACCTGGAAATACAAGGAAGGAAATAGGTGGATTCAGAACTTAAAGCCAAAAAACTAACAGTGAGTATTACTTTAATATAAGCATTCCCTATGAGCTGAAAAGCCACGGGAGGATATTTGTACGCCTGGCAGAAAAAGTTGTTGTTATTGATTGCCTGAGTGAAAGTTTTCACAGTAGGGATAATAAAATGATAAGAGATTTCAGTATGTGAAGGAAGAAGAGTTTGATTTGAGTTTGGCATGAGTGCCAAACAAGAAAGTGAACATGGTGAACAATCCCAAAAGCCAGCACAGTTGAAGGTGAGAAGGCAGTGTCAGGTTTG
This sequence comes from Onychostruthus taczanowskii, assembly GCF_017590055.1. NCBI lineage: Eukaryota > Metazoa > Chordata > Aves > Passeriformes > Passeridae > Onychostruthus > Onychostruthus taczanowskii. The sequence goes on along the minus strand of NW_024502569.1, from coordinate 5,116,892 downwards.
TTCCCTCCACATTCACATGGCAGTGTCCTGATACACATTGTGCCTTTGCAGTACACCCCAAGACTTCCAGAATATATTTTGGTGCTGCAAAAAGTCATATTTGAGGGCTGAAGTGGTCGATGTTTACCCAGAGGGTACCCAGAGCTGAGTTTTATGTAGTATGGATGGGTGTGGCATAGAATTTTATGAAGGACCCTTTGTAGGCTGGGCAGCATGACCAAGAAAAGACCTGATAATCCTGTGCTGCCCATGCGACTTTTCAGACTATTTTTCTTGTCTCAAATGTTCAAACAGACCTGATGTAGCCTGTACACCAAAAAACTTACCTCAATTTCAGCCCTGCTGTTTAGTATAAGAAAAGATTTTTGTTTTCTAGCCCCAAAACTTTTCTTCCTTGCGATGTTCTACTTCTAGTGTCGTTCTGTTATGGTAGGAATTTCCCACTTAATGAGAATACTGATGACGTCTGCTGAAAACTGTTATCTTGCTTAAACATGGAACTGCATTACAAAATAGTGTATTTCATTTTGAATGATTTCATGAGTCATTTGATAATTATGTTCAATGCATATGTGAAAATAGTGCTTCCAAAAACAGAAGTGCAGTTCTTATATTGACAAAGTTGTATAAGACTATTAATATATTGTCATAACAGAGAAAAAAGCATTTCTAAGCTATATTTGATAAAACCACTGTATTTATTTAAGTACCCTACATTCTCTTTGAATTGAATATTTTTTTTAAATTCTGTTAGTAACAACTTTTGCAATATGTGAGAGTACTTACTTTTGAAATATATATTATAATTTTATTGATTTTGCTTTTTAAACATACGTTGAACTGATAGTATTGTGATTCAGACTTGGTGATTTATTTTAATTGATTTTAGTCACATTCATGGAAGAAAAAGCTGTGTCCCTGTAGTCATATTGAAAACATCTAAAATACTATTTAAATTGAGATCATTAATATGACTTTCTTCCTGTATCAGAAATCCTAAGGCACCTAATAGCAAATGGCTTTAACTCAAGAAAAAAACTGAAAGCTAGCATTCAAAAAAATTACATAGAAATAAGCTTTGATTTAGGATTGTTTGGTAAGAAAAGTATATAAATGGCTAGAATGCAAAATAAGGTAAAGGCAGCAGAAAGCAAAATTAATCTATATTCCTTTACATTATCAAAAGATTCCATCATTTGCTACCTTTTTTTTCTTTTCTTTTTTTATTTTCTTCAGCATGCCTAGGTATTTCCTCATTCTCGCCATATTTTAGAGCCTCCACTTATACATCTCATGTTCATTTCCTGAGTGTACTCACTACTTAACCTTTTTCTTTTATCCTCAAGTGTCTACTCACAGTGTTTATTTTACTGTAATTAAAATGTGAAGACTTTTTTACATGTCTGATCTCATATTTTATTAATTCAAGCGAAAAAGAAATAAAAACATTTTTAAGACAATTTTCCCCTACCAAAAGAGATCTCTACCTTGTGGTAGATGAGTTTAAATTTCAGCTGAATTTATCCAGCCTTTTCTTTGAATTGAAATAATAGATTCTAAAGCTTTGAGGGCATTCTGCTTATGTATACCAGGGCCTGACAAAAATCTCGAAATTGTTCTTATGTTGAACTAAAGATTTTCTGAAAAGTAATTACCTTCCAGAAATGTGTGCGACATTGTTCTCCCGCTGCCAAGTAGGAAATCAAGATCTATCCTAGCCAGAGTTTAGTTGCTCTGTTGGTAGAGAACAATCCAAGTCACTGCAAACCTGGACTAGGCAAACATTCAGGCACTAAGATATAGCATAGTTTATCTTTAACTTACCATCAGAAACTTGCATATTTTTCCAGAATTTGAGTTTAGGGAAGCCTGATTTGCAGCTCTTGGTTCCCTGATAATATCTAAGACTACAAAAACTGATTGATGGGTCAAGCACTACTGTCCAAATCTGAGGAACAAACATCGTCTAACTGAAGTTTAAAAAGACAAGTTATACTTGTGCTCTATGAATGTCTTTTCCTATGTATGCCTAAAGAGTAACTTTAGACACTTCAGATATACTTTCTGGAGAAGGTAATGTGCTTGTTATTTGATCCAAATAGGAATTGTTTTCCAATTACTCAAATTAGAATCTTTAAAATTAAGAAATCTTGAAAATGAGGAAAAATAAATCCTACATTTCAGATTATACTACTTGATTTACATGAGTAAATCATCTCTCAACTAAAGGTAAGGATTTGATTAATGCTTGCTGATTTCCATTTTGGATTAAGTACTTTGTATGGAAAATTCTACTTCGAAATACAAGGAGTGTATATGTTTTGTCAAATAAGAGATCTAGTTTATCTTGGAATGCCTTCGTACTTAACAGGTAATTTGGGTTTTGCTGATGCTTCATTTGTTTTTACAGTTAACTGAAATATCAGCTATGTCTTTCTTATTGGTTTTAATCTAATAACTGGTATACTGATCAAAACCAGTATTTATGCACTTCTGCCTGTTCTTTATTTTCTGTTTCTTGCATTGCATTATTGCTTTGTCACAGTTGCTTAGAAAGAAACTTAGAGATGGTTGCTGCCTAAACAGTTGGAGTCAACATCACCAAAAAAGGCTTCTGCAGTGCGAGTCTTTTGATGATGTCCTTATGTGTCTAATACGTGTTTAAAACAATTGGGTTTTCCCCTCTGTAAGTAAAAATGAGTAATAAAGTTGTTATGACCAGGACTGCAAAGCAACGGGAACACATAATTTTGTAGTCATTGACATTTAAAATTCCTCAGAAAAGAGCACAGGTTTAAAGTATCTAATGAGAGACAGTATATATAGGAAAGCATTTTGCTTCTCTTGCTAATGAAAAACTAATTTTGAATTTTTAGTTTAGCTACATGTGACTTGTCAAAAAAGGTACAGTTGTTACTTTCCAGATGCAAGGTCAAATTATTCTGTTGTATTTTTTAAAGTATGTATGTAATTAATCACTTGAACTAGGGAAGGAAGACTTGAGGATTAATTTTCATCTCTAGCCTCTACGTCTAGTTTACATCTAGTTCTGTTCCTCCTTTTGTCTATTTCTATTTCAATTTTCAAAAAAAAAATATTTACCAAGGCTAAATAAGCTGCTTTTCAAGGTTCTCAACCAGCGCAGGAAAGCATCACAAAAGGGAGTTATTTTGTAATTGTGCTGAAGTCTACTAAATGCACTAGAAGTATCCTTCTCAAGAGGTAACAGCATTCTACCTGGAAGTAATGCTTTCATAAAAGCAGCAGCAAGAGAAGGAAAAAGAGGGAAAAGTTATGCCAATGTGTATATCTTTATGTACTTAAATAGATCTATTTGCTTTCACTCTCACCTCTTCCCAGCTCTGACAACATGAAATACTTTTCCTGCAAACAACATTGAGGATAGTGTTAAAGAGCTTTTTCTAAAAGCTCTCTAAAACAGGACTTGCTTTAGAAACACTATTTCCATAAGATACATTTTGGCCTTGCTGCTGGTAATCATTGTGGTATGATAGGAAAGCTCTTCTATAACACACATAGAAAACAATTTTTTTAAAGTATTTTTAAACAGAAAAATACACAACTGCTTTTTTTTAAATTATCTAAATGTATTCTTTGTCTGGTAAATATGCATACAAGATTATGACACCAGAGATTATTTCATGATTTGCCTCCATCAGAGGGATTACTTTAATTTTCTTCAGATTTATTTGGAATTTCAGGTCCTTTGATGTGTTTTCAATGACAAATAATGAAGATTATTTTCCCATTCCTTCCCAAGTTATCTTTGCAATTCTGGTCACTGTGTCACGCTTCTAAGTGCAACAAATAACCAAAAAAAGCATGACAAATAACAACAATTTTTTAAAAAAAATTTATGCCTAGAAGTGCTTTGAGATTTCTGGTGTTGTCTCCAGTGAAAGAAAATTGAAGGCCACAAAACAATTCTTATTTGCATTTAATGGTGCTTAAGAAATGAAATTTTGTACACAGATTTTCCTATTTTTTGCTGCAACTCAAACTGACTAGCTACCAGATCCTGTCTGCGAAGGTTAACTTCAGTGTGTGTGAAAGTAAAACTTTTTGGTTCTCTCTTATGACACTGTACACTGAAATTAAAAGGAATTAAGAGCATCCAAGTCTTACAGCAACAATACAGAGCAAAGAAACCTGATTTAGAACAACAATTTAAATGGCAATACAAAGAGCATGGGATGTATCCATTTTGTCAGATACTCAAATAAACTTTGTCTCTTAATGTCCATGACACCCAGAGACATGAAAACCACTCTAAAGTAGTTAGAATTCTGTTTAATCACCTAGGTTAAGAGTAGTACTGCTGACCTGATATAATAAAAGTTTGAATTTGATGACTTAAGGGGAGTTCTTAGATGTAATTTCAAAATAAGTAGTATGCTAAAAAAATACTCCTATTTATCAAATATTTCACACTTGCAAGAAAAGAAGTCTTATTTTTAAATGTTGTTTGTTTGTGAAAGCTATGTAAAGTATTACTCTACAAATCGTTGCTGTCTGTTGGTATTTGATTCTGGTTGAATTTTCATCTTTGTTTTTTGTTTGTTTTTTTTTTTCCTCATTAAACTGACAGAGTTCAACTTACTGTTGACTGTTGTTTACCTCAAAGTTGCTGCCCATCCCACTGCCCCTGCTATCTTTTTTGACTTTTTAGTCAAATTTGAGTATGATAAAATTAGGGCATAGAGGTTTTCAAGGTAATTAAAAGTTTTTTCAAGTGTATTGAAAGTGTCTTGTGAGATAATGCTCTCATTTGAGGAAAACTCTGCCATGGTACATTCTCTTGGCATGTGAATAATATCTGCTGGGTCAGAACACACAGTTGAAGCTACCTAATACTGATGTGTGTTATATTCCGCTCAGGAAATTTTTATAAAGCACGTGGATAGAGCAAAAGTAACGAGATTACTGTGTTGATGTGGGTGCTTGACTAAACAAAAAAATCTGTACAGAATTAGGCCTCATCACTACTTCTGGTTATAGTACAAATTGTTAATTAAGCTTTCACCATTTCTGTGCTGGTTTTGAAGGATTTTTGACACAATTGAAAGCAACAGCAAACGCACACAGGTCCTGTACCCTAATCTCTTTTGATTCCTTCTGTACTTTGCTGCTAACTTTAGTTTCATTTTTGCTGCTGATGTAAGTGATGAGCACAAACTGGGCTTTGAGTTTTCCCTTTCTCAGCACTCTTCCCAGATGAAGCAGTTACCTCCCAACACAAATCCTGAATTTGTTTCAGAATGTTGTTCTGAAAAATAAAAGATGTCCTGTATGTTCAAGTACCATGTGTGACCTGCTTCATGATCAGAGGTAGTGAGGACCAATCCCTCATGTCTTGTGGCTTTTTGTAATAGATAAGAATTGCTGTGTTGGGACGCTCTGAGGTATCACCAGTCAACTTTGGTAGGTGTTAAATTAGTATTTAGACCATAGAGACAGAAACTCTGCTTTGTGGTACTTCCTGAATGACTTTGTATATACCTAGATATATGTGAATCACTGTCTTGATAGTGAATTTTTTTTTCCTCCATGGATTTTGACAAAATGGCCAGAGAAGGTAGACTTGAATACCTTCCTACACAGAAGATGTGCAGAGTTGGGTAACTTCTAACAATCATTTACCATTGGTGTTAAAAATTATTAAATACAGTGAATAATATTTTTGGTGATTGATGCTGCAACTATCTAACCTGATAACTTCACAAAGAGTATTTGGAGGTGTGTTCATGCAGTCAGAAGTATTCATTCAGTTCCTTTGTGGGCTAGGGGTTTTTTTTTAATTGACTTGTATTTGTTTTTGAATATCCATACTATACATTTGAGTACTGGATATACGCTGAAGATTTGTATTTTGAGTGCCTGAACAAAGATATCAAAAAGAAAATCCTAAAGGAGTTAACATCAATGTTCCCTACTGAGGAGGTCTGGGAAACTTCTCTATATACCTTTTCATTTTGGAGGATGGCTTTGAAGAAATGTCCCAAATGAGAAAAAAATCATTAGAAGATATTTTGGGGCAAATCAATACAATTGATAATAATGAGTTTTCTGTCATCAGGACTGGACGTTACTCATTCATGTTCAGAAAGCAAAAAGTTTTACCTTTCTGGTAAAAGAAGCAAGATAGCACCAGACATGGCTTCATCTTAATTTTCAGCCCCAAGAACTTCCAGTATATTTAGGTATTGCTAACTGCATGGTTTTAGCTTTACTACTAAAATACATTCCCACTGTCCATTCTGTCCATTCTTCCAAGAGCTTGAGTACAGAGTAAAATAGTGATGAGAAACACACATAAATTTCAAATATTATGCAGTTCCTATTAATTTTTATATTAAAACAGGAAGAATTTTGTCATTGTCCGAGAACACTCCCTCAGGCAGATTATCCCTATCTTTGTCTTTTGAATAAACAAAAGAGCAATAATGTAAGTTAAAGCCAAAATGTAACCTTTGTTGTGTTTAGAAATGGTTATAAAGGGATTGTAAAGGAAAAGTCACTTACTGAATAAGTAAAATGTAGAGTAAGCAAACAGAGACTATCAGATGTTTGCAAGCAATTGGGGAAGAATATTTTAAGTCGCAGCCATTGGACAGAATAATTTCCGATAAGCTTAAAACTTCCATAGGTATTGTGGACATCTCCATAGTCCATTGTAATGCAATGTGAAAACCAGTTTTTCTTAAAGAGCAAAGGCAATGTCTTAAAAACACATATTTTCTGTAGCTGTCTCTCAAGTGCTGTGATTTTCTGCACTTGCCAATGATATTGTAAATCTAAGTGAAAGAGTTTTTGTCTGGAGGACAGCAGAGAGTTTAATATACAATTGAGAATACAAGAATGCTTCTGTAGAGCAGTCCTGGAAATGATCGACAGACTCACATGTCATTTTCTGTCCAGCACTTTCTAGCAGGTCTGGATGTATTGCTTTTTCAGGCACAACAGCTTGTGGTATAAAAATATGGTATCAAGAGTAAAAATTTGAATTTCATTAAGTGTCTTCATTTGCCAGTCTTCAAATTTCTAATACAAAACAGAAATATATCTCTAAAGAGCACAATAGGTTTTATCTTTGCTAAAAATTTCAAATAATTTGGAGTTGTTATTGAAAAGGCTATAGCAGGGAATTAAGAAAAATTAATCTATAAATATCAGTGCACATTCCAGATTTTTTTCAATTATAATGACATCTTTTGTGCCCCACAAGCAAATCTAAGTAAAAACGTACATTTTAGTTATAAAACCCTGTAGCGCTACTATGTGATGCAAAACAGTTCACTTCTTCTGTACAAGCTAATAAAACATTTTATATTTCAAATGAGGAATTATCCCCTTTTATAAAAGCAATAAGTTTTCTCTAAGAAGATTATTTAAAATTGTATACCACATGGCATTCTTGTTCTCCACAGAGGGATTTTATAATCTTAGTAATTTCCTCAAGTATGATTGACTTCCTTGAGTAGGTAGATAGACAGGAAGATGTTGCTAAGTCTTGGTCTAAGTAAATATGTGCTTTTAATTGTGATGCTTAACTTCTGATGTCAACTCACTTCTGTCTTGCCTGACTTAATTAAATTTTTTAATTAATAATAAAATATTGGATGTCAGGGATAGATCACGTAAGATAACACAATTTTTGTACTGTAGTCTGTAGCCATCACGTCTTTGTTTGGTATTAGATTTTGTGTATATGAAATTTTACAAAATTCTATAATTTGATGTTTTATTCAGAATTTTAGTCACCAAGTTACTTGCTAATGACCTTCAGAATTCAATGGCAGACTTTTACAGTAATTAAATATAACAAGGACTGAATGGAAAGGCTTTATCTGCATACAGTGTAATGTGCACATCCCTTCTGAATAAGGAAATCATTTAGCTGTCACTGAATGAAAGAACTAAAATGGTAGTGAACAAAAACTACCTGTGGTAGATTATAGCAAAAGTTCTGTAAATTTGACAGCCACCTTCTCTCATTTTCTCCTTGAAGTGTCAGAATATATGTGGATTGCTTTGTAAACCTTTATTACTTGCAAGGAATGACAACCCCAAGGGCAACGTTCCACTTTCACCTGAAGAAAAGCCCTTTGACACCTGGAAGGATCAAATGATCAGAATAAGAGAGGATGCTGTGTTAAGTAATTTTATAATTCTTTCAAACTATCACTTTATAAATTAGAGTTGGAAAATTTATTAAATGCTCAAGACGTGTTGAATTTTATTTTGTCCTTCTTAGTGACAAAGCCCTTTATACAGGAGACTAAATGCGCATCGTTCTTATTTTTCGTAAAGACATGGTTTTTATTAAACTATAAGGAGACAAAGAAGGGTGATTCTCCTAGCCTTTCCATAAGAACAGGATGGCTGTCAGCATTCCTTGCACATTAACATTTTTCTTTCTTCCACCTGTCTCAAGAGAGGTGCTACAGATCTCACGCTACTTGTTTAAAGACTTGGAGACAAACACAGGCAGTTAAAGTTCATACCTGGCCTATTTATAAACACCTTCTTACATGCACAATTAAAGTACAAGAGGCGTCTAGGGGAATGAATCTACTCTGGCTTGTGCTTTAGAGAAAGAAGCCTCACAGACAGAAGACTACAATGATTTCTGTTCTGATATTCATGGCGGTACATTATGTATCTGGTGTACTTGCGGTCCTTCAAGGAAAAAATGAATCATGTTGAAGAGCAGCTACTATGGGAGAAAAGTGTATTGGATTTTAGAGGGTAAAATTTATTTCACAATTACGTTCATTAAAGCAAATTGTTCACTGTCATATTTTTATCCTCTACTCAAGGCCCATGAGATATCTTGATCTGAAAGGGGTTGTGGAATAAAAACTGTACTAGTAAGAGGAGATTAGTTACCTCTTGCAGATTTGATGTTTTAAAATGTCTATTGAAAAAGACTGAATGACATTCAACAGGACAAGACAGGGTTTTACACACTGCAAATATGAAAGTTCATTACACAAAGAACAGTAAGTAAGGAAACACTTAAATGATCTTAACACCATTAATGGTCCTCAGTCTCTAATTGTTAAGTGAAAACAGTGGCTGTACAGACTGCTCTTTTCTCTCCTTTTAAAGGATTTTTTCTAAAATCTGTAATAGTAATGAGAGCTCCGGTGTTTAAACAGTAGCCTCACCCGCATCATCATTCAATCATTTCTACATCAGTTATTCCACATTCTTTGTGGTTTTGTTTAGCTACCAAGACAGAGTAACAAATATGTTGAAAAACCTAGAAAAGTAATTATTACGAGATTTTTATTTTCCTTTCATATGATGATGCTCAAGGTCACTTAGCTGTAATAGTGGCTGAATTTCAGAAAGAAGGTCCACATTTTTATTTTTAAATTAAAACAATTTCAGGCATTTTACATAACAGACAGGAGACATACCACAAATTAGCTACTTCTTCAAATGCTTGTAAAATATGTAAAAATTCAAAATTATTTACAAAAAAGTCTGTGTAATATTTTTGTATGGTCTTTTTATTCTGGTAGGAGTAACATTTTTTTTTCTTATCTGATTAATATTTCTGGCATTTTTAAAGTAGGAAACAAATATAATTGAAAGACAGAAAACAAGGTTTAAAAAATAATTACTGCAAATGAGATTCAAGAGTAGACATATTAGACAAAGACTATTTTATATAGCATATTATATTAATATGTTTTAATAGCAATGTGCATATATTTATATAATATTAGTAATTATGTCATTAATATTTATATAATCTTATGCTGTCAGTGACTGCCTTTCAGCTCTATTTAAAAATGTGCAAAGCTGTTAATTGTGACCATGTCATAGTTACTGTGCAAATGTGCATTGCAGGGTATGCAAACAGTTAACTAGGCCATATAAATTTCTTCGCTGGTTTCCACAAACTACGCTGCAGGGATCCAACTCTTTTCAGCTGATGACACTGAATGTTGACAATTCAAACTGTAATATACTAGATAACACAAAAATTCCAACAAAGCAAGGTTGGGCAAGATTAAATACAATATGATGGAAGGGCTGAAAGTAATGACAAAATTTTCACCTAATCAGGAGAGTTTGATTTTTTCCCTGTCTTTCTGTTTTTTTTCTGAAAGCTTTTCCACATGGATTCCAAAGGTTTCTCATCTTTTTTTCTGAACTACTGGATTGCCTAAACTGTCTTTCATCTTTCAGGAAGACACTCCAACAGCACCTCTTTGCTGTTGGTTAATCATTGCTCTGCTTCTGTGCTCACAAAGACAAAAGTATGTATGCCTGAATGCACTGAAGTGTGAAGCCTTGGTGTACTTCTGATGTTCATACTATAATAATACCCACCTAGGCCAATACAACATACACAAAAAATGAACATAATATTCCATGAAGCTACTGTATGCAGATCATAAAAGTAGTTCTCACTTCCTTCAGCTGAGAGGTTAATTTCAGTTTTCAGTTTGTATACAATGGCACAAGAATTTGAAGACATTGAAATGGTCTTTTCACTGTACTGTGTTTGTTTAGCACTATCACCTCTTTCATGCCCACACCTACTGTGAATTTTCCTGTATGTAAATGAATATACTTAATGTAAAGTAGTGTCATGTTTTAGAGATGGTGGGTGTTCTCCAATTCAGTATTCCTATCAAAACCATGCTGCCACTTGCTCCCCCTCCCCTCCAATTGGAAGCACAAAAGGCAAGGATCATAGGTTGAGATAAGAACAGTTTGCTGGAAACAGCAATAAGATAAGAAAAAGAGCAGTAAAAGCAACAACATTAACAAGAGAAGTTATAGCACGAAGAAATTACTTGCATGGAAAGCCTGTGACAATAAAAAATACCTATCAGTTCTTCCCAAGCATGCGTTTTTCCGCTGAAAGGAATGCTCTTTTCCTCAGAAGCCAGAGTCCCTTCTCCCCCACCCCGGCAATGACCTCCTCAGGTATAGAAAAACATCAGGGTCCTGGACACACCACTTCAACAATGTCTCCTTCCAGCTGCTGCAAAAAATTAACCTTGTCCTGGCCAAAACCAGAACAAGAGGAAGGAGTAGATGCACTGATGACTGTGAAGAACATGCATTGTACAAGCACCTGGTGCAAATTTCATCATGAAACCTCACCAGTTCTTCTGAAAAGGTTTTATTGAATGCTAAGCTTTTTGCTGAAAATACAAAATGCTAATAATTACATAATTATTAATGGAATTACCACTGGTTGTAAGTATTGATCAACTAAGTAGTTTTGTATTTAAATTGTTTTCTAATTATGTGTTATTATCAGTTGCTTTATGACAGCATGACAAAGTACATGAGTAACACAGTTCAGAGCTAAGTGTAAAGGGGAATTTTATTTATGTGAAAATAACAGCTATTTATGAACAAAAACAATGAAAATATATTTTTACAGTTGAAATATACTGAAATTACTTATTTAATGGAATTTTTAAATGCTGTCTTCAGTATTTCCTACAGATAAGTAATTCCTGAAAATAGTACAAATATAATGCTTTTACTCAGGCTAGCTTTCTTAAGCAGGCTGAAGGATAAGTTTTCAAATTACTTTTTAAAAACATAACTGTCTTAAATGAATATTTCAGAGCTGTCAGAATACGTTTTTGAACTTGATGCCCAAACTAACCTCAGTCCAACAGTAACATTTGTGATAGACAGTTTTTCAAAGTCTTTCATTAATCAATATTAATACAAAAATCTCCTAGACTTTAGAATCTCTCAAATGACAGAGACCAGTTTCTAAGTCTTGCATCGAAAAAGGTGCATTACGGCCAGGGAAATGTTCTGTCGTGGTTATATATTTTTAGAGGACAGTTATAAGTGTGAAGAGCATACAGGTCTTCGATGGGTAGCTCATATGTATTATTACAGGCATGAATTTCATGCCTTACATGCAACCCATACAATGTCTGAACACATGGGAAATCTCATGAAGTCAAAAATCTGCAGTGCTACTGGTTGTTCACGAGTTTGATATATCATTTAAAATCTGTGAAAAATCTTTTGGCAGCTAATTAGCATTCAGTATCTAGTTTAAATCAGCAAATAAGCAAGAAGTAATTGGATTTAAATGGATCCCGGTAAAATAGATGTCGACAATTAGAAAATACTTCTAAATAACAAACTATTGTGATAGAGCGTGATCCCGTGACTTATGGCCAAATCTACAAAAATCCATAGAGAATGTGCTGATTGTGTTGGTCATTGAATAGAAACACCAAGAAATTCCACTTCCAATTATGTAGTTTATTTGTAGTAGCTTTTTTATTGTGGTACTGCTGACCTGATGCAAGTAAGACATTTTCATGGCCCATTTGAAAGATGTAAGAATTTTAATTCTGAAACTCAATTGCCATTTTATCTGCCCTGTGGGTTGCCAGTATTTCTTACTCTTAGTCACTGTGTGCTGCTTCCTTGTAAAATAGTTAACAGAAGAAAGATAACATTTACCAAAGTCATTGTGCATTCTTCAGGTTTCTTGCTTCTCCTAACACAACTAACTTGTGTACATCCAGGTGTCTTAAGTCACCGCTTCCTTTTTGGTGCCTATTTAGAATGCTCCTGCGCAACCAGTTTCATGGTTATTCCACTTAGAAACCACATTTCTCATCAGAGTACTAAATACCTGTTTTTCTTCTTCTATGGGTCTATCTTGAACCTTGGCTGACTTCACAACACAACTATGAGGTCTGCCCATCTAAGGTTTTCCTTTCAGCTTACCTTTATAAAACATCCCAGACTTACAAAAATATTTCTTTCTGACTTCTCCAGACAGGTTGGAGATTATTTTCCTATGTGATTTTTGCTCATGAACATACTAGTCAGTGATATGGAAAGTTGATTTTCCCAAAAGAAACAGCCTAACCATATCAGTTCTGAAAGGATTTCCGCTGTAATTATATAATAGTAGGACACTAAATCTCTTAAAAATCATGAAATATTATGTTAAGGAGAAACACTTAATCCTTCTCAAAGCATTCAGTTGTCTAGGCAAGCACTTTCTATTTACTATGACCAAAGCGATTTTTGGCAGTATTAATAATGCTCAGAAACAATAGAACTGTTTTCTGTCAGGAAAAAATAATCCATGCAGGGAACAATGCTGTGCTGGGATATGTCCATTGTGGAATTTCTGAAGGGCTGAAAACAATCACAAAACTCATAGGCTTTTTGCTGAAATGCATAATGGATTTTGACCTCACCTCATTAAACAGCAGTACATAATGCATTATGTATAAAACACTCAACTCACTAAATAAACATTTTACAACTGGGTAAAAATAGAACAGAGAAGATCAGGAATCAGAAAAGTCCTATCTTCTTGTTAAATTACATGCTTTTGGAAATCATTTTGGTAGAAATGTCTACAACATATAGCTATACACATATGAGAAAGTCATGACAGGCTCTCTTTCTTTCTCTTTTAATGGAGAGAAGTTAAGCAGTCCGTTGGATGTCTAAAATTTACATCTAGCATGAATCAGATAAATAATTCCCAGCAAGGAGACCTATCTCCATTAACCATAAAGGGAGTCCAGGTTGACTGGGGCTAAATTGTTTGTATCTAACTTTGTGAGATGAATTCCAGCCTCAGAGACCACTGTAATGAGGCTGCATAATACCATGAAGATGTTACAATTAATTAACTCTTTAACTGCCCAGCTTATTTCTCAAAGTTTGTCTCTGGTTGTTACCAGATATGAGTTCTGTATCCTGTTCTGTAAGTTATGTGTTGAGATGAAATCTGTGTGGAAGTAAGGGTGAAGGTTTGTCTAATCATCTTATGGAAACCATTGTATGTATAAATGTCCCATTATCTTACAGCAGCACCTAGTAACAGATATTTAAGATAAGGGGCAAACTCTGTATGGTTTCCTATACAATAATCAGGTAGAAAACAGAAAAAAAATAGTATCAACTTAAACAGCATTCTGTAATGAGTACTATGTGCTTGAGTAATACACAGAACTAAAATACATAATCTGATATCTTTAAAAAAACATAGTTCATCTGGTGAATATTAAATAACATCTTGTTAGTCTTGTAAATGTTTTGCTCTAAGACTAAGCCAAGTTATTTCAGAATCTATAATTCCTCAGTAATAAATTGTTATACTATTTTCAGCAATGAAAATATTTATATACATAGTCTATGAGCAACTGAAACTGATAGCAGAAAAAAAATTATTATACCATAATGTCTGTAATAAAATTACATTATGAACTGCCAATTATTTGGTCTCATTTTTTGAATATAAATAAAAAAGAAATTAAATTATTTTGGTGGAAGTGCAGAAATGACAACTGCATATATATAGGGGACTAATGCATAGGTTTCTGTTCAGTTGTAAACTTATATGGCATTCTCTGTCCTCCTATGAAGAAAGGAAAGGAAGGATGACATAAAGAAAAAAAAAATGACACATTTCTAACAATGAGGGTTAGAACTGAGAGCCACAAGCATGTTACAGACACAGGATGGCTCTGCAGGAAACTTGAACAGAGGCAAGGATGTCTTTTGATCATGTTTTGACAGCTGTGTGAGGAGCATGGTGAGCATGGTGATCTCACTGATAAGAAGAAATTCAGAATTGAGAGTAGACCTTGTGTGAAACCTTTCTGAAGGCACTCTCATTTGGGAGTATTATATTACAAGAAAGTGGACAACTTTTTTGGATGTAAGATGCCTGTGGACATACCTGGCTCATGGGAAGTGCTTCAATTTACAATACCTATTTTGTTTCTGACATCGATGATTGGGTTGGGGATTTTTGCTTTATCTCAGTGTGAATGAGACACATATTGCCCACTGTTGTTCTTGATAAGCAGCTTCAGCTGCTGAGTTTTTTATTCTTTTGGCCAAAATTGTAATCTTTAATGAGTGGTTTGAATTGTTGGTGGTCTCTGTGCTGTAAAAGTGGAAGTCAGTGAATATTCTCATGTTTTAAGGAAGTGCAGCCTTGTAAGATTCCTTTAAATTCAAACTGTGCTTCTTTAAGAACTATAGTATAAAGTGAAGTTGTTTAAACCCAGTAGGCAGTGTTTTTAATGTTGATATATCTTTAAATATGCGTATCTGATTAATTGAGAAATCATTCTTCCCTGTACAACATAAAGAACAATTTAATTTCTTTACGTACATACTCTGAAGCCTAATATATATTGGCATTCCAACTGATACATACTTGTGAGCTGTAGATTGTGATATGATCCCATGAAAGATTTTATGATGGGAGAATTAGAATATTATGACAAATAGGAAGAAAGTTTTGCCATTTCTTTATAGGATGAAATAAATTTAAGCCTCCTGAAAGCAGCAGTTAATGCAGTTCATATATTAACACATCACATTGAGTGTATCAAAAACGAAGATGTAAGATGAAAAGGGCAGGATAAAAATCCAGGTAAAACTTCATAAGAGTTTCTAGTTCCTAGCTATTACAATTATATCTTTATATTTTCCTTGGAGTTTTATATAAATATTGTTGCTGAAATTAAGCAACTAAGCAGTTCCCTTTCTTTTTTTTTTTCTTTACATAGCAGATGGTACGTGAACAATATATGACAACGACACCAGGCACGAGCCTAGAGAGGCCGAAGAATGAATGTATCTACAAAATTGGAATTTATGGCTGGAGAAAGCGTTGTCTCTACCTGTTTGTTCTCCTCCTGCTTATCATCCTAGTTGTGAATTTTTCTTTGACAATTTGGATTCTTAAAGTGATGTGGTTTTCCCCAGTAAGTGTCCTCTTTTAATTTTTCATTCTTGACTTCTCTTCCCTGCCTCACCCCTTCACTTACTTTGTATGTAAACCAGCTCCTCTGTAGGTAATGGATGGTTCTTTTTTTCTTTCTTCTCAACTGCAATTTGTACTTTGGCTGAAAGTGTGTTAGAAAAATCTATCTTTGCATGTACTTCCTCATACAGATTTTCTGCATTAGTAATAATTTTGAAATACTGAGGTTGTTGATGCTTTAAATTGCAGTGAATTCTAATCATTCTATGAGAATTTATTTTGCTGTTGTCTCATAATCTTTGTTTAGTTGATATTTTATAAATGTGTTTGCTGTAATTTTATCTCATACAGATTTCCTTAGTTAAAACATTGCTGACAGCTGCTGTGGTTTTTCAGCTTCTTTCTCCTATTTATCAGCATCTAAAATTTAACAATTTGTTTGCCCAATTAATTACAGCTCAGAGGTAATTATCACTACTTCATGCTTGAGGCTAAGCAGCTATATAATTCAGAAATAAATTTAATAACTTTATACTGTGATATATATTTTAATATTTATAATGGAATTTTACATGTAGTAGATTAAAAGGTAAGTTCCAGATGTCTGCAAGATACAACTTTAGTCAGAATGTAATAAAATGCATCAGTGAATATTGAAGCTAAGCTAATTTGCTCCTAACATGCAGTTGTGATACTGATGATTTGAATAGACTTGTTACAAGAAAAACCATAATAATAAATTTTTACAGCTCTGCCCTGGCTACTGAAGAAAGTTATCTTTCTATTATCCATTGTTATTACACCTCTGTCACTAAGTGAAGACCACTTTATCTTAATATAAATATTTTTAAGCTCACTAAAAAGAAAGTATGTTAATTTTCAGTCCTACTTACTAATACAAATTTTAGTGCTTGAATTCCTGTGAAAGGTCTTCCCCTACATGAATTCTTTACAACATTGTTACTGTCATAGAGATTACAGTGCAAAACATCTTAGATCACATACGATTTTTCCCTTATGCAGCTCACATGGAAGATATGCATTTATGCATGTCATAAATCACAGAGAACATGAAAAACTTATAATTGTTTTCTGTGTGGCTCAGGGTTCTATTTTTAAGGAGTTTTAAAAAATATTTTATGTTGGCTTGGTTTCTACATATCACCCTGGGTATTTCTTCTCTTATACTAGTGAGGACTAAGAAAAAAAATAACATTAGAAAGTCTACTTATAGGAATGCCCATCTCCTTGTAGTTCCTGTGTGGAAGGTACCAAATGCCTTGATCTGCTGAGGGATAGTGTCCTTCTGCTTTTGCAACAAGAGCAGTGGAGTAACAGCTCTTGCTTGTAATTGCGGCATTCACAGCCCTTTCACTCTGTGAAAGGATGTAAACCCACAATTACAAGAAATTTCCTAATTCTGTGTTAAAGAATCTGTATGCTTGACGTGCCCAGTTGGATAGTGACTTAACTGTAATGCCTTCATTAATTTGGATAATTTTAGGGAAATACTGAAATTCAGATACATATCAACTGTAAATACATTTGTGCAAAGTGCACATGTATGTCACAATCCTCAGCAAAAGTACATGGGATGTTGTAAAGAGGAGAGAACTTCTTTTACTGGGTGTTGTTTTAGTAGACTTTTAATAGACTACATCTCTCAAGACAAGAAGTAACTCTGAGGATACCAGAAATACCACCTAGAGAATCACAGAGAAACACTGCAAGCCACTGAGTATAAGAAGGATGTTTAGTGCATGTTCAAAGTCTGGAAGTATATAATTGAACCATCACAGTTCTTTCTTTTGTCTAAGGAAACAAGAAGAAGAATTAGTGTAACAGTTATAAGAAATTACCAATACTATCATAAAACCCTTTTCATGATGGAATTAAACATTTATTCCTCCAAGTATTTTGTTGCTGTTTGAAAAGAGAAATATCAGTATAGTGTCAGAATTAGATTTTTATGATTCTTGAGTTTCAAGCTTGACCAGTATTTGTTGTTTAGGAAATGAGTTGATTGATGTATATCACACTTACCCAATTAAGCATTCCCATGATTGGGAAGAGTTTAACAGTAATTCTGAAATATTATCCTATGCAATCATTAGTTATTTTGCAACTATTAATCTGTAAACTGTGATAACAGTTATATTTATTAAATGTATTCTAGGTATACTATGCAGTAATTATAGGACTATGTTTAATATTCGTAATAGATATTGTATTTTTAGCTAATACTTTAAGAGCATTTGGTCCTAGTTTTAAAAAAATCTTTAAGATCACTCTTAAAAATATCACTTTTAACAATATTTAAATATTGATAGCTAATAAGATATTAACAGCTTTTTTCCTCTGTAAAATAATACAAAAAACAAATTGTATTCTCACTAAGGCTGATAAACTTATTTAGAAAAAAATGTTTCAAACATTTTAAAATATATTTTTATAGTAGAGTCCTGAAGAGAGTTTATGCTGAAGCAAAACTTTAAGCATAAGATGACTGCAGTATATAATTTTATAAGGAAAACAGTTTTTCAATAATAGGGACTTTGGTGCTTTAGTGATTGACTGACATGGTTCTATAGCACAACCCTTTCATAAGCCCACTCAGAGCTGACAAACTGGTTATTTAGACATCAAAGTTTCTTTAGTTGTACAAAAAGTGTTCTCTTTTTCTATAAAGCATCCTTGACTCTTTCATTAAGTAATAACTTGCAGTATACAAAAATCACATGCTATGTCTATTCAGAGATCCAGATTAAAATAATAATGAAATTATGAACAGAGCTTGAAGAAGCTCTGGCACTGAATTAATTCATGCACACATGTCCTGCCTTAACAACCCCATAAAACCAGACAGTGTGATAAATACTAGCAAAGAAGCTAAGCTGATAAAGGAGAACGTGAACCAGACATAGATATGCTGCAAGATGAATAGAGTTTGATCTCCTTTTACGAATTTGGAATGATGAAAGACAGAAACATTTCTAAGCTCTATTGTTTGAGAGGTCTTTGGCATCAAATGTAGATGACTAAATTGAACAGAATTTCATTGATTCATTTCACTTCATTTCATTTCATTTCATTTCATTTCATTTCATTTCATTTCATTTCATTTCATAAAAGCTAGACTAAAAGAGAACAACCTGAACAGAGAATATATCCCTTTTCTCATGCTGCCCAATTAAAAATATATGGGCATCTCCAAATTGTGCACGTTAATTTAAAGGTATCAGCTGTGTCGTATTATTTCTTTTTTCTTTTCTCTCTTGGAGTTCAGACAGACAGGGTCTCAAGTTTTTGTGTAGGAATAAGCAAAGAAACCTGTGAATTCATTCTATTCAGCTGTTTCAGAGAAGACATTCAAATAATTATGCCTTGAGTTCGGTGAATATGGTGAAATAGAGTAATTTTTAAAATACCATTATTTTTGCATGAAAATCAGTTTTAAAAGGGTTGGGTTTTTTCCCCTGGACAACATATCACATTTTGCATTTAATGGAAATTTCAGATTCTGTTTTTAACATAGTGAGGCTTTCTGAGCTCTAAAGGGGACTGCTAGTTTTAAGAGTTTAGGAGACTATGAATCTTAAGGGGTTTAAGTCTGCAAGGATGTCAGAAGTCGTGTGGACAATTCTGAAGGATCCATTAGGTCTGAAAGAGAGGACCTTCCATGTCTCTGATATCTGCTGATAGACAAATGTGGCAGGATGGATGCAGTGAAGATTTCTAGAGGGTGTCAGCAACAACTTCTGGACAATTAAAGGTGGCACACAGCTGGATCTGATACTCACAGGATCCCATGGGAGCCAGATATGAAAGTTACCCAGAAAAGCTTGATTAAGTTTAAGGACTGTATCCTCCAAATGTAGGAAGGATCAGTCCTGATATTTACTTAGATAAATATCCTGGTGTAGCTGGGCAGGTTACTTGTGATGGAGCTTCAATGAAAAAGCAGTATAGAAAAGTTGGAAGCAGATAAAGGCTACAGAGAAGAAATTTCTTAACAATGTCTGGGCCAGGAAATGTATCAGACTTTCTGTGTCAGGAACGCCAAAGCCCAGCTTCAGTTAAGAATTACAAAGGGTAAATGGCAAAAAGATGGTGTGCATCCATTGGTGCACACCATCTTGTGGAGTCACCCTCTACAGTGTTTGAAATATTTTGGAGACTGGGGAGATCCTTGATGGGAATGCAAATGTTGCACTTGTCTTTAGAAAAAGGGGCCATGGGTTTACCAACGGTGAATGATGCCTGACCCATCTGATTGCCATTTTATGATAAAATGTCTGGAATTATAGATGATGGGAGGACACAATATATCATTTACCTTGACTTCACCAAGGCTTCAGACCATCTCCCACAATATTCCTGTATCCTAGTTGGGATATTATAGCCATGAGGAGTGGAAAAACAGATAAGTACAAAAAGTAAACTGCCTGGGTATTTGGGCTCAGAAGGTAGGTGCTAATGTGTTGTGGTCTGCATGGAGGGCAGTAATAAGCATTGCAGTTGTCTTGTCCTGGCTCATGTCCTTTGCAAAAACTTAATCAGCAACTTGGAGGAGGTGACAGAATTTTTGCACACTGAAGTAGCAGGTTATACCAGTTTGGGGGTACCGGTAATTCAAAACTTCCAAGGCTCAGGCTGGAGATCACACTAGCTCCAGGCCAGGATTGTCGTGCTAGGTCTCTAAAACTCAGGTGTGAAAAATGCACCTGCTCAGGTGATTACATTCCTGATGCTCTAGCAAATCTTTTTCAGAAACCCTCATTAATTCGGTTATTGTATTATTTAGGTTTTGCCACATGATCATAACACCAGGAACAGTTGTGTGCCAAAGATTATTTCTAAATTTTTTTGGCCTCTGCTGGAGACACCCATGTTTTCCATGGATTTTAGTGGATGCCTCATCTATCATGATGTCCTGGAACAAGAAAGGAAATTGCACTGTATTTTGTTTTGTTAAGGACAGATAGTAATGCAACTACAGTGTTTACCAGGATAACTAATTACCTTTAGTGTGGAGTTTCCTCTGACAAAAATTTTAAGCACAGTGTAAGAGAAGTAGACAGGTCTTTATAGCTTAGATGTACTGCTAACCAAACATAATTCAAATCCGTGCTCAATCTCAAGTTCTCCTGCCATCCATATCAAAACTTACTTGGGTTTAAGTCTAACAAGAAGAAAGTCAAGTCCTAATACTAAGACGTAGAATAACCCCTGGGTCACCTTATCATGACAGAGAGTAACTTGGTCTGTGGAGGACCAAGTTGAACAGTGCTCAGTGTCCAGTCCCACAGTGCATATCCTAAGCATGGTTCTTCCTATGAACAGGATAAATGTTTGGCCTGCTCTTGTGCCTGCACCTTAGCTGGACATAGAGACAAAGGCAATGAGAACTGGGCGGGTTTCTGCACATTTAAGATAGATTGTGGGCTTTTACTTTCTCCGTTATGCACAAAAATTTCTGGCATTGATACAAATAGGGCAATTGCCACAGTTGTACAGAAACATAGAGAGTTTTTCTATATATTATTGACAGGTGTTTTCTTCTTTTTGCCTACTTTTAATTAGGGAGTACTCTACCCATGTAGCCATTCCCAGAAACTTTTATCACAGACATAGCACCCTTCCAAACTTCTGGGGTTCCTATTAAAAATGAATATAGGCAAAGTATAAAAAAATGATTTTTTAATTATTTTCCAAACTTTTCTGTAAGGCAATAGTAATTTGTTGACAGTTCATTTAATAAGATATGTTGAAAAGCAAATTACATATAATCCTACTATGTATACTATTAGTTGCATGATAATGGTACTGCTCTAAATCTATAAATACAATATGTATTTTGAAATAAAAGCCTGATTTTTTAATAAAATGCTTGTGTAAACAACTATTCAAACACTTGATAAACTCAGGCACTGAAGATGGAGGGAATTACTTAAGGAAATATAGAAATATGAAACTAGGAATGTAATGAATTAAGAAAGCAAAGTTTTAACTGAAAATCAGTTAACACTTTCTGACAGTGAGACTTAATAGACTGTGTAATGGCATACCTTATTAAATTGGAGATGCTCAACCATTTGGAGTACCTAAAACCAGAGCAGACAGCAATGAAAATGTACAGTAAAGAACACTTACAGCAAGGGATCTTCTTCACAAAAGACATACAAAAATGAACTAGTACAGCCTTTCCATGCATTTTGTGATTAACAGTGGGTCCTCCATGGAATTAGTTGCCATTTTGAAAATGTTGCATCACCTTAATACTTACATAAAATAAATTACTGAATTTTTCATAAACTTTCATCCAAATTTTCATGTGGGAACATGAACATGCCATATATTCTATTCTGAATAATCCTAAATAGCTGTATTTTGCAACCTTTCTGTTAAGTTTAATACAATTTCCCTCCAGTCAGGCTAAAGTCATTCCCATTGTCACTATCAGACAAATATTTAAATATTTTATGCAAAGAGTAATAATTGAATAGAAACATATTGAGATACTTACTGCAACTTTTCAACAGTGATACATATGTTCATTTAAATATATTTTCTTAAAGTATTTGATTATTCTGAATTATATTATGAATCAAATTGTGTGTATGTAAAAGGGTGTGGAGGAACACTTAAGTGTACTGTTGGAATAATTTATAATATTAATAAAGAGTTATAAAAAAATCTGAGTACAGTGAGATTAGAGCGTACATGCAAGTTTAAGAACTGGATTTATGAAAACCCTTTTGACAACCTTTGCAAACCAAAGGAAAATATTTAATTCCATTTCTTAAGCTAAGTTGCATAATTAAAAATGTTAATATAATAAAATTAATTACCCAGCTTATAAAAACGTAGTTCCTGAATAAATTCATGTAGCAGTGGGAGTAGAAGTCTGTTTCTTCATAGTCAGTTTTTCTAACACAGCAGATGTAATGCCAGGTGTAATGGCATTTTTTAATATCTGTGCAGTACAGAACCAAAGACAGAATTTGGTCTTTGTTGAACAAGGTAATGAAGCTAAAACTGAATCTGTTTTTGAGAATATATTCTTTCTTCTTGAGTAGCACCTGTTTTAATTAATACTTTGAGTAAGGAAGTTTGTTATTCTGTATATCAGGACAAAGATGAAAGAGGACCTGAAAATATCTTGAAAATATTCATCTTAAGTATGAATCCTATTTTATGAAAGAAATGTTATAAAAATAAGCAAACATCAGTGGTTTGATAATTTGCACAATTCGTAGTGGCTTTCTTACAAATCTGTTGAATTAAAAGTGACCATCTACTTTTCTAAATCTCAGAATATTATCTACCCACTTTTTACTCTTGTCCACAAATGCTGGTTTGGTTTGTATCCAGCCCTAAGCCAGGTGAGACTAAATTCTATACCAAGAGTGCTTGCTGTTGCCAGGGCTCTGATTTGACCAACGTCTTTGACTGAAATTACTCCACTGTCATCTAAGCAGATGAGTCAGATAACCTTTGTCTGAGCCCAGCAAATAGAGTCCTTGCAACTGAAAATGAGATGAGGCATCAGTAATGTTATTATACCAAGCACGTACTTAGCTCCAAAATTGATATTGTAAGTCAAACAGAGTTTCATCAGATTCATTACCAATCCTGTTTTGCTGATTGCTCTTTAACAATCTCTACCCACAGTCCTATTATCTCAATGAAACAGTACACTCTTGTTTGCAAAGCAAGTTCTCTAAATAGTAATTGCTGCAAGAAGTACTGCAGTGCAAGCTGGATCTATGAAGCCATTAATTTAACTAGCTTTGGGGCACAACAAGTGATGTCTTGGTCTGAACTTGCCAAGGTCTTTCCCTGATCTGGCCTGGAAGGAGAAAGTAAGGATCCTACAAGAATGAAAAGGATTTAACTGAGTGGAAATGCTGCATCCTTTCTACTCTGAAGTTAATATCACTACTGGTTTCGTTCATTCAGCTGCTACAGAATGTGTGGACTTCTAATATATGGAAAAGTTGAATATTCAGGGAGAAGATACTGCAAACCAAACATGTTTTTAACTCCTGAGACAGAAGCTACTTGATTTGAATTGAATATGTATTCAAACTAATGTTGGAATCAACTTTGAGAATTTTTTTGGTGTAACTATGCTAGCATATGGGTCAGCCTGTCTTTCCAGTATTAGATCTCTCCCCAAAAGGAGAAAATACATATCTTCCCCTGCAGCTATTAGCTGATACACAGAGCAGAAGTTCAATTTCTCTTATGCAGAGAAGCCTGAGGACTGCATTTGAGTCTAATGCTGAGAAGGTACAGAAACAGTAATGATATGATGTGATATGGTATGACATACAGTATGGAGAGTGATTGATCAAATACAGTGAGCCAGTGTGTATCAGTTTCAGTGTTGGTAGGAAAATAAAAACTGTAGTTATCAATCAGATTTAGGTGACTAGAAATACTCATTTTTAAATTGAATGAATGTTCCCCATGCTTCATGCTCGTTTTCTAAGGGCTACATGCCTACAGCAGCAGACCTACATTGTCATACTCCTGGGAGATAAATCCCAGACAAATCACCTGATGCTCTTTTGCTTCCATATGCCATAGGCAGCATGAGCTCAGCTGCCTGAGAGCAACTCACTGTGAGTGCAAGAGCCCTAGAGCTGCGTCTGCTTGTTTTCCACTCCTAGTTGTCTGGAGTCTGTGTTTAGAGTCTAAGAGAATGATAACACATCCAAGATGGTCCTCCCATCCAGGTGTTCCACAACACAGTGCATATTACCTAGAATTCTGCAGTGGTGGCTACTCATTTCATCTGGTTTGGAGTATCTCCAAGTAGATAATTCACTGAAAAGCTAGATGTCAAATGTCTTTTAGACTAGGACTTCTCAATCAAGTAGTCTTCTGATGAGCTTTTATGAGGATTCAGAGATGGAATTTTTGTGGTAGAAGGCTTTGTCTCTTTTTCTCCAAGCACTCTACCTGCTTGGGAGCATTTTTAAATTATGAAAAAATGTTTCTACTGTAGTTGAAGACATCCTGTTGCTGCTGTTAGAATAAGTCAAGCAATTCTGAAATGAAAACTGGTCACACCTGTGTGAACACTAATGCTAAGTTGCATCTTTGGTACACAAGAGTTTGGCAGCTGCCAGCAGTTTCCACGCTAGTCAACTCCTTGCAGCAATAAAACCTGATTGCTGTCTACAGAGATGCCATTTCATCCTTCCCTGCTGTACAGCTGCGTCCCTGCCTCGCTGAGGGCTTTGAGTAATTACAAAATGTGTCTCAGCTATATACAGCTCAGGGCCAGCAAACTCAAGCAGTGACAGTCACCAGCATCAGGATAACCAGAATCCAGACTTGCCATACATTTCCTGTCTTTAATGAAGCACTTTTTTCCCCCCCACCCTAAGCAATAGCTTGTTGTTCAACTGCATCAAAGTCCACATCTAACTGATAGTGGGTCCCTTTCCTCAAGTCAGTAGAAATCTTGTTATTCAGTTATTTGAATAGGAACAGAATCAAATCCTTGAAACAGAAAGCATCAAGTTTGTTCATCACTGAGGAAGCCTCAATACTCAGTAAAAAACAATTGGAAAAGTAAGAAGCAGAGAGGTTGTTGAGACAACATTATGTGTAACTATTATGCTCTGCCTTTTCATGGAACTTAGCATTGGATCTCAGTGCATTGGGGTGGTTGTTTATTCTAAATCCCTCTATTTTATATTCCATGTAACTTCAATTTGCCAGTTACAAAAGTGACATAATAGAATTCCCCTATCTCGCTGTACTGCATAATTCAGTACTTTTACAATCTTAAGATGCTCAAATATTGTAGTACTAAGAACATAATAATTGTTTGCAGTCACAAAGGTAATAAAAGTGAGGATCATTATATAAAATCCACATTTTTATTGTTTGCATGCATGTTACAAAGTTTATGTTAGTCCTCACAGATAGTAATTTATGCGCATAACCCAAATCTAAATTTCCCTGGGTTTGCACTTCCAGGTGGTCAATGAGAATGGATAATGAGGCTGTTAGGCAAATATGTGAGAATGTGAAGTTTGTGTCAATGCTTAAATTAAATACCTGGTGAAGAAAATACAGCATACTGGAGGACATACTTATACAAAGTAATCCTCAGGGATATGACTGGATTTACTAAAGAAATAGGAACTTCTAGATAAGTTGAAAGTTCTGAGTTTGGTCATGTGACATACTGTTCTTTTTGTCAAAGACATTTCTTTGTCTATATAGCGTTTTCACAATAATCATTGCTGGGAAACCTGAATGCATTATAAAGAGTGTGCTGAGTAAATTGCATAATTTTTTTCCACATATTTTTTTTATTCTGTCTTTACTAAAAATTTATTCCTGCCAAAGGCAGGAGAGACATTGCCACCTAGGAGTTTGTTAATTTTCACCAGTCTGCTTCAGAGCAAGAATTAATTGCTACTTCTTCCTCTGCCTTCTTAAATTTCAGATTTGTCAATGTCATTTTTTTTGTACTTATTCTATGATATGCTACTTATTTACATAAACTACTTTCACCTGATGGGAAAAGGTATGAGCTCATAGCAAATAATCAGACCCTAAATTTGGTTAATAAAAGAGGAGATACTTGTTGGTGGTATTTCTTTAGAATATCCTGATATTTCACATCAGATTTTTAAGTGTTTTCCTTAAAACCTAAGTGTCTTTATAATGTTGGAGTGTCGCAAGTTAGGAAGAACTGTCCATTGTCTTTGCTAGAAAAACATATTTCTAAATCAGTCAGTGCTGGCTTGGAATTGTCATTATAAAAGCCAATCGTAGCTATTACTTTAGTTTTGCCTTATGAGATGTATCAGTTTATACCGGGCACTTTTTAAAAGCTTTGTAGTGGTGTAGAATTTGGAAACCATACCTGTTTTCACTGAGAAAAGTCAGTGCATTATGCATTTCAAAACAGTAAAATATTTGACCTTGAAAAACAGATTCCATAAATAGCTTTTCTAAAAGCCTCTTTCCTGAAGCAAATCTTGCTGAGGAAGAATTGTGGTTGTACTTTCCAGTGGAATGAATGAACATTTCTTCCATTAGGGAATTTAAGCAAAACTTGTTTCTCTCTTTGTCTCCTTTCAGGCCTGCTAAAAAATTAGCTATGATTTTTCATTGAAGGCTGGTTTGATAATGTTACTTAGCATTACTTATATACATATATAATGTGATTAGTCAGAACATATATTTGAAAGCAATTACCATATCTTCAATTACAACTTTTCTCAGTGGCAAGCATAATTCATTAGATGAACAATTTATTGATTCATAGTCAGTGGTCTGTTACGTGTCTCTTCTGCTTACATCAAGAACTACCTGAAAATTGTTTAGAGTGAAAATACTTTTTTTGTGTTTTTTTTTTTTTATTTAGCCCTTCCATCTGTTGCTTGTAGTTTGCAGCAGTTGTCTTGAAATATTTTCATGTGGCCTAACTGGAAGGCTGTTTTTTTGGGTTTGTTTGGGTTTTTTGGCAAATTTTCTGTCACTCTTTATGTCAGGAAAATGGGTGAATCCTTTACAAATTAGCTAAATACCTGTGTAATATTTCTCAGCTGAAGCCTGCAAACCCTCACATGTCTTACTGAAGTAATTCCTCACTCATTTTTCACATTATCAATTCTATGATAATGATGAAAGGAGGTATCAACTGGAAAGAATAATTGGGCTGAAAGCAGGAGGGACTGAGGAGAAAGGATGAGAAAACTGAGAAGCAGGTGATAGAGAAAAAGGTATATGATAATGAGATACAGAGCCTTGACCTACAATTGAAGGAGAAAAAAACTAAGCCAATGAATTAAAACTTAATTAAGAAGTTATTGCTGAAAATGAAAGCAAATAAAAACCCTTCTTTGTCTGTTCTGTAGGCTTATATTGTTGATAGAATGAACCCTGAGATGTTAATGTAATGTTTTTTATGTGAGTACTCATATGTAAAAGTTTATTGTTCATTACATTTTTAGAAGGCAAGTACAAAAGTTGTTTCAGCACAGCCAATACAAATGCGCTTCCTTCTAATTTAATGACAATAAAACAACACTATTTGCACTCCACACCCTCCACCCCTCCCCCCCAAAAAAAAACCAAACCAAACCAAGTTTAATAACTTCATGAAACCTGCAATTTCTCAAAGAAAATTACTCCTGGGAAAAAGTAAGGTATTCTCAAAATTTTAAATGCATTACTATTTGTATATTTATCAGTAGACTTGAGGCTGAAAATGTTTAATTGAAAAATGTTTAAACATTCTGAAAATGTTTAATTAATGAAAAGAACGCAAAATAAATACACCAGCAATAATAAATTGTGCATAATTCTCACATCTTCTCCTCAGACTGGAATGGGACACCTGCGTGTTACAAAAGAAGGCCTTCGACTGGAAGGGGAATCTGAATTCTTATTCCCTCTTTATGCCAAAGAAATCCATTCAAGAGTGGTAAGTAGGTAATCTTGCAAAAATGCTAAATAAAATGAATGCACTTCTGAATAATTGAACTTTCCATGATTTCTGTCATGTAAGGAAAAACCCCCATATATATATGTATGGTCATGTACATCTGTGTACACATCTATTTCTGCACACTTCACAATGTCGGTATTATCATGCTTTGTCAGAATTAACATTTATCTCTTAGGTATGTGATAACCAGCTCAAACAGGAATTATAATTGTTATCATATGTAAGTAGTGCTAAAACTTGAGGAGTGTATAAAAAGGTTTTCTTTATTTTTCTGAGATTATTTTTTAATATAGGCTTCCCTAGGAAGCGGCTTGTTCTGTTTATTCATCCACTACAGAATAGTTTCATTATCTATAAATTAGTTTTAGAGTTTTAGTTTATTTTAAAATTTTCCCAATGGAAAAGTTACGATTTCTCTAAAATATATAGGTTTTTTTACTTCAAGGACAATGCCATGTGATGTCTGGCATTTTAATATATTTATGTATATAAAATTTACAAGTCTAAATGGAAAGACTTAATATTTAGTATAGTTCACCTAGACAGAAAAATTTGTTGTTGTTATTACTAGTGAGGTAAAAAAGGAATACCATACTTGGTCAAATATTTATCAAAATTATTAACTTTAAAATGTCACTGAGAATAGGAAAGGTATGGAAGTTGTGGGTTTTGAAAAAGGAAGAGAGCATCTGATTTGGATTTTAATTATCCAGGGGAACTCTGAAACTTACTCCAGTGAATTTTTTGTAGGGAGATACCTGCTTCTGGCCAATAAGATAAATATTTTTCAGAGCTACTGTCCATTGTCCAACATCTCACAAAATAAAGTTTTATGTTTTGTAAATATTACCATCAACCAATGGGACATTTCATTGAATAACTTACTATTCAGTGACAATAAAAGCCAAATATGGCTCTTTCATATCCTCAGACATGTAATTGAGAAGAAATAGCCAGCCATGAGAGTTTTCTGAACCTAGGAAAAAAGTTAGTGTGTATATATATTGCTATAGCAAGAGAAAATGTAAATAAATTTATCAGGATGAGGTTATTAACATGCTTGATTACTAAAATTTAAGCAATGCTAACATACTTTATTTATATTGAGCTTTTCTTTTTCTGCAACAAGTATTTCCAGTTTCAGAGGAACAGCTCTTAATTAAGACAGTGAAATTCCATTACTATATCTGTATTTCCATTTAGCTTCTTATGCTGTATTCTTTTCTGCCTCACAGGCAGTGAGAAAACTATTTATGTGCTTTGGTGAATTTCCCTTGAGGTTGTTTATCCAGTAAGACATGTAACTTTTTAAGTTACCACCACAGCCAATGTTTAAGAACTCCCTCTAGTCCCAAGGATCGTTGTGCAGTGTTAAGCTACCATTTGTGCTCTCTTAATATTCCTTTCAGCTCTTAATACGTTTAGTACAATATAGGAAAAAGAGGTGTGGCAGCATCTAATATAAGCTTAGCTGTCCAATGATCCGTCATGGTCATTAGTAGCGTGCATTAATTAGAGCCTTCAGGCTACTGCTTCTCTCTGCCTACTGACAATTCATCAGAGGTTTTTTGTTTGTATCTTTGTTTTTTTAAATATTTGAACTCTCTAAAGGCTTAATTGCCTGCAGCTTGGTCTCCTGAGTTGGCATTTATGTGTTTATTCTCATAACATTACTTATTTGTTAAGCTTTCTTTTCTTAAGTTTGTCTTGGAGAACTGGGTGCCTCTCAGTTTTCAAAGCAGCTTTCTCCCTTGCCTTAATAGTTTTCTACTTGCAGTCTCCTAACAGATTCTCTCACCTAATGAGCTCTCCAAAGTGCTAAGAAAATATGTAGCAGAAAATCTACTTGCTGTGCATTGTCTCTGGAGCCTATTAAAAGCTTATGCCTTCATTATGAGTCCAACACAGAGCTGTGGCCAAGACCATTGCACCTTTGCTAAAACATCTTCATGCAAAGATAAAAGTTGAGCATTTTTAAATATGTTACTAGATTTTAATTTGTCAAAACCACATGTGTGGCAGCAGCAGGTCTAGAATACACTTTATTCACACTTTCATTTGATACGACAAATTACTAAATTAATTTTTAAATCAACCAGTGGCAATCAAATAAATGTAATAATGATGCCCAGCTTTGTGGGTCATTTAGCAGATTTACTTAAATGTGCTATATTTACCCAATCCCCAATCTTTGCTGGCCTTCCTTTTCTACTTCATACTAACTTGCTACCATTAACGTTCATTCTAACACATGGCTTACTTTTTTCCTAAGACTTTTCATTATTTGTATTAATTCTGTGAGCTTTTATGTTTTCCCAATCTAATTTACAAAATGGGATTAATTTTTTTGCTCACTTAATAACTTATTTTGAAAGAGCCTTTGTACCTACTGGTAAGATATTGTTTGTTTTCTTTAAAAAATGTAAGTTTGAGTCCAAATTGTGTGTTACTTCTATTTCACTACTTTTCAATCAGGTTTATGATTTTGTTACTAAGTAAGTGTTTGTAGTAAAATTCATCACGTAAAAAGTCTTTAAAACTCTCAGGCTGTCTCATACTCTAAGCATTAAATTGAGATGAAAATGTGCCTTGGGGCTGTTTTCAGGGGTTAGCCCTTCAGGGTACTACGTGGTCTCTGGTGAGTCCAGAAAAATAACTAGAAGCCATAGCTGTGAAGGAGGCTGATCTTTTAATAATATTCCAGTAGTTAGAAACTCATTTATTTAGGAATGGGTATCTCCACTGAGGTTACTCTGTTCATATCACATAGTTTGGCAACTGATACTGAATCTTTGGCAACTGAGATCTGCGTAGGCACTTGTCATCACCTACTGAGTTCCTGGTCTTCAAACACAAAGTGTGCTTTAGTATGAAAGTACCTGTACTGCAAAAAACTTCCTCCCCTTTTTTTGAAGTCTACCAGTGTATTTGCAGTTTGCTGATCCAAATGAGAGACAAGACTTGTGTATCCAGATAACTTTCTGATACTTAATGTCAAGTAAAGACAGTGGCCACTGTGATTACCCTGAAAATCACCTGTACTGTCATCTGTTAAAGTCAGAATTGATCTAGTCAGCCTGCCACTCTCCCCATCACTCTCACTGTTACAGCCTCCTTGCCTGGAGAGTCAATGCCAGGTGCCAAAATTAGGCTACAGCCTACAGACTGCATGGACCATTGAGGAAGCAGAATACACAGGCATGTTTCTCACCAAGTTAGTAAAATGGTATGAATTCTCAAAGTGGAGTGCTCACACTTAATTAAATGTCTGTCTTCTAGGAATCTCAGTTATGTACTGACAGGTACTAAGTCTAGTACTAAAGCACCTTTTCCAAAAGATAAAATGTTAGCAGCTGTGTTCATTGGTCCAGTAACACAGGTTTTGTTCACCTGACATATTCCCTTTAATTATTTTTCTTACTTTAAATCTGATGTAGTTGTAGTAATCAGAAATGTCTGCCCACATTATTTGATGAGATCTGTGGATTTTGTTTGTAGCTGCAAAGACCTTTCAGTGACTGAGTTGATAGCAGCACTAGACTAAATTTTGAAAATGGTTCACAATTCTAATTGTACTGTCCAGCGTACTTTTTTTTTCCTCCATACTTCAGGACTCATCGCTGCTTCTCCAGTCTACTCACAATGTGACTGTGAATGCTCGCAATTCAAATGGGGAAGTCACAGGCAGATTAAACGTGGGTAAGTCTGAGTGATTATTCCTTGTCCACTGCTTTGGAAACATTGTAAAAAATATTTTTATAGAGATTTGTATAAAGCACTAAACACATTATTATTTATTACTATTATGGTCATTTTTGAATGATCCACCTGCCACTTAGTAAAAAGCAGCAGTATGTTTTCAATTTCTCAGTTAAGCAATAATTCTTTAACTATTTGAAGCACTTCTTTATTGCAGAGTTATGCAAGAAAGGTCTGTGCAAAAGTTACCCTTTTTCCTTGTGTAAATATCTATTGATCATTGCAAATCAGTTTCTGAGAAAATTCAACACGTAAATGTGGCTGGAGTCTCTCTGTATTTCCTAGTATTCCAGAAACTAATACATTTAAGCAGACATCTCTAGAAAATTCAAGTTCAAAACTCAGACATTTATATCTTTTACTATCTATGGTAGCAGTGAAATACATCAGTTTATTCAGTGAAATCAATAGATCTAGACAGATATAAGTGAGAGATCTTGGCAACAAAAATAAGCTGACCTTACTCTTTAAGTCATATTTTTAAGGCAATTATGGCAATAATATGTGTGAGCTATGACAAAATTTTTCTTAGCTTTGTTACTATTTTTGAGCCTTTTTTTGACATTGGAGAAAAATGTTGCAAGTTATTAATGCATTTCTTACAAGGTCCTCAGGCAGCAAAGCATAAATTCCTGCTCGTTTAACTGTAGCCTAACCTGATATGTTTAAGTAGTTTACTAAATTGGGATCCAGCAGAGCATTGATGAGCAACTTTTCAATGCTGTTGAGACTGTGTAACTTCTGTGACAACTCCTGTTTGAAGAATTACCATTTCAATTCATATGATGTTTTGCAAGCTTCACTGTTTTCAAACAAAAGGAAAAAAACTTAAAACATATAAAGGAGCCTGTTATTCCCCTTAAAAATGTATAATTATACAATTAATTGCACTTCAGCCTTTAAATGTTTTCAGATTCCGTTTTCTTAATTCAAACATAAAGATCTGAATGACTTGTCTTAAGAAAATACTTCTAAGTATTTATCAAAAGGAGTGTGATAAATAGGTCTGTGGCATATTCACTATGCACAAACCTTTGCTAAAGAGTTAATATCTTCCACAATTGCCAGTATACTGGAATTATGTCTTAAAACTCTAGTTGTCTTATAAATAGGACCAGTTGCAATCATGAAGGAGTCCTGTGGATAAGCTTGGAATTGTTCCAGAGATGGCAATATAATATAGCATCTCTCATAAGATTATAACAAAAATACCTTTTACCTCATGAAAATTGTGATTCAAATGATCTGTTAAAAGAATTTAGTAAGTTACTAAGAATTGGTTAAATACCCAGTCTTCAACAGAAGTAATTCACACGAGAGATGAGAAACAAATCATTACTTGAGTTTCTGTGAAATTCCCCCTATGAAGATAATGGGCACATATTATGCATTCCCTCATGAATCACAGGTATACAAAAAAGACATAAAATGTGAGCAAATTCCAACATGATCATTCTGGCTTTAAAGCTTCTGCATGTCCCTCAGTTCATCTGCATGAAATAACTCTTGGAGGAGTTGTCTGGACACCATTTTTTAAATCAAAATGCTGTAGATGTTGAATTTTGTACTGTGACCCATAATTACACTGCTTTCAGAAGGCTCACTAAATGCAAATACTTCAAAAACTGCTTGCCAGAAAAATAATATTTTCAAAAAAATAGGGATCATCATTAAAAAAAAAAACAAAAAACAGTTACCTTGTTTACTCTTTTTTGACTTTGGTGGCCCCATGGATGACAAAAATACCCATTTTGTTTTAATTACTTTTTACAAATAAACAAGAAAAAAAAACAAGGCATAAAAGGAAATAAGAGCTTTATTTAAGAGAAGATATTGCTTTGTTAATATTTCTAGGAGAAATGGGACTTAGAAAGATGTTGGCCAACAGACAGCAAGGAAGGAATCTAAGCAAAGCATAGTTCTGGAAATGTACAGCCTAGATAGTCATAGGGAATTAAGAAAGTTGTGGAGAGAGTTGCTTATAGGCAAGGCAGCAATATGTACAGAACAGATGGTAAATATTCTCACTAGAATAGCTCCTCTCCTTAAAATCATGAATAAGATCCAGGTGTCATTGTTACACCTTGCTTATCAACTTTCAAAATTTAAATATCTAGAACGTTTTTTGGTAATCCAAGAAAGCTGCTAATTATGATCTCCAGGATTTCTGTTCTTAACCACTTCAAAGCCTTACTCAATCCTAGAATAAAAGAGTAATGCAGCACTTGTGATTTATATCCTGAGCAATAATAAACCAACTTCGTGCAAAAAACTTGTCAAACATTTTATGTATAAAAGAAACATATAGACTATATAGTCAATTATCAAATCATTAAGAGCAACATTGGTATCAAACAGTAAATGATGTTTTACCTAAGTAAACATAGGCTTCTATGTACAGCTTATCAGCAGATGAAAATAATACAGTCAGCTTTTGCAGTTGTGTTCCAGTCATGGATAATAAGTCAGTGAAGAGCTGCATGTTTACAAACGTCTCTGCTGAAAAATAGGACCAGATTTTTAAGATACCTGTCTTTCAAGGATTATGTATGGAGGTTTCAACCTACAGAAGACCCTAAATTCTCCTTGTAATATGTCTTTTTCAGGAGAAAATTTAAGAAAAAAATTAAAACTTTTTTAAAAAAAGAAAAAAGGAGGTTTCCAAAGTCATGAAAGGCTTGTGAGAACAGATTCCAGTAGAATGGATTGCTAATCCTCGTCCTAGTTCAGTTTTTTACACCAAGGAATAGTAACATCAGTAGCTTAGGTCAGGGGTTCAGTTTAAAGTGTCTAAAGCTTGTAGGAATTTATTTAGATAGTTGGATTATGAAGCTGTTCTGCATTGTTAAGCATGAAATCAGCTTCACTCAGAAAGCATGGGAATATGGTGGAAGCCAAAATGGCTTATGCAGTGTGAAAACAGGATTACAGTCAAAATTCTGCTTAGAAACTATTTTCATGTCTATAGCATTTATCTGAACAGCTGTTACAATGAAAGTATTTGTGCTATCTCTTTTTTCAGACTGGAACAACATTCTGAGGAAACAGATCAGTGTCGGTACCTCATACATTGCTTTAGCACTGATAATTGCCATTTAGAAAACTACTGCTTTCCAAAGTCAAATCATGTAGGGGTTTCTTATCAGCATATTAATATTTCTTTTTAAGTGGTGATATTTTTTCGTAAGAGGCATAGGAGGAAGAAAACTGTGCTAAAGAAACATGATGACTCTTAAGAGTTTGATCTTGTTTTCACAGGGAAAACCCTGAAGCCAGTTTCATAAACTTAATGACTTTGTAAAATCATTTAGCTTTTCCTTCTTTATTTTTCCCAGAAGTCTTTCATTAAAAATCCCATTTTTGTCCAAACAAATTCTTTCTTATCTTTAAGATAAAAGGCAGAATGTATTCCTTGAAGATCTTTGTCTGCAAGATGATTATTTGCACAACTTTAATTGCTGTCCAGCTGGGCTATAAGAAAGGAAGATACAACATAAGAGCAATTAATAGAAGGATAAATCTGAAAATTCATTGAAGTATTTTTGAGGTGATTAAATATTCCTATGATCAAGAATTTACAGTATTTATTCGAAGGGGATTAAAGTAGGAATGTTTACTTCCTAAAGTATAAAAATTTTAGCTATCAGTGAATCTGATCATATAAAGATCATGCTAGTTTATTTAAAAGTAAAATTTGGTTAGATAGATAAGATTGAGAGTGACAGGTGGCTCCTGAAACATTTACAGACTTTTTAACCAATTCTCATTTTTAAGAGAATATGCATTAAATGCACATGCTTTTTGATATGCATTAAATGCAAATGGTTTTAGTCTTTTGTGAGACGATTGAGTATTTGAATGTATATCATGTTGAAAAGAATTAAAACAAATAGCAGAAAACAGTAAGAAATATTCAAGATACATTTAAATGAGAGCTAGCTAAGCAAATGAAAATGCAGTTTAATATTTAGACTCAAAGGAAAAGTATTGTCTTCTGAAAAAAAAGCATTGATGGTCTTAGCACCATGTAGAATAAGGTGCTTACCATGGCAACATAAGCACACCCTGTCCCCAAATATGATAATCTTTATGAAGAAATTCATGATGATGTTCACAGTCAGGCAGACTGACTTAAGCCAGAGTTAAAACATCCTCTAGGAGTAAATTAGATAGTTAATGTGAGGGTGGAGGGGCACTGGAACAGCATGCCCAGAGAAACTGTAGCTGCCCCATCCCTGGAAGTGTTCAAGGCCAGGCTTGGATGGAGCTTTGAGAAACCTAATCTAGTGGAAGGTGCTCCTTCCCATTTCAGGGGGTTGAAACTACAAATTCTTTAAAGTCCCTTTCAACCCAGACCATTCTGTGATTCTATGATAAAGTGCATTGCCAACTTGTTAAACATGACAGCATCACATTCAGGGGAAATTTAACCTGGTTCAGGGGACTTGAATCCTATGCTGTCACTTTTCTTCTCACTTAGTCTAGAAGAGGACATAATTCTACAGAGTTTGGCTCTGAAAAAAAATCCACTAATATTTGGGAAGCCATTTTTTATTTGGAAAATAACCATTTGGGGGACACTTGTCTCTCATCAGAGAACAATTACTCATCTGAGTAGCTTCATTGTCTCTTTATTCCAATGGGAGGAAATAATTCAGAATAAGTGAAAAAAGGGGAATTATTAAAGGTTTTATAACCTTCTCAATTTTAACAATTTCATTAAATTTCCAGTCCCAAATATATTTTGGGTTCAGTGGCATAGTAATCATTACCATAAATAATTGGGTGGCAATTGGAGGGTAGCTAATAGTTACTGCTAAAGATGAGGATAGTTTCTGCACCAAAAATAATTGAATTTTTGGCATTGGTTAATGCTAGATGAATTTGTAAAGGCTAGCTTAAAGCAGCTGAAATTTACTGAGACTATGAGATAGAATTTGGATAATTAATACATCTAAAATCCTAGTCACTTCAAATGCAGCAGCAGTTTCAAATCCTGATGGCAGCTACGGCTCAAAAAAGGAGCCACACCCCTATCTTTGTGCAGCGGGTCTGCAGAAGACACCTCCCGTCCTGATGGATAGCTTGAACATGTACCTGCAGTGTAGCCTTGTGGCAATGAGCACTAGAAGCACAATGGGCTGCACCATCCCTCATCTGGGA
Organism: Onychostruthus taczanowskii; assembly: GCF_017590055.1. NCBI lineage: Eukaryota > Metazoa > Chordata > Aves > Passeriformes > Passeridae > Onychostruthus > Onychostruthus taczanowskii. The sequence goes on along the minus strand of NW_024502569.1, from coordinate 5,079,705 downwards.
GGCTGCAGCTGGAATACTGTAGACGCTCTCCAGTGGGATGGAGCTGCGGGCCAGCCAGGGAGCTGTTCACATGGCCAGGGAGTGGAAGCACATGAAGTATACGAGTCTGAAGAGGTTGTGTTTGTTTAACCTGCAAGAAGAGAAAGCTTAAGGAGAGCTTCTAACTGGCGCCGATACTAGGAGGGCTAGAGACAAAATAAATTATAGAATCATTAAGGTTGAAAAAGACCTCCAAGGTCAAGTCCAACCTTTGACCAAATACCACCATGCCGACTAAAGCATGTCACAAAGTGCCACATCTACTCATTTTTTGAACACTTCTGAACTCACTTCCCTGGGTAGCCTGTTCCAAGGTTTAACCACTGTTTTAGTAGAGAAACTTTTTCCTAATGTCAAAACTGAACCTCGCTTGGTTGAGGCCATTTCCTGCTGTCCAGTCACTAGCATGAATCCAGATCTGAGGTGCACAGCAAGAGGGCAAAAGGCAATGGTCATGGGTTGCAGAGAGGCAAAATGCAACTGGCTAGAAGGGGTGGGGGAGAATCACAACTGTTCCATGGTTAACCATTGGAACAGATTGCTCAGAGAGGCTGATAAATCCCTTTCTTCAGAGGTATTAAAATTTCCCCTGGACAAGACCCTGAGCACCTTTATCTAACTCGAGGTGACCCTGCTGTGGTTAGGAGGTAGGACCCAGAGAAATTACTTCTGGCTTGCATTCTTCTGTGATTCCATCTTGCCCAGTCTTCAGCTGACACGCTGGAAAGGCTCACGTTGCTTACAGACCCCAGGTCAGACTTTCTGGTCTGATATAGAAGTCCTAGACACTCTAGGACATCTGAAATAAGCTGAAGGCCGGGCAGAGAACAGAAAAGAATGTATAACAGTACTAGACAGCGATGTTGTCAAGTGAATCATGCCCCATCTGTTCAGCTGATCTTCTCACACTGTCCTCTGCCCAGATCCAGTAGGTTGGCTTTGAATACTGCTGAAACACAGTGCAGGAGTTGACCTTATGAAAGTACACTCATGACTTTCTTTTTTTTTAAAAAAAGAGGAAAAGGGGAAGAAGAATATCCATTATATAGATGATAAAGTAGTTAAAGTACTCACTTAGGAATGAGAGACAGATCAGCTATCCTGTCTGCATACAGGGTTTCATAATATCATGCCTCATCTCCTTTAGTATTTTGCTTTCCACCTTATCTGTCTGAGGACTGTGTGTTTCAGCTTTCCCTGTTGAAGTTCTTTGTCATGTAACAAAATTTGGATTCATTAAGCCTGTGAGAAAAGGTGACCAATTTTTTAAGATCTCTAGACTTGAGTTCAATCACAGATCACAACAAAGTATAAACAGTGGTGATAGTAAGGCACTCTTACTTTGATCTGAGAGGGCATGATTGTTTCATCCGTTGCATAAAAGGAGAACTGATAGAAAAAGGGCAAACAGGAGCAGCAAGTGTTCTATTAATGTATTAGAGTTGTTGTTCAAACTTATGAGAGATGTATATACGTTGCAGACATAAAATGTGTATGTGCAATGTGCTGCATATTCTCCGTAATAATACCTTTGTTTAATGAAATACCATAGTGTTCCATATGAAAATATAACTAGTTTTATGTTTCTGAAAGTAAGGACTTTACATTTATTGGTATTGTATTCTATCATTCATGGAATTGATGGAGAAGGAAGACTTGCACACCAGATGATGAACAACAAGTCTCAAAAGTTTATTGGATAGGCACACACATTTATAGCAGTGTTAATAAGGCTAATGCATATTGCAAAAATTGAGTTCATCATTGGTTAGTCATTTATCAGTCAACTGCGTCTACGTTTACATTCTTGTGTTCACCTTGTTATGGTTTCTACTATCGTTCCTTCATTCTTGCTAGCTAACGAGCTTCTCCCACAACCTCAAGTTTCGGCAAGGGCACAGTGACCTTGCCGCTTTTATCCTCGTCTCCTTCTTGCTTCCAGCATGATCTTTGTTAGCTAGCTAACTATCTACAAAATCCTCTACATGGAATGAGAACTGAATCTGTAGGAGTATTACTTTTTTAATATACTTTTAATGAGATCTTATTTTAAGTAAGGTGCTTTAGTTTAATAAAAATTAACTAAAAAAGGAAATTACATAGGAATACCAAAGAGCAGTCAGGATTTTGGTTTATACCCAATACTTCAATGATTCTAGGTGGTAGAAGAGCAAAGCACACAGAGTAGCTGACAGCCACAGGTTAATTAGAAATGGCAGATAAGAAAAGAGAGTAAGAAAATAAAAGATATTAAATTACTTAATGATAGAAGTAAATCCAATGTTGGAAAACCTTTCCTTCTGAAAGATCTAAAGACACACTAAAAATGCTTAGTGTTTGGCAGAGCTAACTATTTGAAGAGTCTGCCTGCTGCTAACATGTAGGCAGACTCTTCAAATTTCAGACTCCTCAGATTTCATTGGCATTAAGTAGATATTTATTTTATGGCTGGCCCTGTTTTTGACAGAAGATCCTTTGCTGTCTGGTACATCTATATTTGTATTGGCCTGGAATTCAAAGGTTGTGTAGCAGTAGAAGACAGTTTATTAAAATACTTTTCAACTGAAATGGAGTCACTAAACAAAAGAGCTTCCTTCCCTGGAAAATCTCTGGGGAAGTAAAGAGTGAGGATAAATGAAAATGAAATGTTCAGCAGCATGTCAGTTTCCTTTTGGTAAAAAAAAGTTCACCATTTAAAGCAGCTTCCTCAGTGTCAAGAGGTATGTGATGTGAAGGTCACTTACAGGATCTGCTTCAGGGCTGCACATTAAGGGAGGAAACACACAGAAACAACAGGCAATAATCAGCCTCATTGGCAAGAATAACCCATTGACTGGAAATTCGTGTGACACACTTGACAGCAAGCAGAAAACAAATACTTTCTATAACCTGCATTCAGTCAGGTTCCATTTTTAATCGTACGATTTTATCAGCAAATACGATTATGTAGTATTAGTTGACTTATATGTAGTTGATACACTAGGGTAGTAAACAACACACATTTAGGCATTAGGAGATTATACTTTCAGATACTGAGTTTGGCTGCTGTTTGTGAGTTGAAAATTAATCTCACTGGGATTATGATACAATTAGTGTTATTGCGATATAGCTAGTTTATGTGTATTGTGAAATACCATTAAGAAAAATTAATTGCTACTTTTCATTACATAAACTTATTCCCATTCATGTGAAAGCCTGTTATTTCTTTTTGAAACCCTGAGATGTCTCATCTCTAGCATGAATAAAATATATACTTGAATTTTGTTTACCCTAGCATTTCCTCTTAAGATTCAAAATACATCAGTTATTATTCATACCATTCTCTGATATTGAAGATTATCTTTAGGACAGTCCTTGTCTCACATTAGTAAGGCACTTGTGTTAAGAAAACTGTGGACCTAAACATTCTTGTTAAAGATTTATTCAGGTGTGCAAGGTCCAGAATCAAACAGTCTGAATGCAAATCCAGCATGGGCAAGGCCATGAGTTGGAGTTCCAAAGAAAGACAAGTTACAGTACCTTTGGAATATATAAAATGTTCAGTGAGTGCTCTCACAGTGCCTGCAGAGTTTTTCTTTAATTAAGCTAGCTTTTAAAATCATGGGGTTGGATGAATGGGAAGGATGAGGGACCAGCCCCTGCAGCACTGGTAAAGTTGATGATATCCATTTTACTCAGACCTTTGATTTGTTTGCAAACACAAGGATCTAGCTACACTGCATAAAAGGCCAGTTTCATTATTGTTGCTGGGCACAAACATGAACAATCAATCACTAAACCATAAAATGACTCGGCTTGGAAGGGACCTTAAATAAAACCTTAACCAAGATTCTCTAGGAAACTATTGACAGGGATCCATCCATGCCTCACTTACACAGAACTGTTTCTTTTGCTGTAAAGACGTTTTTTAAAATACTGTTTAAGGTCTTTTCACTTGACGAAGATATTTTCTGATCTCACTTTTTGCGACATACTTCTCAGAAATAAAGTCGTGGGCTTCAGAATAGCTTTAGAGAAGAGCCAAACTGGGGTCCATAAGGCTGTGCTTGGGTGCACATGTGCTGCAGAGCATATCATAATGCAGAGCTCGGCCCTCTATGCTGACCATTTTCAGGTAGAATCAGTATTGGCTTATATGCCTTAAAATTGTTGCCCTAGTTTTGGACATTATGGCTTCTCTAACTCTTTCTTTGTGTTTGGTGGGCAGTTAAAGTCAATGTTTTGCATCTGCTGAGTGAAGCAATAAGCAATTTGTATGGAGCCTCATGGTGTGCTTCTCTCATACCAGCTACCAACTAGATTTGTGAAATACCTACGAGTATTTAATGCCCCTTTAACATAAGAACTAAAAAAAAAAAAAAAAAAAAAAAAAAAAACAAAAAAACAAAACCAAAAATCCTATTTCTTTTAAGAATTACTGCCTGGAATATACTTAACATTTATGGGAGCAGACATGGGAAAACAGGTTCTTAATGGGAAGGAAGCAGTTCAGTGCCTCTCGGTCCTGTGGATAGTCTGTGAAATACATTTATTAAAAATTGCTGAAAAGGAGTCTTAACTGCTTTGACCATTCTCTGTAATTTTAATTCTGAGCATAGATTTATGATGACAACTCTATGTAATAGATATTCAGGCTCGATATGGTGTGAATTTTAATTGATCAGGTTGTTAGTAGAGGGAATATTAAGAGTTTGATTTTTATCTGCTTACCAAGCCAATACTGTAGAACAGGATGTTTTAGTGAATTTAGGATCTGGAACTGTGCACAAACTCTCTTGCTCATATTGTTTTCATTTTTAGAGTACCAGAATCAATTGCAAATATTCTCTTTGCTTCTTGAAACCCTTAAGAACGTGATCAGTAGCATTTGTTAGATATGTGGAGCCAAACTGGCATCTGTTAGGAAGAGCTGAGGTCCTGCTCTTGCATGGGATGTTTGTAATTTTAAAGCATTTGAGCCTCCCTAGTGAAAAGGGATGATGCTGCAAAGACTTTCATAATTAGTTTCTGTTAAAAAAAAAAGGAAAAAAATTCATTTGATCAAAGCAGTTTCAACACCAAGGACATGAATGTTAGTCTGGATCAATTTGTGTGGGATTTTCTAGATTCCCTGGAAACCCAACTACAAAGGAAGACTCCAAGGCATGTTTTTGAACAACAAATTATAGCATGTAAATAGACTTAGCCAATTCCAGAACTTGCAAGTTCACTATCCTTAGAATATCTGCGTGCCCTTCAGTGTACTTAAATGAGTCACTCCATTGTTAACACACCAATTAAAATTATTAATTTATATATAAAACTGAAGAAAGATTATGAAATTATTCCAGTATTCTACTGTGTTTTGCAGGTCCTAAAATGGTAGAATTCCACAGTCAGCAATTTCAGATCAACTCAAAGGATGGAAAGCCACTTTTTACAGTGGATGAAAATGAAGTTGTAATTGGTACAGATAAGCTTCGAGTCACAGGTTTGTAATGGTTTAAGAAGTGCTCAGTTAACACCCATATGAAAGACAAAATAAAAATGGCATTTTGAAATATGTTATTATGCATGAATGCAAGTTCTTGTTTTACCTCATTAGGAAACAGAAATGTGAAGATAATCTGACCTTTTTCAATAAATAACCAGTAAGAATATATATATAAAATGTGTAAATATTTTATGAAATGTGTAAATATGTGAGTGTTTTATTTTAAAGCCATTAATAACTGGAACTGTAGTGGTCCACTGTTGCTACATTCTCTTCACAGAGAAAAGCAAGGCACAATTCTTTCTAAGAATGTTTCTGAGATTCACATTCTGTGAACCTCAGAGTAAGGGAAAAGGCAATTTTTATTACTTGCTGTGTTTGTGTTGTGTTAAAGTAGAGTATAATGTAGAGATTGTTTATTCAAAATGAAGTTGTTTTGTTTCCTTGGCCTATCAGGGCCAGAAGTGTTTGTGTGTGGAGACTGTCCGCTGACAGTCACGAGGGAGTTAAGTGATGAGTGCAGTTGTGTGCAGAGTGTGTGCATAACAGACTCAGTTTAGATGCAATGTATATAGTATAGTATAATAAAGTAATTAATTAACCTTCTAATAAAATAAAATCAACTACATCATTCTCTCTCCCCCTTACAATGTCGGAGTCTCTTTGATTTTCAATAGTCTACCTTTTTTGAGTTATTTAATGTTTCCAGTGCATGATGTCTGAAGCTGAAAAAATTCTTGATTTTCCATTCTGAGTAGTAATGAGTCTGAACCATGAAAACTTTAGGGAGAGAAATATCTCTCTGATATTTTTATATAGTTTTATCTTTCAAAGTGAAAGCTACTGTATTTCTATTCTGTGAGTAGCACATATGTCACAGGAAGATATTTGGAGTATATCTTAAATGTCACCTGTCAAGAGAAAAGTTTGTCTTAGGCTGTTTCTTCAAATCACTGAAGTACTCATTTACAAAGTAATATGTCAAAGTTATCACATGAAAAGCTACTTCCTTTCATACAACCTGATAAAGTCAACCTTCATTTTCTAGGTGGCATTAAAATAGATACATCAAGGTGTGATTTCTCTTTGATCAGAAGAATCCATCAAAGAAAATACTGAAATTATTCTGTAATTTCTTTTCAATTAATTTTTTAATATTCTTTACCTGATTGCAACTGTCATGTTTGGCCTTCACTAATTACCGGTCCTCTGAAATCTTGAGGTTTTCATTTCAATGAATAGATTCATATTATTTCACTGTCAAAACTATAAATATGGTAGTAACTATACAATTAGTGTTTCAAAGCCAAAGTTAAGTTATAATAATTATGTTAATAAATTTTGTTTACGCCTGAGGGTCTTATCTTAAGGTTTTTTACTTTTTAACCTAATTGAAATTACAACTTTGTTTAACCAGGAAACCATATCAAATAATTATTGTTTGCCCAAGGGATGCTAAACTTTAATAGAAAAGCGTGTTTAACAAAGATATGAGAAACTGCGTAATTGTTAACTGATTTGGAAAAGGTCTGTCTCTGCTCAAAGTAAGTAAAAATCATTCATACACGAGTTGAAATTGTTATGCTAATATTAATGACTCACTCATCCAATATTAACCTTTACAGTGCATTGATAATTATTTACTTCAGCAGATATTGTACTAAGACACATTGCCTGTTTCTTTTTTTGCACTGTAGTAAAATTCAAAAGCAAATACATTAAAATCGGTGAGGTTATTTCAGTGTAAAATTAATGTAAGTGAGAGGAGATTCATGCCTACTTTGCTTCAAATTAATTTATTAAAATTGTGATTTAAATGATACTATTAGCATGAAGGATAAATTATTGTGATTTAAATGATACTATTAGCATGAAGGATAAATTAGTAACACTAATATATACTGAGACTATTTTTAAACATTTTAGATAGAGAACAAGATCAATGTGAAATAAATTTTGAAAAGTTCATACCATAAAAAACAGATAATCCTTGGCTTAAAATACACAAAGAACATTTTGCAGTTTTTTATGTACAGTGTAGTGAACTATTTGGTTTTACTTCTCCTTATTTATGTGAATGATGAAAAGCTCAGTAATGATTTTTAGAAAACCTGACAGTTTTCAACTAAAATATAATATAGCAGAGAGCAAATGTGTATGATTTATGATATTTCAAGACAAAGGAAAATGTCTAAGAGTAATATAATCCAATCCAACTCCTGAAGAATTTTCATTTTCCTACAATTAGTACGTTTCAACTCATACTATTTCAGTCAGAAAATAGTATGGCCCCTGTGTAGAATAGAGCAGTGCAAATCAGAGAAGGGCAAATGCCTGGGGAAGGCCTCAACCAGGATACCTCCGATACCCCGTGGGGTCACTGCAGATCTGGGTGGTCACATTTCCCCGGGGCACGGTGAGACACCGGCACCTGCCCTGGGCAGAGCTCCTGTGCCCACCAGTGCTCTTCTCTGCTTTGGGGAGGGCTCCAGGGCTTGACATCTCCCTTGGGAACAGGGGATAGGGGCTGCGCTCACCTGCTCAAACATTGACGTCCAGCCACGTGTGAAACACCTGGGCTGTGCAAGACACCACTTTATCACTTTATCTCCCAGAGATGCTTCCTGTGGTCGTGGCAGCTGGAGGCCGGGCAGGATGCACAAGGGTGTCCCAGATGACAGTAAGGACATCGGAGGAGGCGAAGAAACACTGCCTCTGGCTCATTTGTGACATCTACATCACAGGCACATCTCAGTGTGCATGAAACTGAAGCTGGGTTTAACCCTTTGTGACAATTACTGCTCCTGAAGGAGCATGGACAAAAACTGCATTCTCTTCAATATTATTTCAGTAAGGACCTGTGTTTTGCAGGCATTTATTATGCCTGTTGGTGTGGCAGTACTGAACATCCATGTTTTGTTCTGGGAAGTTTTTGTACATTCAGCTGGCACTGGTGACAGTGAAACCACCTTGTAACTGTATTGATTGGCTTTATAACGTCGTCATGGCAGGTTCATAGAAACATAGACTTGTAAAGGTTAGAGAAGATCTCTAAGATAACATCCAACCATAAACCTAACACTGCTATGTTCACCTCTAAATCACATCCCCAAATGCCACACCTACACATCTTTTTTTTTTCCCTTGAAGGAAAGCTGGCAGGGCAGAGAGGATCAGCTTTTTTATGGAGAAGCATATTTATATCACCCTTTCTCCAGTCTACTACTTGCCCTTCTGCTTGTTTATATTTTATAAAAATCCCTTGGAGTATTTGTTCTGTTCTGTGCAAAAGCTTTCAGATTGCGTAGCTAATGCTGAGGTGCAATGTGACAGTGTGTGTTTAATTTAAACACTGCTGCTCAGAAGGTAAGTTAAGTAGGAGGCAATTTGAGGGTATGAGTAAACATTCTGTTAGACTTTGAGGAGGCAAATGGTCCTTGCCTCACAGGGTGTGTGGGGTGTTAATGAATCTTGCTGACTTCAGTCCTGTCATTGAGAAAATTGGTATCTTGTTCTTGTGTGTTTTAGGAATAAATTACAATATCTTAATAAACATTAGCCTATAAAACAGTAAATATAGTAATAGTCATATCACAGTTAAACTAGGAAATGAAGACAGGAAATTAATTTAGAGCCATTTTCCAAAAAAAAGTTGCCCTGAGATTTTTTTTTCTTTTAGTGGCATACTAGTAAAACTTAATGCTGTTTGATGAAGAAGCTTTACTCATATTAAAGGCAAGGTTTTATTCTTGCTTAGCAGTGACAGCTCTAGAGTATGGAAGTAAGCCTTTCCATTCCATTTTACACCATCCCACTGCCCAGAACATCAGCACTGGTGTTTCCTGTTCTCTTTCTTCCATTAGCCCCTATTTCCATGAAACTGATACTATTTCTGTAACCACTTGTCTTCATGGAATCATGGGATCATAGAATCGCTGAGGTTGGAAAAGAACTCTTAAGATCACCAAGCTGAACCATTAACCCAGCACTGCTAAGTCTACCACTAAATTGTGTCCCCAAGTGCCACCTCTGCACTTTTAACATATCAGGATATCTCTGCAAAATATCTTAGTTGTACCAAATCAGCATTTTCTGATAAACATTTTTAATTCCTTAAGCTGGAGAATAATCTTAATGAAAATTAAATTAAATGTTAATAAAGCAGGGTTAAAGCTCTGTCTGAAATAATACATTTTGTATTTTCCAGTATTATATTCATGACAGTTTGTAATTTACAGAAAGATTAATCTATTTAAATTTATGAGAAGAGTATCAATAGCTAAATAAAATTTGAATTCAAGCTTAGTAAATCAATGATTGCTCAAAGTGCTGAAGTGATTTAATATGGTAATTCTTGTATCTTGTGTTCTTCTCTTCCATCCAAGAAGAGTTCATTCCAAAGAATCAGGATTTCAGCTAAAACTCTTCTCAAAAAGCAGCACACTTCATGTCTTCTCAGGACATCCTGAGAATTTTCCTGCAGTCCTCATGAAGAGACAGTCTTCCTATCAGTTGTCTCAGCAATGTATTAATTTTTAATGTTTTCTCTTGATTTCACTTCTTTTCCTTTTACCATGCTCTCTGAGGTTGCCCCAACCAAATTTTAACTCTCTTTTTCCCTTTATACCCAATTTAATACAATGTAATGCCACATTTATACAATCTACACCACACTTATTAATCATCCTTTATCATTCTCTGTCTAGACAGAGCCCAGATCCGTAATGTAGGGATTTTTACAGCCCAGAATTCTTTCCAGAGGGTAATGGCATGAAGAGCAGCCAGACAAGCCACCTTGACTAATATACTAACTATTAAAATATATTGCCTTGCTACATACTCACCTGGAAAGTGCTCAGGTATGTGAATCCTCAAAGCCGGAGAAGATCTCTCAACCTAAGACCTCTCCAGTTTTTGATGAGTGTGTTCACAAAGCCAAGGAACAGAAGCTGAGATGCTCCACCCTTGCTGTAGGTGGTGGTGTTCAGCTGCTTTTTTTGAGCTGTCTCTGTTGCTTAAGGGCTTTTGTCCTATGTCAGCTGGTTTCCTGATCCTAGTGGAGCTTAGGTGGAAGGTGGTCACTGGGCTGGTGATACTGAAATAATGGTAACACTCAGGAGAGCAGAAATGGAGGTCCTTGGAAGATTTTCAGGTCCAGCAGGGAGGCTCCTGGTGAGGCTGGGTGCCCACTGTTTCTTCCTCTTTGGAATGAAACTGCTCATATATCAAGGTGTAAACTATCTGATCCCATAGTCATTAACATTTTGCATGCAGAAACACCATTTCATATTCTGCAAGTCTGCCTATAAAGAGGGGAAAATCTTTGATAAAGCTATATGACAGAAATTGTGATATGCATGGAGCAGTCTAAAATAAATATGATTATTTAGGACTGTAGCATTTGCGAAAATTTTGTATGGGTTTAATTATCTCTATTAACTGTATTGAAAGTTATATTGTATAAATCTTATTTACTTATTTTATTGTCACAAGTAGTTCAAAATTTATCTGTCTTCAGACCCTTTTAAGAATTTACAGCTGTATATTTACGTTACTTCTATATTGTATTTGTCCAACCAATACTGCAGTGGTAATAACATAGCTATATTTAAATTCTCTTTTAATTCTTAACATGTGTTCTCTTGATGTCCAACATCAAAGTGGCCATATTAAAAAAATAACACTCTTGTGTTATATTTGAACAGTTGCATTACAGTGTTTTTCTTCTTTTGGTTTTTTTTGCAGGGCCTGAAGGGGCACTTTTTGAACATTCTGTAGAAACACCACTTGTGAAAGCAGAAGCTTTTAAACAGCTTAGGTAAGAATTTATACCTAAATCCAATAAGTAAATGTTATTTTCTATAAATATTCACATTTTTTAAACACATTATTTTCAACACAGAATTGCTAATATTTTTTTCTCGTTTATGTGACAAATTATTTTGAAGGAAAATCATATAGTTCTGCAATTTTGAAATATACTATGAATTGTTTGTTGCTGATGGTGATTATATTTAAAACCCCTGTGGAAAGATTTTCTGTAAATTTCTATTTTGCAGTTTTGAAAGACTTTGAAATATGACTTTTTCTATTTTGTTGCAATATAAGTTGCTTGTCTGCAGTAGGACATCAACCTGTAATTAGTCAAGGTTTTTGAAAACTAGTATCTGGGGAAGCAGACTAAGAAGAAAAGTTTGGAAGTGAATGAAGCTCTAATGTATGAAGAGAATTAAAAACTGGTTTGGGCAACCTCAGAGAAGATGGTAAAAAGAAAAGTGAAATCAAGAAAAAAACATTAAAAATTACTAAAAAGCAGTCTGGGCTGAGAAAATCATTATTAAGGACTTTGTATGTTTCAGAGCTCCTTAGTTCAAGGATAGCCCTTTTTTGTGCATTATTCTATTTAATTTTGAGTATCCCAAATTAGTTTATAATATGCTGGTTATGGTGAGGTAATAAAGTCAAATTATATTCTCTTCATGAACATGTTATCTTTCATTTTACATGCCAGTTCAAAGAAAGGTTTGAAATGAAAGAGGATGTCTTTAACGATTGTATTTCTGTCCTTTCATACCTTGGCAGTTTGCTACTTTTTTGTCATAATTTCTCTTTTTAGTTTTCCTTTCCAATAGAGATAACTACTAGAGAGTAGTGGACGCTGATGAAAGCTTTCAAAAACACTGTCTGTATCTTGCTGATTGAATTTTCAAATTGAGAATGACAAATGGGAGAGAGACTGTTAAGATAATTATTTTGATTATCTCATTTATATTTAAGATTTACTTTACATTGTGCTTGCATTTCAAGACAGTATGAGCTCAAGGCATAATTTTTAACATATTGATGTCCACTTTCAAAAATGTGTTTCTTCTGTTCTGGTAGAATTTGGATGTGAGAGACTTTGATTAATATTCTGCATTTGTCTGGTTTTGTAGGAAGTGGATTCATTATGTTGTAAATTTGACATTTTCTGTGATTATCTCAACCTCAGTGAAGTAGGAAATCAGATTTCTTAACTGCAAAATCAAGAACCTCTCTGCAAATTTTGATTGGATATGTATCTATTATTTTCCATGGTTTTTACGTTGCTTCAAATTCATAATCAATTAGTATTTGAATAGGGTTAATGTAGTTTTAGTCTATATCTGTTACGCACTGTTACATTTTAAGTTCTTATTTGCACTTTTGTTTAACAACAGTTACAATGTTCCTGACTATATACAACTATTGTTAGTATAATTTTTCTGCCTCTTTTTCAAATAGGATAACAGTAGGAAGGAAAACACTGAACTTAATTCAAAGTGTTCCTAAAGTTCTCCTCCATAAATGAATTTACCTCACACCTTACCTCTTCAGTGATTTTTACCATGTCAACTACAAATACACATTTTGATCTGGAATGTTGCTGTTTGTTAGCAGAGCTCAAATGTAACACAGAAAATCCTACTCAGTTCTGTCTTCGATTAACTTAAAATAGTGGGAAGTACAGACTTCTCCAGAATTAACAGAAGTTTGCTGCTAATTACTGTGATGTCTGGGAATTAGCAACATGGCCACTGACACACTTGTGACTGTATTTGACATGAACCCAGAGCTGCTAAACACCTGTGCTAGAAACTTAGCTTAGCCCTAAGAAAACTGATTTTCTGGGCATTAGGGCATTAGTGCAATGTGTACACCACTCACTCATGCCAGCATAGAATAGGTTGGGCTGGAAGGAACCTTAAAGATCATCAAGGTCCAACTCTTCCTGCCATGGGCACCTCCCACCAGACCAAGTTGCTCAGAGTCCCACCCAGCCTGACCTTGGACACCTCCACCATCCACAGCTCCTCTGGGCATCCTGTTCCAGTGCCCTGCTATCCTCACAGCAAAGAATTTTTTCCCAATATCTAATCTAAATCTTCCTTCCGTGCTCTATCACTACATGCCCTTGTAAAACATCCCTCTTTTCTCTCCTGTCCTGGTAGGCCTTTACCCGGAGCAGTTCAGGATGCCTCAGTCCTTTAATTTATTTATTTTTCTGTCATAATCAGTGTCACATTTAAAAGCAGAGATGGCAATGATTTCATTTTTTTCATGAAAGGCTTCTGGGGAGGTTTAAGAAGGATATGTACTGGTCTGCAGTGGTCTGCAGTACAGATGGTAAATGAAGATGTAGGCAGAGAAAACCATTTTGTCAAGCTGGAAAAAGGTTACTTTCAAGGGTAATCTTAAATGTCAGCATAAGCAAAGTTCATACATTCTGTTGTGAAGGAGTTCGGACAAATTTACCAAAAAATTTATATTTTGTAATGCTTCATAAATATTCTGTTTCGTTCCACATGATTAAATGCAGGTACCTACCCACTGAAAAGCACTTCAGTATAAAATTTTTAAGTATTACTTTCCTATTTTAGATTTGAAAATGCTTCCTTTCCAGATTAGGGTAGTGGGCACAGAGTTATAGTTAGTATCACATATTTGCTTACCTTGAGCCTGATCTCCACACGTTCACCATCTATTAATCTTCTCCTATTTTTCCTTTATTTTTTCTTCAGTGGTTGTGCTGTGCCACGTGGATGTGATGTGCTGGATGGATGTGTTATAAAGTGCCATGTTCTGCAGCATTAAATGCAGGGAATAGTGTTTTGAGAAACCCCATCCACTACAAATGGAGTTACAGGTTTCAAGGAGCTGACTGGAAAGCTGTTCATGCTTGTAATTTTTTCAGCTCGTGTCATATGAACGGGGGCCACATTCTTTCCCTATCATTCACATTTAAAGTAGGATTTCAAACAAAGGTGACACAAATGGCCTCTCAGTTACACATTCTGCTGGCTTTCTTGTCCAAATGCCGAATTTCAAGATAGACTGCTTTTTTGGAAACAAAGAGATGTGTGTGTTAGAACGTGTCTTTTTATAGCTAACTTACTCAGAAAGAGCAATGCAATTATATTGCGGTCAGTGACTATCTTTTCATTTGCAATTTGAAGGAAAATTGTAGAGTCCTTTTCAGTCTAAAAAATAAAATTTTTGACTCACTCATCAAGAAAAGGAGATGTGCTCACACTTACTTCCAGCTGGTAGGAAGAATTAAAACAACAAAACCTACATTTCAAGATTGTATCTTCTTAAGTTTAAAATAGCATTGCCTACTTTTTAATTCCTTTAATGGACTTCCTGTATCTAAGTAATATCCATTTACAACATTTGTTAAGACTTTAGGACAAGGTGCACCCCTAAAAATGGGACCTTGCATGTAAGAAGTGTCCAGCACACATCTCAAAGAAGTGCTGAGAGTCACCAGGGAGGTCTGGATATATCCAGGAAATATCCTTCCCAGACAAATGCCATTGAGGAGACACCTGGTTGAATACAGCCAGTTGTCATAGTGAGAACAGAAATATGTGAGTGATTGATACGATCCAGCTCTTTATTCCTGCCAAGCTATTTTGTAGCCTTCTCCGTGGCTCTTCATGAGGCCGTGGACTTTGGTATGTATTTGGCACCTTGAGAACTAGCCTCAGTCAAGTCTCCTGGTGCTTCCCAAGAATTTATTTAGCTGACACCTCTAACTGGATCACAGCAAAGACTTAATGGAAAACAGGTGCCTTCCTTCCCAGAAAAACTTGAATTTAAACAGAATTAGGAAAGCTCATGCTCAGACACATACCTTGTGACCCAAAATGTAAGTCAAAAATTTGTAACAGCAACTACTGGAACTAGATGATGTAGAAAGAGACATTTATAACAGTTCCCTAAAAGCCATCTTCTCCTCAGGTTCCATGTTAAGCACTGGATATAGGCTCTTCTGATATTATCCCAAGTTTCATGCCAGCACACATACCTTTTTATATCCCCTGTTATCAAATAACATTCTCTGTGAAAACTGGTGTCTAAGTTTAGACATTTTTCCAGTCTGATGCTAACATATTTTTCTGATAACTTACAACAGCTTAGAATATTATTTAGCCTATTCCTGTATTCCTCCTAAATTTTGTATCCTTGAATAACATGGAGTTCATACATAGTTTTGTCATTTTGATACCATTTGCTTCTTGTGGTCTACATGGCTTGTGGTTTTCTAAGGGAAAACAGTGGATCAGCAAAACTCTTTAAATCTCAGAACAATGTTTCTGAGCTGAGCATTTGCATTTCCCGAGCTTACAAAAATGTCCTTACAAATGTGGCATTTTTCCATTTATCAACTCACTGTATACTATGAATAATGAATATAACGCTTACAACTTAGTACTATCTTTGTTCTCATATTTGCTGTGTATGGCTGTCTGACTGCCAACAACTGTGCCTTCTGAGCACAAATCCTGTGGGAAATCACTTTTAGTACACTCAGCTTGTGGTGTTCAGACTTTTAACTGAGAGTTTACATCCAAGTTCAGAATGATCCATATCATTCCACTGTTCTTGATTTTGGAAAGCTCTATAGCACGAATGATATCACTGTTCCAGAGAGTCAGCTTTTGTCAGAGTATGGTTATAAATTTACAGAGAGATATATGTTACCAGAATATGGGTATATTTAATGGTTTATGGATATATACTGAAAATATTTCAGTATTCCCCAGGGAAACGGATGTATTCTAAACAAATGTTTAATATTGGTATTAAATAAAACTTTAAATGTGTAATTAAGGAAGCATTGTTTTATATTTAACTGAAATATCTGTCCAGCACTTAAAAGCATAAAAATATGTATGTACAGACACATATTCCAGAATATGGATTATTTGAAGGCCAATTGTATGGTTTCTAGGTATCTGGTTAGGGTAGATTACTGTACTAATGGTAGACTTTTCGCTATCTATATATTCATAATGGACATACACCCTTTAATTTTACATCTGTTCTGTGGCATCCAGTAACTCTACTGATGGAGTTGCGATTTATACTTCTCTCAGATTCTTTCTGAAGTCTTATTTTTATCCTTTCCAGTCCCCATTGATATTATTTTTTTCCTTTTGCACTTGAAGTATTTGCTGTGGTTAAACTGTGTAATAAGAGAAAGCTGGAAACTGAATTTGTTGAGTTTTATGGCTGTATGAGTAAGAATTATGAAGGAAATGTAGAGAAATGTATAGAAGCTAACCTGGGGAAAAGCATTTGCCAAATAATTGTTAAATCATATTTGTAATACTAATGCTTGCATGCTAATTGCCTAAAAATACCATCAAACCAATTGAAGTAGAGTCATTTTGATTTGCATTCATTATGTAAATCAAAAGCCCAGTCAGTCAGAAGAGAATGAATTACATAATGGAAAGTAGGAATAAGGTTATGATTCAATGTTTGCAAGGCACCTCTGTTCCCTGACTAGTGAGATATTTCTACTGCAGTGTGATTTTATGAGCCTTGACCTTAATTTGATAGATGTACATTTGCATTCATATACTTTTCATAATCAGGTTAACTAGGAACACCATAAAATACATATTTTGGAAGCTTTAAAGAATTTATTTCCATTTATCTGATGGACTCAAATGTGTAAAAAGGTGTCGTTCAGAAGGATTGGATAGTACAGGGCATCATGTTGATCATCTTTTCAGAAGCATTTCTGACTTGGATATTTTAAAAAAACTCTTTTAGCAAAGCCTTGTGTATTACATCACATCAGGTTGTCTTGTAAGCAGTGATTTTACCTGTAATTGTTAGTCCTAAAGTGAAAAGAATTTCGCAAGCACTGCCATAAATGACTTTCACTTGCTCCAGTCACGTGGCTGGTGTTTTTCTTAAAGCCTCAATTTTTCAGAGGTGTCGCTTAACACATTAAAACCAATAAAAGTTGATTCTGCTGCAGAAACAGAAACATGGGGCAGTCATTTAAGTATTTTCCATGGCTGCTTGTGTCAGTAGCACAAAGAGCAAAGCTGTAATGATTAATGTACCTGTTGAACTGGGTCCCTGACAATGTCAGACTGCTCAGTGAGTTTGCTAAAGTGAACTTGTCATCAGTGATTACAGCATATTCCACCAGAGCAGAA
The DNA here is from genome assembly GCF_017590055.1 of Onychostruthus taczanowskii. Lineage (NCBI taxonomy): Eukaryota > Metazoa > Chordata > Aves > Passeriformes > Passeridae > Onychostruthus > Onychostruthus taczanowskii. The sequence goes on along the minus strand of NW_024502569.1, from coordinate 5,062,212 downwards.
GCCACTGTGAAAACTTCGTTAGTGATTGTCACAGTTTTAGACACCACCTTGCAGGTGACCACCTGGAGCCCTGTTCGGAAGCCTGATGGTGCTGTCACTGATCCAAGCTGTAATACTGAGTTGAGCAGATCATGCCTTACATTATCTTTCACCTACACACATATCTGCACATATATCTATGCATATATGCAGAGAACTGAGGAGGAGGCAGGAAACAGGAGACACCCACCATAAGGATGTGGGTGTGGGAAACACTGGGAAAAGAAAAGGGAGCTAAGTTTCCTGCTAAGAGTAGCTTTTCCAAGATGCATTGCACATGTACACCATCACTACTCACTCTTTCCCCTCTCCCTCGGACTGTGTGCACAGTTGTGATACTTCAGTTGTGAGGAATCTGATGACAGTGTGGCACATTCAGCCACTGTCCTAACAATCACAAGAAGGAAAGGATATGAACTGGTTTTCAGCAAAGCCTCTTCACTTGAGTGTTTGTTTTCATGGAGAGCATGTGGACACTATGAACAGCATTTACTGAAGAACTCCAGTTACTTGAAATCTTGCTATGTTTCAGCATAGTAAATAAAAAATTGCTTGAGATACGTATAAAAGAAAGGCATGGCAAATTTCAACTTGGAAGGTAATTTTATGAAACTACTTATAAGGAAAATGCTAACCCCATTTTTTACAACAATGATGCAAGTGCTGTTATTATATGAGATTAAAATTTTATAATACACGACATTATTTTATAATATTATTAAAGTAATTTGAAAAAGATAGCTATGCTGGAAACATCTGTGATGTGCCAGATTTAATCACATTCACTGGGGCCTTGGTCATTTTTAATTACCTGGAGAGTCAGCATATCATAAAATTGAGGTCATCACAGAGACCTCTTTTGAATTAGCTCTTACCACTCTTAATCACAACTGTCAGTCTTGAAAGAGGCTTCTATTTTAATCATGTCTTAGTCTTATCTTTAGTCTTCATTCTTTCAGTGACTCTGCATTGAATGACAGTGGGCGAACAGGAAAAAACACCTCAATATTTAAAATGGATGGAGAACTAGTAAACAGATTAGTACACTGCAATAATCATATCTGCTGTGTTTTGCAATATGTTATAAATGTTGTTTAAATTGCTTTTAGAGCCTTTTCAAAGTACCATTAAATCTGGGAACTGTTTTATTCTTTTGTGTGGCTTACATTAAAAAAAAATTCTGTTAACCAAAACCTTGGGAGCTGGAAACATCTGTTATTCAGATCTGGCTTTGTAATTGTGCTTGTGCACAGAGATCCCCCCTAAGCCATAAACAGTGTTAGTGCCTGCTGTGCTTATGCTGAACAATTCCCTTGAATCCAGAATCTCATAACTGAGCTTTACTGGAATCTTCTGCTGCCACGCATTTCAGATTTACAACATAAATACAGAACTAACTTGGAACACAGGCTATTTGAAGAAATAAAACTATGCTAAGAATTTTTTATTTAAATTAAAGAAAAACATGCCGAAGAAAACACCAGCTGATACCTTCAAGAGCAGCAGATACTCCTGATATTTAAGAATGGCGCCCCAAAAGAATGCAATTCCTTGGGGTTCTGCCCTTGATCATTATCCTTGATTATTTTTAGCAGAAGGCAAAATGAGCTTTAAAAAGCCCAGTAGATTTATTTATTCAAAAATCAACTGCGCTTCCTATGCATATAGAGTAGGGCTAAAAAGTGAAAACATACAAAAACCCTTCATCTGCATGGGCCTAACATTTTTGCTGATTCTAAATAATTTTTTCATTGTTCATGTATGTGATTTAGCTAATGGTTCAGCACACACTCCTGGTTGCCATTCATCTCTTACATATTTAGGCTGCATTCACGCAATTGAGTCCAAATCTAGAGGACCTCTGTGTGCCCAGAACAAGCAGATGCATCTCAGATGTCCGTCCAGGTTTAGAATACTCCTCTCTCTATAAGCAAAATCATTCCTTCATTCATTCATTCATTCATTCATTCATTCATTGATTTACTGAAGTGAAAAGGGATCCTCCCACAAGCCACCTACACAGAAACTAATATTCCTGAAGCATGGCCAATGGGATTTACAGCTGTTTGGGCAGATGTTCAGGTGGAGTTAATTCAGTTTATTTGGACATTTAGGTGTAGATACCTGTGCTTCGTCTCATCACTTTTGGTGGAAGGCAACAGGTATTGTGAGAGCATTTTACAGAGATATCTAAAACAGAGCCAATTATTTATGCTCTAGCACTAGTTCTTTCTTTCTATTAATTTTGAAAGATGAATGGGGGATCAATGGCATTTCTTTAGGAATTATGCACTTGCCAACCACACCATGTTTGGTTAAGGTCTGAGGAAATGAAAATTCATCATAAGAAACAAGGCACTGTGCTGGGAAATGTTCAAATTGCAGAATAAAGGTTTTCCTCTTGGAACCTAGTATTTCATAAATTCATCTAAACTAATAATCATAATTTATATAACCATGTGACTAGGATTAGAAATGGCTTCCAGTTACTGGTTCTCATTTGATATCAGGCATGAGGTAATGAGTCCTTCCTAGCTAATCATTAGCTTGGAATGCTATGACATTTTCTTTTCAGGAAAGTCATGACACCATCATATTTACCTAAAAGAAGTATCCTTTCTTAGTTGGTAAAAATCCATGGTTGTCTTATACTTACTAAAGACTTGGAGAATTTAAAATACAGTCGTAAATGTTTTTCTTGCTATTCTGAATATCTTCCTCCTTCAAAACCTTCTCTATATCTTCTGCATCAAATTCAGATTTCTTTTTTATACCAGTCTTGAAAATTATGCATCCCATGTATTTTCATTTGTATTTATTATCTCCTACAGTTCTTCCCTTGGCTCCTGTAATTCTTGTTTTGAACATTTTTCTGGTTTTCTGTCCTACACTGCACACTCATCTCCAATGTCCTCCTTTAACTGACTTATTTCTTAAAACTTATGATTATTCAAATATGTATCAGAAAAATAGCACAATCTCTCTTTTCTTCTAATCTGAGGTCATCGGATTGCCCACAGCCTGAAGCACAATAAAAGTATGAAAGCCTTGTATTGTTAGTGCTTTTCTGTCAGGGAGTCCTTAGCACAGACACCATTAGAGAAACACAATCCAGGTTGGTTTCCTGGGTCCTACATCTCTAATGTTGGAATATGTAAAATTTGGACACCCTGATACAGCACTGGGGCACGTAACAGTCTTGACTCCAAATCCAAGATCTTGGAGCTAAGTCCATGGATTTCAATATAGGCATAAATGAGGATAAATGGATTCATTTATCTACAGAAAATTAAACTTACAATAGAATCTGATAAACTGTGATTTTATTTTCTTACAATGATTGTCTTAACATAAAAAGAGTAAAAGGTCTAAGATCCATTACTGCCATGGCTCAATATTCCAAAAGGTCATTACAAGATTGTTTTAGCTTTAGAAAATGCATTCCCTATAGGTTGCTTATTTGAGCTTATTGAGTATTTGTGATTTGATTTCTTTGTTTCTCTCTGATTTTGTAATTTCACTGTGGCTCCCCTTCATCCCAGCCAAGCTCCGTAAGCCCAGCTGTGCTGTGTATGATGAAAAGTGCTTCCGAAGAGTTAGAAGAAAGGGAAATACGAAAGTGGTTCAGTGAGGTTTTTTTACCCTCCAGAAATGAGAGCTGAGCCCTGAAATGGTTGAGTAATGAAGTGCTCCTAGGCCTTACCAACAGAGACCTCTGGTAGGGGAGTCTAATAAACATGAAATAAAGGATCTGCAGCAGTATTATACATGCCATACTGCTGTTAGTAATGACTTGCTTGTGTTTCATGACTGTCTTTGTGCATGAATGTGATTGTCTGGAGAAAGAAGACTACCAAGAAAAGCAGAGCTTACTACAGTGTTGTGTAGTTATTTCAGGGTAGTTCTGCTGTTATTAAAGTATTCGGGATGTTTCAGAAAATAAACATTTCTGTTTATTTTCAGAGGTCAGTGGAGTTACAGGCTGTCAGCAAAGCACAGCACATTGTGAGGCTTCCCCAAGTCATTGGAGGCGAAATGATGGACCTTCCAATGACATTTGTATTAATGCATTTAAGCAATAAGCAGAAGAATCAAGGGAAAAAAAAGGTTACTTTAAAAATCAAATTAGAACAGATTGCTCTATCATTTTATTGTCTTTAAGCTACAACATAGGGTCACTGAAGATTTTGTTTAAAAAGCTTCAGAATTCCTGTAAAATTGAGGTGCTTTATGGAGAGCTGCTTATATTCCAGCCAAGTAATTTTCCTCTAATAGAGTTCCTGTACATGTACACTTGCCTCTAAACAGATATTTTCATAGTATGTGTCTCTGAATTCAATTGTACCCTATGTGTTTTCTTGCAGTGTTATCAGATGACTTTTCTGTATTTTCACAAGAGACTGGTCATCTTTTTTATTACAGGCACAAAACCTTTATTTGAGTTAATAATTTTGGCATGGATAAGTTGAAAGCACAGTTTTAATATTAAGCTGTATCTCACGCTGCTCTTAAGTTTTCCTGTAGATTTTTCTGCAATAGAAGAGCCAGATTCACTTGATAGAAAATTATTAAATGTTCTTTATTTTAAATTTTGAGATAATTGCTGTTAAATTTTGATTCATTAAAAATATACTGGTTTGAATATTACATTTTTTGTGGCATAAATAATAGGTTAACTTAGTGTTGAGTGTATAGGAGCTGTAGATATTGACATTGGTCTTACTGAAACAGAATATGCGTCCTAGTTCAGGCAACTCCCAGAGGCAATAGTTCTTGGAAAATGATTTTTTTGAACTAAGCTACAAAAATTGGGAGATAGATTATAACCATTGACCAACTAATGGGCTTGACAAGGAGAAATGGATGCAGTTTTTCAGTCAATTTTTCTCATTATATTTCATTTAGTTTAAGTCAGTGAAGTTCAGACTTAGAATATCAAAGTGAACGAAGGCAATATGGAAGACAATATCATCCAGGTTGGAAGCGATTATGCCACCTCTAAGTGAAGGAATTCAATAGGTGTGATGCAAAATGGGACATTTTAGAAAGAAAAATCAGTCAGCATTTAAAAGATTTATAGAAGTTATGTCAAATCAGAATTTTGTGCTAAGGCTTGACTAAGCAACTGCTATATTTTCATTACGCAGAAGCTTATCGGGGAAGAAGATTTAATGAGTCATTAGTATTTTCTATTCTTTGACATTCAGTAAGAGCTATCACAGCTTACTGTTGAATACTGATACTTCCGTGTCCTCAAGATAGACACAGTTGATGGAATATGCTGTGAAACTCATTTTTCCTCTTTGCAAGGAGATGTAATTTTAGGAGCAGTTCCAAAGAAAATGCTTTTACAAAATACAGAAATGAGGCTTATATCAAGACTGAGATCGCAGTCCTGTTGTTTTGTCCTTCTTTGCCTTTGGACCTTCTGGCAAGCAATCAAAAGCCATAAGGCAGAACACCAAGATGCTCAAGTTTGGGTAATATTCTTCTTGCAACATCCTGATTTCTGTCCCCACTTGCCTGTCCTCAAAACAGCAAGTTGCTGGGACATAAGTGAATATGGGTGGGGATTGGCAGTAGGCATTACTCTGTGCCTGCTGCTCACTCTCCACCTCTAGAACTCCAGCCCAGCTTTGCTCAGCTCATGTCAACAGGAAATGACAGCTCATGTCAAAAAGAAAGGATATGGTTTGAAATTTTGTGTACTGCACTCTAAGTAAATGCTGACAATCTCTTTTTGCTGTGTGACTAGTGCAAGCCCTGCCTATGGTTTACTCTCTTACAATGTCTAGCTGTATGGCTGGGGAATTAGACTGCTTTCAGACTAATCAAAAAGTCAATATACTCCTATTGCCTTTTAAAGGTTAACATGCATTCAAAAAGCAGGGATCAAAGCAGACATCTACAGAGGACCAAGGCCAATTAAGCCCACAGAATCCTCTAGGTTGCTTTTTTGCCTACCAAAACAGTAGTTCCTTGACAGGTTAAAGATTTTCCTTTTTCCCTCATGTTTTTTCCTCTTCATTTCTTGCCTTTTCTATTCATCCTTTGCTCCATGACCTCTAGTCTTTTTTTAATAAAAAAATTACTATAATCATTTATTGTTTAATCATCATAATTTAATTTCTGTTTCACTTTAACCTTTACAAAGTCAAATGAATTCTGGGGCAGGTGTTCATGGCAGGATTTCTTTCTGTATGCCGAAGGTATATGAGGGTCTCTTCATTATAGAATCATAGAGTGGTTTGGGTTGCAAGGGTCCTTAAAGGTCATCTAGTTCCAACCCCTGTCATGAGCAGGTACACCTTCCACTAGACCAGGTTGCTCAAGGCCCTGTCTAACCTGACATTGGACACTTCCAGGGATGCACAGTTGCTGGGTACACTACAGTATTAGAGGTGGTGTTGATCCTGGACCTGTTCAGTCCAGTTACAGTAATCCTGATCTTCCTTAGATAGGTGCCGGGAAGAATGCATACAGATGGGCAACTTCTAAGATCATACCGGGGAATTCTCTTCCCACTGAAGTCAGGAGAGATGATAGCTCCTGAGCTGGAAAGGTCAAAAAGGGGTCAGAAGGAAAGGATAAACAATTACCCAAGAGCAAGCTGGTTCCTTTGTCTTGCTCTAAGGGTCAAGCAACCCAAAGTGCATTAGGAAACTTGTGATACTCTTTCTTCAGTTCTAGAAACAGCTTGCTAGTGCCTTGGGGTACTTACAAGATTTGTAAGGTATCCTTCTGACTCCTGCCAGACCAGGATGAAAAAAGAGATCTATATGCCTGCAGCATGCACAGGCAGTGTCATCTGCTTCTTTACCAGAACTGCTACATCCTCCCTAACAGCCAACTGAGCAATTTCTGGTGATCTGGCATTCCACAAGTTCGCAACATGCTTATAGGAAAAGGGAAATCTCCAAGCCTTTCAGTTGTTGGGATGGTTTCAGATAAAGAGACTGGATGCTGTCAAGGTTCCCTCAGAATATTTTTTCACACAGTCCATTAATTATTTAGCACAGCTCAGCACCAAATTTCTTTGGCTGCCAGACAAGACAGTATAGTTGACTCTTACCAACAAGGAAATACCATCTTTGCTGCAATCAATTGCTTTAGTTGCAATGGACTATGGAGAATCAATATCCAGCAAATGACAGCTGTAAATTATTACCAGGGACCACCTATTCCCTCACCCTTTCCTGGCTATCATAAGCTGACATAGTGCAGTTTCTCAGGCTGCAGGGATGAGGGTGAAGAGGAGCCAGGCAAAATAACTATTCTGCAAGTGGGCCCAGGTGTGGCTTGCATTGCCTTACAATCTGTGAGTATGTCTACTTGAGTGTCTTCATTCAAATTAGAAACATGCTTGGGAGAGAAATACCCCAATGGCCTGAGCTCTCCACATCTTGATTTTCATTGTGGAACTGTTTGGGGTACCTGGACAGGGTGACATTTGTGTTAAACTGATCTGAAAGCTGTGATCTCTTGGAGAACACCTAGTGTGCTCCAAACTTTTGGGCATCCAGTTGGCACACCTAGTCCAGAGTTCTCCTCAGGACACACATAATGGGCTGTCAGGTCCTTGGCATCAAATGTTGTGCTGCCCAGATCAATTTCTCTTGCACCACACCCCTTGCTAATTGACCCTGGCAGCTACCGCAGTACCTAGAAGCTACTCAGAAGTACAGAATCCATCTTCCCAAGTGAAATAGAGGCTGTGACAGATGTCACATTTAGGACAGCTTATTACATAGATTAATTCCCCTAGATGGTAAAGATCATTCACTTCATCCTCTTAAATGTAATTTATGTGTCTGTAAGTTTAAAAAAAAATATAAAGTGACTGGTAACAATATATTCCCTCATCATTCTAATGCACAAATTCAAACATTATAAAGTGACCAAAAACTCTTAAGACAATTAATTTCTTCCCTCTTACTCTCCAAGCACCCTCCATTATTTGCAAACAAACTGAATTCTTGTTTTGCTAGGACACCTGAGAGATGCACATCAATGTGAGGACATTCAAAGGGACATTCACAGCCAAGGTTCAACTCAGGCTGTTCCTACACTAGGTGCCCAGTTCCCTTTGAGTGCATCTGGACTTCAGACACTGAACCTTTGAATACTGTACAAAGAAATGCATCATTAGTGTTATTGACTCTTGCCTTTGCTAGAATCTCTCATATTACAGTTCACATCACTGATTCACAGCAGTTTGCATTGCCAGGAAGCTTCAATGACGTGCTTAATTAGGCAAATCCCGGCTGAGTTAATCTAGAAATAGGACCTGTATAAACAGCAGAAATTTAGGTTTGTGATTAATATAGCAAATGTAATTCTGCAATGTAATTTAAATTATGTGTATGTCATATCATAAATCTAAGTGCTTCCGAAGTCTGTAGGCTTCATGCCAGCATTAATTTTTGTAGAAAGTAAGAAATATTTCTCTCATGTTTGATTGCTTTTTAAACTCTAGGTCTGATATACTCTCAGAAGTTTGTCCCAGTCTGCTGTCTTGTGATATTTAATGGAGTTTAAAAATAAAAATTTATGCCTACATATAGTTTGCTTATGTAGGTGAAATGCTTTACAAAAGAACATGAGGTATTTCAGACTTTAAAGCTTTTTGTTAAGACAAACTACGACAAAGTTTTATTTGACTACTTTGACACTGATTTATGAAAATACATTAAATTTTAAAGACTGAAAACAGAAACTTTTTTTAATTTTTCAGTATATAATGCATACAAATGTGCACTGAAAAATATTCCCATGAAGCAGACCTCCCACATTAATCACTCGGGGAAAAACTGATTTTCTATTTCATAGAGGTATAAATTTAGAGATCTAAATCAAAAATCCATACAAAAGTTGTTAAATTCCAAACACTGCTTAATAAAGATTACTAATACTATATTGATTGTCTGATTCAGAACTCATTCTCATGACCTGGTACACACCATGGTCATGACAGAAGTTTGTGCTAGCTCAGATTCATGGAATGAGGCATCACATTATTTTGTGGATATGGTCTCAGTATGGGGTCATGATGCATTTACCCATTGTCAGTATTTTATTTATTTATCAGGCTGGAGTTTAAACTAGTTGAAGGTGATGAACCCAGGAGGTGTCAGGGAGAGGCAGATCATAGAAACATAAAGTCATAGAATAGTTTGGGTTGGAAGGGACCTTTCAAGATCAGAGAAGATAGAATCTTCTGCTAACTCTGGCCAGCTGTGATAAGCCAATATTGCTTGAGCTATTTTCAGATTTGAGGATGAAAAATGAAGTTTCACTGACTGTGCTTAGATATCGTGGATTTAGGTTTTAAGTTATCAGATGGATTTAGCTTCTTCAGAACTCAGAAATACTACTGAACTTCCTCACAAGAACAAACTGTCTTCTTTTACATTCTGGTTTTAATGGAGTAACAGGAAAACAAAAATAAAATTAAGACTTGGGTCTCAGTACATTAGACAGCTGATTCTTGCCAATGATTGGCAGAGTCTGGACTCACTACACAATGCATTCCCAGCAAAGGACCTGCTTGGGCACAGCTTCCTCTCACCCGGACTGGCAGCTGTGGAGCACCACCCGTGGAGCCAGCACAACATCTGCAGGGAGTGCATGCACGCACGCACACACAACCCTCTGCACAACCTCCCTAGAAAACACAGGGGATAAGAACATGCAGGCTTGGGAACAAGTGTGTCTGTGTTCCGCAGCGTGGATACAACCCACATTCTTTGGTATGTGTCCGGAGAATAGGAAAGCCAGCACATATAAACAGGGACCACAGTTGTCTCTCTTTCTCTAGCCTTCATATTCACCTGTTTAGTGTTGGCTGGTGTCATCAGGAAGAGTGAGTGAATATTCGTGATCAAAACCTAATAGGTATCAATTCTGATCCTGCAGTGCCTCCAGATGAAGCAGTTCTAGGTAATGGTCAAAAGAAGCAATATAATCATTAGCTTGTTGCTAGGATAGGGCTTTTTCTTTCCTTCTCATGAGTTTTAATTAGTACTTCCATCCCTTCTACTTTTGCATGGAAATTATACCAAAGTTCTGAAGAAACAAAGCCTTATCTCTTTGAAAAATAAAAATCATTATTCCTGCACAGCTGATCCGACACAGTGATTACTTAGAAAATACAGTGCCTTCCTGCCATCTTGTGGCACTGCAAGGTTTGCAACTCTCTGTTTGTTGTACTGTATAATTTTTATTTCAAATTAACAGTTTTTGAGTTTCAGATGTCATCTAGTTAAACAACACACACACACAAAGAGTGAAATCTTAGCCCAGCTAAGACTTGTTGTACTGTCTGTACCATCATAATTCATTTAAATCCTTTTTTGTTTTAGGACATGCTAATTCAACAAGGTAATCTGTTGCATTGTCAAAAATCTCATTGATCAAAAAAAGTTCCAGACTATATTAATTGTATTTATTTGAATATCTTATTATGTCAAAAGTGAAAACAAATTGAAACTAACTAATGTAAAACTGGGTTTCAAGTTAATAGATTAGGTTACTGTTATACTGAAATAAGCTGCAGTTATGTATGAAATAATACCTTGTATTTGTGTTATGAATTAATCTATATTTTTCATTTGGGATGATTTGTTGGTTTTCAAAATAGCTGCCTCCTTTTTCAAGTCTGCCTGAAGGAAAGGGAAAATGCATCTTTTATATGACTTCAGAGCCTGCAAGGGCTTGCTCAATGTTTACTTATTTTTCTAAAATAAAGGAACATATGAGATTGTTCTACTGTCCAATTTTCTGCTTCTGCTTTTAGGCTGGAATCACCAACTCGATCTTTGAGCATGGATGCACCACGGGGAATTAATATTAAAGCACAAGCTGGGAATATTGAAGCTCTTTCCCAGATGGATATCAAACTACACAGCAGTGATGGTGTGGTGAGTACGAGCCCTTCTTTTCCATAACTGTGGTTCATCTTCTGTGTGACTATAACTTCAAGGCTTTTTTCAAGTTCTTTTAATTTAATTCCTCAGGTTTTAGGTGGCAGGATATTAAAATTAATAGTGCCAATAATAAAACTTTTATTTATGTAAATAATACTACCAACAGGCATAATGTTGTATTAGCTTAGAGCGATGCTTTCTAATAAAACTTGGATACTGCTTAGCTCCCCACTAGCACGATTCCCAACCAGCCCTTGGCTTAGAAGCAGACACAACCCCAGAGTGGCAAAATTAAGGAGTGAAGCTCTGCAGACATCACTGACAGCAGGCAACATGCAGCAGCCTAAATTTATCCCCTCTGCAAGGCTGTACTGTGCCAGTTCTTCCACAGAGGAACTACAGACCGACCCATGTCCATCCTTAACCAGCTGGCTCCGTGGTGAGGCCTCAGCACTCAGGCCAGGACAGACCTGGGTCCATCAGCAGTGTTTGTGTCCTGCTGTTCTGTGCATGGGCATGGACTCTGTCACTTACCTTAGAATCACAGAGTGAATTGTGCTGGAAGGGACCTTAAACATCATCCAGGTCTAGTTTCCTCTGGAGAAACTGGAGACCAGGCTGCTCAGAGCTCAGTCCAGTCTGGCCTTGAACACTTCCAGGGATGAATCATCCACAATTTCTCTGGGCAACCTGTTCCTGTGCCTCACCACTGAAATAAATTCCTTTTTATATCTAATCTAAATCTGTCATCTTTCATTTTAAAACCAGTATCATCCCTGATAAAGGGTTCCTCCCCAGCTTTCTTGTAGGCCCCCTTTAAGTACTGGAAAGCTGCAATGAGTGCTTCTCTTCTCTGTGCTGAACAACCCAAATTCTCTCAGCCTTTCGTCATAGGAGAGGTGCTCCATCCCTCTGAGCATCTTCATGTCCCTCCTCTGAAATCACTTCAACAGACCCATGTCTTTCTTATTTTGGGGACCCCAGAGCTGATGCAGCACTGCAGGTGAGCTCTCAGCAGAGCAGAGCAGAGGGGCAGAATCCCATGCTGCTCCTGTTGCAGCCCAGGGTGTGATTGATGTTCTGGGCTGTGAGCGCACATTGCTGGCTCATACAGGTTTTCATCTATCGATACCCCCACGTCTTTCTCCTCAGGGCTTCTCTCAATCCATTTATCACCCTGTTCTATCTGTTTTGGGGATTGCCCCAACACAGGTGCAGGACATTGCACTTGGCCTTGCTGAACTTCAGGAGTTTTCTGGTAAGAAGAGGGTGGGCACCAGCTTATTCCTGTCCTGTGTTTATGTCTGCCAAGAGCCTAGAGCTCAGAGAAACTTTGTGTATAACAAATCCTGTGTAAAAGGCTGTTCTTAAGTCTCTGCCTAGCCAAATTCAGCTTGTGTCATGGCACGTTATTGCTTCACCATCTCTAACAAGCCCTTGTCCTGCTTTTTCCCACACAGCTTTTGCTCGATGCTGAAACTGTGCGACTGCCCAAGCTGCCTGAGGGTACAAGGGGTGGATCCGGGATTTCTCAGGGGCTCTATGAAATCTGTGTGTGTCCAGATGGAAAGCTCTACTTGTCAGTGGCCGGCGTGGGCTCCACTTGCCAGGAATACAGCCGAGTCTGCCAGTGAGGCACCACAAAAGGCCACACACCCCCTTGGGCACCTGAGTTTTGTATTACTCCTAAAGAGCATTACTGAAAGCATATTTTTCAGCATTTTAAAAACAAAGTACTTACAATTTACGAAACAAATCTGCATCTACAGTTCTGGAATACAGGGTGTAAGGGAAAGAAGAGCACAAATGACATTTCCACTTCAGAAGAATGACTTGAATCTAATTACATGTTTTGTCAGTAACACTTGGAAAACAGCCTTACAGAGAGCATAAAAAAATAAAACAAATATGTTTCCTTGCTGAACTATTATTCAGTCAGATGATTATGTCATTGTTCATATTTTTGAGATCCGTGGGTTTTTCCTCTCACTACATGTAAACACTTACTGTATTAGTGGGTGAAATGAAATTGAGAGAACTACTTGAATTATTTGTAAGACGAAGCATTATTTGGAAAATTCAGAAAGTGCCAGCAAATGGTCTATGCAATTTTGTTCTTGCAATAACACAAGATAGAAAAATGTGGTATTTGTATGAGTTCTGTGTAAAAGATGTTAATTTGCTAATAGCTTTCTATTTTAATTTGGCAACACATATGCTGACTTGCTTCTTACTGAGATTCATATAAAAATAACTAATGCAAAAAGCTCCAGAAGTCATGAAGGCCTCTCTGTGTCTCAAATCCATTCACTATACAACAGAGAAGTATGTTAGTATATTTTATAATAGCAATTAGCAATTGTTTGTTCTACTGCCTGTACCATCATATTCATTTAAATCCTTTTTTATTTTAGGACATGCTAATTCAACAAGGCAATCTGTTGTGCCAGCTGGACTAGTAAAAAAAAAAAAATCTTCACATTGTCTGACACAAGGAACTATTTGGGCACTGGGAAAAATCCTTTTATGCAGCCCACAGATTTCAATTAAGAGGAATATTTCATTCCCATCTGCACCTGTTTACTGGTATTTGTGATCCTGTCAGACTGGGACTCCATCACAAACAGAGAGAGTAAAACTGTTATTATTTTTTACATTAGGATTTTGGATACAAAATAAATGCTCACCAGAGCTGACAAACCATTTATTGGCCTTGTAAACAAACACAACTGCAGATCCATTCCCCTGTACTGTGTTGCACTAAACACAAATAAATTGTTTGCACACCTCTGGGTAGCAAGATTTGTGTTGAATAGTCTGTTTTTTAAACCTCATGGGTTTTTAATTCCTTTGATGCTGTTTTGTATATACTTTATGATCTTATTATCCAGGAAGGAGCTATCACATAGTGCCTTGGTGTCTATTTACAGAAGGATAGTCCTGTAACTATAGTGTTAGCAAGCCACAAATGTCCACCTTTTGGAAAAAAATTAATCACCATCATTAAAACAAAAGAAACAGGACAAAATAACTACTTAGAAACTTGATACTTAAGCTCTGGTGAACAAGGGAAGAAAATCAACCCTTGGATGAGATCCCCAGGTACACATAAAAGCCTGAGCTGAGTCCCCCATTAATATTTTCCCCTGTTATTGCGGTAAAGCCCAGGGCAGTCCCCGCTTCAAGGGCTGCCTTTGCAATTTCTCCAAGAGTCTGATGTACAGAACTGAAACTGCCCTTCAGCAGCAGGGTGGAGCCCTCAGCAATTAATGTAGACTCCAAGAACTGAGTTTAGGCGAGGGAAGCAGGGGTTCACATGTTATCTGGTGCGTGCTCCAGCTGTTGTTACACTGCCTAAGGGAGAAGTAGGAAGCCACACATATTCCATATCTGAAATTGCCTTTTCATGGGCTTAGACTCATTCACTTACTCCTGTCTTCAGGAGTGAGTTCAAGGCTGTTGGCCATAAGGAGAGAAATGTTCATCCCCACAACTGTATCTTGTGACAATATCTGTCTCTAAGGCTAAGCCCTCAGCTGAGGCACACTGTAACAGAAACCTGTCTTCAGTATTCCTTTAAAATCAGTTTAGGTGGTTCCAGCTCCATGCACAAGCTTTTACAAACCAAAATACAAGCAGACTTCATTGGATAGGAAGTTCAAGTACTAAAATAAAGGTCAGCAAATACCCTTGCATGTGCCAGACACCTAAAAACCACTGCTAGGAGTAACTTGGAGAACTGTAATGTCACCAGTCTCTTACAGGTGTAGTATTAACAGCAAAAATGGGACCTGTGTCCTTAGAAATTTCAGCCATTGTTCTGACATCAAGGTATAGATGCCCATTTCTGTGGAGTGTCAAACAAATAATTCACTAATCTAACCCCTAAATGTTAGCCAGATACTGCAAAATAGTTAAAAATCTGTTCTGCTGTCGGTAGAAGCACAGCACTTTAAGTTATACATTTTAAACTTTTGTTTTGGAGGCACATTTTCAAATGTGATTTGCCAGTTAATTCACAGCAAGGGATTGAACTGAGGGTTTCCAGGCAAGAATAACCTGACCCCTAAAGAGCTAGGAAAATCAGGGTGCAGGCCCCTGGCTGGTAACACTATTAAGCAGGATAGCACTTCACACTGCAATAACTACCACCTTTCTTGTGGAAATCTTCCGGACTTGGCTTCAGTTCACAGGTGGATTCTGAGTAGTACCAAAACCTAAAGAGGTCTGCTGTACCCTCAGCACTGCCACCTGAATCACCAACATGATCCCTTTCATTGCTTAAATTTCATTCTTCTTTTCATTATGCTACAACACTGACATCAGAGGTATTGTTCCAGTATAGAAGTTGTGCACGTTTTAAAATATGGCTGGCAACATCTTGTCACTGACTATTTTTTCTCTTTTAGGTATGGTTAGTAGAGAAACGAAATTTGTGCTAACATTACCAGAATGTAATCAGCTGATGCCACAATCTGAATTGCTATTAATCTCAACATAGTTAATACATCACTAAATTATCATTTCTTGTATCTCCATGTGGATGTCTATCCCTCCTCCCTCTTTAATACTTCAAAATTACTGTTTCTACAAAGTTCTATCAAACTTCAGTAGTTACAGAGTAACAGAAAATTATGGCACATGGAAGCGAGAGTATGCAGTTCTCTAGTTTATTTCCAAAAGCATTATCCAAATGGAGAAGAGAAAAAAAATCACTACCAGCATAGTGAACTGATTTGTTTGCATATTTACTCCCTCAAAAAGAATTATTTACAGCTGTTCTTGCAAGTGGTTGCAATTGTTACACAGTGGAAAAATGGTAGAAAAAGTTCACTGGTGATTGCCCAAACATGAGCTTTTTTTTTCCATTTCACAGTCCTTTAGTATTAGCAGTTGTCTGTCTTTATATAGCTTTATGCAAAAGGAAATTGCAAGAATTGGAAACGGAGTTCTTGAATAAACTTTATACATTTTGAACAATCTGCTTCTGCTTTTGTATTCAAATGAAACACAGCTTAAATGAATGTTTTCATTTTTAAAACAAAATTGTTTTTCCAAGACTAAGAATGTGAAATGTACTTTATTTAAAAATATGAACACAATTCTTGGTCCCAGCTAAAAATGTACTTAGCAGAATTTAGAAAATGCTTTACAATTAGGTTTCATTGGACATCTACAATTGCTTTGTCTTAATCAGTAGTAGGTGAAAGTAAATAAAGAAATTATGGCAGTGATACTGAATTAATCATCCAGAAAACAAACCAATGAAAAGACAACCAGTTTTGATTAAAAATTCATTAACAAAACCCTTCATGTGACAAAAAAGCGTGTCTTCTTCAAATGAAAACATTTACTTTGGCTGCCAGGTTTAGTTATTTTTGAACTATTAGTTCTGCCTTTGTTCCCTGGGACCAATCCAGCCTTCTCAAAGAGTTTAGATCCGGCAACAGAAAATCTCAAAGGTGGTACTACATTCCTCTACTTTAATTGGAGAAATTACAATAGATTTAATTACAGCCTTGTTTAAAGCAACCCAGGTATACCAGTACCAAGTGCATGCAATCCTTGTAGTAAATTTTAAATCCTATTTCACAAGTCATTACAGTAACTTTACTGATAATGATTCGACTACAAATATTGTAAAACTGCATTTTTTACACAATAAACCACTTATTCTGCTAGTAGTCAGCTACACAAAAATTATGTCCTTCACGAAAAACAACAAAAACAAAACGGAATAAAACCACAAACAAACAAAAGGTATTTTTTCTTGTCATGAATTGCTGAGGAAAGTGTCCTGTGCTTTTTAGAATAGCTGTGTAACACCTCATTGTTTGAGAGGAAAGTTTTTAAAGCAGAAGATAGTAACAAGCCTATCAAGGCTTATTCCAACTGCAGTTCCTTAGATTTAAGCTGTTCTGTGTATAGTTGAATCAGCTTCCTGTATCACTGACTTTTTGTTAAACTCCTCAACTGTATTTTTGAGGGACAAGAACTGAAGCTGCTTTTCCTAGATAAACTGCTGGTACCTGTGGAAGGCAGGAGATAGATCTGAATGAAAAGATACTTTCTCCAATTAGGACTCATTTAATGTGCAGAATTACTTACTAAATGTATTTTTGTGGAACCTACATGCTAACATTTACTTCTACGGACCCTTACTACAGAATCATCACATCCTAACTGTTCTAAGCCTCCACACCTGACTTAGACACATTGCCAAGTCTCCCAGCTGAGCCAAAAGGAAGAATCAATTAAGCATTTTTTTGTTTTTATTTTTAATCAAGAATTAAATGGCACTTACCCAATCATGTTCTGTCAGAATATGGTTTCCTTGTCTCACACAGCCTCTTTATTTATGTTAGCTGTTACAGTGAGTTAAGCAAATAAGAAACTAAGAGACTTCCAATTGAGACACCTCTCTTGCTTGTCCCTCTGCAGCCATCTGTAAATTTTATTGCTAGTTTCAATTCAGGAATAACAGAATTAATTCATTTTGTCTGTGTCACTCCAGTTTTCTTTCTCAAATTGGCTCAGAGTTTAAAATTGTTTCAGACCATTACCATAAGAACTGGGACCATTTTCTTTCTCAGTGTCAGTGCTCAACAGAATACACAAACTAAACAAAAGTAAAGTTATAACAGTAGTTTAGTAGTTCTGCACAGCCATTTTAACAGTTCATAATAATAATACTGGTAAAGCAACATAAGTTGCTTATAAAACACAGTTATACACTTAGAAGATTTCCTTCCACAAGAGCTCACGTAAAAACAGGAAAGTGTTCATAGTGCTCCTATGAACACTTTACACTTTTGCCTGCTTCCATGAGACCTTATGTTTTAGCTCCATTTAAAATGAAAAGCATGAGAACTGTTTCCTTTTCAAGTATTTTGCTTACCCTGAATTCATATGACTTAATGCACAAAGCAAGAACCACAAAGGAATCTATTTCAAAAACACAGGGAATTAACCGATTTATTTCATGGCACACCAGGATTTGTGTTTTACTTACATGCTATTTATTGCAAAAAAATCAGCAAAATGTACAATTTGTTTGAGAAAACTGCAAACATTTGTTGTTGAAAAAAAAAAAAAAAAGGCAAGTTTCCTTTTCAATAATATTTTAATATTTGTACAATTATTTAGAATTAATCAAAAAAAGATTGTGTATTTACCTATATAAAAGCTTCAAATAATAGGTAGAGTTAACTTACGTTATAAAACCAAAACACATTGGACTGAAATATATGTTTACATTTTTCTTTATTAAATTTATGGCACTTAATTTAATAGCAGAAATAATAATAATAGGGGTCCACAATCACAAGCAGTATCATTTTCCAACTGTCACATTTCTTCAAGAACAAGGCCTTTATAATGTACTCAAAACTGAGGCAGACCTCATTGTGATTTTTTTTGTTTTTGTATTACAACACTATCACAGCTGTATCAGCAAGCTTGATGTTGTTTATTTTCCTTTGTATTCTGTAAGTTAAATTGTAGTTTCACTGTGCTGTCAAGTAGACAAGTGTAACAGCATGCCACTGGAAAATGTTTGACATTTATGTTTAATGTGGCTGATCCAGAAAAAAAAAAACTTTCATTTAGCATGATCCTTCCATTTTTTATTTTTTAATTTTTTTTTTACAAAAAGCTAATGTTGAACATACTGCATGACATTACCAAAAGTATTACAAACTATAAAAGAAAGAGTGAACTAATAATCAGATTTCTCAAGGGCTGTAGTGAATAACAAAATAAAACCAGCATTACATTGCAGCACCTTTAAACACATAACAAAAAACAGTGCTCTGTGTACACCAAAAATGATTTACTGAATTGTACTATTACCAATGTTTGTGGAAAAATATATATATATGTACACACACAAAGGCACACACGCAGGGGAAAAAAGGAACTCGAGCATTTAGGCATCTGAAAACTGAGTTTTGGTGTTCCAAAAAAAATCATAAAACACCATATAATAATGTTCACAGATTTTATATCATCCACATGCTTTCTCATTAAACAAAAGATGACAGGCTCTAAAAAAAAGTAAATTAAATACTTAATTATTTTATAAAAAAGTAAATGCAATCAATGCATGACAAGATGTGGCATGTTAAATCAAGTATCATTATTCAGCATTAAAATAATTGTACCAGTTCACATGTACTAAACTAGCCTTTAAATGTTTACAGTTTGATGCTGCAGCAAATTTATAATCAGATCCAGCTGATAAGAGTATTACTATGAGTGACATGAATGTCCACAGAACGCAAAAGAATACAGATATGCTTTGGAGCAATAACTCCAAAGTTATTTTAACTTCCACCCCATTTCCCATTTCATTGTATGTCCAGTCTTAAGATTAGTACATTGAAAACTGACATTATCCTTTCAGAAACATTACATTAAATGAAACAAATCTAATAAGGAGTTATAATTACAGGTTTTATCTAACAGAAAGCTAAGCTTTGGTTATATAAAGTGCAGTCAATAATATGCCAATTAATCACAATGTTGTGCATACATCTAATTTTTGCAGCTCAATTTCCTTGCAAATTCTAAAAAATATTCAGGTTTTACAGTTTGCTTAACATCAGGCTCAGTTAAGAAAAAAAAATCCCATTTAAGCAAATTTCAGTTCTAAGTACCTTGATCCAACCCACCTTTGTGCACAACGCTTCTAAACTGCTTGGGACCATGCAACCTCTTGGACGTTCCATAATCTGCACAACTGCATTTGTATGCCACCACTTGAAACAACTAATTCTTGACAAAACAGTCCCCTAAACTCTTCAAATTTATACTTTTTGTTGTATGAAGTTTTCAAGTTTTATTATGATACAAGCAGTACATTCCATCACTCTCATAGCAACTTCTGAAGTAAACCTATCATTGGGAATCTGTGGAAAAGGAAGTAAGTCAGGATACCTAGTTTTTAAGCTATCTACTCCATAAGCCTCCAATGTCTGAACATCATTTGAAAGTCCTTCAAGTTGCTGACTGTACTCCTCTATTTTTTGTGCAAGGGCTGCTGGTTTTATGTCTTTGTCTGACTTGCCCTTCACAGCATAGTCAGCTGCAATCAAGGCTAGTTTAGTAGAAAGGTAGCACTTAAAGCACACCCATTCATTGGCATTTTTATGGAGGTCGTTTCGCGCGGCTGAAAAGTTGGCTCGGGCCTGCCTAAGCCATCGACGTGCCTCCACAGGATTGCCAACGGACCTGAACGTGGGTGGGACGAAAAAGCGCTGGGAGTAAGAGGGCCCTGTGGAGGAGGGACACTTCTCTTTATACTGTTGCCTTTCAGATTTGTGGCTTGTTGCTTCCTGATTCCATGAAGTGTAAAATCTCTGAAATGAAAATTTATCTGACTGAAATCGAGAAGCAGAAGATGAAAATGGTCTCCTTGAGGCTCTGTCCATATTCTGATCCATAAAGGCCTGTTTTTCCATCCTGTTAATCTCATTCTGCAAATGTTTGAAAACCTCATTAGCTATATCAAGATTCTCTGCATTTTTATCTGGGTGCCATTTAAGATACAGCCTCCTAATAATCTTTTTTCTTTCAGATTCTGGAAGCTTCCAAGCCTGTTCAATCACAGATGTCACTTCTTTTAATATTTCTGGCAACGAGTTTGACTTTATCTTTTTTGGAGAGTGGTGTTTTGAGGACATTGTTTTGTGGCTCTCTCTACCAGTAAAGATAGGTGGAATTGCCCTTGGTCCATGTGCTGGAAATTCTGTAGGACTGGTTGGGGTAGAAGGTGTGCTATCCCTGCCTTGAGAGCTTTCCTCTGGTCTGGAAAATTTGTACAAGTCAAGGGAGCTGACTATTTTATATTCACTATATCCAATATCAATCTGGTAAATCTTCCCTAGAAAACTTGGGCTTTCATCATCTTCTCTTTCTACTTCTTGCACTATGATTGCATAGGTATAAGTAGGCTGATATGATCCATATATATCACCACCTTCAGAATCAACAAGGTAACCAACATATTCACCAGGATAAAATACATTCATTGGATCCATTAGAAGTGTATAGTGAATTTCAGCTGGTATAGGAGTGCCAGGTGTTGGTAGTTCAAGTTTTGATGGCTCAGAAGAGTCATACTTCACTCCTAAGCTGTCAAGCTTCTCACTGATCCGATAAATATCATTACAACCCAGCATGGCAATTAAATATGAGGTATCAGAAATCAGGTTGTCAGTTGCAGATTTTAAGGTCATGGCTAATGCTAAGAGGAAATTTATGTCCTTGCTGTCAGAATGCTGTATGTAAAGCAAGATGACTGCATTTCCATATCTCTTCAAGAAAGCAAATGTTTCACTTTTGCTGTGAGGAATAGGAGCAAACCCTTTAACTCTTAATGTTGTCTGCAACTTCTCAAAACAGGAAACTTTCAAACCTTCTCGCAAAGCTTTGCAAAGTCTTATTGCTTTTTCTTCGTTAGCCAGAAAAGCATTGTCATTTTCATGCTTCATAATCCTAATGAGACCTGTGATGAACTGCTCTGAAGACAACAGTAACTGTAACCTTCCCTGCAAAGAACATAACGCTCCAAACTGACAAATTTTGGGAGACTCCTCATCTAACTGTTCTTCAAGTATACTGCTAAGTAAGCGAGGCCTCAGCTTCTGAGGGAACAACATTATCAATTTAGTGTGAAAGCCATGGTCTTTGCCTAAGTAACACTGGCTAAGATCAACAAGCATCTGCACACCAATGTTACCTTGGATTCTGCTTTTGTAGTGGGGTGCATCATCAAAAACTAAGATACTAGACTTTACCAACCTACCATCTTGACCAGGAAGGTAAAGGGCAAAATCTCTCATATTCTCAAGGTCATTCCTAACCTTTACAGAATCATTCTGAAGACTTTTGAACAGGCCTGAAACTACTCTTTTAACTGTGCGCATTTCATTAGGATCCAATTGCTTTCCTTCCGAGCTCTTATATATGCGACCTAGAACTTCAACATACTGCTTTGTTGAAATAATGTCTTCAGTGCCCAAATGTTTAAATAACTGATGGAAAGTACCAAGTTCTAAAGGAAGTTTGTAAAGATAAGGTTTAAAGTCAGATTCATACTCAAGGTTTATTACTACCTCCTCAGGCTTAAGGAGCTTCCAACCTTCTTCCACCATTACAAAAGAAACTCCTCGAAGCTGAAAGCGGAATTCCTTCTTCTCTGTACTAAGAAACTCATAAATGCTTCTTAGGACCTTGGCCCTAGTTTTCACCATGTCCTCATCCAAAGTTGTTATATTGCATATGTTCCTGCAGTTATTGATAACTTTGTCCAGAGGAGGGTCCAAATTAACATTCAGCATGGCTAAAACTTGCTCAAGCTGTTCTTGTGCACCAAGACTACTCCCCTCTTGCTCTTTGATGCTTAAAGGTGTTGCTTTCTCAGGAAGAATAGGACATGATGTCCACAGCAACTGCAACACATCAGTCTGCTTGAATTTAGGGTTCACCTGTGCCCCATTGAATCGTATAAGAGGAAGAGTTCCATTAACTTCTTGATACTGAGGATGAAATCTCACGAATTCCGCTGGAGCTCGCTCAGGGCACAGAAAAGGAATTAAAGACAATTCTTTCAGAAAATTTCCTGAAAAAAGGTCAGCTCTTTCTTGAAATATATGATGGAGGAGAACGTCGACAGTATTCTGTAGTGTTTCTTTAGACCAGTTTTCTGTATTTGCTCGCATGCTGATTTCTTTAGCAAACTGCAGTAACTGCTGCTGTGAAATGATGAATTTCAATCCGATATGTCGCAGAAAAGTTACCCATGATGAAAGGAACGCTGCTTGATTTTTTGGTTTTGTAAGTTGCTCTAGCTTCTTAAAAAAATCTTGAGGTATAAAGAATTTTTCAGGCAGCATAACTTCAAAGACTTTTACAGTCCTGTCATAAAAGTACTTTGCAGGTTTTAACCTATTGCTTGCATCATGAATGATCAAAATGCTTTCAAGCTTTTCAAACAGCTGTTCTTTCATTTCTGAAGTTTCTTCAATGCTAGTTAGCCTATTCTTTAAGTAGATCAAATGTTCTAATTTTGCATCATAAGACAGACTTTCAATTTTTGGCAAAAGATGTTTCAAGTACACTTCAAGATCATCCACAGAGACACAGCCAAGCAGAGTATACAAATCCTTCAAATGAACCTTCTCCTCAAGAAAAGCCGATGAAGTTGACTGTGTCCATCTGTCTACTTCCACTGATGGGATGCTTTTCGTAAGGACATAACATGTCCCATATTTTGCAATGCTGATGTATCGGCCACTGATTGATTTGTAACATGGAAGAGACTTTAAAATTTTAATGTCATCCTGAGATGTCAGATGACATAAGTTGCAATTGAAGTACATTAGGAGAGCCTCAAAGTCACTTTCTGCTAACTTTTCAGTCTTAAAAGTTGATGTCTGTACCATATATTGTATGGCTTTCAGAATGCTGGAGGGATTATCTATGTTTGCTGTACGTCCTGACAACAAAGGCACTAAAGCACTGTCTTTGGAGCAGATTTTGTTCAATGCCAGCTGAATGCAGCCCGTTTTCATTAAAGCATGGAAGACTTTATCACTCTGAGCATTTGGAAAAACAGCTATATGCATGATGCTGAGCGGCAGCAAGACATCACACTCTGGCACAACCAGATGATTGGCTGAGACAGTAAACTTTACACCTGGGAGCAAAGTCCAGTCCTTCAAAGTTTCAATAACACCATCGAATTTTGCTTGTGTATCTTCTTGCTCTTCCTTAATATTTAGAGACTCACTGATAAAATGCCAAGCACTCTTAAGCCAAGATTCACTTGCAAAGTTTTCTTTCCATTTCATACAATTTCTAGTTTTGTACTCTCTAGGCAGCACAGATGATAACAATTCAGCAAAACTTCTGATATCAAAGACTTTTGCTACTTCACTGCTGAGCAGAATATTGTTGTATTTCAGATACAATGTGTTCATAAAGAGATCCTTCCGTGACGGAATCAGTTCATGGTATGTTGTCAAGAACTTTGGTCGCTTTGAATCAAAAACTTGCAAAACATTGTCAAGAGTAATGAGGAGTGGCAAACCCTCAATTTCAATTTCATTTTCTTCTGCATCTTTGAAACAGTAGTCAACCAGGAGTTTGAGGCTATGGAACAGTTTCAAATTTGTCTGCTGAAGACGACAGGGTAACTTTCCAATGTGGCAATTAGAGTCTGGAAAAGAAAATGTCATCAAAAACAATCGGACATCAGCAGGTGTCACGTAGGTGACAGGAATATCTGCATCTACCAAACAATGGTAGAGATTTGCTGTCTCATCACAGTTATATACCAAATTAAATCCAATTTCTAAGAGTAAATGCTTTAGTCTGTAAACATTTTCAGCCACTGTCTTCCGTGTCGTGATGTTGTATTCTGTGTTTTTGAGGTGCTGCAATTCATCTTGTAGCAAATTGTCAAAGAATGGTCTGCCTTTGTTCACAATAGACATGTTAACCCATGTGATGATAACAGCAGAATGCAAATCAGAACCATCAACATTTGGAGCTCTCATAACAGGTAAAAGACGCTTCAAATCTTCATAAATGCAAGTGTAAACTGCTTTCACTAAGCAATACCAGTCTGGTTGAATATCAAGCCTATTAACTGGGAAAAAGGATAAAAACTTTTTTAAAGTGTCTTTTACAGCATGAATAGGTGTGTTTTGCAGCACTGATACTGCAGGGTCAGTACCTGGAAAATACCTCTTCTTCAGCTGAATCAGCAGCTCAACATAGGCTGGTGCTATCAGCGCTGTCATCAGACTACTATTCCAGTCACTTCTTACTCCAACACCATTATCATCACGCCACAGATTTCTTCTTGCAGAGTCCAGAGCAAAGTGTCCATTCACATGGAAAGGTAATCCAGTTTCTAACGACAAGGGTAAGAAACAGAATGCTCTGTGGGGTTTTTTGTAATTGTGAGTAATGCAAGCCGCTACTCCACCACGAGGGAAAAGAGTAATGTCCTCATTCTTGTGGGCTGAGACCACACTTTTGGATACCTTTTCCATGGCAGAAAAGCCTGACCTATTACAAATTAACCAGGTGGTAAGATTTCCTTCAGAGTCTTCAGTATCCATTGTGTAAGTAATCTGCTGTACAGGTATTTCACTTAGCTGCTTCTTTTTAGTTACACTGTCGATCACAGATGCATGGAATTGCTTTCGTTTCAGTCTGTCTCCATCAGTGATTTTGCCTTGTACAGAATACAGGACATTCAGTGCTCCTGTTGTTTTTTCTATCTCACAAATAGAAATCTTTTCCATATGGTTCAAAAACATTAGGAGTTCTGCTCCATCTGTACGCAGCTTATCCAAAAGATTTTGGACCATTCTATCTGAGCATGGAACTGATGAAATTTCTGACACTTTTGCCATTTCTCCATTTCGAAGAGGAAACCTAAACATTGTACAATTGTCCAGTTTAAAGTGATTTCCTAAGTAGAGATCCAGTACATCTGAGAACTGTGTTCTGAAATCTGCATCTAAATCTCTAAACATGCGGCCAGGACTTGTTGATGTTGAACCTGGTGCATATCTTGCATGAGGATCAAAAATGCAAAGTATGTCATTGCCAGACAGGAAAGAAGGGCAATCTGTAATGTGATAAACAGAATTGAAACCTATACCATATTGTCCAGTTTTACAGGGATTTCCTACTTTTGTACCTTTTCCAAGGTTCTGGATTCCCCGGATATCATCTTCTGTAAAAGGCTGATTGTTGTAAACACACAGTGCTGGTCCTTGAAGTGGTGCCCATTTCTCATCAAATATTCTATCGGCTGGATGCTGTCTAGGATCAAACACAAAACAGATCTCTGTAGCTTTTGCATCATCTGCATTCTGAAGGAGCTCTTTCAGCATTTCTTTTTCTGAAGGGTAAGCATTCAGAATGCTTTTAATTCTACTAGTCAATTTTTCTTTCTGGCCAAATTCTGTTCCAAGGGTAGTAAAACAGATATTTGATGCATATCTTTCCAAAGCTTTATGGCGTTTTGGTATTGCTCCAAGCTTCACTGCAACTTCTCTTGGAATATCGCCATGACAATATTTAACAGTTGTGTCTTTAACTTTTATCCACGGACAGTCATTGTAACACAAAGATTTTGCAGGCAGAAGTGCAAGACGAGTATCTGGCAACAGTATCTCACCATACTTTTTCTCACAAAATTCCTGCTTCTTCTCTCTAATGAGGCCCCATATTCCTTCACTAATTATTCTCCTGCAGAGCTGAAAGTTGTCTTCTGTTAGTTGTTTGGTCCCTCTCTCCTGATTTATTAATTCCAGAACTACAGCAAAGTCTTCAACTGTGAAAGCCTGTCTTACACCCACACTTTCAAACAGCTCACGGAAACTATTTTTGTATTTGTTAGGCAATTGATAGAGATAGGGTGCTGCTTCAAAATTCAAATGAAAAGACACTTTTGATGGATCAGCATACACATTCTCAACCAAAATAAAACTACAGTTTGTTAACTGTTCAATTATCATGCCTTTTGTTGATTCACTCTCTAACATTGCTTCATGCAGATATTTGTAACAAGCATTAGTGATATTTTCTTGATACAACGTGATTCCATCAAATGACTTTGCAACTTCTTCTAACTGATTTATGACTAAATTAACGGCTGGTTTCTTAAGTAAACCCAAAAATTCTTTGACGGCTAATGACAAAGTACCACAACCTTTAAAAGAGTGGGAATTTTCATTAAGAATTGGTTGTATGAGGCAAACTGTATCTTGATGATCAGCAGTGAAGAGATCATTTGCTGAAAACATCGCTTCAGGCTGAAAATCACTGCCTTTCCAGTGCAGTGAGAAGCCTGCTGGTTTGCTAAGGAAAGGAAGAAAAGGAATGTTTTGACATTTTGCAGCAAATTCTTTAGCTCTAGGATCTCTAGATTTTAATTTTTCATCAATAAGACTCAATATAATGCTGCTCCTGAGACAAGCTGCAGCGTGATCAGTCTTGTTAATTTCAGCTACTGACTCTGCACGTTCTATCAGATCTTCCCACAATATATCATCTTTTGCCATTCCCAATTGCACAAGTTTAACCAAAATAACAGGATTAAGATAATCCTGAGTGGTACCATAAGGAAATCTTCCGTCCTCAGCATCATACAACTTTGCAACTCTTCCTTCAGGATGGATCAGTCTTGATGGTGTAACTAATGAATGTCCATCCAATGAACAGGGAATGCATGGAGTAGCACGAAGAATTCCTGAGAACTCCTCAGCTTTTTCATTGAGAACATAACGCATCAAAGGATCGCGTAGCTCTGGATCGATCTCCTGAATGTTAGGGAAAAATACCTCAGAAAAGAACTGTTTCTCAGAGAAAGTGTTCTCCAACAATATGTATTTGCATCCCGCTTCTTCAAATCCTGTCTTTACCCAGGATGGAAGATCTACAGCACACAGATTTTTGGAACCAGTTTTTTTCAGGTACTTCAGGAAGATCTTGAAGGCTGATGGCCCAACATCTGGCCGCTTCAGTATGGAGTCATCTAAAAACCTTACATTCTTCATGGAAACCCAAGACGAACCATCAGAGAACACTTTGATCCCTTCTTTGCTTTTCATATGAGCTATGTCCTCATAAAACCCTTGACAAATAACAGAAAAATCATCGTGAACTGAATCAGGATCTGGCCACACTGCACAGTAACTGTAGTCAACTAGCTCACCATTGATTGCCATGTCACGTAAAACACAAAGGGCTTCTATGTAGGCTTTTACAATAACATGCCTCATGAATACTGTATTCCATCTTCCTTTTGTGTCTGTTTTCCAGATCTCTTTCCGATTTGAAGTAACTGCAAAGCAGCCATTTATGTGGAGAGGTAAGCCTGTTTTTATTCGCAGAGGTAAATAGCAGAATACTTCACCTATGTTGTTGCAATTAGGTTTCACCATCCATTTTTGATCCTGGGTTTCAGACAGCAGCACTCCTACACCACCGCAGGGAACTAGGCCTAGTCTTCGTCCACTTTCATGCAAAGAAAATTTCAAAGCATCTCCAACATCCATGCAAGAACATATAAGCCACGTTGTTGAATCTACTGTTTTCTGTGGCAATTCATCACCTGATCTTTTCGTCTGTCCTGATTTAGCCATTTCAAAGAAAGCAGCTGGATCATCTTCGGTACCTCTGAAAAGTGGAGACTGTAAATCAGCAATCCGCCTAAACACATGGTGAAACTCTTCTACTACTACCTGCAGGATACATGATGACTTTGGTGTTTCAGTGGGAAGCTTTTTAGTACTGCTGCTGCACACCTTCATGAGTTTAGCTGCTTCCTTTAAAACACTTGCATTTGGTGCAGTCAAGGCTTTGGAAGAACACAGATTTTTTCTGATAGTGACAACATCTTGTGCCATGCCGGGATCATCTGCTTCAATTTTCAAGTATTTCAAAACCATTGAATTTACACTCTGAGCAAATATAATTAGTCTATGACCGCAAATGCTAAATTCATCCACAAGAGAGTAAATGTCTGCTGTATTGTAGGATGCACTGCTGACTTCACTCACTTTAGCTTCCTGCTGAGTCCTAAAGGACAGCCTGAAAAGTGTTCCTTTGTAGCTATAGGGAGATTCTACCATCAGTGGTAGCTGGCAACCAAAAACTCCTATAAATGGCCTAAACTGATTTGGAAATTTTCGCAGTCTCTTCTGTTGCTTACTCCAGTTGATTTTGATGCCAGGGTTAGATTTATCTCTGATATGCTTACTTATATGGTTGACATTTGGATCAAACATAATCATGAACTCCCGGCTCAAAATAATAGGAACATCAGTGATATGATAAACAGAATTGAATCCCAGTCCAAATTTTCCTACTTTGTCAACTTCACTCCTTTTTAGAGACTCTCCTAATCGAGTTATATTTAGGAAATCAGAGTCGGAAAACTCAGAATTATTGAATGACCACAAAGCTGGACCATGACATGCTGCCATTCCTGGATCCAGAAGGTTCTCTCTTATATCCATATTTCTTCTCATGTCAATCAGGAAGTTACATTCCGTTGCATTAGCATCATCAGCATTTTGAAGAAGCTCCTTAAAGATATCTGAAATGGAAGGGTATTCTTCCAATATGTTTTTAATTCTCACAGTCAGAGGTTCTCTTTGCCCAGATTGCTCAAACCCCATATTTTCTGGATTAATGAGTCTTGTGCTAAGGCATGGGACATTTAACCACTCAGCAGTTTTCATTGGTATGTCTTCATGCACCAAAATTATGGGTTCAACAGAATCCTCAAGCAGATCGTTTAAGTCATCAACTTTGATGTCACAGTAACAGCACTCATGAATTGGCTTCATTGCAAGTTTGTAAGGAAGTTTGCCACTGTACAGCGGCATGGGCGTATGCAGACTCGCAGGGATCTGATTGCTGTACAGCCATCTTATGATGCTCAACATAATGTGAAGGCTTTGCTTACTCTCTTGTTCCGAGAGAGACTGCTCACTCTTCAGATATATTTTCTGAATGACCATAGAAACATGGTCTGGTGTTAACTCCTCAATTGACCCACAACATTTAAACAACTGGTGAAACTTTGCCATAGTTTTTGGAACATAATGTAGATAAGGCTGGAGATCAAGATCAGGAACTGATTTTATAACTGCTTGTGTGAGGGAACAAAATGTTTTACCTGTCCAAACCCAGGGAAATTTCAGGGCTTTAAAAGCTTCCTTGCCTTCTTCTAGATGATCATGCATAAATCCATAAATCTCAAGCAAGATATGCTGAAATTGATAGTAGTCCTCATCACTGAAGGTTTTAGAACTATGCCAATCAACTACCACCTTGAAATGTTTCAAGACTGCTTTTATGCTGGGCTTGGTGGGGATGCCAAGTGCTTTCTCTATATCCAACAGTACATTTTCCACAAGAGGAACTGAGGAACCAACTAAAATTGCATGTGATATATCACACATTTCTGGTGGTGAACAGAGATTATAGTGATCTCCTTTCCAAACCAAGGACCCTGGATAATTTGGAGGCCTTTCCTTACTTGCAGGAATCCATTTTATCTTTTTCATTGCAGCTTTTGTTTCAGATGATTGAAGCAGCATATGGTTTTTGTTCAAAATTGTCAAGAGAGTTCTAGCTTTTCTTAACAGCAAATCATGATTGGTATTAGAGTCAGCATGCAAACTTTCAATTTTTTTTGCCACTCTCAGGATATCATTTTCCTCAAGGTTGGCTTCATTTTTTAAGCCTATTTGTCTCAGTGAATGAAGAACATCTGAGGATGTAAAAATAACAGGGGGGAAGCAACTTTCCTCCTCAGCATAAAACAAATGTTGCAGAAGTTCTACCTCAGGATCAAAGAGTTCATTTGCTGACATCATCTTTTCTGGTGAGATCTGAATAAACTTTAGTGGTGTCAGCCAATCTATCACATCTGTATTCTCATTTTTCAGAAAAGTCAGATTTTCAAGTACCCATTGCATTATCTGTGCTGTTTCATCATATGAATAAAAATCGCTTCTTATGTCTTCTATAACAAACTTCAAGCAGTCTGTGCTCTTTAGTTGTTCTATTTTCAGCAAATTAGCTAAGCGAATAGTTGCTTCATCACTGCTGTCAATTATTGAAACAGAAAACCTTACACCAGGAGGAATTTTGGCAGTGTGGTGTAATACCTTACTACCTTTTAGCCCAGTAAAAACAGGAACACTTTCATCAGATGATTTTTCAATTTTTTTAAATATTAACAATTCCTGAATAATTCTCTTCTCTTTTTCATTTGCATCTGTTAAACTAGCTAAGAATGCCCTAAGAGCATCTTTATGTGTCAGCGGGAATGAGGCAACCTGATTGCATAGTTTCTGTAAGGACATTTTTTCCATTATTTGCAAAACAGCACTTGGCAATGGTGGATGCACGTATTTTTTTATGAGTGGATGTTGGATAGAAATATCCAGTTTCTTAAGTACAACTCCACCAATTTTCTGAATAATATCAGCTAAATATTCTGGGAGCTGAGTCTCAGATTCATCTTCCAGAATGATGGGTGATGGATTCCTAAATCTAACCAGTTCCACCGATGTTTGATTTTCCTCCAGCAGCGTCTTGGGAATAAGCGGCATTTCATCAAACACACTCAAGTCATCAGAAAAATGTATATATAGATTCTTCCAGACCATCTTCAGCCAGGAAACTGATGGGTGCTTTTTTTCTTCCAAGCCTGGATACCACGGTACAACCACATCTCTCCCAGGCCACACGCTGTTCATAACTTCTTTGATGAGCCGGGCAAACCTTTCGGGGTTCAGGAGCTGCAGCTGAGTGCATGGCCTCCCTAAAATTACAGCAAAAGGGAAAAGCTGTGAAAATCACAGAGCAGAATAACTTAGTAAATGGCTTCAAGGGGCAAATAAAAAGGAAAACAAGAAAAAAAAAGGCTGATCTGTGTCCTGTCTTTTTCTGGGGAAAAAAAAAAAGTTTGTTAACCAGGACTGCAGATATCAGTTTCCTTTTCTTTCAGGAGTTAATTAAAAGCAAATACATTCCATATTAGTATGAAAGTATAAACAAATTGAAAATTGTCAGTATGTTATTACATGTGTTAGTTTAACACAAAAGTTCTCAGGCATACATAGCAACTAGAGATTTAGAACTGAACTACAAACTTTTTTTTTCTTTTAGTTGATTCTTTACCCAACTTATTTGCTTAGTGTAAAATAAAAATCTAATTCTTTATGTCTCTATTATTGCAAATGTTCAAACAAATTTGAAAGATTATTTATTAGACATAGCAAAGTGGTTCAGGTGCAGCTGCTCTTACAACTAAAACTGACAATAAACAGACTCAGGCAGGAAGTGCTGAAACTAAGTCCATATGTTTTTACTATTATTACTGAAGTTCTCACTAAAAGCAATATGTCTTTACACTCATGTCTTAATTATCATTAGTCAAGTTTATACTTAAAAACTACAGAACTACTGGGAGTAAAACAGCACAGAATAAAAAATACCACTACCTCCTAACACATCAGAAATAATGACAGAAGTGAAAGGAAGACATCCATTCGAATTTCAGATATTTCATCACACATCTAGATAACATTGCCATTTTCTTGAAGGCAACAGTCCAAATAAAGATTAAGAGCATTTACAGACATCCTTCAGAAAAAATCTTTTTTCTTTCACTTCATAGGTATAGACTCTGATAGCTCTATTGTACAGAAAAACAGGTAAACACATCAGCCTTGTAAAAGTGAGGAAAACTTGCAGAAGGGGCCCATGGAAGATAAAAATCTACTCAAAAACTAAACTTAAATCCAATTTTTGTAATTTGAGAACAGAAGATAAAAATACTGGTTTTAAAACTATACAGGTAATCTTAAAGTACTGGCAATCTTCCTGCATGTAAAATTATTAAATATATATAAATAAACCAATGAAAATATTGATAATTTCCATGAAACATAATTACAAGGTTTTCTTCACCAATGCATTTTCCCCTCCGCTGTATTTAGAAATCTTTTCATAATTATGTTAAGTTGTTATCTCTTGGCAGCACTATTTGGCAAGCTTTTTTACAAGAAAGCTGGGGCAATGAAAAAAGCTAATCACCAAATTCACACAAATATCAAGCTTCAGTCCAAACCACTACATCTTCAATTAATAACCATACCTGAAAATCCCCAGAGAAGCTGTTGGGCTAGAATATAATCAAATTCATTTTTAGAAAACATCCTGTGAACTACATATTAATACACTAAGTAAAGAAACAGTTACTAACTAGACAAATACAATTTACATTTTAGGAGAGTAAAAGTCAGATCAGTTTGCCTTTGAACACAATAAAAACAATTGTATCCCATCTCAAAGAAATAATATAAGAAGTTTCTATTTCTGCAACTGTATTAGAAATCTCTCTGATGTAATTTCTACAGCTATATAAATAAAATTCTTGACAGATTAAGATTTCTAAACCTGTCAAAACCCCCTCTAATACTTATTATTTATAATAACATACAACTTTTATGGTAGTGCAGTCGTACAATTATGCAGAATCATTGAATGAAGAACAATTTAGGAGGAGGTAGAATGAAAAGTAGGACACCTGAATCTTCTAAAGGATTATCTAATAGCATTTAATAATTTTTAGAATATTTAGAAGAATACTCGCCATATTTATTTACAAAAATATGTTCTGCTAATGAATGAGAGGCATACTACCAAGAACAAGTCCCTAGAAAAAATATCATCCAAAGAATCTGCCAGAATAAAAGAGAGACAAAAGCAAGACTTAAATGTGACCTAAAATCTCCCAGAAACTAAAAGGAGTAGAAATACTTCATTGCAGTTCTGAGACCAAGCCTGCAAGGGAAGCAATGTCCTAGAACTCAGCAAGGGACTGGTTTAATAACATACAGGGGTTTTTCTGTTTCTGTCACCTCTGTGTTTTCTGTTTAAGATGTATTCAGGCATATACTGTATTTTGTTTTGGTTGTTTTGCTCTGTTTTTTAATTTAAGCCTGCTTTTAGATTGTTTTGTGACATTCACTTTGAGGAAATTGTCTATGGAAAGTACCTCTCGAAAATCAGCTCAAGGTGTCATCACACAGAACAGGCATTTTTCAATACTAACATTGCTGTCTTACATAAAATCTTCACCCATCTAACCTCACTGTGGTTGTCTTGATACCTATATATGTATCTATTCCTTAAAAGGTACTATTAAACAGTAGCTGCTTTTGGTTCTATACTAGATCACAAATATTCCCTGTCTGGATACACAATTTAAAGTAGTCATTACTTTCAACACTTTACATCCTGTTTAAAAATAGTACAGAGGGAAATTAACAGGAGAGAAAAAAAATTAAGCATATTCTACTGCATTAACAGACACAGCATCCACCATCTAATATGCTAATATGAAATTTCTGCTTTTTAAAAGAAAGGTTTTCTTTGTAATAATTTCAAACTTGATGTCCTTCATATTCAATTGAAGTCACAGATTCTATATATTCAATACATTTTATATTAAATATTTACATGTTATACTGTATGCAAAAAGTTAATTATTTTAATTTTTTCATAGGTGCTTTGCTATAGTTTAAAAACTTATCATCTTGCCTCAGGATTACCTTATTTTTCTTTTGGTTTTGATAATGAAGGAATGATCAAAACATGGAGAAAGGAGGAGCTTTAGAACTTAACAAAAAGAATAATAAAGAGGAAAGATTTAAAGGATTGAAGGGGAAAAAAGGTCAAAACATAGAAGAAACAGAGACTAAATGACTGAAGACCATAATAAAGGATACAAAGAAAAGCAAATCAAGACTGTGAATAACAATGTTTTACATCTAGTTCTAACATCCTCAGTCTAAGAAAGAATTCTGATGAATCAAGTAATAAAAAAAAAGCCAAGAATCGTTTTCTGAAAAGTACATTTCTAGACACAAGAACCACTTACTTTTAAATAATATATGGTGAACTAACAAGTGGCTTGATTTGTGAATTGTGTTTACATGAAAATATTTCTGAGATTTAGGCTTCAAATTTATCAATCAAATCGTAAACACAAGAGAGGAAAGGTAAGTGCAGAAAAACTCTGAGAAGAATAGATACCAGCAAAAAAATTAATTGTGAAGACAGTTAAACATAGAGGTATCTTATTTATAGATAAAAGAAACTCCTTCACCATGCCCTTTGATCATGACTGGGAGTATTTCAGTAGGTCCACACTGACATAACCATGAACCATAAATTAAGAGTAAGGAAACATATGATGAAATTATTTGATCTATAGTATGCTTGACACTAGATACTTATACTGATTTAACCTGGTTTAAAATAAATGTACTGAAGTGATCACCTGCAATTGAGAGTTACAAGATGACCCACAGTACTAAAACCATAACACAGTCATTGCATATGCAAATACTATACATATAAAACAGAATTAAGACTCTCTTAGGTGGAAGAATACTATTTGAATAAAATTCTTCATCCTTGAATACATTTTACTAAATTTTATCACAAATTTTCATCCTTCTTCCTTTGCCTTTTTGTTCATTTGCCTTTTGTTCAGCTAGCCTGTTTGAACCATTAGAAGTTCTGTAAGAAAATACAAAAGACACATTACCTCGGCTTTTGGCAGCTTCTTTCAGAGCATCAAGGACCTCAGGCTTCAGGTCATCAGAGAGTAACCTTCCCTCCAGGCCAGGAAAGAGTGATCTAGCACACCATGAAGAAACAGAATTTTAAAAAAGGCCCCCACACTTAAGCAAAGCCTCATTTATTTGTGTTACTGTAGAGACATCACCAGCATAGTAATCATCATGGCAGAACAGAGAAGCATGCAAAGCAAAAATGTGCATATGCAGACTAGGGCTTTCAGTAGGTATTTTCTGACAAATAAAAATGTTATACATTTAGAAACTGAGAGTAGTAAGAAAGTAATTTTTCCAACTACTTTTCAAAGCAGGTCTAAGGAAGTTTTCTTTGACAGAAAAACTGGGATTAAAAAACAACTTTCACCTATTTGTACTCCAACCAAAAAAAAAGTTAAAATAGCACCTACCATTCTATGTCTCTTAGAATTCTGCTTGAAAAGTTTACATAAAATACAACACATAATTCTAGAATGTCATACAGACCTGTGGATTTGAAAAGATCTACAGATTTCAGAAGATCTGCAGTCGATACTTAAAATTACTGTGCCAAGAGCCAGTCTCATCCTCCCCTTCTCTTACTTTGGCAGTTAAAACTAAATCAGTTTTCCGGGCTTTGGTTTTTGTGAAATCAAAAATAAATATCCAGTTTAATTCTGATTGCAGGTGTGTTCATTAGACATAAACCAACATAGAATCTTGTTCTTCCACAATTAGTAGAAAGAAAATTTCTAAGAGCTGATTTTATCTTCTTAGCAGGCTCCAAATTTGAATAAGAACCAATCTCCTAAACTGAAAGGTTTTTGAAACATCTAACATACATAATTTATCATACTTAAAACATTAGAATTAAAGATACTTGATGTAGGCAAGAATAGAGGCAAAGAAAGCATTACTATTTGAAATTCCTGTTTCATCACCGCTAGCAAGGAGATTTATGCCTGTTATAATATGCTTTTGTATCAGTTTTACAAGACTAATCAAACCAGGTCCATTACCAGTGGAACATTAACTGAATAAGAAATACTGGTGTCCTTAAGTTTCAAAAAAAGTATCTTACGACTAGTCTGAAGCAGGGCTCTAATTTGTTATTCTCATCATGGGAATATTTTCTGTATTAGTATACTGGCTGAACTTCTGGAAGGATTAACAAAAGGAAAGAACAACAAAAGATATATAATCTCACAGTAGATGTTAAAAAATTTTTTTGTTTTATAAAAAGACACTAGAATCGTAGGCCCCAAGTAGCTTTAATCCCCTCATAAATAACCTGAATTGTTCAGAACAAGAACAAATTATGGGGTTTTGATTATGGGTTTAAATTTATGGAGCTCCTGGAGTGGGTCCAGCAGAGAGCTACAAAGATGATCAAGGCATTGGAGTATCTCTCTTATGAGGAAAGGCTAAGAGAGAGAGCTGGGCCTCATCAGCCTCGAGAGGAGACAGCTGAGAGGGGACCT
Organism: Onychostruthus taczanowskii; assembly: GCF_017590055.1. Lineage (NCBI taxonomy): Eukaryota > Metazoa > Chordata > Aves > Passeriformes > Passeridae > Onychostruthus > Onychostruthus taczanowskii. The sequence goes on along the minus strand of NW_024502569.1, from coordinate 5,025,594 downwards.
CGTCCATGTTTCTATGTATCTGAAGGGAGGGTGTCACAAGGGTGGAGCAGGCCCTTTTTTGTGGTGCTAAGGATTCAGGCAATAGGACAAGAGGCAATGGGAAGAAACTGATGCACAAAAAGTTTCAGCTGAATACGAGGAAGAGCTTCTGCACTGTGCAATGACCTAATACTGAAATGAGTACTGATTGCCCAGAGAGGCTGTGGAGCCTCCCTCACCAGAGATACTCAAGAACCATCTGGACACAACCCTGTGCCATGTGCTCCAGGATGGCCCTGCTGGAGTGGGGAGGTTGGACCAGATGACGCCCTGTGGTCCCTTCCAACCTGACCCATTCCATGATTCTGTTTAGAATACAGCAAAAAAAGAACAACAGCAGGTTTGAAGATATGCAAATTGTTTTAAAAAAACATGGGAAGAAAAGTTACTTGAATCCAACTGCTTTTCTTTAAGATTGGCTGTCTATATGTATAGTCAAAACACAATTTACATAAGGACCTCACTTGAAGCACTTTTTACCTTAATAATACCTATATGGGCACACTGCAACCCACCTCTACTTCCCTTTCAAAGTCCACAGAGCAGTAAAAGCAACAAAACCTATGCTAAGCGTCACATTCTCTCAAGCTGAGGGTCTGGAAATTAGTGGAACTCTGAGGCAAAGGAGAAGGAGGGCTCATTGTAATCATGCATAGGGGTAGCACTTTGTAAGAGGAAAAATCTGGTGTGTCTGAGTGACTTCAAGCCTTATGTCTTCAGACATTGTGTGCAGAATGCTCCAGATTTAACAAGTGTTTAATATATGCATAATCCAATACAATAATAAAAAGCAGTAGTCATGCTTTCTCCCCAGTGACCCCAAGCTCATTCATTCCAGCTAGCCTGCCCTTTGTTATCCCCTCCCCAGTGTCAGTGCAAGCTCTGTTGGCTGATGAAATGAGAACCAAAGTGGAGCACTGATGCAACTGGAAAATAAGCAAGGAAAAAAAAATAATTGGAGAGGGACTGGAGAGAACAAAGGGAGAGCAGATGCAAAAGATAGCTCATCAAATTATCTGCTTATTTCCTGAAACCAGTTTTTAGTACTACCTCACTGAAATTAAGTGTTGTGATAAAAAAAAAAAAAAGCCAGATGTAATCTCAAGGCTTAAGTTTAATAAAAGCCCTTTGCATTACCTAATTGAATAACTTCCTAGCATGCATGTTGCTAATCTCCTCGTATTTGTAATTCCAAGAAGAAAATGAACTGGAAATGTATCCTGAGGATTCTCTTAAAGGGTAATCACACAATTCTTTTATAAAGGGTTAATGGTAAATGGGTGTCAAACTTTTCAAATGAGGCATATGCACACAGACATATACATATATACAGAAAATTGCGTTCTATCTATGCCTTATTTCATCACAATACAGGCTGCTGCATACCTTGTTTGTTGACAAGCAAGGGAGTCTGAAGCTCTGTTTTAACACAGAAATTTTAAAAAAGAAAAAACCTAACAAAAACCCTCCCCACAGTATTACAAATATTAAGCATACCTGGGATATTCTTCTGAGGTTATGTAAACTACATCCTGTTCTGACACAGAAGAGGAAAAAGGAATAAAATTCCCATTCTGTAAAGGCAAAAGCTCCAATCCAATCAGTTCACTGTAGACTCCATCAGAAAGCACAAATTCTAAAAGATGAAGCTTTTCTTCAGCAGGTCCACTGTGCCCAGATTTCCTTAGGACTTGCCGCACTACAGCAGGAGTCACTTTTTTCACAGCTTTAGCAGCAGAAATAGTAAGATGCACTGCACTTGCAATATTTGCTGGTACCTTAGCAATCTGCTTCCCTGAATTCTGGAGGTAGTTGAGAACAGACTGCGTGTACTCCAAACTCTCATCCATTTCAGAAAAGTACACCTGTTCCACCTTTATCCACTGATTACTCACTGAGTAAATAACTGTATGCTGGAGCAGGTCTTTAAAGAGAGGTACTACTATTGGTTTCCAGGGTACCCTGATTTTATTCTCATCAGGCCATAACCTATAAATTCTTTCAGGTGACAATGGAAAATCTGAATTCTTCTCAGTCTCCATTCGTTTGATAGCTTCCAAAATAAGGGTGGTATATGCCTTAGGCACTATATTTACCACAAGAAGGTCATTCCACAAAGCTGCTGGATCTCTCCACTGATCCAACTCTCGCCATTTGATACTCCTCCTGTTGTCTGTGAGACCAAAGAAACCACTAACATGAACTGGAAGTCCAGTTTTGCTTTCTTCGCCGGGAGGCAAAGGCAGAAAACAAAATGCTCTTCCTGAAAAGTCCGCTACAGCTCCATTTTCCTCCTCGTTAGTTGCTAGGGACATGGCTATTCCAATAGTAGGAACAAATTTCAAGTCATCAGCTAAACAATCCAGTTCAGTGCACATTCCTCGACCACCCACACAATTGCACACTAACCAAGATGTCTTCTGTGCATCCTTAATGCTCTCATCTTCTACAACTATATTTACATGGTATGTCACACATGTTATGCTATTGCTTGGAACTCCCTTACAATACTGACTTATTGCAGTTCCCAGGATTTTTATAGAATTGGGTCTTTCGTGTTTCAAGGCCTTGTTCTCACTGGCAGTTACTCTAAAAACCAGCCTCTCTGTGCCATCAGCTTCCCGTATGTGCAATGAAACATCCTGAACACTCTTCAGGAAAAGCAATACTGTGTCTGCATCTGCTCTGAAGGATTCAAACAGCTCCAAGACCTTCTGTTTGTCGTAAACATTGCTGCTCAGTTGGGAAGGCTGCAGACGAAGTGGGAAACGAAAAAATGTACCAGGAAAGTTTCCATTCTTAAAGGTTTCCTTAGTGCTGCCAAATACACCAATGAAAGGTGCAAATTGGTCCGTAAGTTCATTTATTTCCTTGCTGTCTTCTTTTAGATTCCAACACTGGCCCGACTCATGAGGTCCAAAGAGGGTTTGATGGGGATCAAGCATTCCAATCTGGTCACCACTGAAGATGCTAGGGACATCTGTATCCATAAAAACCAACAATTACTAATAATCCTAAAACAAGATACTTTAAAAATACAGTGTTAAGGAACAAATTTTAAAAGGCAAGAATAAAATATTCTAAAACTGTGATGAACTTAGTATGATCCCTAGGGAAATGGCTGAGTCACCATCCCTGGAGGTACTGAAAAGACATGCAGACATGACCCTTAGGGACATGGGTTAGTGGACTTGGCACCATTAGGCTTATGGTTGGACTCAATATTCTTGAAGGTCTTTCCCAACCTACACAATTCTGATTCTGATAACATAATTCAGTGCTTACTAACAGGGAAGAAACAAGCACACACCTATTCTGCAACTGAATATATAAATACTCATTCAACCACTTGAATTCTAGCCGACAGTGAGCAACAGAAGTACAATTCCTTTCAACTACATACTTTTATGCTTCCAATATTTTCAAGGAAAAATGACAACAAATAAATTTACTACATGTGTGTTCTACTAGATTCATACTTTGTAGATCTTGAAGGCTGGCAGACTGTAATTACATACATTTAAAAGCACAAATTCACAGAATTATCAAACCACAGAATGTATAAATTTTATTCATGCTCAGCTAGGTAAAATATTGTTTAAAAATTCATGTGTCTTACAAATTCAATTCATAAGGTAAACATTTTTATTTCAGCAAAAATTTGCCTCTTATCCTGCACTTTTATAACTGTGGAGACTGTAAGCATTATTTATGCTTCTTCTGAACCACAATAAAATATTCTGGGAGAATAATAGATTTCAAGGCTGAATATTAAGAGCTTGCAAAACAGTATGTACTATCTCTTTCAAGTGTAAATGTGAATATACCTCTAATGCATAATATCTTTTCTAGCAATAAATAAAAATCACTACTATACAAAGAACCTGCAGAAGACTTTCAGCCTAGTGAGTAGAACTTTCACACTTCTACTTGGATACTTACTGTATATGAGCCTCTATAAAATGAGCAGCAGTGTATAATTGAAATACCAGTGTAAAGGAGTGTTAATTTCAATATGAAGGACTAAGTACATAATGATGTTAATAGAAAAATCTTCAAAAACCTTCAAAATCAAACAGATACCTTATAGGATTAGAGAAAAACAGGAATGCTTCATAAGAAAATCTAGCCATGAATTTATGAATATCTAAAGTAATTTAACTATTTAAAACTTCAACTTTTTTTTTTTTTAATAACTACTAAGATTACCTGTTATATGATAAACTGAATTAAAGCCAATTCCAAATCTTCCAACTTTCAGGGGATCATCCTTCTTCCTGCTTCTTGCTATTTCCTGTATACCATGCCAGTCCTCAGGGGTGAAAATTGCATCATTGTATGCATAAAATGCCGGCCCTGTAACACACAGGCAAGAGTTTAAAAGACGACAGAAGAAGAAAACTATGTAATGTTTAACATTTCTAGGAAATGAACTTACAGACCTAAGAATGCATTTCTTTGAAGTATATGCATGTGCAAATTTAATGGGGAAGCTATGACTCTAAGCTGACATCAAATTATGCCTGGTAATGAAGAAAAAAAAAAGCAAATGCAAAAACAAAAGCAAGGAGATGAATTTACCTCTGTAAATGGTACTTAGATTTATTTTCTGATGTGTTGTTATTTAATTCTTGCAACCTCATTTTAAAAGAACGATTCTGAAAAACTGAAGAAAAAGTAGAAAACAACAAAACTTCTGAAAGAATTGTCATGGGGCACAAGGCTTAAACTCAATCTCTTCAGACTATCAAAAAGATGTTTGCAAAATGTACTAGTCACAGTCTGAAGACACCGCCACAGGAAGGGAATATAAGGCAAGATAAAACAATAGCCTGTGTCTAGAAAGTAAGACAGACAAATTCATATTAGAAGACATAATAAGGCTGATTAACAACTGAAAAAAAGCTGGAATAAAGAAGTAGTGGATCATCCATCGATGAAACTTCAAATTACAACTGAATGCCTTTTGGGATGACTATGCAAACTAATCTTTAAAGTAATATTAATAATATTAATTATTATTAAATACATAATTTACCTTCATCTCACAAAGCCATAATAAATTATGTAAAAACCTGTAAAGTTTCAAGAAGCTGGATTTGCAGCATACAGACAACATGGAGCAAAATTGAGCGTACAGCCAAGGGAAAAATGGGATGGGGAAGAAAACTGAACTGACTGGAGAATGCTGAAATGTCATTTTTACTTTAAAAGCTGGTGTGCTGGCTTGGCCTTCATGGTAGCTGGGGGCTGTGTTTTGGATTTGTGCTGGAGACAGTGACGATAACACGGTGCTGTTTTAGTTATCACTGGGCAGGGCTTATGCAGAGCCAAGGCCTTTTCTGCTTCTCAAGTGGCCCAAACAGCGAGTGGGCTGGGGCTGCTAAGGAGCTCAGAGGGAACATAGCCAGGACAGCTAATCCCAAACAACATGCATATTGAAAAATAATGGCCAAATTTAATAAAACTTATACTTACCTTGATATTGTGCCATGTCCTTTGACCATAACGTTTCTGTTCCATACTGAGTTTCATCATATAGAAACCTAACCTCCGTGGCACCAGCATCTTCTGCATTCTGTATCAGTTCCTGAGGCAGACAAAATAAATCAAAACAAAGTATAATGCAGTAATATATATTCTAGCAATGGCTTTTGAACTTAAACAGTAGAAAATAACAAGCAAATTTCTCAAGTATAACTGTTTTAGTACATTTCAACTAAAATGGTTTTATCCAGTTTACCTGCATGAGAATTGGTGTCCTTATTAACAAATATTCTGACAAATACTATAAATATGATTTGAATTTGGAGCTCAAATACCGTACAAAAGCAGACACAAAGTTGAGAAATAAGCTACTAAACTGTTACTACTATATTATCCTAAGAATCAGAGCTGTAAAAGTCTCAAAACAAAGCAAATGTGAGAAGAGGAAAAAAGAATTTTAAATTTATCAAAGTGTATTAGGTAAGTCTTTACAAACAGTTGTTCAACAACAGTGAGGCAACCATTCACAAAAGAGCAATGCAAAAGAGCAATCTTCTTTACATCAACTGAATTAGGTTCAAGTTAACACTTCACAGTATGAACCAACCATTCCTGGGCCATGGTGCTCACGCTTCTAACACCCCTGCAGCAAAGGACTGCAAAACATTTCTGAGCAGTAGCTCCCTGAGTCATGAGCAGCAACCCTCTTGAATGAAACCCACAGACTAGAAATAGGCTTATATTAAGGTTGTCATTTGTTAAATAGCAGTATCAATGGTGAGAGCTACAAAAAACTCAAATATCAATAAACTAGTTCTGCAAACATGACCATTAATACAATACGTCTACCCGGTCCTGTTTTCATCAACAGTAGACACGTAAGCGTGATTATAAATACCTACAGGATTACAGCCTGACACAATAGTCTATTTACACCGAATCATCACAGTTTATCAGGGCTCCAGACACATAAACACGCATGTATGATTATGTGGGAGTGTGCAAGCTTGGCATAAGCAAGTATTTCAGCTGAATTGGAAAGCAATTAGATACATCACATGCAATGTATTCACATACTTTAATTTCATTCAGTTATACATAAAAGACTTGATAGCAAGATGAACTTGTACTTAAAAAATGCATCAACTAGCAGCAAGTATTTCAGAGGAGGTTGCATTCAAGCATACTGTGGAGACTAAAATAAACTCACTGTTATGTAATATCTGGTTCCAAAATTATAACCCTTTTATTTTGCAGGTTTTGACAGTATGTTAAGTCTATAATGCATATTATATTGTCACTTCTACATAGTTTTGAAGTGTTATGAGATAGCAAGAAATATATCTACATTTAATCATAAATACCAAATGTTTAAAGAATATTTACAAAATATTTATATGCAGCTCTTCTTCTAAAAGAGCAATGGTAACAGTCCACATGAAGACACAGTAAGACAGCCCAAAGTTTTCAGAAACATTAAATGCTAATATGGCAATCACCATGAAGTCAGACTTGCATTCATGCTGTGGCACATGGGGTAACTGCTACATTCAGCTGTAACAGCATTGTATCTGAAGAATCAAAACACTGAAGTAAATTTTAAGGTATCAGCAAAATTCCTGCTAGTAATCTCTCTTCAACAATCTGTTAACCCTAAATCATTAACTAAGAAAATAGCATCATTTTTACTTTTAAATTTACCTATCTAATTTTAAGGACTTTTCCTTACTTCTTCATGTTGAAATGAAATTTTGGGTTAAAAATATTGAGGAGATTTGAACCCTTCTTAATTCAAATGCATTTTACAGATGCAACTAGTACTGAGAAATAATAAAAATGTAAGCACCACTCCTACATACAGACACTGCTCAGAACATACCCAGGAGGAAATTTGCCAAAACAGTTGAAAATATGCTTATCTCGGACATTCCCACTAAGCATAATCAGCTTCTAGTTCCATGATGCAAACAAGACAACAGACATAAGGAACTGTCATCATCTGTCAACATTTGTATTTGGGTGTTTTGGATGTATGCATGTATAGACAGATAAGATATATCTGTATCAAATCCCATTAATTAGAACCTAGTATTCTCATACACTAAGAAATTAAGTTCCTACCACCCATGTGATGAAGCATGCTGGTTGAGAATTTTAACATCCAACTGATCACCCCAGATGCTCTTTAAAAAAAATCTAACTGCCATCTTCAAACTAAAAAAAAAAAAAAAACCACACAAAGCACACAACTCGTTTTGCCTTGTCCACAGAAATGGACAAATATATCTTCTGCAGTACAGTGAATATAAGATAAAACAACCACAAGATTTGCTGGGAAGTGTTAAACTTTGGTATTATGTTATGCACATTAAATAACTGTTAAAAGTACTATTTATTGTGTACCTTAAGAATCTGTCCTCCCTCTGGATATCTTCTCAATATATCCTTTAGAAAATCAACAAGTGGAGGAGTTGTTTGTCCAAAACGACCTAAAAACAAACAAGTGAATACAAAAAACCCCTGTGTATTATGCTGCTGTGCACTTTATTTCAGATTTAAAAAAATACTAAACAGTTACTGGAAACAATAATTTCTTAAAACTAACTCAGGTCCTATTATTGTAAAATCTTGTATTTTCAGAATCAGCTCTGAAAATCCTACATTATAAATCTTTTCATTAAAGAAGGTGAAATAGCAGTCTTGATGTTGAAGTCAATGAGCTGTTTCATAACTAGATGACATAAATTTGGGGGCTAAGACTTTGCAACAGTTATGACACAATTCCAACTACTTGATGCTCAAAAGTAGCAATTTCTAAAGGACTACTGTTTTTTAAGCAGGAGGACAGTATTCCTGGGCAGCAGTGGCTCTAACCCTTTTACAGCCAGTGATGATCCCTACTGACAGTTACACACACAGGCACAGAAGTTTTTGGCTCCAGTGTACGCTTCCTGTTCTGACATACTCTGGGCATGGACCTGGTGCCAGCCTTGGTGTTGCCAGGGTCTAATGCTGGAGGGAGAAGAGTCCCAGCATTATGAACATCTGCTCCAAGAGAAAAAGTCTATCACAAAATGAAAGGTTCAATACTCTCCATTTCAAATTCCAGTCTGAGACTAAAGAGCAGCTCCCTAAACCAAACCTCTAAAACATGTGCTTCAAACAAATACCAAATGATGCAATCCTCACAAGGAAAACAGACCCTAATGATGCCCCATCAAAAGCTTCCTTATAAAATTGTTAACAAGTAATTATTCTCCCCCTCTCTTCTGCATATATATGTTTATACAGATTCAAACCTGCACATTATGTATATTCTGGAATAAAACACTAAGATAAAAAAGCAAAGTGGAAAAAAGGGGACAAATAAGAGTTCTATTTGCTGAGAAAGCATCAAGTAAAAACATCAAATATTTTGTCTTTAAAATTTTCTTGAGTCACTTTATTTAAGGTAACTTAATAGCATCAATTAAAAAATAAGCAAGAAATTGCAATGGACAGCTGAATGTGTGAAGTATTTCGTAACTTCTGTTATTTTTGCAGTATACAGAAGTATATGAAATTCAATATGCAATATGCATACCTCCAAAATAAGGTGAATTGATCAACAGACATAACCTAAAATGAAAAAACTGATCTTCTCTAAGTTGGACAGGCAGGTGGAGGTGTTTAAACAACACATTTCATTCACCATGGGAACCACCACAAAAACAGACAAATAACTTTTAAGTGATAGGAATGAAGATAGACTTTGCTCTCTTTAAGAGCACAGCTCTGTGTATGTCACAACAATTACTCTCTGAATCCTATGAAAGGCTTAACTGGTTTTTCTTCAGTATTAGAGCTGGTCATATTCAACACAAAACTGGTACCACAAATTTGAAGGACAAACTTGTTCTACTATAAGAGCAGTGAAGCATTTAGGAGCCCAGAAGGTCTGTGCAGTCTCCCTCCTCTTTCCAAGCTCAACCAGACCAACCCCCAAGTGACCCAGACTGACCTCAGAGCTGCCCACACTCTGAGCAGCAGGCTGGAGTAAAAACCTCCTCATGTCCCTTCCAACATGAATTATTTTGTGATCATATGAAAATATCATGCATTATTTGATAGACACCAGCAATGAATGAACACAAAGGGGACATGGATAATCCTCAGAGTACTTCAGCAACCCATGTGCTTGGTCCTACTGACCATGCACTTCCACATTAGAAATTCAGGGCATTTCTTGATTCACCTGCTGTAAGGAAAAATCTCTGAACTGGAAGACTCCAGAATGAACACAAAAGGCTAGCACTGAAGCCTTCAGAGGTTTTAGATGGTCTTACATGAGCACTGTGGGCCAGGAAATGTTAAGCACCTTATCTAGACATAGATTGCTTACAGTGACATCTCTAAGAAACCTAGGCACAAAAATACAGCAACAGTTTCCCATGAAAGATTTCTTAGGACCACTACACTTTATTCTCCATATACTTGCACGGCAGAAAATAAGACTCTTTTTATGTAGTCTACCACAGCCTACACACAGCAAAACATCAGAGCAAGCAGTCAAGAATGACAGAAAGAAAAATGTTTGATGTCATAGAAATGAGGTCCATTTTCATAGGTGTTTTCTAATTATTTCAGGTTCTAGAGAATGTGAACATGAACTTCTGGCTAATATGCAAACTTCCCTCTGTCACTAAAAATCCATAATCCAGTACATACATGCTGTGAACAGACTAAGAAATTCAGTATTTTGTGAGATCAAATAAAATACCTGCATGAAAAAAAGGGTTTTCTTCATCATGCCATCTGATTAGCATTTATTTCCTTGACTTACGATAAAGTTATTGTGAGAAGAATATTAATGCTAGCAGAAAAAGAAAATAATCATGACATTTTAATTAGAGCATTTCTGAAGATATTAAGTTATCAAGATATGATATGAAAAGATACACCTTTGGGGTTTTTTTAATAAAAATGTAAATAACAGAATCAAAAGAAAACCAAACCATCAAAGAAAAAACCCTAAAAACAACAGAAGAAATCCAGAAATTTTCACCAGTGTTATCATTTTTTACAGGGTGGTTACTGAAAATACATCCTTTCAGGATCTGAATTGTTTTCAAGTATCCAGCTTATTTTATATGAGACAAGGCAGCTACAACACTACTGAAAGGCAAGTCTATTGATTCCAAAGGATAGCAATAACATAAATTCTACACATTATATCACAGGAACAAAAGATAAACACCAAGGCGCTAAAAAGAGAAGTATAATTTTTCTGGAGCAGAATGAAAAAACAACTGACAAACCTAGGACTTTCATAAAAAAATAATCACTTCCCATTAAAAGAAGATAAAAATTTCAATTAACTCCATATTGCATCAGAAAATGCTTTGAGTTTTAAACAGCAAATATTTTCCATACCTCCTCCTTTCAACCCTTTTGACTGAAGCTCTAGAAAAACTTGATTTTGAGACTTCTGAAGATCCACAATCTTGATACCATCAGACAACTGAAGGAAAAAATAAGACAGATCTTGGTCAGAAGTTTCAGTTTAATAATAACAGAACCAAAAGAAATCAGGTGGAAAAAATGCCTATAGAAGCATACTAAGAGCCAGCCATGGCCTCTTGTTTCTACAACTGAAAAAGTTTTGTATTCAGGGAAGTTCTGGAAGCATAAAACTAAAGCAGTTATTGTTCTAAGGTGCATGTCCACAAAAAAATTCACATATACAGGAAGTACATTGTCTGTATACTCCACAAGTACATCTGGGTATGCAGTTTCATAGGGGGTTTAAACTAAGCAATAGCAGCTCAAAGCAGCTGGCAAGACAGTGTGTAGAGAGAAAAGTGTGTCAGAGAAACACTCCTGAAGAATTTGACAGCCTCATCCCCTATTACCTCTACATGCAGACCCATCACAGCATGATCAAGTTTGAAAGGACCACTGAAAGTCACCCAATCCAACCTCCAGTGCCTCACCAGGAACATCACAGAGAAACTGAGGCAAACTAAGCAACACATTCCTTAGCAGCCATTGGGAAAACTATTACGTATTCATAGCACATAAAGGTTTTGTTGCAATTCTAGTTTCATATGATGTGTGTCTCATTCATACACCAAGTGCTGCTAGAAGATTCATATATGACCCACGTTATCCTGCACACAACAACAAATGCAGATTTAGAAAGCCACTGTACTAATTAGAAACTAGATTAAAATACTATTACGTGAACTTATATTATTATATTAGTCTCAGTTTATAGTAGATTTGGGACTACTTCTTCACTTTGATGGGTAAAAACAAATCACTAGAAAGCAGCTGGTGTTTACACAGACATAGATGCTTACAATCTAACCACCCTTAATAAGACAGCCCTAGTCCAGAGTACGTAATCATTATTTAGCATTCTTAGTAAGAAAAAAACTTACATTCTTTTTTTACTTTTATCAGCTTTAAAACAACAGTGGGTTTATCGTAAAACTGCAAAAATATTGTACTTCAGTTGAACTTTGTCAAGACATAAAACTGAGTTATAACTATTCTGAAACCACTAAAATATAAAGAAATATCAGAATGCTGAAAGCCATCACCAAGCATTAAGGGGATAGAGTAACTGAATATTTTAAGGTAGGATTTTGTATCAAGACACTGCTAGAAACTTGGACATTGAATAGATCCAAATCAATAGTTTAATACAGTAAGGAACCATGAGAGAAAAAGATACTGGACTTTACTTAACATCTATCAATTGACAATAACACTTCTAATGGAAAAAAATTATTCAGAGATTAATATTCTACTACTCAAAAAAATTTACAATCATTTCATCCCAATAAACAGGAGTTCAAAAGTTTATAAAGGATTTTCAAATTTGCTACAGTACACAATAAATATTCCCATATACATTCTAGTGTATTCTATTAAAAAATCCCAGACAAACAGAATTACAGTCTGCTTACTGACTGTTCCCTGCAAAAGATAAGTTTTCTGTGGCAGTGAGATCTTTGCTTCCAGGCAAATTTTAGAAAGTGATACAGAGCTTGTCCTCCAAAAAAAGAAGGCCTGGCGAGAACAAAATCAAGGACACACACACAAAAAAAAAAGATAAACTACACAGGCAGTTTGCTTCAAACCTGAGCCCTCAAAGCCAGCTTGTGTTGCCCAGGTTCTTAAAAGCTTCCTAAGCAATACAACCAAAACATGTATGTTTCCTTGTGTCATAGAACAGTTTGGGCTGGAATAGGACATTTGAAGACCATGTAATTCAACTGCCCCTCCTACCATCGCCATGAACAGGAACTAGATCAGGTCTCTCAAAGCTCCATCCTACCTGATTATCAATATTTCCAGTCATGGGGAACCCACAACTTCTCTGGGCAACTTGTTTCAGTATCTTATCACCCTCATACTAAAAAATTTCTTCCTTGTGCCCAATCTAAACTTAATTTTTTTTGGTTTAAAACCATTGTCCCTTGTCTTATCACTTCAGGCCTTGGCAGAAAGTATCCTTCCATCTTTCTTACAAGCCCCCATTATATTTAGAAAGGCCACAATAAGGTTTTCCTAGAGCCCTCTCTTCTCTACACCTTTGCAAATCCCCTTGCCCTATTTGACACTAACTTCCAACCTCCTCTCTCTCCCCTTCCTGCCTCTATTCATCCCATCTCATCAGGTCTCCAGGTTCCCATTTCCCAAGAGCACAGCTAGAAGCACAGGAAGCAGTACTGAAAGACTGACACCGGGCTGATGCCTTCAACAGAACAAGGTCATTCATTCATTCATTCCACTCTCTCCTGTGCCCAGACCTCAATCTTCAGCTTGTCACTTTCATCTCACTGTGATGTCAACTCTGCTCTTGAAACTGGCCAGAATGGCAGGAGGGCAGAATAAACACACCAGCACTCTCCGGTGAATTTCTGCTCTCCCCAACAACTACCCAGAGAAATTAGGATAAAACACACGGAGAACTTCAGGGAAAGAAAGAAAACAAAACAAAAACTCGGATGGTAAAAGCTGGCACCATCAAGAGCGGTATGAGGGTAGTCCAAGCGACCTCAGGGGAGGAACACCTAAGGACGCGCACACACCGCGCTGCCCACGCACGACACAGGAGCATCCGGGCGGGGACTTCCCTTAGCCCGGCGGTGCGAGAGGCGCCGCGGGGGTTCCGCGGCCCCGCCCGGCCCTCACCTCTCTGCCGCGGTGCCACAGGCGCTGCTGGGCGGGGGGCAGCCCGGCCTCCGCCTCGATCCGCCTCTTCACGTCCCGCACGGCCGCGGACGGCGGCAGCTCGAAGGTCCTGCAGCCCAGGCAGTCATGGAGGACGGTCACCCGGGCCAGCCTGCGGCAACACGACAGACACCAGATGAGAAAAGGCTCGCCGCGCCGCCGCCCGCTCGCTTCCCCCTCGGGCACCGCGGAGGCCCGAGACGGGCGCCGGAGCCCGCAGGGAGCAGCGATGGGCGGGCGGGCGCCTGTCCCGCTCTCCGAGGGGAAGCGGCGAAGCCCACCCCGCAGCCTCCCCCCCGGCCCGGCCCGCACTCACATCCCGCCGCCGCCGCACACAAAGGACCGCTACTCGGCCCGCCGGCGGCGCTCCCCGCACGGGGAAGGGGTGGGGCGGCGCCGCCCGGAGGCCCGCGCCGCGGAGGAGGCGGAGGAGGAGGCGGGAGCGGTGGAAGTGCCGCCCTAAGAGCGGCGGCCGAGGCTGCGGAGGTGCGGCGGGGCCCGGGCGGCTCCTCAGCCTCGGCGCACGGAGGCTTTTCCCGGCTCCCCGCGGCCCGGTGTCCCCAGGAGCCTCCAGAGAGAGCCCTGTCGCCCGGGGCGAGGCAGAGGCTTCAGCTTCGCATCTACGGCGTGAGCCGTGACTGAGGATGAGATCTTCAGATGGTACCGCAGGCTCATCCCTCCTTCGGCAGGGAAGCAGGCTGGTGTTTCACGCAGTTCACAGCATTCAGGCACCACCGTATGGAGCACACATAGTTACAGCTGATAAACTTCATTCTTTCTCAAGGATGCAAAACACAGAAGGAAGCATACCTTTTCTGCTTTCTGTCGGAGAGCCTGTCAATGGTCATACATCCTGCCGTATCTCAAAAGGGTGTGTGTTAAGTCCTCATACCATTCAAGACTTAAGGAAAGTGCTCGCTCCTGAAAGGTGAGCCTTAGCCTGCCTGTGATCCCAATAATTTGAGGGGGCACTTTGAGAAACTTGTGGAGGGGGCCAGAGAAAGGCCACTATTCATCGTGTACAAAGTTCTGCACCAGGGACCACGGGCTGTGCAGCAGTGAGGGGCTGGACAGCAGCCCTACTACAAAGGAGCTGGAGGATACCAGGGATACCAGGCTTTCCAGATCAAGGAAAGTGAGTCTGCTCAGTGCTGATGAAGCTACTGTGACCAGAACATAGTGGGGTTTTGGACTTGCTTTGTTCCCAGGCAGAGGATTACTGACATGGTCAGGGGCCCAAAGCACATGACCTACAAGGAGTATATGAGAGGAGTTGGGTTGTTTAGTCTGAGGATGAGGAGACTACAGGGTGCAGTATGGTAACATCCTACATACACCCGAAGGGCAGTTTCAATGGCCAGGGAGCTGAGCTCTTAGTAGTGCAAGACTAACAAGGAGCAATGGCAACAAACTGGCTTGGGAGGTTCACATGAAACAGCAGGAAAAATCCTGTCACTAGGAGAGGAGCTGTCTAGGGGTACATGACAGACCTGAACCAATACTGATCCTCCTGCTCTGAGCAAAAATATGGACTACAGACCTCCAGCCAACAGTTCAACTTCATTCCAACAGGTCCTCAATTCCAATCCACAGCCAAACTAAAAGTATTTAAGACTTAACTCAATGACCAGGAGCTAAAACTGATGCTTGACAGCCAAAGGCAACAGAGTTTCTGTGGAAGGGGGAAAAGACACAATGAACCATTGCAGAAAGTGTATCAAGCTAAGGAAAAAAAAAAAAAAAAAAAAAAAAAAAAAAAAAAAAAAAAAAGCCCTCTAAAATTGATAGAAAACTAAAAAAACCCACAAAGATCAGGTGGATCAGGATCCAACATGGTATCTGAGTAGGTAGGTACCAGTGCTACAACAACTGATTTTATTCATCAGATATTTGTATCTTGAATTCTACAGGATTGCAAGAAAATGTTAAAAATATTGTGGATCTGACCATGCTTTCACCAGAAACACTACAAAAGCTATTTTAACATAAAAAAAGATGTCTCTCTTTGTTTTGGTGTAGGACTCTGTTCATTTTTCTACTGTTTTGCTCTTTTAACTTTCCATTTTATTACATCCCCTTCAGAGTTCATCATCACAGAATTTTTCCTACTATGTCAAAAAGAATGAAAAGGCTGCTTTCTGATCTCTTAATGTTTATCTTTTTATGTCTTAATACCTGCAGAAGGGACACAAATGAGGGTGGCTGGGAAAAACGGAAGGAGTTGAAACCCAGTGCAGTTCTATCCATATTAGCTACTAAAATAGTCTCCAGGCCAGTTGCGAACCACCAAGCCACACTGTCAAAATCCAATTATTCTTTTCTAGGGATCACGGGTGTGATTTAACATCTTACAAAGCATGCACAAATGTTTGAATGGGACCCTGGAGAAGAACAAATTCAAGTAGCCATCTCTCCTTGTGAAACTCCTCAAGTGGTGGGACACATTCAGGGCCATGGACCATCCTGCTGTTGGTGCCAGGCTGAAGTTCCCCAACCTATGCCAAGGTTCACATCACATGACAAGACAATACTCACAATACTCACATACTTATGTCCTGTGATGATTTAACATTAATATTAGAGGAAAAACACTTGGAGTATCACAGACTCTGTCTAGAATGTAACCTCTTAGTAGGAGGGAAGAGTTGGGAAGAACTGGTAATGCAGAAATGGAAGATTCTGGACAAAGGACTTGGACTCTTGAGCTATTGGAAGTTAGCCATGCCTGTTCTTAAAAATCTGATCCACTTACTTTTACTTCATGTCTAAATAAAAATATCCTAGAAATTGATGAGACAGAAATAACAGTGACTGACTAAAAAGTAATAAAAAGTACATGTTCCAACTTGCAGATTTTTGCAACAACAACAAAAATAAATTTTATAATCCCCTCCATTTGAAAAGAGAGCTTGGAAACTGGGTAATCCTAGAAAATTTCAAGGTATCATGTACAAATTTGTTATGCAGAACTACTAAAAATTATTTTACATTACAATGTTAAAAAAAACATGATCTTAACAGCAGGGAATTTTTTGACTACCCATGGTAATTAAAAAAAAAAAAAAAAAAACAACAAAAAACAACCAGCTTTTAGATATAAAACGGTTGAGTCTGATTTG
Organism: Onychostruthus taczanowskii; assembly: GCF_017590055.1. NCBI lineage: Eukaryota > Metazoa > Chordata > Aves > Passeriformes > Passeridae > Onychostruthus > Onychostruthus taczanowskii. Next base: position 5,008,726 of record NW_024502569.1, on the reverse strand, counting down.
AGATTTTTTAAATATTATATATAGAATTTCCTATGCTAACAATTTTATAACCACTTTTCCAAGCAGAACAGCACCTAGATTTAAAAATGCATATGGAAAATTCTCCTGTAGCTATAAATAAATTCTATTTGGTTCAGAATGAAATCATATAAGTCATACAAGAAGGGACATGCGGTAAAAAAAAAAAAATAAAAAAAAACATTTTAACAGTCTCTGCAACATTAAATTATCTTTATAAAATGAAAGCCATTTTCACAGTAACATTTCCTTGAAGACAGAAAATTCTGCATTGCAGAATCACCTTATATTTCCAATTATTTAAAATAAGACTGCAGTAGCAGAAAAAAGATGGATGCAAGTCCCTTCCGTCCTGTCAGTGTGATTAAAAAGATGGAATGGAGTCTACAGAGGGGTGTGTGGTGTGATAAGAAACAGACACGACTAGGTCATTCCTGCCAGAGGAAAACCGCTGCAGCACAGCAGCTTCCAGCAGAGCAAGTAACATTCTGCAGTGCTGGCAGGCAAGGAGCAGTGATTCAACAACTTCATCTGGGTTTGAGACAGTGAACACCAAACTTACAGCAAAGCTTCTTATGACACAGCAAGCACTGACCTTCATTCTTAAATCAATGCCTTAAGTGTTACCAACAGATGTTTTAAACATTGCACTGTATGTATCTCTGTAAGAGATTACAGGTTGCATTGGTCCATAGTCACTGCCAGGAGCTTGCTATACCCTTGCTTACTAATGCCTTTTCAAGAAGTTTGAAAATAAGCCTACCATTTGTTGATGACACATGTGCTAGTCATTGACAAGCCACCCCTTACTGTACAGTTTCTGTTTCATTTGAATAGCTGCACTAACAGAAAACATCTAATTTTTCTCCAGTTAGGGCTCTATCTAGTACAAATGGCCAAAAAAAAAACAACCCCAAACTATGGCATGTGAAGTGTTTGATTCAAAAAAAATCTCATTTTTCCTCAGATCTATTACACAAATTGGATATTTTGGTGAAACTATAATTTTAGATTGACGCAGTGAGTTTAAAGAAATACTCCTACTTTGCATCCCTTATGTGAAACCATTACTAGCAGTTTCTAAGCAAAATGTCTACATGATCATAACTTAGTCAAACATTGAAGAACTGAAGTATTATTCCTTTTTCAAGCTGATTTGGTTCTAAAAGTCAAATATCAACAGAAGAGGATACTTTTGAATAGTACTAAAAATGAGCAAACCCTTTAAGGGCATAGAGACCAGAAAGAGACATTTATTTTCATCTAATGATTTTGATCTCTCTGTGATTTGCTTTAGTGTTCACATGAGTTCCTTGATGGCACTAAGCAAATTCTAATGGAAAATAATTTAAAAACCCATAAAAGTTGTTTCAGTTTATTCTTTGCAAAGCAAGAAGGCCAAAAAAAAATTTACAAGCTTTCAAAATCTCGAATGCTGAAGTAAAATTTCCTCTTTTATCCACCTTTAAGGAAATACTACTTTAAGCTAAGTCCTTGAGGAGACAAGGACTTAGCTCAACTATGGAGCAGTAACCGTTATTCCACAAATCTGAATTGCTGAGAATCACAGAGTTTTTGATTCCAGATGGTACAAATAACAAAATACCAGTACAAAATGTCTGACATTTCAAATTATGCAAAAGATTAAACCAAATTATAAAAATAAACTCCTCAATTGCTCTTTAGGGATCACAATAGGAGGGACTGCAGTGTTGCAAAAGCTGCTGCTGGCATACATTTTTTAATAAGCAATATGTTAAATTACTGGTGGTATTTTCTTTTGACCTTTGGTGCCAATAAAAGGCCAGATTTAGAAGATTCACTTTAACCTTGAAACATCAAAAGAGCAGAGCCTAAATTTGCAAATTGATTTCAGGACCTAATGCAGGCTCCTAAACACCTTCATTAATGCAGGCCTAGTGTTTTTTCCTCCATTTAGGACACAGATTCATCAGGTTATCAAAGCTGGGGTTTTTCCATACTACCTTAAGACATTTTTCCTATTTTAATTTCAGAGTTAATGAAGCTACTGTCTTTCCACTGAGAAAATCAACTCATTAACTAAAATGGTCCCGATTACACATGCATTAAACATTTTAAGTAGTATTTACTGATCTCTATTTTTGCTGAATACTACATCTAATAATGCTTCAAATTTTCATAACGTTTTCTAGGCATTAGTGAACAGAGTCCTTTGTATTTAGAGAAAACTAGAATACAAAATAGAAGGAAATACAAGACAAGTAGTTTGAATAATTGTAAAAAAAACACAGCTTAAAGCATTTCTGCAATTGTCTCTTCATGAGACAGTGAATGATATCCAGCAATATCATTGGAGATAATCTTATCTCTTTTCCACCTCTGTATAAGTTCTGTCTCACTCATAACACAATTCCACAGAGAAATACAAGCTACAGTTTATGCTTCAGAAAACAGAAGGACAGGTGGCACAGAAGAAGAAACATGAGTCACATGTAAGAGAAAGGGAGGAAAAAGGGAAGAAAGCACACATCCTCTTCTGGGTAAAGACAGAGAAGTGAAAAATCCTCAGTGATGCCCAGATGTAGAAGATTTGCATTAGAAGGGCCTAATTAACTAACCTACAAAAAAAGAGAGAGAGAGGGATTCAAAGCCTCAAATTTTCTATCCCACAGTCACCTGGCAATGGAAATATATAACTTCCATGAGTTTTCACAGAATTACCCAGGGAGCCAGTGGAACAGACCCTGAAAGAGTAGTCAGCTGTTGCTTACAAGCACAGTCTAACACAATGCAAAGCCCGCCTCCTTAACACGCAGGAAAAAGCAGAGGCTGTACATTAAAGAACTGCACATCAAGAGAGATCTGCAGATTGCAAGGCTGAGGGTGGAAGTTGTCTCCTTCCTGCAGGCCCACTGACAGCAAATAAGAACAATTCCAATTACAACTTATTGTTTTGTAACTTACAACAAGTAAACACTTATCTCATTAACTTTGTTTAGCCACAAAGAACTTGCTTTGCATTTTAGCTGTTGGCAAGATTATACATTCATCCCAGTGAAACAATATGTTGAATTCAGAGTTAGGCAAGCACAGGAAGGAAACTTTCACTTGTTTACAAAAAGTGCTGTAGTGAATGGAGACTCTAAATTGAAAGTTAGACTATGAACCCTTTAATCACAGGAGTTTTTTCAAGCAGTTCTCATAAATTTCATGGAGACAATTTATAAGTAAATGCAGCAGAACCTGGCACCTATATAATATTTTGTAATTTAAGAAATTAATTTCACCTTTAAAAATAGCAATTTTGTACAAACACGTGCCAAGTTTCAGAGTTCTTTAAATTACTGACCATGGATGATTGAGCAAGAACATGCTAGCATAACAGTAATTTTTTTCAGGAGATTTTTTTTGCTTGGTGTTTTTTTACCTGTTATTATCCTTGATCTCCATTGTCTCTTTTTCTTTGATATCTTCTTGATAGGAACATGAAGCAGATATTGGATTTCTAAATTAGAAAGTTATTTTTTAATCCTTTTTGCTTATCTTCTCTTCAGTGGACACTAGAAAGCCAAAGCATATGAAAGTCAATTCAGTATTCACTCCATCCCTTTTCTGCCCAAGATGTCTCTGTGCATCACCATTTGCTACTTCTCCAGTTTTCCTTTAAAGCCACTTGCTTAATTGTTCACAGAAGTTCATTCTCTTATAATCAAGAACAGATTTCAGAAAGCAAGGAGGTCGTGTTCAGTTTCTTTAATATGACTTGAATTCAGGCTATATTCTTGTGCAGTTGATTTCTATTTATCTTCTAGAAAAGGCATGGAATTCTGGAAGCTGCTGTTTCTGCTTTGTCTTCCTTTTTTTTTTGGAAGCAGGCACAGTTGGAAGAGTGTTAGTGCAGCCCAAAGTCTCTCATGTCTTCTCTGTCACACCTGCTGGAAGATACTTCTTAACATCAGCTCAGGAGTTCTGGAAGAAGGGACACAAGGGAAAAGGGGAGGATCATTAATGCAGAGTTGAGCTGAAGGGTATGAAAAAGCCATTTCCTTTGAGGGCATAGTTGCAGATAGCAGTATGGAGTGAGTCATGATGCTAATTATAAACTGCCTTGTGCGTTGCTTGTAGGCACACAGAGGGAGGGCTGACACAGAGCAGTGAGGTTTCCTGCTTCTCCTCCAGTTTAATACCATACAGTCAGCTCAGTGACAAACACGCAGAGCTGCAAGTATGCTGACTGAATGGGTGTCATGGTTTAATGCCAGCTGGCAACTAAGCACCCAGCAGCTGCTCACTCTCTCCCCAGTGGGATGGGGAGCAGAACCAGGGAAAAAGGTAAAATCTGTGGGTTGAGATAAGAACAGCTTAATAATGGAAAACATTAATATTAATATTAATAAGAATGAAGTAATCATAATGCAGAGAAATACAAGAAAAAGAGAGACAGAAATAATACCCAAGAAAGAAAAGTGATGCATAAAACAATTGCTTACCATCCACTGACCAATGCCCAGCCCATCCCTGAGCAGAGATCCATCCCTCATGGCCAATACATCCCAGATTCTATAGTGCTGTAGTCTGGAACATCCCTTCAGCCCCTTTGGGCTTTGCTGTGCTGGCTCTGTTCCCTCCCAGTTTCTCTCACCTCCTTGCTATCAAAGCACAGAAAACTGAAAAACCTTGATTTAGAGTAAGCACTACTGAGCATCAACGGCAACATCAGCAAGTTATCAACATTATTCTCATACTAAATTCAAAACCACAGTGCTGTACCACCTACTTGGAAAAAAATTGACTCTATCTCAGCCAAAACCAGTACAACTGACAGCTGTTCTAGAATATATATTCCTCTGTGCTTGACATTACAGTCTGGATATAAAATTATGCCATCAAGGAAAGTAAAAGGCTGGGCAAAGCATTCATGGAGAAGGATTTTGCCCTTCTATTCAAATGGCTTGCAGCTAGGGGAAGAGGTTAACCAGCTTGCACTGACTTTCCACTGGGAGGATTCAAACTCTTCCCAGCTAATCCCCAGTCCCAAGCTATATAGGTCAACATCTACCCTATGCTACCCTTGGGAACTATTTCCACTGAATTTCTGTAGCACCAGAACAGTGTACAAGTGAGGCAAGATGTGTGCTGTCAAGCTGCAGAAAACAACATACTTCAATATTAAGTTATTACCCAAGGAAGATATGTTTTAGAGAGCTGGGAGTACTGACAATGGTGTTCCATTATTGTTCTCCATCTGTGCAAATGTAAATCCTTCTCTGAGTCTCTGACAGTGTTGGCAAGTCTTTTCATAATATGCAGTTGTGTACGTCCCTCTTCAAACAGCAATGCACAGACATTCCTTCCTGACCCAGAAAGAAAAACAACTGTGGCTAAATTGCAAAAGATTAATTAGCTGTAAGCATTATACTGAAATACAAATGGTGTGAAAGAAAGGGAAATAGAATCTGTGGCTTGAATACTGGGGTTTTTTAAATACTTAAGGATTTTACCTACTCAGTATAAAAAATGGTGAAATGTATGACTCCTGAATGCATATTTACTGTGACGAGCATTATGAAGAATTTAAGTTAGCATAATATGTTATTAAGTGGCTTCAATATAAATTTTTCTTTCTGTGGATGCTGAGATGTATATCTACCTTATAAACAAAAGTCCACCCTTAAGTCATACTTAAAGAATAAAGACTGAAACAAATCCAGCCCCATTTTCCCAGAGGAAAATTATTTCAAAGAGTGCAAAACTATTGCAGCCCAACTGCATAATGGGTTGCAGTTGAAGGGGAGTGCTAAGGGAAAGCTTTTTGGCTGCAGTGGAAAGCCAGGCTCAAGAGGCCCAGGCACTGTGTGTGCACCCATGGCTGGAAGATAAAGGTAGCTTATACCAGTTCCTCTAAAATGTCATTAGAAAAATCACACATTAAAAGTATTTCAAGTTATTTGAGCAGCTTCAATTGCCTTGAGGAACGATAAAGGAAAAATGCATTATAATAGTAATGGAATGCTAATTATGACTTTAGGAGACAGCCTCTCTGTAATTAGTGAGTGACACACTTTCTCAGACTCCATTCTATTTCTAGACTTCATCTCTCAAAGATTGTCCTTTATTATGTCGCCCCCTTGATATGTTACTTTTCTTTGTACTGACACATGCTAGGAAAACAAAAATATCCTTTAGGATTTTTGACAATGACAACTTGTTCAGAAAATTGAGAGGTCCAAATTACCTAAAACCAGCCTAAAATTATTGATACAATAAATGCTTTTCTTAGCAGAAAAGCATGTTGTAGCACAGTGTGAACTGACATCTCTACACCAGCAAATAATTTCAATAGCCCTCGAAGGTGCTTGGTCTTGCCAGCATGGATGTGACCAAAAGTTTGGTACCAGATCACATTACAACCCTAGAAAGATTTCAACACAGTCAAGTCTATGCTGTCTCCCATGGAAAGAAAGAGAGCCAACTTGGCTGTCAGATACAGATTTATCCTGGCACACTTAACTTACTGACCTTACACTTCCCCAGTGCCTGAGCTGGTCATACAGGTTACCTTATGCTTTTATATGATACTGAGGTGCAGCATCTGAGAACATTCTCTAATTGAATTTATTGCTATAGCCAACCATAAATCTCTCCTGGAGGGAAAAAAAAGTGAGTAACAACCAATGCCTATGCCAATTTTCTGCTGTGAAATTTATTACCTTTTAGGATAAAACACCCTTGCTGGAGGATTTTATATGTGTCTTTAATTGAATTGTGGGGGAGGAGGTTTAGCAGTCAAAGTGAAAAAAAATCTTCAACTTTGTGGATGCCTGTGATTAGTTGTAGGTAGGAACCATAGGTGTAGCTACACAAATACCTAAATTTGCCTGCAAACCAGGTAGGTGTATATATATATATATATATATATATATATATATATATATGTACTGCTACAGAAATTTTTGTTTTAAAAACCATTACTGGTTGTCTGATTATCTATCTGTTTACTCCTCCATCCTAATTAATATTAGGATCAGTCTAAATGAAATACTCTGAGTTTCTTTCTGCAATGATAATGCCTAAAGCAAAATTGTTCAGTCCATCCAGCAGCACGGGGAAAAAATACAGAGCCATCAGAATTACTGAACACCATCCAAAGTTTTGAGTAGGAAATCTGTGGACAAAGTATTGCAGTAGCTAATGCTTAATTTATGTTTTAGACATGTGTCTAAAAGCACAAATTGTCCCTTTCAACACACAACTTATACTATCTGAGTTTAAAACACATTTCTATCAAATTAAATTTGAGGCTATCACACAACTGCAGGTACCACACAAATGTAAAGACTTGCTTCCCAGAGATACCTGTTCTGCAGAAATTTGAGACAGACCTGATACAGTGAAATACAATAATGTGACTGCAAGCTATTAAAGCTGGAAATAAAGTAGATATGTCCTTAGTATGTTAATTGTCTAGACAGTTTTGGTGTAGCAACTTCAACTGAAATAAGTAATCCAAACCATCAGCAGACAGGAATCAGTGCCATTAGCAAAATATATGGCTCTGCATTTATATTGTTATGAATTACAGGAGCTTTCATGCTTTATCACACAGAATTTTAAGATTAAAAATATACTGAAAGCATTCCAAAATGCCAATACTTTAATAATAATTATAGAGTTGATAATATTAATGCTAAAAATTCTATATCATTAATGCTATTCATTTAAAATCAATAAAAATGCTGTACCCTTGTTGATTTTATACAGAGAAGAGAGTGCTTGCAGCTGTAACAGTGATTCTTTTTCTAGAGTGTGATGAATTCAATGCATTTGCATAGTAGGCATTGTTGCTTTTTGATGAAGCACCACAAACATACATACAAGGATAAAAATATTTAACAGACGAAAATCAGGACAAATGCTGCAATCAGTTTTTGAAGCAAGTATTGCTTGTGCCTACCCTTTCCAAGGCCACATCAGCACCAGGAAGAGCAGCAGTTATTCTTCTTAGGATGGCCATGAGCTGTCAGTGTGCTCTCACATCCCAGAGAGCCAAACGTGTCCTGGGCTGCACCCAGCGGTGGGCAGCAGGGCCAGGGAGGAGATTCTGCCCCTCTGCTCTGCTCAGACCCCACCTGCAGGGCTGCTTCAGCCCTGGGGTCCCAGCACGGGGAGGACAGGGACCTGCTGGAGCGAGTACAGTGGAGACCATCAACATTATTAGAGGGATGGTGCACCTCTCTACAAGGAAAGGCTGAGAGAAGTGGGATTGTTCAGCCTGGAAGAGGGAAGGCTTCATGGTGTCCTAATTATGGCCTGAATGATGCCTACAAGAAAGGTGGAGAGGGGTTTTTACAAGAGCCTGTAGAGACAGGACTCAAACTGAAGAGTATCTTCAGGTAAGAACTTCTGAAGAGATTTCTTTACTGTGCGGGTGGTGAGGCACAGAAACAGGCTGCCCAGGGAAAACTGTGGATTCTCCATCTCTGGATGTGTTCAAGGCCACACTGGATGGGGTTCTGAGCAACCTGGTCTAGTGGAAGATGTCCCTGACCATGGCAGGAGGTTGGAACTAGATGATCTTAAAGGTCCCTTCCAACCCAGAACATTCTGTGATTCTATGACCTACAGCAAGGTTCTGTAGTTCCCTCAAGGTGAGTGAAGACCCTGTCCTGCTCTTTGCCTCAGAGCATGGCAGTCATCTGACCATCACTGAAATGTATTAATTGTGAAAACTTTATTATTAAAGGAAAGGCAGCCTCCAGCAGCAATCAGTGAAAGAATATACCAATATGTAGCTAAGTAGTAGCTCTAATGCGGATGCATTTGTAGCACATACTGGAAAAGATTTCAGAGTTGCCTGAGCAAACAGAGCAGCCACTAGCTCCAAAACCAGAAGCAGCCAAGTGCTAGCAATCCAGCACTGCAGCAAGCAGAGATGACAGCCCTGTTGTTCTCAGGATTAATCCAGTATCTCTTCACAGCTCAATGCTGCATGGATATATCAGCTGACCATTATTTTAAGCCATGGAGTTGAGGAAATTTTTCTCAGACATAAAAGAACAAGTTAACTGAAACAAAAAATAGGTCTCATACCCACTTTATCTGTTTCTTTCTTAGAGGAACAAAAGCAACACAATTCTTAAAATGTAAATGTGCTTAACACAAGACCTGCCATACTTCTCTTATGGAAAAGGTGACTCAAGAAGTATGATTAGTGCAACATTAGGAAAATTCTAAAAATTACTTGGAATAGTATGAATAAGTTTGATTCTATGGTATTCAAGTGACCTCACAGTAACCATCTGAGATTGTGTGGTTGAATTATGCATAAAGAATGCTTTCATCAAATCCTGATGAAGTAAACTCAGATACCAAAGGACAATATCTCAAAGTGATTTCTCAACAATGCATAGCAGCTGAAGGAAAAGTGTCACTATAGGACACGAAGAAACACGACACGAACACACTGCTGCTCTCAAGGTAAAAAAGGAGGAGTTTATTTTCTGACTCCAACATTTATAGATTTCTAAAGGTGACAGTGGATTGGAGTGTGAAAGCGCCACCTCTCCAATGACACTGGACAAACCAGCAGTCTATCAAATTTCTCCTCTTCCCTAAAAGAATGCAAAACAATCAGTTATTTACAGAAAGTGTGTGAGACAGTTTGCTACAAGAATGTAAACATCAGAAGGCTTAAAAATTCTTTAAAAATCAGGGCGACAGAAAAGTCTTTAACAAATCTACAAAACTAGGAGAAAGAGTCATGTGGTTAAGACCTCACTGCTGTTCTCCAGAAATGTGGGGATTGTAAGACCTTTTCTCTGAAATGATTGCCATAAAAAAGGACAAGCAGAAGGAGAGCTATTTCTGCTTGTTTTGCTTCTGAATCTTTTAATGTGCTTTCCAATGAAATGGGAAACTGACACTGCCTATGAACCACAATACAGAAGCCTAAAGAGCACTGTAGTCACAAAAATATAAACAATGGGCTATTAAGCTGAGGAAAAAATAGTGTATGAATTATGACTTGACTGCAGAATATGATGCCTTTAGAGATACAGAGCTTAACAGATAAGCTTTGCTTGCTCTAAAGCAGGGTACACTAAGTCTGAACTGAACACTAATTTGTAGTGTCTGAACCAACCACCACAGCAAAACACTGTACTGTGCAGACTGGCCAATGCAAGAGTTTATGAATTTTCTAACAGCAGGGTGTCACTGTCACGAATCCCTGATGAGAAACCAGATGAAAGACAAGATAGGAACTGGGTCCTTATACAGAAAACACTAAAATTTCAGAATAATTACATAGTTTTTGTTGAACTCAGTCTCAGTAAGTGATACACGGCTGGAAGGAAAAGTAGTTGGTCAAGTGCCCTGAAAATACAATTCCACAGGAAGGAAGGGAACTGAGTGCTTTTGCAGATTTCCTTCTCTCTCTTTACTTTTTTTTTAATTTAGATTTTGTTTGGATTTAACTAAAATAAATCTCCTTCAGGCACTTTTCTTCAAGATTAACCTGGAAAATTCACACCTTGATTATTGTTTTGCAACATTACTAGTGGCTGAAATACCAGGAAAACCAAACACCCTTCTTGGTTGCTTAAGGGCACTGTACTGTGCTGTACACAGAAAACCATTATAACAGACACATGAAGTCTCAGAGTGCATCAGAAGTACACTTTGCAAATAAGCACTTAAATTAAAACAATAATTGAACTTATCCCAAAGATAAATTTAGAATAGTTATATACTATAAGGTCAGTTATGCCCTAAATGCTGAATACCTAATCTTGGTATCCAAACTCCTTATGCATTGTCTCCTTCACTGTAAGCTAACAGGCAGTTCAGGCTTAGGTATACTGAACTATACCAAATAAGAATACTTGATTTACTTGGTTTAGATGTACACAAATAACTCTTTGTTTACATACAAGTGTTTAAAGCAGGAAAAAATACACTTAGTAAATTTTCTTACTTACTAAATCAAACTCCAAGTAATTATAACATGTAATACACATATATAGAAAGTTATCCTTTCACACATTGTGTCTAAAATTATTTTTGTTTTTACGCTTAAGTGAAGGGTTTAGCTATGTCCAAACATTGTTACTGATCTAACTTCAACATTTCAATGAAAGACACATGGGTTCTGATCTTGAAAAAAATTATCTTCAATGAAGAAAATGAATTGTAGTTTGACTTAGGCATTACTGTTGCCTGAATGCTGTCAATATGATAGGTGGCCTCACTGCTTTCTCTGGCCTAGCATCTTCCCCTTTGATCACTTTGCAGCACAGATGGCCAGGAAATACATATGCCTGATGATAAGAGTAGTTGTGGTTTTAGCTGGACATTCTGTCTTCTAAGGACAGTTCAGTGTTTTTTTTTTTTTTTTTTTTTTTTTTTTTTTTTTTTTTTTGCTTTCACCAAATGAGTATCTATTATTATATGGAAGCTCCTCCTTTTATTTACAATTATTTTAATTCAGAAAAGATTGATACTAACCTCTATCAGATATACATAAATGTGCTTGATTGATTGATTGATTGATTGTATGAATGTGTTTTGCAGTATCTCATTCGTTAAAGTTTGAGTTAGATGGAAATTCTCAGGCTACAACTCAGAAATCTGCATTTGACTGACAAAAGCCTGATGAGAGAATTTCAAGCCTACAGTAACAGTATATTCCCAATACTTTCATGGAGGAGAAAATATTAACAATTCTCAAAGAAGCATTTATGAAGGCAAACCTCCTCCTAATACTTCTCATGGCCTCAATTATTCTTGTGAATAACCTGTCTTCACATTAGGTTACTGGAAAGCTTATGATGAGGTAAGCTTGATGACATCATGAGCCTGCCAAGTCAGTCTGTCCTTCAGGAGGGATGAGCAAACGTATTGCTGACAGAAATACCTCTGACAAAACTGAGCTCTGATTCATCTTGTCAGGACAGCAGTTTTGGACTGCAGGCCGTGTGCAGTGCACTTGTTCACTGAATGGTGCATCTCCTACCCTGCAATAACTTCCAAATGATTCCTGGGTACAATTTGAGATATGGCATTTGCAAACTGTTATAGAGCAAGGTAGCAAAGGCAAGTAGCATTGCTGATATTTTTAGCATTCAACATGGGAGCCAAGATGATACGGCTAGTAGGGGAAAAAAGGCAGAAATTGAGATTCCTTAATTGAGGTAGGAATTAAAGTTAATTCACTCTAATTGGAAGTAATTAGATAATTTCTGAAATTGCCATTTTTGTAGGAAATATTTTTAATGAATCAGAGATTAGTATATATACTGGGAAAAAGTGTTCTGAGCAGTTACATATCCTTTGTGCATCATGAGTAGTGCACTGATGCATGTCAGATGTGCTAAATGTAGGTTATAAACCAAAAATTAATGGATACATTAAGGACAAAACACCTTAGTGTGCTCTCCTGAAACAGAAACTCACTGTTGTTCAGTCAGGTGGCAGAGAATTTGAATATTGATATTGGTGATTTTGTTCTGTTTGCTTGCACCTGAGCATACCACAAGACTGTTCAGCTAAAGGTGGAAGAGAGAATCACATCAGTTTTTTCTTACACCCAGATTTTCCATGGGACTCTTTGGCTTAGGCCAGGGAGCAAAATATGTTGTAACAACTGTTTGTTTGATACAGTAGCACTGTAGTATCAAATCTAGAATAAAGGCCCCCAGTCTGCAACTATTAGAAGGAATCACATAGTTCAGAACCTACAGATACATCACAGCCACCTGAACAAATATACCAGACCTGTGCAGAGAGGAGAGGAGAGAAAACAAAACATTTCTTTGGATCAGTCTGATCCTGACCTATGGAAAAGTGTACCAATACTCCCTTTTTTCCCCAGCTGCTAATGCTGTTTGGTGCACCCTGGGATGGGGTTTGCCCTCCTGGCTGCCAGGGCTCACTGATGACTCCCACTGAGGTGCTGCCCACCAGGAACCCCAGATCCCTCTCTGCTGGGCTGCTCTGCAGCCCAAGTTTGTACATGTACATCTCCCGTGGTTTGTACATGTGCCTGTCGTTTCCTGGTCCTGGGTGCACAAGCTGGCATATCAGATACACACCATGCCCAAGGTCAGAACCAGGATAGGTCTGGGCTGTGCAGCTGGTGGGTAGCCCTGCTCCCAGGTCTCTGTGCCCCCTATGACATACCAGTGATCTTGAGAGATTTGCAGGAACTTTGAAGAAACAGGGTTTGTTTTAGAACAGAAGACCTGAAATAATGACTGTTACATTGTGTAAAAATGGTACTGCTTTAGCACAAAGTTCCTAGCACAGACTTAGCCCTGCATGTGTCCATCACTGGTGTTAAGGAGAAAGGCAGGTTCATGAGTAAGAAGTGGGGAATATTTTGCAGGCTATAGTCTTTTTCCAAAACAATTCCACATGGTAACCGGCCAAATTTCCCTGCAAAGGACAAGGAGCTGTGTCAGAAACAGACACAGGAGTGAGAACAGCTCTGATGAGTTGTGTTCATATACCTGGCAAAGAATATTCAGACCAACAGATAAATTCTTCTGAAGTATTTGTTGCATGGGTAATTTTTTATTTTTTGTTCAGCTACTGATGTTAATTAAAAAAAAAAAAATCTTTTTCTCTTCATTTCCTCCAATTTTAAAATAAAAAAATCAGGAAGATATTTTTATGATCACTATGTACTTATACAAGTATGGATAGGGTTTGACAGACATGACCAGAAGTGTTTTTTTCTTTATGTCATTTGTCAGCCACAAATGATGACAAATGGCATGGCATTTTCTGTCTATGACTAGTATGCTTTTAAGCAGGCAATCCATCTGTATTAAGTTCTACTTCATAAGTGGGGGGGCTTGTCTCTAAACTGGGACATATTATGCTGAAAACATTCAGCTAGGAATGCCAAATGTTGCAGCAGCAAGGAGATGAACACAGATCTGCCTTGATACAGCATACCAAGACAGTGCAGAGGAAATATTTTAAAAGCTGAGACTACCCAAGTCATTTACAGATGCTGCAAAGTGTGAAAAGCACTGAAATGTCACCTGTTTATGTAGCAGGTGCCATGATGATATTAACTGTTGCTGGAAAACATCTTTGAAACTCTGCCAAGATTTGCTGTGCCCACGATTTGACACCACATCCTTCTCTTCCATTGCTTCACAACATACCCAATTCTACATAGCACTTTTCTACAGGGACACTTTAATGTCCTTTTTTCTTCCCCCCGATCAAAAATGCTAAAAAGGTGGCCTAACACTGAAAGAAAATGACCGAGGGTCTGAACAAGGACTTTTCAGTATATCAAACAGCCATAACATTATTACAGAGAGCTATATTAAGCATCAGGTGCTGCATAAATAAATAAAGCTGCATTCATGAGTGTATGCAGAGTGTTTTGAACTACTTGATTAAACTGCATCTTATTAGTGAAAATTATGATTAATGATAAGCTTATAACAACAAAGCTCTCTCTGCAAGCACTACAATAAAAAGAAAGAAATGAGAAGCACGCTTTAGATTGCATTTGCTATGCTAATAATTAATAAATAAAGCCATGCTGAAAGGGTATGTGGAAGATTTTTATATTATAGAGTTGAGGTTGACCAAAAAAACAGTGCAATTTGTTCCATTATTTTTGGCATTTTTTTAGAAAACAGTAAGACTTCATTGTTACTTGCATTTTACAACATGATGAGAGAGATAATGAAGATCAAGATAAAGGGTCAAGCAGGATGCCCTGGGATAAGTACACTTAAGTGAGTCTAAGCAATTTTGTTGCTCCATTATGTTCCACAAATTAAGGTGGTGGATTTTCCATCCAGCTATAACATTAATCCATTAGCTGAAGAGGAGACAGGGTCCTTCTCGTTTATTATTTATAAGACAGGCATGAACAACTTATCTGACATCATTTTTGTCACAGCTAATGAGAAACTGCAATAAATCCATCTTTATGGAACTCTCACAGAAGATACAAAAAACCTTATATCTAATGATCCGTTTTTCTGTGGTAGGGAAGGGCTTGCTAACCTACACAACTAAACAGATTATTGTATATGATTGTGTATGTCCCAAAGGGATGAGCTTTCCACACCACTGCTGCTGTTTGAGGGATATCCCTGTGTCCATATACATACATTGCATAAACATCAAACAAGCATGAGTCAAAGAGATGTTTTTACAGGAGTACCAAAACAGGAGTAACCAAAACAAACCAGAAATCAATTTAAACTATTTAAGTTTTTCAGTTCTTAAATCTACTTTACTGTGGGGGGGTCAACAGCATTAGGCTGAGATCCTAACTGGCACAGGGTGGGGAAACACAAGTCAATGCCAAGATCCAGGGAAGCATTTCCTACACCAGTCCAATACGAGCATGAAGGTAGTGAGCTGAAAAATGCTGGCACCTGCAATGAGGCTCTACATCACTCTATAGTGCAAAACTCATCCTCCTGTGCACATCTTGCTCTCTCTCTTACCCATGGACTACCCTAGACAGAGAGCCTGGCTCAGAACATGCAGGCAGGAACTTGGCTGCACCTCTGAGCACAGAGAGCTAAGAATCTGAGCAGTATTTAGTTCCCTACCTCTTATTTAGCAGTACATTTGTGGCCTGGAGAGTAGGAGAAATGCAAAGTGCTGCCGTAGGATTGGGGCAGGCTGGGGACACTGCTGTTACAAAAAGACCTCATGGGAGTTCGTCAGAAATGGTAGTTTGTGTAGGAATTGTCTTGGTATGAGGACAAACAATAATATGGAGGGAGAAATTTGAAAAGGAAGGGGAAGGTTTACAAGAGGCATTTCATGGGGAAAGTGCAGGTAGCACAAACAAGGCACAATCTTGAAAACAAGGCACAAACATGCAGGAAGGAACTTGGCTGCACCTCTGAGCACAGAGAGCTAAGAATCTGAGCAGTATTTAGTTCCCTACCTCTTATTTAGCAGTACATTTGTGGCCTGGAGAGTAGGAGAAATGCAAAGTGCTGCCGTAGGATTGGGGCAGGCTGGGGACACTGCTGTTACAAAAAGACCTCATGGGAGTTCGTCAGAAATGGTAGTTTGTGTAGGAATTGTCTTGGTATGAGGACAAACAATAATATGGAGGGAGAAATTTGAAAAGGAAGGGGAAGGTTTACAAGAGGCATTTCATGGGGAAAGTGCAGGTAGCACAAACAAGGCACAATCCTGAAGTTCCCCTTCTCTCCCAGCAGGTTTCCAGACACCTGACATTAGCAATTTCTTTCATAGTGTGAATGATTTTATGGGACAGGATTTGTCAACAGCTGGTGTTTTCTTGTAAAGTGCATCAGACCACTCTGAAGTAACTAACACATTCCTCAGGATCTCAGTTTGCATCATTTGAAATCAGACAATAACTTTGCTGTTACCTCTGCAGAGCTCCACATTGCACCATATATAACTAACAAAGAGATAAGTAAATTAGCCTGTCCTAAAAGGAAAAAAATATACAGGCTGTTCCTTTTGCTTCACTGAAGCTAAAACTCTGTTGTGGTTTAATTCCAGCAAGCAGCTAAGCACCACACAGATGCTTTGCTCACCCATCTTCCCCCAGTGGGATAAGGAGGAAAATCAGAAAGAAGGTGAAACCCATTGGTTGGGATGAAAATAGGTTTAAAAATGTAATTAACCAACAATAACAATAGCAATAACAATAATAATAATAATTTTCATGCAAAAGAATACAACAAAAAGAGAGACAGAAACAAAACCCAAGTGAAGCAGGTGATGCACAACACAGTTGCTGACCAATGCCCAGCCCATCCCTGGGCAGCAGCAACCAGCTCCTCCCACCAGTTTATATACTGCACATGACATTCTATGGTATGGAATATCCTTTTGGCTAGTTTGGCTCTGCTGTCCTTGCTGTGCTGCCTCCCAGTTTCCAGTGCACCTTCTTGTCAGCAGAGCAAGGGAAACTGAAATGTCCTTGAGTTAGAGCAGGCACTACTTAGCAACAACTGCATCAGTGTGTTATCAACATCATTCTCTACTGAATCCAAAACACAGCACTGTGCCAGCTACCAGGAAGAAAAATAGCTCTATCCCAGAAAAACCAGCAATTTAAATACTAACATTGTTGTTTCCTTCCTCATGGGAGACCAGAGTGCTAAAGCTCTGACCTTTGCTATTTTCCACCAGCTGTCATATCTGAAATAGGTGGTGATTGGTATATGCAGCCAGCTGTAACATTCTCCTGTAAGAAAAGGGAAACCAAACCTCACCACTGAGAGGGGCCTGAGGCACATTCATGCCCTTCTGTGAGGTCACCAGAGGAGATCAAAGCACCTGTCCCATCCTCTCATGGGTATAATAATCACCCATGAGAAATAATGCCTTATTTTGGGTTCACCTGGCTGCAGAAAGTTTCTACAGGTAATTTTAGGGAAGACAACTAAGCTTCATTTATTTCTAGTCTGACTTTCATGGCTGCACATTTTTTTGCACATAAACACATGTAGGTCTTCACAGACAATGTGAAACCTTCCTTTCTCACAGCTCTGGTGTACCTCCATCACAACCAACAACTTGCTAAAAGTTTCAAACAATGACCATCTTCTGCTAAGCTGATCAAAAAGACAAAAAATGCTAACAAACTAGATCATCCCATTTAAAGACTTAGCTCAAGACTGCTAAAGTGAAAACATATCCATTAAATACACATTTAGAAGAAAAATGCCAACCTACTGTACCAAATAATTGTACGAGTTGTTATATTTCTTAACTGAGGCAGAAATAATTGCTGAATGAATGTGTGTGTAACAAAAAATGCTGCTGAATGAATTAACACTTTTTTCAAAAAAGACTAAATCTTCCAGAATATAAAATATTTCAAAATCTGACATGCATGTTTTCAATTCTGTGTGTCATTCCAAGGGTTGATACATACTGAGCAAGTAGACACTATTTAAACTCTTCAATAAAATGCTCTTTTGCCTTACAAAGCTTACACTTTTGTATATTTTAACATAAAAACTAATACAGTATTTTAGAAACTCTACTTTTGAGAGTAGGATCCAAGGGCCCCCAAAAATCTGAAGTCAGTGACCATGGGCTAGTTTTAGATATGTGATATATCAGTTGTTTCTGGAAGTGCTGCTGTGCTTCCATTAATGGAATGAAAATACAGCTCATACCTGAGCATTTTAGGTCCTCTGTATTATACTTTATAAATCTGTGCCTGTTGCCTTGGAGATCATAAAAAATTACATCTAAGAAACAGGAAAACAATCAAGAAAGAAGGACAGAGAAACAAAAGGTTTTCGACTGGGCCCCAGAAACACCAAATTCACCCCAGTGTAATTCTGCTGAAAAAAATGGAAGTACACAGGAGCTGAATTTTCCCCACTGTCTTTAGACAACTGTAAGCAGCCTGTAAAATTATTTTATCCAATAGTCCTGCACATTTTCAGTAGGTGAACAGAACTTTTCTATGTAGGACTGAGGGTTTTTTTAATATTTTTGTATTCTTGCAAATGATTACTTTCTTAATCTTTGGAAATCCTGTTTCCAACCAGCAATTCTGCTTGGTGTTGAGAGGGTGACAATCTTGACACAGGGGAGGAGGGGACAAGGATGAACACTGACAATACCAAGCCTCAACATTCACAAACACTGCCAGAGCACCCCCTAGGTAACAGTAATTTGCTATAAGCTCATTAAAGGATAAATTTAGCTGCTTAGAATTCAGTTTCTGATAGTAAGCAATAAGAAACTGTTTTGCCAATACAGCTGATAGAGTTCTTACACCTCTGGGAATAGAGGTGAGGACAGCTTCCAAAACAATGATGGTAAAACTTCCCTGTGGGTTCTTTGGTGTGAGGGAAGCTCTGCCTTACATCCCCACAGAGGTGATCGGTGCGATGGGGCAGAAGTGCATCACCCTGCAGCCCTAAGCATCAGGAGCTGCAGCTCTGCCAGATCCCAAAAGAGATGCACAAAAGAAGGCTCCTCCTTGCAGCATCTGCCCACCCTCCTTAACAAGCCCACACAGGCTGCTGTCACCATCGCCCCACTGCTGTCACCTCCCCGGCACCGGAGGGAGATCTCCCGGCGGTTTCTGCAGGAGCTGCATTGAGCAGCAAGGTGCAGCCACAGAGGACATCAGAAAGATAGATGATATTCTCTGGCTTAGTGCAAATCACCACAGCTTTGTGCAGTACTAGACAGATGAAAGCAAAATTAATATTCTCATGAAATAACAAGGAAATACTCATTACTTGTGGGTTTTTTTTCACTCTGCTGGTATGTGTAGTTTTAGCTACAAGAAAAATTTTGTCTGATTACCAAAAAAAATTGCTGAGAAATGCAGTGTGGTAAACTTGCCCCAGCTCTGCTTTTTTCTCTTGTTTTTAAAGCTAGATCATTTACTAGATCATTAGGGCATATGCAGAATAAAAAGCAGCAAATCATTTGCCAAAGAGAAAGACATTGGATTTCTGTAAGAAAAATGTTTACATTAAAAAAAAATTACATCTACTTCAGCTAGCAACAGCCCAAAGATAGGAAAGTGTGCATTCCTTTGAGTAATAAATCATTGTTGGCAGTCTCTTTGGGAGAGCTATGTTAAGAACTAGTCTCCTGATAGTAACACACAGAGCCACTGAAATTTCATAAGCTTTCTACAACTTCATACATGAGGAAGAAATTAAAATAAAGCACTTGGCATGAAGTAAGTTTGTATAACAAATAATTCTAGGGAGTGTGAAAAAATGTATTGTGCATCCCTGTGCTTGAAATTAGAGCTGAAATTCATCAAGAGGCCTTTGCACAGGGAGGGTGGTGCTGCAGCAATCTGCCAGCACATCTATAGAGCAGAGCCCAGATAAGCCATCGGGAAAGGAGAATAAGCTCATGTGCACAGTCCCACTCTTCACCCACCCTACCAACACACTGCAGCCCGTGAGCCACTCAAAAATCCTGTAGAGACAGAGAAAATAAATACAGTTATTTGCTTAAATACACTATGAAACAAATCACAGTTAATGCTTTCTCCCACTGTAAGTGCTAAAAGCATCAGAACACGCATAAAACATCTCCCACAAACAACTGCAGTGACCACGGGATCTGCTATCGAGCTCGTACTTACATCATGGCATCAGCCGGGACAAAGCTCGCCGTTTAACTATTTCTTCGTAAGCTGCTTCCACATGCTTGTCTGCTCATTCCTTCCATTGACTGTGTTTGGCAGCATCTGGACCGCAAAATGATCCTTTGCCCACTCTTTTGCGAAATCAGCAGGCTGCAGAGGGATGCGTGCCCACTGCTGCAGCCGATGTATCCAAACAGCCCAATGCAGCAGAGGCTTTAGCTCCCCCTTCCCAGCCTGGGTTTTTTCTTTCTTTGTCTGTGTGGGGTTTTTTTTAAAGAGATATGTTCCTGAGTAACCTCAGGTTTCACGTGCACAATACAAGCTCCAGGCATGGGCCGGTCAAAGAAATGTGGAAGGATACCAAGACAGAAGGCCAAAATAATGCAATTTTAAGAGATGTTACTCAAGGTGTAACATGTATTTGAACTGTTTTAAATTTTGTGATTTGTTCTGTTTAATTTAAATTTTTCTTGACATTTTGCTGTTTTATTTCTTCACTTTCTGCATTTTTTTTCAGCTTATACAATATAAATAATAGGTTTTCTGCTTATTTGTTTCACTCTTAACTCTCCTTCTGTGCCAAAGAATGTTTACATTTAAATGTTCACAATTTGAAGAAGTCCTCTGTTAAAACTTCTCTCTGTATGGCAGTTTTAGCAAATATCTTTACTGTTCGGCCTCTGTTTTGCTAACATGATATGCTCACACTATTTAGGACTTCCTTAAATTAATTTTGTCAGTGCTGATTACATCAAAAGTCAGAAGTCAGTGGGCGACCGGTGGCATCCCAAGCTTGGTTTGGTTTTTTAAGCTGGCACAGGTAGCTGTTAGCACTTCCACATTTTTAAACTCATCTCCTTATTAATTTTACATTCACATTCCTATTCATGCGATCAACTGCACAAAGCATATGTCAGCATTTGAGGCACTTCTAAGATTTTTCATACTCTCCCCTTGGTCACTCATGTTAACTTGTCAGGTTGTCCTCCAGAAAAACCAGTAAACCTTCCCTTTGAGAGCCCTTCTAATCTCACCACTTGTGTTTCTTTGAATTCCACATGCAAGCGTAGAATTCTGTCCCTCCCCTTGATCCAGTAGCCTACTGCCAGAAACACATCATTCCAACCTGTCAGTCTTCTTTTAAAATGCTAAACTAACGCAGAACTTCACAAGAGCTTTAGGACTGGCTGAAAGGATGAGATTAGGGATTTCTCCTGAGTCTGGAGCTCTCTTTTCCCTCTGCAGTCCTGAGCTGCACAGGTGATGGACTAGAAATAGCTGCTCTACAGGTTAAAGTCAGCAGAGGCAGAAAAAAACCCCCACAAATTGGAAATTCATCTTTGTACAGAGAGAGAACTCCTCCTTAGACAACTCCTGGACTTTACTACACCTCTGCTGCTTTTGGTTAGAAAAACCTGTTTTCCTGCCAAGGAGCTGAGGCTGGCTTCTGTCATGTTGAAGGTTAAAATAACATTGCAAATATTAAGAGGCTACTGCTGCATTGTATAAAAGAAAATATTACTCCTCCAAGGAAAAGGAGTCTGTTCCATATTAAAGTACATCTGATAGTAAGTGAAATTATTTGTGTTATCAGAAGCAGTTTACCAGAAGAGGACAACATCTTATATTTGGAATCCTGATCATGAAAGATCAGGAGGAACTGAGAAAGTAAGCAACAACCCTGTCCCTACAATATTGCTTTTTTTTGCATAGAGATCAAGGAAAACACATTTTTCTGGTCATCACATCTCAGCTTTAACCACAGAAACAGTAAGAAATCCTGTCTGAGTTCAAGTAAACAAAAGGACATTGTAACCAGGCAGAGCAGATTGTTTAGCCAGGAAAACACATATGCCAGTCTCCAAAACATTGCCCCACTGGATAAGCTCCTGCAGACAGTGATCTCACACAGCTGTCGTGTTGCTCCCAAGTTTCACTGCCAGAAGGACTGGTCCAACGCAGTGGCACTCTGAGAATGACCTTCCTGAGCAGGGCACGTGTGTCGGCTGCAGCTGCCTGTGGCCATGCTGGCCACAGAGGGCAGTAGCATGGCATCAGCCCTGTTTATCAATGTCACATTCTGAATGCAGAAAAAAATCCATATATGGGGTGGGAATGAAGCCACAGATGACACACGAAGCATCACAAGGATAGGAGGCAATGGGGGAGAGAACGTCAAAATAAAAGTGCTTTAAAAGCACTCTCTCCCAAAGTGCTCAAATCCTTTTTAAGCAGTGGGCATAAAGAGCCTCCTTTGAAATTCCATTCCTAGAGTGAAAATAGATTATGAACGACTAGCATTATTAGCAATCTTCTTATAGAAGAATGTCAGCTGAGGGCAGCCCTGTGTCTGAAAACTGAGCCTGAAAAAGCAGCTGGGTTTCCCACGTGGGAAGCAGGTGAAGGGCAAATTTTCCCTCCAGGGACATTTTAAAACAAAGACAAAAATAAGTATTTGATTGATGCATTCAGCATCCCAGCTGTGAAAAGCAAACAAAATTAGAAAGTTCATTTCTGCTGCTGCTGAGTTTGATATGACTTTTATTGGTGCTGAAGTGCAGCCAGACAGCTACTCAAATTAGTGTCTTGCAAAGCTGATACCTTGTGAAGTGCACCTGCCTCCTCTTTCAGTTAGAAACATTTTTCTTATTTCTCTTCCTCTTTAATTTTACTTCCCTCTTCCTCAAATGGGACATTTGCTGTGCTCACCTAGCACAGCACCCTCACACAGCAGCTTCTCTATGCTCTCCACGAAGGGCATTCACTGTGGCCTGGGTTCACACTGGGCAGCGCTGGGTTGGAAGCAGCCAAAAACACCTCACTCACCCTGCCACATCCAGGGCCACTGTCACATTCTTGTACAACCAAGTGGTTTCATCATCCAGATGCAGCCCACAGCCACCCCTGTAATGAGGGGAGCTGAAATCTTCCTCAAGTTGCAGTGTACTGCATCTAGCTAACAGACCCAGTTCAGAAAGTACAAGAGCACTCTGACCGCTTTAACTGTGGAAAATCTCATAAGAGCTGGCTGACCCAACCACTCTGAGAAATAAAAAACAAAATTAAAAATCTTAACCAAGATTAATTTTTCTAGTGAGCTCTATTTCCTTCACAATTATGTTGAATTTTCCCAGGCATTGCAAGACCATACTCCTCATCTGTAGAAGGATGACTGGCAATTTTCTGTTTAATTCTTCTCCCCAGCCCCCAGCATAGCCAGCCTCCAATTAAAGGGAATAAAAATGAAATTTAGCCATAAAACCTTCCTACAAAATCCATGAATAAGAGACCTGTGCAATGTAACCGCAAAGATTAAGGGGAGTCTTTGAAGTTGGTGAATGTATAACAGATAACTAATCAGTGACATTTAAAGACATCCTGAATTGTTGAAAACCTGAAATAATTTCTTTTAATGTCAACAATAGTGACAGGGTTTTAATCATCTAAGGTCAAATATATGGAACTGCATTAGCTGAATCTTGTAGTAAGATCACTGTAATATTTGGAACAGCAACTCTTCAGCACAACCTGCTTCAGCTGTCTTAAGTGACTCAGATGTGGTTTAAAGCTGCTGCAAGGAAAAAGTTTTTAAAAAAGACAAAATATCAGGAAGAGGCAACCTAACTGAAAATTCTCCAGTACTGTAGTGCCAATACACCTGATTTTCTTCTGTTTTAGGTTGAAATTGTGATTTCTGCATTTTGTAACCAATCATATCTGCGGTAGACCTCTTGTTAACCTAGATAAAAAGACAAAAATGTTGTAAATTAACATTTCTAGGCTCTGATCCAGGATGATTAAAATACCGTCTTGCCCAGGCTATTAATGCCATAACAATTTTAATGCCAGCAAGGCCAGGCAATTAGCGTTTGTGTGATTAAAATACCAGCCTGGTCTTCTACAGCCAAACTGATTAGTATGTTACCAGTCCTAGATATTAGTGTTAGCACAACCAATGGTGTGGAATTTTATAGTCCTTTGAGAATTAATTTAAACTTGACATTAAAGTTTAAATTAATTAGCTTGACATGATGCTTTACCTATGCTTTATCTCATTGAAATATACATATAATTACTTAAAATATTTACATAATAATAAGAAAAAGATATTTTTGTTTGTTTGTACCACCGTGATAATGGAAGTTCTAATATATTGTCTGTGTAGGAGGAGTCATAAAAAGGCTGGATTATCAAGTAGGAATTCCAAGCAGGGAAATTAAAACAATGATGAAATTTGTTCACCCTCTGACTAAAACTCAAATGCCAGCTCAGTCAGTCCATGGCACGCAGCCAGAGCCATGCAGCCTGACTGACCCCATTTGCCCAGGGCAGTGGATGCATTAACTACTGCAGTGCAGTGCAGCGCTCTCTGCATCCCAAGGTGGGTGCAGAACATGTGGATGGGTCCATGGAGAGAGTTGACTTTGACATCAAGTGTTCAGATTCAGGAGATGAGCTTTTTCTATGATGTATACTAGCAACACCAATGAGGGGCAAAATTCAACATCTGGGGCAAAAATTTCATGGCAGAGACCTAGTCTTAGGCTGTCCAGGAAAAGTGGGGCCATGAATAATCACTTTTGTAGAAGCAGATACCTACATAAGGTTGGAGCCATGTCACAGCAGACTGTTGGGCTGTAGCACTCAGACCATTAATGTTCAACTCAGAATTGCACCTACACTGCATCGTGGGACCTGTGTAGCCTTTGTATATATGTATATCTATATACACCTCTGTACCCTCTATATAATCATATATGCATATTGACCATTTACTGCAACTCTGAATTTTTTTATTATTTAATCAACTCTCCAGATAGCCATGCAGTCTTATTCTGTGACCATTTTGAATTCCTAAAAAACCATCAGCATTGGACTCAAATGCCTTCGGAACTCTAGATAGACAGGATTTCCTGTATCCCTTTATGCTGCTCTTCTCAGTTGAAGTAAGTATGTGAGATGTGAATTGCACTCACAAAATTCATGCTTTCTCACAGTGTCATAGTTATTCATGTGTTCTCCAATTTTATTCTTTATTATAAATCTTGTGGAAGTGTCCTGTAGAGATAATGAACATACCAGTCTGTAGTTCCTCTGGTCCCTGTTGGAACCCTTTTTGAAAAATGGTCCCATCAGTTGCTTTCCAGCACTGTGAGGAACAAAGGGTTTTGAAGGAGAAGTTACAAGCATGAGCAGCCATTCAGGTATTTCCTTTACGAGTTGTTAAATTAAGTAATTTTTGAAAGTGTCTAGGCCCTGGCAATTTGTAATTCTTCATTTTCTCTACTGTTCTACGTATATTTCACTCCAAGGCAATAACTCTGGGTAGTTTCTGTCTGGAAGGATGCCAGCATGGAGATTTTCCTGTGCTTTATCGTGGGGAACAAAGATACAAATAACTGAATCAGCTTTTTCTGTGATGGGTGTATGTGTTTTGTTTACCATGGAAGAGTTTGAAAAACTAGGTAGAATTAGTTTTGCACTTTTGCAGGTTGTTCATCAGCAATCAGCTCAGAGCTGTGTCACTTCCAGTTTCTGTTTATTTATTAATTCATCTCTCCTAAATGAGAAGATGTTTCACACAAGCACTGGTAGCTAATACCTTCTTCAACATGATATCACAGGGAGTGTAAGGTAGGCATGAGCTAGCATGAGCCACTGTGTTCAACCATGCTTAACACATTATTTTCTGCAATTTAAATACCAAAGACATTTAGGAGAGAAGGATGAAGACCCATACATAACCATTTGCAGACCCCCAATGGATGTAAATAAAGCTTTGGAAAACATTTTAAGGATCTCTAGTTGTTCTCTCTTGTACACTGGATATCATGACAGGACAGAAGAGCAGGCTGTGTGAAATGAGGGGTAGCATGAGTCAAACTGCAGTGTCAACACTCTGCACTCTGACTCCATCCAGCAGTCAGAGAAAATATTATTAATTATTGTAGTAATAGCAAAAATACTATACAAAATACAGACATGTTATATTTTATGTGTATATTCAGTAGGTAAATAAATACAAAGGAGTTTTTATGTATTTATTTATAAATATGTTTCTTTCCAAAAACTAGAAACCAATTTGATCATCTTAATAATTATTATAAAGTTGTCGTAACCATTATCTTCTAGCATAGTGCACCCATGAAGAAGGAAAGTGTGATCTACAGGGGACAGAAAATGGTTAGTTACTAATGAGTGAGAGCTAATTACAAGATTCTGTCTGATTCTGATTTAATCCCAGTTAAGCAGGATGCCAAGAATACATGGAGAACAGATTCAGAGAAGCCCCAGCAATACAGCTAGAGAAACAATATTCACCTTAAAATAAAGAGATTAAACCTGCTTAATTTGTTTATCAAAAGAAGGTGGAAAAAATATGACTGGTCACCAGCAAAAGCCATGGCTAGCCAGGAAGCAGAATGTATTTTTAACCTACTGGACAGTATTAATTTCTTATTCACAAACACTCTTCTCATTTTTTCATGCACTTTTTTCCCCTTTTTTTGTGTCTGTTCCACATTTTAATTTTTTTTAAGCAAAACTTATCCTTGAGCACAAAGTTAAGAAGTATTTCCCTCCCAAACAACCTTCCTAAATCAGCTTTCACAAATTTGTTGATAACCAGCTCTGCCTTTTACCTTCCAAGGGCATGTAGTGACAAGACAAGGGGCAGTGGCTTTAAATTGAAAGAGAGCAGGTTTAAGTCAGATATTGGGAAGAATATCTGCCATGGCAGTGGTAAGACACTGAAACAGGTTGCCCAGAGAAGCTGTGGATGCTCTGTCCTCAGAAGTGCTCCTCATGACAGAGTTGGATTGGGGCTTATGACCCAATCTAATGGAAGATGTCCCTGCCCACAGCAGAGGTGTCAGAACTGAATGATCTTTAAGGTCCCTTCCAACCCAAACCATTCTGGATTCTGTGAGAATTGTTCCAGTGGGTCATACCAAGATCATGAGGCACAATATCAGCACTGTCAGTGCAGGGATTTTTGGTCAGAGCTCTAGGTTACACACCTGGCTCTCTCAGGTGCTGTCTCTGAGGGACTTGGCACCTCTATGGTGAGCCTAGAGAAAATAGATCCTCTGCACCACTCAGGGGTAGTGGCACCAAGTGTCTGCTGGCAAGAGAAGCTGAAATGCTTTAACAGTGCTGATACTCACAAGGCTTTTAATCACCTGCAAGAGGACTGGGGCAGCTTGCCCCTCTCTGAGCCACCCTGAGTCCGTGAACTCTGTAAACCTGCCTACAATGGAGGCACAAGAGTTCAGATTTTTTTTTTCCTGGTATCTTTGTTAAAACAAATTTTGTTTGCTTTTTTGTGCATTCTGCAGGAATGGTTTGGCAATGACAGCTGGCTAGCAAGACCTTAAATGGTGCATAGGATCTTAGGGGGCAAAACTGGAGACTATAGCAAATGAACCACATCCCTGCATCGATCAATTCAGAGCCTTCACAGTAGAGTTATGGCTTCTGACAATCCAGGACAGTAAAACAGAGCAAATACTGACTATTTAGCTGTGATTAGCATAAGCTTGATCCCAAACTATTAAACTCTCCTGAAAGGCAATGTTTATTAAGTTAGGCAGGATGCCACATAAACACTTGGATCAGGAAAGGAGTGAGCAGATGCTAGTCTACAAAAAAAATCATGTAGCCATATCATTTGCCTATATGCATGGATCTACTTCTAATCAAATTTTGCAGATGACACCAATTTGGGGGGAAATTAGTGAATACACTTGAGTACAAGCCATTCAGAAGGATGTAGACAGGATGGAAGAATGGTCCAGCCTTGTGAAATTCAAGGACAAGTGCAAAGCCTTGCTCCTGGAAAGGAAGACCCTCTGGCACCTCTTCAGGCTGATCCTGCCTTACTAGTGGCAGGTCTGTGGAGAGCAAGATGAGCATGAGCCAGCAGTGCCCTGGCACCAGAGAAGACCAACAGATATTGTGCTGGGGCAGAGCCAGAGACCAAAGGATCAGATTATTCCCCTCTACTCTACACTTACTATATTACTGCCAGGCCCCGAATACAGGAGAAGCATTGACTAGAACTGGATCAAGTTCAACTGGATCAAGTTCAGCAGAGGCACCCCTTTGGTGGGAGATGAAGCACTGGTCCTATAAGGAAGTGTTGGAGGAGTGGGATTGCTCAAGCTGAGCCAAGATGGCTTGAGAAGACCTAACAGCTCCTGGTTCCAACAGGGAGGTCACTGGGGGGAGCCAGATTCTTAACAGCAATGAAGGACAGGAAGATGGGAGCCAGCAGATATACTTTGAAAGAATAAAAGTTTAAATGGTGTGCTGGTTTGGGCTGGAACAGATCAGTGGGTGATGAGCAACTCTTTTCATTTTCATACATATTTTTTTTTTGTGTGTATAAGATTTATTTTGCTTTCTCTTTGACGTTTCGGTGTCCACAGAGGTGGTGCAGTCTCCATCTTTGAGATTTTTCAAGCCCTGACTGAATAAAACCCTTATCAGCCGGTCTGACCTCAGAGCTGACTCTGCTGGGAGAAAAATAGACCTCCTTGCTTATATTAAAGTCCTGTCATCCCATAATCCTTTGAATCCATGCTCTCAAAAATGTGTCCCTCCAGGTCATTAAAATTCTGGGCAGACATCAGAGCAACAGCTCCACTTCTATCCTGGAAGCATGTGCAGAGCCACCTCTTGCTGTACCTTACCTTGTACCTGCCTGAGGTCCAATCTCAGCACTGCAGCTGCCCTTCAGCAAATGGGTGAAGCAGATTTCTTGGGTTGCTGAGTGGGAGAAGCTTATTCATCCCTCCTTATAGTAGTTCTTGGTTAAAAAATCCTGAACAAATAAAGAAATAAACAAAACACTGCACTTTTACCTTACTTTCATGTGTGCAAAGAGGTAAAAAATTATTGATGAGAGACCCTTTATCGCTCCATTAAGAAGCTTAAATGGGAATCTGGACTCTGCCTTGAAGTCACACATGTAGGTACATTTCCATTAGACACTTCAGAACGTAATAAAAATCCCACTTGTGAGCAGTATGTGAGTTTACATTTGTGTCTGATTCTGTTCTCAGTTTGTCATGGCTAGTTTGGGTCATGGCTAAAGAGTTTTATTCCCAGACCAAATTCATTGTTCATCATTTTTTATGAAACTAAAATCTTCAAATTTCTTCAAACTAATAATTTAGGTATTTTTGATTGAAAAAGATCCAGAATGTAGGCAAAAAATAAATATTGAATTATATAAGCATACATTAACATTTCTTTTATTCCATAAAACTAATGCTACAGGAATAGATAAAAATTTTCAGTATTACTGCTGGAGGAAGGATGAAAACCTGTCCCTCCAACTGGGATGGTAAAACTTGAGTTGGGACTGTGTGTCGCTGAAAGGATTGAAAATTACATCTGCACAATGAATATAGGCACTAATTATTCATAAATCTGTGAACTTTCATGGTATAAGTTTTTAAAATATAGGTGGGTGCTCATGTTTGCACCAGCACTGGCATTGAGTAAAAATCCTAGAATGACAGACATAGAAACACAGTTATAGAAAGCCAATGATTCCCTGGGCTGCATCAGAAGTGTGGCCAGCAGTTCAAGGGAGATGATTCTGCCCCTCTACTCCTCTCTCATAAAACCCCACCTTAAATGCTGTGTCCGGGTCTGTGGCTCCCAATATGAGAAGGACATGGATCTGTTGGAGCAAATCCAGAGGAGGGCCATGAAGATGATTAAAGGGCGGGAGCACCTCTCCTGTGAAGACAGGTGGAGAGAGTTGGCATTGTTCAGTCTAGAGAAGAGAAGCCTTAGACCTTAGACCTTAGCCTAGACCTTAGAGCAGCCTTTGAGGAAAGGAGGAGCCTACAGGAAAGACAGGAAGGGACTGCTTATCCAGGAGTGTAGTGACAGAACAAGGGCAAATGGTTTTAAACTGAAACAGAGTTGTTCTACGATAGAAGAAAAATTCTTCCACAGGTGAGGCAATGGAACAGGTTTCATAGAGAAGCTGTTGCCCATCCCAGGATATGCTCAAGGCCAGGTTGGATAAGGCTTTGACCAACCTGTCTCTCCTCATGACAGAGGGTTTGGAATGACATGAATATTAGGGTACCTTCCATCCCAAACCATTCTATGATAATCACAGAATCATGAAATTGTTAGATTGGGAAAGATCATTATGTCCAAGCTCTAGCCAAGCACTGCCAAGTCCACCAAAACAAGGTGTGCCTAAGTGCCACATCCAGAAATTTGAACACTTCTAGAGAAGGTGATTTCACCACACCTCTGGCCAGTCCCTTCCAATGTGACCACCCTTCCAGTGAAGAAATTTTTCCTGATATCCAGATTAAATCTTCCCTGATGCAACTTGAGGCCATTTCCTCTCATCCTGTCACGTGTTACTTCGGAGAAGACATCAACTCCCACCTGGCTAGAGCCTCCTTTCAGGCAGCTGTAGAGAGGGACAAGGCTCCTCCATGATCCTTCCTTTCTCCAGGCTAAGGAACCCAATTCCCCCACTGCTCCCCACGGGAACTATGTCCCAGACACTGCACCAGTTTTGCTGCTTCGCTTTGGACACCCTCCAGCGCCTCAACGTCTTGCGGTCACAGCGCTGTTTAATTTCTTCTCATTAATTTCCGCTTGCATTCCCTTTTTCACTTCCAGTCGGCTTCCCTGGCGAGGGCAGCTTTGCTGTGGGTGTCCGGGAGCGGAGGAGCCGAGGGCTGCTCCCTCCTTTGCCGCCACGAGAGGTCCCCGCAGCCCCGCCAGCCGGGGCCGCCGGCCGGGCTGCGGCTGGAGCCGGGCGCGGCATCGCTCTCAGCAGCCGCTGGCATCTCGTGAAGGACACTTCGTCAAACTTGCACGCATAAAATAAAGTACCTGGCTACCAAATTTATTTTTTTTTCCCACACACAATATCTGTATTGGTAATAAGAACAGGAATAGTAAGATACAGCAGAGAGCAGTCTGCTCCTAGCTTATCCACCCAAGTGTGTAATGCTGGATTTATGGTTCTTTTACCTATGAAGGTGTTTATAGTAGTGGTATTTGCAAAATCCTGCCTCGTAGTCTCACCTTTGCACTTATATGTGTTTGTGTTTGAAAGACTGGAGTTACATGTGTTCGTCTTTTTATAAAGTTAGAAAAAGCAACAAAACAAAATAATAGAACTAGAACTAGCAGGGGGGAAAAGACTAATGTCAAGACTAAATATTCAGAATTATTTAGAAAAATATTCTGTCTCTGGTAAGCCCTCAAATAAACCAAATTACTGTCTCTTCTCTCCAAAGCCACTTTTAAAATTATAATAAGTGTGCAAATATTTTGCTGCCAAGCGTGGGCCCCTGGCAGGTGGATGTGCATTAAACTTTTTCACACAGCACTTGCCACTGAATCATATTTGGAGCCGCATTTTGGTAGTCATTGAGATGACTTCAGGCAGGGGTGTGGTCCAGCTGAATTGTGAATATGAATAAAGGTCACTGGTAGTGAAAGTGACACGTCTGCAATATTCATCAACAAGAAAGACAGGTGCAGGCAGCAGCAAATTAGCCATCCTGTTAGGTTTGGTCAATGCTGCATCTCAATGGTTGTCACTCATTTTTTAAAAAATTAATTTAAAATAATATGAGAGACCAACTCGTTGCAAATTAGTTGCTATTGCAAAAGGTAGTGGGAGAGGAACAGATTGGCCTAGTTGTGCAATTAGAAAGATCTAGGGGCTAAATTAGAAAGAACCATGGGCTAAATTTGGTGAGATTGTGCCCTAGCCTTAATCCGACAAAGAATGCATTTAATTTTAAGTTTGTAAGCAATTCATTGTCATCAGTATGATTATTCTCATGTTTGAAATTATGCACCTGTAAAAATGCCATACAGGATTGGACCTCTCCCTTCAATACTCTGAGAGTGTTCACACAATAATGCTCTTTGTAGTGTTTGAAAATCTGGTTCTTCAGCTTCTTTTGCCTGCAGTGATACAGCCTCATATGACAAACAGGTCATTTTGGGCCCAGTCTTGCCATGAGCTCCCCTTAGGCAGATGTCAGAGCCATGAAGAGTTTCTGTAGCCCAAACCTCTTAAAGCCTGTTGCACTAACTGCAGTGATGAATCCATGTGCCTGTTGCTTTCTTTCCCCATCAAACTGAGTTTGGAAATATGGCAAAATGATTTCAGGTAATTCAAGATCATTGCTGCATCAGGGGAACAGCTTTAGCTTGTGTAAAAATTAGGCAATGCCTTGTCTTGACAAAATGCCCTGTTCACTTTCAGCTTCAAAATTCTGTATCTGACTTGTGATTGGGACAGTGTAAGAATGCAGTCCAGTAGACTTAAATGTTTATTTACCTAAGCTCCCTAAAACTTTTGCTTAACTCACAGATAAAAAATGTTCAGTAAGTATACAGCACTGTTAGCAAGCAAAAGTGGGGAGTGACGCTGTGCCAGAATGTGCAGAGCACCTCAGGTGCCTCAGGAACAAACCTCAGAGAGGCTCTGCAACACAGAAAGCACAGCGCGTGTGTTTGCATGCACTGGTCATAAACGCTTCAGCTTTAGCACTGGGATGACCCAGGAGGGAATGAATAACCTTGTAAGTGGCTGATTGGAAGGGAGAAATGTTATCCTGTCATTAAAGAGTAATTGAAGAGAGGAATAAATTTCCAATCTGAAGACAGGAGCTGAAAGAATTGAATTCCTTTCTGATGCTAAGTATATTAGGCATTTGGACAGTGGCCATTGCTGCAAAGCTCCTGTGTGGTGAGCCAGGAGTCAAGGTCACCACGGAACTGTCACCACGGAGGAGTGGGTGAGGACTGTCCTTCCCAAAAGGCACCAGCACACTGGTGGCACGAACTTGTGCTGCAGTTCAGTCACGCAGTGAGTTAGAAGCTTTACCAAGTGCCGGGTTGATGCCTTTCTGTAGTGTCTTCAGCCACGGCACCAGCTTTCTATTTGGATACCAAAGAGACAGGAAAAATGCTTGTGTGTACGTGTATTTCTACAACCATTATATTCCATTCAGAGAAAATAAAATCTGACCCTTAAAAGGGGCTGCTGCAGAGATTAGAGCACAAATTTCAGAAGCAGTTGCCTTCAGTCTGCCAGCTTTATACTTAAACAGTTTAAAGTTCTGATATTTGTATTTAGTGGATATTCCTGACATGAATGGAAAGTGCAAGAGAGGGCTTATGATGCCTTAAGTTTTAGCTTTCATATTTTTCAGATTCTGTGCTGCAGTGTGTAACTCTGAGCTTCATATTCATTGTTAGCAAGTCCTCTTCACAGGGAAGGTAGAAAAAACAATAGTTTTCCAACTTGAGACCAAGGACAAATGTTAAGAGCTCCAGGCCAAAAAAGTATAAACAATGATGAACTGAAGAAACAAAAACAAAGAGGATGGAACTTCATAACCTAAATCTGTAATTGGACAGTTAATTATCTCCAATATGCAAATGGACCAAAACTTATAAAAGTGTGAGACCTTGTGGCTGGTCATCCATTTTGCCATTCTGGGTTCATCATGGGTGCAGCCCGGGCCAGACTCTTGTGCTGCCCAATGTGTATCCATTAAGGCCTTTTAATAAATACCAACTTTATTCCTTAACTCCATCTAGCCTCTGTTCTAGGTCAGCCTTCTCAAAGCATTACTTATATACAAACATATATACAAACACAGATTGTTGTTTTGATGCCAAGAGTCTTCTAAAAGTCGTAACAATTGTGTAGAAAGAACTTGAATAAACCCATATGGTTGCATCAGCTTTGAAGAAAGAAAACATATGAAAACTTATTCTTAGGGCACACATTTCTGCATGTTATTAAACTATTTATGATCACACATATTTGTATAGAAGGGCTTTTTTTTTTTTTTTTTTTTTTTTTTTCATATTGCAGTGTCTTACTTTACAATGGTTGGTACTAGAATTACTACAGAAACGGGGAAACTATATTATATAAAGTGTATATACCAGCAAAAATTCATGCATGGAAGCACATGGAATATGTAAATAGATATAGAGGGCATGAGTAAAGTCTCATGTAGCAGAGTGTGTGCTACACAGCACTGCTCTTGAGTGTCATGTTTTTCCCCCATCATTTCATTTCCTCTTTTTTTCTTGTCTTCTCTTCCATGACACGGAAATAGTGGTTCCAAGATGCAGTTGCTTCCATGGGGTGCAGGAGGTGCCTTCTGTCCTTTCTCTTCACCTTCTGCACAACTTTGACTTCACATTAGGGAGTGACCCTCCTGCTGCTTTATGAGCTGAAGTGTAGGACTGACTTCTCCAAAACAGGCGTTTCTAGAAATGCCCCATTATCTGCATAAACCCCCAGGCCCCTGAATATGTTTTTTCATGTCATTGATATTAATTCAAATCTCATCACTGCAGTACAAATTACAGCTGAATTTGACCTTTGCTGGCTTTGAAGCAGTAAGGGAAAACATGTGTGTAATCATTAACATCTGTGAATTTGCACATTTTGAGGCGCATTTTTAAATTAAAGAAATGTGCTCTCTGAAGATCTTATTAGTTGAGCAGGAATAAATCCTACAGCTATATTGAAGTCTGAGGTGCAAATAACAGTAAAGCTCTGTCTTCAGATGCTCATGAGATTTTTCATAAAATATTCCGCATAAAATATTCTATCAGAAAAACTTTCAGAAAAGCCTACAGACCATTGTGCTGAGAGTAGAGCAGATCAGAAATAAATACATAAAGACAGTGTTTTTAGGAAGAGATAATAAAGACCATATCTGGATAATATAGACCATATTACCTCTATTCATATAGATCATCTTGCTTATGTCCTTAAATGGTCACTGCTACTGTAGCCCTAGACACTGCCCAGAGGCAGGATTCTCAGTTTGAAGTGCCCCCTCATTTTTTTCTTTAATACATTCAAGAAGTTTTGACACATCTAGGAGTTCACCAGTAACCCACCTGTGACATAGCAGACATTTCATTTTTTAAATAATCATCACACATTTGAAAACGCCTAATCAATCTGTGCCTCTGCTCATTGAAAAGTGGTGCTGCACAGAAGTGTTGTTCCCAGAATCCAGCAAATGGTTCCCAACAATAGTGGAAATATTCCAACCATTTCCCCATCATCCTATTTAAAACTGTACCCACACACTGAGAAACATTTAAACATTTTAATCCTGTTAAATGTTTGGACCCATAGAGGACAAATTTAAGCCTAAGCACTGGAGTTACCTTTGTAAAATTTAGAGGGATTTTTTTTGGTTTTTTGTTTTGTTTTTTTTTTTCCTTGTGGCTTTGCCTGAAGCACAACTTGTTGCCAAGGTGCTTCATTGTCTGCATCCAGCTCCCTGACTGGCCAGGTCCTGACTCCATCTCTTGGAATTCACTGCAGCTTTAGCCTGGCTCACATCCCCAGATGTCCTTCCTATGAAATCCAGGTATCCCAGGTGAGGTGACTGGCATGCATAAGGGTTCACCCCAAAATATGATCCAGACATGGCCTTTGTGCACATTCTGAGTCAGAAACTCAGATGTTTCCCAGGTTATGGTGTCTAGACATAGGCTTAGTGCTTCTGGGACAATAATTTATGTTTTCCTGCACATAGGTTTCTCATCTGCATAGTGAAGGTAAAATGGTGCTGTCCATGTTGCTTGCTGTTCGGGAGTAAGAACAATCTCCTGAGTCCTTGTTGAGAGCTGAGACATGCACACCCTAATTTCTGTTTAGATCTCTAGCCAGTATTATAATTAACACATGCACAATAATTTGTTGCAAAATGTTAGGGCATCTATATAAAGCATATCATACTTCATACTATGAGAAATGAAAAGGGCCAATTAAATTGAAGTTTGATCTCTCAAGGATATGTGATGTGTGCTTCTCTGCTTCAGCCTGACTGTGGTGATGACTGTGGTGATGCCACATACCACATAAATGCAGAATGCTTATAAAAAAAAGTATGTCACGCCACCTGTTCTTATCCAGCTTTTCTTTTTTTGACTAAAGCAACTGCGAGTGAAGCGCAGACTTTCAAGCCAAAGAGACACTTCAGCCAGCATCCAATTTCAAAGGGTTCATATTAAAATTGTAAGAAGAGAAATCCAACAGGAATAACTCTGGGAATTCAAAAGCACAAAAACTCGTAGTTTCAAATTCCATTCTGGAAGATGACCTATTTTTAGAGACAAATGAAAAGTTCTGCTTCACTTTAAAACTGTTCTATTTCTGGAGGCCCAGCAGCTGCCTTCTCAATAAAAATGAGTAATAATAATAACTACATCATGTGAACATTGGCCTTCTCAGAAGGGCTTACAAATTTTAAAAAAACATTGCTGACAGTCACGGCAGCAATTGCATCCATGGCCACACTCACCATAAGTGAAGGTAACTTAAACTTTTGGCAGCAAATTTTGTCAGGAATTATGCTAGATGAATAAATGCAATGCAAGCTGCCAGGAAAAGTGTGCATTTGGGCACCTGTTTTTCATTTATAACATTGGATTAAGCTCATCTCATCCTGAAGGCAGGAAAAGCATCATCGGAATCCATCTGTGAAAAACCGAATAAGTGATAACTTATGCAAGAATGCAGGAATTCCCTTTCAACTAGAAGTAAACAAAATGGGTCACTGGTAATTAAATTATTGTTTAACTTGGCCTGCCACCCATTCCACAATGCTAACTGATGTTTATACATTTAGACAACACATCTCAGCACACATTTGAATAAAGGAACCCTGGCCATTTGAACGGGTAGTGACCTCCCAGTTAATATAAGAATTTTATTTTTTTTTAATCAGTGCTTTCTGGGACAGATTGAGAAAGAACAAAGAATGTTGAGTTTTAGTTCTGTAAACAGGGGACTCTGTGACTATATGAAGTCTTTTCTACCAGCAAATTTTCTAACCAAACTCCTTTGGCTCCCCATTCAGAAGGGCTTTACCACAGCTGAAACAATGATATACATATAAAACAAGATTGTAGTGCAGGGGCCAGGCTGCCACACACACTCATATACACACACAAAGCTGTGTGACAATTTTTCATCCTTCTCTCTATGAACATGCCACAGCTATTGCCTTCAGCTAGCATGCAGCATCCATTTTATACTGATGTCCCTAATTCATGGCTGATGAATGCATCTTCAACTAGTAATTTTGGCAAAATAAGTAAATACACGTATAAATACTTCCAAATTAGTATCAATTTTGCCCAGAAGTTAATAAATTGCTGTCTTACACAGTGAAAAAAATAAAATATCACAATTTCTACATCACTCAAATGATTTTTTCAGCAAAGGGTTACAACTCTTAAGTAAAAAATCATTATTGTGAAAGATAACACAATTGTCTTAAAAAAAAATTTAAGGCAAATACATCTTTATGCAATTAAATATGCATTGCCTTAAACAGTTTCACTTGTGAAGAAGACATTAATTCTGTTTGTGGACAGAACAGCCTCAAATATACAAAAAGGATTGAATCTGAAATTATCTCAGTCAAAATCAGGACAGCCTCTGTTTTAGTGTGTTTGCACCTAAACTAGTCCTTTTTTTCCTCACTAGTTCCGGTATTGTTAGTTGCCAGTACAGCAACTCATTTTCATTACAGAAATCTAAACTGTGAAACAAGTGCAATATAATAGTTAATCAAATGCTACACAAATAGAAGCATTTGTATCATGGCCTTAAGGGCATTGGCTGATTTTAGATTAGAGTTTTATCTTGCACATCATATCATCTAGTCTAAAATTTGAATATAAATATGAGCAAAGACATTCAAGTAAGCCATAGCAAAGCAACTTCAGCACTATCTTGGTTTTGCAAAACAGCTGCATATAAGGCCTTTCTTTCTTTCTCTTTCTTTCTTTCTTTCTTTCTTTCTTTCTTTCTTTCTTTCTTTCTTTCTTTCTTTCTTTCTTTCTTTCTTTCTTTCTTTCTTTTCTTTCCTTTCTTTCTTTCCTTTCTTTTCTTTCCTTTCTTTCTTTCCTTTCTTTCTTTTCTTCCCTGAATTTACATAGACTTACCCATTTTGAGGTGTTTGTTCCAATTCCTTTTTTGGAAATAGGTCAAGGTGAGAAGCCAAATACAGCTTCTGACAAGAACAATTCAGCAAGACTGTTCTCAGAGACCCTTAGATGGGTTCATTATTTCATCCTAAGCAAAATTTGCAGCTGTTAGGTGCTGACTGAAGACCTTCCAAATTTTTCCTTTTTGTTGTGGATCTTTAGATATCATTAGTTTTGTATATGTCTGCCCAACATGTCTTGACAGCTACTTCATCTCATATTATCTGATAAGAAAACATAGAATAATTTACTGTTATTAATTATAAACTCTCTTAAGTGCTACTTTGCAAACACAGAAAAAGCAAAGTGTACTCACATAAAATTAGCAACTTATGAGTATGCCCTGACAAGTTTTCCCTTTATTCCCAGCAAAACTTCTTTTCCTTATGACTTCACTCCAGCTGGTTCTGAGGAAGGAAAGATAAAAGAGTGCTGGGCTCTGCTGCACATGCTCTGCTCAGCCATAGGCACCTCTCCAAGCTCCCTCAAACCATGCAGGCAACCCAGCTGTGGAGATGCTGAAGGCACTCTCTGGTGTCACGCTTCCCAGCACCCACAGGGCTGGGAGCATCCTGCTCTACGAATACAGCTGTAATAATAAAAGGGGTGGGATAAAATTTAAAATAAAAGTAGCTAAGTAAAAAATCAAAAGAAAGCAAATTTGGCCACTCATTCTACAGCTGCGCAGAGGCTTGTGGGCATGTCTCTGTGCTTTGCTACCAGTGGTTGCACATCTGCCAGAACCATCTCCCAAGCCTGGCAGACATTCAAGGCATCTGCATAAACAGAGTCCTTAGTTTAAGGGAAAAA
This sequence comes from Onychostruthus taczanowskii, assembly GCF_017590055.1. Classification (NCBI taxonomy): domain Eukaryota; kingdom Metazoa; phylum Chordata; class Aves; order Passeriformes; family Passeridae; genus Onychostruthus; species Onychostruthus taczanowskii. The sequence continues at coordinate 4,969,749 of NW_024502569.1, read as the reverse complement.
AAATTCTGAGAAGAATTAAGTATCAAATATCTCATGCTACACTAGCATGTTTGCATGGATGTCAGTCCTGAGCTGGCCCTTGTCTGGCAGGTTCAAAATGCAAGTGCCCACGCCTGCCCATACAGACACAGCACAAAGGTCTGTATTCTTCTGCTCTCCATATATATTTTTTTCTGCTCTCCATATGTACATATATATGCAGATACATTCCTTCCCAGTCCCTCAGAACTATTTTTCCAACTAATTTAATATCACTAGCTGTAAGATAAAGCCCTCACTTTTTTCTTTTTCATTAAACCAAATTCTCTCATGATGAATATGGATATAAACCTGCAAACCATTATTTCCTTTTCTAGTCTTTATGGGAGAAATTCAGCTTTGGCACAGATGGCTGTATATATCATCTCATCCTAGATGAAAAGATTGCAGAAAAAGGGACTGCAAGATTATCCAAAGTAGCTCAAACTCTTAGGAGAAAACTCTCAGCTCCACTGCTTACTTGCTGCATAGTGCTGCAGCCTCCAGCCAAGGGTTTTGGGGGTGTGCTGCTGTGCAGTCAGGGATCCCCACAGCCATGCAGTGTTCCTGGCAGCAAGACATGAAGGTCTAAGTCTGCAAATGCTAAACTGCAGGCTGCTCTCTCCCAAACTCTCTGTGCTGTACCTCTAATACTGCTGCAGGAATATTCGTAATCCATCTGCTCCTGGCACATTGATCCTTAGACTTCAGTAACAGTGCACACAGGAACCTGTGAGCCCACAAAACAAAACAAAAAAAGCCCTAATTATCAAGAGCTTTTATGATCTAATATTTCAGTCTCTTCATGGATTAAGCTAACTAAATGGAAGTAAAAAGTGTTTTGAAATGCCAATTCAGCTATGAGGTTCCTGCAATTCAGCATGAAGGAGGTTTATCAAATCCTCTGTTAATCCACTACAGTACTGAGTCCCCAGCTAAGACTGATGGAATGAGATAGCTTTTGATTATGGAACAGACTTTCAAATGAAGACATAAGTGCCTAATTCTTTGCCTTGAGATTATATCTGAACATTTTTTTTACAGATCTCAATCCCTCTGAACTTTAAAACTTTACAATAACATAATTGATTTTAATATTTCCTAAGCACTTATCTGATATATGAAACTAGATACTTTATATTATGATTCAGCCCTCAGGCCTTAAAATTTGTAGATACAGTTACTGTGAAAAATGAAATGTAAAATCAAAAATTTTATCTCTAATGGCAGTGTTAGATTTCTCAGTTTATTGTTTTAATACTATGATTAATATACAGCCCCTGTGTTTGATGTAAAAGGAGCCCACAATTGTGAGAACTTTTGTCCAGCATAGCACAAAGCAATATTAATAATTGACTTCACTGAAACATATTGTCAAGGACACTAACTCAGCTATGCAGCAGTGTTTATAACAGGATTTACAGGATAATGTTTAGATCTTTAGCACTTCTGCCATGACTATGTCATTTTAAGGTCCAGCAATGTCAAACTCCACAGACTAGTCAAATGCTTGGAGCACTGCTATGGAGTGAGGCCACATGAACACCTAGGCCATGGGGCAAAAATCAAACTCATAACCAAAATTAGATATTGAAGTGTCCACACTACCTACTGGAGTTTGAAGCATCTACAAATGGGATATTTACAGGAGAGCATGCTGACTGTGTAACCAAATACATGAACCAGTAGAAAATGGGGAGAGAAGGGTAAGTCCCAGTGTCAGCGCCCTGCTGCCAGGTCTGCTTGCAGCCAGCTCCAGCCTAAAACATGGATGGATGGATGCCTTTTGATTAAAATAATGGTTGTTCGCATTGCATAATTCAGGATGGGACTAGATTATCCCATCTTTCAAACAAACAGATTAAAAGGAGGATTTGTTGTATTCAGCCAGACTCACTGTTTCATCTACCATCAGTGAAGCAGAGCAGGACACTTTGGGAAAGCACTTTCAGCTTTTGGATTGTCTACCTAAATTTAGCCTGCTTAGACTTGCCCTTACCAGAGATCAACCATTGCTCGTGAGATCCTCTACAACAGCAGGACTGGCTATGACAAGGGCAGAAGTGGAGTGGCTGGAAAGCAAGGCTGGAAAGCAGGAAGCTTAGCCCTTTCATCAGTCTTTATGCAGTGGAGGAATATTAAGGATCTTTCACCAAATACAGCTGCTCCACTCATCCAGAAATTGTGAAGGCAGTTGGGGCAGTCAGGTGAATCCCTCCAGGGCTCACTTGGCCAATGCTGGCACAAGTAGCTGTAATTTCAATATCACAGGTCAGCAGGGGTGAAGTGGTGAATGGATGTCTCTCCTGCTTTTAGGGCAGGAAAATCATAAATTATAAATGGAATGAAACATCTGCAAAAAGCTAGCTCAGGTATCTTCACATGATTTACATGTTGCTGACCTTAAAATTGTGACTTAATACTGATTGAAAATGGAGGTGATGCATGCTTTATAAGAAAGCAATGGGAGCCAAACCTAGGCAATACACCAAAACATTTATTTGTTTGTTTTCTCAGTGGTTTTTTTTGTTTCCTAAATCACTCACTCTATGGCCACACCACCAGGAGCCAGTCAAGAGTGGGATGAAAAGATACAAAAATAAAGCTGCAGTTTGTGCATTTGAGGACCCAGGTGCCACTCTAACATGAGATGTTTTATTCTGATTACAAAGAATCCCACAGGGTTTAGGACACAGAAAATAAACAGGACCAAGCACAAGCACTACAAGGACCAATTTTAGCCCTTTGCCTCTTATTTTACCATCTTGAACTGGAACAGAGACTGCAGAAAAAAATTCCTGTAAGCTTAATCTCCATCTTGGATACACAGATATTTCTCTATGTTATATGACACTCTCCAACCTGTCATGTTCTGCTATCACTCAAAACCACTTATAACTTGTTAACAAGGTGGTGAAAGGGAGCTGAATATTTTCACAGAATGGTATTTACACATTTTAATAAAGATAAATATCTTGATCGTTTTAAGGCCACATAAAATTGTGCAGAAAAATAGTCTTATTTGACAACTGGGAACAAGTTCATTTGCTAGAAGATGCTAGAATTTCATGCAGAAATTACTTTAACCAAAATTAGGCTGACCATTGACAGGAACAAAACACATGCCACAGATTTCTTGATAATTTCACAGCTATTATTAATATATTAGAAAAAATATTGCAGGAAAAACTCTGTGAAAGCTAAAGAAAATTCAGGCTGGGGAAGAATAAACTACTGTGGCCTTGATGTAGATTTCTCTAAGAAATATGCATTGCTTAAATTCTGAAGGGAAATCAATTTATGATTTTTACAATACTCACATATTTTCATCATGCTTTTGGGAAACTATCCCAAATTATGTATCCAGTTACTAGATATATATAATGTGATTGAGTGAAGAAGGTAAATTTAGTATGTCTTGGTGAGTTAATGCAGATCTAAGTCCTGTCACCGTGTATAGAAACCTAAGAAAGATGTAATTAATAAATAACCTGTGAAATAAAGTGAGAAAAAATACAAGGTTTAATGAAAAATAAAATGAATGTAAGCTTCATCTCTGCAGTCCAGGTATGAAAATAAAATTCTCCTTAAGAGCTTAACAATGCATCTATAACAGAATAAGTCCAGAAGCCCTGAATTAGAAGAAACTTTGCATCTGTGCCAGCATCTGTTGAATGAAAGTTCACATTGAAATGAGGTTTCCCTCTTTTAAATGTTCAGTTTTCTTTGTTCCTTTCAGCCCTCCTTTCCCTTGCACCCACCATCACACAGCCTCTTTTTTCCCTGTTTGTTTCCAGAATGCAGAAAAGTACTTTAAACATTTTTCCCAGCCCCATCTGAGGAAAAACATCAAACTAAGTGAGATGCAAATAGAAATGCCATCTGCTTTCACATCTTTTAAAGTTTTTTTACTTTTTTGTTTGTAATTTTAAAAATTACTTAATTTTAAACCCTCAGACTTTAAATTATGTCTTCATTATGCCATAGCAAAAGAGCAAAGAATGAAGAAAACAGTTTTTTAATGAGCATTTTCTCTTTCCCTGACAAGCTTTAACAGAAGCAGTTGCAAGAGTGAAATAGTTAGCTGTATGATATTTAACCCTTTGGATGCCAACTTTGATCTACATTTTTGAAAGGAATCAAGAGGTTTTGTATGCTTGCCCTACTTACCTCCCAAGTTAAGCTTTTGAGATAAGTGCATTCTCCTCTCCTCAGCTGTCCACCAAAATGAAAGCTCCATGCTCTACTTTTACATGTGTCTTGCTACTAGTTACACTGCTGTTCCAGAAGAATAACTGAGAGAAGTTAAGACCACTAAGTCACTGGCACTGTACCCAAAAATGCAATCTTTGTGAGAAAATAAATTGCTGAGATACTATCTGTGGGCACAATGAGAAATAAATAAAGAAAAAATGACAAACAAACAAACAAATTTAAAAACCCTCAAGGTTTTGGGGGTTGTGTCTGTAACATTCCCTGAAGCCCAATCTTGAGAGGACGTGCATCTGTGAGTGTATAAAACTAAGCTGTACAACAATCACATTCGGTGCAGAGGACATATGGGTACAGAAAAGGAGTATCAGCACTTTTGTCCCTTTATCCTAGGCTTCTTGATGGCGAAATTAATCCCCAGTACCACATATGAGTAAGTCTAATTCTACAGAATTAGAGCAAAACCACAATGGGAGGTGTCACTCAGGCTGTCCCATGTCCTTGGGATCCCTGTCCCAATGGGCACATATTTCTTCACGCTATGGAGGTCCCCAGACATTTTTTTTGGTTTTTTTGGGTTTTTTTGAGCATCACATGCAGCCGGCTAGCACACAAAGGCTGAAGTAAAGACCAAAGGAATTTACCTGATTTGGGTGAACATCACTCAGGCTCCCATCTGATTTCTTTAGGAGAAGGAAACTGCAGGTGCCTTGAGGCACAGCGGGGCTGTGGCACAAAGAAAGTGGCAGTGACAAGCATCCACAAGCCTACCCAGGTGCCACCTCCTTGCAGACATGCCCCAGCTGCAGGGAGCCACAGGCTGCTCTCAGAGTTCCAGCCACTGCTGCTGCATGGGACTCTCATAGCAAAAAAGGAAAAGCCACCCACCCTTAGTCAAGAGGCATTTTGGTCGTCTCCTGGGGCTATGCTTCCTGCTGCAGTGCGGTGCAACCTGCAGGGCTGCCTGTCATGCGAGATATAGTTTGCTCTTCTTCGCAAAACAGAAGGGACTTTGATGCACAGCCTGGATTAAAATTCATCTTTGAAGGCTTTCTAAGTGGGTGCTACATTTAAAACTTTCCTATAAATTAATTTCAAGGCCCAACAATTATCTTAGAAAAAGGACTTGCAATCTCTACCACTGTGTTGCTGTGACCTTTCGCAGAAGCTTGGGTTGGAGTAGGATATCCTTTCCAAATCTAGCATCCCCCAATCCACATTTTACCTTGGGAACCTCAGGTAGGCCACAAGATACAAGCTGAAAATTATTTCCCCAAGTGAATCCATCCCCCTCAGAAGAAGTGGCGTCAGATGGAAACACAGGTGACATCCATAAGTTCCACCACACAAGCCAGATGCCAGTGAGATGGGCTAATCCCACTTCTCCATGAACATCAAATATTGCCCAGGGTCCTACTCAGCTGTTTTACAGAACAAGGAATTAGCCAGTTGTAAAAGAAATTTGATCCTTTGCACTACTTTGGAGTACTATTTTTTGGGCTGGTTTTGGCAGTCTGTTTGGTTAAAGACACTAAAAACAGATTAGGCTGCCTGACTTCATTACTGTGCTAGCACTGTATATCCTTGTTGGCTGAAAACTGTTACATTAATGGCAATCACTGGGAAGAAACCTGCCAAATTCGAATAAGGTCATTACAATTTACACCCAATAAAGAAGAAACTGTATTAAAATACATTCCCAGGAAAACACATCATTAAATGGATGGCACACAAGATAATTCAAGGGTTGCATAACCTTCAAATCTAGCCAAGTACATAGCCACTAAAAAAATATTTGCTGATCGTCTGAGGAACCGTTTGGGAACTTTAGTAGCTTTTTAAAGCATGTTACTTTTATCTATTAGTCCTCAGTAAACACCTTGCAACAGTTCATACACATCAGTGACTTGTGCCGAGCAAAAGATCACTGCTGCTCCAATATGTATCATTTAGAACTTTATGTGTTTCAACACTAGTGCAACTGATTTTAGCTTCATTCTGACAGGAACTGTGACTCAGATTAATATGCTGATTTCTTCCCCATTGCCATATAACATAAAACATCTCTGACCCTGCTATCTTTCTGTGTCTTCTATTTGACCTCTTTCTTCCACTCACTTCATATAAGCATGTGGGAAAACATGTTGAATGGTTTGGGCTTTTTTGTTTGTTCATTTGTTGGGTTTTTTGGGGTTTTTTTGTTTGTTTTTTTTTTGGGGGGGGGGGAATCTTGGGGTTTTTTGTTTGTTTCGGGGAGGTTTTTTGGGTGGGTTTGGTTGGTTTGTTGCTTTTTGTTTTGTTTTGTGTTGTTGTTGTTATTATTTTCTTTTTTTCCAGAAGATAAATACTTTTTTATTGCTTTCCATTTTCATTTGTTTGGCTTTTTTTACTATCCTGGTTCCTTTTACATCTTTAAGTGTTTGTCTTCCAAGATCCCTATCCACCTGTCCAGCTTGTGCTCCATCTCTGAGGCTACCTTTTTCCTGAAATAGTTTGTGAGGCTCTATTTGTTTCAGGTTATAGTTAATTCTCCTCATTCTATGTAGACAAAGTGAGGTTTGTTAGATTAATATTTAACCAGGCCAGTAACGACTGGGATCATCTAACCTAACTCTGAATAACACTGGCCACAGGACTGCCTTGAATTAACTTCCCTCTCAAGTGGAAGAGACCTCTAGAAACACATATGAACTTGATTTAAATTATTCCAGTGATGGTAAATCCACGACAACCCATGATAAACTCTTCAGGGTTTAATTAACATTTCTATTAAAAATGTGTGATTTATTTGCAGTTTGCATTTATCTGCTTCATCTTGCACCAACTGGAGGCTATTAAAGCCTAGTTCGTTTTAGAGTTCAAAAAGCCTTTTCATACTGAGTTTCTGGTTTTGATATAGGTACTTAAGCATTCATTGAGTCTCACCCTGAGGCAAGTTTTTGAGGACTCTGGTCATTACTACAGCCCTTCACCTTCTTGACATGTAGACATGAGACCCTGGGATGATTTTTTCTCTGAGATATTTTTTCTCTATGTTCTGTGACCATCTAAAGCCACAAAGAATATTTCAGGTTGAGTTTTCAGTCTATACTCCACTGTTTGCACATCCAAGGATAGAAAGTTTTGTTTTCAACAAAGCACCATGTTCTGATGACAATTATCTTAAAAATTTCCTGCACAGGATACTGAGACAGGGAGACAAATATCACAGCCAACACCTATCAGGACACCATTTATGAAGTGAAGTGTTACTCCTGGTAGCATCAAGCTGCTCTTACTAATGGCAGGTAATGGTACACTCAAGTATGGAGACACAGATGATCCTGCATTTACAATCTGTCTTTTTCATAATTTACTTCTTCCTCAAACACCTCAATATCAGAAAAAAAGTTTCATATAGGAGCACTGAGAATCATTTTATATTATCTTTCACACAAATCATCCCAACAGGCTTATTAAAATATATATGCATGTTTCAGTATTTAAAGAGAATTTTTTGATTTTAAATCTTCCTCTCCCCAAAAGAACTTGAACTGAGCTTTACATATTCTGAGTCCATTACAGGCATCATATATCACCATATATCTTCATCTACTATGATAATCATGGGTGGAAAATAAATCACATTTTTCTACATCTCCTAGAAACTTCTAGAAACTTTGACATTTGAAATATATCAAAAGTGTCTTTAAACAGTATGTCATGGGTTTCTGAACTGAAATATGTCATTCACTCATAATGTGCTCTGTAGAATATTTTGGATTTTATTCTTTCACAACTGTGCATCAAAGCAAAATTGAATTTAGAAACAAGAACATAAATATCCCAAGCAGTAACTTTCTGCTACTTCCATGACTTGGAAACATTTTAGACAGGAACAAGTTATGACAAAGCAATTGCAGATCCTCAAAGTCTGCTGAAATCAGCAATAGAACTACCCCCGGTTTCAGTGTCTGTGAGCCAGTCTCTTAACACTAGGGCTGGAATGCTTCACTCACAGGTTTTGAAAAAACATATTGAAAAAATAATTCACTGTTGTACAAAATAGCTACTTTTCCCATGATCAAAAGTTGTTAATTTTAAAAAACAAATCAATAAACCAAAACAGAACCCAAAACAGAACAGCTGAGCTTGGGAAATAGAGATTATAGATACTCTTCTTAGAGAGTGCAGACTCCCCAACACACAGATCAAAACGGACTCAACCAGTAAACCTCTACTGCTCACCTTAATACACCAAACTTTTCTTACATAACTTCTCCCATATGTGCACATGTTTGGAATCAAACTATTTACTTCACTGAGGTGGAAGAGAATTTAATAATATTCCCGGAGTTTAGTGATGCCAATATAATACAAATTCTACATCCTGAAGCACTCCAATTGAGGAATGTTTCTTCTGATTGCCCCTGCAGGACTGAGTCTCTTTTACCAAGAGAGGTTCACCTGGGAATGTTTGGAGGATGTAAGGTTCTTATACAGAGCTGTAGCAGTTTGGGTTTGAGAGTGTGTGCAGTTTTACCCAGCAGGACAATCTTCCTAGCAAGGCCTCAAGCATGATGTGCAGCTTCTTTTGGACTCTTAGTGTGCTCTGTAGAAAGCTGGGTATTATTTCTTTTTTCAGGAAAAATACCAAATTTTGCTGTACATGAGGGGAAATTGCCAGAAATCTGTGACTTCAAGGAGCCTTCAATTTTTTTAAATTATCAAGGATTTTGAAGTTTTGTTCTAATGATGAAGCATCCATTCTATAATTCTGCTTCTGTGCTATCTGACAGTAAGTTGTTTTTATTTCATCTTTCTGTCTACATTTCATCTTTACTATGTTGTGGACTTGCCTTTTTAAATTTAAACAAGCCTGGTACAGGGCAGATCCCATCTCTCAACTGTATTATTTCTGGCTTTCTCTGTGACCTCAGGAAGGCAATTCTATTTCCTTACAACCATACAAATAAACTCATATAGTTTTTCAAACTTCAGGGCCAGAAATATTTTAAAACTAGGGATGGGAGTTTCTCTGGAAATTTACTAACTTATTCTGAAATAATTACTTCAATAAATTCCAGTAGCTTCACAAGTGTGGGCACACCCTCGAAATGGAGACAACAATTCCACAGCAAGGGGTAAATTCCACAACAAATCCTCTCCATAAAATACTGCCTCAGCAAGTATATAACAATTCCTCTACATCTACACATCTGGTCTTGTTTTTAATATCTGCCAAAAGATTTTGAATGGATATTTTTGACATGAGGTGATTTTGTCCTCCTTTTCTGTTGTTATGGTAATAATTCTGACCTATTCCTTTTTGAAACTATTTGAGAATCTTCACCTAGAAGGGTTCACCAATTCAGGACATTATTATCATAGTTACTCTTGTATTAATTGGGAATTTTTTTTTGCTGTTTTCATGACAGTAAGAACAAACTGGCTGTCTTTGTTGTTTTCACATCAATAGTGTGCCCTTGTTCTAGAGTAATTATTTTATTTTTCAGCACTTCTATTACTTTGGAAGTGGTTTAGCTGTCTTTTGTGTAACTAGGTGCATTTCCAGTATGCTCACCTATCATAGCATTCATTTCTGGACTCCTTCTTGATGCTTTTCTAAGCCTTTTCAGCAGATAAATAGTATTAAAATACACCAAAGGTTTTCTTCCTGAAATTGTCATAAACATATTTACACATAACAATGTGACAAGCATGCAGTGAAATAAATGATAGCAAAATTTTGCCATGTGGTATTTGTCCACAAGCATGCACATATCTGTATGTGTAAACACTAGCAATTATGACATTTTACCATCCCAAAGTCACAAACGTTAGTTTAAAGGCAATTGCACACAGAATGTCTCAAGAACATTTTCCTTAGATCAAAGTTTATATTTCAGTCAACCATTGAACCAAATGAAAATCATTTTCACAGGGGATGACTTAGAGCAGTGGGAAAAAGTGCAAGGTGTTGTTATTAAAATATGATCAAAATGAAGAAGTGTTGGTAGTGCATTTGAAGAAGACAATGTGAGATAACTTTTAATTTCTTTACCTAAAAGTATTTTAGAGACTTGCTATTAGGGTGCCCATTCTTCTCCTGTAAGCACTCAGATTCTTCACAGGTGCAAAGGCCAAATATCACATGCTCTACACCCTGAGATCTGAAGGACACAGGAAACTCCAGGCATATTTCAGAGGATGAGGGTGGTGGTAGTGCAGTGGGAATTCATTTATCCTGCAGTAATTTAGGGAAGTGCAGAGCACGGAGCTCAGTGTTACATTTCCTGCTGATGCTGGGTGCCCCCACCTCCTGCTTGCGCGCCGCCTCCCACAGCCAGAAGCTGCAGCACTGCTGGCAGCCTTGTGCTGAGGTCTTACCATGAGAACTGCACCTGAATCACATGCAAGTCACAGCTGAAAGGCTACAAGCTTCCTCACCCCAGGCTATGAGAGGTATGGAAGTGTTTAAACAAAGTTGATTTCAAAGGCCAGAGTAATTTTTGGTCCTGATCCTTTTGGCCTTAGTGCTACTCCAGAGAGATGAGTAGTCATAAAGCACAAGCAGCATTATGTATTTTGTATATCTTATCCAGTTTTACCACTTAAAGCAGTAGAATTAAAAAACAATCAACCAAAAAGTAGTTCTTAATCACTACTCCTTGGTAGGGTGGGAAAGAGCAAGAGGAATGAAACCACTATGAATATCAAACTAGCCAAGACCTCATTAAGTGAATATGATCTTCTACAGTGCTTAAACTACTGGCCCACCTCAGTGCCTTCAGGGAGCTCCTCACATGTGGCTCCCATCACTCCACCCCCAAATCTGCCTCCTCTGGAAAAAGAGACATTTGAGGGTTTGTCTGCCACTAACCCCTCTCTCAGGCACCCCCAGGAGACCCTGTGACCTATGGTAGAAGGCAGGGCTTGCACAGCAAAAATCAGGACTGAGAATCACACAGGGCTTCCTCCATGAAGCATTTCCCAAAAAAGATGCAGTACAGCTGCAAGTCATTCTCCTTTGCACAGAGTAGGGATGTCCTCAGAGGAGTGCATCGCCAGGCTGCAGACTGACGTGTGAAAAGGAGATAACCTCTCTTGCTTACAGAGAACTTCTTTGGACCCCCCATAGCAACTTAGCACAGTGCTAAGTCCAGGAAAATTTGTTCTTCACCGTGCTGTTCATTCAAGCTGCTTCACACCCTTGGCTTAGTCATAAATTTCTGCAGTTTCCTTAGGATGAGCACTTGGCTGGACCCTGGAATAAACACAAGTGGTAGGGATTGACATAATTCCCAATGAACCAGGGAGGGTATGGGATATCTGCCCAGCTTGAGAGGGAGTCTCTGGGCTTACAGAATGGCAAAATATTATTTCCCTTAAAAGACCTCTACAGGAGATTTTCACACACATTTCCTAACCAAGAGGATATCACATAAATTTTACCATGGGAAGGGGAAACCTGGAGAATTCTGATAACCCAGAAAAACCTGTTTAAAACTTCTGAGCTTAGGGCATCTGCATGTAAAATATTCTTAAATGGTGGGTGTATGCATGGAACAACTACATCAGATTATACACACTTCCACCTCCTACAAGATTACATATGCAAAAGAGGTAGGCTACATTTAAAAGAGAGAACTACAATTGTCTCCATTAAGATAGACACAAGTTTCAGGAAATTACTTTGGCACGAGACCTGGAATACTAAATTGAAATATAATGATAAAGCATAGAACCATGACACATCTTCAGTTCAGATAAGGCTGCGCAGCATAAAACTGTAGAGCGCTGTTTTTACACCATGGCAGGTGGCTACAGATTCCTGCCAGACAAATGACAGCTAAGAAACAGCAGCACTTAGAGAACATAAATCACACTAACCAATTGTAATATTCAGAAATTCTAACTAGTAAGAGCTCGAGTTACTCTATGGGTGGGCAGAATGAAAAAGGCTTTGAAATCCATCAGGAAGTACAAGACTTAAAATATGGGAACAGGGCTGATTTTTCATACTAATTTAAAGGCCCTCTAATTCTGCTCATGGTATCTTCTATCTTGCCCTCCTACTGAAAGGAGCAGCTACTTTCTGGGAACATGTGAAAACGTGCTTCAGCACACTGTACACATGATACTTTGAAGTTAAAATTTACATTAAGAAGTCTTCAATTTAAAAGAGATAACTAAAAAGTTTATTTCTAATAAAGTGAATAGTTCTATTTACTTCAACCAGCAGATATGGCAAGCAAAAAAATAAAACCAAAAATTCCCTGTGTTTTCCTTTTGTAACTTGAATACTTTCAACTATCCTAAGTAATATAATTTAAAACACTTATGTATTTTATTTTCCAGCATCTGTGTTTCTTGTTCAGTGATAACATTTTGTCCCCCATCATAAACATAAGAATCATCATTTTGTTTTACTGTCAGTCTGTGTCCCTCATGCATGAAGAGAAGCTTATAAGCCAAATAAGAATTTAATGCATTTTTAATAATTTTAATATGTTTTCTGGAGAAAGAAAAGGAAATACTAAATTAAACTGAGGGATCACAACTCAGAATTTACAGCATACTGTATCTTTTGTTTGAGCAAGCACATTTTTGCAAAAGAAGCCCCAGACATAATCCCTGCATTTAATAAAAATATGTAGAGATTCTACTTTAGACAGAACCCACTTCTTTATCTACAGACTATGAAACTGTTATGATGTCAAGCACAAGTCAACTCGTGGCTTGCAGGAATATTTGTGAGTATTTTATGTGCTGGGACTTTTTCCTTGTGATCTGTTATAGGAATTTGTGTTTTCTTTTGAAGCTTCTTTTGAGGTTTTGGGCTGTGCCACCTTGGCAGGATTTGTATAACATCAGGGCATATGAAGAGCATTTCAATGAGAAAGGAAATTTCAGATAACTAAAAATTTGGGCTTGCTCTAGTTATCATCCATTCACACTCCCAGAGCAGTAAAAAGTCAGAGAAAGAACCTCTTTGAAGAAAACTTAGCAGTCATACCACTGTGAGGACAGTGGGAAACTTCACAGTGTGATTTATAGGAAATGTAGAAAAATAAGACCTCCAGCAAAATCAAACAACAACCGACTTGTCAAAACTTGTATTTATTTTTGCAAGTAATAGAGTTTTCATATATTAGAAATTTTCCCAAGTAAAAAGGTCAAAAATGGTAGTAGGGCAAATATAAGAACTATTTTTTGGAATTAATTATCCTTTATATAACTCTTTATGTCTCCACCTTCTATGCTATTTATAAAAATACCAAAATCATTATCATGCAAGGAGACTCTTTTGTTCCCTTTCTCCATACTGTACTGAAAATGATTTCCAGATATCAAAAAAGGAATATGCTTCATTTTTGTATCTACACAAAATTCTTACATATTTCCACACCTACTAGCTAGTTTTGACAGCTGTCCATTTTTGGGGGCTAAAGAATTTGTCAAGTACAACTGAGGATTTCTTTGATATAAAAATTGGGCAGGGTCTCAGTTCCCTGGCACAGCACAATTCAATCAATGGGAAGTAGAGCAGAAATTCTGCACCAGTCAGCCCTTAACCTGAAAGTTTTTTACCACATATTTTTCTTCAGTGCTGGACCATAGTAGCCTTTATCCTGTTCTGGCTTTCTGCTGGTTATTTTAGAGTTTCTTCAGTATTTCTATTGTAGTGGTCATCAAAAAATACATCCTCCTCTACATCCCCAGTGTTCTTCATACTGAAAAACATTTGTAAGATGCTTCTGATTCTTTCAGACAGCTAACTCAAAGAAGTTTATTTTCCTCTTCTGTTTACCTTGAATGAAGGCTCTCATTGCACTAGGGGCTGAGAAAGGAGAGAAGTTGCTGTGTCTCTGCTAAGGTGTGGTAACTGCTTATGCCTGTTCTAAATGCAAACTTCAACAGAACAAAATAATCTGAGTCCAAGTATGCAGTAATGCTATAATCTAGCAGCATACACAGGGAAAATTATTCTGTTTCAACTGTTAATATAACAAGATGAAGAGTCCAAGCTACTGGTTTCAAATGTATTTAACCCATTACAGATACTACAGCTGCCACTGTTATGTGAACTGTAGCAGCAACACCATTAAATGCGATTAACCATTACCAAGCATTTGTAAGAGTTACCAGATACCAGTATATTTGTAGTTATTTGGAGGAAATGCCATAAGCATTAAATAGAAATACTGGTCCTTTACATAGGAGATGTTGTGGCAATTCCAGCCAGTCCCACCCTCAGCACATCTGCTTGCAGCAGTCTCCTCTCAGTGGGCTGAGATTGCTCAGCTGGACAGGTGTGGAGAGCCCTTGTGAGCTGTATCCTTCAGATGTTTCAGGGCACTTCTGTCCACTGCAGCAGTTCTCTGGGATACACATAAGGCTCTTTGCAGCTGCCAGAAAGGGAAGAGATAGGCTTTTGCTTCAGACCTCTGCGAGGTAGTATTGCCTGACAGCACCATCTAAGGCCAGCACAGACACCAAGAAGTCTGTCAGCTAGATGAAAGTCATCTCACCATGCCCACACATACTGCACTCACACCTCCCAATGGCAACGTGTGGACAACCTCACAAGATATCTTACCAAAGATCCTTTTATTTTGCAAAAGGGCTTTTCCAAAAGGGGTTGTTACTGCTTACAGCAGTAACTTGTTACTACTTAGGGTGTAGTCTATCTGTACTGAGGATGGCAGAGCAATGTGTGTCCTCACAGAAACACCCAAAACCTTTCTGGCTGATTCTGCTGTGGCAAACCCACATCTAAGGAGAGGCTTTGGTCTTTTCAGAGAAAGTGTTATTTAAGTTTCTTCACCCTCTCTAATCCCTACAGAGTCAGCATGCAATTGTACTCTTCTCATTCCTTGTATTCAAGAAACTTTAAGAAGGTAGGGAATCAGGACTAATAGCCCCACTTCCCTTGGCTGAAAGCACTCACAAAGGGCCAGCTACATCTGTAAAAAATGTTTAAAAATCAAGTCAGACAATATTACAAATATTAGTTTAAATGTGATCTCAGCTGTAAACTTTATTGCCTTCTAAAATAGCGGTAGATAAAACATTACAGTAATACAGGTTTTAAAGATTCTCAATGTCTCACAAAGCATATTTTACAGTTTTTTACAAAATAAATGATCAAGTCTTCCAAACTCCATGAAAGTCATCCAGTCTTCAGTCCATCCCACAGGTTCAGCAAGTGACATTTAACCCACAGAGAACAGACTGAGTTAGGTCCATTCTTTATAGCTGAGTTAAGGACCTTCTTTTCTTTTATTCTTGTGTTGTCTCCCACATATATCAGCATACTTCACATGTAAAAAAGAACTCCTTCAAGATGAATTAACTCCCACATGAGATTATTATTAGTATATACACATATGAAGCATTAAAAACATGAAATAGCAGCAAACTAAAAAATACCAGTTCAGATTTATCCTCCTCTAACTAGGTAGGGAAGGAAAGTCATCCCCTGACAAGTGTTTTATGGGCTGGAATTTAAAACCCCCAGAGGTACATAAAGTAAGTATATTGCTGAGCATTCATAGTTTGAAACAACAGGAATGGCCAAGGTAAATTTTTTATTTATATGGTAGGAGAATATATTGAATTTTCAAATAGTGATAGTTGTGAAAGAGTGGTCCTCACTCTCACTATATCTTCCCTTTTATAAAGACATAATTAGCACAGATGCAGGAAAATTTCATTATGCCTGAATATCAGATATAAAACAATCTTTTCAATAAATATTCAGCCTTGAAAAATAACAAAATAATTTCACATATACACATTTGTCTGTAGCAGATATTGTTTTTAATCATGAGGATGCAAAGATGTCGTTCACCAGTGCTCTATTCTGCTTAAGAGAGATGACAAAGCACTTCTAGTGCACATTTTTGTGGTGGCTTAGCAAAACTAGGAGCTCCAGCTCTAGGTTCCACTTCTTTGGAAGATTCCTTCAAGGGGGATCTAAAACAAAGCCTCTGCCATTTTTGTGACAAGTGTAGCATTTTAATAAGTCTTTTTTATGCACAGCTTAAATCAGGAAGAAACTGTCTTTCACAGAGACATTTAGGTTGGATATCAAAACAAGGTTCTTCACCCAGAGGGTGGTTGGGCACTGGCTCAGGCTCCTCAGGGAGGTGGCCACAGCACCAGCCTGACAGAGCCCAAGAAGTGCTTGGACAATGTGCTCAGACGCATGGTGTAGTTCTTGGGCTCTCCTGTGCAGGGCCAGGAGTTGGAGTCAGTGACCCCTGTGGGTCCCTTCCAACTCTGGATGTTCAGTGATTCTGTGCTTCCAAGAGGTAGGTCTGGACAGAAGCCCCTGATCCACTGCTCCTGCTGTTTCCATTGGGAGAACACAGGCAGTTAGCTAGGAATTGTGTGGTGACCTATTGGAGGTGGGTCTCAAGATCTGCCTGAGCTCATCAATGTGGTTTTCAGTGTTAGCTCTCTTCTCTTGCATCCAGTGATTCTTCAGCTTTTACCAACTTGCTGCATTTTGTTTACATACCAAATTTCCTGGGGGTTGTTTTCTTTGTTCTCCATGCCAGAAGAGAGAGAGGAAAAAAGAACCTTCGGCTATTTTTGCTGCCCTCCTTTCTAGAACTCCTTGGTCATGAAATATTTAAACTTTTCCCCACAAGGTATCAAACAACATTATCATTATTTTTAATTACAAACTAACCTGGTGTATTTTTATAATTAAAGGGAAGTAAATAACACTTAGAATTTAACTGTGAGCTTCTGTGGAAGGCAGTGGTTAAGTTAAATCACTTATTGGAAATACAAAATACTATTCACAAAAGATGAAGGTGAAATGGACATAATGACAGACAAATTGAATTATGTCCACAGTACCTTCTATTTCATCATAAGTTTCTCTATGTTTTCAGCATGAAAAGAGCCTAGCTGTAAAATGTAGTTGGGGCAACCATACAATGACACTAAAATACAGCTTTGAACAGAACTACGTTTCTTGTGAAATAGGGATGAAAATTACTGTTGGCACATCCTTAATTAAAAGGTAGCTATCAAAGCCTTTTAAACCAGAGAGATTACCAGTTCCCAAAATGTAAAGCTTATACTCTTCTCCTTCTATACAGTTTTCCAACACGCATGTCTGTTTTCAAGGTGTGTATGCTGAGGAAGAGGCACATGAAAGCTGTGGAAATCAAAATGGCAAGACCCATATTAACATGATTTTCGAAGGATTAAAGATCCAGTAAGTAATACAATTATTTATACCGATTCAGTCAATTTCGAAGTGGCATGACATGCTGCTCCCTCTGTGTCAGGCAGAAGGAATCAAGGAGAACACGATGTGCTGCACACTGCCTTTCCCACAGAATGGCAGTCAGCATCTGCTCCCTGGCTCACAGGGGATCTGTGTCCCGCCAGGCAGCCCAAGCCGAAGGCAGCCCGTGCTCACTGACCAGCACCCAGGACAGCACCTGTCCCTGCAGGCAGGGCCCCAGGGAGCCTGCACAGCCTGTGGCTGGGGAAAGGAGGATGAACGGCTTTCTGCTGAGCAGGATATGCAGGCAAGCTGCTTTTCAGCAAAGGAGTCAACACCCCCACAAAACCTTTGTGTGGTCTGCGCCAGACAACAGTGAGCCTTGGCCAGGCTGAACCAGTAGGGCTGAAGGAAGAGCAGATGTACTCAGTAAAATGTGTTGGTACTGCCCCAAACACCTGGCAATTCAGCCGCTTTCCCATAGCTGGCTAAAAGATAAGCTTTTAATGGTGAGAAAATACTGTAGTAAATCATAGTGCCAATAACATACACAAATATATTTACAGCACTGAGGATCCTAAAAGGATCTTACATCAGAACCTTTCATTTTATGTTGCTAAAGTTAGGGTCTTCATTATAGTACTTGCTATTTGTAATTCTGTCTTTGAATTATTGTAATATTATGCAAGGTCCCATACTTTTCAAAGTTGCTGTGCTGTAAGTCTTACCTGAAAATATAGCACTAAGCTGTAAATCTCTGTGCATTTTCATAAATAACACAGCAAACCTCTTAATTGCAGATTATCGTCTTAATGCAAATTTCAACACATTTCCATCTGTGTTCACCTGCCACTCTGCCCACTGAATTACTCTGTGCTAGAGATCTTTTCCAATAATTTAGCATCTTCCACTGGTTTTCATTCTTCATGTGATGTGCTGACCATCATCAGGAAAAGACAGCTTTCATGAAGTTAGACTCTCTATGTAATGGGATTTGGCCTGTGTCTGCACACTCCTATCAACATAATGAGTCTAGGAAATAAGTGTATTTGAAATTACACCACAATGCCTCAAATGAGTGGCATTTGATACATCCGCATAGTAGTGGTGTTCTGAGGGTTCCTGAAGCCACACCTGTCATCAAGTATATCCTGAACCCACTGCTGGCTAAGGTTTTTTTCCTGGCAGCATAAATAGCATGAACAGTACTGGTCACTTCACCATTCAGACAGATTTACAGAACAAAAGCCTCTTGTTTTCAATCAGCCAAAATTCTACCACCACCAAGCACCAAGCCTTTGAGTAATGAGATCTTCTGCAAGGTACAGCACACAGCTTTGTGGTGCGGGGCACTGGAAACAGGTTGGGCTCTCTGAGTGAACAATGAACAGTTGTCCTGTACATTTATTGGGAGGTAGTAAGATTCCCCCCTCATCCCTTAGATATATGAGTCTCAGAGATATCGGATGTCCCATCACTGCCTCATTACCAGTGTTTGTTCATTCTTTTTTCTGCAGCTGATGAAGAAGTATAGAATGAAATAATTCTTATTATTTATTTTTTTTAATTATTTATGTATATTTATCCAGTAGAATATGAAGTGAAATAAAGAGCACACATTTAAAATTGATTGTTCTAGCTGTTCCCGTATCCCAGTAAGGTGAATATTCATCAACCCTGCTTATGCAGATTGGATAAATCATAGGAATAGTTGTCTCACAAATGCCCAGCAACACAAATTTTCTTTCTCCAACCAGAATATCTCCAGGTAGCACTTGACAGAAGTGCTTGTTGCTCAGCCTGACAGAACTGACGGCAGCCTGCATGTAGCCTGACAACATGTAGTATCAGCCAACCTGCTTCTGATCACTCAGAAGTTTAGCTCAGAAGATGACACAGCTAATTAAATCAGCACTTGGTGTTGATATAATGCCAAGTTCATAGGCAAATCCACACTTTGTCCTGCCAGCCCCTCACTGAATCCTCAGAGGGGAAGCCAAAGCTCTTGAAATTGATGGCCTTTCTGCCTCCTACAGAAGGAGACCCTGCAATAAAATGCTGCTCTTTGGCTATGGCTGTAACTCAGGTCACAGAGTGAAGTAAGACTGGGCATTGCCTTATGCGTTTTATTGAATTTAAAATAAAATTCAATAAACTTTTGGCATGTTGGCATGTTACAAACACTTTCCAGCATGTGAAGGCGAAGGTCAAACAGGTTCTTCCATTAGACTCTCAGTAAAGAAATTTGAATACTGGCACAATTTTGTTTGACACAAAAGATACCTCTGTAGGAAGCCCAGTGCTCAACCAAGGCTGGAGAAGTCAGTGCAGCTGCAGTTTACCAGAATGTGAGCACAGCATCGCTGTGCAGAACAGGTACTTACAGCTGATTGGAATTATTTATTTTTCCTTATCTGAACAAATAAAATACTGGGGACAGACATACAGAAGCTGATAAAATAACAAGTTTTATTCACTTTAAGTAAGAAAATGCAGCAAAAATCATCAAAGATCAGGAAATAAGAGCAAACCATTCTCAGTAATCCTTTCCTACATGTTTTTCCTGTAGTAGTGATGAGTGACACTTTGTAAACCTTTCACTGATACCATTACCAAATAAGTATCATGAAGTCATAAGTGTTTTAGTCTTAATACAATCTTTTGCAGAAATGGTCAGTGCCATTCCAGAACTGCCACTTTTGTACTATGGAGGATACAGGATGTCTTGTTCTAAAATACTGTGCTCAGTTTTTATCCCCACTGCACAATAAAAGATGTTGGAGACAGGTTGGAGAAGGGCCACACAGATGAAGGAAACCTGCCATTTGAAGAAAGACTGAGAGAACAGGGCTTGTTCAGTCTTGACAAAAGAAGGCTTAGGGGAGACCTTATCATCATGTTCAAGTATTTAAAGCAAAGAAAATGGAGAGTGCCTTTTTACAAGGAGTCACATGGAAAAGATAAGAGGTAATAGGTACAAGTTTCTCCTGGGGAGATTCCAATTCGGACACAAGAGGAACATTTTTCTCAATGGGAAAAATGAATCACTGGAATAATATCTCCAGGGAAGTGGTGGATTACCCAACACTGGACAATTTTTTGATTTGGCTGAACAAGGTGCTGGGCCACCTTTTCTAGGCCATGCTTTTGCCAGGAAAGGTTGGACCAGATGATCCTTGAGGTCCCTTCTAACCTGGTATTTTATGATTAACTCTATGATTGAAAAAAACCACAAAGCAGACTGGTTTTCAAAGTCCTGAGGTCTCCTCTGTGTTCACCTCTCCTGTCTCACAGGACCCACTTTGTCATCCTCCTCCTGTTTTAGGGTGTAAGAATTCTCTACTGGATACTCCAGTCTGCTCTGAGGCAGGTGTTTCAAGACAGAGAAAAGGATGTGAAAGCACAGAGTTTCAAGACTCTTCTCCTTCTTTTCCTAAAGAAGAGAGCTTCTGCAAGTAACAGCTGTTCTGGCTTGCAGGAGAAAGGCAGAGGCAGTGTAGGGCCAGATGCTGCAGGTTCAGGAGGAACAGAATAAAAGATCACTGTAAACTGTTACACTGACATAGCTGCAGCACCTAAAATTTCTGGAAACACTTGCTACTGATGATGGTGAGTATATAACCCAGAATTGCCCTACAGATCTACTCCCATTCTGCAGCTTCTTGTACACTGCATCTTCACACAGTTCCTGCTCACAAAACGAGTCCAACAAGACAGAGGGCTTAGTCTGGACATTTACTGTGATCTTGTGGAACATATAGGAATCCAATATCTCATAGATAATGGCACCCTTCAATTGCTAGTTATTACTACTAAAACTTAAAACAAAGTCCCAAGTGTTGGTATGGAACAAATTTTCCCCGTTTATTTCAGTATGAAAATTTGTGGATATCAAATAAAACAAGTCACGAGATCCAGAATAAACAAAAGAAGGAATTGCTTCATCTAGCATGATGTTTAGTTGCAGAACAATGGGGACATTGTCATTGGTTTTGGCCATGCTATGAAGTTCATTTCTTGATAAAAGTGTGTGTTTAATAAACAAGTGAATAGAATAGGCCAGAAGTTGGGAAATATCAAATAATGGACCCGCATTTCTATAGCTCAATGTTTGGAGAGTGAACAAGTACGTCACCCAAAAATAAATCAAGAAATAAAACACTTTGTCATTCAAGAGCATATTCCACAAAATAAACAGGCTTCTAAGAAATTACTTTTCTGTGGAAATTCAGTAAGGAATTAAAAAAAGCTGCCCTCTCATCACTTAGAGTATGACTTTGAAGATATTATTAGAACTTATGATTGCTTTTCCTGAGTCATCTTCACTTAGTGTTTATAGTCTCTTGTTTTTCCATGGTTTTCAAATATTTTTTCATAGAATTTTCATTGCTTTTTAGAAGAGCACAAAGAGCCTTAAGGTGAGGTAGTGTGCAAAAATGTATCTAGGGAAAATATACTGAAACTTTGCAAATCACAAGCTAGGAAAATGTGTTAAAGTAGATACAGAACTCCAGACTGAAAACAGATGAATGTCAGAAGAAGAACATCTGCTGTGAAAAAATCTGGCAGCAGATCAGCTGAGCCTGATGTCTTTTATAACCTCTGCTCTTTTGTTTATATTTTTACTTATTCATTTGGTTTTTTAATGGCTGTAGCTAATATGGAAGATTTCTTAAGGACAGTAGGATAAAGATGTGAATACTTCATACAGGAAAAGTATAGTTTATCATCTATAACCAGGAAACAGGGGAAAAAAAGCAAAAGAGCAAATCTATCAACTCTTTCAAAGTAGCATATGTGAAAAAAAAATGATGTATTGCAACTGGGACTGCAGACAATTGCTTAGGGATTAGATCTAGTTACTATTTCTTCTGAGACGTTGATTCTGTTCAGATGCCTTCTTAATGACAGTGCTATTTATCAAAGCTGCCTATTTAAGAGTGGTGACAATCTGTATATCTTCTTGTCTTTAATTTCTTCAAATAAACCTACTCTTCTCTGGGAGGTGAAACTTGGCCAAAAGTTACACTAATGCTGCTCTCTGAGTCAGTTACTATATATCATCATCTGAGGACAGGTTCTTTATGTCTGAATATCCAAAAATAACATGCAGGCTAGGCCTCAGTTAAGAAATATGCATTTATTTATGTCCTACTGGCTGTCTCCTACTTAAAGACATGGACACATAAGTGCTTTGCTATACAGATATACAGACAGAATTAATGAAATCTCAACTCTCTCCCCCTTTTGACTTTTGAATATGATATAAGTTTTTTAGTGACTAAGATTAGGCTCTTGACTGCAGAGGGACTGTGTGCCCACAGTTTGGAGTCATTCCATAAGGAACTTAAATTGCTCAGCACAGAAACTTGGATTTTTCTTGGCAGTGTGTGCACTTTGGAATACAGGATTTAAGCAGTACAGGATTTTTCGTTTGAACTACTGAAGTGAGCTCCCAGATGCCAAAGTAATGACAAACAAGGGAAACTGGAATTGTATCATTAAGGTCTGTACTATCTAATTCACAGGAAGCTACAAGTATTGTTTGAGCATCTTGACTACTGCATTCCTACAGGTCCATGCTTCAGCTAAAGAGATACTGAATCAAAGCTTTGGTATAAAAGTATTTTAGAACACAATTTCAAATAAAGCACTGACAAAAAAAACCAATTCCAAATAAAACACTGACCAAAAAGAAGTCAGCATACTTGTTCTTAGTTTGTTCTTGATTACTTGTGGGGAAAATAAAGATTGGGAGAGAGCACCAATTCTGTTTAAGACAGGCAAAAAAAAAAAGGGAAGAGGAAGGGAAAAGTAGCATGAGATCTGTGAAATAGACTGAGACCATTTTATTTAAATGGGGAAAATTCTGAACTATGAAGAGAGGAAAAAAAGCAAAACTGAACAAATGCTTGAAGACAGAAGTGTGGTGGTGTGATTGCAGTGTCTCTATGATCAGACATAAGTATTTACAAACAATATTTTGTCTAAAATAAGGACATTCTCTTTAGTTGCAACTATCTTCATGATCTTTTGGAAATTATTTTGCTGGAGTTTCCTTTAGGGAATGCTTCTGAAACTCTGTGTTTTGATAACAATTATGCCAGTGGCCAGCTAGGATCTCTGCTCCAGATCACTGAATTGCACATCTCAGATTTGTTTCTCCATTCAGTTTCTTTCCACTTAGCCTGATTTCATTGCATCTTCTACACAGAAGTTAGAATTGGATTTGGAGTTTTGGGTGGTTTATATTGTTTTCTGCAAAGCATGACAGCTCATGAGTGAAACCTCAGTATGTTTTCAGAGTAAAGGTTGGGTAATTAAGTGCTTTGAAGAAAAGGCTGTGCTACAAGGTATGTAATTTTTCTTTAAAGTAGGATGAGAATATAGTTCTTCAAAAATATCTGCTGACTTCTGAAATACAAATTACAAAATCTTTGAATCTCCCATTTCAGCTACATGAGCAATACTTCTAATCAAGCTTCAGCAGCCTTAGGGAAGTCAATTCACTGACACAACTCCACCAGCACCTCTGGAAAGAGTCCTAGGTTATTAAAGTTTGCATGCTGGTGCAGAAGTTCACCAACCCTAACAGGCAGAAAATCACAATGGACCATTTCAGTACAAGTGAAAAACTCTATGTAAAAGAGAGAAGGAACTTTGTGTTTTCATTTAATGAAACAATAAAGAACGAAGACATGGCAGAAGATTTTTTCTTCACTTCTTGGGTGTGTGTGAGGACAGGTAAGGGCTGTGAAACTTCAGTGCACAGTAAAGTGAAAAGCACACTATTGCCCTAGGGATGCTTGTTATTCTTATTAATCTTCAAGAACACTTTCAATACAGAAACTTTTGAAGTTTCAGAACCAGATTATTTTGGGTTGGAATTCATGCAGAATTGCTTTGCAATATTTCAGGTATAGTATTACAAACAATTATTTTTACATTATTCTAAAGGGATAGGAAAACATACTGAGGGAAACTGAGGGAAACTGGATGGCCATACAGCATAAACCGACACTATTCCTTTGATTTAATTTTAGCTAAAACTTACACAACTGAGGATCTAACACAGTGAGAAAAAGTAACTTGCCTCCAGTCATAGCCATGTAATAGAACCAGGAATAAAACCACAAATTCTGACTCCCAATCACAGGTAAATTAGCTATTACTTCCTATAGTGTGCATCTACATTATCCTTAAGGACAACCTCAAAGCCAAATTCAAAACTTTCTATGTTATCTAGATGTGGCAATGCCCTTGAGGCTTCCCTCAGAGTTATCCACCTGGCGAGCTAAGAACTAAAAATCTCCATTTTGCTTAGATCTTAAGGTACTCATAAGAGAACAAGTAAAAGCTGTCTGCTATGAAGACCCACAGGGGAAAAAACCCGCAGGCAAACTGCAATAAAAATTCAGGACCAAAGACACGCAAAAAAAGCTGTTTTCTCCACCCAAGTCATGAGGTCAGAGACCTGCTATTGCAGAACACATAAATGGCCGACAGAATTTTTCTCCCTGAAAATCAAAAACTAATGGAACTACATCCAAAGCTAGCATTAACTAGAACAAGTTGCACTGCAATTGACTGTACAGAGTGTTGCAGATTAGGGCGGGTCCGATGACACACTAGGTGATAACAGTGAGCCAGTTTTTCAGGATATGCCAAAGGGTCTTGATTTTTCTGCCTAAAGGTGCCGTATCTGAAGTTCTTACACATGACAGCTCTCAAGGAGCTTGCAAGTGCTGGAGCAGGAAGTGGGAGTGGTTATCAGCAACACCTGGCCTAACACCACCCGTGTGATACAGCAGAAACAGGATGTTAGATTTTATCAGGATGGCAATGCAGATTATGCAGGTGGTTGGATTTGGGTATTCTAAACATCTCTCCTGACCACAGAACTGACTTGCCTCATGGAACAATATCCCCCTAATGCTTTAGGAGAGTAACAATCAGCATTTCTGACATCAACTGGAACCAGGATAGATAAGCATTGCTTCAGAGATAGTGCTGATCTGCCATGAAAGGTTCTGAAAATGGTCTTCCACCTCTATAAATCAGTATCTCACCACTTATCATCAGGAGAAAGCAGCCACAGTAGATGTGCACGATGAAAGTTTGTAACTGCACCAATGCTGCTTGTGTGGTATCTATAATAGGATATCCAGCATTTATGCCACACTTAGAAAGGCTGCAGTTAGCACAGACATGGCCAGTGAGTGGGCTGTAACAATGGCACTGCTTTTCCTGTGATGGTTCCTGACCTCCTCTCTGAACATCTACTGGAGCTCCTATGTACTAAGGGAAAGCAGAGGGAAGAGGTGCAGTGAAGAGGTGCAGACAGCTCGTGTATAAAGCAACATGACAAGTCATTTGATGTATATGATACAAGTGTATAAGGCATAGCTTGAATATTACATATGTTAAGAATGGAGCAGGGGTACAAACCCCTTTATTTGGCTTGATTGTTTCTTCCACAAATAATTTTTCCCAAGATTTAGTTATATTTAAAAAACATCTCCAGAAAGTTCTTATTTCTATCAGCTGACAATCTTTTATGACTTCGACCCAGTTAAGCACTGATTATGAATAGCAGTCCCGAACTTTTTTCTGTTTCAATAAAAATTCTTAAAGAGGAATCTAAGAGCCTGAGATCCTCACATAGTAAAAAGAGAAGGATAAACTCACTAAATGTTTCTCAAGGAAGATTCTGTCTAAATTTAGAAAAATTTAAGTAATTAATTAGGAAGAGAATATCTCCCTCTGCAAGACTTCAGAGACACCCCTCTGGTTTCCCACAGGAATCACAAGTGCTTCTCCCAGAAAAGCTTTTTAGATACCTAGAGAGTGAGTACAATTTGGGTCCCCAGTTTCAGTAATTTCTGTTCCTACCCCAGTGATTTCAGTGATTAGAATCAAGCACCCAGAGAGGAACCTGATGGATTTCAGACCCCTTGTGCTTTAATGCCTTGCTAGGTTAATGACTACAAGAGAAAGCATGAGCTGATGATCAAAAAGTATAAAAGTGAAGTGTCATCTTAGGTAGGTTCTGTTTCTGGCTCTAGACTGTTCTGTGCTTTATACAAATCACAATATTACCCTCATTCTATGTAAGGAGAAAAAATCATTATCAGCTTTTGGAAAAATATTGAACTATGGAGAAAACTGTTGTTATTATTATTGCACATATCTGGCCAAATTTTGAGGAGCCATAGAATAGGAAATAGCAGATAGTTCAGGCTGACAGACTCCACTGTGGAAAGCAGTGTCATAAATGCAAAATGCAATGCCTAAACTTTAGAAAGTTAGATTGGCAATAATTAACCTTACTTCTCTTTTCCATATGTATGAAATAAAGATCAAAGACCTATAATAAACTATCAGGACTTGTTTTTGCTTAAAATCCAGAGAAATAAGAGGCGCTTTCTGTGAAGAACTTTGTTCCTAAAGCACTATTGAAATTAAAGGGGTTATTTTAGTTCAGCACAGCCCACCCATGAATTTTATTTCAATATATGCATTTCCAGTTTTACCACGAACACTACAAATGGAGTCTTATCAAAAAACTTTCTGGTGATAGAGGGTTGTATGTCAGAAGAATGCAAATTAATGTTGAAAGAAAAGTAAGCAGCCTGGATAATTTTCTTTTATTTATAATAGGTGGAATTGGAAATTAGAGAAAGGGAGAAATATATGGTTTGTTCACGTTTTTTCCCAGCAGTGTATACCTGAAAGTCAGTTCATTACCTGCACCATACTCCCCGCACGTGCATCAGCTCTTCTCCATCTCAGTTACCAGAACACCCCTCAAAGGCCTGTCTGCACAGGTACCCAAACCAATAATTAAACTCCTCCCAGCTAGCAACAGAATTACATTCTGCAACACCTTTTGTAAGGTTCTCGAGCCTTCCTGGAAATTTTCCTTGCCGTCTCCGAGAGGCAGAGCGCTCCTTGCCGGCCCACAGTGCGCCGTCCCACCAGCAGAAGGCTCCCTATCCCACCGAGTGCGGCGGGAGCACCATTCCGGAGCGGCGCGGCCGGGCCGCGCAGGGCAAGGAGCGGGGGACGGGCGCGGCCAGGGAGGAGCTGCATCCACACACGAGGGGCAGAACGAGGCATCTCCAGCGGACCCTCTGTCTTCCCGTGCTCGGCTATCCGGTGCCCATTATCCGCTGATTGTTTGCTTTTGTTTTGACGCTTAAGGCAAAAGGGTCTAGCATATTGCCTCTTTCTGCTTTTGCCTTTTAAATGAATTCTCGGTTACTCGGTGTGTAAATATTTGCATGCCTCTATCAGTTGACAGGCTCGTATCGCTTTCATCTGCACATGTGGTATGCCCAAAGTATGGGGTATGCGTGGATGGGAACTTAGCGACATCTTCAATATGGCTCATTATCCTAAAATTCATCCTGCTTTTATATATGGATGTTTTATTAACAGCTGAAGTACAGAGGGCTGAATCGATCTCTGTGCCAAAAAGTAACTTAGCTTCAGATCACTGAATATGAAATTCAGTAGTACATTTCTTCTGCCTTTCCTCTGCACTGCAAGACAGAAAAGACACAGCAGCCTTGGGGATTTCCCTGCTTGCCAGGGCTACACAGGACCCTCCAGCTATCCTCAGAGCTATGACCTGCAGCAGCACAAAGAATGTCTGTCCATATACTCCCATGACCCCAAAAGCCTCCTCCTCCCTTTGTGGAATCACAGTGGTGACCACCTCAAATCTACTCTAGCTAAAAAATGCCTTTACACTGAAAAACACTTCTGTGAGTTACTTATGGCAGCTTCTCAGCTCATTTACGTAGAGGAATCATAAGCCACAGATGAATCAGGCTCAAATAAAATTATTTGCAAAAGGCCACACAGTAAGCAGCAGGGAGGACGTGAGCCAGGGACTAAGAGCATGCTCTATTGTGCTTGGTTTTGCCAGTGCAAAAATCCAACGCCAGCGTGCAAAATGCACCATTTTCTCTGCTCCAAATCTCGACAAAGAGATAAACAAAAGTAGTTTTCTTTCGTGTGTTACAGCTGCCTGGCAAACCGACCTTCATGTCTGACTTTCAGAACTTTATGGAAGACTGTAACTTCTTTTTGCAGACAAAATTATAAAGAATCCTTTAAAGAAAACTTTCTAGCTGCACTATTCTCTGTTCTCGGGATGAAACTTGTTTGTAGTGAAGACTTTGAAGTGAGCCTTGGGTTTGTTACAATGGACTAACCTGATTAGAAATCATGCAAACTCTTGCTGCTCTTTAGCTGCATTCCCCCACAGGCTGTATTACAGCTCTCTAACCAGTCCCACAGCATTGAATGATGTCATGGGATCTGCAGCTCAGGGAGATGAAAGGGATAAAGCGGAACCCGCTGGCACTGGGGAAAGCTTCCAACGCACAATCCACAACACAGCTTGGGAACTCAAAAGCTACAGATCCAGCCACTCAACCCCAAGCATTTCAGAATCGTGTGCATTCTCCCAGCACAAGCAAGGAAAGGGGGAAAAGAGCCAGTGCAGAGCACTGAAAGGCAGAATTTGAGTGCAGCTACCTGCTGGAAAAGGAGCTCTTTTTCCTCGCCAAAGCACTGCCTTTGATGTACGGCAACAGATCACTGATCAGATTACAGGCATTTGGTCTCAGTGCTCGTCTGCCTTTGATCTGCATGGTTAATTTTATTTTCCCGGATTTGGAGTTTCGTCTGGACAGGCGCTGACATACTTTTTTTTTTTTTCTTTTCTTGTTCTTTTTCTTTTTTTTTTTTTTTTTTTTTTTTTTTAAGGAGGTAAAAGCACTTAATACAGAAGCTCCGGCAGTGTGAAATTAAGCTGCAGAAACTCTGGCACTGGAAAACTTCATCAGATAACAGGTACTGAATTTTGGGGTTGTTTTTCAGTTTTGTGTTGCAAGAATTTAAGGAATTATAAAGTTCACATAACCAATAATACTACACATTGTGTGTACAAAGTTCAAAAGATTGTTTGTAATTTATGCAGCATTTTGTTTGCAGCTCTTGGGCAGAATTATATAGAGAACAGACAGGCTAGAATAATAGATAGAAAAACTGAAGCAAACCCAGTATTTTTCAATGCTTTGGGGGTATATAAGATTTTGGGTTAAACTGCTCATTCATACTTTCCATAGTTTTGTAAATGTATACTTGAATACATGTATTACATGACTGAGGGGAACACATTTTCTAAGGAAAGACCAACCATATCTCCTACACACTGTAAAACTTTGTTTGCTCTCAGTGCATTTATTAAACTGTGTCTCCTTCAAACAACACTTTTAAGCCTAATAGTTCCATACTTGAGATGAAAAAAGTCTCCACTTCCACAAGTTATTAGAACTAAATTTATAAGCATAGCATCCTTTAACACAAAAGGAAATGGTTTTATTTTAAGATTGAAGGGATTATAGTTCAGCTGTGCCATATGAAATATTGAAAATAAAAGTAATTGTCTAACCTGATGATAGAAGTTTCCTCTAAGACATTTTAATAAATATATTAAAGAAATCTTAGGTTTGTCCAACGCAAACAGCTAGTTTTGCTGAACTTCGTAGAAGTTTTGCTGCATTTTAGTGATGCAATTTCCACTCACTGTGTTTTGTATTCTGTTCCTCAAACTCATATTTATGAAAAGTATTGTGTTGAAGAAATTTTAAGACATCTAATCATGAAGCTCATTATAAGGAAACAATCTTTTGAAGGCTCAGGATTATTCACACATTTTCAGTTTTAAAGGGCCAGATCTGTGTGTGAGTTTGGGCCAAATCCATGAGTGTTCTGTGCCTGCAGCTGGAATCAGACTGTTAAAATAAGACTCAAAGTCCTTCTGTAGTATTTAAATATAATTTAGATTTTCAGAAGAACTTAGAACCCATAATTGGGACCAGACTTGCAAACATTCCAGACAATGAGGTCTTTGAAGATCTACTCTTAATGGTGGCTAGTAATACTGACTTATATAGTCTTAGGTTTAAATTTAAGTGTATATAAATTTTAAATATATTTATTAACAAATTGCAACTAAAAGCATAAA
This sequence comes from Onychostruthus taczanowskii, assembly GCF_017590055.1. Lineage (NCBI taxonomy): Eukaryota > Metazoa > Chordata > Aves > Passeriformes > Passeridae > Onychostruthus > Onychostruthus taczanowskii. The sequence continues at coordinate 4,939,246 of NW_024502569.1, read as the reverse complement.
TTATAGCTGTCAAGCATCACTTGAACACTATTCTTTAAGATGTCTACCAGTCCACAGGACCTTCAAGATGTTCATATTTCAGTATGCACTATAGTGCAACATGCAAACCCAAATTTTAACAGTCTGCTTGCATCTGAGTAAGGTCAAGTTATCAACACTTCCAGATAAATGTAGATAGCTTTCATTAGTCAGTCTGCAAAGTTTGTTTCTTCTAATTAAAACAATATTTGTATATATAATACTTCAATTTACTGAGTATCAAGAGATAATATGCCAGACACAGATTAACTAGGCCTGACTTGGAATCACTTAATTTTCTATGCCACCAATTAATTCATATTCTTACTTAACAAGTCAATTATATTATAAGGAAAGTAATTAGCACTGTATGAATAATATGTGTATAGCTGTCAAGAAAGAATATAATTTAAGGCATAGCCAAAGCAAAATTTAGTATTTCTCCATAAGTAACAATGATGTACTAAAATATGTTCCTGTAACATTGAAAAATGGCTTTATTTATTAATTCTATGCTTTGCTGATGAGCTTCTCTGCCTTTCCAGTCCCCTTTTGCTTGTTGCTTGTTTTCCAGTATGTACACTCCTTTTCTGAGGAAAATTGTTCCTAAACTTTACCTCTGCATGGTGTAAAGTAGAAAGGGAAGCAAATTTTTAAAAAATAACACAAGGAGTCTTTTTCCTCAGAAGTCAAAAGAGCTGTGCAAGTCTAATGCAATTAAACTATCACTACAAGGGTCTGACCTATCACACAAATGGGTGAAGTTGCACACAGGAGGAACACTGGTTAATCAGATAGATTACACTGTAGAGTAGGATTTGTACAGATAATTATCTGCAACACTTAGGCCCTGAAAATGCATTTAAGAAAGAAAGGGTTTTTTTTTAATTTTGTAAGAAGTCCCTAAGATTTTAGGTAATCTCCCCAGATATTTAAACAAAGATGGGTGTCAACCCAAATAAGCTGAAAAATATCTTTGCTCATCTGTATGTAAGTGAGGCTGAAATGAAAGCACACTTGAACACATTCAAGCATGGTGGGAAGAGGATTTTCAGCAATTTTTGTTGTTTTAAATAGCAGTTCTCTGACAGTTTAGACTGTCATTGATCTGACTTTTAAAGATTAAATACTAATAATTCTTGGCACTAGTAACTTTGCTTTCACTAAGAGCTGTATAAACACTAATTAATCCTCAGGCTTAAGCTTTCAGAAACAAAAAGTTCACAATGCTTTTTCAAGCAGATCTGGCTAGGAAACTCCCAAGTATATGATTTATTTATTAAAATAGCTGAACAATCTCTGATTATAAATAGAGCCATTTTCAAACAGTGTGCCTTAGATAACATCATAAACATATTTTAAAGTTTGTAATAGTTAAGATTATCAAAAGACATTGGACAGTTATACTGACATCAGTTTCCAACAGCTGTCATAACAAGAGTAGATCTATCTCAGAGTTGACTGGGGGAACTGTGTTAGCATTTGAGATATGGAGATAACAGCTTCCTATTGCTGTACAATTTCTGCTTCCACATCAGATATGTCATGCAACTTAGTTTTATCAAAGGGGTCAGCTGACACTGCTTTCCAAATATTTCTTTTTTGCTTTCTCTGTTGTAATGAGAATCTCTGTACTAGTTCTAACAATTCACCTCTTCAATTTCCTGAGAAGCATCATGATTTAAACAAACTAAACTCTAGAGTTTTCAGTACCTTTCAATGATGGATGGAACTAATTAAACCATTTTACATTCAGAGGAAAGATTTTACATGCTACAACAAGGATTTAAACGTTTAAGTTTCAGTGTTACAGACAGCACATTGCTCTGAGTTCATTAGCATAGTAACCCACTGTCTGATGAAAGTCTTAATGTTTCTTTATATGGTAATGCTGAATGTTTAGTCAACACTTCAAGAACTCTGAGATATTTTAATACCTTTGTCTAACTATACTGCTTTAAAACAAGTATCTGAAACATACATGATGATTCTGCTGAGAAGAACTCACGCAATAGTTTCACTGGTGGCTCCAGCAAACAGCATACAAAAGATTGTCTGTAAATAGTGAGACTGTGCACAATGCTCAGTGCTGTGCAGCAGCTGCTATTCACAACAGATGTGCTGCTGCTGTGCTGCAGTATGCCATTCCTCACTGAAATTCCAGCCCCTTGCAGAGCTCCTCCTGGCACGGGTCCTGAAGCAAAGCTCTTCTTTGAAGGCCCTTTAGAAGAGAATTACATGAAAGCCCCTGTACATTCCGAGTTGTTTGGGTTTTATAATTGGAAACAACTAGTTTTGCAGCAATTATTTCTCTCTTTGCATACAACTTGCTGGATTTCAAAAAGCATTCCTTGTTTTTAGAGAAGCCCTTTGGCTGGTGATCTTCAAACTTTTTTTGGTGAGGAGATCCAAAAATTCTGTTTATTTGAAAATGCTTTACCTCCCAGTATAATAATTTGTTCATTTTTTCAGAGCCTAACGCTGTTCCTTGTGTGTCCATACAGTTGTCTAGACTGTAAGTGGATCATTAACTTTTTCGTTACAAGTAAAACTAATAACCTGAAATCCCTGCAGCAGCAGTACTTTTACCAAGGTCTCCAAGACTAGTTTCACCAATGTTGGAGCATCACTAACTTCAGAAAAGCTCCTAATTTGTGCCACAGTAAATCGCAGCAACACCCAACCTAGAGACTATGAAAAATTTGCTATCCATGAAGGGCTGGATTTCTCCATTTCTCCATGGATACTCACATTTGGTATTGACACCATGCTTACAATTGGTTAACTTATTACCTGCAGAATAGATAAAATATTTCAGGCTCTGAGCTAGCAGGAAAAATAGCTACTCAAGAAAGGAGAATTTGCAGTGTGTTGTCAGAAAGCATTTGTCATGATTTTTGGCCAGGAGAGGTGGAAAGGGCTTTGCTGGATTACAAAGACACATTGGACACTCACCTGAACAGTGGCCAAGAGCCAGTGCCTTTAGAACAGCCCAGCAACCACAAGTCTGAGCTCTCTCTGGGGGGGATCAGCAATGCCAAGGCTGCAGTCCCAATGCTGGGCAGCATCTAGTAACAGAGGTGGGCACAGAAGTGCCCTGCTGTCCTGTCCTCCTGGTGGGATAAAAGGGCACTTGTGATTCACCCTGGCTTTGCACGAGTGATAGGAGGCACACACCCCCACTCACGCCCTCCCAGCATGAACACACGGCTCCATCCATCCATCCATCCATCCATCCATCCATCCATCCATCCATCCATCCATCCATCCATCCCATTGGCCGCCGGGCTCAGCTGACGGCCCGGGGCGGGGCGGCGCGGCGTTGCCGTGGTGACGGGGCGGCCGCCGAGGGGAGGCGGCGTCGGGGGCGCTGCGGGCCGAGCGCCCGCCTCCCCGGGCGGCTCCGGCTCTGCCGCCCAGAGCCGCCCCGCGGTGGGTACGCGGGGCACGGAGCCGCGGCTGCTGCTGCCGGTGGGTTCCGCAGATCTCGACAGCCCTGGAGCGGCTGCTCCACGCCCGGGAGCGAGGCGAACAAAAAGCCCTTGAAAGCTGGGCTTTCATGTTCACAAGCGCTTCTCGTGTCTGCTGCGCAAATGAGCTGCTGTTTGCTTCAAACAGTATTAGAGCTGGAGTTGAAGGAATAGGTGCTCTCCACTTTTTCTTTCGGCTGGTAAGAGGTTTAAAAGCTCCAGTTACAGTTCGGTTTATTGAAAAGGTTTTGATTGTTTGACTTCCTTTCCTGTCTCCGTTTCATCTGACCTTGGACTGAAACCTTTACCTGATGTTTGTGAAAAGTCTAAATACTTATTTACCACCTTTATGTTTACAACTACTTTAGAAGGATGCTTTTATCAAGTTTATAAAGTGGTCCAGTAGCATTTAATGTGACTAAGTGGCAAATTGATTCAATCTGTAAGTAGGTTTCTTAGCTACTGCATAATCTCTTTCAAGCACACCTTCACCATCAGGTGTAAGGCGAGTTACTTAGGTATGTTACCTGGGAGGTTGTTACCATAAAAGAAGAAGGTTGGGTTTTTGGAGTGGGATTTTTTTTTGTTGTTTTTGGTTGGTTGGTTTGTTGGGTTTTTTTGTTTCTTTTAGACCTAGAAGTAAGCTTCTTTATTAGTTTACTAGTAAGATGCTTAAAATGTCAGTTAAGGAGGTAATGTCACTTTTTCTCACTTTCAACAACTTGCAATCCTAGTAAAAGAGAATGGTGTGAATGAAAGTAACTCATGTCTGTGGTTAAGACCTTGCATGCCATCCAAAACTGCTGAAGGCTGGCTGGATAAATGTAGCATATTGACATTGCATCATTGCAAGGTGTGTTAACCAGCTCAATGCTTTATAATTCGTGATCCCTAAAAATTACTTTGAAAAAGAACTGTTAGTATATTTTGGTGTAGTGAAGTATGAATTTAATACCGGCATTCTCAATGTATTGCTTATTCACATATCTGAGTAAAAAAGTACAAGTGCACCTTGACACTGAGCTTTCATCTAGCAAACCAGTGTCTCCTAGAACTTGAGATGGGTGAGATGTATTAAACAGAAGGAGCAACATTTTTTTTACCGCAGTTTTGATGTTGTGCGAGTAGGCTCATCAACTCTGGTGAGAGTGGGAGTTCTTGTGTGAATCACAGGCTCTGATCCTCTAAAATGCTTTGTTTATGTGTAGGGAAAATGTTACCGCATTGCACCTTTGTTACAATGTTTCACTCTAATGTCTAATTAATGATAAGCTGGGTAAGTTGAAGAACACAAACTATAAACTGCTTTATCACCATTATTCCTGTAAAGACAAGTACTTCAATTAATGTAACTTGAAGTGTGTGGTACTCAGAAGCAGCACAAATATTTCCTGGCTGTGTCTTGTGGTCCTGTCTTCTTCATCTCCCTCAACCTCTAAAATACATCTAATTGTTTTCAATCACCAGCAAGGTTCTAACTTCAATCTGCTACCTCTGTCTTTACAAAATTAGAAATTAATCCATCGTGGCCTAATGCCGTACATTTCATGCATGGCAGGTTTGTAAAATACAGATCTTTTCAACGTGATATTTAATGTGATGAATGTGCCCTAGCTGACAGTATGGAGTTTTTTCCGCCACATTTTTCAGAAAAGTTGGAGCAAATGTGGTCAGACAAGACCTCATTTACTTCACAAAGGGGAAGACTATAAGGGTTGAGGGCAGGGTGTAATGGGTGTTCTAGACCTGTGAGACAGAAACAACAATGTGCAGCGCTGTAGTGGAAGTTCTTGTCCCTAACGTGCTCCCTTGCTTTGTCTTTCCCATTGCAGCAGCATGAGTACTTTCCCTTCTCTTGTTTCTTGCCCCTGGGGCACTGACTCTGCTAAAGCCATCTGCCACTCCTTGTTTTATTGCCTGCAGTTGACAGCTGCGGGTGGGAAGTAGGTGTTTAGGAAGGAGCTGAGACCCTATTTGTTGGATACCAGAGACCTCTGTTGGCAAGATAAGATGATTATATTTTCATCCCTCTTTCTTACCCAGAACTTCTCAGAGTACTCTGCCAGTGTCATAGAGTGTGTGAAAAGTGGTCATCAAGTGAAAATATCAAATCAAATACGGGAAATTTCAAATACCTGGTTGTGAACTAACTGAGAATTCACAACTTCAAGTTAAGTCAATGTGAAGTTGGGACTCTTCACCATTTCTAAAGTTTCCCTTAGAAGATGGATGATGTTGACTTCAAAGTTTTGAGGCTTCCATGTCTGAGAAACCTGCTAGTCAGCCATAATTTAGTCATGCTGCTTTGATTCTTGAGGTGGTGTGTCTTTCACAGTGGAATTTGGAGGTTTTTGGAGAGAAAAAAGAAATATTTTTCTGACATGGACTTGGAAATAAAATGATGAGTACTATTCAAGCAAGCTGGCAAATGTGGGAGTAAATTTTAGAGAGCCATGGATTCTAGAACCCTAAAAGGCTGGAAGTTCCTACTTCCACAACACATTATTACATATTTCTAATTTATTGTTTGATATTGCCTTCTTTATGCATATGCATAGCAGGCCCCAAATGACCTTAAAATTATGCAACTACATTCCCTAATGCAAGTTCCCTATCCTGAGTTCAGTACATTACCAGTAATGATTGCTTTTCCCTGAGTATTTTAGGCAAGCATATTACTGTTAACTTTATAAGATGTATTTGAAATGATTTTGTGACCTCAAAAAGCTCTGTCCATAGGTTTCTTTCTTCTAATAAAACTGAGTATAACTGAACTTGGCATTTTAAATATCACTATCTGGACAAGAGCAAATAGTGTTTAAAGATATGGAACCTCTGTTTACTCTCACGTGTTTTAGAGGCAAAACACTTCTAATAACTTCTTACTTGAAAGCACGAGGTGCATGGCTGGTGTCCAACAGACATCAGTATCATGCCATTTGATATGAGAGAAGAAATTTGCCCAATAGCAACTTGGCTATTATTAAGTGCTGCAGTCTCTGCTTTTTAAGCAGGACTTTTTACCAAACTGGAGATTGAAGCAGGAAATGTGCAACTGAGACAGTTCTCTCTCCTTTGGGACTTGCATTCAATACAATGAGTTATTAAGGTAACTTTCAATTATTTTTATCAAAATGTTGTAATGAAAGAAACATTTTATTTGTCCTCTTAACAATTGTTATTTCTTATACTCTGACTCATTTCTTTCTTATGTTAGTCAGTACAAAGTCTTTGGTGTTGTTTTGGCAGGAGTGGTGACAATGGGCACAATGATGGCATGATAGAGTACCACAGGCATTCATATAAGTCTGCTGAAATTATTTAAGTGTGTTTTGGTGCTGCTGAAGTGCTCTGAAGTTTAAGGTCCACAGGCATGCAAGCTTCTTTTGGAGTCTTTGTTGATTATAGAAGACTTGTTATATACAAGATATATCATAGGCCTAAACCTAGAAGATCTCATGAAACTTGTAATGATCAGTCAAAAAACTGAACCTTAATCAAGTGTAGGCTAAGTTGGAGAAGTCCTTGATAGTTTTATGCCAGTTATAAAATGCTTGGTTTTGAAAATTTACTCTGGGTTGTGGAACTCCTGGTGAATGGACTTGCCAAGACTGTTATAAAGGCAGTAGATTTTCTTTTAAATAGAGAATATTTTGCAGCTGCAATCAAATTTCACACCTATGTGTGCAAAATGTATTGTGGTACAGGATGGTTTACCATGTGCTTTTTATGTTCTAAAAGTTTTTGAAGTACTTGCTGTAAGAAAACTGAAATACAATATGTCAGCATGACCAGCAAGATTTTTAATACTGCTTTCTCTTCTGTACTGGCATTTGATTTTTATTCCATTTTGACTCCAGAATACTAAAAGATGAGAATATGTAACTAGCTTTGTTTCAGTATTGATTTTGATAAGTTGTATATATACTGATTTTTTAACAGTATTAAATATTCAAGTTATTGAGTGCCGCTTCGCTTTCCCCGGCTAGCTGATGTTGAGAGTGAGGGGCGGCAGTTTTCCCCCTGGAGCTCCTTGATCCCAGTTGTCAGTTGTTTCGGCACAGAATAAAACACAGGCAGCGCACAGGGATCCCAGGGAAACTTTATTTGATGGTGTTTCTTCCCCTCTTTCTTCCTGGGCCCCAACTAAGGGGCCAACAAAGACTTATATCTCAGGGGAAAGGCAGGGGCAGACCCAACTTCCAACAAATCAGGAGAGCTGGGAGTAAAAACCCAGGCGGGGAATAACAGGAGCGAACCAATAAACTTCCAAGGAAGAAAACCAGTTTTTAGGAAATGGGCAAAATTTGGAGAAATAGAAACTAGAAACTAGCTGACGACATTTCTGGGAAAAGGGTGGAGACAAAAGGAAAAACCAGCACCAGGAAAAGCACTAAATCACAAATCAAACCATAGACCCACTGATAAAACAAAAAGCACGATACAACAATTGAGTATTGGAGAAAAGGTATAGAGGTTAATATACCTGAATTACATTAAGCTAATGTGGTTTTATTGCAGATAATTAGTCTGCATGGCAGTTAATTGGGCTGTTCTTAATTTGCTTTATTTTTTCTGTGCTTCAGGTGGCTTACACAGAAAAAATAGACTTCTTAGATTATTATGATCTCGTATTTTAGATCATTATGCTTATCACAGCTCACCAGTATTTTTTGTATTGAAAATTCTATGTGAAACTTGACAGAAAAGTATACAATTATTACACTTGTCAGTTGCTTTTTGGTATGTTACACATCTATTTTCAAAAGCAAAAGTAAAACCTAAATGAAACTTAAAATGAAACTTGCATTTAACCTTAGAAAGAATCCTGGTTTTGAAGTTTTGGTAGTATTCTATAGATGGTCATAATTGCATTAGAACTGTATTATGATTTAGCTATTTTTTAATTATTAAGGAATGCATATGACTCTCAGTAAGCACTTGACATTCAAATCTAAGAAATTCAATTATATTTGCAACTTTATTTCCCTTTTGCACTTCTGTAAAGTTTTAAGTCTTATAACAATTAAGAAAACATATGAAGTATTTTTTTTCCACTAAACAGTATTATGTGATATAAAAAAATTAATGGGGATTTTTCTCCCAAGTCCCATTAATTTCAGCATGATTCTTGAATCAGTATTTAATCAGTTTATTTAATTTAACTCTAAGACTTTTAGCTTTTCTGTCTTGGCTTCTCTGAATCAAGTGAAGTCAAGCTTGTTTTACAGGACTCTTTCTGTAATGCAGTGTAGAGTTGTTTATTGTACGATGATTCTTAGTTATTTTTAAATTTCTTTATATATTATGCTTGAATTTCTGTAGCATTCCAAAGGGAATGAACAGCAAAATTGAACAGGATCAAACTTAAGACTTTCTTGATACTTATTTCAAGGTTACTGAGGTGCTAAGTGTCACAATGTGTCTCTTATCTAATCAGGTTTTACTTAGAAGATATTTGGTTACTTGTTGGCCAGTACATGATATAATGTATGGTGTGTGTATTTATCCATTTTCTGTGTTTCTAAAAACAGATGACAAATGTTTCTTGAAATTTCTGAGTTCCCTTAACAGTATTTTTACTGTCTCTGTCCACTGTTTACTCTTTGTTATTACTAGAAATTGTTTTGTTCATGCATACCTATTTTTTTCAGCATTAGAATTGTCAGCTTCTCATGACTTCAGAACTTGTAACATTTGTTGACTCTCCTTTTTCATTTTTATAGTTGTTCTACAGTACTTTTTACATGAAGTCGCGATTTGGTCATCCAGAATTATTTCTGAGATTTTTCCATTTCATGTTTCTTGCCTTAATTTTTTTTCCTCAGACTTCAAAAAGAAACCTATGTCAAATACTATATCTGTATGTGTTCATATTCCTTGAGAGGATGTCGTCTTTTTTACCCATGTTGACATGCATTGAATCTGGTAATTGTCATTGGCCCATAGACTATTGCCATCACTAAGTGAGAAATAACTATAAAAATGTCATCTTGGCTTTCCTGAGGAGTGCTGTCTGACACATCTCTGCCTGCTCTGTTCTTTCTAGTAGACTTTTGCTCTTTTTACGCTTCAAGATACAGCTTATCTCAAACAATATCCATAGTGACACTGAGGTATACTTTCTTCTTATTGATTAGAATTTGTTAACTAGGGTATTCATGCAGTAAGATGTGGAATTGTGTGTTCATTATAGCTTTTGTTCATTCTGGTTGTATATTTTTGAAAGCATATTATTCTTGCAGTAGTTCCATGTTGCATTTTGCAACTGTTCTTAAAGTTTTTCTCTGTTATTTTCCTTTTGTTTTGGGTTTTATCCTTTCATTTGTTAGCCTCTACTCTTAAATGAAAAAAACAACAAATGGTATATTTGAAGAAATGTATTTTTGTCTATTGATCACATACTTATTGAGTGTTTAACAAGCAAGAAGCATATGTTAGGGATGTCAGATTAATAAATGCTGATGTTCTGTAATCTGGACTGATAGCCATCTCTTCTTTTGAGATTTAAAACTATAGAAACTTTGTGTTTATATAGAAACTTTGTGTTTATTGTCTTGTCTTCAAAAGGCATATGATTTTTAAAGCATGTGTTTGTTGTTTAGCAGCTTCCAGGAATCCATTTGGAAATCTTAATGGCATTGACAGATTGTATTTTGACATGCCAAGTGTCATGAAGTACAATGGACATGTGACTTCTGCAATTTAAACAATGTAAATATAATTTTTTTTTCTTTTTGTATTTTTCTAGGGAGAAAGGTTTAATCACAAGAAATGGATGCTAAAGGATTACAAAGAGATGATAAACTGAAGGTGCTTGTCATTTTACTGGCATATTTGGTAAGTTAAAAATTAATATTTTTCCTCCATGTTGAAAAAATTGTATTGAACACAGAAACTGTGTCTTTTGTTTGATGTTAACACTAAAGATCTTCAAATGCTGCATGCAGACAATGCTTACACATTTTATTGATTTGAGCTTAAGCTTGATCCACTGATTCATATAATTTCTGGCTGCTCCTCATACACAATTACAAAATTTTACTTGTGAGCATCTTCATGGATGAAGGAGTGAACGAGAACAGAAAATATAGGTGAATATAGTGCTGTGGGGGTGATGCTGCTTCACTTCAGAGGTGGCCATCTCTTACTGTGCTGTGTACACAGTTTAGTGCTTGGAGTATTCAGTTTATGGACAGATTGTAGCACAGCACACAATTACCTTGCCTGCTCAGTGTACTTCGCTCTGGCTTGCTGTAGAACTAAGGGTAATTAATAAATCAAAGTTATTTTTAAGATCAAAACATGGAATTTTTTTTTCAGATTTAATATATTTTGATGAATTTAACTTTTTTTTCGTTTTGTTTTTGGTTTGGGTGTTTTAGCTAAGTAAGGTAATTTGTGAGACTGGAGACTGCAGAGAGCAAGAATTTAGGGACCAGACTGGAAACTGTATCCTCTGCAAACAATGTGGTCCTGGAATGGAACTCTCAAAGGTAAAGAAATCATGCTTTCTTGAATTTACTTTATTTCTGATAAGTGCATTTATGTATTTGATCTAAAATGGTGGATATCTGTACTTACATGAAAATATGTACTGTTTTGGCATTTGAGCCCTCTGCAGTTTTTCAAGAACCATATTATCACTTTCATTTTACATTAAATGAAAGTGATGGGGCCACTACTAAAGTAGGCAGTACCATCTGGATGGGCTCTCAAATTGTTGTTTGAAACGTGAGTTAGTGCAAAAAAGGAGAGGAAAAACTACAAAGGGGAAAAAAAACCTACCTGGAGTTAAGACTGCATAACCTTACTCTGTAGAAGAGAATGTGAAAAATTAATTTCAAACCAGTGATTGGTACAGGCTGCTGACATGGAGTGGCTTAATTTTTACAGTGCTGACATTCACAATCAGTTCCAGATTTTGGGTGACAAAGTTTAAATATTTTATATATGACTATTTTGTCTTAACAGAATGGTTTATAATAAAAAGGTCATAAGTAAATAAATACAGAATAAGATTCAAATGAGAGCTAATATATTTCCATAGAACGGGAGGGAAATAGGGGATTGTTCTGTTTTCACTATGTCTGTGCTTGGAGCACTTTAGGAAGCCAGATTCAAGTCAGGCTTGAACAATTTCTTTGTTTTACAATTCATTAAAAATGTTATAAACCTAATTCTTATCTTTATGCCATGTAAAGTAATTGAAAAAGTTGAGGCCAGAAAAAATACATGATAATATTTAGAAGGAACATAAGAAGTTCTTCTGATTTCATGGAGAAGGAAATACTATTGTGAATCTTACACAATTGCATTTTGCTTTTATAACAATTGCATTTCTTCCAAAAGAAAATGCCCATAAAGGTTTTTGAATTACTAGGATTTTGGGACAGTGGAAATGAATCAACGGAGATGAATGCTGGCTATGATTACAGGCTGGGATTCAGTAGAACTAGAAAGTTCACTTGGCAAAATTTTCAACAAAATTCCAAGTCTGAATGCAAGGGGGATCTTAGTTGTGTTCAGTTCATGAGCAGGGATGGAGAACAATGAAGGAAAACACAGCTGAAAGGGAGATATATGTTGGGATTCATTAACTCGGCTATTGGAGGTGAAAGAGGCAACAAAATGGGTTATGTGTCTTGGGAGACTGGATGTCTTGAGGGAGCAAGAGAGTCCTGCCAGAGACGTGAGGATGGTAAGGCAAAGGGTGCAGGGTGGGGTCAGGAAGGGTGAGCAGACCTACCAAGACTCATGCATGTGTAAAACCCATTCTTCAGTGTCCAGCTCTAAACCCACATCATGCCCATTGTTGGAGTGTGAAGCTGTGACCCTGACATAACTGTGCAGTGAGATCCATACCTGAGAGGTGGGGCCATAAAGAGCATGCAGAAGGACAAACTCTGTCTTGTACTTCTACTGATAGTGTAAAAAGGATGCTGAAGGTGAAATTTAGGGTGTTTAAGGGAATTTGAAATGTTTATTTTGAAGATTTTTTAACATGAACGGTTACTAAGTTTGGTGTGTATGTGTGTTCAAACTGTAGGGGGAAAAAGAAGCTTTCAGTTTATGGCTCTGTAGTTCCTATTATGTTCAGCTCTGAAAAAAAGCACAAGTTAAGTATTGTGGCTTGTGTGAGATTTGAAGGGATTTACTGAAATTGAGTGACACCTTTTCTCTATCTCTTGACCCCCTATGGTGATTGTTCAGTGCATTAACAGAAATACTTAGTTTCACACTTTAGTGGGAATCCCTTTGTATGTTGGGCAGCATTAGTTAAGGTTTAGTCATACAAGCAATGCTCTTAAAGCAGAGATTTAGACATGACTTACGACATGGATGTGGTTTAGTTTGGATTTTTTCAGATTGGCCTTAAATTTGAGAGCTCAGATGTTCTAGGGGGTGTTTTAATTTTAAAGGCACTTGTAAATGTGTCATTTTGTAACAGTGGGCCAGTACTATGTGCATTTATATAGTCAGATAATATACTTATCTAGCTGGCAAACAAAACCCAAAAGCATAAAAACTCATACTCTCAGTAATTACACTCAATTTAATAAAGAAATGCTAAACTAAAACAACAAGATTATAGTTTACAGTAGTACACTATTGAAGCTATGGTTTTGCTTCACTTATTTTTGTCTACAGTCTGATAGTCCTGATTCTTCTAGGACTAGTTTGGTGGTTTTGAAAATAGGAATGCTTGGTTGATATCACTATGCAAGCAATTACTTCTCACAGACAGTAACAGACTTTCAAAAAATATTTTTTCTTCTATACTGGAAATGAAATAACAGATATTGTTCAAACCTAAATGATTGGAATCATAATTTACTTTATAAATAGAGGTACAATTCTCTGTGAATCATAATGAAGGATGTGATGCTGTGGCTGTAACTGAAATGTGGTTAAAAGTAGTCATGTAGAACTACAGCTTCAAGCAACAAATATGTAAAGTCAAAGGTCAGAACATAAAGGGAAGAGGCATTTAATGATACACTTGAAGTAATTTTACAGCCCAGGAGAAGTTTTGATTGCTTGTTTTTTTTACATATGAGAAAGCAATGATATAATAATGCTATAGTTTAATAACAGTTTCTTAACACTAAATAATATGTTAGTTTTGCTATTAAATATTTCGTGCTCCTGGATAAAACCAGATCTACTGCTGGATGTGTGAGCATGATTGTGTGTCTAAGTGTATAGTAAAATGCAATGTTAATGGTGGGGTTTTTGGTTCAGTTCGCCCTGAGATATTTAAGCAATTGACAGACAGGTTTTGTTTTTATATTTGTAACAAAACACATCAGCCTGTATTGCTGAATGCAAAAGCCCAGCTTTTCTCATCTTGTGTATGAGAAATTGCTTTATCTCAGTTACAGTCTAAATATGGAGTTTTCTTTCTTGTCACGACTGACTTTACAGAAATAGAGGGCAAAAACCCAGCTGTACAGACTGCATATATGTATGTGTGTGTGTGTATATATACTTATTTTTACAACTTCAGTTAGACATATATAACTTTGTTGCTACATTCTATGAGCGTTTCACCTTTTTAAATGAGGGAAATGCTGTTGCCCTTTCTCAATTTATACATGAGACACTAACATAAGTCACCTTGCCAGTGGTAATGCAGGAATATTTTGGTAGAACAGAGTAGACAGAGGCCATAGAGTGGAACAGAAGCTTTCTCTTCACAAGGCACCATATAGACAAGACAAAGGGTGATGGGCACAAATTGTACCAGGAGAATTTTTTATTTTTTTTTTTTTATAGTGAGAACATTCATTCACTCAAACAATCTCCCTAGAGTCCCCATCTCTGGGAGCTTTTGGGATGCAGCTGGACAGGGTGCTGGATCATCTCAGATCAGCTCAGGTCCTTGACCCATGAAAATTTGATTCTGATGTAGTTTCAAGGTTCCTTCTGTGATTCAGTGGTGAGTCTTTTAATTTTGGTTGCAAACCAATGCTCAGTCTATTGGATTGACCTTCCTGTATAGGTAAGCAACTTCAGACACCCTTGATAGCATGAAACAAAACTAGCAAAAAAACAACCCAGCCTTCTTTCATGTAACTAATTCTGAATCTAGACCATTATTTTCAGCTTTTGCTGTCACAGTTTAATGGGGCTCTCTTTTTCAAAAATGTTCTTAATTTTTTTCCTTCCAATAAGAAAGAAATAGTATTACCTTCAGCTTTTCCTTTCTGATTGCCTATATACTGTTCTAACAACAATGCTGCAATGTTACATTAGCTTAGAACTAAAATCCATTGATCACTTATGCTAGTTGTATTGTTATTAAGTACTTTTAGCATATTGCCATCAGAAAAAGGAAGCTTTGTTCTTGTATCAATAGAATTGATGGGGAAAAGAGTGAAAGCTGCTTCCCATGTTTTTTTGCTTCTTTTTGTTAATTTAAAAAAAATGTCTGTATAGCCTTTTCTTCTCATAAATGGGTATTTGGTAATGTCTGTGAAGTCTTTGAATCACTGAATTAGCTTTGTTTTCAGTGTGTGTAGTCTTTGTTTCAGGTTGTTTTTCTGGGTTGGTGGTTTTTTGTTTGGTTTTTTGTGGGGGGGGGGGTTATTAGGTTTTTTTGGTTTTTTCTTTTTGTGTTAAGCAGGGCTTTCTTCTGGGGTGGGAGACTGAAATGGTTGTGTTGATTCAGAAGGAAGTGTTTGCTTCACATGGCTCAGCATTATTGCATTTCTCATTCATTTAGTAGATAGCAAAGCATCACATAGTTAAGCACGAATCATTTAATATCTTTTATTCTTTAAGTGGTTTCAGTTTGCCAGTGCCTGAATAGTCATTGGTTTGGCTTGATAGTAACAGCCTTTCATCTTATCTCATACATGTTTCTGAAATAAATCAAGCCTCATATATTATTGAAATTTATACAAATCACAATTAATGCAGAAAAAAGAAAATGGCATAGTTTGTGTTTCAGCCTTTTTCTTAAAGATATTCAAGTACAGAAATGAAAGTCCTTCCAGTTCTTTCACCATCATTTTTTTTAAGTTATCAGCTGAGCCAGTGCACTGAGCACAATACACGACAAGGACGGAATAGAAACCAAGAGGTGAAAGGGAGAGTGCCTGAAGCCAGCGCTGCCATCAAGTAAGCCATGATAAATAGTGTCACTGGGAGACAGCTGCTGTGCAGAGAGCTGGTAGGACAGAGGCAGCTCGATGGCTGCTGAGGTGGGGCTGTGTGTCACAGCTTGCTTCCTTCTACCAGGTATACGATGAAGAAAGAGGAGACCTGCATGTTGTCTCAGAAAAGGGAATTGTGAATTAAACAGGCAGGTACTGTCTGAAGCTTCTCCTGCATGTGACAGTCCTCACACAAGGACATCAGAGTGCTGTGCTGCGACTGATGTGTTGTCACAGTGAAGCTACCGAGAGCAGCTGCTGCCATGTTTAGCAGTCACTCTTAAATTTTCAAAGCAATAGAGGTGCTTGTGAGAAGCCTGCCAGATCTCAGCTCAGAAGAGGCCAGCATGTGTTTCTGGAAACTGAAGCAGCTGCATGTAGGCATGTCAAATCATCTTCACTGAGAATGAAACTCTTCTGACCCTAGCTGTGCACTTGGACACAGCACTAAGTCTGATGTTTGCAGCGTGCTGTTGCAGCCTGTCCTGCTCAGAGACTTCTGCTGATGGACCCAGCTCATTATTGGATTCTAGATGAGGCTGACCCACAGCCTGAGGTACTTTAGGAAGCTAAAACTGTATGCTATTTAAAAAGGCCATGTACTCTAAGGTATTAGGAAAAGCTTCATTTCCCAGCACCAGCGTAGTGCCGCAACCTGTTATGTGACCCGACACCAATTAAGTGTCTTAATGCCTGGGAGACTTTTTCTTGAGAATACCAAGTATTCTTGTAATCATCATGGCATAAGTGGAACTGCTTTGGCTGTGTTGTCTAGGGATTTACATAGTTTGTGGATAATCAGTGGAACTGGAAACAATTCTAAAATATACTTACTTGCAGATTATGATCTTAATGATGCCTGAAAGCATTTTTTAAATGAAATTTGAGGTTATTTTAATTGAAATAATGTTTAAAATCTAATTTACTCTTCATTTACTGTCTGTGTTGGATTCAACTTTTAGGGAAAAACCATACCACTTAACTCCAGTATCCTTTATAGTCTGCTCAAGTTATGGTTGTTCTGTCTGGATTGATATTTGGGTAGTACATAGTGAAAGAAAACTTTAACAGTGGCCTGGTAGTTCTTGAAGAGGTGTCTGCATTATTCTGTGCTTTTAATATTTCTAGCTAGAAACTAAATTATGATTTTGGTTAACTAGTTTGCTACAGATTTCTAGGCAGCCTTGATCAGTCACCCCACTTGATACCTCAGCGAAACACTTCTGAACAGAGTTGTTCTGGAGATACATAAGTCAAAGGTCAAGAGACAGCACATTACTGTGGTAGTGAAAGCTGTAGAGACATCAAGAAAATTGAGGTGATTTGAATTTTGCAGATTTTTTTGTGATTAACTTAAATTCAGTTTTCTAAAGAAGTGTTTGAGTTTTATGGCTTGTACTGTGTATCTTTTGAGAGAGAAAATTTTCATTAATTGAAAAGGGAAAGTAGAAAGGGAGGGTGTGCTAAGTGTTCTTCACAGCAAGCTTTGCAACAGCAAAAATAAAGGCAGTATATATTTGTGCTCTTTTTTTTTCTGGCACAAAAATAAAAAATGCTTTTTTGAAATCTAGCTGACTGCTATTACAAATTTTATTTCTCTTTTCTGCAGTTCTGAGGTCAAATGCCACTGGAGATGAGCTCTCTTTTAAAGTTAAGAGTGGGAGGATGGAGAGGGTGAGGGGGAGTTGGGAACTATTCAGATCTCATCAGTCATATAACTTGACAGCTTTGTAAATAGAACACAGAGAAAACTGGTGTACATCAGTTTTGCACATGCACGGATAAAAAATGAACAGTCAATTGTTTGCATCTTTGCTGGACTGCTAAATTATAAAGTCCAAGATTTCAAAGGGTTTGAATCCATCATCTAAATCATATCCTTCAGTTTGGGAAATGTGGTTAATTATGAGTACAGATCTTTTTGAAGTTCTGCCTGGTTTACAAGCTTAAATATTTATTTGCACCTGCCAGGCAGTTAACTACCTCAAATATTATGTGAACAGAAAAAGCACATACATAAAGTTTTAGTTGTTATGAATTGGTATCTGCGGAATTCCTGGCAAGGACTTAGAAACCATCTTTGAAAGGATGGGAGACTGTAAATTCCTTGGGCAGAAGATTTCTTTATGTTGCATCCACCATTTTTATAGGTTTAAAGTAAACTATTCCATGATGCAAAGGATCACTGGGATGTGTCCATACATCCAGCTATAGAAAAGCAGATCTGATCTAGAAACAATTTACTCAGCTTGGTAGTTTGGGCCAGTGAGTGAAAGCATTTAATTCTGACTTTTGTTTTTTCCGGCTTTTTTTTTTTTTTTTTTTTTTTAATCCAAAGCTTCAAAGGTAGTCTGGAAAGGAAAACTTATAATTAAGTTAATTCAAGCCTTGTATTTGAAAGTTTGATAGAACTTGGGAGGGACTGATTCCAAGTGATTTATCAAAAGATCCAAATGTAAATGGTTTAACTGAATGGTATAATATATTCCATAATGCTACTGTTTTGGTAAGCTAACTAGAAAGAATAGGTATTTAGAAAGAGTGTGTTAAAGATTAATGATATTCAATGAAAAAGTTTATTTATACTTAGGGAGAGCAAAATCTAACACAAGTTTGTCTGGTTCCAGTCCCTGGTGGTAATCATGTAGCTTTGTATACAGTCTTAGAATTACATAAATGAAATGGAGTGTAAAAATTAACACAGGAAGGTGACATGGCTTTGGCATTGATTTCTAGTAGAAACTTGTCAATTTGAAATAAAATTGTATAAAATGTTCTATATCCAAAGTAAGTAAAAAAAAAAAAAGAAAATAAATATTTTTATATTTTTTAAAAACTTTTTTCCTACCAGCTTTAATATGGTCCCAGTATATCACAGGAGGACTGTGCTGTACAGTGTATGAAACCGTAGGATGTTTTTTGTTTTTGTTACTAATTGCAATGATTTGCCTGTCTGCTCCTTGATCTGAAAAATACTCAGTAGTAATAAACTACATTTCAGCTAAAAGAAAGCAAAAAAAAACCTAAAAATTATTGACTAAGTTTGTGGATCTAGAGACTAAGTTTGTGGATCTATTTTTACTGTCTTTTTGTAGTTACTTTCATAAATTGTTCATTTTCTGCATACTTGAGGGCTTGTTCTTCAGAGAGTAAAGTTTATACTTAGTATAAACAAAAATTCAAAATTCTTAGAATGTCCTGTAAAATGCATCTGAAGTTGTTTTTTGTTACTTTCTTTTCAGGTTAGAGGCCTATTGGCCAGCTTGATCACAAAGCTTCTCCCATAAATGCTTTCTCAGCACAAAGCCTTGGAGAATCCAAGTGTGTTGGATCTTGGACAATTTGAGAGTGTTTCTAAAGTTTAAAAGCTTGTTTTTTGCAGCAGATTTGGTTAAGTTGGTGACTTTGGAAAAAGTTTTTATATGCATCAAACACATGCATCATGCATGTTTATATTCATCAAACTGGTGGAAACCTCTGAAGTTGCCCTAGTTGAAGATTTCCTGCAGCTTTCCCTCTGGGAAGATGCCCTATTCTTCCACTGAAAATACATAGGAGAGCAAGGTCCCAATATTGTGCCTTTCCTAATAAGTTCTTTCTGGCAATTTGTTGCATTCCCCTTGCAGTTTTACGCTGTATCACTGATGCATCAAATCGAACTTCAAAGTACTGAGCAAAATTGATAGGATATTTGGATGATAAGAGGGAATAGCAGTTCCTACTAACTTGATAACTCCTAAGAAGTTGCTTGATAGTTCTTGGTAATCAGTTCATAGGATTCAGTCCCCAAACTTTTACATATGGCTTGGTATTTATCTTTCCAGCTTGTCCATTGTATTAGGTGCCCTTTTGCAAATGGATGGAAATAATGCCTTTAAACTGCTAAATTTGGTAGAAATAACCAACCATAACAATATTATTTGTATAGTAAAATATTGTGCCTCCCTGTGATCTGCAGATCTATTAAACTTTTCCAACAGTTTGAGAACTGTTTGAACTGTAGTGGATTGAGTTTTTGATATTCTTAGTGGCTAAGCAACATTTTGTGCCTAGCTGATGGTCATTAACCAGCTCTGGTTTATTTGGTAACAGAAGTCCTAAGCTTTTGAAGATCAGTGCACTCTCTTTGGCAATTAACTTTGTTCACCTTAGCTATGAACCTTAATATCAAAGTGCTTCTTTGCTGTTTTTGTAACTGAGTAAGTGCCTTCATACTTCACTTGTCCCAGTTTCTTCTCTTTCACATGACTGACCTAATTAAAAAACAGACAGCTCAATAATTCTACCATAAGCTAGTAATAATGAAACTGTGGGAGTCCTTGAAGCCCTTTATCATTCAAATACACAGTGGTTTCATGAATAAAGTGGATGACTAAGTATTACTTATAGAAGTAAGGGAGATTATTAGCAGTGGAAGACACATTTGAACTTGCTGAAAGGCTGGCTTTTGTCTTGAGAAAGACCTACTCTCAGTAATAATTACACCAGGTCTTCATTTTATCCCAGCATTCTCTTCTTGTTCACGCTTTCAGTGACTGAATAGCTTGCTATTGCTTGTTAATCCCTGCAGGAATGCGGCTTTGGATATGGGGAGGATGCACAGTGCATGACATGCAGGCCAAACAGATTCAAGGAAGACTGGGGCTTTCAGAAGTGCAAGCCTTGTCTGGATTGTGCCTTGGTTAACCGCTTTCAGAAGGCCAACTGTTCTGCCACCAGCAATGCACTATGTGGGGACTGTTTACCAGGGTAAGACCATTTCTGAAGATGAGACTTGAACAAATTCTAACCTAATTTAAATTAAAATTGCTTGTTCATGTTTCCTGGATAAATGTTGGTACCCTTTGTGTATGTATGAAGGTCCTATGTTCTAATCTTGGCCTTACTGTATTATCTGAGCACATAATTTCTGAATTGCAGTAATAATTATCTACGAAAATGGTTTGATAATTAACAACTTTGTCTGTGAGAGTATTGTCTGTACAGCACCCGAGCAAAATACTTCAAACAGTGTTACTGGTGACTTAATTCATTGTTATAAACGTTTAAACATCTGAAAACATACACTACTACCTCCTTCAAAAATTATCACATTATTTGCTTGCATTTTTCCCCTCCTTATGTCAATGCCTAATAATTCTCATGCACACAGATTCTTAAGTCAAAAGCAGTGGCTATGGTTTACTGTCTGAAATTTCTTTCACTTTTCTTTTCTTCAAAATTCATAAAGCATGATCCTAGCTGAAAATCATAAATTAATCTGAAAGAATTGTTTGCCAAAACTGCTGTTATAAATCAAGAGCCGTGCTTTGTTTGTTGTCCTGTCATCCCAAAACTCTGTTACTAATTTTCTCTGTTTGTACTACTAAATCTCTGAAAAGCTATTCTGTACATTGTTGCCAACTTCTGATATTATAAACACCTGCCATGAATTTGTAAAAAGACATTTTTGTTGCTTTTTTGAACTGGTAATTTAACTGATAGGAGTAGTGTATGAGAACTGATTTGCAATTGTAACAGCCTTTATATTTTCAGAGTATATATTTCAGACATGCTTAAAAGTTCATACATTTGTTTAGTATCTATATTTCAGCTGTTTTATTTTATATATATATATATATATAATTTTTTTTAATACCAACTATCAAATACCTGAACACTGTTGAAGCATCTGCCATTATTCCTTCTCAAGCTAGAGGTGAAATCTCTTCATTTAAAAGCACTTAGTGCAGGTTTGGTAGCTAATCTTCACTTAAGTCACTGCACGAGAAGGTGCAGCCCCAGGCATTGTATATGTTACTCACAACTACTTTTGATACTACTTGCAGCCACATAGTAAATTGATTTATGCTTTTATAGCATATTAATATATAAGTATTGTAGGGCTTACTTGGTTGTCATCAGGGAGAAGATTTTCTTCTTCTGTAAACAATATAAGCTGAATTTTGGAAGATGAGAAAGAATTAAAAAAGAAGCCACATTAGGACATTAATTAAAGGTAAAGCTAAACTGGGGGACATGGGAATGCTTCTCAGTATTCCAGTCAAGAATGCCTCCTAGATAGTTGTGCTGAGTGTTTTCAAATGAGAGCTGCTTGCACAACCTGAGTTTTCTGGCAGCAAAGCTGGAAACAGGAGGAAGGAGGGAGGGAGTTGTGGCCATGGCAAGGGTAGTCACGGGACAGCTGCTCTGGATGTTCTGAGTAACAGAAGTTTAAAACACACCACCACTCAAACTTTTGTTTAGATGCTGCCCAAACAAATGGAGGATACAGCTAGACTAACCAAATAGTTTAACTGATGTTTTACCTCTCAGCAGACTTACTGATTTCTGTTTTGCATGGGTTTCCAACATGCCATTCTCTATTGTTCAGCTTCAAAATACTACAGTGAGCAAGTCAGCTAAAAACAAATATTAACATATTTTGTTCAGAGTAAATGATCACAGTGACCCCCTCAGTCTTGCAGCCTATGGATCTGTTTCTGTTCACATTGATAAAGTGGGAGTTTCTTGAGCAGTTGGAAAGCTGTTTGCATTAGCTGATAAAAGCTTCATAGTTTAATGGCATTTGCAGTGTTAGGAATATAACATCAGTAGTGTTAGTACCTTTTATTTAATGTGCACTACCACTGCAGAAAAATGTTCATGTACTCATCTTGGACAGGCCACTGTTGCTGATTCTGCCTTAGTACTAATGAATGCTGAAAGATAGACAGACCTATTTGGTCAGAAGCTGTAGGTAGATGTCATAGAGGATGTCATACATAAAAATTTGAAATAGAGCATTCTAAAGTTCTGCTTTTTCTTTGGTGCTACTCTTGTTCCCTGATTGGGCATGTAGGGTTTTGCCAGTCACTGTAGTCAGTATGATCTTCAAACAGTAGCTCAGTAATAAAGTTCTTGAAGGGTCTTTAAATAAAATGTCACTGATATCTGGCCTGTTATATATTTTTAGAGGTGATAATTACCTTGTAACATATAGATCAATTGCTTCACTTTCATTTTTTAGACATGTAACTAAGATTGCATAAGGTGAGTTCTTAATGTGGGTCATGTATGTTGTGATCTGTGTGGAAAATGGGATATTGATTTCTGTCTGAAATCTCCAGCACTGTTTATTTCTTCTGTGAATATAAGATTATAGTGACCATGCATTTGGACTAACAGATCTAGATGTTTTCTTCAATTTATTTTCGATCTGTCTTGTACTATTAATTAATAGCTACTGTACTTTTATTTACTTTTATTCTCTTCTATTTCCTGATTATTTACATTGAGACACAGATTGACAAAACTTGTAATTATAGAGGATTTTATTAAAACATCTGAATTATTTTATGAGGAATAATAACTGGTTTTGATTAACTATTTTTTTCACATTCTTTTGTCTTCTAGATTTTATAGGAAGACTAAGCTTGGAGGCTTTCAAGACATGGAATGTGTTCCTTGTGGTGATCCTCCTCCTCCCTATGAGCCTCACTGTAAGTGCTGGTTTTCCTTTACAGTGTTTTCTCTTTTAACTTTAAAGCCTGGCAGGAAAAAAAAAATACAGTCACAGTTACAAACTCTTTTTTAAATTCATTTTCTTGTTAGTAAATGATTTTGTTCATACATTCCAGCAGGTCCAGTACCCACAAATAGCCAGTCCCTTGTGGATAAACATTCCTGTCACAGCACATGGTCAGGTAGTCTTGACTCCACTTCTGATCTTGTCTTACAATTTTTTAATTTCTGTGTTAATGCCAAAAGAAAAGCAATCTTCCTAGACCCTCTGACAACTATCAGGTAGGATAGTATCTTTTCCTGACACCCAAAAAGGTATTTGTTGATACGTTTAAAATAACTTTTATACTAAGGTTACAGTAAGAGAGAACAATATAGACAATAACTTTATATTCTTGTATACTGTTAAAAGGAAGTAAGTAATTGGCTTCTCTATTTGCTTTTTGCCAATGAGAGAATTAGACTATCTTCAAAAGGAGAGAATTTCTTTATTCTGTAGCAGAAGCCTTGTTACCACTTCTTCCAAAACTGCTGGTGGTCTACATTGCATCATGTTTTTAATTCAATGAAAAGAGTGAACTGTTCTTTTTCTGTTTATTGCTGTCTACTTTATAAAATTTAAAAAATGCATGTGATTCAAAATAATTATGTGGAAAATCTTGGGTTTACTTGTCTGTTTCTGAAACGGTGAAATTATGTTTTATCCGTTTTTCCCCCTAGTTCAAACCAGAACATTTGTTTATAGAAAGAATAAATTCCCACGTTCCTAAAATACTTTATGCTACTTTGATAAATACACACAGTCTCTTATAAATATAATTTCTTTTCTTTTAATTGTGTAAAATTAAAATAGAATCGAGTATGCTATTGTGCATTAAACCCATACTTTTCAATAGTTTTATATTGTATTAACTTCAATGAAATAATTCTTCTTCAGCATTTGTATATTGCTTAAATATTCTTTTTTCAAATAAATCAAACTTTCTTCTTTTGTTTCCATCCTAGTTTTAGTACCTTTTGGGTAATAAACTTTTAAAACTAGATTTTCAAACATTTTCCACATCTATGAAAACTTTTAAAGACTGCAACACTCAAAGCCAGTAAATAAGAGAATAAGTCAAATAAGTTCCAATGTTTGCGGCAGTAACTCATGCCCATGTATAACATAAGCCTAGAAAGTAAATTCAAAAATGTTAAACTATTTTTGTAGTCTAGACAATAACTTAGAGTGTCTAGAAAGAATGTTCTTCATACCAAACACTGTCGAGTTTGATGCCAAGAATGAAATGCTGATCTCAACTTGCTGAAGTAAATCACTCAAATGCAATGAGTTGCAGAAGTTATTTCTAGACAGAGTATAGACAGGCCATTTCATATATGTATATATTTTAATTCCTTCAACTGGGCAAATTCAGTATTATCCCCTTCATCTGTTTTTAATCTTTTTTTATCTGCAATAAAAAATAAACGTAGTGAAATGTAAAGTGGAACAATGTTATTCTAATGGAGGATTTCTAACTCATAAATTCATTTTACATGTTTTTTCTCTTTTCTTGTTTGTTCCCTTCTAAGAAAGTGTGCTCTTCAAACATGAATTCTGTTCTCTAGCATAATCAAAGACAGGGAAGGGGGAACTATTTGCCTTATCACCCAGCTTTGACTGTAATTAGTGACTTGTCTATTTCATATTTTTCAAAGTCACAAATTATTATTTTGAAAAGGTGATGAAAGAACAGTTGCCAAGTCTTCTGAAATAACTCATATTGTTTAGTTTATAGTGATTTGGCTTTTGTAATTGAGCCTGAGCTTGGATCCTAAATTGAACCATTAGGAAGCTATTACTCATTTTAAATGGACATCAGGCAGCCCCATGGAAAAGAGCATTTTCTTTGGCACAAGCTGCAGTGGTAAATCCAGATTAGAGACATTTTCATTCCCTACTCTCATGGCTGGCACACCACCTTTGGCTAAATAACAGAAGTGGTAACAGCAAAGTTGTGAGAATTGGCAAGTATTTCTAGCTTTTACAGAAGCAATAATAAAAGGTTTGAAATCATTAAAATGTTTGTTATTTGCATAGTAACTGCCCATTAAGATCCTAAATAACAGAAATCCTACATGAAGCACAGTTGCCATATGTTGCTGTGGTTTTCAGAAGGCTTTTGTTCAGAATTTGTGTGTTGATTCTTCAGGTTCTAACAGCAGCTGCCTCAGTTTTGGAAAGTGTAAGTGCTTTCCTCAAGCAGCCTAGGAAATTTTTCCTACAACAGTCACTAAATGACCTGAAGTACTTCTGGGTTTTACTTAGTGTCAAATAGGGGGAAATTTAGGTCCAAGTAAAAACTATGGTTCTGTAAGGATACATAAATAATGTGTGGAATATTTTCCATGTAATGCTGAATATGTTAGTGGTCTATTTCAATAGTGGATGTGTTTTGTGCACTACATGAAGCTAAGTGGAGACAGACCATTAAGTGTGTGGGACAAGCTCCCAATGATCAGAGAACTGAGTTCTAATTCTCTGCCTTTCTTATCCTTCTCTCTTTCCACTGTGAAACAGAAAGTCAAATATTGGTGCAGCTAGCTCTTATGTTACAGATGAAAAGGAAAAGTTTAAATGTCCTGTTTCAATGAATTAATTGTCCTCCAAGGTGTGTGGCAATCTTTTGTTTGCTTAAGAACATTACCATAAGGGCACAAAGGCTCACAGACCCCTACCTGGACTACAGGTTCATGTTAAAGCTCAGACATGGATCAAATTCTTTCTAGTAGCAGTTGATTATTACCCAGTTAGCTATAAATCTAAATACTTGCTTTTATCTCCTTTCTGTAGACATTTTAAAACAGATCTGGTTTAAATATTTACTCACGAAAAAATGAGTTTGTGAATTGCCGGAGGCAAAGTTGAAAGGATTCTATAATGAACAAGTAAAGAGAGTATTAGAGGCCAGGAGGATTGCTATCACCTTTGTGCAAACTTTAAAGGGGGACACAATGACTTATGTGTGTTTTTAAAATGTCAGAAAATTAAATACACAATTATATAGTTATATTTTAATTTACTTAGTTCAGGTAAATAAACTGTACAGACCAATCTTATGTATTTGGTCAGCATCTAAACATTAGAAATGAAAGCATGTTTTTTAAATTGTTATTTATGCTCACTTTGTAAACTGAAGACATTTTTCTCACCTGAAGCCTTTTTTTTCTCATCTGAATGAGAGAATATGAATTCTTTGAACTGGGAATTAGAGTGGAATTAGAATTTATCATAGATGTAAATTCTGAAATAGAAGGTAACACAGACAGTCCAAAAGTGTTGAAACAGTAATGCTGATATGGTTCAATGATTCTTCTTTCCTAGTACCAATTTAGATTTGCAGAGTTCACTCACTGTCTGCTCAGGCCACTGTTGTGTTTTACCCACGGTTATGCTTAAACTGCTCAGTAAGCTAGGCTCTGAATCTATCTGTGATAGAAAAGAATTAAAATAACTCCCTTCTAAAGGTTATTTTTAAATCTAATGAGCCCATTGACCTCAAAGCATTTGTGGTGGCACAAGTGAAGGAGAGATATGGGAATGGTTCAGGTAATGAGCAGATTTTTTGAAGATACCATTGCTTCCTTGGAACAACCATTATGTTTTCAGCTAGTCTGTCTTAGCAAATAAACAAAAAAACCCCTCATCATTAGAAATCACAGCTACCTTCTTTCAGTCATAAGAACATGGCAGATTAAAATTGAAGCAAGAGAATTATTATGTCAGATATTCTTACAAGTGGTTCCTTTTGTATTGTTCAACTGAAAATGCAGAAAAGCTCTGGAGTCACAAGAATCCTTTATTTTCTGGACAGTCTTTCTACTAAGCAGAAGAGCCTGTGGCATGGAACTTTTTTGAGATGTATTACAAAAATAGTTCCTAGAACTTCCACATTAATGTTCTTTTCTGTATCAATCTAAAATCAGTGATGTTTCCCTTTTTATGTGCAAATTCAGTGTAGAATTTGACAGAACAGATAATTTGGAATAAATTGAGAGAGTCAAGGAAATGAGAAAATTAGCACGTAGACACAAGAGAGTATTTTACAGCCAATCGGCCACCAAAAGAACAGACTTATCCTTTTTTCCCCCTCTGGTAACATACATGGAAATGTATGTAAAATACATTTTTATAAATGTATTTTACATTTATAGCAATACTAATTTTTTACATCATGAAAAATTGCACAGGTTTTCCAGCCAAATTAATTCTTCCTTCTCCATTACTATTTCTGCTTGTCTTCATGGCATAGATCAAGGAGCATGGGAATCTGGGGAGGACAGGATGGGGGAGGGATACCATTCCTTGTGGAGCTTGGGAAACTAGTCTCTACATGTTCCAGGAAATAAACACATTCTTTGCTTCAATGAAGCAGAAATGTTTTGTGGAGTAAGTCACAGCAGTAGACATATCTGCAGTTTGATTGTAACATCATGTGCATTTGAAATAAACTGGCAGGTCTAAAATTGCTGCTTTGCCATGAACCATATTGATTTCAATTATAAAGAATGTCTCAAACTAGAAAATAAACAGTTTTTTACTAAGGTGTGGAATAAAAGTAGAGAGTATGGCTTGTTGAGACAAAATACATAAAGAAGATCATTAAATGTGAAAACATTACATTTTCTTGAGGCATCCATATCTTACCTTCTTTAAATTTTGTTCCTTTAAGGAACTCCTATGACATTTTGACTGCCGTTACTAAGGTTGATCACAAAGTTCCCTTTACAGTTTTCTTGTGTAGATTTTTTATTAGTTGCTTTCTTTAGGTTTAAAGTATTGTTTTATGTGGGAACTAAATATAAGTTCTGGAGCAGAGTGTCACTCTTCAAGTCTAAAATGTGTGTTGTTTCACTAATGAAAAGTACTATTTAGGGGACAAAATCTGGTTTTATTTCCTTCTTCTTGGTGTTAAAAGTAGATGCTGTAGGAAAAGTAAGATTTCACATAGATCTACTTATTTACATTAACAAGATTAAGATCTGTGACTTTGTAAACTTTCATGTGAATGTAATGGGTATTGGGGGTATGCAAGGACTAAACATCAGAACAAAGAAGCTGAAAAGCTAAAAATTGCAGTCTGCAGGGTTATGACTTACATTGTTTTGTAAGGGCGGAGCTGGAAGCTTGCTGGCTGCATGTGTATTCTGTAAAATAATTTCACTAGTGGTAAAACAGAAAAAATCCCACTGTGTCAGCTTTGCTGAAACTTTTTATATTATTTCATTAAACATAAATACAGCTTTTTAACTTGAGAGTAACTTTTGGATGACATTCAATTCCACATTAGTTCCACTGTTTATATAGCGGATTTTTAATTTATTTGTGTCACTTTCTTCTTTCTGTTGAGAGAATTTTGTGATTTTAAAGCTGTCAGGCTCCAGATAATTTTTTCCCATCAACTGAATTTTTCTGTAATTTTATTTGGTTGCTTTGGGCAGTAAACTTTGTATTACTAATGCAAAGCAGCCTTTCAAGGAAGGCTGCTTATGTGCATGAGGCAAATGGCTTCTGAAAGTATATGGCAAGTGAAATTATTCTTAATTATTTGGTTCTGTTCCAAATATACCCCCTTCTTATTTCAGTATTTGTTCTGATTTGAGGTTACCTAACAGCATCTCTCATAGTCCTCTTTGCCATTTTGAACACTGTGATAGAAAGCAGCTGGAATATTGCATAAACCTTTCACAACATTTATAAGCAGTGACAGCTAATTTAAGTACAGATAATAGCATCATTAGCTTATAAATATCATTACTGTTTTATTACAGAGACATTGCCTTCCCATTATTTCAAAACTGAAATGTAGACTTTTGTAAAAATGTAGTAAGTCAGTCTGATATTTTCCATATGTGACCTGATGATAGAGTAACTTATCTTCAGGAAGTCTGAAACAAATTCCATGAGGTGTTTAAGAGACATGTGAATTGCTATTCATGTCTTAAAAAGTTTTATTACAATTTCATTTCTTTCACTCAACATAAAGAGAGTTAGCCTAGGAAACCTAAACATTTTTAATTCATTGTCCTTGGTAATTGAGTTGGTTCTGACCCATTAGGGTTCATGTATAACTTAGAGTCAAATAGGTCCTTTTCTTAATGTTATGAATTTACTTTATATGTTGGCTACTCTTCTAAAAAATGTTGAAAAAAAAGGGCAGATTTTTCTTTATTTTAATAACAGAGGTATTACCACTAAAATGAGTTTAAATAGTTCTTAAGTGTTACTTAATGGAGAGGAAATTCAGATACATTGCAGTTTAATCATGTTCTAAAACTTTCCCAGCTTATTCTCATCAACTTTCCTTGCATGTACCTCTCATTTCTGTGCCTATATGTACGGAAGAACTTCATTATGTAGCTTGTTAACACTACATATGTATTCTGGTAAATAGACAGAAAGGGTCAGAATTGTTTCCCTCATTTCTATCTGCTATCCTGTCTATGCCTCTTAAAAAAAATAATTAAAAAATAAAACCAAGCCTAAACAACCAAAAAAAAACACCACAAATTTTCCATAGAAGAAAATTTAGCTTATTAATTGGAATGACATTGCAAGGAGTTGCAGCTCCCAAACCTAACAGAATTTCTCTTAAGTAAACCAGACACTTTACCAAGGAGTTTACCAAGGATTTACCAAGGAATCAAGATTTGGAAGCTGAAGCTCTCAGGGCATCCAGTCAGTTTAAAATATTGAACTTCTGCCCACTTTGTTGCACTATCCTTAAATGTTTTCTACCATTCAGTTAATTTTTTTACAGTGGAAAATTTGTTTTATCCGAAACATTTCTACTCACATGTATTACAGCTTAATTCTGCAAAACTGTAGGTGTGAGGGCTCTTCCAATGAATTGATTCACTTACTAGTAACTTCTGTAGAACAAAGTACTCAGTATAGCATGTCTTCTCTATTATGAAAGTCTACAGTAACCTCAAGTAATGAGTTTGAAATTTCTTTATCTTCTTTGAAGCTCTTACAATGACAATAAGCAGGATCCTTATTTTGTGCCTGCTACCTAAAGTCTAACTTAGATTTCTTTGCACAGTGAAATTTCATTTCTCTAAGTGCGTTTCAAGAAGCCAATTCAAGCTACAAAAGAACTAGGCTAGTAGCAAATGCTTTAGGGGTATCTCAGTATAGATTACATTAGCCCTGTCAAGTATCTAGAGGTATGTAAGGTGTAAATATTCACGCAGACCGAGGATTCTGACTCCAAAATTGCATCACCAACTGTCCTGCTTGACAGCTTCCTAACTGTGCAAAAGTTTAAAAGCCCAAGGGATCACAACAATTCATTTGGTCTCCAGGAGTATTCCACTAATTCTGGGTCCAGGAGGCTTGGACACACTGCAGCTTTAGTTTAGGCAGAAAGGTTTGATTTACCTGCTTTGCTGTGACTGCCCTGGCAGGAAGTACCTATGCATGGACTGAGTAGGATGCTCTAACAGGTGTATAACTGGACAATAGAGACCCCGCTCTCTATCACAGCTGATCCAAGAGGTAATGGAATTGGAATTTAAGGAGGCACCTCCAAATTTTTCTCTGTACCCTTCAGTGGTCATCCAAAGGCTTTTCAGCACCGAGCAGTTACATGTGCTGCTGCCACCGAAGCCATCAGGATCTACGAGCTAATTGCTCTGTTGCTCATCTCTGAACAGCCTGATCTTTGGTGCCTTCTGATGGCAAACTCAGCAGAGCAGGTTGGGATAATGTCTGGGTGTCCTTTTCTTGGTGACTTCTTTGAGTGCAGAATTCTTCCCTTACCATGTGTAGTGACTGCGTTGGCTGTGTTGGCTCCCTCTTTGGTTCCCACCTCAGCAGTGTGTTCCCGTCCCAGGTGTGTTCCCAGCACTGAGGATGCTGCCCAGGTGTTGCCTGCTTGGCACTGCAGGGCCTGGGCTTGTTTGAGATCCTGGTTTCATGCCTTCTCAAATTAGCAAGTTGCAATACAGCTCAATGGCTCCAAGATCGCTTGTTGAGATAATTACACTGTTTATAATTTTCACATTCTGACTGCAACCTAGTCATGGTTAAATAATAGAATCTCATTTACTACTCACAGCTTTTCAAAATGAGGGGAAAAGCTTATCTGCTCTGTTTCCTGTTTGGATATCCTGATGAAAGTATATCAGTAAGACTGTTCTTTTTTTTGGCTAGAATTTGTTCAAACAGTTAAGAATTTAAGTTGTGTTTTTGAAGTAAAACTCAGGCTCTAAATTACTGAATTTGTATTTAAATTATTATCTAACTAACCAACTCAACTCTATTCCCTACTTCCTGCATTATGTGTGTAAAGTACAGGTGATTGGGTCAGACTTCCTGTTTCAATTATTCTGCTCTTTAATCTCAAATAATGGGCAGTCCTCTGTTTTGGTTGTTACTACTTTTGTGTTATTAGATGCATTGAGACTGACCAGTAAGTCATAAAGGACTGTTGATAATATCCAATGGAAACTTAAAAAGCTGAATATGGCACTGTAAAGGCTTTGCAAAGGTTTAATGCATTGCTTCATGCACGATAATGAGTAATCCTCTACATCAGGGAATGAATCTACACAAAAGAATCACTAGAAGACATTCTGCTGTGTTAACTGGTGTGGGTTTAGCCCCTTTTAATTCAGAAATGTATTGTCTTCTTGTCTTTCCCTCATTATAATTGCATTTGCACTTCTGAAATGCAAATATTTTCTGTGTAAAAAGACCAAATATCCTTGCTAGACAAATAAATATTTCTGTGGAGTATGCAAGACCAGGTATGGTTCAGTAACAGAGTTTGCAGTAGAAGTACAAAGCCAAACAAAATTTGGATTTTAATGCATCTGTCTTGGTAGTATTTCTTTCTGGAGGCTTTAGAGAACTTGCTTTGAATCCCCCTTTTCTGTGTGTCAATTTCCCAGCAAATTGTTGAGCCTTTCCTTTAACTACATATGGTAATTTTAATATCTGATTTTTCTTTTGACAAAATATGGTTTGTTAGATTGATTTCACACAGGTTTCCATAATTAGAGCTGTGTGAGATGGATTGTGTCACGTTTTTCTGGATTAAAATAAACATAAAAAGTTCCATACTGAAGAGTTTTTCTATATGAAGGAATTCTGTAGCTTGTGCAACAGACGAAAAATCCCAAACTGGAAAAGCCTAGTTCTTTCCTAGTCCTTTCCTGCTGTTACTTTGTGCAGGCTTGTGATGTAACACAAGTGGGATGCAGCCATAAAGTTTTCTCTTCTAGAACGGGATGAGCTTGTGTCCCACACTAGTGCTGATTGTCTCTCACAGATACTGCTGCAGTTACAAAAGGCTTTCTTGCTCACAGTCAAACATCTCTCTTTAAGTTCTCATCACTCTCTTTAAGTTCTGAGTTAAGAAAGGAGTTGGCTTTGTTGATTGAACACCTCTCAGGTGGTTATTATTGAGGACAAGGATCATTTATTTAATGCCTGCATCACACTAATCTCTGGATCTGTACAAGAATTTTCTTTCCTGACAGTTTTTTATTCTTTGTGGGAAACTGCTTTTTCCTTCCTTGCCACAGAAGGCTAGATTTCTGAGAACTGGGAATTTGCCTTCCATTGCTTTTAACTATTGTGTATTTAAGCGTGGTGAATGTTGCCAGTGGCCCATAGGTGTGACAGTTGTCATTTTTGTCTGCTAAAAATAATTCCAGAATTGTAAATTTAAGTGTTATTGTAAACTTTTTAAGATACATGTTAAGAACAGAATTGTGGGGTTTTTCCGTTTGCTTTCCTAGGTGAACAGAGTGTATCTATATTGTTGTCACTTATCCCTTTTTAGTCCTTTTTGACCATGATGACAATTTGTCTGTGCTGACAGAGTAACAGATCTCGGACAAAGAATTTTCAGATTTTACAAAAACAAATGAATGAGTAGTGAAGAGAGAGCATGTAGTGAAATGCACATTAGTGCACTTACTGAGATGAGAAGGTTGTGGCATAAATTCCTACCACATTTGTTGATGGCAGAAAATGTACAGAAAAGAAAATAATGGAAAACAAATTATAATTTCTGAACCTCTTGAAACTGTTCATTTATTATTACTGGGGGGAAAGAACAGAAAAATTTGAATACTAAAGTTCAAAACTTTAAGAAAACAGTCTATCTAATATAAAATCTAGATTAGTATTAGCAGTCTACTTAGTAAGGTGTTAGGAATATAAGTATTAAATTATTTCAGAGTGAGCAAATATAATGTAAACAGCTCCCTAATATAGATGGAAATAATAGAATAAATTAGGAATAGAAATGTCTCTTTTTAATACTACTTGTTCATAATCTCTGGAAATGTAATATATAAAATATATATGGTCATAATCCAGTAAATCTTAAAGCAGATGGAGTTGATATGAAGTTTGACCAAACTGAATTGCTCAGAGTAGCCTTGGCTGTCTAGTTTCAGCATGAGAATTGCACTAGTTGTATGTAATCCATTTTTATCTACTAAAGCATGTTTTAATGTATTCTGTAGAGAACACAGTATTGAGCAGTGTTCTTTGAAAATACATTCCTCGTTTCTTCTTAGAATATGATGGAAAGTATATATCTTAAAATGAAAGTAGTAATGTCAACATGTGATTTTTAAAATAAATCAAATCAAATTTCATTTATTTCATGAATTCCCATCCCAAGCTCATGCAGCTGATAATAGGAGTTCACATAAGCAGTACCCATCCGGCCTTCAGAAGGTTGCATCTGATCAGTTCATGACAACACATAGAGCATATTTTGTATCTTTCTTCTAACTCACAGCTGGCAACTCTATCTGCTAATCCCAATGAAAGCTGCAGCTGGAGATGCAATTTTTGAACTTGCATATCCTTTCCCAGAGATGTCTGAAGCCTTGGAGATGTTGGAAACTTTCTTTTATGATTCCTGTAAAATTAGGGAATTAATTGTTGCACTAAGAGTGAAGTCAAGCAATGAATCCTTGAATACTCATTTTAAGACCATGTTTTATATAACAAAAGAAAGCTAAGAATGATCAAAAATGGTGAATTTTGCATGTTTTCATGTAATAAAGTCACTGTAGAGCTCACTTCTTTATTAAATTTTAAAAAATCCTTATTATAGAATGATGAAGAAATCACTGTATTCACTTCTATCTTGTTCATCTAAAATGTGAACAAGCAGTTTGCAAGCATATTTAGTTTTTTTTCTTGACACTGTTAAGTACAGTTAGAACATTAAATTCTCAACTGCAGACTATGAGAATTTCAATGTGTTTTTTCAAAGCAGCTTGCCATACTTCTGTTTCTAGTAGTAACTTGTGCAACCTTTCATCTTATGAGTCAATCCTATAATTAGTATCCTTCTTTGCCAGAGGCATACTGCATGTTTGTTTTAGGTACAGAAAGTCTGCAAGAAATTTAACTTAATCATTACTTTTTAATGTAAGAGCTGGTTAGCTCAATTACACTAGATTAAAGTGAGCTTGAAATTCCTGAGCTACAGAGAAGGGGCTAATCTGTGACCTGCAGTGAATAAGTACTATTTCCTATGGTTTTTTCCTTATGTGCACTTACTAATATGGGTAGCCCTTCAGTCCAGGCTTGCAGTAGCTATAAGAAATTATCTATTTTCTGTATGGAGTAGATTTGCAAGGTTCTTATTTAACTTGGCCATTAGGTTATTCAAAATTATTCCAGGTTTGCATGCATTGCAGTAAAGCTGCAAAACATTTTTTTTTTTCATTTAACTTTTGCTTTATTGTTTTTAGGGGCAATCTGAAAAAAATAAGTAGTGGTAACAGTTTTTCAGTACTTCTTAGACAATTTCTAATTACAGAAGCCTTAGACTGTTTTAAATATATTAATTTAATAACATGCTTTTAAGCTGTGTTCAGACTGAAAATACTGGTTCAAATGTGTCTCTCAACAGGGAATGGTTGCATTAGCACCACTTCAGGAGCGCTGAGTTTTGGTACCTCTGGTACAAATCCATGCTGACTTTGGGTACAAAGTCCAAGCTGTGACTGGCATGTGAATATAAAATACTGCTAAACAAGTGCCCAGTAGTGTGTTGGGGTTTTTATTCTACTTGGTGCTGGTAGGTACTACTTGACTCGATGATCTCAAAGGTCTGTCTCAGCTTCTAAGGATTCAATAATTCTAAATTGCTCAGCTACAAAATTCTTTGGCTGTGTTCCACTTAAATTTTTTGTTTTTAAGAAAATACAGAAGAAAACATCCATCTAGGCTCAAACTTTCCATACTGCCTACTGTCTATTAAGAAAACCATTGTCAAGCAAAAGAACACTGAAATACCACACCAGAGGACTGGAATTACCTGGAGGACTGGAATGTATTGGAAGCAGGACAGAATGCAATAACAAGAGTTGTGTGCTGAGGAGCTTAGCAGTAATGATTCATTATAAAGCATCACCTTATGCGCTGGGAGCAGCCTTATAGCAGAAGGGCCTAATGTTCCTACAGATCACTTGTATCCTTCAAATTATTGTCCTATACTTTGCTCACCCTTAATTTTTTGGGTGATAGACCTTACACATTCTCACTCCTACTGGTTCACTTGTGCTAAAGCAGTGTTCTGCCAAACTCCTCTTTTGCAAAGATCATAGAATAATCTCACATGTTATTTTGGGCAGTGACATGTGCCTTTGACATATAGTCTGTGACTGTTTCCTAAACACATGAGCTTTTTTAACTAAAGGGTTGTGTCCACCAGTTTTAGTAAAGTTTGATTTTAGTCCAGTGGTATGATTCTATGTGCTTATTACTGAATGGGATTTATAGTTACCCTGTCTTCATGTGGAAATTTAAGATGGGATTAATGCACCCTAATTTGGGCATCTAAAAGTTAATGCTTAGCACTGAAGTTGCCAGCCCAAACTCCCAGTCAGGGGTGAGAATTAGGTACCTCAAGAGTTTGGGCAAGCCAGATAAGGTAAGCTTCAGTGACTAACACTAAGCAGTCTTTCAAGCCTTTTCAGAATAATTACTTCTCAGGATATTCTGTTCCTAGCTTTGTTTTAGAAAGAGAGCCTGAGGATTTCTAACTCTGCCTTTGTCTTCAGACCTTCAGACTTCTGTAGTAATGAATTTCACCTAGGTGACAATATCCAGTGAGATGAAAACTGCAATTCAACATTGAATGATTGTGTCTGACTCCCTAAAACCTGATCTTACTCTTTTTTCTTTTTAATTCATTTTAAGGAGGAAAATTATTTTTGTTGTGTAGATTTTTTTTTGTCACTCCTGCTATATAAGTGACAAAAATTGTCATATAAAATCACAATATAAAGTGTCATATAAAGTGTCACAATAAAAGTGTCATATAAAATCACAATAAGTGATTTTTATTTTCTAAATAAAAATTTAGAAAAATGTGGGTTTTTTACTTTTTGATAAAATGTCTCTCACTAACCAAAGTCCATATTCTAAGAGAACTTGCTAAAGTTAGAATATGCCAGAACTGAGGCCTGCAACCATGAGATTCCCTCATATATAGTTATTCTAATACAGGACCTGTGTTCATTTAAAGCACAGGATAGGCAAAACCTGTATTTCTTTAAGTCTCATTTTATTTGCTGCACAATATTTTATATTCCATGCAGACTGTGAGGTATTAAATACTGCTGGACTTTTCTGGGGTTCTGCCACTGATAGAAGTTACAGATTTTGCGACTGACTTTTATCTTTTCAATTGACTGACTTTTATCTTTTAAATGGAAGTGGCATAAAATGTTTAACATCTGTTAAACTGAGGAAGCCAAAGGCCCTCAAAACCCTTCATTGTTTCTTGACAAAACCAGAGTAGGATGCCACCTTTCTTGACTGTGAATATGTATAATGGCTACATCTGTGAGCTGGTGATCTGAAGTTCTCCCTATATGGAGAGATCAAGGGTGGTGTTTAAAACAAATCAGTCTAATTGCACCCTAATTTCTCCTACCCACACACCCCCCATCCCTCCCCATCCCCTGTAGAGAAAGTTCAGGTGATTCCCTCCAAAGCAGATCTTTGCTTTGCTCAGATAAATCTCATTTGCAGAGCTTGACTTGTCAAAGATAACCTTTCAGAATGTCTCCTGTTGTCTATGGCTGATTCCTGTCTATGGCTGATTCCTACTGACTTCTGTTAAAGAGGGCAGATGTTATGTTTCAGATTAAGTGATATAATAAAGCAAGGATCTGGTATATAGCAGCCTTTTGTTCTGTATAACTTGACTTTATCCCCACAGCTTTAAGTGGTGAATTAATAACTGCTTTTCATAAGCTATTGTTATTTCTGATGTCAAAGCTACAGCTTTTTCATTTGTAATACAGTTTGCATGTGCATGTACACTGATGCACTGTAGGTAATTTCTTTGCAGTAAATTACAGCATTTATAATTTCTGCAGTAATTCAACAAGCTGGGGATGTATGGCCAACTTCTAAAGGTGTTAACCTCTGTGTTACAGAATTTTGAAAATTTATATTTAATCCAATGTATTTTGTGTTAGTTGCCCTTCTCCAAAAAAAAAGTGGTTTTAAAAGATCTTGGGATTGCAAAGTTAAAAACTTAAAAAATATTAGTAGCATTGGTTATGCAACTCTTAACCTTAATTCAGAATTGTAATTCAGCTCAGTGGAGTCTATTATGAAACTGTCTTAATTACATAAACATACTTTTTGTTTTCCCTAGTGCATACTTATTTATCTCCCCAACATGTGCCTTGTGTGGAGAATTTAAGGTAAATTAATGATATTTAAACATAATTGTAAACAGGAATAATGTAATTGCTGAGCAAGCCTAAGTCTAGTTTATTTAATTTTGTTCCGGTCTGCGTATCACATGACTGTCGGCTGTGCAAAGAGGGGCCCTTGCTCCTTCTGCCAAAGCTTTACGACTGGACAAATTCAACTGGAGAGGAGAAATAAGCTTTTACCTAGCTCAGCTTCTAGCCTAGTGACTAAAACAACCACCATGAAGGTGGTAGAAGAGTCTTAATTTTGTACGTCTTGACAAAGAGCTCTTAAGCTTTCTCAGAAGGCAGAAACACATCATTACCTCCTCTTTCAAGAGCTGCATCTGAAAGGCATTATAAGCCATGCTTGTGATTTTTCTCCTAATTTAATTTTAAAATAAGAGCATAGATTTTTGTTCTCCATAGAGATTTAAGAGAAGTGCAGGCTCCTCTCTGCCTCTGAGTAATTTATGGGAAGAGCAAAGTACATTATCCTTCTCCAGGTTTCTGTATCTATAGGCTGAGCATGGTGACATAAGGAACTTTTACTCATATGACAGATATTTCAGATTCTATTCTGTATTTAACCTTTTCTTTACATGGCATAGCAAGTATGTGACCTATACAGGCCTCTAGCTTCCCAGATAGATTTGAATTTTAAATTATAGGTTTTACAGCTTAACTGTTGTGTACTTAAGCCTCGTCTCTTAGCCACTTTTGAAAATGGATACCAAAATACAATGGCATCAATATTTTATGTGTATTAATTTTTAGATTACCCTGAATTATCTGCAATCTGAAAGTTGTGGGTCTTCTTTATTTTATTGCTTGTATATTCTCTCAATTTGGAAATAACCTTTTTAAATTTTAATGTAATAAATAGTCCAGTGTTGAACACACATGCAAATACTTATGTATTTCCAGATCTCTTTGACTACTGATTTTTTATTATTCATATCTAATAACTAGGCTCTTTCTGCATGGGATTTCTATTATTTGGAAGAATTTCCTTGGCATTTATATTTTTCATATTTGGTAGCAAAAGATATTAGTACATTACAGAGAGTTTGAAGAGTGAAGATGTTTCTAACTATCAGGATTTTAACTTTATTGAATTTTCTGGTAGCTGCTGGAACATCTACATGTCTGGACTAGATAAGTTATTTGGCCAATTCAAGAAGCTGCTTTTTGACCAAAATAAGGAAATTTGATATTCAAATAGAGTAGTTTTTCTTAATGTATCACTTACTGATATATTTGTTTTTGAATATACAATCACTATTTTGTAAAGTGTTTGAAACTTTATGAATGAATTATATCACTGTATACTCTGCTATTCTGATGACAGAGCAGCTTGCAAACAGAAGTGACATAGCTGAGTACTGTTACCTTTACAAATAATTTTTAAAGCAAGAACAAAAGCCATAGTTCTTTAAAATGTGTTGCATAAACAAATGCAATACATATTGCACAGTGTTGTTTATGGAAATTTGTGTCAACAAACTTAGGGCACACTTGCAATCATTATGAAATCTTTTGCTTTACTCCCTGGCTGTTAGCACAGCTGAACCAGAATAAGGAGAGAAATATTTGGGATAGAAAGTGACAAAAGCTCTCCTATGACTGATTGACATATAATTTCTTGCTTTACTGGTATTTGTACAAATAAATACATAGATGTATATGGAAGAGCACATATATTCCCTGCCTAGGGGAAGGCTTAGCTGCCCTACTAGCCCTCAGTCATGGACACAGGAGAGAGCTTTGCACGCTGGTATTTCAACCTACTGAAAACCAACCTATGCACCAATCCAACCTCATCACCCAGCAGCTTTAAGAGCTTCTTTCAACCTTTTGGAACAGATCTGTAGCCTGTATGCACAGGATTCACAATGTTCAATTACAGTTTTGATTAGTGAAAGTGGGTTATTCTCTATTGGCTAAAGAGACAACCTTCAGATGTGCTTTCTCTTCTATTTACATGTGTGCCATTGTCACTTAACTGGTGAATATGCAGGTAGATTCTGAAGGGTTCATGGCCCACTCTCCTCCCTTAGCAAATGGGTGATGGCAGTAGTTGCTCCCATGAACATGATTTGCTTTTCAGCAAAGCAAACTCTTCCTCTGCTTATATGGGCCACATCTTGTGGAAGTGTTTTGGGACTGAGAGCAACAGCGTGTGTACAGAGACTGAATAGAGCAGAAACTGTCATAAACAGACCAAATTGACTCAAATTCTGCACAGGGACGTTTTGTTCTCTAACTGGATAGTCCTAAAGATTAAATAGACTGCAGATACAGAATACAAAGTACAAAAATAAAGAAAAAAACTTCCTGCTTTCATTTTCTGTTGAAAAGATGAAACACCTTTCATAGCCTGTGTGGGATGGATAAATTCTAGAGTTGGATTTGAACAAGAGAATAGCCTAAAATAACGTGTTCTATTTCACAGAACATATCTGGCAAAGAATGTGTTTGAAAGTATAAGTTAGAGGTGTTGTAAGAAAATAGATTTTCTGCTGTATGAAGTAATCTCATATGTTCTGACATAAGCTTTACAGGACATTGTTTTAACACATGAAAATACCTAAAAAAGAAGTTACATTTTCAAGAAAATAGATGTTGCCCACCTGCAGCTGTCAGCAATGTAAAGTTGGCTTCTAGAAGCAAAAGTCAGAAAGGAAATTGTTGACATCACCACAGTCATTAACAGCAGCACGGACTTGATGCCATCAGATCATGCTGGGTGTTTCCACCCTTATGGAGGAGAGATCTGTCTTTTCTTATCAATAACCAGTTATGTTGGGGGCTAGAATGTGTAGTTCAATGGTGACACAGATTTCATTCCACTTCCTCTGATTTTTTTTTCTTACTCTTAAGTTTTTTCAGGTTATTTGAGGGTAGCAGTGGTTGGTCTGAGCTGTTACTCTAATGAACTTTTGTGTTCACATGGCTAGACAGTTCTTGAAATTGGAAGTTTTTCGTATGAAACAATGTTACTTTTATGCCCCTATAGTGGCTCAATTTAGATCACCACGGAAATACCAAGATTTCACATCTCTGAAGTGCTAAAAGAAAAATGTGTAGCAGAGGTTGTCTTACAGACATTGTGGTGTGTATCCAGTACTGTGGAGTTCATATATATTTTAAATTCACATACACAGTGCAATTGTTCTACTATTTTAAACATAAAAGCCTGTCAGCAGCTGCAGTTCATGAAAATACACAGTGCAAGAGAAATGGTCTTGGAAATGAATGAATCACATTTCAAAGATTTTAATTTATAAGTATATTTCTCAGGATTTCCAAACAATGGATAAATACTTGAATAGTCATTTTCTCCCCTAGGGCTTTTTGGTCCATTTATTAAAAAAATGACAAAACCAGCAAAATAAAACAAACAAAAAGAAAAAAATTGTAGTCAGCACTTGGAGCACATTTGAAAAATGTGGTTTGACATGATGAACTTTGGGTGTAGGCCGTGCACACAAAAGGCTGTCTTTTTACAGATGTTGGGAGACTCTGTCCCCAGTGTTTACCACAGTCTCCAACAGTAATGTTTGATAAAGTTTCCTACCTCCTACTTGAAAGACCAGGAGAAGGGAGACAATCTGCTGCTTTGTAAAGACTCAGAGATGTATTCAGGGAAACTTGCTTTCCATTTATGTTGATGCTCAGTGGTATATAAAACATACGTATTTAATCTATGTATGCAGATCTTGTAGATTCATATAGTGTCTGAATTGTCTATATAATATATAAAGCTATATAATACATCCTTTTGCTTGTTTGGGGCTAGGTAAACATACTGCCTTCTTACTTTTAAATGAATATAAACATCTTTTTTTTTTTTTTTCCCAAAATGAAGGAATTTCAAAGTGAGCCACATTGCCCTACATTGGCTTGCCTTTTCTGTCTATCAAGGGCACACACACACACACACACAGATAGCCACTGCAGTGCGGCTGACAGGCAGCAACTTGTTAAATTACATAACTTGAGGGTATGTCTGAGCCCTTAATTCTTGTTAAATTAAGGTGGATACCACTGAGTTGGGCCATTCAACATAAAGGTAATGGGAAAACAGTTTTTGTAATAGACAAATATTCCTTTCCCCTGTTGACCAGGAATACCTATATTCCAGGAATAAACATTTTAAGCTTTGCATTTTACTTCTAATCCTGATAGTAACAGATGGCACTCTGTACAATGTTACCATTTTACTGCTTTTTTAGTGCAATTTGGTTTAGCTTTGTTATTTTGAGTAAACTCTCTTTAGATTAGCATTGACTGGACACGCTAAGAAAGAAATCCAAACATTTTATTCTCAACTTTACTAGTTAGTATATGTTTCCTATATCCATGGAAGAAACATACAGCATTGCAAGTTCTGTTTTCACATGGTTGATCTACCACAAAAAGCTTTCTTTTAAGTTGCTGATTCCAGTAGTGACTCTAATTAATAATGGTTCTAAAAAATAATAATAATAAATCGGAGAAAATAAACATGAAATCAGTGACAAAGGAAGTCTTTTTACATTTTGCCCTGTCTCTTGTTGTTTGGTATAATAGGTCGAAAATTCAGCTATTCTGTTTATTGGCAGAAATTTTAGTGATACAGCTGGGATTCATATGTTCCATATTAGCTGAGTTACTGCTGTTTAACTGTCTTGGATTAACAGAAACTTTACTTGCTTTCAAGGACCACACCTCTGCATATAATGTAATATTGGTTAATTAAGGGAAAAAATGTGTATTTAGGCTTACTGCTCAAAATTATGCAGGAGACAGTTTGATATTTTGGGTAATTCTCCTTTTAGCACATTAGCACATTTTCAGAATATGTTAAAACTAAGACTTAAAAAAGGAAATCAATTTCTTAAATAAAATATGGGTAATATGCACATGCTTTCCACAATCAGAAAACAGTGGGCACCTCCTCCCTCCTTTCTGAATGTATCCCATCCAGTTCACAAAGTGTTTAATTGCATATTTAAATTTAATCATGTAATCATCTAATAGATGTAAGTACAAGTTTAAATTTAAAATGCAACTCCTTGCTTTACTGAAGTGGGACCATTAAGTCTGTAAAAAGAAAGAGTTTATGAAAATGCATACATGTCTGAGTAACACTGAAAGCAGAGTTCAGCAATGCCCAACGGGCCACTTCTACAATAGCAATCCACTTCTGAAATGTTGGTCTCTGCAGGGAAGATCGCTATCATTATAATTAGAACTAGACTATAATGGACTGCTCAGAGTAGCTATTCCAAAAAGTTCTTTGAAGGTGAAGATGAGTGGTAGACATTCTCAGGAATAGAAAATTGCTTTCTCAAGTGAAAAAAAATCAACAAAATAAATCTTAAATAGCTAGATGGCTAAAAAAATTTTCAGTTTTGCCATCCCTATTTAAGATGAAATCACTGTATTTCTAGTTTGAATATTGCTGGTGGACGTTAAAGAAATACATAATTTATAATTTCCTAGAATACGTAATATGTAACCATACTTGAAAATAGATGTATTTTGTAAGCAAATGAATAGAGACAAAAACCTGGAAGCGTCATCTCCTGTGCTCTTTTTCTTTTTTGCCCTTCAAAGTTCACAATTTTTTTTCTGCAAATTATGAAGGCCTAAATGCTAAGAACTGTTTAGTGCTCTTATGTACATTAATACAAATAGGTTATTGATATGAAAACTATTTGAAGATGTTCAGATCAGTTTTTTTATTGTCTGGTTTTTAAATACTTGTCTAGTCTGTCTTTAACCTTCTAAAGACTAGATCAAGCAGTTAAATAAATTGAAAACCTGATACCAAAACACAGTCCGATCTTCACACCTAAGCCAGCACACCTTGCTATATAGACAGGTTTTTATATATATGTACTGCTTCTCACAGATATCCTGGAACTTCATGCAGAAATTTTTTGTCTGCTTAAACTATGAACTGTAAACTACAGCTGCAAGAATCCTAGAAACTGAGTGAAAAGTTTTTTCTGTGGAAGACTAGGTGTTCCTGCCAAGACCATTCAAGTTATGACAAAATTATTATGACACTTATTGCATTTTCTTTAAAAGTAACATTGGAGATTTGGAAAAGAGGCCATAGAACTTAGCTCTGACTGAGAAAGGAGCATGGCTCTGTCCTCTCTGCATGCTCCCTCCAAGGATTTATACAAACTGATGAAGTTCCCCTGAGCCTTCTTGAGCTTGAGCCATCCCAGCTCTCTCAAACTTTGATCATAAGAGAAAGAATCTTCAGTTCCTCAGCCATTTTTGTGGCTCTCTGTTGTACTTCCTCCAGTTGCTCCACTCTGTGCAATTTGGCAAGTTGAAAGCATGTAAAAAAGATCTGCTGTGAATTTGCTCTCCAGATTTTGATGTGACAGTGGAACATAATAGTACAAATTGAAGGTAAATGGAAATATTTAAGCAGATGTAAATGCAATAACACTTGTTTCTCTTCATGCTGAAATCAGGAAATGAGCAACTAAACTAACTTTCTTCTGTATAATGTACCCGTGATCTGATCTCTTTGCGTTTTTATATTACCCTATTTACTAGCAACTACATGATCCTATAAGCTATAAAAAGTGTTTTTATTTAATTCATTTGGTGGGCTATTTCTTTCGTTTTCTGGATTCTTTATTTCATAGAATAGTGTTTTCTTTGGCATTAAGTGGTCTAAAGTCTTAAAATTAAGTTGATTTTTCAAAATGCCTAGGTTCTGTCAATCCCTATAGGTATTATAACAAAGCAATACGGTATCACAAACACTTCAGTGCCCATGTTTGATCTGTGTAGAGGAAATACCATAACTATTGCAGAAAATTATTCCTTAGTAATACAATTCTACTGATTGCACTACTAAGCTAGGAAGTTCTTTCCTGCCATCATGAAATTGCAGTAATGATATTGAACATTTGTATTTATGTACAATTTGATTAGAGGTTTTAATATACTCTGGCAGACATCTCACAATTTAAACTTATG
The DNA here is from genome assembly GCF_017590055.1 of Onychostruthus taczanowskii. Taxonomy (NCBI): domain Eukaryota; kingdom Metazoa; phylum Chordata; class Aves; order Passeriformes; family Passeridae; genus Onychostruthus; species Onychostruthus taczanowskii. The sequence continues at coordinate 4,894,362 of NW_024502569.1, read as the reverse complement.
ACTGCATGGACCATTTCTTAGGATATTATAGTCTTTAGGTTTTAACCAAATATCTTGTGGGGTAAATAGGCACAGTAATTTCTTTTTGAAAGTTAGTAAAATATAGTTTGTGGTTTCTTAAAATTTTGCTGTCATAGAAGTACTCAATGTTTTATTCCTTTTTTCTTATTGAATTTAGGAAGAATTCGCAGTAGATTGAAATAGATGGGTTGTCAAAATTCATAGATGGTTTTAAAAATAATTTAATTTTAAAATATATAATTTAAGACAGTTTCAACAGTTGTAGTTAAAGTTTTGATCTTTTAAAAATATTTTTCACTTTCTACCTAAAGGTGGAAACATTTGCAGCTGGAAACATTGCTTAAGTCTTTACTAATTTGGGTATAAAGTTAATCTGTTGGATGTTGACTAGAGGTATTATCTAGTATTTTTAAAGAAATCACTGAAGAAAAAGAGTTTGCAGAGTTTAAATCTTCGGTTTGATCTTGGAAATGACCATGGTGTCATGACATATGCAACGAAGCAGGATGATAATTTTGACAGCATTTGAACTTCTGTGGGTGTCTCAGTGCCCTGAAAGTTTCCTTATTAAGGGAAGTTCATGTACTTGTGCCTCCCTCTAGTGGATCACTCTCTCAACTCTGCCCTAGAAAATGTTCTCCATATTAAATTCATGTGGCATTAAACATGCAAATATCTTTGTTTTCATGGTGAGGATTTGATTCCATTCTCATGGACAGTCTGAATGTGTTTGTGTGCATCTCCGCTCATTATGGCACATTTTGCAATATATCTTTTCTAAGACTCCTTTTCATACTGAAGGTGCTGATGATCATATCTATCTATATGTTCAACTAATGTTGCACATATAATTACATTTTCTTTTTTTCAAAAAACTTTCTCCTTTTTTCTGTGCTGCAATCCTCTTCTGTTTCCCAGACTTTCATTTACATGACTATATTCTGGAAATGTCTGCAGTTTGCCTTAATTATTATTTTATATTTCAGGTACTACCAAGGTAAATCTTGTGAAGATCCCTTCAACTGCTTCCAGCCCTCGAGACACTGCTCTGGCAGCTGTTATCTGCAGTGCACTTGCAACGGTGCTCCTGGCTCTTCTCATCCTTTGCGTTATCTATTGCAAGAGGCAGTTCATGGAGAAGAAATCAAGCTGTGAGTTTCCAATTTTTACTGTTTCTTGGTAATATTTATAGAGTGGTATTAGTTTTCAGATCCCTCTGTAGGTAAAGAAATTAAATGTCTACATCATTTAAGCAAGTCTAGCATTGAGATGGTCAGTGTAGCAGAGCCCAGGATTCCATCCAAGTTTGCCAGCTCAGTGTGAAAGTTTCAGCTGCTACTGAGAAAATGCTGTGTAAATGCCCAGAAATATTCCAATTGCATCATTCACATGCCATACTCTGCTAGAGGCTGCACAGATACATTTGGACTATTCATGATCCAAGATGGGACATTACAGAGTTGCCATGCCAATGTGGAAATACCAGTTTGGAAGATCTGTGCATCAAATGCTATTGTGAAACACAGATTAGGTCATCAAGATAATGAATGTGGCCAGTGTAGATGAGAGATTTGTCCTTAGCCGTTTTGGTTTTATGGGCATATTCAAGATGAATTAAATGCCTGAGACAGATCTGTGAATTTCTTTTAAATCCTTAACAGCTCATCAATGTAATTTGTTTATAAGAAACATTTTTCTGCCTCTTAATTTAAATTAAGAAAGAAAAAAGTGAAAAGCACTCCAGTTCCCACTTATAGTTTTATAAAACTTTTATTAAAATATGTTTATAGCATCTAATGAACCCTGGATGCCAAACAAGAATACTATCTAGGATGAATTGTTACTGCTGCTCTCAGCACAAGCAGACATTTACAGAGGTTTACAGAGGCATTGTAAGAATTGTTCCTAAACTAGAATTTGCTTTACACGTGAGTTTTGAGAAATTCTGACACAATGAGTTCAGACTTCATTTAGTGAAGTGCAGTAACTTGTTTGCCTTGGCCTACAATTATAGAGATTAAAGGTAGTCTGCTGTTAATATAAAGTTCTTTAAGATAATATAAACAAAATCCCAGTGTCCGAAAGCTGTCTCTGGAAAATTTCAGATGGGAATCAGTGAGAACCATTAAACATTGCAAAAATGTAACAGTGAATAAAATGTACTCTCAAGTCATCAAAATGAGAGCAGATGTCTTCCTAGAAGAGGCTGTAGTTGAACCAGCTGTTCCAGGCTTTGTTGCAAAGTCTGTGGTTTACGTTGTTGGAAGCCACATGGTTGCTGTGTGTCTTTCAATTAGAAAACGTATGGACACACTTTATAGCATGACAATTACACACTTTGTAAAGACAGAGGGCTCTGAGCAGGAAAAAGGGTAACACTTACTGACATGGATTTTTATTCACTTTTTTCAAAGGGTCTCTGAGATCACAAGACATTCACTACAATGGCTCTGAGTTGTCCTGTTTTGATAGACCACGGCTAAGTGAATATGAGCACAGAACATGTTGCCAGTGCCAAAGAAGTGCATCACAGACATGTGGTATGTTATGTCTACTGAAAGGTGACTTCATTTTATCTAACACCTGAGTTGTGACAATTCAACTGCAGAGCTAACACTGTCAGACTAACCTTTGTCCTAGGCTAATTTCTTAATAAGCAAAAAGGATTTTTAAGTAGCTATTTGAGGTTCTTGGTTTCTTCCTGTATTCATTTCAGTGACTTCACTTGAAAAAGAAAGGAAAATGTTTATCTCATTTATTTCGGATAAAAATAGCACTGCATATGGCTTTGAGACTTAAATTAGTGTGAAGGATTTACCAGAGAGTATCTAAGAATGTGGTATGAATGCTAAAGGACATTAACAATCTGGACAATTCAAATCATTGTCATTTTGTGAAGTCATATCACAACAAATGCAGTTATGACATTAAGAAACAATAATAAGAAGACATACTAAGACAATCAGAAATAATAATAATAATTAAGAAATGCATAGTTTAACACAAAAGCATAGGCTTAAATATCATCCTGATAGCTTTACTCAGAATGCCTCCACTTATGTGTGTTCTATTGAGAAGAAAATTAATTTTAAAAATGGGTACTCATGACTGGATTCTATGTTACTACTAGAGGAAGGACTTGGCTTTTATAAATATTTCAATATTAAAGGAATAAAGATGTTTTTAAAAATGTTTTTACAGCAAGAAATCTCTTGCTGTAAAAACATTTCTCAATCCATGTATTATAATGTAACTGGAAAACTAATACTCAAGTTTGAAGAAGATGAGAGAGTAGGTTTATACAGAGGTTTGATAGTTTTAACACTATTAAAATTAATTTTCATTCCTTAGGACCAGTTCACTTGATTCCCTCACTGTGCTGTGATGAAACCTGTAGCATGGAGCACAGCAGTCACAGTTGTGCTTTCCACTCACAGACCACACTCAATGAAAGGTAACTTAGTTTTACAAATGTGTATTAAACATTAAGTATTTTTAATGCAGTCAAATTAATATTTATACAGAAACAACAGCTGCTTGAAGTCGAATGAGGGATTTTGATGAGCTGTACCCATATCATCCCATATTGTACAAGAATGGGTTTATGGTGAAAAAATTAAGTATTAGTAAATACTGACTTGATCCATGGGTTTCTCTGAAGAAGTGCCTTCTCTCACAAGCAGATAATGTTCCTTTTTCTCTGTGGCACCTTATAGGCTTTTGCCACCCCCTCTTCTGCTAACTGTTAACAAGTTGCTGCATAAACCCATGAATCTGGGGGGATTGCAGTACAGTTCACAAGTGGCATGATTTTTTTTTAAGGAGTTCTTTAGGACTGCAAGATTTGAAATATCTATTATTTCTGAATTTTTAGCAGGTTTTAACTTTTATTTTCTCCCAATCAGCTGCGTATAAGTATAGTAGTAGTTATTTTTACAGCAGGGCCACAAGCTAAATATATAAAATTTATGGTGTCCTTCAGAGTTTCCTGGTTACAGATTTTAATACAGGATGTATTTATTTCTTTTAGCTAGAACGATTTTCCATATAAGGTTTAAATTGGCCTTCAGCTGTTTTGTTCTTATGGCCACATGTTACTAAAAATGTAGAGGCGGCTTCTTCATAAGTATTGTTTGTGCAAGGTGACTTAGCGACCTAAGTACAAATATCTAAGTTTTCAATAACAACTTGTTTAAATACCAACAAGCTTGAGTCATTCTTGTATACCACCAAGGCTGACAAATTGAGAGTTGTGTACTTTTTGAGGAATCTTTTGGTTAAGGCTTTAAAAATAACTGTAATATCCATGCTATGTGGACATCAAAGATCCTGTGGTTCCTTCCAGTAGAAATGGAGTATGTGCCAATTTCCTTTGCCAGAATAATGTATTTCCTTCAATTGTGGTGCAATGTCCTGACTTTTGGCCTCATCTCTGAAAATGCTTTGTGTGTATATCAAACTATTCCATGTTTTGGAAATTAGTAAGGCTACTTAAAAACTGTTCTAGGCATGTTAATATGGGACGAGTGTTGTCACACTGCATATCAGACTTAATATAGCCCTTGCATTTTTAAAAATCTGTAGACGGTTTTTGGAAATGAAACATAACTTCCTGGTTTTGTTAATACTTATTTTGGTGTATGTATAGTGAAAAACGCTACTGGACTTTCAACACTGTTTGGCACATGTCACTATTATCATGCACTTTAAATACACTTGAAGTAGATAATACTGAGTTTCCAGCTACACTTTCTTCCATTTTCCATAAAATAAAAATAATGCTTGCTCTTCTTTAACATTATGTCCTTTACAAGTAAAAGAGAATAGAAGAAAAACTTTTGAAGGCTAGACAGAACAAACTGAAAAATCTAAAGTGAATGCATTTTCAGGTTTAAAGCAAACACCAAGTTTCAAGAAGCCTTGTTGCCTATTCCATTCTCCCAGTCTGAAGCCACTTTACTTCATTTGCTTCCATTAGATATTTGTCTATCTACAATTTGGGGGAGAAAAAAATCAAACCAACCAACCCCCCCCCCCCAATGTGTTGAAGATTCTAGACTCTGCCCAACCATCTTTGTTCCTGCACATTAAGCCTATTACATCTTGTCTCAATACTCTCCTATCCATGCACTGAGAAAAAAACCCCATCCTTCTTCTTTGTGACAGTGTTTATACCTGAACACCACTACAGTATTTTTTGTCATATTTCTGACCCTAAATAACCCCAGCTGTAGTTCATGTTTTGTGGAATCCTGGATTCACTGTCCGAAGTATTGGTCACCAGAGCTTTTGTCATTTCCAGCCAAGGAACAAACTGTATTCCTTCTCAATAGAATTAGTTTGTACAGGATGTCTCTAGAGTGTTAATATAACCCTGTTAAACCTTCTTGAAATGCCTGTTACAAATGATAAGTAATTAAAATACTGATAATATTTTCTGGAATGATTTGTAAATCATGTGCCTTTTATCCTTCTGCAGAGCTTCTGATTCTGTTGGAGAAATGATTCCTGCTTTCCTTGGTTCTCTTTCACGCTCTGTCTGTGGAGACATTCCAGATGCTTGGCCTCTTATGCAAAACTCAGCTTGTTGTGACAGCATTTCTATCTGTGAATCATATTCAGAACTGGCTGGAGGATCTGCAGAATCCTGCAGCCCTGAGACTGAAAATGCAGCCGCTGTTGAAGTGGATAATAACCAGGAACCAAGTGAAGTACTTATTTCAGCTAAGTCTCTTGCTGGAAATGTTGCAAAGTCCTTTGAAATCTCCGAACATAGAACATGCACAGAAGTTTCATCACTTCAGAACTCGGTGACTACTGAAGGCCAGCCAAAGACAAAGTGTAATGGAACAACAAATGACTCTACGGACTGATAAAGAGGTAAAAAACAACTACAAAGGAATGAGAATGAATGCTCCAGGCATGTAGAGCTAGATAAATATAGAATTGTAAGAAGTTCTAGGGTTATATTTCTCCATAGGTTACACCTAGCTATTGCTGAAATAAATTAAACCTCTACAAGAGATCCAGTAGTTGCACATTTTTAAATCATTAACTAAATTTGAAAGGTGTAATTACACAAACTGTGGTGTTGAAATATTATTCAGAATACAGGGGTAAGTCTGTACATCAGTCAGCTTTTATCAAGGATTTTTTTCATTAAATTTTAAGAGAAAAATTCAGTTTTAATAGCCTTGTGACTAAACCATCATGTGTGGCTAGCCTTTGTTTGAGTGAGAACTGAGGAACTGGCTTTGGTTGTTGCAAACAAAGCATAAAAGACATACAAGTGTTCATCTAAAAATATTTACAAGGCTTTTCTGTGGAGTTACTGCAGTAGTACTAGAAACACAAGAGAATCTCAAATGACTCATAATGCCATTTATATTCCCATGTCATCAGATAAAATGTAAGTTAGTCCATAAAATGCAACTTTATCTATAAAAGCTCAGAGAAAATGCAGGTCTGAAGTCAAAATGCAAAGAGGTGATGAACAATTGTTTCAACTATGAAACAATGGAACTGTTGCAAAAAGTCACATTGCTGCTGCTTTATCATTATATCTTTTTGAATATTAGCTGTGCTCCATATTTTTTAAATGGAATTTTCTACTTTTGGAAGTAATCCGGAGCCTCAAGTAAATAATCTGTGAAAGGATCCCAAATTGTGGCCTATGTTCTGATGGCAAGTGGTGTTGTTACTCCAGGCCTATGCAGGCTGTGGCTGGAAAGGTGAAACAATCTCCTGTGCATGAACTCAGAGGCAGGAGCACAAGAAATTGCCACTAATATTAATAATGCACCAAACTTAATTAAGAAAATTATGCTATCTGTAATTACGAAAATTTTGGGCCGTCTGCAGAAGAAAAACTGCATTCCTTTGATCCTCTTCCATTTGGTTTGCATTAACACTTTTGTGTTATTCCTAAATATGAAGCAGAAAGTAATTAGTATTTAGCAAAAACCACACATATCCTGAAAGCGTGTAAGTGCAGTAGTTTCTTTGTGAATCCAGCCTTAATTGTTTAGGTGACATTGTCAAGAGGAGGAAAGGGAAGAGAACTGACTGTTAAATCAAGAATGGCTTTGCCATTGACTTCAATAGAACTTGTCACCCTGAACATCTGCTGTGTCACTGACCACATGAGCCTTATCCAGGTGGCACACCTTTCTCTCAGTGTGTTATTTACAGTGTCAAGTTTTGTCTGTAATAATGCTGGACACTACCTGCCCATGTGTCAGATAGCAGCACTGACAGTTTTATTTTTTGTGTGCCCAGTATCGTTTGGTGACAGTCATATTCTGTAGCTGTGTGTAGGAGGGGAAAGTGACATGGATACAACTTCAGATCTCAGCACTGCTAGTTCCCAGCAGTTCTTGATGTTTTAAGGGGATGCATTTCTGTATTAACAAGATGTTAAAAATCAGAATTTTGTGGGTGTTTTCCCACTAAACCATGCATCAACTTCAGAGGTATGCAATTCATATTATTGAAGAATTTTCTTAGATCAAAGGAACCACAGGATTTCAAAATATGACTACAAAAATTAGTTTTTATTTCACTATACTTGTTATGGTATATGAACTCTAAATTTTCTTATTGATTCCTATGTGTATGGAGACAGCTTTTCTAGAATCTCAAAATCCTGTATGCTTTGATAGTTTTCTGCTATTCTCTATTACTACTGAGATTTGTGTATAATTTTGAATAATCAAGGTCTTCAGGAGGGTTAATTTTTTCTTCTTTTTTTTTTTTTTTCCTATAATAGACCCTACTGATTCATTTTGTACAATTTCTCCCCATTCAGACTCTACAGTGCATCATTATGTGTGCATTTTTGGCAGAGAAATTTCAGTAGTGTTCATGGGACAGGACCAGGACTAGGCTTACTTGAGATGTATTTTCAGGATGAACACTGGCCAGCTGCTCAGCTCCAAGACAAATTATTTCATCTTAGTCTATAGCATTTTTTCCCATCTCTTCATCTTTCATGTCTTTTTGAAATATTTTGAGGCAAGGATGGTCTTTGTACTGCCTGAAGATGTATTATAGCCTTTCATATGTCAATGTTTTATTATTATATTTCAAAAGAATAACACAAAATCAGAATATAGCAGATTTTATATATGTACACACAAGTCTAAGCTTTTTTAATGTGGGTTTTAATACAGGTTTAGGTGAATTTTACAGCAAGCAGTAAGTATACCTCTACTCTTTTAGTGTTTAGCCAAATATAGAAGTACATACAGGTTTCTTATGAATGTATGTAACCACTCTTCTGTCACTTTGTTTTAGGGACTGGAGCTGTTTCTCTCAACACTAAAGCTGAATGCTTCCCTTACATTCCCCTGCTGATTCTCATCAAACATAGTCTGGTCTTCAGTGTTGCATGGTTTCCAATCCAGCTGGGAAAAAATGGCATCATTTCACACCTTCTGAGCAGTTGTGTCTGAGCTGGAACAGCTGTGATGTTAAACTTCAAGAGGCATCCTATGAGGACCCTGAAAGTGGATTTATGACCTTTTCAATCTCTATTTCTATTTCCTCAGAGTCTCAAAACATCTAATGAAGTGAGCTTAATAGTATATGTAAATACAGCAAGAAATAAAAATACTTCAGTGTGTGTAGTGGGGGGGTCTCAAATATGGCTACAGGTGTCAGAAGATGTGGGACAACGTGGTGCCAGTTACTCTGCCTGCAGATTTGTGCATGCATTAGGATTTTTTTTTTCTGCTGGTTCTCATTTTAAATAGTATTCCTGCTATTGAAGGACGTAAAAAATCAATTTCTGTTTATACAAGGATCACCTATTAATAAACTGAAGCTTTTATTATGTATTACATTATAGTCAATAAGCTAGTTTGGGGAGTTAGAGAATTAGCATGTTACAGTATGTGTGGTTGAAGCCCCCTCCATCCAGTTATTACATTTTTGAGAGGTGGCATTGTTCTGTTAAGTGTAGCAGGAGATTAGCTTTAAATTAGATTTAGTTTAATGAAGGTCAGACATATAGATAAGGACATTGTGTTTAATTAGTAGTCTCAGTATTGGAATACAGCACTTCTTGTTATAGCATATAATTTTGAATGTTGAAATAATTGTAATCAACTGTCATATCAAAATGTCAGACTATAGCAGGTGTGCCATGAAAGTATTTATACAGTGAGACTGTTACCAAGATTTTTTATTAATGCGTTATTTTTAAGGGTCAAGCTCTGTGGTGAACTAATTCATTCATTTAGGAGTCCCTTTCATTCAAGACCCTCTGTCCTTCTCACTGTAGTACTGCATCAATTCAAATTTTCCACACAAAACATAAGAAGTGGTTTGCTTTATCACATCCCTTAATATCATTTTTTCTCAGCCATTTTCATCCTTAAAATAGTTTTTCTTCTGTGGATAATGCCAGTAACCTCCACTGATTCATGACACTTAACAGGCTCACACTTGTCTGTGATGAACTCTAGCAATTATTCCTTCAAGTACCCAATGTGCCTTGACTAAAGCAAAGCAATCAGCAAAACTGATGCCAACAAATTGGCAATAAATATTACTCATCTTTCCACACATGGTTTATGTGGCAATGGAAATGTTGAGACAGTGTTCAGAATCCTTTCTGGAAAAAGACTTTTGCTTTGAAGCACACAGAAGGTTGGACCTGCACAAAAATAGCTAAAAACAGTACAGGCAGCCATGGCAGACTCTTCACCAGTGAGATTATCCATTGTGCAAAAGAGATAAGAGTTCCCAAATTCAAACCAAAGTGAACAAGTTACCCAAGTGATTTTCTGGCTGTTGTTGGGTTTGGTGTTTAAGTAGTAGATACCACCTTTTGGTCACTGATGGAATAATAAGCATTTATACAGTACAATTACTCAGATAAATACCTTCACATATATATTTAAATATCAATAGTTTTGAATAATTTTTTTGTACACTTTCATACATTTAAGAAGTTACAAAACATTACTTTTCACTACACGTGCATGAAGATATGTATGCTTCTTTGTATATACTTTGTAAATAGAAAAAAAAAATCCAATGTGCATTTCAGTATATGGCAAAATATTTCCAGAACATATGGAGGTTTAACTTTTCACTAATAACAGTTCTTGAAAAAGCAATATTCAAAAATTTTGCCAGCATCTGCCACAGTAATGTTTTCCCATTGGAATTTAAACTTTGTATAATTGTTTTTATCCAGCAACCCTAGAAAAATATACTTTTTTTTTTTTTAATGAGTGAAAGTTTGAGAGCAAATTGGGAGGAAAAAATTAAGAGAGTGTTTTTTAGATATATGTGTATATTTTGTATATACTTTTTTCCTTAATTTAACCAAATTGGTCTTTTGTATATTGCCTGTGGCAAGCAATGTTGTACATGCCAATAGAAAACATCCACTATGCCTGCATTTAGACTGCCCACATGTCATGTCTAGGGACTTACAGTGCTGTTTTAAATACTCCTTTAACAAATGTAAATTAAAACCTTGTATAAATTGTTTTGTAATTCTTTTTCTACTTGTGAATAAAATGTTACGTGAAGCAGTCTTGGTTTGTTGACCTCTAATTAATAATAGCTTTCTGTACAAATTTAGTGATGAATTCTTCTAATTCTTTTAGAATTCCATAATGGGGTAATTATATTAAGGTTATGGTAGAATTTGGTGCGTCTTTGTCTTGAGATGTTTGCAGTTTAGCAGTGACATCATTCTTCAAGCAGGAGGGCCCTGAAGAAGCAGTAAATTAACATCAATGCTTAAAATCATAGTACTTCAAAACTGTTTAAAAATTCTGCTTCTCAAGAAGGGGGGGAAAAAAGAGGTGGGGGAAAAAAGTCAGATTGCTGTCTTTACAATGTCTTAGAAAAGAGGACCTGGTGCTCCACAGCACTAGGTTGTTTCAGACAAGAAACAAAATAAGCAAATAATGAGAGGAGCTGTGTTTTTGAAGCAGGATTGGAGTCATGCCCCCAATTTAAATGAATAAAAAAGGAATGGCACAGTCTGACTGACAAGAGTAGAAGATTGAGAAGAAAGAGTAATTTGATAATTGCATAAAATTGGTCCTTATGATAAAGCCATAAGCAGTGACTGGAAACTGAATCCAGATAGGGATTGCAGATAACATTAAGCCAGGATGCTTGTGCTGGAGTATGTGATTTTTGGGGGGAAAGTTTGGGGGAGACTCAAAAGCTGTTCTGTGCCTGTCTCTGGTTTAGTTGAGCAAATTTCACATTGGTTCTTCTTGGTGTAATGCTTTTATTTCTACATTCTTTAAAGTACACAATTCAGAGCCTAACTGGGGATCTCCTGTCCAGAATAGCAAGGACTCCTTATACCCCTGTGCCCATGTGCTGCACTCCTGAGCAGTCTTCTACTTGTTTTCTGCTGTGACTGCCACATGTCCAGCCCACCTGAGTGTCCTTGGAGTTCACCTGGAGGTCTGCAAGTCTGCACAGCAGCACGTGGCATGTCTGGGAGGTCACTGTGTGCCAAGTCAGGGATCTTCATGACTCTCAGCACTGCCAGGGTTGCAATGGAGTGCCCCTGACAAAAAATTTTTAAAATATAATCAATAAACAGGAATTGAAAAACAGATATTTACTCTATCTGGAAACAAAGTACAACTGAGAACACATGTCGTACCTGACCACCAAATTTGCATAGCTGTTTGCTCATATAAATTACTACATAAATGCCATTAACCAGGCTGCAATTTTCCATCCAAGCTTTCCAGAAGGTCTACAAAAAACCCACCCACCCCAAAATCTTTTCCCTGCTTGCATTCCTATTCAGTACAACAGTATTTCCTGCCTTTTCTACAAGGTAGACCAAGCCTTTAATCCAGTCCTCCTCATCCGCCCAGGAGTTTGAGATCACATGGCTTTTCCCTTTGTTGTGGGCTCTTTGAGGGCCTTTGGTTTGCATTCCTATGAAGTCCCTCCAAGCAACAACCTCCATGCATTAAATTAATCCTCTCACTGTCTTTGGTGATGGAAGTTTAGATCACTACCTGCAGCACATTCCAGCACAGACACTGCTGCTTTGTTTTGCCCTTTTAAAAAAGGGGGATTGAAGGAGGGCGCAGTGTTTTATCAGGCATGGAGCAAGCTGAGGCTGGGCACTGCCGAGCACAGCCACACAATGCACACTTTGTGCTGGCAGGGTGCAATTTAATCCATATTTAGTTTTGGCCTGAGTGATGGTAAAACCCACTTGCTCTTCACGCAGCAGCACATGAGCCATTCCGATTATGTCCAATAAGGTGGCGCTTTCAATAGGATAAAAATAATCGTGGGTGGATTTGCTGGGGAGCCTGCTGGTTTCCACAACAGCAGTGAATGATGGGATTAGAGGAAATGTTTTCTAATAGCCAGCTGACAGAGAGGGTGGCAGATTGGGGGCACACTGAGGCTTTTACAGAGCACCACAACTTCAACAGCAGGGTCAGCCGAGGAGGACTGAGGGGCTTTTCCCATCATTTGATTTTCTAAATCCTTATCACAGTTGGATTTTTTTTCCCTTTTGGCTGATCTGACAAAAGGAGATTTGGCTTGCTCAAAAGGTTATAAATGACATTTTTCTAAAGCACTGGTGGAAAAGCAGGCAAAAAGAGAAAGCAGCTTATAGAAAGTGCTTCTCTTGAGCCTCAGTCTTTGAAGAGTTTTCCATTTCTTTTGCCCAGGGTTTGGTCTCAGTTTATGGATGGCTAATTCACATGCTATTTAGCATGCAAAAATTCCCTTAAGTATAGCAGCTAGTATATCAAAATCTGGTTGTAACCAACAGTTTAAGGGAGAGCACTGATTTACAGCTTAGAAAAAATATTAAACCACTGTAATTCCAGAGATCATTTTGATTTGCCCAGGTCCGTATCACAATCCAATGAACTGTGGTTCATTGGAACATAACAATAAACATCTATAAATACAGAATGTGTACAAAATAATGAACTTGTCACCTTGCACATGACCTGAGGCAGGGCATTGTCCAGGTCAGTCAGTAATTTTATTCCTAAGTCCTTAAACTTGAGGAAATTACAGAACATTGTGGACCAATTCAGGGGAGGCCTGTACATCCACCACCCAAGCACTTATTCTGCATGTGGCAGAGATTACTGAGAACATAAAAATGAACTGAGAACATAAAAAAAATACTAAAGATTCTGTTTTCAGCTTTTTAAAATGCCTTTCATCCCAGGCATCCAAGCACCATAGACATTTCACAGGCCAATATGGGAGCATTAGCAGGGAAAAAAAGTTGCACACAGTGGGTGTTCTACAGACCAATATGGAACAAAATGGCAGCAGCAGAGGTTATTTGTTATTAAAATACGAATGAGAAAAGAATATCTAGATTTTAGTGCACAAAAAAAAAAAAAAAAAAAAAAAAAAAAAAAAAGCAAAATGGGCCATTACATTTCAACATATATTTTAAAAGCCAAAGTAAAGCACTAGTCTACAGCCACCTAACTTCTCTAATTTTCTAATTTCACGTTCACCTAAACACACAAACTCTGCAGCAGCCCAAAGCAAAATGAGGCAGATCTGGAATCAGCAGAGTAACAGCATTTACCACGCCAGTTTTGTCCATACCTTGCAAATGTGCTTTTTGCATATTGACCTTGATTCCAGCAACATCTGGTAGCTGAGTTTAACCTGAAGAAATTCAGCAGCAAGTATCAGCTTCGCCATTTGTTGTCTCTCTGTTGTAAGAGAAAAAAGAAAGCTTTTGACCAACCTGGTGCTGGTTTATGTTGTTAGATACAACAATCGTTGTGTTCCTTTATCAGAGTTTCAGCTTTATTAAATAAACCTTTTCCCCAAGGATATTCAACAATTAAAGTTAAGGGGACACAGCACCAGTGCAAGAGTGAGAATATCTCTGACTATAATACCAAAACAGACCCATAATATTCCAGCAAATAACACTTGCATTTAGTCAAAATTCATCACGCTTTTTTGATATTTTGGGACTACAAAAAGACAAAACTCCTTGATCAAAAAAATATATACACTTTGACAAAATGTGAAAATTCACATAAGGAAGCTTCCCCTTGGAAGGTTTGTGCAGCTACTCTCCATGTTAAACCCTCAGTTTAATGAAATCCTAAATTTAAATATACCTTTAAATAGACTTTAAACCTTGGAGAATGTGTTGCTTACTCAAGGAGGACCAATCAATTTTTTATGGGCAAGAACTACCTCAAAGTTATCTTCATACATGGTTTTTAAACTGGCAAACAGATGGACTCAGGCAGAAGACACTCTTTTACATTAAATCCTTTAGGTGATAAAATGCCTATTGTATTGATGGGTTACTAGAAACGAGCCCTGTGGGTTCAGCCCTCTCATTATTACAATGAGAGAAGCTGTGGGATCTGCAGGGAAGAGCTGAAGAATGCCATAAATTACATCTCCTGTGGCTTTCAACAACAAATTGACTGTGTTGGAGTTTACTCAAGGTGTTGGCAAGTGCTGTAGAAGCGATTCCTGAAAAAAATCTCAGTGCCAGATGATATTTCCTAATACACAGAGTGTTACTAAGGAGGGCTTGTGGCATTTACAGCCCAGATGCTTTCTTTTCCTACAGAAGAAATCTTTTAGTTGCCTTTCTGCAGCGAGGGGACTCTGGGCAGTGGGGACAGCAGGAACAGCAGGAACAGCTGGAGGAGGCAGGGGAGAACAGGGAGCAGTGCTGGCATTTCCAGCACATGGCAGCCTCTTACAGCTGATTTCCCTCTGCAAGTCTAGGGGTGCAGACATAACCTGTAAAAGTGCTTGGGAGACCAAAAATCCCCAAAGATGCAATATTGCACCTTCTGCAGATGCACCAGTGTTGCAACTGCAGCAGCTGAGAGAGGCAAGTAAAAAGCAATTATTATCATCTGTTAGCTGAGCGGGTGAACCCAAAACAACTAAAAGTTTTGGACTCAGGGCTTCCTTGGATCTGCTTTCTGATGTTTGCTTTTTATCCAGTCCAAGGTCTACAGCTGCTGCAGCTCCTCTGAGGATACTCCTGTGGTTCTTACCTGCTCTTCGGGAAGAGAGGCTGGCTTTCAGTTCAGCCTCGTCACACTCCATACTGTGACAGCTGGAGGGTTTAAATGCCTGACAATCTCTGTTCTTTTCCTAACTGCCTCAGGTTTTGGACAAAAAAAAAAAAAAAAGACCGTATTCAGATTTTGCTTAACTTGCATTACATTTTCTCATGGGAAAAAAAAAAAGGCAATCCTAATGCCACCCAGAATTCTAACGGCCCTGGAATCAGCTACTGCTTCATGCTCTTACTGCTGCTCTGTCCTCTGGCCCGGTAACCAGGCCAGGGGAAAAAAAAAAAAAACAAAAAACAAAAAACAAAAAACAAAAAAAACAAAAAACAAAAACACATCTTTGACCAGATCAACCCCAACCCACACCAACAACCCATTCTTTAAAAGTCTGCTTTTGAACCACTGCCTATGGGTAGTTAAAACAAAAGAAAAGGGGGGAGGGGAAGAAACAGGAGGAAAAAATTGCATAAAAATTGTACTGGAGAATCATTCAGCAAAATTCCCACTTGTGTATTAAAAGCTTAGCTAAATAACCCTGGGCTGCATGGGAAAACAAGCAGGAAAGAAAACTCTTCTATTCTCTAGAATTACCCTGCCCCTCAAGCATACCAGGCATTTTATCTTCTTAGTCTTCATAAAATATCCATTTTGTGAAGAAGACATACTGCATTTACCCCTTTTTCTTGACACGGGAGGATTTTCCTCCCCATCCCCTGCCCCGTGTACAATACAGAAATAGTAACACAGTGAAGACTCTTTCCACTCAGGAAAGGAATGTCTCTCTCTTATCCCCTCTCCTCCTGTTTTATGGCTCTTTCCTACCCATCTGCCTTATTTATCACTGCTGCAATTGTCAGGTACTTGTTTGCCTGCTTTCCTCCAGGCCTGTGTTTCCCATTCTCCTCAACTGCCTGGTCTGATCCCCCATTGCCACTGGAAAACAGAACCGGGGGTTTAAATTCATTAATTTGGAAGACGTAACACATGCACAAGGTAAGGCTTGCTTTTAGAAAGACAATCTACCCAGGGATTTATTTGGTTGGATTCCTATCTGTGGACAGCTTCTTCTGAAATGGAAAAAAAATGTAAAGTGCTTAAAATGGTGATTTTTTTAAAGTGCATGCCCCGATCAGGATTTTTCTGCAAGAACCTTCCTAGGGACAAGAGCTGGTCACAGCAGAGACAGAGCTATCCATGACAGTACATAAAAATTGCTGATTAACAGGACTTACCCTCAGGTGCTGCAAAATAATCATCTGTAGAAAAGATTAGACAGGTCAGTTGGGAAGTGTAATGGTTTAAACTGGCTGGGAACACAAAGCTGTCATCTTTTTTTGGTGTGGAACATTCACTTTCTCTTCCCCAAGATAATCTTACCACGAAATGCTATAGCAAAACAAATAATCCTTCATATCAGATCTACTTTGCACACCTGGTATTTGACTCAATTTCCTAAATGGGTGAGTCAAAGCAGGTTGGGCTGAGCTGTTAGCTGGGACACAGCAGGGCATTCCCTCCCGTGCTCTTAGGCTGGTGGAAAACAGCACCAAAGAGCAAAGAACTTACAGCAGAAAGGATGACACAGTTAAATTAGTCTCCTGCTTAGAACTGCTAATTATAAATCAGCCCAAATAACATCCAGTTTATTTGGTTGTACTCAGTTCAACAGAAATTCTTTTAACACTAATGTTTTGAAACACTTCAAAACTTTAAGAACAGCGAGATGGAAGTAGTGGAAGAAAGAATCCAATCTAATTTTGGCCAAAACAGGCAAGAGTTCTCACAGGCACTGGGAGGGGATGCCTGAGCAGGGAAACACCCACTGCCTGCAGGCTTGCTGGCAGCACCCCACTCCCACCTCACACCGTCATCTCTTCAACCTCCCCAGCTACTGCTGGTGAACAGGTCCAGTGTAAATGATAGAATGATATATTTCTATATTATGCTGTTACAATCTTTACACTTCTACAGGAAAGAAAACTACAGAGCCCTAAAATGGAGGCTTTCAAGAGCCCCTTCAGCTGCCAGTCAGGGCTGAGCTCTGGCTGTTCCAGTCCCTCTGCAGCTCCTCACCTGCCCCAGTGAAGTCAGCAGCGACGCACTGGCCATGGCTCACTGCAGCTCCTCTGTCTGTCCCTGCATCAGGAGCAATCCTGTGTTATCATGGCATCTGCCCCTCCCTTTGCTTTTGCAAAGTGTTTTGTTGTTGTTTGCTTACAGTCTTCCGGGTGCGTGGTTTTTACACAGGAAATACATACACCACTGCGATGTCCCGCTGTGCTGCGATATGTGGCCACAAAGGAGCGCTTGCTCTTGGCCTGCTTGTCCCCAGCTCTTTATGAGGTGATGGAGTGGGAAACTGCAAACTGGGTCGATGAGTGAGCCTTTTTCTTAGCACTACTCATGGACCTCCAGCAGCTGAAGAATGTACTTCTGTCTGCAGTCAATCCACCAGTTTGTGGTATGTGGAAGCCCAGATTCAGAATTGTCTGAGTGGCAACTGTCATGCTGCCACTACCATGTCTAAGCTCTTCCAGTGTTCTTCTGGGTGGGGATTTTTTTTGCTCCTCTTTTGCTTTAATTAAGCAAAAGTGAAGTCTCAGGCTGATCTGGCCAAGGAAAGGGATTTCAAACAGCACAGAGATCTGGTGTAGCTGGCAGCCAACTCGGTGCAGCACTGAGGAGTAGAAGCCATGGGGAAATGAAACATATTCATCAGCAGTGCCAAAAGGGAAGAAAATCAAGATTAAAAGTAGGCTGTACAAAACAGATCCTAGAAAAGAGTAAAATTTGTATCAAGCCATCTGGGATTGTATGAAGACAGTGACAGTGGCCTCTCTCTCTATAAACACTTCTGAAAGCAGTTTTTAAGTAAGTCTGAGTAAGGTACTCAGGTGATTTACATGTTTCCAGTCAAACTAAAAAATCTCAACATTTTCTTGGCGGGCCTCAGAAAGGTTAATTCCCTCTACAGAGCTTTGTGAATTCCTTTTTGAATGAGCACAGCTGTGCTCACACATTTCAGTTCAAACCAACCCGTAAGAACACGACCCCTGAGTTCAGCGAGGCAGACAAGGATGTGACTTGAGTGCCCACTTGGAGCAGCTTCACCAGGACCATTATGGCTCCCTTGGGACCAGCTTGCTGTAATGGCCTTTAGTTACCTCCTCCTTTGCTAGCTGATCCCACCTCACTGAGTGTGGAACTCAGACCTGGAACTGTAATTTAAATACTGTAAACTTCCAGCTGAGCCAGCCAACAACTATTGTCACTTCAGCATTTTCTGGGAGGGAGAGAAGAGGCAGGCTAGACTCAGGTCAACAGAAAAAGCCACAGAAGGCATAAACACTCCTGGGACATTGACACTGTGGCTGTGCTGCTGAGCAGCAAGAGCAGGCCCAGTCTCCACTGGCAGAGCACTCTCATAGAAAATCCACCAATTATCAACAACTTCATCCCCTCAGTGTCACCAGTGCCCAAATTTCTATGGACATCCGCCAGTCCCTGCAGCAGAGATGGCAATTCAGCAGCCTCACTGATAATGATCCCGAAAGTGGAGTGAGATGTGGAGGCAGCTGGCAAACACCCCAGCACTCCTGAAGAGTAAGAAAATACCAGTTTGCCTGCCATGGGCCTTGACAAAGGATGTTACGAGCTCCAGATGACCTCTGGGCATATCAACACCTACTCTTTTCTAACCATGTCATGCTGAATCCAGTGCTTCCGTCCACTTTGAGCTGGTTTATTCACATTTAAATTGCTTAGAGCAGTAATAATTAAGAGAGAAGTTACAGACACCCCTGCCAGACAATTGCCTGCCTTTCTGTTACAGTTCTGTTTGCATTATTTTTTTGGTACAAATAGCAGTGTCCAGGAGGCTGTAATATTTATGGTATAGTAATAAAAAAAAAAGGCAAAGAAAAGGTAGGAGAATGAGTTGGCTGCAGAGACAGAGTTTGTCTCTCCCAGGACCAGCTTTGCAGGGCTGGAGAGGAACACCCTGAGTGCAGATGGAATTTCTCTGTAGGGTAAGTCAGTCTAAACAGGGTAAAATTTATCTGGAGGATTTACTCAGGTTTGATTTCAGGTCAGTGGAGGATGGCAAGCAGCAGTAGCAGTACAAATGGAAAGACCCAAAACGGGCTTTGATAATCTGGCATAACAAGGAATTTTCTCCATTATGCAGAAAACAAAGCTTTTCATCTACCCCGTCATTTTTCCCAACATTCAGGGCAAATAAGATAGAATTATAGGATATCAGCCAAACCACCAGCTCAAACTTCCTATTTTTCCTATTTCCATGTTCATACTGTGACTGAGGTTCCAGGTCTTGATAAATAAACTATCCAGGAGTTCACTTAAAAGCCTCTCAACAATCACAGAAGCCCCAAGCTGACTTTGGCCCTTAAACACTTTTTCAGAGGTCCAGAGCTAATGCAGCACTCTCACATACGTCCTTTAGTTGACTGAGAGCACTGATGGGTTTTCTAGCCAGAGCTGAGGGTCACCTTCCCCAGTCCTGACGCTGATAAGAGGTGCACAGCCTCTCTGCTCCAGGCTAAAACCCCAGGTAAATAATGGAGAGGAGGAGCAAAGCTCAAGGTTTCCTGTTTACTCCAGCAAGTCCTGCACTCCTGAAGTGACCTTTTCCATAGGGTGTGGTGACTGGGATCTGCAGTGGTCTCAGCTGGCACAAAGGCCCCCAACAGACAGAGAACGAGTTTTAAAAAGGGGAGTTTGTAGCTTTTACTGACCCACTTTAATTCACAAAACATTTTTTTTTTTCAAATAAGGAGAAAAATCTGGAGTTGCAAGATGGGATGAAAAACAAACATGAATCAGGGAAGAATAAAAAAAATACAGGCTATAGCCAGAGAGGCAGAGGTGCCAGACCAGCTAACAGACACTTCTGACAGACTGAGGGAAAGGTATGGGAAATGGGATAGCTCACAAAGGAAGAAACTGAATGTCAAATTAGCTATTTCCCTGTAGTCAGCCAGCCTACATCAGTTCTTTGTACATTTGTCAGAAACAAACAAACAAAAACAAACAAACAAACAAACAAGCTGATTTTCTTGGAAAACAGGGATTACAAACTGAACAGACTATTAAAACCACTTTGTCTTGGGAATTTGGCTTAAACACCAGATTAAATCAAAGATAGCTAATTTGATTAAGTAGAACAAGCTATCTAAGTCCCTATTTAGGGAAAACACCACCAGCAATTCAGCACTGTTTTGCAAAAGACCTTCAATGTTAAATAGTTTTAACCAGAGCAATACCTACAGACATACAGCACTTCTCCATGCACAGGGGACACGTTTGCTGGCCAGGCTTCAGGGCAAGACAACAAATTAAACTTACAGGAGATAAGAAGAAAATTTGCCATGATGGTGAGGAATCAGGTGTGATGGGAACTTACCTTGTCACCGTCAGCTGAGGTTATAGACCCCAGTGGCACTGCCTGCAATGGCACCTCCAGTTCTTGGGGAATTCCTTCCCCAACCTCCCTGTCACAGCACAGGGAGAAAAGGCAATATATTTGTGCAAATGTTAAGATGCAATGAACTGTCACTTCTACACTCATTTGTAATGAGTAGGATTTACTCAGGCTAGCATGAATCATTTTGATAACGTATATAATTAGTTTTATAGAAGTTTTAGTATGTTATAAAAGCTGCTCTATCACTTGTGTTCCCCCAGGGCTCTCTTATAGTGATTTTGTTACAACTGTATTCTCCTTGGAAGTGAATTGCAGACAACTGAGCACATTTCTTTGTCAGAAGCATTGTAAGCCAAGCCATCCAAGGCAATTTTAATGCCTTTTTCATTTCTAATACCCATGTGAAGAAATGCAGGCACTTGTGGGCTCCAAAAAGCTGCCCAAAGCCAAAGACACCCTCTGCTTCCAGGCTGTCGCTCAGCCACCTCCACACAGCCCCTGGCTGCCCACAGCAGATGCTGCAGATCAGCAACCCAGGAGCTGGGATGCTGTCAAATGACCTTGGGGGAAAACACTCAACATAAATAACACAAGTCTTTAATAACTTCATTTGAGCTACAGAAAGGTATGCTAGAAGAGGATTTGTCTCTGTGCAGGGAGCTGCAAGGCGAGTTAACTGGATTCCATCTTTGTGGGGAAGAAAAGTGGGGCTGGTAGGAGAGTGCACTAAGTGTAACCAGCAAGCCCTCCTGATCTTATACATGTTTCTTATTTCATGTGTATTTTAAATACTGAAAGTAGGCTAGATTGAGCCTTGTGGCTACTTCTGAAGAGCACCATTAATAAACAGACTATTTTTAACAACTGCCCTGCTAATCTGCTGTGAGTATGCCAGGGGAGCTTGATGAGGTTAAGGGCTGCTGCAAACATCAGCCAAACACCTTCAAACACATACCTGATAAATTATTCATGAGGAGCAGCTGCCTGCAGTGTGTTGAGAGCTGCTGTCCTGTGGCCTGTAACATAAAGGGGCTTATCCACCCCAACCTGGCCCAGCTTGGCAACGCTTCAGCTCCTTAGTGGGTCACATTCAGGGCATCTCCCTAAGGCCCAGCTTTCCCACAGCACGGGGAAGGCAGATGAGAAATGCCGTTTGAGCACGATACAAACTCCAGCATGAATGGGCACCAGCAGCTGTGGACAGGGTGGGAAGAACCTGCCATGCTGCCATTTTGCTTTTCCTCTGACCACAACCCCTGGGTCAGTCACAGCTCAAAGCATCCCTCGCCTCCTCCTACCCTCTAGGTCATGTCCTAGTGTAAGAGCAGGTGGAGATGGGGGCATTTAGAGGTGTCTAAAAAGTGAAGTAAGGAGTTCAGAGGGACAACGGCCAAAAGGCACTTCACAGACCCAAGATGCCCTGAAGATTAATTAAGAGCAACCTTATTTTAGTATTGTACTACGTGATGCTGTCAATGATGCATGAACTCAGTCATGTATGACAGGCAGCAAAAGTAAACATTGGTGGCATTGGACAATTGAAAAATTGTAACATTAAAAAAAAAAAGTCCAGTGCTTTGTGGTGTTCTGAACAGAAACCAGGGCTCCTGACACTTCTATTCCAGCCACCTGTGCTCTCTCTCTAGTTACTGGAGCAAGAAAAGGCACATAAAAGAGCTGGTTCAACCCCATCCTTAGACTGGTAGGATATATTCCATTTTGAAGATGTCTCTTTCTTTTCATAAAGCGTGAATGCAGCCAGAATGGCAAGTTTTAGCCACTTACAAGCTGCCTTAGAAGCTACAGGCTCTTTGGCAACTGCTGGAAAGAGGCATCCCACTCCCTTCCCTCTGTGCTTTTAAATCTACACAGCAGCAGAGCACCAACCAGTCATCCTGTCAGATCTGTATCGCCGCCTTGCTTCTGGTTTTAGTAGTTTGTCTCCAAGAGATTTTTTTGGATACTTCTTCCAAACAAGAAGTCGTAATGATTTCCTACACCCGTGCAGCTCCACATGCCAGCTGTTGAGGAGCAGCCACAGCGGACTTGAAAATAAACAAATCTCAGCCCGGGGAGGATCAGAAGGGCCGACAGACAGCCCTGCTGGTGCTGATTTATACTTCCTTATCTTTTATCTCCTTCCCTCTCCTCCCCGAGCACACTAGCTGTTCTCCCACGGTCCTTCTCCCAGGAAAATCTGTGTGCTTGCCTTCTGCTATCGTGCATCTTCAATTCTTAAGTTCTTTAACTCTTGAGTTCTTTCTAATTTTAATGTAATACTCCCCTTTTGGTACACTGCGAACCTGCTGGGGCAAAGCGCCAATTTGAACTTGTTCCCAAGAGCACACAAAGAAATCCCTGGCTCTGGGAACACAAAATCTCCAATACTTTGCCCAGAAGCAATCTGAAATAGCAGACACACAGTGCCTCCCACTTCACAGCAAGCAGAGGAGGTGCTTTGGCTGGCACTGCTTTTCCAGCTCTCCACAGAAGACAAGGGAAGTTGCCAGCAGGACAGTTATCCAGCAAGCACAGACTTGCTACCCTTGTGGAAAAACCTCCTTCTAAAGACACTCTCCTCACTCACAGCTTGTTGGTCCACAAAAGGTGGCTCTTCCCTGGTGTAACTGAGGCTACAGGGCTTCTCTGAATTAATCTGAATTTGGGCAGGTTTTTCAGAAAACAGTCCTGTTCTGATGTACATTTCTGGTGCTGATCAGTCAACCCCAGCTCTTCTCACATGTTGTCCCTGCTGTCAACATATAAACTAGAAATCAGGTGCAACTTTGTCTAATTTCAGCTACCAGCTCTTGTTAAACACTTGTTTTCAGATCAATGTTCAATCTTTCAAATTTATGCTTCTGTATCATCATTAATCTTCTGATAGACTAAGATGCATGTTTTCTAAGCCATCAATGTTGCTGTTACAATAATCTCCTCTCTACATTTCCATTTTAGCATAATCTATAAGTAAAGTCTCTTACTTGGATATAAATTCATTTTTTATTTTTGCACAATGATTTAGATTCTGCCTTGCTGTACAAGCAGCTATTCAACATCTGCAGAAAAGCTTTTATCAGCATATGATACGAATTCCTCCATCTGGCATTCCACTGAACACAAAGCAGAAACATTTTTGAACACCTCTGCCTTTTGTGTTACTGGCAGTGCTGGAATTTCCATTTTGGACTTACTCTGCAAAGAAAGCCCTCTTTTTCTGTGCCCAAGCTTTTAACTCAGAGTTTCTTTTGCTTCTGTATCAACCCATTACCATGCCTAGTTTCTAATCTGTATTAAATTCTTGCCTGTCTGATTTCCTTTCTCTTCCCTGCCTTCTTAACTGCTGCCTTTTCCTCCTGTTATCTTCTTTGAGGTTTAGAGAACTTCATCCTGCACCAGCTGTATTTATGTCACCTGAAAGTAATTATTACACAATATTTCAGTCTATCTTAAATGAATCAGAAAAATAATCACATCAAACATTAAAAAAAATGAAAGCAGCAAAGTTCACACCTCAGACTTTCAAATGTAATCCACCTGTGCTCTTCTGATGTGTTATAATTATGTGTTATTATTTCAGGATTGCATAAGGGTATAATTTCTTCTGAAGATGTTCACTACTTATTTTCCATAGCAGCCAAAATACAAAACATTGTAAAATTTCAGATTAAAAGCATGATGCTGAGTTACAGTATTATAAACCAAACTTTTGGATAGCTGGTTCAGCAGCCCCAGTGGGAAAGCATGGAATGCTGGAAAAGGATTACAGTGGTTTTTACATTTATGAAGAGTTACACTGCTGGTCACAAGAGAGGTCTCATGTTACTGAGAGTACACATTATTTGCTGGAAAATAAAAGTCTCTTGAAAAGAAAAGAAAAAAAAAAGAAAAAGGAAAAAGCATCAGACATTTGAACAGCTGGAAGCATTTTTAGAAACTATCACAAAAAGAGAAAAAATTTAGAATAATATTTCCCCTTCTGTAGTAAGCCTCGTGGTGGTGGTATATAATATGTTCCCTGGAGCCTTAATCATGTCTACTGTTCAATCCTCAAAGGTTATTTCTTAAAAAAAAATCAGTGGAGTCAACAGAGTTTCTTCATAAAAGAACCTGAAGCTGTCATTCTGAGATGTATTTATTTTTCTACCAGCTCTCATCTTTGTCAGACATCTCACGAGTTATAAATCTGAGCAATAAGCTGCAATCCACCATGCTCTGGCAAAAGGCAAGATCTTCTTCCTTTCTTTGTTGACATCTGCTTTCATATTAGGAAGATATTGTTTGATGCCACTCTGATAAAACCTTGAAAAGACTGTTGTTTGCAGAAGGATAAAATGAGATGGTGACGTAATAGCAGCCATGAACATAAAGCAATGTGACTACTACATATAGTTTGAAGAGGTATCTATACACTAAATCCAATATCACTTGAATTTCTTTCAAATGAAAATGTAGGGGCAATCTCTTAATTGTAAATGCTCTGCTTATTCCGCCAATTATGATGCTTTATTTTCTTTACCGCAGCGCTTCCAGAGCCGTGTCAGCACGAGGATTTCCGTTTGCTCAGTTCTTTTTGTCACAATGAATCTTTCAACGTGTGCCAGCTCCAGATAAACATAATCGCTAGTTTGTTCCAGTACAAAACCCAGGCAACAAACAATGAGAGGCTCCCTTAGCAACACCCTTGAATTCCCTTTGAAATACAGTTCCATTAAATACCCCACTATGGGCTGTTACATTTACATTCATCAGCTATTGTATACTTTAGAGACCTTCCCATCTTCACAATGTGGTTCTACTCACACCTAAACTGACACTTACTTTGTGGTTTTTTTAATGACTTTACTTACAGCTAAATGCCCACCTAGCTTGCTGAGCAAAACCATTCATTCTTTCCTCTCAGGGACCAACTGCAGACACACAGTGGAGTCAGTCAGTGGAACAAGAAATAAGCCTAGTTGTGGTATAAGTCTGAAAATGCACCCACCATGGTTTAACCAATGCATCTAAAAATGTCTAAAGCCAGCTCTACCAGCATGACAGTGCTACTCACACAAGGTAACTTCCACCTTGCAAAAACAGGCAGTGAAAAAATTGGGCAAAATACCAGACAATAGCCTTTTGCACAGATTCTGCTAAAACGAGGGCAAATCATCCAATCAGCTCTCACTCTTATTTATCCTTTCCCTCTTTCCCACCCACTTTTTCTGGTTGGCTTCTTTTACCTTTAGTTCTCTCTCAGTTATTTGCCCTCATCTCTCAGCTTTGGTTTTCTTCCTTTCTTGCTTCTTTCACTGCATTTCCACTGAGCAGGACACATACAATACGTTTTATAACAACCTACAGAGGACCTCTAAAGAAGGCCATTCCTACAGCAAAAATCACCAGGGTTTTTTGGTGGGCTTTTTTGGTGTCTTGGGGTTTGTTTTTTTTTGGTTTGTGTTTTTTGGTTTTTTGGGTTTTGGTTGTTTTTTGGTTGTTTCCCCACCCCCCCACCCCCAAACACCCTCAAATACCATTTCATAATTTACTTAGAGGGAAAAAGAAAAACGCACTGATAACATTCCCTTTGTTCATCATCCATTATATAATATGCAACTGTACCAAACTGCTCCAGCCTATCCTGGAAAAACATTTTTGTTCTGAATTATTTTGTTTCCCCTCCAAAACCCACCCTCTTGTACTTTAAACAATTCCCCAAACTTGTCCACTCATCATTAAAAGGAAACTCCATGTGAACAAACATGTAGGGACCAGATCATCTGTAGGGTACCTATTTTACTCCTATTTTACTCTTTTGTCTCTCTTATGTGCTGCAACATATCTCTTTCCTCCTCACCTAAAATTTTCCATTACAGAATAGTAGGACCACTATATATAGATTTACTTCTCCCATCTTTCTCTTCCTTATCTCAAATACAGCTCCTAGTTTCTTTCTTTCCAATTTTCCCTTTGTTTCAAACACAGTTTGCTCTTCCCCAATGCAGGACTCCTACAAAAAAATATGGTTAAACAAAGTTAAAGAAAATCCATGAGCACGTGGGAATGACCTGTGTGAGCAATTCTTGGCCATGACATCAAGAGGTAAATCCTAATAGTGAATCAATGTGTGCACCAAAAGACCTTTCAAACCCCTCCAGTCACCCTGAACATGAGTTCAATTCCCATTTACTCTCTTCCAACAAGATCAAATTTTCTAACAGACCATGCTAGAGGATTTGTTCTCCCAAATGCCATGCTTAAACTCCTGTGCAACGGAAAACAGTCATCTTCATGAACGAAACCAAATGATCCAATGAAAGTATTTATTACCGTTCCACCAACATGAACAGTCAAACTCTAAAAGTGTTCACCAAAAAGCAAAACCAGTCACGCCAATATTTTATGCACAATTATGAAGACATACACAATCTTCCATAAAAGAATTCAGTTCTGTTGTTATGAGTCCATGATAAATGTTTCAAAGTCATGATCTAAATCTGAAACAAGGGCATCCACAAAATCTTCAACTGAAGGGGATTTCTGCAGCATACCTACAAAAAAGCAAGACAAGACACTCTTCATCAGGATGCTCTGTGACTCTGACAGCTTCATCAGTGATCGCACTTACTGCTAACTTTTAATGTCGCTATACAACAGAAACAGCTGTCAAGATTTCTTTTCAAGGAAAAAGTGCAATTATAGTGTAGAGGGATTATTTAATTTCTTCAAGATACCTGTTACACATTTTCACAGAATTGACAGGTTTCAAGGCTGTTAACTGATTTTTGTCATTAAGACCTTGTTTAAGCAGGGAATTATATCTGTTTTAAAGCAATGTAACCGCAGACTCAGTCATTCCAAAATGATGAAACAAATTAGTGATTGAGCAGGTATATAAATCCTTATCTGCAAAGTCTCTGTTCTGACCAAACCAGAAAAAAAATGTATTTTCTCAAAGCATTACAGACACCTTAGAACTATTTAATTTAGCATTTAAAATACACATGTATCTGAAATTTTTGACAAGGCACAAAACATAAACAAAAGCGTTTTCAATATATTGCAGTTTTAGTTTTGCTTTTTTACAGTACTAGGACTTACCTTTTTTAAGAATTTAAATTCCTATATCTGTTAGCTGTAGCACTTGGCTACACAGTAACAGACAAGCAAATTAGCATCACAAATTAGAATTAGAATCATGCCCAAGTACTTCATCAGATAATTCTATAAACAGAGAAACTAAATGTTTCACCCCTTCCTCTACAGAATCCCAATTTTTAGACAGCATGAGAATATATCCTTTAAATTATTTTCAGATGTTTCTTTGTACTTACATCACATATAGTTGGTCTTTTCACTGTTATTAACATCTTCAAGATTACACATGAAAATTTACTGCATAACTTGTACCAGAAAAAAAAAAAACTCTACAAAAAACAACAGTACAAGTGCCAAATAATGTAAAATTTAATCTTTGTATTTCTTTGAAGTGATCTTTCTGTCATCTGCCAATGTAAATATAACCTTGTTCTACCCTTTCTGATCAGTACCTACTGAACATAAATTTATATTCTTTCACATCCTCAACAATATTTGCTTTTGGTGGAAATTATAATTGCATGCTGCTAAAAGACTATAATCTTTTACTATAACAATGATTCAAAACCCATCAGGAAACAGACCAGCTCAAAGTAAACTGGTGTGAGCAACCTAAAAGAATTTTCTTGCTAAGACCTTATAGAATTCCATTTCAGTTTGATTTAAAAACATGTTACAAGTGTCAACACAAACTGCCATGACCCAGTAGATTAATAGCAAGCACTAAAAGGAAAACAAATCTCACACTATATATAGATTGACTGAAATGCTGTTAAATGAAGTTTGCATCAAGCTATTTTCAAAATGAAAGAGAACAGAATTAAGATTTCCAAGTTCTTGGTAAACTTGTCATCTTCTCTAATGTTGGAAAAATCACAGTGGAATTACTTGTAGTTCACAATGAAAAATGGCTTGCTATGTGCTGGGCTAAGAAACAGATGTGTGCAGATACTCAGCTACTGATCTGAGCTCCCCAGAGAGCCGTGGCCTCTTGCAGATTCCCTCTCTCAGGTTCCTGGCTGGGGAACATGCATATTTACTCCCTAGCAGCCTTGGCAAAATTCCAGTTAGACTCATATTTTCCTGCAGTTTTCACAGGAGAGGAGAGGAGAGAGTGCCTTAAGAAGGTGACAAGGATGGCAGCCCACTGGAACATGTACAGTCATTCCTTTTTCACCAGGGATCAATATGGAGAGATGACTCCATATTGACCCCTGACTCCAAAATAAAATATTGCACAGACGTTACATAAAGATGGCCATAATAGATATAACCACCACTCCTCGAGCCCCATTATATAAAACTCCCCTTCCATTACTGACTATACAAAACAGTCTGGATGATGTTCAGCCAATTATTTAACACACTAACAATTACTCTGCCAATTATCAATACACTGGAAAAAACCAAGAGCCAATAGTATAATGATAGGCAGAAGAGAAGAAACTGAAGCTGGGATTTTCTTCAAGGAGATTTAATTTCCCCTCTTACATAAAAATGGCAAATTATAACAAAAAAATTCCAACCCTCAATATTAAAAAATGAGTAAGAGAAATATAATTAATTACAGTATACTTGTATTTGAGGGCAGCTGAATACAGTCTTATCAAATATCACACGAAACTTGTTACAAATTTTATTTATTAAAACCAAGTTTGCTTTAAATATGTAGGAGATTCCAAAATAATTCTGGCAATGGTGATGTCAACTGACCTCCAGTCCAGTAGTTCCAGATTTTGATAACAAAAACAGATTTCAGATTTCTTGCATTAGTGGTTTGTTGCACTCCTATTTTTCCAACACTGACATCAAAAGCAGACACCAACAGACTTCGCTTTTGCAAAGAAGGGACAGAGAGTAACTGAGGTCATTGCTAAAGAACTCCTACTGTAGTGAAATGATCATGCCCTCATTAAATAAATAACTGCAGATTTTAGAGTAAGACAGCTCCAAAAGAAATAGGCAATGATGGAATTTCTGTGTTTTAACCTCTTACTCTACACTGATGTGCTAAAGAGTGGTCATGTCTCTCTTCAAACCCCATTAAAATATATCAAAGCAAGATCAGCTTTGGTATATGGTAAGTACTCAGCACTTCAGTCTAAATGATTTAGTAAGATGTCCACAAGGTCTGATGGTTGCAGTTTTCAAATTTAGGAGTGTATTTTAATACGTTCAGCCCAACTCCTATTTCAGCTCAGTCTCTCCCAAGCCTAAGGCAACTGCATAGCTTATCTTCGTCGCTTTGAAGTTTCTTTCACATTACAGCACTGTGGTTAACCACACCCTTTTGAGAGATGGTTAGCTATAACCTACAATCACTGAAAATTGAGAGAAGAATAAAGCCTGTGGCAAAATTTGGCCTCTGCCCCCCTGGAACACTAATTATTCTGGGTCCATGTAGTTTGAGCTAACATATGTTGCCGTTCACATCACCTTCCAGGATTTATGCATATTTCTTACACTTTCAAACAGACGTACCATCACGATCTGAAGATTTTTACAGCCTCTTCAAATTATAATTACTCCACGAAGCACAGTCTGAGGCATGGAAAAGCAACTTTTCAAACAGCATTGTAGCAAATGGGTGTTTATTTATACAGTCAGTTGGTTTGGTTACCATGTAGGCTCAGTGCTGAGTATGACTGTCTGCAATGTAATGTAATCAACAAAGCAAGAATGCAACCTCACACGCATTTTGCACAAGGACTTCTTCAGAAGCCCCAAGGGCAATGTGACTGCATCAAGGCCGCAGGAGAAGTGCACTCCAGGATATGTTCCATGCTCTTAGCTCCCAAAACATCCAACCCAGTAGTTTTCACACTGCAATTCACTTTCTGCCTATGCACCTGGGTTTCTTTCCAGCCAGAGAGTGCCAAGGGAGAGAGAGAGGAATGGTGCACACCTGAATCTTGTTCAGACCTGCAACCAGCACACAACTGGACCTGGAGGGATACCTGGGTTATATAACTTTAAAGGAATCTGGAATCCCTAGTGCCATGTAATCCTAGGAAGGAGAAAATCTGCAAAAGCCATGTAATCAACACAAAATCACAGAGGAAACAAGTTCTGCTCAAAACATATTTTTTCTCTAAGGAAAATTTAAAAGAAAATAAGCCTCTCAGACAAAACATTGTCTACCTATTTTCAATTGCTCCTGAAACCCATATTTGTGACTATTTCTGTACTTCATTGACTATCAAGGGGGTAAGATAAAAAGGGTCTCTTCAGAAAATGTTTAAACAGTTCTCAAAAAACCTCGACAATTTTGGTTTTTTTAAAGGAAAAAATACCAAGAGAATCAAATACAAACAACAACAATAACAAAAAGTATATTGTGTTTCCTAATTAAAGACTAGTTCAAACAGGAACCTTGCCAGCAACTCCACAGGTCAGATCCTTTATCTTTCCTAATCAGTACATCTATGGAATCATGTTGGAGAAAGATGAAAAGCTAGGGTCATATCCAAACACAAAAGAAAAACAATAGATAGCTTCTGAGAAGAAAATCATAACAAAGAATCTGCATAAATGAAATGTGTTTGTGAAGTAACCTGCTATCAAGCAGCCAATGAACATGGATAACTTCCTAATGAGGTACGGAAACACTTCAAGGGTGAGGCTGCAGATGTGCATTCGAAAGCCAGACATGTGCAAGCCCATATAAAAAACCACCTGAAATAACAACCTAAAGAACTTTTTGAAATAGGGTGCTGGTGAGCACAGATTCTGGACTGTTTATCTGAAGAGGAGTAAAATCAACAAGCTTTAAAGTGGAATCTGTCTTTAATCAGATATGTTTTGTTATTTGCTATGGGAGCACAGTTTTGCAACTGATGGAAACCAACAGGAGACGGAAATCAAGTAGTCTGGAAAATCGATAATGAAAAAAAAGCAGCAAGAGGAATCAGAAGCTCATTGAACCTAAACAAATTGAATTGTTCCTACTTTTCTCCATAAATTCCCATTTTTTGTAAGAAATACAATCAAGTACAAATATAACTTTTTTCATCAGGTGTGTTCTACGATTTAGCTTCCAATAATCCCAAATCAAAAATCAAGTTATTGTCTTGTCAGAACACCTGAGTCCCCCTGATTTCATTCTTCAGGGAGTCATTCAAGCATGTTTGTTAAGTTTTTTACTTAACTACTTTTACTGTCTACAAATGAACATCATGATATGCACAGATAAGAATCTGCCAATGAACACTGGTTATTTTTACGATCTTGAATATCAGTTAGGATTTCTGAATAAAGAGTGTAAAAGTGAAATTCAGAATACAAAAGTGGCCAGGCAGATAATCTGAAGCAAGGAGGTGTATCTTTGATGGAAGAGGATCAGATCATGGAACCTTAAAAAAACTGGGCATAAACAAGCCCACAGGCCCTGCAAGGATGCATCTCTGAGCATGAAGGGAGCTGGCAGATGGCATTGCTAGACAACTCTCAGTAATCTACTAAAACAGGAGAGGTACTGTAAGACCGGAAAAAAGCAAAAGTCATGTCTATCTTCAGGAAGAGCGAGCAGCAGAACCCAAGGAACTGAGGCTGGTCAGTCTCACCTCAGTCCCTAGGAAGGGTCTGGACCAGCTAATCCTGGAAACTGTTTTCATACTCACAAACAGCAAAAAAATCAGGAATAGTCACCATGGATTCACCAAAGGCAAGTCATGCTTAAATAACTTGATATGATGAAATAACTGCCCTGGCAGAAAAGAGGAGAGCAGTGCACGTCACCTCCTTTAGACCTCAGTGAGCCCTCTGACACTGTCTCCCATAAGATCCTATCACATGCAAGGGGGAAAGCCAGTTTTACTTCCACAGATTTTCTGTCAGACCATCCACAGATGAATTTTGAAACTTCATTCAAATACTACTTGATTCATGGAAGCACACTGCCAGCAACTTCAACATAGTCTCCGGGATATTCCAGGAAAATTCCATGTTCAGTAAAATAAAGAATATATCCCAGAAAGAGATCATAAGCATATCTGGTGTTTAAAACCTTTTTTTCTTTCTCCAACATATGACTTACAATGTAAAAACTGGATATGCTTGTAAAGATGCACAATCCTGTCTTGCAAATTCTTAATCCACAGTTCTGGGCTACAGTTTTTCAAGGTTACAAACACAAACTATTCAAGAAAAGTAAGGAGAAGTAAGTTTGGGAAGTCATATTGAATTAAAAGTAACCCTGTAAATCAGAAACATAAATAGACAACCTAAAGAATATATAGTTGCTTAATATATGATGAGTCTAAGGAGAGCAGAGGTCATGGCCTCAAATATAAACAGATGGGTCAAAGAACTGAAATGTTCCAGTCATGAAACTGTGCCAATCTCATGATGAAATACAGACACGCAACTATCTCCCTTATCTGTAGAAACAAGTCCCAGAAGTTCCAGTCTGCTAAAATGGAGATTACAGAGGCCAGTGAATTCATACTCCTTCTTAATACTAAGAATTTCAGAGAAAGTTGAAAGATGTGCCAGGACTTATTAAGCGCTCACCTTAGGAACAGCAAAAGTAATGTTTGGTTTGAATTCTGCAACATTACAGAGTAAAGTCTTTACCCTGATTTCATAGATTTGAGATAGTCAACAGTTTCTCAAAATTGTTTCATTCTCCTGGCATTATATTTTAAGGTGTGAACACAGAGTATTTTTGCTAAGAGTATGAATGATTTTTAAAAGTTATTTTTCAGATTCAAATGGCAAATATGGTAGTAAGATGAATAATGAATTGTGTTTCTTTACTACAGTTGTAAGAGCTGCATTTCATGAAAATGTACACCTGAAGTACTGACAGAGCCAAAGATATTTTAATGACACTGAAATGATGTGGCCAAAGCAAGTTCACCTTCTATACAAAATAACCAGAGATTTTATGAATTCCATGTATGGAAAAGTTACTAAAAAAAACGTTACTACTTCACTGTAGCCAATAAATGATGTAATCTATCTTCCTTCAAGTTTATTCTGAATTCTTTAGGCAGCCTTGTAATACAAACCTTTCCAACACTTCAACCAGCTATCTGTGTGTACTCCACATACCACAAGGAGTTCTACTGACCATGATACAAAGGTGATGACCAGTCCACTTAAATTTTTCTTTCATAAATCCAGTGAACATCATAATTAAAGTAAAAAGACCAAGTTAGGAAATGCAGTTAAGATGAAGTTCCTTCCTTTTGCAGAGGAATAAAAGAGTTGTAACTGATTTCCTACCTTGCACCATCAGCATGGGCTCCTTTCCACCGCCGTGTGCCAGCATCTCTCTACGATAGCGCTCCCCCATTGCCCTGGAGAAACACAGGTGTTAGAGCCATCTGCAAACACAACCTGCCCAGCCTTCACTCAGGTTTGCTTCTAGCATCTCTACGGAACTCACAGACGGAGACCAAATGAAATTTTCCACCCTGAAACAATGGCTGATGCCATGTTGGCTCCTCAAATTCAAATTACATTTAAAATACCACTATGAGGAACTGAACTAGACAAATTTTATTCATATGAGTGTGTGTTGGTGCTTATAGAAGGTAATTTGCGAACATTTCAGGTTTCATTGTGTCAAAGGGAAAAGTTGTCCTGTTACAATGTCCTGAACATTCAGCAAAGGCTTAAGAATGCTTACAATTTGTGACCTCACAATTTGCTTTTTTAATTTCACAAAGCAAAATGAGTAGGATAGCTCTACTGAGCTTTGATGTTGGTGACATGAAGCTTGTTTAATACCCACAGTTGCTTTGATTTCAATAGAAAATTACAAGCTATTAGGCATCTATGAATTTCAAGCTCTCTAATTACATCTAAATAGGGATTTCAGTGCCTCCCAACTGACACACCTGTATTTTAAAACATTGACACAATGTTTTTTGCATCAATGAACATGTCCCAAAGTATATATATACACGCATATACATGTGTGTGTGTATATATACATAGCTATAGTTAATTTCTGCTTTGTAGTCCTCTTAGAATCCAGAAAAATGTTAAAAACTTATTTGTGTCAAAAAAGCCCACCAACCCAATTTGTTTCATGTTTTCCAAAAACAACTAGCATTTCAACCTATTTAACATTTCTGTATTTTTACCTATCAAAGGGGTTCTGAGCAAAGCACTGTTTCCACACCATAGAGGCAACAGCCCTGGACATGAGGTAGGAGTAGTATTTGGCACCATAGCCCACGAGGTGACTGAATCGGAGCTGCCAGGCCTGTAAAACAAAAAAGAACCCAAACCCCAAGTTATCTTTTTAAATTCTTTATGTTGTTCAACATTTTCTTATGTATGATGGAAGAAATATGATCCTATTAATGACAAACAAAAAAGAAAAAAAAAATAACCACCAGAAATAAATCCCAGAATGAACAATCCTTTACCAGAAGAAGCATTTTTCAATCTAAATGGTGTACATCCAATACGTTGATCATCAGGATTGAAACTATATATAAATAAGATCAGAAGGGGAGAAAATAAAGCAGTAAAATAAATTACTCATATATGATAATAGCTGTGTAGTTCTACTGGTCTTGGACAAAGCCAACAATTACCTTTTCACAAGTAACACAGTATTTTATAATTTTCCATGTGGGTACATGCAGTATCACACTCAGAAAAGTTCAATTTATAACTTTTGTCAGAAACAAAATGGTAATAGTGATTTGTGTTTAATGCTACAAAAATATACAGCTGTCCATGTGGCAACCATCTTAGAGGTACACGAATTCCATCCACATGCAATGCCGTAATTCACAGATTTGTCTGCACATTTTTAAATGTGTGTATATATAGCAGATTATATTCCACAATTATATTGCTATTCATTTATGGGTTGTTACTTCACATACTGATTCATTAAAGTGATGACAGACTTTTTTTTAATGCTTTTTAGTGTTGACTGTTTCCTTATGTTTTCTCAGCAAAGCAAATCAGAACTATCAGCCTTATCTTCACAGAAATCAAAATACTTTTTCCTTTTTATTTCCCTGACTGCAACAGAATAATTTAAATTGTGACAGACCTCCAGAAGTCATCTGGTCCAACCTTCAAAGCAAAGCCAGCTTTGAAGAGATTTCTCAGGGCCCTGTCTAAAGTCTCCAGGGATGAGATTTCATCACCTCTCCAGTGTGATGTGTAAAGCAAGTAGGTCCAAACTGAAATGCTGTTTCTCAACAGATTGAAATGAGAATGGATGACTGTAGAAAGGAAGGAGTATGAAACTTCCTTTGCCCTTTGGCTCTGAGGAAACTCCATAGAGAAAACAAGTGCCCTATCTTATTTGCCTTCCTATCCAAAGTCAAAACTCTTAATATTCTTGTAATATGTCTGTTGTCATGATTTTTGCAGGTACTATAAAAAACAGAGTTTCAAAGAGGAACTCAAAGATACACAATATGGTAGCATAACAGATGTTTTAAATTTAAATCCGTGGGCTCTCAGATGCTTGTTCTTATTTTACAGTCACTGGCTGAAAATTCTGATGAAGCCAAACAAAAAAAGTGAAAGGACATATGTAATTTTCCAAAACTATTTGTCTTTATGATTCTTTAGCACACTGCAATTAACAAACTCCTTTTTTACAGATGAAATAAACTATGCTTCTTTATTCAAGAAAGTCCTGACTATGATCTTATTCTCCATTACCCAAAAAGAAAAAAAATTACCAACTAAAAGGGCAGAAAAAGTAAGTATTCGGCTTTTCCTTAGTCTTTTTTTTCCTTAAAAGAAAAGGGAACAAACAGTGCTTCATAATCTAAAGTACTTCTAACAGCTGATGAGAAACAGGTTGCTAGCTCCACTATCTTTCCTGAGCAACAGCAACAAATAAAGTTCTCAAAGTTAGCTGTAGTTCAGCCATTCAAAATCTACTTTTTACAAGATCGTTACCTCCAGCCTAAGACAGGTGCCCAATACAAATGGAATTTGCCATGGGTGAACAATTGAGCCTGTACTGATGACCTACACAACTGAAGTAGAGTAGCAAGGTTAAACGAGATGAAAAAGTATCTCTGGACTTCAATTTTCCTATGGGTCTTGATGCATGGTACAAATTCTTGAAAATTATTAACTTTTTTTCTCTTTAAGGTAAAGCACTGTACTGTATCTCATTGTAATGCAAGTGTGTTACAACATCCAGCTCAGACACAGAGTCTCCAATTTGCTTTGAAAGGTATTTTGGTTGCCATGTTTATACTTTATAGCTATAGTTTTTCTAACTAGTCCCTCATTTACAACCATAATCATTAAACTAAAAGCACATTTTGAAACAGAGCAGAGAGACTACGTTTTTAGAAGACTGAGCAGGAAAACATGTCAGTTTCTTTCATAATAAATTTTTAAAGTTATGATTAGAAGTTTCTACTCTCTCTCTCTGGAATGTGGAAAACTTGACTGATGAATTGGTTTCATATACTCAAAAATGGGTTTTAGGCTACAAACAAAAATAATTTCCAGGTGTTTGGCATAGTGAAGGATATTTCTACCTCTCCCATCAGAAAGGAATTACTTTGATAATCATATAAGCTGTAACTAAGACAGTATGTCTTACTTGAAACCTCAGATTACACTGTTTCCTCAAATGCTCTTGGCATTTAATGGTTTGCACCTAAACCAGCTCATCTGCACTTCCAGGTTGATCAACTATTCCATTCATTTGGTTTGTTGAAACTCTGTGTCACAGTTAAGCAAGGAGAAAAGAACAACTTCTCAGCAATCTGCCCAAGACCACAAGCTTGATTTCAAAGTCTGTACCTAAAATGGCCTCCGTACCCTCTGCTCAATTTTGTTGGACCTTGTCTTTGCTAAGCTTTAGTAACAAATGTCACATTGTTTTCTTTCATAAGGGAAAAGGAAAGTACAGAAAGACCAAGGAATGACACTGCTCATCTCCCTCTCTGCATCTGGGGAAGCCTGCAAATATGATGAAGTGGAAATTTCAAAAATTCATTTGGAACAGAACAGTATCTAAAACAAGACACAGAAATGGAGGATGAGTCAAACTGAAACTAAGATTGTTTTCTCACTGTTAAACAGCAGTAAAGGAAAACCAATAACAAACAGTGCTATTCCCTACGGAAATTTGAAGCCTGTATTTTTTTATTTTTCAATCAGTACAGACTTTCCCCACTCTAGAGCATTAATAAGTCTAGCATGTCATCATTTCCTGCCACTACTTTTGTCCAAGTCCTCACACAAAGTTCCTGATCAGGAACTCCCAATCTTCAATATTACCCAGAAACCATTACATTATTCAAGTATATTTTCTGATTCTATTCTGTCCTAACAATTAACTTTTCAAGACTGGACTTAGCTACCTATAAAAATATATTTAAACATTAAAACACCCATCCTCTACCCTAATTCACAAGAAGCTACCTGCCCACATAAAAAAACCTCTTCCTCTCCTATTTCTTACACAGAAGATTATGACCTAGGCAATAACATGTTCAAAAAACCACAAGAATATATAGGCTATTGCTCCATTAAAAAGTTTTATGATGAATAAAAAGATGCCCTCCCATTACTGGGGTGATTAGCACAAATAATATTTGAAAATATTTATCACCAAAAAAGGAGAAATTTTAAAAGATTATCACAAATATTTAAAACTAAATGATTGACATCATATCATAAAAATCAATTTCTCCATTTTAATAGATTCAGCTATAAGATGACTTGATTTCTTGTGTTATTTTCAACAAGGAGACATTTCTTCATTTAAAAAAAGGACATATCAAATTCCCTTCTGGACAGGGTAAAGGCTAGACATGTAGGGCAGTCTCCTTATTAAACATTGTATTTTTGGTAAGCAGCTAGAAAGTTAATGAAGACTCTGAGTAATTGCTTACTTCAAAAAGTTCCATGAACCTATTCCAGGAGTTTATAAAACAGTGCATTTTACAGCATAGCCCATGGGTTATGATAATATGCCATCCACAGGTCATGTTCATGCCTGCTTTTTATTCAGCACAACAGACTGCAATAAAGGTGTGTGACTGATCCACTGCTGTTATTAAACAGGCTTTTTTTCCACCAACATTATCAATCTTTTCTTATAACCATGTCTGAAGCATTTCCAAAATTCCATGTGCAATGACTTTCCACCCCATCATGTGAAAACAAAAATACCTTAGTGATACTTTTGTATTCTCATACCTTATCAGGGAATTTTTTTTAAAGTCCTTGTAGAATACATTCTTAGGGAAGATTCAGCTCATTTTACTCAATGTGTCTTGCCCAAACTAGTCACATAGGCCTCCTTTATAGCAGAGGACAGAAATATTTATCCTGTTATCTTTTGAGAGGATAGGATTACTGCTTTAGGAGAAATCTGAATAATTTACTACACCTTCCATCTTCTATTGAAAAGTTAAGCTCCTTCATTCATTTTAACAATATGGTAGGATCAGTTAAACCAAACTATTTTGCAGGTTACATTACTTTAGGATTCAATTATTTGAATTTTAAGTTTTGAACTGTTAATATTGTTACAAAAATAATCTGATACAAAAATTTATATGTGATGGTAAAAAGACAAAATTGAAAGAAAATCTGTGGGTATCTTAATATATAGTAAGCTAGCTTTTGCTTGAGTGGGTAAACATGGTTCTGGAGGGTTCCACTAATTTCATCAGAAATCAGTGCTACAAAATCCTACTACATCTTTTGAAAAGAAATCCTACAGAAATTCTTGACTCTTGCTTGGACTTTTCAAAACGTTCTTCCAACAGTTTCTGCTGTGACTTTAGGTACTTTGAAGTACATTTACGTCCATGAAGTCCATTTTGCTTAGCATCTTAAGACAAAAACACAAGTGAGAACCTGAAAAGACCCAATACTAAATTAAGGGAAGTACTTGTGTCATTTAAGACTTCTAATTACAAGAAGTGTGCTACAGTAATTACATAAATGAGCAAGTTGAATTGTTTCCATGAAGAACAATATTTGATGGAGATGATATCTGGTGCCCTCCCCCTTCTTAATTAAAATTTTATTCTGGCAGAAAACCCAACAAAGGAGCAGCCAACTTATCTCCTTTGGGGGCCACTGGGTGGAGAACTCCTTGTGTCTGACACTTACGTGACACCATTGCTCCTAAAGCCCTTGAATTTAGCTATCAGCAGGGGTGGAAAGCTCTGGGAGATCAAGGGAAGCTGCAGGCTCTGGCTCCTTGGAGCCAGAAGAGAAGGGCGGGCAGCACGGGAATCAGCACAGGCTATTTCCCTCTGCTGAGGCTGAGGTTTATCAGCGCCAGCGGCAACCCAGGACAATGCTGCTCTGCCATGCAGACAAGCACACTTTGGCCAGTGCTTTGAAATGGTTTGATGAGTATCAGAGCGCAGAGTTTGCAAACTGTTTGTGCCAGTAGCTACCTTTGGAGAAAAGCTGTAGCACTCCCTGACCGTAGAAACGACTCTCTCCGTAGATAACAGTGGCTTGCTTGGTCAACTTACAGTCTGGATTTTTGACCTCAATCCCTCCAAGTTTTATAGAATTACATCATCATTCTTCTGGAGTTTCACAATAATAATAAAATGCAATAAAGAACCACTTTCTTTCCTGCAGTTTCTAATCTTGCTTAGAATAACAGAAAACTAATTTCAAGAAACCTCATCTTGTGCTGCACCTCTAACTCGCCTAATATCAATACTCTTCAGTTTTCCAGTTTCTGTGTTAGGAATGGGCAGAACACAAAGTAAACCAAACCAGAGACACCGCTGACATTTCAGAAAGTGAGTCAAGCAAGAGATTAAGATTTCGATTTATAACACTTCCGTGTTTTTATTATAAAATGATAAATAAATCTAGCAAGGCAGGAAATGTAAATATTTTTGCAGTTGTTTACACTAAGAAAGAGAAAAGGAATTTAACATTCAATTAACCACTTAGGTGATTCTAGATATGTACCATATGGTCTTTGAATTGCTTAAAGAAAAATATTTCATTTTTATTTATAAACTATTCATGAATTTGAGCTGCTTATAGCAAAATCATTTAGAACTATTTACTCTATACCCTCTTTTCTCCTCCCCAGAAACAGACTGAGGGAAGAAGATGTGGGTCATAATAAAGTATACTGACATCAAAAATCTTTATGTATGATTTGCACTGCTTCAAATCTTTAAAAGACACAGAGATACGAAAATTAATTCTTTATTGTGTTCTTTAACTGATCTTATTTGGACAACTTAAGAGACACTATTACTTGTAAACATTATAGCTAGTCTTTGAAGTAAGATATAAGAAATTTGCAAACATATGATTTTCAAACAAATCTTTCACATCATACCATGCAATTCTACACAGGTAAACATATACATGAAATACCCCCTTTTCAATTATAATTCATAATTTCTATTATTGCCTAAGCTTTAAATTCATAAGCCTGAGATAAATAGAACCAGGTCACTGTTTCCTTTGCATACAGACTTGCACTGAAGCCCAAATTTCTTACACTACTTTTCCAATTAAACCTAATTTTAAGTATTGACCTATTATTTTAAAATAAACAACATGAATACTGCTTAAGATAAACCCTTACAAAACCAAGAAATACTTTAAGCAACATGGTAACCGCAAAATATATTTGCAAGTACAATTTAATCAAGTAAAGTATATGAACCAACAATGGAAGATGGCATCACTACCTGTTTACAGTACTGTTTATTTACTATCTTTTGCTAGAGTCATTTTAGAAATGGATTTAAGAGATCATGACTCTAATCCTTAATCTGCCATAAGTGCAGAGTGAATTTAAAGAAATTACATTCACCCCATCTCAGCCACCTCCTGTGAAGCAAGGGTGCTAACAGTTCCTCTGTCTTGCTCTTTTCCGTTTTGACTTTTCATAGAAAGGACAGCCCCCACGGCACTTGAAGAGAATTTCATTTCAGACTCTCTAGGCTGTGTTTATGGCAATGAGGTATTCAGCTGTATCTGTCACTGTCAAATATAGCTCCAGTAGTGCAATCTCAGGGGGGAAAAAGAACCTCTGAGCCATGAAACTGAACTATATCAAACTAGATGAAGCTATCTGTGCTTTCACATACATGTACAATACATATAAATATATTCAGAATTTTAACAGGAGACGTATGCAACTACTTCTTGCACTGCTCCTTAAAATGGTCTACCACATGGTAAATATGGCAAATGCTATCACTAAAGTATGTTTGAGTTTCATGGGGCTAACACTTGGAAAAAGAATTTTCTTAAAAGTGCTTCATATCTTATGATATCTGTAAACACTCTACTGCTGTAGATAGTTGCCCAGTGAATAGTGTCATATAACCACTGGAAAACAAATCTTCACAGTATTTGCTATCAGCATTTTCTTTATCATAAAATGAACTCAACTCCACAAAGACAGAAACCTAAACAAACCTTGAGAGGTGACTTTAAGAGCTTTTGAAAGTCCCAGCATCTACTTTAATACTGACCTCAGCAGGGCACCAATCTTCTTGAAATGGCTTTTAGCTATTAATTATTTATAGAACTATCACTTTCCCAGAGTTCACTGTGCACTCCTTTATTAATCTTTGCCTCAGACTCAGACTTTTCAACTTGATTTTACAGTATACTTTTAAAAAGGCTCATATGAAAACTAATCCAGGAACTTGCACTCTGTATAAACAACTTTAGTTTCCAACATGGCAAGGTAAAAAATTACCTTGAAGGGGTTACACAAACTTCAAGGGGTTGAGTAATAACATATGACTTGACCTCTCTTCAAAACTCAAAAAAGTGCCATATGAGCAACATCAGTACCTTTCAAGTAACTGCAGAGGGAGAAGTGGAAAAGCCATCCTCTAGGAAGGCTCTCTGGCTTTATTATGAAACTTATGTGCCTGTGATCTACAACAGTGGTTTCTTTAAAACTGCCTACGAGAGATGCGAGACATACTGGGTGTCTGCTTCCCTCTTCAACAAATGAGGGAAAAATGAACAATACTTTAAAATATTAGATACTACCCATAG
This sequence comes from Onychostruthus taczanowskii, assembly GCF_017590055.1. Taxonomy (NCBI): domain Eukaryota; kingdom Metazoa; phylum Chordata; class Aves; order Passeriformes; family Passeridae; genus Onychostruthus; species Onychostruthus taczanowskii. The sequence goes on along the minus strand of NW_024502569.1, from coordinate 4,851,786 downwards.
TCGCACTTGCTATAAATTATATCATTTTTCCCCTCCTACTATTTTCTCATTAATAAGAAACAAATAATCACAGCCTCAATTCCAAATAATTTTTTCATAAAGATTTTCAGTATCATTCATGTGTGCTCATATAAATTTCTCTTTGCTAGCCCAGTACTGGATTTCCTTAACTTTCCTCATAGTTCCTGTTTCCAATCTGGACAGATTCCTGCTGATGTCCACTTAAAATGTCCCTGTCTGAAACTAAGCTTCCACCTGCCTTGTCAGCATGTTTTCTGTGTGTTGACTCAGCCACAAATCTACAGTTTGGTTGTACACTTATGATTTGCAAGTGTTAGAAAGCTTGTTAAGCGTAGAGTCATGCTGTCAATTACTTACATCCTGTCTCCAAGATTAATCAATGTCTTAGGAAGAAAGTGGATTTTTTCCATCTTAGGCAGTTCTTAACAAAACAGGGGTTATTTTGCTCACTTGACTGTTCTTCATAAAAGGTATTTATGAGCTGCTTAATAATTGCTTCTGTTACTTGCTGAGTGACAAAATCTGAACAATTAGTCTACAGTTCTCAAGTTCTTCTCCCTTCGTAAGAGCAGTTATCATAACACTACTACTTCTTCATGAGTTTGAAGGAGGAATGGTAATTCCTCCAAGTCACTGACTGTTCTGACAAGCTTAAATATTCTGAAAACTTGACTATATCTAATCTAGTTATTCTATTTTATTCTGTAATCTCATTACTGTTTTAATGCCTCTCAAAAATTGCATGTATTACTTACCTAATTAAAATTCACTTATTGTTCAAAAAATGTTGAGGCAGAATAGAATATCACTGCTTTCTCTGACATTTACTGTTGCTCTTTCTCGCATTCTCCTCTTGCTTCTTGAGTAATTATGGAATTTATTACCTTCTCTACTTGCAATTCTCAACTCAGTATTTCTAGCCTTTTTTGTTCCGAATTCTTGCATTCTTTTAGTAATTATCTCTAGTCATATAATGATTTCTACTTTTTATTATCTTCATAAAGTTTTAAAGGGCTTGGTCCTTTACTGCCAAATCTTTTTTGCATCAGGATGGTTTCTATCCTTGGTTCACTCTCTTGGATAACTACATAATGTCTTTTGAATCATCATACTTAGCTATGTTCCAGTTCCAGCAAATATCTGGCAGCCTTCTTCTTTTTGATGCATTGTTTTTAATTATTATTGCTGGGTTTGGTTTCTAAGCTGCTTGAAACTTCCACAGCTTTACATCTGGCTCATTAGAACTTACCCTGTATGCTGTTTTTCACACTTTTATATGGCTTTTACTTTTCTAATAACCCACCCCCCCCCCCCCCCCCCTTTGTCAGACAGTCAGATATACAGGCTTTTTCTCCCACGGAGTTTTTTAGCATCTTATTGATTAGCACCATAAATTTTACTCCCTCATCTGCCACCCAGAATTGTTTCTTTAAAAGCTCGTTGCCAATAGCACCCATTCTACCTTTTAACTGGTTTTTTACATTTTCTTTAATCTGGCTTTCAGTTTTGCTTAGGTTCTAAGGTTACATCATAGTTTAGCCTAATAAATCTAAAATGAATTTTGGAAGGTTCTAGACAGAATAAATATGAAGTCAAATTACAGTTTAAAATTTAATAGGTGGCCACTACTTAGCCTTACTTACCAATAATTTTAAGATTTATGTTCACCACTTGAGTTAAGTTTTCAGAATTCAAAACCACTTTTACCATCAGAGGTTAAAGGTTATCTCTTATTTACTTTAAACCAGCTGTGTCATTGCTTGCTCTGTCTATTTATTCTTTTTATATGCATTACTGATATTCACACAAAATTTTACACAAAAACAGAGTTATATATAACTGCACATTAGTAGTCACTCCAAAAACCTAACAAGAAATCCTAAGACGACAGATGCCACAAGGACACAGATGGCAAATTCTGTACCAAGATACTTCACCCGAACTGCCAGCTCAGTAGGCTGAGGAATAAGCCTGTTAAAACTACACTCTCTTGCACACAGATTTCTTCAACAACAACAAAACAGGAGGCTTTGGCTCATGGCAACCACGTGTGATGCAAAAACTATTTTCTCTCTGTAGAGAAGCCAGTTCTGCCTATTGACATCAACTCCTCCTCAGCTGACCAAAACCCAAGCCTCTGCATGTTCCCTGTTAATGAAAAACTTGTGTTTTCAGCTCCCATGGCAAGCCACATCTTCCCATAGTGCCTGACAGCCTCCCTGAGCAAGCACTCCAAATGTTAGGTTGCATCTCATCCATTGATTTCCTTTGACAGGAGCATGACAGACACAACCATAGCAAGTTAAGACAAGGACCTAGGTGGAGCCTTCCAAGGTCAGGATCCCTGTCTGGGCAGAGTCCTCCCAGCTGCAGGAAGAAGGCAGACTAAGAACCACACTGGTGATACACCATTTTCATACACATCTTTGCTCTAGGGTATCTCTCACAATACCTGCCTTGTCTTCTGTTGGCAAACTTGGCTGGCTGACATTTTTGGTCTCACAGGTGTTTCGGTCTTTCCAAACACTAGCAACCACAGGCCATGCTGCCAAAGAAGCTTGCACTCTGGACAAAACTATATAGCCATAATTAAACCTGTAACCTGGTGCACACTTTAGGGTACCAGTAAAGGTAGTCCTTCTGAAGTAATGTGTATTTTTAATATGTGAAAACAAAAAGGCATCTAGTAAATTATTCAGTGTTCCAAAAAAATATCAAAGGCACCCTACATACCAACATGTTGCCTCCTACCAAATGTAATTATAATTATGTGTGTGGGTTAATTCCATCACTGCACTTTGTATTCAAGTACCACACAAGAAATTTAGCTGTTTCTGGAAGAAAAGCCTACCAGAAGACCATGTAATTTTGAAAAATGCAAAAGGGACTATTTGGCAGTGATCTAGAAAAGAACCCAGATTCCTTTTGCCTCACTCTTCCAAACCATTTTTCCTCACAGTCACAGTCAAACCATCTCCCACCAAAATTCCAGAGAGAAAGGTTACTACAATGAACAGACAATTAATATGTAAGTCCATCATTTTCTTAAAACAAGAATTAATAACTCAAACTACTTCACAAAGAAATACAGGTATGACAATCTGGGCAGGTGGTGTTTATTGTACCACTTCATTATTGAGAGCTCTTCCTGTGACTGCAGGGGGCTGCAAACTCCACTATCATTGCAGAGTCTGCTTACCCTGTATGTCATTTTCTGTTACAATACTGAACCAAGCCCCCAGCAGGAGATAGGAATTATTATGCTTGGCGAAGGACTAGCCATGGCATATCATTAAGTCTTGATGACCGTCTCAAAGGAAAGTACTTTTCAAGTCTGAACTTGGGGGACATGAGGGGACTAAGCAACAGATTATGGGGAGAAACTTTGATCATGTCTCAGATTGATCAAAGAGTCACCCGATACATTTTCAAAAGCCTCTCTGGGCATCCTGGGGACAAGACAAATGTAGAGAAGACTAGGGGAGACACTCTAAAAGCAGACAGTACCATCAACTGCAAGGCAGGCCATAATTAATGAAAACTGACTTCACAAGAGATAAGAAATAAGCTATGATTTGAACAAAAGTTTGGAGCAAAAGCAGAGTACTGAATTCCCCACAGTGCACAGATTTTGACACAATGTACATCCAGGAAGGAATGGCTGGAAAAAGTATTGTCATTACTACTTTATCTTGCTCACCTAGAAGAATCAAAAAGAAGACTGGTTGTTTTTTAAAGGTATCACAAGGACTCAAGAATCTAGCCTGTGCAAAATTGCTGTTCACTTTCCAAACTCAGTAACACTAATCTCCTCTGACAACAAAAACTGCCAGACACTACAAAAACAGGCAGACATGTTTCCTTGCCCCCTGCCTGGTAATCATCAGCTTCTGGATTCAGTAACAGAGCAATGAATTCCCAGGGGAATTTCGTTCTCCAGGAGCCAGCAGTAAACTCTGTATACTTTTGAACAGATAAGCAATGGCCAGCCAGAAATTGAGATTTGCATTATTCAGACAAACAAAGTCTAGCGGGGTGCTGTTTCTCCCTGCTTCCATCCGACTTCCTTTTTGCCTTGCATGTGGCACCAGCTCCCGTGCTCGCCTGCATCAACGGAGCCAATGCAAACACTGCTGCATGCAATGCCTGCTGCCCCAGTGCCTGCAAAATCTGTTTGAATGGCAAATACAGACTCATCTGGACTTATTTTCCACTATCTCTCAACAGGACTTTTTTTGCACTATCCCTCCTACTGCTGGCACATAACACGTGATGCTTACGTTTACCTTAAATAGGCACACCCCACAGGTGCAGCAGCAGCTTTTACTTACGAGGTGTAGTCTATATGCCTCATTTTCAAAAGACAAAAACAAAAAGACACATGCAAATTGCCCTATTATCTGAGCTGTGCCTGAGAATGACAGAAGACACATGCTGTGGCTCTACTCCAGGAATTAAGTCTGCACAATAAGACTGAAGCCCAACCAAGTACATTCAGAGGATATTTACAGAGTTTACTTGCCTGTCAAGAGCAGTAAAAGAGAATTTGGTTTCATCAGGAAGAGATAATAATGGATGCTTGCAGCCCTAACAGACAATGCTGCTACAGAAAAATCACATTAATGCTGTGAAGATCTTCACTAAGGAAGAAATACTCTTATGCAACAGCACTAACTTAAGATATAGAAACCTGAATTAACAATACATAATGGAATCTAAATGTATAGAGAACAGATAAATTCAAATAATCAAAACACTTTGTTTTCTCTGCCAGCTCTGTAAGTACCTAGCCAAATAACAGACAAAAAAATACCCTGGTCCTTACGACTGTATTTCAGTGTCTAGCTCTAAAATCAAAGGAAAGGAAGAAATATATTCTCTTCACTCAAAAACCCCAACCTTTACTTCAAGGCTTTTATTTTTTTTATCTGGACTAGAAATTAAACATGCAAATGTGTCTCAAGTTTGGAAGGAGGAACAGCAAAGGACAGCAAGATAAACTACAGACATTAAATACTCTACAGAGTACTAACGTTATCCTAACGCAATTTTTCACAATGTTTTACTGAAATTTAAACTGTCTTACAGTTCTTGACACTAACTTTACATTCAATAAATATAAACACAGACTTTCTGACTATTTTGAAATTCACAGTATATTTTGCTGGGATTAAGTTCCAGGCCAAAGCCTGCTGTCCTACTTCAAAATTACCATAGCCTCACTATAAGATGTTACACTCTTTTGGAGGGGTGAGCAGGGGAAGTACAGTTATGACAAGGAAATGGATCTTCCAACACCATTCTCAGAAAAGGAAAGACATTTTGCTAAGGAGAAAAGTACACTTCCTGTGAAGCAGCAAAAGCATTTGGGTATTCTGACCACAGTGTCAAACAGTGACCGGGGGAGCCAGGCTCCAGGCAGGAATTCAGCTTCACACAGACCAGGAAATCCCATGACTGCTGTATACAAACTACACCTTTGGCTGTCACATGATGTGCAGAACGAACACATGTCGTGATGAAGATCAAAATTAGATAGCTAAGTAGAACTCAAGACTTCTTCACTTTCAGATCACACATGAAAGCATAAATGACATGACAAAGGTCACAGGAATGCAGTGAGAAGAACACACTTCCATTTCCTGCTTCACACTTTCTCTCATGCTGACAGCATACACACACCAATGTGCAGCACAGTGTTTTGCTGCCTTTTATAAGCAGCCTTTGAAAAGCTCAAATAAACCTTCTTTCCAATATATTGTTTCCAGCGCCTTCTTTACTAAGAAAATAAAGGCAAGGTAATGAATTTCATCATTAAAAGACTACATTTATACAAAAACATCCCTACTCTCTGGATAAAGTGAGTGAAAGAAAGAAAACTCTTTCAGTATAACAATACAGCAGTAAACACATGAGTGTGCAGGGCAAGGGTCAGAGAGAGGAAGGGGTGTTATTGTGCTACCAAAGAAAAGGTGCAGCTTATACAGTTATTCTGTTGTTACTCACTGTATTGGGTACGTATGGCAGTCCATAAACTTTCTCCTGTGTTTCCTTTAAAATTTCTGTGGTTGACTTATTTAGAGGGTGTTTACCATGGTAGATTTGGTCCAAGACAGCATAAAAAACCTGAAGAGAGAAAACACTTGTCTTTGGCACACGTTACTGGCATATGAAAACCAAAAAAGACACAAAGAAAACAACATGAGAGATGGACTCGAGAGAGGGAATATTTTAAATACATATGGTTTGGAAATCTTCTATAATTAGTATAACATACTAATGTTACACAAGGAGAGAAACAGGTTTTTAGAGTACACCAACCACCACCATCATGACCTTTTGTAAATCCATGCATATGTCATTTAGCACACTGGAAGTACTAAATTGTTTGCACTTTTTAAATAAATTAAGATCTGTCCCTAAGGCCCTCCACCAATTCCACTTTTCAAGAAAGTATTTTAAAATAGATTTAATAAAAACTCCTATTTTTAAGTTATTTATTTTAAAGTTACTTAAGTGGACACTGCAAAATAAGCTATTTCAAGACCTGTACATGTAGCCATGATAACACTTCACCTCTGCAGGGGCAAGTTATGGCTTAGGCAGTGAACATAAGAATTATGTTAAGAATATTACAGAACCAATGAGGTTGGAAAAGGCCTCCAAGATTACCAAGCCCAACCTTTGACCTAAAAGGACCATGCCCACTACACAGAGCTGTGGACACTACTGCCTTTCTGCTAGAGCCCTAAAACAGTGTAGTACTAAGGCTGATCTTTCCTTTATTTTAGCTCTCACCATCAGAGCAATGAATTCCTTAAGTGTAAGCTTAGCTAAAAGCACACTGCACCAGGAGGGTACTTTGCCAGAAGCAAGAGCTGCTCCATAAGCAATTTTTATGCATGCGAACTACAGCAGAACACAGGTGCATGGCCAAATAACTGAGGTGTTGAGAGGCTGGGAAAGCAGCACCATTAAAAAGACTTTCCAAGCAAAGACAGCAAAGCAGAGTCTCTGGAACAGTAACAAAAACATGAAACACACATGGACAGAAGAAATGATTGCAGTCTTTTCTTTTGGTATGAAGATTCCCTATTTTGTGGAAGTGCAAGGAAGACAGAGGACACCCACTGCTCTACAACACAAGATTATTTTTTAGTAGTTTGATGGATCCAGATGCTTAAGGGAAGAGGTCAGATCATCCTGTGGTCAGCACACTTCATAGGAAACTTGGCAATAAGGAGCCTCAAAAAGCTTTTTTGCATGGAATGAAGCAAATAATCTGGCTAGAGATTCAGGCCCAGTCACACTCCCAGGGTGCAATACCATCCCCAATGACATAAACACACTGTTCCAGGAACTATAACCATGGAATTTTATGAAAAAAAAAGTTGTTTGGACATTTTATGTTACCTAAATAACACAACCCCTTGAACCTCTGAAAAGATTGTTTATTATGAAATGTTAGTACAAATGATTCTGAACTCTTTAATAATCTATCAGAATTCAGAATCCTTTTATTTGTTCTGGATACAACATGCAGTTTCACCAAAACTGTTACTGCTTCTAAAGGAGTATAATCCTTCTATTTGAATAAGCTGTCTACTAACATACAGAATTCTGATAAACCCTTTGACAGTCTCTCCTGGCAAATAACAAGTGTGCACACTGATTTTTTTTCTAAGAAAAACTGAGAGTTCTAAGTGGGGGAGGAGGGGTGAATAAACTGTGACTTGCAGGAGCTACTCCTAGATTTCCTGCTTTCTCCTCATTAGCCACGGCTAATGAGAAGAGAGGTCAGTAAGACTCAATTTGCACAATCACCCACTAATGTCATTGCAGGTTTTATGACTCAGGTAGCAAAACTGAACAAGACATGTAAGCACTCAACACTGTCCATCTACAGAGTAGCCAGTAAGCATCTGTTCAGATTAAAAATATAATGAGAAATCTACAATACACTGCAAAAGTACTTTTTTACTCTTATTTAGCTAAGAAGAGAAAGAGGCTTTACAATGGCTTTGCAATCCTAGTCACTAGAATCCCATTCATTTTTTTTACACACTTTAACAAAAGCTACAGGTTTATGACAGTAAGGGTGACTGAGAGTATGACCCACAGTAAGTACCGTGAAAAGACCTGAAAATTACCTCATGTAACAGTCCTAAAAAGCTCACTTTCTCCTGTCACCTTAGACCTTTTTAACTCTGCAGTAGTCATTTCACACTAACTTCCCCTCTCCTCTCTACAAAACCTAAATCAAACATGAGAAACTTCATCTGACAACAGAGTTTAGCTTCAAGCTCCAGCACAGCCTTGATCCTCTTTTTTCTATCTCCCGTCTTTGGAGATGATTTTTTGGACCAGTCTGCAGCTGCTCTTCAGTGTCCTTCACAAGATGGGGGTGCTGCATCTGCACTGCAGGGGACCTTCTCTAAAGTAAAATTTGGAGTGAAGTAGTTTGTGGTCAAGGAGCAAAAGCTCAACTCACAGCTAGGAAGTGGGGAAATGTCAACTAAAGGCCGGTGAAATGTTCTGCCTAAAGAACAATGTGGTGACAGGGAAATGAGTCACTGAAGTCAGCTATAAGCTCTCCCTTGATCCTGGCACATATACAGTGTGGGAAGAAAGCTATGAGCCAGGCCACCTGGACAGCACGGTTAAAAAAACCATCCCTGAAAATAAACTTGGATGAACTTTATACCCACATGCATTTCCATCTACAAACCACAGTTCTGTGTGTTTACACAGGCCTTTGAAATGGCAAAGGGAAACACATCCCAGGACCACAGGATTTTAGATTATACTGCTGAGGAGCAAGCTAATACTTAATATCAAGCAGTAGATAGAAGATGATTTCTCATTTCATTAAAACACATTTCTGAAAAGAGGTAAAAATATAAAAACGTCATCAAATACTCATTAATCTTCATACTGTCTGCCTATTTTGCACTTACATTGGTATTTATTAGTTTCACTTGATTCCAGTTCTTTCTAGCTCCTTGTCTGCTTAATAGCATTAATATGCACACACTTAGGCATTTTCCAGTGAAGTTACTACTGACTGAAAGACTCTGGGATTCAATCTGCCTGGCAAAAGCCTTAGGAGAAGATGTAAGGCTCTCCTATCTTTCCTTCTGAGTAACTGATTACACGACCTAAAAGAAAATTCAGAGGTATTATAGTTATGAAAAAGCAGCAATATTTCTTACTTTCATGTGCCAATAGACTTATTTTCTGAACAGACCACAGAAGAAGAACCTCCAGGTGTTTTCCACACTGCTGGAATATTTGTCAGCATTTTTCTAATTTTAAAGGTCAAATATAGCTAACATAGCATCTAGTCATCAATACAGAATATAGTCTTTGCAAAGTCTGAAGGAATGGTATTAGAAACATCATTCCCAGTATTTTCAAGTATATAGCTAGCAGTATGTATATATTTTGGCATCTGCAAATTAAAATATATTTTGCTTCAATTAATTATTATACTTTTTTATTTGCATAACTTACAATATGCACTTCTAAAATGGAATGTATTAATTTTGCATTTGCCATGTAGTCAAGTTCTCTGGGACATTTTTTTGAATTATTCAACAGAAGAGCTTTGCCAATTTGTCTCTTTGAAATGAGTGCACATTTCTGCAGGTTTTACACCTGGCATCTCCAAGAACACAGTGCTGAAAGTAGGAAATTAATAATATTACTCAGTATGGCATTGTGGTCATTTGGCATGCGTTGAAACTAGTTTAACTTAATTTACACAAGAAAAATGTGATGGCAAGCAGCCTGCTAAATTACTGCACCACTGGCAGCACCAGTCAATGATTAGGCACCCACGGGAACTTGAGCCCACCAGAAGTGGGTGTTCTTTAGCCACAGGGTGTGGAATGACTCCAAGACAGACTCTAAAGAGGCCCCAGGAGCAGCTGAGGGTCAACAACAGCAGGGACATTGCACAGCCCCACCACAAGCAACTGATGCAATGACTTCTCCTTTTGGAATAATCTCTTCTGCACCACAGAACGGGGAGGCCATGTCACTTGTGAGTATATTTGTGATTTATATTGCTTGATATCTGAGCCCATTTAGCATCCACAATGCCAACTTGGTCTCAAACCTTGACAAGATTATAGCAAATACATATAAAAAGTTGAAAGAAATCTGTCAGACTGATACATAGCTGTTATGGACAGAGACCCAGAAAAGAAAGGGTGCATGTCAAAGGACCTGATCAGCACTTTGGTGGTTACTAATCTGTACATGTGTTGTGCCCCCATGAATGAAAGTCCACAATTAAGCATTCACAGTATAAATTTTATTTCAATCCAGATTTTTTTTTCCCCAATAAAAACCTCCTGTATTAATTATTTATATTCTTGCCCACATTCTTTCTGGATTATCAAACATCTCTATGACAATCGTTCAAAGCCAGCAGTGTGCATTTTTATATCAGACCTGTTGAGAGAGTGCAATTATTTTTTTCATGTCATGGAGGTATAGCCACAGATAGCACCTACCCAGCCAACACTGGCTACTGACAGCCAGCACTGCAGTAGAAAGCACAAATCAAAAGTCCGTTAAGTTTAGCCAGTGAAAAATACATGTATACACTGAAAACAGTGTTCAGTCTGGCTTTGACATTAGTGTAAATAACATGTATACAACTTACAGGTCCACGCTCCAGGCTTCTGATTAAAGTTTTCTATGTAACTGCACAGAAAAAACTGCAAATACTGAAGTTTCTCTTTCAGATCAACTTCAGTTAACCAGCCCAGCTCATGTTTGTAGACAGGGTGGTGATAATTTGGCCACTTCTCAAAGGAAGAAATACCAAAGATCTGTAAATCTGTTTCTTTCCACATCTCAGTAACTAACCTTCCCTAAGGTACCAGAAGAGTTACCTCACCTGAACACCAAGTTAATTGTAGAAGGAAAAACTACATGCTTTGGGCTTAAGGCAAAACAAAGAAGAAAACAAAATCAAACAGCAAAAACTTGTAGCACACTAAGCACAGCCAAATGCTTATTGTAAAAAAAAACTTGGCTGGATGCTAATGCTACTGTACACATTTGAGAACTGCTGTTGCAGGACTGAAAAAGGCCAAATACCATTCTAGATAGAAATCAGATTTCCTTTACTTCCTTTAAAGAACAGCATCACTGATTGTTTATAGAAATGACTGATCAATCACACCTACCCACAGAAAATAAAGGTTTATGAATGTAGTTACTTCTCCTAACACTGTGAGAGAGAAGTCTTACATCCCTACTGCTCAGCTAGCAATTTGGATGTGACAAGTGGCCACTTTCATCTGGAGATGCAGAAGACAAGGAGCTCAAATCACATTCTAGTAAATGGACATGCTGGTTTGATTTTACTATGGTAGCCTGTATCTCTCAGTCCTACTGTATTTTAATGATCCAAGGTACACAATACTTCCTCTAATTCAAGTTGTCCTTAAATAATTCCATTACTCAAGAATTCAATCTTAAACTACATTTGGGAATTCTGATAATCCAACCACTTTCAAAAGCTGTGGTTTTCATGATATTTTCCTACAGATATAAGCATTTAGGTTTAAGTAGGCAACACAGAATATGTTCAGAAAAACAAACATAACAATTAATATAAAAATTAATTATTTTTAATTAATTTTCATATACTTAGATAACACATCTACATTAAAATAAAAAGATTGGTCAAATTATAAACAAAAATATGTTTTGTAAGTGCTGAATAGAGAGTAGAAACTAGAAGGTGAAACACATACCTGGAGTTGCATATCAGCTGCAGCACACACCTTTTTGGACTCACATAGTCTTGACACCATGTTTTTTGGTAGTGGCTTGGAAAAAAAAAAAAAACAGGCCACATTTAGACTTATTGTATATTTGTAAATTGTGTTTAAATAACTAATTACTAGAAGAGGCTGAAGATACAAAAAAAAAAAAAAAAAACTGGTGGTAATAAAACACATTTGAAGTGCTTTGTATTGAGGAAGGAAATATTTGCCAAGCAAAGCATTAAATGGCCAATTAAGATATCAGCATTTAATCCACATAGCAATAGAGAAATCACTAAGCGAAATCTCTTTGTTTTTCTATAAACTGATTCCATATTCCCTTACATGCCTGTTAAAGATGTTATTACTATTTTTAAACATAAAGAACAGACTGGGGCAGTTAAAGCCCTCCCACATCATATAACTCATAATACTGAGCTTAATAATACTGGGTTTTCATAACTTCAACTGAGACAGCATCAGACCTTCTACCCTAACCCACATAAAAATACTTAGTTGTACTGAACAGTAAATATCTACCCTTTGAAATTTTTAACAAAGTTAAATTTATTCCACATTTGTGGCTATAAAATTATCCATGCCACCACATACTGAAAAGTCAGAAACACTTTTCAAGTCATTATAAAAAAACCTTTTGACTTTCCATCCAGATGTCTGCAAATACATCCAAAGACTTTTCAATGCCAGATTTTTAGGAACATCTGTCTACAAATGCTTGACCTTACACTTCTTCCACCACTTGCTGAAACTTTTCAGGAGACGTTTTTCCTAACAAACATTTTTTTTTTCCTTAGCAGCTTCTTTAACCAAACAAATGAAATACGGTTAAAATAACTGCATTCTTGCTAAAATATTAAGAAAGGTACTAGAAGTTGTAGAACTTGTATAGAGTCAAGTTTAATACCTAGCATCTCTATGTTATAGAGATGCTAGGTATCAAACTTGACTCTAAAATCATACCTATGCTTTTATAGTGTGTTGAAGCATTCAAGAAATAATCCAAGAAAGTCTACAGATATGGCAGAGCCATATGTTTAGATTCTCTGCAATTATTCTGTGGACAAACAATGTCCACAGAATAAAAACCCAGCTTTAGAGAAGTTACACCTAAGTGAAGAAAATTTTATCAATTGACTCTAGAATCTCAAAGTTGAAACAGATAAGAAAAATTCTCTGCCTGCACAGCTGCTTTATGCAGTAATTGCTAAGGTTTGCAACCTCTTCGCCAAGTCAAAAGTTAGCTAGGTCAAGCAGGGTATAGAACCAAAGAATTTAATAAGGCAGAAAATCAAAAGAATCAAGAAGAAAGTAAAAGTAAAATCAAGAAGAAAGTACAGGTCACTCTTATGACCACCTGTTGACAAAAAGGCAAAGGAGGAAAAAAACATTTATGTCTTTCTTAAATCTATCAGTGTTACTAACCTGGCTCAAAGATTGTGTTGTGATCATAATTCACAAGCCAAACAGAGTCTGGCACCAGAAAAACACTGCAGAAATCAGATTAAATTGAAAGAATTTAAATTGATAAAGAAGTCACTTATTTTAAAACACCTTTTGGATCTTAACATTTCAGGGAAGCAGAACTCCAGAGAGTTTTTCAAAGAGCACAACTCCACTCTAAGGTATGTTTCTGTGAATGTCATGCACATAGATACACTGAGGTCTTGAACTGGAGCATGTACTGTTTCAGGCAGTAGAAACTATTCCTCCTTGCTCCATTACAATCTCACACATTTGCTTAATAAGCAGCTGAATTAATTTTAAAAAGGTATCAGCATTCTTACTTCACTTCTCCTGAAAGATGAACTCTGATAAAACAAGAATGAGACTGTCATCTTCTTTCTAAAAGAAAGACTTCACAGAGCTTTGCCTAAAACTATGTCATTGAATAACCATTCAATTTTTCAAATTTAAACACTACATTCTTAACTTTGAGTCCACTCTTCTATCCTTCTCCATTAAGTAACTTTAAGATCTTGGAATGAATTTTTCAGCATGTTTTTCATGGTGGCTAAAAGAAAAGAATTCACTGTGATCCAAAGCATGCTTAACTCCTTATCATTGTGTAGCAATTGCAACACAATACAACTGTACTATCTGTGGGCTTATTCTTGAGATCATGCTAATACAATACTGTCTTTGTAATTCCATCTCTGTGAAAAATGAACTCAGTTCAAATTTGAACAGCTGAAACGCTGGCCTTTGTTAAAGAGAGCCTCCAGAGACACACAAGCTTCAAATTATTTAGCTCAGACCTACCATGTATCTCTGCACTTTACAAATGGAATTAAACAAAATCACAGCGGTAGAGAATGGCACCCATGCACCAGACTGTCTGCTTAAGTACTGTAATGCCCTCATTTTGGTATGGCTTGACTTCATGAGCTTACCTGACTAATCCAACTTTAGTAACTAATTATTACAGTCCTCTCTATTTATTCATTTTATCTCAAGGACTTTTTGGTTTGAGTCATCTTTTGGATGAAAGGAAAACGAGGCTTGCTATTTTCTTGAAACAAATGGATTTCTAATGGCCAGCTTTTCCAACTAACTTCAAAAGACCTGCTCCTCTTGACAGAAGAGCTTGCAAGCTTTGTCACTCCTCAACATTCAACAGCACAACCTTTCAAAAGAGACAGAAGGCAGAGACAAGCTTTCAATAAACTTCAAGATAGTTTGGACCAGAACCTCAAGATCTACATCAAAATGAACTCTCATCTTTGAAGGTCTGCCCACCAATTTCTTTTCCTGAAATGCTACTGAAATGCAATTCTCAACAGTTCACATGTTTTAATAATCAAAACACCTCTTTCCCCTCCTCTTCCCACAAGCATAAGCACTGATTGTAAGTGCAGATTCTCAAAGATGAGTCCTTCTACAACTAACTTTTATAGCAATGGCTAATATAAGATGAGATTACACTGGCAAGTTTTTCTGATGCAATTATGTTTAGTAGGAATATTAGAAACCACACCACCTGAAGTTTACATGCAAAAACTAGAATGTAGGTGTAGAAACGCCAAAAGGAAGATGCTTTGTCAAATTATCTGCATTGCCACCAACACAAACTAGGTCAGTAGTAAGTCCACCTTCTGCCAACATCCAGCAGAGCTCCGTTGGCGTAGCTGGTGCAGGAAACAGCTTTCTAGCAGCCTTCTAGCATAGAAAAGCTCAGTCTCTTAATTCATAAGAAGAAAATTAATGGAAGTTCTCATACAGAACAACATACTGATAAAATGGTTTCACAATTTTCACATTTTACCCTTTTTGTCCACCTTCCTTACTTCCCCTGGGAAAGGGGGTAAAGTGGACTCTTTTTTTTCCAAATAAATCAAAAACTGGAGAAACAAAAAAAAAATCCAATTTCCTGTTTGCACAACAAAAGAATTAATCAGTGAACAAGCAGAGAAATTAAGCCCCAAACAGATCTTTGTGAAGTTGAAAATATAAGAGAGATGGTATTTTCAAGTCAAACTACTTCATAACATATACACAACAGAAAAGATTGCTTCAATCTATTTGAATTTAAATGACAAACATAGAAATTTGATATCAGATTCTTAAAGTCAGCTTAGATGAACCAACATAAGCAAAAGCAGATTTGTAGATGTTGGATAATGGCTTAAAAATGCATTCTAACATTAAAACCCAAAAAAAAAAAAATTAAAAGGATGGAATGTAACGCTCTCAAGAGCCACAGAGCAGTTTCAGGCTCTTCTTCTCATCTTCCAGCATAATCCATTCTTGTCCCCTTTGAGACTGGATTTTTACATCAAACCTCTCTCAATTGCTTTCTGAAAGGGGAAGATTTCACCACCAATAAACAGAAGTAGTTTATGAAAATGCCAAATGGGACAGTGTCTGGTTCTTAGCTTTTGCACTGAAACTAAACATGGTTTAGATTTGTCAAGTCATTTTGAAAATACAAAGCCATAAATAATGTTTACAAATTTCTTTCAGATGTTTTAGTGAAGCTCATTCTCTGAACTCATATGCAATAAAATTAACTCCATGCTGTTTAAACACTACATGAACTTTATAGAGAACATTAGAAAGTCCTATTTCTGTGTGTGGAAGTAGATAATGATCAACAAGTAGACAAATGATCAACACTCCTGAACTGAATTTAATTCCCAGGTTTCAAAGAGACCTTTCTTAGCACAATCAATTCAGCAGAAATGATTGCTCTCTTGCAAATTAAAAAAGAAAAAAAAGAGAAAAATTACAGAGCAAAATTTTCAGTATCTATTAAAATAGAAGTTAAACAACATATTTTCCTAACTGTTCAATGGAGGCAAACATTAATTCTATACCATAATAGTGAAATTCACTGAATGCTTAGTATTGGATAATAAGCTCCAATGATATATAACACTACACAACTTAGAAGGAATTTTTGAAATGTCTGTATAAATATAAATCATCTTCTATTATCATATCTTAAAGTGACCACCAAAAATCACTGTGTTCCAAAGAGCACTGCTTTCCAAATACCCCACAGAAAGCAGATCCTTGCAACAGACTGATAAAGAATAACCTCATGTAAGAAAGGCATCAGAGTTTCAATGCAGAAATTCATGACTGACAGAATCTAATTAATCCTAATATAATCCTAAATAGAACAGTATATTTTTCATCACAAAATATTTCACTCACTGCCCTTCACTGTGCTAAAAACAGAAATTTTGAAACACTGTAGATCATGTCCATTTGCATCCATGATTCGCTACCTGAGCTTTATTTTAAGACAGACTTTAGAGAGTTCAATGACAAATGCTATTTTTGTCATAACTTACCTGTAATTATATTAAATCATTCCAAACAACTTGATTCACACAGAAGTTGTTCACCTACTATACATTGTAGGAAAAAAAGCTGGAAGTTTTAAATATGTAATTGGAACCTAGGATATAAGAACCTAGTATTCTTCCACAGATTACATTTATCTTTTTTTGCAATGACAATATTAGCATCTTTTCTGAATAACTGAAATTGTAATACTAAAACAATTTTATCCATTTTTTATTTCCACTTTAAACATTATTAAATAATAACACATGTAAAGATGATTCTTTTCCTACACACATTTTTTCCTATTTTCAAAATTTTACATTTTTTCCCTACCTGTCCTGTTTTATAATGCCTTGCAAACTGGTTAACCACTCGATAGTCATTTGCAAAGTACTCCATCAGAATTGAGGGAACTTCAGCAAAATCAGTAGCACATCTGGTTCCTAGAGGTAGAATAATTGTACACATTAGCATCTGCTATTTTCACTAACAAATAGTTAACTCTTCCCAAAAGGTTTTGCAACTTTCAGTTTGGACTTTTGGTGAACTTTAATGTTCTTTCATTTATTAAGTCAATATTTTATTTCCATTGTTGTACATACTGCCAGAAAAGCTTCATTATAATCCTACACATTTTACTATAAATCACAAAGTAAAACAAAATATTTGAACAGCTGGGTGAGGCACCTTATAAAGCTCTGGATCACACCCTTTTTAAACTAAACCAGACTGTAGCCAAACTGGCCCTACATGAAACACCAAATCTATTTAAGTGTCCTAAACCTAAATTAAACTACAATGTAAATAAAACTCTGCCTTAATCCCATTCACAGTTACAAGTTTTAGCTTCCATCTGTTTGCTGAGCTTTCTTATGCTTTATATTAACCTCACTTTATGATACCGAGTCATTCATTCAAGGAACACTCTTGCAGATTGAAGACATGTTCTATGTAAGTGCAATGAGGTAATATCTCAGCTGTTCCTATTTTCAAAAAGCACTTTACCAAAAACCTTATTTACTCTAATCTTTATCAGCATCTTACCCAATGGAAGTTACTAAAAACGTAAAATATTGCCAAATCAAAGGTGAATTTCTAATTTCTATCTTAAAGTTAGCAATGGAAAAGCTGTTGCTTTCGTAGTGGACACACTGGGTCATCACCTCTACCCCAGTCTGCCAGAGACAACGTCAACATTCAGAATCAGTCTTAAATCCCAGTCTGCTTTTACTATTATTTGAAGACTGGTTTTTAAAATCACTCCTTTGACCTCTACAAACCTTTCTCTAATTTTCAGTCTTAACTTATAATCTGTTTACATTCAGTGATTCAGACTGATACTGCTCTTAATAGAAATAGCATTTATCACACTGGTTTTTACCTACTAAATTGAGAGAAATTATATCCTCTCTGAGCCATCATTATCCAAAGGCAAGATAAAGTCTAAGAAACTATCAATTCCAGTTCTCTGTACCTGCTGCAGTTTGAACTCACCTTCAGACTAGACACAAAAAATGAACATGCCCAAATACTGCATGAGGTTTCACCAGTACCTTTACCATCCTAATACTTACTCTGATGTAATTTCAAATCACACTAAACCTTTTCACAGACACATTAGCTATATGCACTTCTGCATTGACACGTAAAACTGTGATTCTGTTTGTGCACCACTGCTGAAAAATCCATTTAGTAGCAAAATTTCTCCTTATATTCTGAAAATGCATGATCTGCACTGTATAGTTCAGAATTAAAGAAAAGTAAGGCAAGAGAGCAGGAAAGATGTCAAATAATTCAGCTCATCTCTACTAGAATGTCTAATTTTTTTGTGCTCACAATAGCCTGTAGTCATATTGTTTCCATACATTACCACCCTTGTGTTCCATGAGAGCAGACAGCCCCTAACAGACATCCCTGGGACGAGCCATTGGATTTTTACACATTCCAAATCCATTAAAAAAGGATTCTCTACAGAAACAACACCACTGACCTCCAACCTCCAATGCTGCTTTTGCAATGCTAGATCTGGAGTGAAATCCTCTGGGATGCAGGACTGCCTGGAGCTAAGGCAACACAGAAACCATACACAGGGACTCCTGGAAAATCTGAGCCTCACAATTAGCCACTTCCTGCCCCTTCAGGAGTTTGACATGCAGAACTACATGATTCAGCACAAGAGGAGAACTCACACGAAAGCAGCTATTTTGGGCATATAAGTATTCCTGTAGCTCAAGATAAGCAAGGCTATATGAGTGGAAGGAGTGAGGGAGAGCCCTCAGCTGTCCCAAAGACTACACAGAGATTATACTGAAGGAATTATGCACTGTTTGTCTGTTTTAACAATGTCCAGCAGTGACATACTTATAAAATAGTTCAGTCAACTTTAATTTTAAATGGACAACTTAAAAAAAGAGTATTTTGCCACTGGGTGTAAAGGTATCTATTGATAAAACATTAACTTAACACCCCTTTGTATCATTAGCATAAAAATGGTAAAACATATTTTAAAACTAACTCTTCAGACAAGGGATTCACACTCTCACCTGTTTCATAGTTTGTTTGTTTGTTTGTAATAAGTAAATGTCTACTGCACTTGAGAGTTCCTGCACAGTATTATGGAAAAGAATATACCAAGCTGTCCACAGGTAAAAAAGTAGCATGCCAAGCAGCCTTAGCCAGCATGGGTATTTGACCTGTTTGTCACAACTGCAGAAGGTTATAGAAGCCAGAGACCTGCCAGCCAATACCCTCACTCTTCTTCGCAAGACCTAATTCACTAATTTTCCTTCATTCATTTTCCTAAGTAATTTCCAACCCAAGATTCAACGTGGTTTTACAGTAGGTACAATCTACTTCCCAACCTCCAACTATTCCAATGATTATGAACTCCACATAAGACAAACTTGAAACAGTGGATACCATCAACAGAATAAAGGTCAACAGTATATAAGGAAGAGATACAAACACCAAATTCTTATTAGAAAAAGAATATTCAAATGTAGTTTGGTTGATTTTTACATAATATCTGCATATCTGATACTGTATTCTCAAATCATCAAGGTATAGAACTATTAACATGACAACTATTTTTGGTTCATACTTTTTTTATTCTTTTGTTTTGTTCTGTCTATTTTAAATTTTTTTTTAATCTACACCTTTCTTCTGGGAATTAAACATTTGACTAAAACAAAAAAGTCACTACCATAATTTCCTTACCAGTGACATGTTGGTACCGAGTTCTTCCCAGCATGGAATGCATAGCATGTCCCATTTCATGGAAAAGATTCTCCATCATGCCAGGACTTAGTAGTGTTGGTGCACCCCTTGCTGAATTGGGAAGGCTCAGCATAAGAACAACTACAGGTAGCTGGTACTCTCCATTTTCCTTTAGCCTGCCTCCTCGAACTGTAAAGTGACAGTCCTTTTCAAGGTAAAAGTAAACATGGACAGCCAATGTCATTATATCAGTGATATTAAAACAATTATTAAATTAAATTGTTAAATCAAATCGGAACATATACTCAGTTACACAAGTATTTGTAATTTGTAATTTTTAATAAGTTATTGAACAACACTGTTTTTCCATCCTTACCATGTACTTCAAATTCATAAAGAAATTACTTTACTCCATAAAGGAAAAACTGTGTTGCTTTTAGAAAATAAAATTATTTCTTTATGTATTAGAATTATCAAAACCATTCAAACTTTCTAACAGGTATCACTAGTGACAAGAAATTTACCGATCTGTCAAATCCATAATGTACAGATTAAATTCTCTCCTCAACCACCAACAGTATCTTCTTTATAAAATATATCACACACCACTACTAGTATATTGTGAATTACTAGAAGAAGAGTTATATATTAAACTAATGTAAATTTAAGGTTTGTCCACTCATCACCTCACTAAAGGTGGTAATTTGCAGATGCTTCTACTGAGTGAAGTGTCTACTGTACTGAATCCTATTGCAAATATACCGGCACTAGGTAGTGACTGGGTCACAACAGTTAGAACCATCTACAGTTTTAAAGAGAATTTAGAATAAAAATGAGTTGGGTGTAAAGACTAGAAAGTATAAATGTCAGATTGTTTCTACTTGTAAACAGTAGGCCAGAAAACAAGCGTTTAAATATCTACCATTTCTCTAAACAGAGTTCTCTAAACATTTCTAGCACCTGTTATTCTGTTCCACAAAGAGTCTGAGTTCAGCCTATTGGGTGTTTTTTTTAAATGAAAGCTTGCTCTAAAACCCACATATGAAGTTACAGACATTCCCTGTTTAAATTTATTTTAAAATGAAGCAAGTTTTACCAAATGTATATTGAATGCAAATAGCACTAATGCTACAGTGATTACTTATACAAAACCCAAGCTGAAGTCAGATCATAAATGTTACCTGATGTGGTTTATCAGGTCGCTGGAAGAAGTCACAATAGATGTACCCTAGCAAACCTTCAGTTTCATGAACAACAGCCTGAAGAAAAAAAGAGTATAATTTCCATAGTGAAAGCACTGATAACATGCAAACTGAAGACATAATATTCAAATCCCAGGATTTATAATGAAGAAATAACAAACAAACTGGGATAAATTAATATAAAATCTGTTCTTAATTGAAAATAAATATATGGACAAAATTCACATCTTGTATCTCAAACTACAGACATTTCTGCATTTCACTCAAAACTAGCTAGTCACAGGTAAGTATTACAAGTACTTTCTGTGTTAAAAAAGCCCACAAATGACAAACAGAAGCTGATTTACCACAGAAATAAAAACAGAAAGAGTAAGGAGTAATTATAAATTGACCCACAGTATATAAAGGAGAGTGGAGGATATTGCTGGAGGCTGAGGATAGAAGAGCAGTGGAGAAGATCTGGCAATTAATAAATGTAGGAAGACAACAGAGGAACTTGGGAACCTGATTAGTAAGTTACTGCCCAGGTTTTCATTTCTACTCTCCCCTAAAAAGAGGGCAAAAAAATAAAAGTAAAAATCAATCTCAAAGTAAAGATGACTTAAAGAGTTAAAAAAATGAGGCAGACACATGACAGCGAGGACACACACCTCCAGCATTCTAGGCATCTCTGGTCATCTGCAAATTGAAACTAAAACTAACACAGCCCATTCAGAAAGGTGCAACAATAATCTCCAAACAGAAACTGTTTCTGATTCAGGCATCCTTGACACAGAGCTATTAAAAGGCCATAAAATACCAAACATCCAAAAGGCACTTAAAGAGATGATAAAGCTCTTGAGGTCTAACTTCAACTAAAATTAGACAAGTAGTTTGTGTTTTTGATAGGTATCCAAGTAATTTTTTTGATTCAACAGGAACACACTATATTGTTTATCTTCCCTTTGGTTTCAGATGCTAGGAACATGAATACTTACCAACTTTCGAACATCTTCAGACCAAATCTCTCCTCTCTTCGTCTGTTCAGCATAGAGAGAGATCCCTAGGAGCTGACTGAACAAAGAGTTCAAACCTTCCATGCATGCCCCAAGAGAGAAAAATGGACAGTACAAGCCAGGATCAATGTTGTACCTAAGGGAATACAAGAATCCCAAATCAGTCAGTCAGCAGAGCTACATAAACTACAGTACTCACCTTCAAGCCACAGGATATCACAAAATACACCAGCTCAGCCCAAAGACCCTCAGCGAGCATGTTTGGCTTTATTTTTCCAGTGAAACGAAGTTACAGGCACAGTGCTTTGCAGTACTTCAGTTCTTCTTATATTCAAATCTGGATACCAAATTCAACAAATGGTGACTGTGACTTTCAGAAATGTGGTGAACATGTAGCCCAAACAGACCATGGCAAACATGATGGGTGGCCAAGCAGTGGCTTTTGGTACTCAAGAGGCCACTGGCACTCAAGTGCCTTTCCCATGCCAAGGCTGCACTGTGTGACTGATCAGAAAAACAAGCTAGCTTTGGCTGTGGCGTAAGCCAAATCCCCAGCTAGGGCAGGAAATCAACTGGTAAGCACTGCTGACTCTGCAGTCTTGCCTTTCACTGCAGCAACAGAAACACCAAGCAGACACAATCACCTCCCACACAAAAGTCACACCTCAAGCTCTGGGGACTCTCTTGAACCATGTAGAAAATATCTTACAGCTGCAAGCCACCTGGAAACTTCAGTATGCAACATGGATTTCAAACATGGCCAACATAGCTTCCTGAGCCTAACCTCAACCAGCTATGATGCTGTAGTACAGAAGACACTGATAGGGAGGAAGACATCATACATCCGCATGCACGCATATAAACAGAATTAATAAAAAATTCAAAAAGGAGCTCAGAGATGTATGCAGTCTGTAGAAGGGCTTACACTCCCTGAGACTCTGACCCTAAAAAGTAAACACACTATAAGTGTATCAAGCAAATAAATGCTTTGCAAAATTACACCTTTCAGAAGCTGATCAGCACCAAAAAGCTCTTTTGAGACAACAGCAAAATCAGAACTGGAATCTGCTTGTAGGTGTGTGTGCACCTCAAATGGCAAAAAATACTCCTGTGCCTCATTTCACATACAAAGCCCAAGTGTTATTTTATACCATTTTCTAGGGTCTGAGAGTAAAGACTGCTTACCTCTAGACAATCACAGTCACTGAAATTTAAACGTGCATCAGCTAGATTACAATAGCTGGGCACCAAATATGAGAACCATGCTGTTTTAAGGTCTGGAATTAAAAGGCTTAGTTACAGACCAGCTGTGAAAGAAACAGCTAGTCCCTACCCATACACCTACCCTTCCTTTCCAGTCCCACAGAGAAGACCTGAAAAAGAAGCCCACTGGGGATACTTCATTTGCCAAAGTGCTGCTTACAGCTGCAGCTCCGATTCAGTGATGGGCATCACTGAGCTGTGAGGCACAGCAGGATGGGGTTACTCCTCTAAGCCACAATATGGTGAGGTAGAAGATTTTGTTATTTTCACACCACAAATGCAAGACACTAAAGTCAGTGCATTCCATTATATTTTAAACTATACTAGAACATAGAAAATAAAGCAGATTTTGCCTCTACCATACTGATACACTTTTTCAAGAACTTCACACTTAAATTCACACACTGCATGCTTCCATGTACATGTTTTCCTTCTTGCTCAAAAAGTCATTACACCCAAGGAATAACCATGATATAAATCACTTTAGATCAAGTTAGATAAAAAGACTGAAAGCAAGTCTCTAAAAGAAAGCAGAAGAAATGAGTTAATTTTCATATAAGCCACAGAAATTTGGACTACAAAGGACACTGAATGACACACAGAACTGCCCCTTCCACCCCAATGTACAGAATTACAGGGTATGTGTTGAATATCGTAAGAATTTTTAACTCAGTAATTCCGAAGAATTGCAATGCTTTCAACAGTGGCCCTTTTTGGAAAGCTTTAGCAGGTAAATCTCAGATGTCTCCACACTTTTATAGAATCACCCAGTGATTGCCTTCTGGCCAGACTGTTACCATGAAAACTGAAACACACCATTAAGTGCTTCAGATCTCCTGACTCTGCTCTGAAGCTCTCCCTGCATACAGACTACAAGACCAGTTAAAACGTCCCATCTTTGGCAGCAAATCATAACAACCTCCATAATAGTTTACAACTGGCTTTTGTCATATCACTTTAAAATCTTGTACTATCATCCTATATGCCACTATGGATAGTAAGATCAGTTGTCCATTTCTAATTCAAAGAATTGCCTTTTTAACTAATATCTGGCTACAAAAGTACTGTCTCAATACACACCACAGACAAGCTCAAGTGGCTTCACTGCACAAGGGCTCTTTGCAGGGTTTTTTTGCTGAGTGCATTTCAATCAGTCCTGCCAAATCTACGTTTATTTGCAAAGCCTGCACACTCTCCTCCCCCCCAGACATCCAGTATCATCCAGGATTCCTGTGCTATTTCCTCCCTGCCTAGTGGGAGAAGAGAGGCAAGCGTACAAGGTATTTCAAGAAAGAAACATATGATACAGTACTACAAACACACATTTCAGTAAATCAAAATTTAACACTACCAACAGCTCACATTCATAACAAAACATCAGATTTTCACAGCTGCAGGAAATTAAAATGTGTTACTCCCAACAGTGAGTTCAGCTGCAGGATAAGAGAACATGAAAATAGTAAGAAATTAAAGAACAGCCCCTTGAAAACATTTAATGAAATCAGATAACATTTACACAAGAAATAAGAAAAATCAAAAGATGTGTAAAGACTGCTCAAAATTTTCTAAAGAGCAGATTTTTTTTTTGATGGACCAGCTAACCCTGGAAAACCATTTCCAAGTACATGAAAGACAAGAAAGTCATCAAGAGCAGTCAGTATAGATTCAGCAAAGACAAGTCATGCTTAAATAACTTGATAACCTTATATGATAAAATAACTGGCCTGGCAGAAAAGGGGAGAACGGTGCACGTCACCTCCTTGGACTTCAGTGAGCCCTTTGACACTGTCTCCCATAAGATCCTCACAGACAAGCTGTCAATGTATGGGCTGGATGAGCGGACAAAAAACTGGCTGAATGACAGGGCCCAGAAGGTGATCAGTGCCACAGTGGCTGCTTGGAGGCCAAGGATCAGCAGTGTGCTCCAGGAGTCAGTACTGGGTCCAGTCCTGTCCTGTCCAGATGTTGGCAGATAACACCAAACTGTCACCCAAACTGGAGGAGTGGCTGGTACGTCAGAGGGTCTTGTTTCCATCCACTGGGACCTTCACAGGCTTACAGGATAAATGAGTTGATAGGAACTTCAAGAAGTTCAAAAAGTTCTCCCCTGCACCTGGGGAGAACAACCCCAGGCACGAGTATGTGCTGGGGGACACCCAGACCCAGCACGAAAGGAGTTTTGCAGACAGGGACCAGGGGGTCCTGGTGGACACCAAGTTAAACATGAGCCAGCAAGGGACCCTCACTACAAAGAAGGTGACCAGCAGCCTGGGTGCACTAGGAAAAGCATGGGCACCAGGCTGGGGGAGGTGACCCTTCCGCTCTACTCAGCACTGTGTCCAGTGTTGAAGTTCACCAGGAAGAGGCCACACTGTTTTGCCTGGGAAAGAGAAAGCTCAGAGGGATCTTAATAAGGAGTATAAATTCCTGAAGGAAGGGTGCAAAGAGGACAAAGCCAGGCTCTTTTCAGTGCTGCCCAGTGACAGGATGGGAGACAACAGGCACAGATTGGAACATGAGATGTTGCATCTTAACATCAGCAAACATTTTTTTCTCCAGTGTGGATTAGCAAGCAGTGGCACAGGTTATCCTTAGAGGCTACAAAGTCTTGCAACTTGGAGATACTGAAAAGCTTCCTGGGCATGATCATGGACACTAAGCTCTAGGAGACCCTGCTTTAGCAGAGGGCTGGACCAGATGACCTCCAGAGAAAATTTCCAACTCCAACTACTTTGTGAAGATGTCATATGGAACCTAGGACTAAGAGCACGCAGCTGCAGCATGAGATAGATTCCAGCTTTATCAGAGGAAGACAATGTTTCATACTAATTGCAAAGGATTACCACATTCAGTTGAAATACTGGATTAATATGTTTGCTGGAGGGGTGGAAAAAAAACAACTGAAACTAAGTTTAATTTCATTTCAGTCAAATACACAGATATGTACTAGTGGGAGAAAGCCATGCTATTTCTTCATGGATAGAACAGCTGACACTAATATACTGCAGGGAAAAGATCAATGCCTACTTCTCATTCTCAGCACTCCTTGAACATGCACAATGTCCCCATAACCCCACCCCAGGATGAAAAGTATAGGAAAAATGCTTTCTGATAAATACTTTGTAATATACTGTCACTGTCCAAAGCGGGGAGAGAGGGTGGGGTGGTGGCAGGAAGTCAGTCTGTAATAGTTTTGTCCTTTGAAAAAACATTATACTTATCCACCCCCCCAGAAAAATAGTAGTAACAGACTATAATGCCTTAAGGCAGACTCCCCAGAAGAACTAGCCCCCAACTTTGGCTAATGTTTGAAGATGTCACAATCCTGACATTTTGAGTACAATGAGGTCCTGACTAAACAACCACTTTAATAGAAACTACACAAAGTTAATGTCAGTCCCTTCTGGTAGAACATTGCCAGGATCAAACCTCTCCCACATTTAATGAAAGATGTGTGTTAATGTTCTTCTTGCCAATGGAAAATTGAAAAAAAGTTTTGAAAAACAACATTTTTTATACAGAATGCCAAAACAAAAATATTTTCTACTTCTGATCTCAACTGTCCATTTTTGCCTTGCCTAATATACCAGTGTGCAAAAAAAAATCAAAGGTGAAGAACCCTCAAATACCACTAGTGTTATGCCACAGACTCAATACTTAACTTACTTCTGGACACACCTGGCAGCAGTCAGCAGAGATTATTATACCTTCAGTTATCTGGCATCCACTGTTTGCTAGCCAATGCAATGTCCTAGGAGTTAGGCAGAAAAGGGTTAAAACCCATAATAAAGTGCAATTATCACAATCAGATTATAATGAGTACTGGGTAGTGGAAAAAAAAAAGAAGCTACTCCTCCAAAAAGTGTGCAATACATCTTCAAAAATCTCTGTCTAAATACCAGTCTATACGCACTAAGCAGTAATCATTCCAGACACCAAAACACAGATTCAATTCCAAGTTTTGAATTTGGTCCTACCTCATACATGAACTCTATTTTCACAAATTAAGTACAACCAACCCTAAGTGAAGAAAACCTAACCCCAAACTTGCACTGATTCCAGGAAAACTTTCTCTTTGGACTGACTTAGGAACAGCAATTAGCTGAAACCTCAGCTATCTGAAACTGATGTTCTATAACCAAAACCTCAGCTCCTGGAATTATTACTGATAGATGATCTTGCCTTTCAGTGGCAAGAGCAAGCATACGACTGACTCTTTTCTGAGCCCCCACCTTCAAGATTTAATGCTACTCACTGAAAAATAAAAGGTGTAACACTAGGTAAGATTAGAGGACAATGGGGAAAAGGGAAGAAATAGAAAGATTTGAACCTTCCCCAAAAAGAAAAATACTCCATGAACAGAACAGGAAATGCTGCAATCTCTACTAGATCTCTAAAACTTAAATCTGACATATGGGTGTGGGTAGAAAAGTATTTGGAAGAGTTTACAAAGTAGATGCTCCCTTGTTGAAGATTCTTGGTTGATTTGAGACACTCAAATGGTAGCAGTCATTAGCAACTTCATTGTTTCCAGATGACAAGAAAAAAAAGCATCTGTTAGCTAGCAAATGATTACCCAATCTCCATTACTGACAGCTTCGTTGTCTTAGTGGGACTGCAAAAACACACTTCCCAGGCACAATATTTTGGCATTCAAATTCACACCAATCTGAAAACATGGTAGCTCAACTTTCGGCAGCAATGGGGACTGTGACAGCAATCAAAACTTCTCTTCCCTCAGTCCTTTCAAAGAAAGTTCTCATGCTGTTGAAGGGTCTCAGGTTCTATTTTCAAAACACACTCTGACCTGGGCCAGATTTTGTAACAGACCACATAAAACTTTAAGATGAAGACTTCTCTCAATACACTCCTTTAGCATTTTAAATTGCTCAGTAACAAAGACAGAACTTGTCTGTGTAGGATGCAGAGCCTTTTTGAGGGCTGATCCAAGACTGTAAAATTAATTTCTCCTGAAGCTAAAGGGAAAACTCAAAGTTCCCCATCTTCTATCCCAGGTGTATGGTGCTTCTTTGATCCCTATTCTTTCACACATGAAACCAAGTGTATTTGTAAATGCAGACTAAAGCTTCCCAACCAAACCCTACCAAAACCAAGGCATTCCTGCCTTGGCAAGGGGTTGGACTAGATTATCTCCAGAGGTCTCTTTCAACCCTAACAATTTTGTGATTCTGGGATTCCACCACACATTACTTTTCAATTGACAGAATGAAAGTACAACTTCAGTCAATGAATTAGCTGATACTGACTGACTACATAAAAAGGAGCAGAATTTCCAAAGTGCTTTAGCTTAGTCTGCCCTTGAAATGCTCACTAGCCAGAGCAAAGCTACCTTCATAATCTACATGCTAAAAAATGTTGATGACCCTACTGTGCATACAATTACTTTCATTATATTACATGCTAAAGCAGCAACTATTCTAAGAATCACTTTATGCACAATTTTCAAGCTGTTATCAATTGTGAGCTTGAATAGTTGCACAGCTTTGTGCCTTCTATTTCAAACAAATAGTAAAAAATTGAAATAAAACTTCAAGAAGCAGCTGCTTTATCATGAGCACACTCTTTGGCAAGCGGCCTCCACATTTATTCAGACAAGTTATGATTTTATCTCCAACAGGAAGTGCACTCAAGTATTTTTGGGAAAAGAAATCAGAAAGGAAATTATCATGACCCACACCGAACTACAGTAACAGGCACTCTGCTACCAGTAAAACTTCTGCTAAGGGTTACTGCTACTAGGAAGAAAGCTAATGTTCTGGAGACAGACAACATTTAGTGACAATAACTACTGCAAAGGAGACCCGGAAGACAGGTTTTCTTGTATGGTATAATTTGCAGCCCCAGAAGAGCAGACAGACTCTTCTGCACATGGCAGAGAGTAAGATCACCAGAAAAACATTGTACTGCTGTCTCCAAAGCTGGCAAACACATGGAAACATGGTTACAGCATTTCCAAAGGAAGAAAAATTATTCAGGGCAGCTAAGCAAGCCAGGGCAAGAATCAAACACCCAGCCTGGATACCCTATTGCTTAAAATGTGAGTTCTGGGCCTTAGGATGCCCATGGCACCAGAGAAGGGCACACACAAATATTATGACACCTTCAAGCTTCATAAGGCACCAGTTAGAGGGAACTAGCACAAGTCTAGAGCTCAGCTATGAGCTCTTGCTTCTTTCTGGAACTTAGGCTTCCCTGACTGGACTGCATGTTGTATAGTTGAATCCCAAAAGCATGAAGAGCACAGTATTTTCTATGGGAATATACCTTTGAAAATGCAGCCAAAAGAGATGGATCTCAGATGGTGTTAACTTCGCAGAGAACTGTATATTCCAGTCAAAAAGATTTCTTATCATATAACATTTCCTCTAATGCATCCCCAGTAAAAAAAACACAGGCATGGATTGATTTTTGATATTTGCAATTTGCACTGCTACAAAAAGATTTTCCCAACTGTCCTTGAACTTAAGCACATAAATTTTCTTAAGCCATTATGTGAAACTTAAAGGATCTGAATGCAATTCTGGAAGAACAGGAAAAGGAAATATCAAAACTTCTATCCGTTACAGACACAGACACACCCATCAGAAAACACAATGTTTAATCTAAAAGAAGTCTTCCTGAAATCAAGGATTTTGTACATGCCTAGGTATTAATAATTTCTTTTTTAAAAGGTTGCTTTTAGTTTTGATGTAGGAAATATAACATTTATGTAAAAAAAAAGTGGACACCAACACACATTCATCCTGCACAAATTAGTAACAGCATCAACAAATACATATATGAACTCCTCTACAATGGAAAAGAATATTTTCCTCTGTGCCAAACTTTCAGTTAAGCTGCTTTGATTTAAGAAAGATAAAAATTAAGACTCAGAGAGGTCCCTCTTACTGTAATAATGAACCTCAAATTAATTGTTTCTCGTGTAAAATTACGTAACTCTCACGCTTACATGTCGAAAGCTGTAAAAGACTGAGACACAAACTTGAACATAATAGGTTTGCTCTGTATTCATTTTGCATGTTCCAGTAAATTAATTCACTCTGAACATCTGATTTCAAATGCCAAAGCATTTGTATTTATAACAAAGCTCAGGAAAGAATGAAAATTTTCTCATACTCTATCAGAATGTGAGCTAAGTAACTTTACAAGAGAAATCTCAGTAGCCTCCTAACAAAACTAGACATATCAAAGAAAGCTGTAGTTTCTTTAATGTAAATTCCTACTTCTTATTAAAGGATAAGCTACATTTAAGACATCCAGACACTTCACTTTCACAGTTTGCAGCCCAGCAGTATTTTTAAGAGAAGTAAAGTAGCCAAACCAATTAAAAAAGCTATTATAAAAAGAAGTTAACTGACACAATGAGGTTTGGTTATTCTTCAAGAACAGCAGGCTTCAAACAAAAAGGCTGTGCCCCTGTGAGAAACAAAGATGCAGTATGTGATTATAAATAATTATTTCTAAGCTTCTATGACTTCACTGAGTCTAAATAAAATGCAAACTCCTAAAATCACTTTCATTTAAGCTGTGTCTATGGAACAAGGCTAAGACTGTTTTGTGCAACATGACTTTCATCTACTCTATTAAGAATGCTTTTTATAAAATTGAACATTAGGGATATTTTGAATTAGGATCACTGTTCTTCAGAACACAAGCATTAAGACTCTTAACAATTGCAAATTAGCTGCCAGGCAAAAATTCTTATCGGTGGCTATTATATGCAGTCCCTGATATATCCTGACCTCTTTGGGGGTTTTTGTGATAAAAATTATTATCCTGTTGACATCCACAAAAATGTAGATGACAAAGTTAACTATCTCTAGTAAAACGGATCCCATTAAAACTTTCAAAGAAACTTGAAAAGATCTTGTTAGTGAAGATAAAAGTGAGATGAACCCCTCAGGTTAACTTGAAGAGATCAAGACAAGGAAAACCCCTTCCAATTTTCATTACATGCCAGACTATGAAACTTAATTCTTTACCTAAAGGGAGGCTCTGAACCATGATTTATAGAAGACTATGGATTTCTTAAAAATAATAACAATAATAATAATAATAGAATGCCTTTGTATTCTCATCAACCATAAAGTAGCACCTGTATTTCACATTCCTTTTTTCTTTCTGTTAATTGTACTTCCTAGAATATTCTGGAGGAGGTCAAAGGGTACTTTAGAATATTGGTATCAACACTGCATGCAACTTAACAATTTCTTTGTTCTTCAATGTTTTGAATAAAGAAATAATTCTTGAAAGTTGAATTCTGCTTTACAGCAATGCTTTTCAATAACTTCCAGGTTTTCCTCCAAAAAGCTTAATCCACCAGCTTTAGCAACTGGTGAGTTAAAGTAGACTTTCTATACCTACATTAGTTGATTTAACAGAAGGCATGCCTTCCCTTTCTTATAAATAGTTTGTTACACAAAGTTCTCCTCCTCTCTGAGCACTTTGGTTGAAAGATTTCCTAGTTATATTTTGCATTACATTTCTACTTCAGCTTTCAAACTGAACAGAGTGACAGTTTTGTCACATGTTCTGCAAAGGGTCTGGGCTATACTTCCACATGGCATTCCCAAGAGAGAACAGTCTTTCATAGAAGTAAAAATAATTTTACAAAAAGCAGCCAAGAACAAGTTTCTTTACTAGCAACTTGCAAACCTCAATATTAACTGTAGCTTTGAGGAACTTGTGAAACATCCAGTCACATTTCCATACCTTGGTACCCCTCTGAAAAAACTGAACTGGTACCCACCCTCCCCTAAAGCCAGCAAACTATGTACAGTCCCAACAAGAAATGAGGTGATTTATTCCTTAATTTTTGCTAAGCTGGCACTCCAAGATCCAAAATGCCTGCAGCTGTCATGGTGGCTTCTCTTTGCTGCACATCAGGAAACAAACTTATTTTTGCATTGATCTGTCATCCTCAAGGCTGGTCTTATTTCCTTCTGCAGTCCCAAAGAAAGGGACTATCACAGAGTCAGTACTCTGCAAGCACATCATCACAGCTTCAAGTGGAATAAAATCTGGAACATTTTGGCAAAAATCCTAACAGTGAATTATAGCCAGTGAAGTCAACCCAGCCTGGCAAGAACCACAGGTTAAGGAAACAGAAGTCAATACCAAATACACAAAGCTCACTGCTGAGGGTTCTCAAGAACAGTTCTGCACCTCTGTCAGAAGTGACTAAGCACAGCCAATCCTACCTTCAAGGCAAATGGCTGACCTCAAAAAGTCTCTCACAGCATTTTGTGGTAATTTTCTGTTGTGTTTTTTTCTCTGACCTGGAAGAAGTCAGCATGACTACCACATCTTTGCAAGATCAGGGCCTTGAGAATTATAGCTGCACTTACTGAGAAGTAATGCAATTTAATTAATACTTGGGTACTTGTCTGCACTAAAATGCAACATTATTATTTTTTATAATATACCTATTAGACATCTTCTTACTTGTTAGACGCTGAAGCATGTTCTAGCATTCACTGGTTTATTACCCTTAGCCTGCCAAAATTCTTGAGGTTCTCCTAATTACTCTATCTTCTTTTAAGACGCTACTACCATGAATTTCAGACTTTTGTCTCCCGTTTCTCTTAAAGTACATTTATACCGACATGTATTTTCCCTGCCTCTTAAACTATAGCTACAAAAACATTACACTGTCTTAAGTGTAGGTTTAAAGCCAGAGAGGCTACTTAACATAGTCTGGAGAAAAAAAAAAAAAAAAAGGAAAATATCCTGTTCCCATCAACAGGAGGCTTACGCTTTTGAAGTAGGATCAAGTTTCCAGGGAAAAGACTTGGTGAAAGCTGACAGCAACAAAATCGCTGCGGCCGGGTTTAGACAGAACAACCGCAACGCTGCGGCTTGAGTCTGGAGCGCCTCCTGCTGCTCAAGGACAGAACAGCAGCAACGGTCGGTAAGGCCGGCGAAAGAAGGGACAAAAACCAACTCGAGGCGACAGCAAACAGCATCAAAACTCTACAGGCCAAACGCATGGGAGCATCCTGCATCCTTCAGAAGTAAACATCTGCCTCTTAGAACTAGTTATTAGAAACCTGGTGAAGGATTTGTTTCCTTAACACTGCTACAGTAAAGCCTAAATGTATATTTACAAGATAAAATATATAAATAAATTTAAAATACACAACATGCTGCAAATATAAAATAGACACATCAAAAACATGTCATGAGTTTCAGTGTATTTGAGATGTAGCTGGTCAAAATCAGGAGGACTAAAGAGGAATGGCTGAATAGGCCAAACTAAGAAACAGTAACCATTTTCCATTTTCTGTCCCATCTAATATTTCTTGCACCCCCTAGTGCTGAGTTACTTAATCAAGAACTGAATCCCCATAGTCTCTTTCTTTATACCTATATTTGTAAAGATAATATGCATCTTATCTACCTGACAATACCTAGAAAATTATGAGTTATTATTATTTCAACAAAAATGTTTTACTAAGCAGAAGAAAACAGAAATTTCTAACACAAAAACCTACCATGCAAACTCTGTCCCAAAACATGAGAGACAAATACTTAAGCCATGCTAAGTGCACAGCACAACTACAAATACAACCACAGCATTTCTGTTAAAGACCTGAAGCTACAAGTAAATTTCTTCCAAAAGAAAGAAATCCTCAGAGAACAAAAAAAATGTAATAGACGAAACAAAGAACAGCAGAAATGCATGACAGTTAAGTACATCTTGTTTTAAAATATATTTTGTGGTTCCAATGTGAAAAAAATGCAAAATAAAATAGGACAGAAGTAAAAATAAATTATTTATTGAGCTTATAAATAAAAAAAATAAAAACAACATTTTTTAAAAGCATTCCATCACTTTCCCATGGAAAAAAACAACGAACATCACTTTTTCTTAGATTAATAATTTATGACCATGAGATAACTGGCTCAGTTAGGAAGAGAGTAACAACAAATAGCCAAAAGTCAAACTCCAGCCAAGCATGAAGGTTTGTGTGACAGATACAGTTCTCATCTTCCAGTTACAAAAGTGCTGAACTGAACATACCATAGCGTCCACAGGGCATTCAGGAAGGGATGTGGTCAAACAAGGTAAGCACAAATACAAGATAAAGGATAAGAGATTTCCATTTGGGTAACAGGGCATTTAGGCCACAGACATGACAAGGTATATATTCCCATCCTCTGGCTGCTGTATGAATCCTCAGACTCCTGCCTAGTTTCACTCATAGAGCACAGTCCTTTAGACTACGCAGGGGAGGAGTGAGCTTTAGTTTTCAGAGCTGATTACCCAGTGTCTAGTACCCTGTTAACCACCCACAATATGAGCAGAATAAATGTAAAGCCTTGTTCAGGCAGTTAGATCAAACACTTTTTCCATACACAGGCAACTATCCAGAAAACAGGACCGTGAAAGATCTACACTCCTGTGTTAAAGCAAAGCAGCTCTGCACACAATGGAAAGGAAAATTACTTTTTTTTTCCCCTGTCTTGTAGATGTTTGTATATCTGCCAGAAACAAATAGTCCTACCCAAGCCGGAGGGAGAAAAACATTGGGCCCCAGTCCTGGATTGTAATCAGGGAGACCTTACACAGATTCAGGAGAGTCTTCACACTGATCCAGCTTCCAGACTTGGTGCCGAATACAAAAAAATAGCGAAGATACACTGCCAATGTCTAGGTCTGTTTTACCTGCAGCTCTCCCCTCACAAAGACACCATGCAATTCTTAACATAACTTAATTGGGTTTCTAACAAAGCCCTCCAAGGAAAGGAAATATTTTTCTTTCTAATGCCAAAAAGAGCAGAATAATCTACTTGCGATCACCAGCAACTCAATCATGAGATGGTTAGCTCCATGAGGAGATCTAAGAAGGACAGTAAGACTAAGGACAACCAGCATCAGAAGACACTCTTCCAGAAGTAACAAACACAGCGCCTTCTACACCTAATGCTCTAACCCTTATGGCACACACCAATTCTGAAAACAACCAAGCCAGCTGCTGGCAATCCTTTCATGCCATGTCTATAAGACCACAGTTTTCTGATCCAGAGTAAACTACAATTTTAATCAGACACATCTAGTGTATGTTTTTTTAAAAACCAAAAAACTGTAAATCTGCAGTGAAGGAAGATTTTTTTTTCTAAACCCCCTTGGGAGAGCAGCATGTCTTTCAATTATCTTTTCCAAGAGAAACCTCAAAGGTCACTGCTGCCGATCTAATAAAGGCAACATGCAGAGCTTACATCTTTCACAGCTGACATCTCATTATGTGCAAAGGCCCTGTGCACTATTTAAGTCTGTGTAAAGGATTTATTTCCCAGTCCTTGCAACAGAGATAAGAATGACTTCTATCCATAAACAGCAAAGATTTACAGAAGAAGTTCCTATTTCAAGTCTGCAAGAGGATGAAGTTTCACATTCAGTAAGAAGCACAATGAAGTTAAAATATGAAGTTGAATTGTATTCAGTGTTTAAAATTTATTTTTAAACATTACTACAACCCAAACTGAAAGCAAAACAAGAATAAGGATTTTCTATCTATTATCGAACTGCTTTGTCCTCTTTTATCTTTTATCAAAGAGGGCTGATACTTTCCTGCCAAACAACACAGGAGTCAAAAGCTTCTACAGGCATTCCAGCAGTAACTAGAAAATATTACAAACAACTCTCCCATAAGATAATATTTATTCTTTTCATATTGAGGTACATCTTCAAAGAAAGAAATCCTGTTTATGTTGAGGACTTTCTTTGTCTTTATTGCAAGGACACTAATTTACATTACAATCAGGAACATAAGGAGCTTACCTCTCAGCACGAAGGACTCCACTGTAATAGGGGTGATCCCATGGCATCAACATCTGAAAGAGAATTCCAGCTTATAATTACAATAACAGACAACAAGTGAACCCAAAGTAAAAGTTTTGTTTCACTTGAGTATTTTTGCAGTTTCAGTAAGTCAGAGAATTTTGAAAAGAAATGTGAAACAGTTAGGGCTCAAACCAAAAATAGCATCATATATCATAACCTGAAAACTTTTTTAATATTTCTTGAAGATTGGTCTTCTTATTCAACTATATGATAGGACTGCATATCAGATTTCAAGAAATACACTCCGTTCAAATAAAAAGATAAATCTAGATACGTACAGCATTAAGATACATTCAATGTAGTATACAAACTGGGCTTGAATCTAACCTAAAGAAGACCCTTTTTTTATCAAATGAGTCGATTAATTCAAAGCAAAGTGATACTCCCTTTCACTGCTTTATGTTTTGGTTATCTCAGTATCACTTTGTATAAACCAACAGCTCACTCATACTCACTATTTGGTTTTAATACAGCCGCTAAATAGTCAGAAAGCATTTGAAGCCAAAAGAGAGAATGTTTTTAATTCTACATCTTGTACACTAAAGTAGAAGTAGTTGCAGACCATGATTACCTTATACTGTATTTTTTCAAAGAAACAAATCAGACAATCACATACGGAAATGTAACTTACTGAATTGTGGGGATTGAGCTTCATTTTCATCTTTGTCATCATTTCAAAGTCTTTTTGAGTTCTGAAAAATATTTTTATTATGAAAATGTTAATGAAAGATTTTTGAGCAGTGAAATATAGTGCATGATAATATTGCATCGTAATAAAATGTTCATCATCAGAGATTTATAGTACTATATAAAATGACTAAATAAAATGGCAGGCACACATACAACAGTTGAAAAACCTTTTCACTCTGCTTCTGCCATTCAGGTACTTTCAAATTCAGTCCCTCTTCCTGCGGTTGCATAGCTCAAAAGCATTTTCATTCTTACAACACACCCCATTAATACCCAGTGATGAAACGGTTTTGTGCTGTGCAGAGCTCAGGGTGGCAAGAGGGACAAAGAGGGAAAATTGTTTATAGATGCAAAATGTATGGAGTTGTGCATATGGCAAGAAGACCAGGACAGATGTTCTACACTTCAACTTGGGCTTGTTTGCTGTTAACTGCACTTCTTGCATTCAGTCCTGGGTGCTCTCTGATCACAGACACAGAATTTATTCTAAGCACACAGCTTTCCCTTTCTCGCAAAATTTTGGGGAAGTCTTGGTTTTTGTTTCATCAGAGTACATAATAAGCAGCATTGACTAACACAAGTCCCTGTATTCTTGAAATAAAGAGTATGGTTAAAAAAAAACTTAGTGAAAAAGACATACCTTTTAGACAACTGCTCAGAAAGCTTCTCCAGAAATTGTCTTACTGTTTCTAGAATGAAAAAAAAAAAAATTAAAATTATTTTTCCCTAAAGGATGTTAAATTTACATGAGACTATTCCAAACAAAAATTCCATTACATTTTTTAACGAACTACTCCATTGACATTATTTCAAGAGATTTAGTACTCCATTTACTTTGTTACGTGCTGAGATAATGACACCTTCATAATCTAAGGAGTGAGCATCAATTCTGAACCAAAACACCAGATCCTCCTCAGTGAGTACTGTTATTTACAGTGACCACTGAGTATGGCATACAGCAAAATGTAACTGCAATAAAACACTTCACTGGAAGAAGTATGTGCAAACTTAGCTAAAAAAACCAATAACCTTTGATCTGATAGGTTACATGTTTGACTTCTCAACATGTCCTTCCATACATGCCTTACTACCTGGATTTTTGGCCATTGTTCCCTGAAGAGCCCTGTGGGCAAAGGTGTCGTAGCCAACCAACTGTGCCAGGCTGTTTCGGCTCGCAAGCAACTCCTCCAATCGCGCCAGCTGCTGCGCGTTGGAGTGGAGAAAAATCTTGTAAGCAGCTTCTCGCACCTAATACAAGGGAAAAAAAAAGACACATTGCTACAGAGTAATTTTTAACAGAAACAAGTGATGCAACTGAAGATCTGGCATAACAGCTGTATTTCATTGATATTGGTGGGAAAAGGCCTAAAGCCTTTTAACAACAGTAATTACAAATGCCTGACAATTACAGCTCTTACCCATTAAAAGTGGAATGAGGAAATGCAATGAGACAACCTAACAGATCAAGACTGCCAAAAAGGGTCCTGTTCTCTACTCCTGTCAACCGTCTCTCATCACCTCCCTCTTTCTGCCAACATCTGTGCTTTTCAGACCACTCTGTGGGCTGTCTTAACTCATTAAAACTTCTGAAAATAAACATAAGTTGTTCTCTGCATAGCAGTTAAGTTTGCTTATGGTAGAATCTGACAAGAAAAAGAGAGAGGGTCAGGGGAGAAAAAAGAGAGGAAGAGAAAAGCCTTATTTCTTTTGTAGTAGAAAACTATTAGTCAGCCCATCTGCCCATAAACTTTCTCCTTTTCTCATATTTTTGTTAGCTTGGGTCTTTTCATAACTCTGGGGAAAAAAATAGAATAGAATTTAATAAAATGCTTTTATGTTTCACAAACCAATGTATAATTGTATTTCTACATATGGAATAAGCTCAAGAAATCCAGCAGAAACTTATACTTGCCTTCATCTGAACTAAGCCTCTCTCTATATAGCATAAGTGAAGAAAGAACCCTGGAATGTTTCAATAAGCTCCTGACCCTTGAATTGTACCTAAAATCCTAGGGTGCCACCGCCACATCTCAATGAGTCTAAATTAATTTTAAATTTATAACTCTAAATTAATTCTTTTTTAGAAAAACAACATTAACAGTAACTAAAGTAATTTTTTTTTCAGGATAATTCAGGTTGGATGGGACTTTATGAGGTCTCTAACCCAACCTCCTGCACAAAGCAGACACAGCTATGAGCTAAGACCAGTCACACAAAGCTTTTTCCATTCAGGACATATAGGAGAGACAGCACGACCTCACTATTTTACTGCTTGGGTATCATCAGCAGGAAAAACTTCTCCAACTGGCATTTCTCATCTCAGCTTCTGACAGTTGTTCTCCTGTCATGCACCACGCTCAAGAGTCTGGCTCTATTTTCTCCATGACATCCTTGTAGGTACTGGCAGTGTGCTACCAGGGTACCTGCAAACCACCTTTGCTACAGGGTGAACAAGCCCAAATCCCTCTGCCCTTCCTCACAGTGGAGGCATTCCAGGTACTGCCCATCTTGGTAGCCTCTGCTGGAGACACTCCTGAAGAGTGGGGCGATAATCTCATCGCTCAGTCTCTAAGGGAAGCCCAGCTGCTGCTGGCCCTTTGCTGCCAGGGTCATTGCTGGCTCATGCTCAGCTTGCTGCTCACCAGCACTGTGGGCCTTTGCCACAGATCAGACCCAGCCAGGCAGTCCCAGCCTGTCCTATAACCAGGAGTTCTCCATTTCCAGGTGTATGATTTTGCTCTTGTCCTTTCTGAATTACGTAAGACTGCTGCTGAACCATTATCTCAGCTTTTAGGCCACTCTGAATGTCAGCCTTCACCTTCAAGTGTATTGATTGTTCCTCCCTATTTGCTCTCTCCTGCACATCTGGTAGGCAAGCCCTCTGTCACTTCCTCTATGTCACTGATAAAGGTGTTAAACAGGGGACCTATCTTGCAGGATAGACTCCTGCAAGAATTCTTCCATTACCAGTCTTCCTGTAGGGTGCATTTCAACTACCACTCTCTGAGTCTGATCATGAAATTATTTTTTTTTACCTATCTGATTGTCCACCAATCCAGACTGCAATCTCCTGCCTTGGACTAAAGTCACTGATGAACACTGAGGCAAAAGCAAGTGATGAGCCTATCTCAGCCTTATCTGTCTGCTGCCACTGTCACCTACCTAACTCAGCACTAAGTCTATGTTTTCCTTGCTCGGCCTTTTAGTAACAAGGCAAGAATAACTGCTCTCATTGCTTTTGATATGCCTCCCAAGTCATAACTGCAGTTGAGCTTTGACTTTCCCAACATCATACCTACACATACAGGCAATGTTTCTACATTCTTTCCCTGGATCTTGTACCTTCCTGTGGATGTCATGGGACAGAGAGAGAGAAATGGCAAGCGTTTCTCACAGCAGCTCGTGAGAAATTTTAGGGAGTTGGAAAGATGTGATAACTTGTTTTAAGTATAAACAATTTGCAGGTGGTGTTCTTCTATTTTGTTTTCCTGCTCTTTTCAAAGACAGTGTGCGAGGAAGATGTTTTTGTTAGTTAACCAATCAAACAGAATCTATCGTATTATTCTATAAAAAACATGCAGTTCTCTTGAATAAAACCTTCTTCACCTTTTCTACAATCCTACCTCTCGCCTGTTCCTGTGTCATGCTTGGCACAAGAGCAACACCTTCCACTCCATGTATGCTGTCTCTTGGAGATGAAGCTTTGTTAAGAGTTGTCTGCTTGTCAAGCCTGGTTCCTGATACATCTGCTTGGCTTTCTAAGGATCAGGATGCACCGAGTATCTCAATACTCTCACATGCTTGGAGGACGCTGCCATTAGAGAACTGCCCACTTTCTTGAGCTCCTTTACCCTTCAGAATTGCAATCCATGAGATCCCACCTCTGAATAAAATGAAGTGTAGTTGCCTAAAATCCAGTCTGTACTGGATTTCTACCCCTCTTCTTCTTCCAGACATTCACAATCTGCACAGCCATTATTTCAAAGCTGCTACTATCAGGTATGCCATTGATTATTACATTCTACCAAAGTTTTTCCTTGTTAGTAATTACAGCATAATCACAAACCACATAGATCTGCCTCACTAACAAGTCAAATAACTGATATGCACTTCTGGTATAAAGGATGCCAAAGTAAAATCAGGGAATACAAACCAGATCATCAGGACAATCAGCATGGAGACCAGCAATTCGTAGGTAATTTCCTTCAGCTGTAAAATTATACCGGATGTGCTCTGGCAAAACATGTTTGTCAATCTTGTTGGGAATGTGAGTTCCTATCAGAAATTCATTACATAAATCCAATATTCTGACATTGAGGTCGACTGCCTTTTTGCGCTGTAGGAAAAATAGAGCACAAAATAGTATCTTCAGACAGAGAGAGTACAAGCACAACTCAAAATGTTTAAACCTTAAAGGACTCTTTCAAAAACTAAGCAGAAAATACAACACTTAAGATTATACCTACAGAATCAATAAAGTCATAATGCAGGGCAAGTCAACAAGATTAGATGCTCATAAAGCACTGAAATTTCAAAGAAAATGCCCACATTTCTGCAGTAAGAAAATATACACTGGAGTTCAAGTAGAATTTACATAAGCTTCGCTAACTTGTAACTGATTGCTATGTAAAACACTGATAAAAAAAAAGAAGCATCTTTTAGAGAGATACTCTAAAATAGATATAGAATAGAATTCTCTTTTTCCAGTTTGTATTGTGCTGTTTTCTGGAGACTGTAAACTATTTACAGTATTTGAATCCTTCTCTTAGGAGTTAGTGATTTAGAGTTTTATCATCATCACAGTATTTCATGCACTTAATCACGCAAGATGTGCTTCAGTGAACTTGTTCACATTACTAGAGTATGGTCCCTATTGTGTGTGGGCTCATAGCTCAAAAAAAAGGCTGAGGGTAAAGATACAACATAACTTGTAAAGTCCAAAGAATGACATACCGTGATCTCTGTCCTCCCATTCCCACCCTTTCTCTTGAAAATATATCTTTGAGTTTTATTTTAAAAAGCAGGAAGTCTTTGTAGCAGAAATAAACTCAAAGTTACAACAGGGAAGGATTTCTAAAGTCTTAAATGAGAATTTAAAAGAAACACTGAGCAGCAAACAAGAAAAGTGAGATAGGCAAGGGAGGAAGAGGAAAACATGTAAAAATAAGTGAAAGTGTAAATGAAAGAAGATGAAGTGCAATAGAACCAACAGTCAAATCAGACATAAACCCCAGAGCTGAAGTTTCAGGGCTGTTCTTTGGACAAAGTAATTGTAAAAATACATTCTAGAACCATTTTCTAGGTCACAAAACACCATCAAAACCATGATCTTCAGAATAACTATAGCATAAGTTTGGTAGAAGAGCTTTTGTACAGATCTTTTAGGGGGGGGATGACTCAGATAAACAAGGAATTAGCTTCATACAGTGACATGAACTCTGAACAGAGAGATCATCCATACCACAAAGCATGGTGTGAGCTGCTGAGTTTGAAAAATCCATCACTAACTACTGCAAAAGTATATAAAAGTTCCAAGTCAGGTAATCAGACTATGCCCAGATATTCAATTTTGAACCAGATTTACAACTTCTGGTTGTGTAAAGCACCCCAGGAGTGCCTGGACACACACCTGAGCCCTTCTAACACATGGCACTTGATTAACCTCAAGGTCATCAAGGTGCACACAGTGCGGCTTTTCCTTTTCTGTAAATATGTTGTTCTGACAGCTGAGCAGCTATTTTAAATATCTGATGCACACACAGCAAAGAAAGAAAATAGGATCCCATACTAATTGCTTATAATTCCTCAGAACAGAAAGGAATGATGAGGACCAAACTAGAAAGAACAACCAACTATCTAAAAACTACCTTTAGAAGTGATTTAAAATAGACAAAATGAATCACTTCTAAGGCGACAAAATTCTACATATGACAAACTGACCCAGAAGCACGTGATTTCACGTCCCACATGTTTCATTATCTGGTCTTTTGTAGACAGACAAATTTCTGTTCATACATTGTAGCCAGAAATTACCTTTTCTTCATCCAAATGAATGCCACTGATCTCAAAATCAAACATAAAAAGCTCTGCAACTCGCCTAAAAATACAGTAAATCCCTGTTAAAACAGCCTCATTTGATAGTAAGCAGCATTTCTTAACAGATCTTGCCTTTAGTAGTTATTTATGTTTCATGTCTTTCACAGAGATTAACACCACAGTTATATGAATGTTTTTATTAGGGACAAAGATTTCCTATGTTTTAGGTACTTAACAATTCACTCAGTGAGAAACAATTTGTCCTTTGTTTTTAGTTTAGTCACCTGCTTTGAAAATATCCTTCAAAATAACTCCAATACGTTAATCTAGATGTTCAAACAATTTGTGCAAATTACCATTTTAATTTCTTTTCACACTTCATTTATTCTAACATCAGAAAAATACCTTTCCAAATCTAACATCCTTGATGGTGGTAAAAGAAGGAAGAAGGAAATAACTTATACCTTAAGCTTGTCTAACCATGTCAGTGAATAAATAATTCAAAACTGTAACTGCATACACAGCTAATAAAACCTATTACAGCAATCATAAAGTAAGCTTTCAATAAATACACTGCTAATCTGATTTTGAAAAATATAAATAAAGTTCTATAAAGTGAAATCAAGTTATATAGTCTGTTCCTAAATTTATTCCTAAAAACATTGATATGCACACCACAGTACAGTATATAATTTTAGCCAAAAGAATATTATTGAAGGAAATCTTAAGTTTTCAGGTTTTTTTGTTCTCACAAGATCTCAGTTATTCAGCATAAATACATCTTGTGCTCTACGGTCACATTCTCCAAGACTACACAACTACAACTTCCTAACTCCTGTGCAGGTAATTTGGTAGAGACTAATAAATGAATAATGGAGATGTGGTTTGTTTTCCAAAAGTTGCATTTATTAATTTAAGAAAACACTAAAAATAAATACAATAAGGAACAATATATACCATCTAAGAAACTAAATCTGCAAGATTCTGTTTATAATCTATAAAGATCTATAAGCATCAGTAAGTACCTGGTTTCTGGATCTAAGGAACTCATTACAGTTTCATCAGCTAGCAGACGTCTCAGACTCTGACACAGTTCAACATCTGTATTTAATCTGAAAAGACACAAGATAAAAGAATCATGCATTAAGAACACACTAGTATTTCAGTTTCTTGGTATTATTCATTCAAAGGCAGTATTTAGTGAAACAACATTAAAAGCCAAGGACTGTATTTTCAAAATGCTTTCTGGTTCACAATCACAGTAAAAAGTAGAAAATTTCTATACAGTGCATGTGTGGACAAACCAGCATGGAAACAGAAACAGGTGTTGGGCAGAAAAATAGTTTTGGATGGTATTTTGCGGCAATATGAACAAGTCTAACACTGACTGCTTATTTTTTTATGAACAAAGACAATCATGGTGAGAGCATAAAGGTAGGAGAATGGTTTTCTAATCCTTTCAAAGAAAGGACTCCATTAAAGGAAAACCTGTGCTCAAGTTTGCCATCAGATAAACATGCTGCTGACTGCCACTGGGCTAGACTAAGAGCTTACTATCCCCAGAACAGGTCCACACACCAAGCACTGTCCCCATGCAGATAACACTGTGTCCATCGGATTTGCTGGCATTTTATCCTGGACCCCCAGGTGGGATATAGTGAGCAATGAAACACATGCACTCAACAGTTTATGAGCTGCTCAAGATAAC
This sequence comes from Onychostruthus taczanowskii, assembly GCF_017590055.1. Classification (NCBI taxonomy): domain Eukaryota; kingdom Metazoa; phylum Chordata; class Aves; order Passeriformes; family Passeridae; genus Onychostruthus; species Onychostruthus taczanowskii. The sequence goes on along the minus strand of NW_024502569.1, from coordinate 4,807,189 downwards.
ATGAGTAATTTCTTCTTTTTACAAATTTTGTATCTGAAGTGGTATTCAGATATTGAAGTCATATTGTTATATATGGTATGCTTAATCAAAGTCCTGAGAAATCCACTTGCAAGCATTTTGGACATAAACTTTATAGCCACGAGAGAATTTTACAAGTCCTAGAAAAATGTCACTTCAGCCTTTGATGGGCTTCAGGGACATGGAGTCATAAACTGCAAGTAAAATAGAAAAACCTCTCATGAGATACTGTAACAAAACTAAACTCTTAAATATCTGTAACAGAAGACTGACACTTTGTTCCCATGCACAAAGATTTTTTTTGTTGATGGCTGTTTTCATACTGTAATTTTTAAAGCTGCATGTGGAAACATAAAAAAAAAAAAAAAAGAGAGAAAAAAAGAAGAAAACATACTTCTCTACCACAGTGCCAATGTTCCTGCAAGCTTCTTCAGCAGCCTCTCTGAATGCAAAGTCAGGGTGGGCAACTTTTACAAAATCAGCCTGACACAGCAGAAGAAAAAACAGTGAGGCAAAAAGACAAAAAACCTCCTGGCTTATAAATAAATTGCATTCAAGCAGTTCCATTTATAGTAACACTTATTTCTACAGTTCTATGCAATCATTTTGTAGAATTTGCCTTTTTTGTCTAAACCATAAAGCTGATTGGAAAACTCTGCTGACAATTATTAAACCACACAGTGCCTGTGTCTTTCCAATAAACATCATTATTTCACATACTTCTTAAAACATTTTAAGTAGTGTGTATTTTAGAGTCCCTACAACACAGAGCTACTCCAACATATCTGAATGTTATTAAAAAAGATTTTTAAAACTAAATGTTCTAGTTAAGAAGAAAGCACACCACCAAATACGCATATTTCCTAATAGGAAGAAATACTGATTTTTTGTAAATCTCCAAATCCTTCAGGGGGTTCATAAGACTAGAAGGATGCTAAAAGGGGCTGGGGAGCTAGGGGCTTCCACAACTGCTGACATGAAGCCAGGGCGGTTTTAGCATTGAAATGACAGACTTAAAATATTAGGAATATATTTCAAGTCTTGGACTATACTGAAGATATTAAGCATGATTTTACAGAAAGTACATGCAACAAGCTGACAGTATAAAATATTATTTCAGTTTGATTGAAAAGAGCCTTATAATTGTTACACACTTAATTTTTACTTCTTAGAATTCCTTTTTAAAATCCTGTTTAATACTGACAGAAAAGGTGCTGAATGACAGATATCAAAATTCCTAACAACAGATAACAATCACCAAATAACTTCCAGACAGTTCTGCAAGCTGTGCATCTGCGAACATAAAAAACCTGAATATAGTAAAAAGGAGATAATTTTAGCTCAGCAAACTTATACAAAACTATGGCAATTGAATTCTGACATTAATGTTTTAATTAGGTATTGATTGATTAAGCAGAATTAGGCATAGTCTTCATAAAACATAAGAACTAATGACTTGACAGAGCTTTTAAGTACTTTCAGAAGGAAAAAGTGCCTGGCACAAAAGATGTCTTAAATCTACAAAAGAATAAGAAGCAAGATTGGAGAACTAAAAACACACAGAGACATTCAAATGTGAAAACCCAAGTGACCTCAGAAAACTCAGTGACCTATTCACTGAGACTGATTTCAGTATGGAGGTTGGCTCTGCTGCCTCCAACCAAAGAATGATGCTTTGATAAATGATATACTTTGGGCAAACTTCCAGGGAGCAACATGAAATGCTCTAATAAACTTAAAGTTTTGTGATGCAAAATATCAGACCAAGTACTCTAAATCTGTGGACCACAAAAACTACAATCTAAGAAATTGCTGCCTTTTTCTTGTGTTAATAAAAAAGTGATAGTGTTGAGTTTTGTCTGCTGCCTTTACTCTGAAAGTTCTTTATGGACCTTCACCTATAATGATCATAACTTAAAACATGTGCATTGCCACTCCAACTCTAACTCTGAAATCAAAACCCACTTTTCCACAATATAAGTGACAAGCTGGAGAGCTTATGTATTAATATTGCAGCAGAAGCACAAGTATGATTTCACTGTTGTTTTTCTTGTTGTGGCTTCTATGCTATTTTTGCATCTGTCTTAAAAATAACTGGACAGTTTTACAGGATTTGTACTTCCCTATCATTTGGTAAAAGCCTTTGTAATTCACTTTCAATCAATTTAATCTTCTGTCTTAACACAAAACACAAAACTTCATGGAGCTGATCTGCTATTTCTACACTGCTGTTACTGCAGTGTAGAAAATCATAAAATAGAACACAGTGTAAGCTCAGCCAGTTTAAAAGAATTTATGTAAAAACAAAAAAAAGTAACATACCAAGTCTGCTACTCTGCACAAGCTATCTGAAAGCTGATCAAAGATCATTACAGTCTCTGGCCCAGGTGGTGCTGAACACGCCTTCTGGACAAGGTGCTCTGATTCTTGCAATGCTTTGTCCTGTGCTTCTTGAAATCCTTCTGGACAGCTCAGTTCTGGAACACCAAACAGACCCTGCAGTGCAAAACACAGTGAAAAAACATCACTATTGCCCTCCTTGACTTCTGCACCTCTGTTCAAGACTGAATTATCACTACAGAATTTTACCCAAATGACCCCAGCTAGCACACTGTAACACTTCACTGGACAGCAGCACCAGATATCAAGAGATTGCAGGCAACAGGACAGTTGTCTCAGGCTCACTAAATGAGCCCCCAATACTGGAAGCAGACCTCAAAGGAATAATCAACAACAAGTGAATATGTTTGTGGAATGAACAGTTTTATTCCTGAAGTTCCTATCAAGCCTGGCCCTGTCCCACAGGTAAACACACTTATTTCTGCAGAGTAAATGCAGATGGCACTTATGTTCTGCATTTGTGGAAGAGATTTAGAGAGGTTCTACCACTGATCAAACAAAATTACTAATGCTAGCAGACAGAGAGGTTCCACAGTGCAGACCTACAACAGAAAAAAGATTTCAAAGAATCAAAGAATCCCCTGGGCTGGAAGTGATGCCTAAAGATTTTTGGGGTTTATGTATTCTTCATGTATTTGTAGCTGTGCAGACTGTTAATACATAGTTGTAATGTCTAGTACTTTCCCAACTCTCTTTCTCATAGTTAACAAACTCCTACTGATGCATTCTTGAAATTCTGTTTAGTTTTGCCTGTTAGTTTAGCAAGGACACTTTATTTTGCACCATGTATCATAGACATAATAAAATGCAGAGTTAGAAGATTGGGAAGGCTTGGGGGGGAGCTCCAATAGGGCTAAACCCAGAGGAGAAAATACCTAACACAACAGCTCTTCTAACTGGACAATATTTTATAGGTATACTAATCAAGGAACCTTTTTAAAAATGTAGACTACAGTATGTACTACATGTACACATCACCATGTTGTGCACCTTGAAGGCTTTCAATTAAAGTTTTGCTTTTATATTATCATTTTAACACTGTCTGAAAAAGCTTTGTGTTTTATTCCACACGAAGCAAGGACCCACAAGGATCACTGAATTCCAATTCCTGGCCTTGCACAGCACTGTCCCCAGAGTCACACCATGTGCCTGAGAGCACTGTCCAAATACTTCTTGAGCTCTGTCAGGCTGGTGCTGTGACCACTTCCCTGGGGAGCCTGTGCCAATGCCCAAACACCCGCTGGGTGAAAAACCTTATCTTAGTAATTCCTTCATTTCATTTAAGTTAAAGCAACATCTCTTCAAGCAATACATTCCCTCTGCAACTGCCCAACTACAACATGAGCATCTCCTCACCCCCTGACTACAGCATTGAACAGTGAAAGGTATGTGATTTCACACAAAACCCATCCATCCCAAATTCAACCTCAGTATCCAAAAACCACAATCTGGATTTTCAAATCTGCAGTCCAGTCAGTTTATAATCCACTTTCTGCCAACTCTTTGTATTATTGCAATCAGCTGCAGGTTTGGAGCTTGCTAATATTTATCCAAATAAAACAAAAAGCTACAAATTGACAGCTCATCTGTACAACTATATATTCTGAAGCACAAGCAACTCTTCAAGCACACATCTGGAACATTTTGGGTTACTTTGTCCTATTTTCTTTCTGTCACTGTTGCTAAAAGCACCTTCTTTATTTGCTAATGAAAGGAAACTTTTCCTCACACTTCCCATGTTTTAATTTATTATTTGGGAACAGGAACTGGACTGAAGTGAACAGTGAAAAAGGTATTTTTATAGACTTACACATGTGCACACAAACATAAATACACGTGTATCACAGCACTCTTAAATAATGTTTGCTGTGTAAGACACTAGAGGCTGTCATTTCACGCAGATCCTCAGCCAGAGGATGGATGCAGTGTCCTGCAATATCCATGGGAGCTCCAGGTCTTCCTGCTGCCCTGCATCATCACCCACCCTCCCAAGTGATCTCTTCCTGCACATGTAGTGCTTTGTGACCAGGATATATCTCCTCTTAGAGATAAATTAGCTGCAGAACTCTTCTTACACATGATACTAAGTTTAACATAAAAAAATTAAAATTACAAAAAAAATGAAGCTTGGTGTAGTTCTCTCCGTTCTTTAATGTCATTGGCTGCATGGCTGAAACATTTTTGTCTTCACTTGGTCTCAGCATCTACATCCTACCTGGCACAGCCTCTTTGTGAGCCTGAAATACACACCTCTATTCCCAAAGAATTGTGGGCCGAGTGAATCATCTGGAACACATTCCCTAGACCAGCCAAATGGACAATATTTAACCGAATTATTTCCTGAAGCAAGACTTCCACCAGTGTGCTTGCAGAGGCATGAGAACCTAAAAAAAGGCTTCCCAAGCAAGTGCCAGATTATAAACAGAGGTCAGAGTTGTCCTTTCTAAAACCCAAAGTTCAACAGCTTTGCCAGGCTGGGCACCACGGCAGGAATAGCTGAGTCAGCAGGCAAACACCTGGATTTTAGAGCTGCACCTATTTCGTATGTACTGGGCTACCTTACCCTCTCCAGGAGCCTGCTGATTCCCCGGAAACACATTAACAAACGCTTCTGACTCACCCTAAAAAGATACGCATCAGAAAACCCAGCTGTCACCAAATCAGCAAAGAAATCCTTCTTTTGCCCCAGGCAAGGCATCAAGAATAACGCCCAGGCAAGAGATGCGAGCAGTGCTCCTGCGGCACAGTCCGAGGGCAGTGGCACGGCACTGACAGGAGCAGGACGGCGCAGCCAGGGGAGGGCTGGCCCGGGACCGGGAATGGAAGGGGCGATCTCACTTTATGCACGTATGGGTATGGGCACCGCTGAGGCTCAAAGCGCTGCCACGCACAAGGCCGTCACTGTCAAACACTTCTGTGTCCAAAAGCCACAACGTTTGGGCTTGCTAGAACCAATATAAACTCTTATTAAAAAAAAAAAAAAAAAAGACTACACACGTGACAAAAATCACCCCCCAGAAAGTTCCCTTGAAACAGTTGAGACAAGCAGAGCAAAGCACGAGGCTGCCAGCGGCCAGGGCTCCTGCCGCAGCAGGCCCGGCCCTCCCGTCCCGCCGCTCACCGTGTCCCTGCCCGCCGCACCGCCGCGCAGAGGCTGCTGCTGCTGATGCCTCGCATCGAAGGCGGTGCCCACGGGGCACCAGCTGGTGCTGACGGCCCGGCCGCCCTGCCCCGCCGCCCGGCCCCGCAGCGCCCGGCCCAGCGCCGCGGGCAGCGCCCGCCGACAGCCGCCCAGCATGGCGGAGCGGAGAACAGCGCGGCGGAGCGGAGCGGGCCCAGCACTGCCGCGGCCTCCGCGCGTCCGCGCCGAGGGGCGGAGCGGCAGCAGGAGGCGGAGCGAGGCGGAGCTCCGGACTCCCACGGGCCCTCAGCCCGCTGGGCGCCTCTGCTCAGGGGTCTGCGCGCTCTCCGGGCCTGTCGTGCTTCCCGGGTCACCGGCGCCCGAGCCGGCCGCACCGAGGTCTCTGCCGGGTTGATACCTGTCCTACACGTTCTCCAGTAAAACCTAAGGCCCTTTTAAAATGGTTTTTTGGTCTACATGTTTCTGTGATACAACCTTGCGGCGTGTGGCTTATGGGAAGAAACTTCCTCTTGCTGAAAACTTCACAAAGCCTTTTCCTCGCCTGAGTGCCCTTGTATCTATCTCCCTCGCTGTCATTTGAGAAGTGCAGCTGTTCGTCCTGAATTAACCCACCGTGCCCTTTGCGTTTGGCCTCTGTGATCCACGCTCGGGTTCAGCTGCTGTGGGAACATGGCCACATTCTCCTGGTACCCTGAGGTGCTGATGGGCAGCCAGGCCTTAAGCTCCTAACACTGCATTTGCACTGAATTTCGTGATGCTGACCCATCTCCATGTTTACTTTATTCTCTTCTAAAAGAAGTGAATGAGACTTCCCAATCTATTTTTTTAATATTTTGGAGTTTTAGAAGAAAAGGAGTGGGGGGAGGGGGAAAGAAGAAGAAAAAGAAAATTTGGGAGAAAAAAAGACATAATTTTTTCATATATTTTATTTCCTGTTTTATGGCACAGGAAATAACTCTTGGTCAGTTCTCTGGCATGGCTGCTTCAGTGTTGATTAAATATTATCTTTAATATGGGAGAATTTGTTTTGCACCAGCTAATTCTGAACTACAGCACCTTTATGCTGTATTTTTGCACTGGTCTTGAGTATCTGCCCACAGAGAATCCACGTGGCACTTCCTTCTATCACTCCATTTTGCTCAATTTCAGACCTGTGACTACACAGAGAGAAAATAACCATATTTAAAAGCTGTAAATTAAACAGTGAAAATTGCTTGTGCCACAGAACAAGCAGCTTCTGCAGAGGTATCAAACTACACTAATTTCAAGTTTAAAAATTATTTTAAAGTGGTTGGATGGAAACTAACCAAGTTTCAAGTCCATTTACACATGCCACATTGGAAGATATAAACTGGCTTGGAAGTAACTGTTGCTTCTTGTTTATACAAGATATCCCACACAACATAATTCCAGAACTTTTGTCTTTTATTTCATCTCACTTTGCTTTAAAATTTGTTCTTCGGAACTGGAGTACACACCCCTGTGAATGCCTACAGTAAGTCACCAAGCCACCAATGTGTTAAGCCCAGCACTGTAGATTCTGAAGACTTGTCCTCTCTTGTGCAGAAGCTGTTCCTGGAACCAAGCATTTTCCATTGAATCCAGCAGAAATTGCCCAGCAGATAACAGCTGTCTTAGGGAGGGCTGAAGGGCACAGGCACGCAGCATTCGGGGATAACGCGGAGCTACAGCAGCAGTGGCTCCAGCGGGTCAGCGGTGCTGAACAGGAGGAATCCAGAGAAGGTGGTGTCGTCATCGCCGTCTGCAAAGAGCCCATTGAAAGCCTCTCCTTGGTGGGCCTGCAGCCACACCTCGTCTCCTCCCTGCAGCTCCAGGATGGCGGCTCCCGAGGCCTGGTCCTCTCCGCTCTGGTACCTGTCCACCGTGTGCAGCATCTTGATGCCGTTCTTAACGAGAGCTACTCGCACGTTCCTCGAGTAGACAGTGATGTGGTAGGTGAAATAGTAAACACCAGGGTGTTTGCAGGTGAACTTGCCAGTAGCCGAGTTGAAGTCGTTCAGGCTGTTATACAGCACCTTGTCAAACTTGATCGGGCGATTCGGAGGGGGAAACTTGGTGTTGGCTGTGAGGCCGACACTGAAAGCGCTCCTTGGCAGTACTCCTGGGGCACCTACGTCCCCCTTGTCTCCTCTGTCTCCTTTCAAGCCTCTTTCCCCCTGAACTCCCGGATTACCCTGTGGCCCTATACCCCCAATATTACCTTTAGGACCTGGATTACCAATCGGGCCAATTGGCCCTGGGAAACCAACTCTTCCAGGATGGCCAATTTCCCCCTTTGTCCCTTTTGGTCCTATGGGTCCAATGTCTCCTTTTAACCCCTTTTGTCCTTGCAGTCCCAGCTCTCCCTTCTGACCTTTGTAACCCACTGATCCTATAAATCCTTTTGGCCCCAGTTTCCCAGGTGGCCCTCTTTCTCCTTTATCTCCTTTGTTCCCCTTCTCTTCGACAGTCCCATTGGTTCCTAAAGGGAAAAAAAAAAAAAAAAAAAAAAAAAAAAAAAAAAAGAAACAACAAAACCAAATAATAATAAAAACAAAATAAAACAACTCCAAACTTTCTTGTGATCCTCCATTAGAAGGCACAAAATGAGGTTCATCATGAGGAGATACATGTGCAGGTGTGCATCTCCACTGTGCTCACTGTACACACAGTTTTTCATACATTTAAGAGCAGGATAAGCATAATGTCTGAAGAGCCTGTTGTTTTGTTAGAAAACAGGTGCTCTGGCTGGCAGCTGCAAGAATAAGCTCAAAGGAAGAAAGGTTGTCTATGGGCTGATGATAACACTGACAGCTCACATCATCTCATACAAAAGCAACATCTGTCCACACTTTTTTACAGTCTTTGGTATACAGGATGGGTGAGAGGGTTCACAATTTAATCAGAGGAAGAGGAAGAGGAAGGGGGTTTTTTTTACAATACCTTGAACTTGACTTGAACTGTCACATGTTTCTAACATTTCTAAGTATAATTTCTATTTCTCTTGGGTTACATAGGTTGCTACTGCAGCACAACTAAAGGTGTTTGTCTGGGTTACTTGCTACCCTATGCTTTATTTTTCCTTCATCCATCATTGATCAGAAGATCAAAGCCTTCAAAACTGCTCTGGTTCCTACAAGGTTTTGAAGGTGAAGCTCTCATGATGTGAAAGGCACTTTAGCAGTTGATAGAAAAAGGACACCATAAAGAACATATGCTCAATCCATCACGAAAAGAAGCTGATCAATTCTGCTCAACAGCCTTTGGCTTCTCATGTTAGGAATAATGCTGCTTGTACAGTTTGTTGTTCTCAATTTAGAAATGAGAGCATTTAAAATAGATGAGATTGTATGATGAGTTCACAAACATAAGGGAAACAGTTCATAGACAAATATTAAATTGAGGCACTTCTCTGACCTCGTTCACCTTTCTCTCCATTGACACCATCTTTTCCTGGACTGCCAGGAATTCCTGGTTCACCTAGTACAGAAATAAAAACATAGATATTCATTAAACAAATTACCATAAAATTTGGGAAGCGTCTTTCTTTAATCCTTTCTCCTCAAGCCTGGCCAAACAATAATGTAAAGCATACCCTTATTCCTGACTTTTAGTGTCTGCCACTGCTGGTAGTGTTATCTTACAGAGAGATTGACAAAGAGCAGAGAAACTCTGCTTGAGGACGGTGCTTTTTGGATGCAGAAGGAATCCTTGGCATAAAGAGGTGAGTTATTGAGACATGTGCAGTTGTTATAACCTGGCAAGGATCACCAGTGTGAAAACTTCTCTTGTTGCCTCTATCCATGGAAATTCAGCAAGAAGCATTGCTGGGGCAGGAAGCCTAGCAGTTAAACAAGGACGTGGTTTAGTGGTGGGCCTGGTAGTGCTGGTTTAATGGTTGGACTAGATCATCTTAGAGGACTTTTCCAGCTGTAATGATTCTGTGATTCTAAGAATGGTGAACTCCCGCATCAAGAAGAGTGTGCAGGAGTTTGACTGATGGCAATGGATCATTACAGTGGAATAATATTGCCTATAAAGCTGAGGAAGGCATTCACACTCTTGATCCCATGACAGGGACTTTCCACTGCTCTACAGAGAGCAATTATAGAAGTGATTTTTGTAGTACAGAGGTAGTACAAATGCCCAAGAGGTCCGTGATCAAATAACTGGCTACATCCCAAGTGCAGCAACAAAAGAAAAACAGAGTTGGCAGTTTGGTTCCAAGAATAGCTCTCCAGTCATATGGACTAGAGAACAGTACTTTAGCAGTTTCCTGCACATTGGGTACATCCCAGCATCTGCTGAAGTTTCATGGACTTGATAAGGAACAAAATTAATTCTCATGTATTAAACCAAAGATGTATCTACATAGAATGTAAAGAATGGTGCATTCACCCGACTTTGCTCAAACAAAGAACAGTCAGTACAGTCATCATAACAGGTGAATTTAGGAAAAACGTTGGAGAGTTTATCAGAATCTAATGGTGTCATGATAACTCACTGGAGTGCAGGAAAGGCCCTTAGAAAATAAAAGAAAATATGAAAGCTTTAGATTTTCTATTTTTCTCACGTTTCTGGAACCCTGCCTACAGAAAAAGAGGGCAGTTAAATGTATGTGCCAATTAAGATGGTAATGGAAATCTTTGTTTCTTTCTATATTTTAAAAGGTGATGAAGTGTTATATGTCCACATGCCTGCAGATTTATCACCTCGTGCAACCCTGGCCTTGATATTCCAGCATGGGTACAAGGGCCATCATGAGCCTAAGGCTTAAGGTATTATGGGGGTGATTAGCTTTAGGATGCTGAGATTATCTCTGGCTTTGATATCTCAGACAAATCTCTATTATAGCCTGCTAGAGCAGAAATAAATCCTATGTTGTTGTTCAATAGTCTCCATTTCTGAACTTACTCTAGTGACTCTTGAGTTACAGCAAGTAGGCACACTCAGAATCAAGTCCTACCAATGCATAATTTAGATAAGAAAGAGAAATCTTCTTACCACTGCATATTTCTTACTACAACAAACAAATTTTCAGTTGTTGCTTTTTTGTTTAGTGGGCTTGAAGCTCTTTGCAGAAATATAGTTTCTATCTTAGAGGAGTAGGAGTAGGTTTGCAGGCTTTAAAATTTTCAAATAGACCTGAAAATATTCCGATGATAGAAGGTAAAGCCTCTTTTTCTTTACTTTTATCCCATGAACCTGACATCTCCATAGTATTTGCTGTCTTGCTTTCATTAAGCCTTTTTTTATATTTCCTTCTTCAAATAAGTAAATGACAAATGTCTGAAATGTTTTCTGAAGGCTAGGCAGAATAATCCTATTCATGCAGAGTAACTACAGACAAATTTGGGAGTGAATTGCCTTGCATTTGATATATTAAATCATTCGTTCTGAACATAGTACCTGTATCTCCCTTGACTCCTTTTGACCCGTCACGTCCATCCCGACCGGGTATGCCATTGTGCCCAGGATTGCCAGGGATGCCAGGATACCCTTGGGTGCAGATGTCCTGCTTCTGTGTTTCTGCTGTGCTGACTACAATAGCCAGCAGTACAATCCAGCTTTTCATTCTTTACATAGGTTATATGACTTTGGCTGAAATATTTAAGAAGAAAAAGTACATCTGCCTATGCCTGCCTTAGAAAGGAATGCAGGGTAGTGCAGGGAGTAAAATAAGGAAATGGAGTTTTACCATGTCTATTCTTTTGTTTTATTTATAAATCTCTCTATAGTATTAATTACAGTCCTGGAGACTACTAAGTGCTATTTTAAATAATTATTTAATGGACATATCAGTCCTGGCATCATTCTACATTTAAAATATTAGCTTTACACAATTCTCCATCGACATTTCTCCCTGCACCTACTTGTGACTGCACAGTTGTACCTTTCATCTCCCAGGAGATAGTGTCACGGGAGGTGAGCTAAGGCAATTCAACCCCCTCATTCAGCACAAAGCAATCACTTTTAAATTTTTTTTAATTTTTTTTGTTATTATTATTCACTAAAATTAGTCCCCTGCTGGGTTAATAAGTTGAATGACCTCTGAGGAGGGGTAAGAGCTGGAGCAGAGTGAAATGAGGGCAAAGGTGTGAGGGATCAAGAGTTTTTTGGCAAAAACAAGTATTTAGCTGGGTGCTCCCAATTAATGTAACTTTGCTACTAAAATTCCATCTTATATTTATGTTTTCACTAGAGAGTCCCTCCTATATAATGTCTTTTAATATAGGCCTATTGAAATCATTAAGACTTAATCCTGGACACAGCTGGTCTAATTGAGTTTAAGAGAAATTGTTGGGAAGAGATTAGACTGAGGAATAAAAAGCAAATAGCAACAAAATTCATACCTGTTTTATTTGAAATTAATATCCAGAAATGCACAGAAGCTTCAGCTATATAGGTTAAGTACTTAAACGGGTAAAACTGATTGTTAGTATGAGTAGATGTTACACAATTGGCTTTGGAATTGGTTCTTTTATTAATGAGGAGTAAGACCAGTATTTCTTTTTCAATATTGACTAACATTAACTAAAAAATTATGTCTTCTATTTAATCCCTTCACCACAATTTCTCACTCTCATGAAACCATGCACAAAAGTACCATGTAGAGAGACAACAGTATGTCCCCAGTAAGAATAATTACATCCTTAATCTAATTTATAGAGTAAGACTTTAACTTTGGGATATGCTCCTTAATCTTTTTATTCTGTGTTTAGAAAAGTTCCCCATTTTGGAACCATTATTAGAAATTATTTATGGTGTCTTTGCCAGTGGATTTACTCAGAGATGTTTGATATCAACCAGAAAAATCCCATTTTGTCTGCTGCTGCTGGTTGGCACTAAAGAAAGTTGAAAATAGATAATACATTTGCTCCTTCTGAGGTATATAAATATTGCTGCCTTAGTCAAAAGGAAGAGTGCAAAAGGAAGTGCTCTGCATGACACTGTTAGGCTATGATGCATCCCATGGAGAAGTCTGACAGTCCTTGTCCCCTTACAGAGAACCCCATTCCCAGTTGTCTAGGGAAGCGTTTCCTGCCTAAAGAATAGACAATGTGGTCCCCATACATGCACTCCTCTCCACAACCTAGCATCAACACCATCATCATATATATAGGACCTTTGTTCTTACCTTGTTCACTTGGTACTTGCGGTATTCTTGGGCATCTTTAAACTGAGTGTAGAAACTTCATGTAAAGGAATGAACACTCCGATATGTGCCTTGAGGACAAGCACTTGTTTGGTGACTAAATTCTCAAAGGTCAGTGATTTAATTTTGAGAGCTGTTCAATAATTAAAACAGAGGTTTAAAGTGGAATCTTTCTATTTATTCCAATATTAAGCTGAAGTGCTCTGTACTTTGGCTTTTACCACTGTTACATAAAAGGAAATTGTTAAAATGGATTAATAAGGCTTTGATTTCCTGTTCCTTTGTACAAATATATCACACAAATGGTAGCCTCTGACACCTGGGATGATTTGTGGGATGGAAGGCATGTCTCACACCATTACTGCGCTGCGAAAATATGTACTAAAGGTAAATTCTGAATCAGGTAATTTACAATGGATTTAGGGACAAAGACTATAGAAATTAAAACAAAAAATGCTGAGAACCTGGCATTACAATTATTAGGTGATTATGGAAAAGAAGTAACAAGGTTAGATTAAAAATAGAATAAATAAATAGAATTACAAAGTTTTTCATGTGTAATAAGCAGGCTCCCTATCTAGCTATTCAAACAACAGTCAAAGCTATTGGGCTACTAAATTATGTATAAGTGGTAACTAATTTGAAAAAAGTCATAACTCGATTCTTAACTGTGTCTTTTTGAAACTACTGGAACTGCTGTTGTCTAAGGACTAGTGGAAGTCAACTGAGTTTATCATCAACTCCCTAAATGCTGATCATCAGCAGTGAAGGATAAAACCAAAAGTAACGTGAGTTAATGTGTTAGAGGAAGTGGCCTTAATTCACCCTTGTTGGTTCAAGTGACTGCAAACAGTGTCTAAGGGTGTCACCACACTGCAAAGATGTGGCACGTGTGCTTTGCACACATCAAAGAACACTCCCTCAGCACAGCAGAGAAACGAAGTTTTCTGTAAGATCTTCACCACCACCCTGTGGCGACACCAAAATATTGCAAGAATTGAGATGCCCTGGCTTGACATCGTGTCCACCGCGCTCTGGGGAAAAGGAGGGACCATGGGCAGCAATTCGCTGCTCTACTTGAATGAACTTCTGTAGCCAATTAACCTTGCTGCAATGCTAACTGACAAGAAGAAACGAGAGCCACAATGAACAATCCTTTTCTCTTTACCCATTAAAAACCATCTGAAATTTTCTAAGCCTGCTTAGCCTCTGTCTCCTTTCTCACTTAAAAGTTTGTGTCATTAAAAACCAGCCCATCCTGCCAGTTAGGAATAACGTCATTCATTAGTTACCTATACCTTGATGGACTCTGCAGTTAGTTTGGTTTGATGCATTTTTAACAGACTACCAAGAAAACTGCTGTAGAAATAGCCTTAAAAACAAATGTTTCCTTCAGCTGCTTTTTAGTGCCTTGTCTCATCACAGAATAATCACAGAATAATGATTTGAAAATAATTACATGGGAACAAAGAGTTCATCATTTGCTCTTAAAAAACATTGCATCTGAAACTCAGGAGATGCAGAGGTTTTTAGATTGACTGCTGTGCTAATTACCTTTATTAGGTAATTAGCTGCATGAATATGACAGCAATCACCATGACGGTTAATTAGATATACCTCACCTTATTAGCAGAGCAGTTTCTAGACACTTTTTCAATAAGTCAGCGTCACTAAAGTCTGGGGTGTGCTTATAGGAAGAGGCCATGGTGCACCTGGGGCTCCTCCTTTCCTCCTGAGCAGTTTCAGCTTTCCTGAAAAAAAATCCCTGTGAGAAACAGTGGAAAAATCCTACATCACCTTTGTGTTTGGAGAGAAACTCAGCCCTTGAAGGGCAGTGGTACTCCTTCCTCTCAGATCTGCCCTTCTGAACTCCACTGACATGACTCCAATGATCCAGATGAACACCTTACAACCTCTGCTTGTCCAGAGTGGTTTGGCTGCCAATGCAGGTGTCCAACTCTTAAAACATTAAAATGACTCAAATAAATGTTGTCCAGGTGTCAATCACACATACATACCCCCCCACTCTCCCCGAAGATGCACAACAGAAACGTAGGATGTAATGCTGTATTGGAAACAGACAACGTGTAATGTAAACAGAGGGAAGGTGCGATGGATGTGGGTCACTTGTCTGGTGCAACCTCCTGCAGGTGCCAGCTGAGACATTTGGGGATGCCACATGGAGTCTACAAAGGAGCTGCAAAAAAAAAAAAAAAAACACACACACACACATGTACACACACACACATCTGTTTTTTAAATCAGAGCCTAAATACCTAATAGTGGCAGTAGGTGAGTTCTCAGCTCCAAGCACTGGACAAGTTCTGATTGCAGTGAACTAAACAGAGACTTAAGATTAACAAAAAAAGTGTGCTAAGAGTTTATACAGTTTTATCATATTCTCACAATTACATGTCCTCTAGATAGAGTAACTAGATTTTGTAAAGCATTTAGAAACACATTTGTTTGTATATGGAGTATTTGTGTGCTTTCCCTAAAAACTACGTGCTGTGCTGTTTTTCACTGAATTTTTAATTTCTCCTTTGATTCTGGAACATGAAAAGGCCTGAGTCCTTGTCTCTGTTACTAAGCACAGGTCATTATGCAGCCTTTGGAAAAAACCTAAAGCAAAAATTAAAAAAAAAAAAAATCTAAGACAAGCAGTGCTATTTCTGTGCAAACTAAAAGCTCCATTTGATAGATCAGCTCTCAAGGAACTTAAAAGCTAAAAGTAGAGAATGATTTACAGGATTTAGCCTGACTGCCCAAGCATGAAATGAAAGGCACAAATGAGCTCACCCTGGCCAGATGAACCACAGGGTCCTTAGAAAGCCTATTGACTGCTACATCCTACTCCAGTATTTGCTTAGGGTATGTTTTTATGTCATCTAATCTATCTCACTAAGTGCTCAAACTGTGCCTTTCACTTCAATGTTGCAGCACTCAGCACACAACCCACCGCAGCAGCTGCCTCGGGAGGCAGAAACTTTCAGCTGTGAGATGAACCAAGAAATAGAAGAGCCCAGATGCTGGAAAGAGGGGTAAAGAATTAGCAAACCAACTACTGGGCCAGCATTTGAACTTGTCAAAACATTTCCAATGAAAATATTTCAGCAAAGTATGTTGCTTTGTTAAAGCTGGTGTGTCTCAGCAAAACACAATTTCTGACACAGCCTGGAGCAGGAAGGACACAGGCACACCTTTCAGATGTGGCCCTCTGCCCTGTCAAAATAATGAGACACAAAAAACTTCCCTGAATCAGAGAAGTTGAATCCCCAGCTGCATTGCCCATTGCTCTATCAAGCAGGCAGGTATGCCTGTTCACACATAGGTGCAGAACATGCCTTTTGGGTGAACCCATTTAAATGGTTTCACTTTTATTCCAAAGAAAATAAAATTAAATCCTCCTTACCTGCACTGCAGTACCTAAGTCACCATCCTCTGTTAGCAGGAGCTTTATTAGCACAGAAGCTGCACCTGCATGTACTGCAAGGAGTACTGTGTGAACCCTCTGCCACGACAAGGTAAAACACAGTAGTCACAGGCTGAGACAGCAGCAAGTATGGGCTTTGCCTGAACAATGAAGAGTTCAATACCAGAACCAGGCTTAGGCATTGTCAAAATGAACTTGTGGTGGGAAGAACTGAAGCTGTTACTGGGAAAACAAAAAGAGAATGCTGTGACTTTTTTCTTTAAAATACTAGAAGAAATATGACAGTTGATACAGTTTTGCATCACGAAGAAAATTTCATAGACAATAAAAAAACCCACAACAATTTTAAAACTGCAGATAAAGCTTTATAAGACACAGATGAGGGACTTCAGCTTTGTATATTATTTAATTCAACCATGTACAGTAAGGGAAAAAATAATAGGAATGTAAGTTTGTACTTATTTCCAGAAAATAGATTCATTTGACAAACAACATTCAAAGAGTAAATAAACCTTGCAATGCAGTTACTCCAGAAGAAATGCACATCAAGCTACTGCTGTCCTATACATTGTACTTCAGCTGTCAACAGCCAATTCCTCTGCTCTGCAGCCAGGACACTTCATTTACAACACGTGTAACAGCACACACACGGGGTGAGATGCACAAAGCAATGTACAGAAGGTATAATGTTACAAAACACTTACCAAAATAAAATACATATGCAAGTTATCCCTAGTATTTACAACAAAAGAGTTTTAAATTAGAGATCATTTAGACGGCATCTGCTACATCCAAATGCCACACGTATAGAAAAAAAAGCAGAAAGGCAGTCAGAGAAAGGTACTGTGTTAGTTATGGCTAAAGACCTTTGGCTCCAAAATTGTGATATAATTATTTCCAAAAGACAACTAAAATGTGGAACATTTGAGAAGTCTGTCTTTGAACTCAGTTCTTACTCTGACCACTAAAATTCAATGTGAAATTTAGCATGGCAAGAACCACTTGTAAAACAATCTTATTATTTTATACATCAAATGCTCCGAGTTGGATGCAATTATGGTTTGGCATTTCCTAACTCAGTGGGTACCCATTTGAGGACAATTATATTTTACTGCATCTCATGCAAAAATTCTGAGGTTATCTGCTCAGTAGGCCATCAGGAAGGCTCCGGCTCGGCTTTATCAAAATGAGGCACAAATGTTCTTAGTAGTTGCCCTAGAATTTTTTACAGTAATTTAAAACATGCAATTGGAAAACAACAGATGTTGCCATCACAGCTTTCTGATGATATCTACATAAGTTTTGCCACCAGAAGGAGTTGCTAGAATTCAACCTTCTACATCTTAGTTGCAACTCCTTCCCACAGACTTTGAAGTGAGGCTAACTCCCAAGTAAATATTTGTCTTAATTCTTGAATAATATAATTGTGTGTTTTCATTTCACTATAATTTGTTTAAAAGACTACGGCATAGTATAAATTTGGCCTGTCTTACTATATTTGATCTTAAATCTGTTGCAAGGTCATATTGCAAAGAAAGACAGAGAGAGCATTACAAAACAACCATGTCTATATGAAGGGTACTATATGTAAAACTGTCCTGAGTAATCCACACCATAAAATATTTTCTTTTTATCTCTTTGAAATTCTCTTCTTGAGAAAAAAACCTGCTGCATCCAAAACCATATGCAAACATTTCTGTTCATTTTTAGGGCTAAGGCACCAGCACTAATACATGGAAGAACCTTCATGGGCACTGACATGACACAAGAAAAATCCCCAAACCTTTTTTTCCAGCACCCCACAAAACCGAGCACTGGAAGGAAGCAGGTTTCAGTGAAGACACATATGTAAGTGAGGATCTCATAATGTCTTCAGGTCCAGCTAGCGAAGTTTCTGGGTGAGCACTGCAATCCAACTTCAACCTTTTTTTTGCACTTATAACAAGTTTTTCAAAATGTCATTATGAAAAACATCATCTTGACTCGCACCGTACATGCATCTCATTGGTTTACAGGCCTGAATGTGGCAAGTACCCACAAAAATGGGTATGTAAAAACGCAAAAGGCTTACTCATTTGAGGGGAAGGGTGTACATCCATGCCTGCATTTGGAAGTCTGCTCCTTGTGTTTAAACGGAGCATTTAGAATTATCTATTTTTAAAAATCTGAGCAGCAACGGCTGGCTTAAACATCAAGAGAAATATACAAGCAGCTTTTTTCACTGACTTCCCTGTGCATTTTCCTTCAGCTGGATCATACAAATGTCAGTGTGCACTTCCACTTCTTAACTAGTTTAGGTCATCTCCCATTGCTATGGGAAAGCACAAGCAATGAAATTTACTATGCAGGGCACAATTTGACTGAGCATACCAGACGTTGCCTTATTGCTGAGCTATATACACAAGGCATTTGAAATGTACAGTTGTCAAAAAGGTGTAATTTAAAATCAAAACCACAAACCTGGGCTTTGCAGAAGTGGCCACAAAGTTATGAAATCACAAAACCTACTTAGTAGTGGGCTTCACAACACTGATGATAAATAAAAATATGGAGGTAACAATACTAGTAGGAATGAATACCTCTTTAAAATGATACAGCTTTTTTACATTGTTGTTAAAATGCCTGGCGTTTAGCCCCTTGTTTGTTTTTCATATAGTACAGATCCATGACAAAGCTGATTGTGCCCATTGTCAAAAATACCTTTGGACCTATCCTAATCATCAGGTAATGCCCCTAATCAGCAGCATAGGATAAAGTATTGTAAAGACATTCATAGCAAATCAGTTCTGAAACATATTGAGTCTTTACTTCCTTCCATATTCCCAGCAGTCTTGTCATCCTTGATGAGAGCAAGCAAGCAGAAACTATCAGTGCTACAAATATCAGGATTTTCTTTCTTCCTGATGGCTGTTTAAAAGTTATTCTCCCAGATCAACTTCATGCCACAGAGGAATTGAAGCAATGCATGGATTGAATATGCTGGCCAGAACTGACCTTAATCAAGTCAGGTTCTTCCTCTTCCAATGGGGACTGATGACACCAAGACAAAAATCCATCTCTGGTCCACACAATTTCTCTGTCCCTTTGCAGTAAGGATTTCTCTTTCTTTTTGAAGAAGTCATTGGTCAAAACCCATTGTCAACTGAATGTGTACAAGAAGCATGGATCCAGACCGCTTCAATATATTTACATTACAATTTATTAATTTTCTAAGTCCAGCTATATGAATAAAAAGCATGAGATCTATGTAACATAGCCAGCAGTCACCATGTATTGTCTCAACTCTGATTTTGTACATTCACATTATCTCCGTGAGAAAATAAAAATGTATTTTTTACACAGAGAAATAAACATATTGGAAATACAAAGAAGAGTCTCCCAGGTGAAGAAATGAGTGAAAAAGCGACATGAAAGCTCTACACTGAAGAGCATATATGCATGCATCTGCTCTGACTGAAATTAAACAATCTGAGATGCCCTGGGCTCCTCTTGTTTCCACCTGTGTGCAATAAATGCACATATCTTTACAGTCCATTTCACACTCTGTTCATGTTTCTATAGGACAGAATAAAATTTCCCTGTTCCAATCTGGAATATGGTAAGGCCTTGCGGGATGTTCCCCTGCCATTTGGCAATGTACTAGAAAAAAGATAGGAAGGATTAGCGTCCACTAAATTCTGCAGTACCTGGTTAATCACATGGGATATCTCCACCTGATTTTAATAGGTGATCTGTGTTCAGTGCTCCAAAAGGAAGGAGAAAATTCTCCTAAGACTCCCTGCTGATACATCCCTATAGAAAAATTCCTCCCTATCCAAAATTTGGCCATCAATATAAGGTTAAGAAAAATGAAATGTTACAATGACCTGCATGATTCCCTCACTACTTCAACATAACTAAGAAACAGAGATCAAATACTGCTGTTTCTGAGTAACAGCAAGTTGTCTTTGTCAGAAGAGAGACTGCTCTTCATTAGCAATGCTGACACTTGGCAACATGGACTTCAGAGCAGCCCTGACAAACTTCTTTTCTTATCCAAGACAAAGGCTGCATTCCTGGCTCAAGGGAACCCAAGGTTCTGCCTCTGAAACGGGAGATTCACTGAGCTCAAGTGAGCTTGACTGTGTCTCCAAGGTCCTCCTCTGGAGTGAGTCTCCCTCTGTGCTGATGTCCTTCCAGGTCCTTGGCCCCTCACTTTTTAAAAGGAGTGAGTTTGTTGAAGGTATGCCAGAAGAGGGATGGCTTCCGCTTGGGTTCTGCCAGGGCAAAGACCTGCTGCTGTGGGACACTGGTAGGCACGGTGATGTGTCGTTGGTGAAGGGGATGAAGGGTTTGATGTGGAGGAGGCACGGGACACCCATTATAGCTCACACCTGCAGAAGAACAGTTGGAGAAAGCACCTGAGTCAGCCAGGGAAATTTAAGCAGAGCCAGGGGACAAGATGAATTTTGCCATGATCTTGAATGGCACAACCACTAAGGGTCACGTTTTCTGATGTTCGACTTTTTAATTGCTGCATTGATTTAGATTAAGAAGACAACAGTATCAGTAAAAATAATATAACAGAATTACCAAAAACAAGCAGCAGTTTCACACAGCTGGACTGTATTGTTTGCATAAGTACATCTTGGCATTTCAAAGGAATGACTTCAAACAGCAGATACTAGTACTTCAGTCCACTCTCAGAGTAAGGCTGGGTAAAATACTGCTACCAACAAGAATTTTGTTTCTTCCATTTGAAATATATTTTTCTGGGTTAATGTTCTTAAGACTTTGAGCTTTGTGCATTCTCTTAATCACAAACTTTAGCCATTCCCCTGAAAATCCAGGCAGGTTCCAGGGGTATCTATTGATTGATTAAGAGAAAATGCTTTAAGAACATTAATCTCAGTGAACAGAAGACAACATTAACTCTTTCACTCCTAAACTCAAACTTAAATCTTATTCCACTTTTCTCTCAGCACACTAGAAATTTAGCTGAGTTTGAGTTTAAGATGGAAAAGGACAAAATCCATTGTGATTTGTTTCTGCTGTGATTATTTTCTGAGAGAGGAAATTAATAAAAAAGCCATTTCCTGACAAACAAGCTTCTGGTCCATCCTTCCTTCTACAGGAATGCCAGAAGAAGCCATTTTGACTGTTATTGTAAATAATGTAACAATGTGGCTTGCAAAAAGAACTTCAGGACATTTTAAAGAAGACACAGAATTGGTAAAGAAGAACAAGCTCTTTGAGTAAAAGCAAAGGAAGGAATTGTAATTTAACCTGTGCATCCAATTTACCACCTTAAAAAAATAAACACCCTGCCTTATCTCTTGAGTTTCTTCTCTAATATACAGAATACTGACTTGTCTCTTTGAAGAAGCTCAAGGAGCTGATTTAGTAGGCAGTTTAGAGAGATACTGGAATTTAATATTAAAATAGAGGTTAATGGCAATTATATGACTCCATATAAGCCACAAAAAACGTTTTTAAAAGATTGAAGAACTCAGCCACAGCCAGACTGTGCTATTTCCTAATGACAAGATCAATGGAACACAGTAAGAAGTTAATGCAATTCTCAACACCCACCTTTAATTTTTCCTTGCCTTGACTTACGGGCATTCTGCATGGCTTGTTTCTTCTGATTTTCTGAGATTTCCATACCTACACATCAAAGTGTAAATTAGGGCACTAGTACATAATTACTGTATCTAATACTTGATTGTATTAACTTAAAACAAGTAAGTAAACTGTATCTTAAGCAATTTTTAGTATATCTTAGTAGCAATATATCTGAAATTTTTAGAAGTATGTTTTATATCGTCATATGAACTTAAAGAGGCTTTTCCACTGGTATAATGACAGATAAGTGCAGGTAACAAGAGATTTAAAAAAAAAAAAGTGTAAAGTAAAATTTCTGAAATCTACAAGTTACTAAGTAATAGATCACAAATGCAGAATCCTTTTGTTTTTCACTCACTCTGAGCTAACCTGGGTAACAGATTGGAGTCACTGCTAGTACAAATTTGGGTATCTTTCCCTTCACTCAGAGGAGAGTATCACAAAATCTGGCAGATGCTGAAGCAGGCTGTGATGTGGTTTTGGCAGCATCATTCTGGGGCTGGATTCCTCACTTGAGTTTCTCATACATACTTGTGTAACTCTGCTAGTACAAATTTGGGTATCTTTCCCTTCACTCAGAGGAGAGACATGTACACGAAGCACATGGTAACCCTACGCTATTTACTATCATGTGACAGGTGTATGGCTGAGCTGGGGTACAGAGATGACAGACATCTGCTAGAAGGCGGCATCAGAGACTGGTGCTGTCTGGAGCCCAGGTAGAGGCATTCCAGTTTCCTCTCCCTGTGCACAACACATCTGAGACACGTACAAATGTCACATTTGCACAAGGTGACAACAGGGTGCACATGCTGTGTCATTTCATGCTGTGCATAAGGCTGCACTCATTCCCACATATGCACAGAAAGAGCACAGAAGCTGTGGTTCAAAGCCAGAATGAAGTGTCTGCCTTGGTTCCATTTTGCATCTTCCTCACTTCTCTATACTTGTAAAACTCTCTTTTTTATCCTGAACTTATGAAGAATTTATTACAAATCAGCCTATTAACTTAAAACATCCATATTTTTGGGTAGCAGTAGTTTATTTTATTCTGCAGGTTTGTTTTTTTTTCCTTTATAGAAACAAGGAAACAGACTTTTAAAAATGAAAGCAATTTCATCAAGAGAGATCAGACCACTTTCTTAGGGTTACTATTAGTGGTTTGGAGAAGGATTTTCTGGCTGTGGTCTTTTCTCTCATATATTCATAAAAGCTAAGAAAAGCTAGATATGGTTTGGGAGACAATGACTCACACCAAAGTGTCTTTGAAAATAGAATTAAAATGCCGTTTGCAGTTCTGAATTGAAAGAGTATTATTTGTTCTCTGAGTGGTCAGATTAGAGGCTTTGTGTTGAGTCCAGCAAGATAGCTTACAAAATCAACAAGACAAATTTAAACCTGAGGTTGAGAATAGTGGCATTTTTCCATTGGTTTTGGCTGAAGGAAATGTTTAATTATGCCAAAAAAGGAAGAAATTTTAGAAAAGAAACAGTCTTCTGGTTAATGGAGAAAACATCCAAGCCACTGTGGCTCACAAGACCAGATGCACATTAGCTATTACAACTCAACTATCTTTCCTCTGGTTCATCATATCTGTCCCAAAACAGGAACATCAGAACAGCGAGTTGCAACACTTGAAAAGCAACTTTACAGGAAGCTGGATGTTACATGGGCAGAGAAGACTGCATGTGCCTATGTGCCATTATCAAACATACAGTTTCTCTTTTAACTGTTTGTTTTTTTTCTCCCCTCACTATATTGCACTGTGCCTGAAGGGCATTAAGTACAATGGACCCTCCTTGTGCAGTTCTTGCACTCAGCAACCATGGGAATTTGTGACCAAGCCCCAAAACAAGGCTTAGTGCTTTTATGACAAATCTCACTGCCAGCGCCATCACCACTGTTGGATGATTACTCTTCTGAGTATCATATGTTGATTTTCAAGAGGTCCCAGCAGAATAAATAGTTTAGGGCTGTAGCTGCTACAACTTTGCAGTTTCCTCATGCTTGGGGATTTCTGCAGCAGTGTCACTTAGCAGGAATGGTTAACACCAAGACAGACCTGTGGCTGCCCAGGGCAGAGCCTCAGGAGCTTCCTGACAGACAGCATCTAACTTGCTCAACACACTCTCCCAGTGCTCCATAAAGTAGCCACCCAGGATGCAGTGCAGAGCTTACAAATGCTTCTTCTTAGAAAGGATGGAAATGGAAGCATTCATTTGTTCACTTTTTATCTTCTTTAGCTCAGTCTTGCTAACAAAAGTGCAGGAGCTGTGTTTTACTCAGCAGAACCTTCCATGTCACTGTATTATGGTTCTCGTATACTGGAGTGGAGTTGTTCTGTAACTGTGTTGGAAGAGGGACCGTGTGGACAATTATGATCAGATCCTCAGCAGCGTTCTATTACCCTCTGATCACCTTCACCCTGTTGCAATATCCACTGTTTTAGTGGATAAAAAACACCACTTTAGAGTGCTGTTTAGGTGAATTAAGGGAACACATCTACTTCCCATCCCCGTGAGCACAAGGTGACAGAGCAAGCTCCACACAGAGCAAGGCACGAAAGACGTCAGCATTGTGCACACCGACGCTGACTGTAATGTCACACTGTGACATTCAGCACTGGAGATGGGTCAGGTTTGCAAAGTCTGAGGGATGTTTAGCTGTGGCTCCTCCAATGTTTACTCTAGACTCAAGATGACTAGGATTAATTGCAACAGTTAGAGCAATGTGGAAGGGTTAAAACTGATTTTAAATTGAGAATGAATTGGCAAACTTTGAAGTATTTTCTTCTGCTTATGGACTATCTAAAATACATATGGAAGAGGCCTTATTTTTGTGATATTTACAACAGTATCAAACAAGAGAAAGCAACTAAGATCAAAAGGGTTACATTTGTAATGTAAGGGTTATTCCTGTCTTCCTATTATTCTGACCACATGTTTTACATGGTCATGGAATATAAGGTTTGGCATCTTGTTTAAGTTTTAATAATTTCCGAATTGTATCATCCACTTCACTCCACTTCCAGTGTTAACCTGATGTCAATCCTAAGCGTTAGCCTCAAGAATGTTATTGAAAAGGAGAAGTTCTCATGCAGCCAACATTCACAGATGCACTAACATGACTTTTTAGAAACACTAAAAAAAAGAGGTTTTTTTAATTAGTGGTGCTGCTTTCTTTGCATATGTTTTGCCAATGGAATTTTGCTGGAGCTTTTGTCACTGATTTTAAAAGGATGCATGAAACTATGCAAAACCAAAAAAGCAATCCTAACTATACATTGACACAAAAGACACACTGTCCTTCAAGTGTCTTACAGGCTGCAGGTCTAAAACTGGTCCTAGGATTTACTATCTTTTTTCCTGCTCACTCATTTCTCT
The DNA here is from genome assembly GCF_017590055.1 of Onychostruthus taczanowskii. NCBI lineage: Eukaryota > Metazoa > Chordata > Aves > Passeriformes > Passeridae > Onychostruthus > Onychostruthus taczanowskii. Next base: position 4,782,053 of record NW_024502569.1, on the reverse strand, counting down.
GTGCCAGTACCATAGCACTCACTGCCCAGTGGTGCTATTGCTGGGTCTGTAGTTAATGACACCATACAACTGCATGGGCCTCCTGGACACAGGAGGTGCCATTATATGACAAAGTATAAATCTACAATTATTGCCGCTCGGCTTTGTAAAAAAGCATCCTTTATGGACAGATATTTTTGACCAAACATTCATACAAAAGTGCTAGGATATTAGATGGATTTTTTATTATTGATTGGTTTTTTTGACTTGCATCTTGTCATATCTCATCTCTTGTTCGGCTCCACCAAGCACCAGAATCATATGGATGACGCTACCTGCCCTGGACCTTTGGCCCACATTGACAGGGCTAACACACCTGAATGGACTTCACTTACACAGCTAAACATCATGTTAGGTGAGAAACACACACCACCTCAAGAAGACAGAGTGCACATCTGTACAAAATGAAGAGCTGCAAAAGCAAGTTTGTTTTAACCACTGTTTAGAAATTGTTTCACTCACCCATTTCCTTGTCTTCTCGAACTCTTCTCCTTTCATTTTCACACGCCTCCATCCATCTCTTTTTATCCTCCTGTTTTTTTGCACAGAACAAATGAACCTCTTCTGTTGTTCTGTTTATTATCTTAAAAGCATTCTTGACATTGATGTTAAAATCTTTGTCTCTGCCATCTTCGGTGTCCACAATTTCTGTCTCGTCCATGTCAATACGATCCTTGTAATACAAGATGTCCCTTCTCAGCAAGTCCTTCTTACAGAACACAAGTTGATGGTCAAAAAGGAAGAAAGTCCTCTGCTGGCTTTTCCCTTGTTTGGATATTTTGGTCAGTTCTCCTGAGTGGATCAGTTCTGAGCTTCTGGCTAACACATCTGGCCCCTAGGAAGACACGTATATAGAGATATAGAGATACGTAGTAAGTAAATAATCTTTTAAGATCTCACTGTGTGTTTAACCATCGAGTCTTAAGTTCACTCACTTTTCTTGTATTTTTATTATTAGACTTGAAAATGTCACACAATGTAAATAATATCATACAGGCAAATTCAATCAATGTGGTTCTGCTGTACTTTATTGCTGCATGAACAGAGGGAAACATTTAAGTCAGTAAAACAGGTTCCCATTCTGACAGAACTACCAAACTTCCAAATGAGATTCAACATTTTTAAAAGCTCCATTTTGTCATCTCATCTCAAAGGCAAGTGTCCATATTAACACATACTGCTTTTCCTGAACTATAAACAAGGTTAATCAGTAACAGAAACATTGTAAATTAAGCAACTGGACTTTTAACTGAGCAATGACCACTTGAAAAATAGACACCATAAACAACCACCTACGCAGAAAGACTCCTGTAGGGGACATCAAATATTGTACACAGTACCTTTGCCCAGGAAAGGCACAGGCTGACACTCACCTCCCAGTCTACGATAGAGACTTGCCAACGGGCAATCTTGTCTATGCTTTCTAGTCTCCGTTTTCGCTCATTGATCAGGCATGCCACGTTCTTCATGGCCTCATATGCAGCTTTTATGTTGCTATAATCACTGGGAAATGTAAGCACATTTCAAGGATCACTTATACAATAACATGATGCAATCACAAACCATGGAAATGATGCAACCACAGTGCCTGCAGTATAAGCCCACATTATCCACTTATCCCTCTACTCAGGTACTTAAAAAAAGGAACCTGATTCCCACTATCCCAAACCCCACACAATAGCCTCTACAATTCAGTGCTGCTGTACTGCTGGGCTTGTTTAGGAGAAAATTATTAGATTGGTGGAAGGAGGCAGAAGAGATTGATGAATGAACTGCAACACTGTCTCTACTGAAAACAATGGTAGAACTCCCACTGACCTCAGTGATGGCTGTATTTCACCAAAGGACTGTGCTTTTTAGCAAGATTTTAGTGGGATTTTTTTGGGAAGGGCATTCTTTTAATCATGTTTAACAACTGTATTTTCTCCTTCTTGTTCCCAATGACTGGGTCAATGAACACAAATGGGGAATGCTAGCTGGACAGGAAAAAAACCCAAAATCAATCCCACACAGGGTGAGAAGAACAGGGACACCAGAGAGAGGGATTAAACGAGGCCAATATGAAGAAAGCATCCTGTTTCCATGGGACAAATGTGTGAGAGCCATGATGGCCATCTGCCTCTTCCTGCTTCAGGACTAATGCAATTAACTCCAGCCAATCCTCCTGTCCTTCCTGCAATGCTCTGCTTCCCTCCTTCTTTCCTGAGCTCCCAACATGCCTACGAATCTCCCCAAGCTTGCAGGCAGGCTTTTTTTCATCCTCTGCATATGCACCCATCTCTCCTTCACCTTTGTCAAATGGAGTCTCTCAGAAGAGAGAAGGGAAGAGACATATTTCTTGCTTAAGGAGTCCCAGCAGAGCAGCTGCTTTTCCTCTTTTATCAGAATGCCTCTTGCAGAAAAGGGAGTCAGAGGCAAAAAACAGCACGAACCAGAAAAAAAGCCTGCTAAGGTGTTAGCCTTGCTGTCCTTTTTATCTGCTTCTGTCTCAGTTCCAATTTTCACTGGCTACTGCTCATGGATGTGCTTCCCTTCTGAATGTGTGCATTCTCTCCTCTCTTTATTTACATCTGTGGGAACTCTATTCTGCCACACTGAATACAGAAAGTGAGATTAACAATAACAGGATCCTACTAACGTCAGGGAGATGTCCCACAGGGTGACCTCATGATATCCATACTGCTACACTGCCCTTCCTTATCTCAGTTCCTTTTTTCTCTGTTGGTATTTATTCTACACTTGCTACACAACCTGTGGCCTTCACAGCAGGCTGTGCATATTGGAAATTCAAATCTTTTATGAAAACAAAATGCTCCCAAAACCTCCAGCTGGCTGGAGCTTTCCCAAGGCTCCATGTGGGTGTAGATCTGCCTGTTTGTGAGCATCTCTGCACAGTGGGTGCCTCTCTGTGCTTGAAGGCATCTCTGGATGCTGAGCCACACAAGAGGAAAATAGGTACTACGGGAGGAAGGTGGTGAGACCTCGCTGTCATTTTATCAGCATGTTTAATAGCTCACAGAATAACCTTTCTAAAATTAGTAGCAGTGAAAAAGAAACTCTAGCTAGTAATTCTTATTGCAGCACTTCCCAGGTAGTCACAGAACTGCACAGATGCATTTCACAACTAAATGTCAGTGCTTCAAACACTTTGTATTTTGCCCCTGGCAAAAATCCAGTGGTCTCCAAGGGGAGTATTCTCAAGGTTAAAGTACTGACCTTGGCCAAGGAAGCATTGCCTCAGGCTTCATTTGGACTTTGAGCACAGGGGTCACAATGGAATAGTTTCTTGCAATTATACAAGATAAAAAGACATTTATAGATAAAATCTTAATTTAGTCTAAGATTGAATCAGTGCAGGGGTTTACCAGAAAGGCTATATGCAACTTCAATTTTTATTTATGCCAGCTGAAAATCTAGTATCTGGACTTTACTGCAAACTAAGATAATGTTTATTACTACTAAGTTTCTAAAACAAATTATCTCCAAACTTATTCAGATTGTGGTTATTTTCTAAGGCACTCTTCACTTATTCTTACATCCACAACTTTTATGAGTCTTCCCCTCTTCCTATTTGGATTTCCTTCTCCTTTATTTCTTTTGACACACTGGTCTTTTTTTTTACTCTGAATTACATATCCCTCCCTGCATCCTGCTTAAACACCACCTTCTCCTTCTCCCTCTTTGACTTATTCCTTATTGTGTCTTGCATCCTCTCAGTCCCCTCTGCTGCACTTTCAGATACTGTTTTTGTGACTGACTGTGATGGTTCCAAGAAGCTCTGTTTATCATTGTCCTTGGCAAGTTTTGTTCCTGATCACAAAACCTTCAGTGCTGTGTCAGCCAGAAAACTTGAGTAATTAGGTATTACCACTATTACAGAATTTATTATATTAGTTCTCTCACCTGTGCTCCTGAGTGGTGTATTTGAGCAATTCTGCAAGCTGCAGAGGGTATTTGCAGATTTTCTGAACAGGTGTGAGAAGAAAACCATCAATGGCAATGTCAATCATCTGCTGAAGCAAGCGACAGGCCTCGAAGAAGTGGCGGTATTTGCCCTGCTTCATCAGTCTGGAGAGCTCAATGCAGGCACTGGGATGGTTGTTACAATACTCTGAATAAATAGCAAAGCCTTCTTGCTATTAAAAAAAAATACAACTTTACTCAAGTATTTATCTATAAAGGAGAAAAGCTATTTTTGTAATATCATTAAATATAATTAGATTAAGTAATCTATTTTCTATATTGCTTCCAGGCTGATCAGCCTTGAAAGTATGCAGAAATCTACTTTGTAGCTGTCAAAACCACGTACCCTTCTTTGTCAGAACACAGAAATAAAGGTCTCTTCTTGAGTCAGGATAATCACACTCACTTTAAGAAGTATTTTTCTTTAGGGAAGAAGCTATAGGCTTAGCAAGTCTCTGTCAAGAACTCACAGCCTATCTCCCCACTACCTACCTTCCTTAATGTCTGTATGAAGTTTCTGCATGCTGAATATGAGATCATGGCAAACAATCCAGCTCATCTGTGATCATTAGAGTTTCGCCTAAGAAACTTAAAACTGTTTACAAAATTACATGATTGCTAAAGATGAGGAGAAATCTAAAATAAATATTTAATTAATTGCAAGTTACTTTACATTCTAAAATGCTGCCAGTTTATTATTTAAGTAGCACTTGTTAGTAAAGTCCCCTCCTAATATGGTAACTTTGGCTTTTTATTATCACATTTTGTTAATTTCATAAATAAAAACAACTTTTTCAACCTACATGTTGAAGAAAACATGACCCTATTTCACTTAGATGAGGTTCCTCTTTGTTGTACTGTTTCTCAAGATCCTTCAGAAACTTCCTTTGGAACTTGTAAATATCTTCAATATTTCCAAAAATGGTGCTTAACTGAGCTGTGGTGAACATTCCTGTATGTTTGCGACACTGCCGAATGTAACCCTGAAATGAAATAAAAAACACTCCTTAGTCTGAGGATGTGAGATAGGTCCTACCCTGAACAAAATCATTGAAGCTGCCAAGACCCCCGTGATCTCCAGGCAAGGGAGTGGTTTTCTAGATGCACACACACACAGAAGCAGAAGTTCAGATTTGCATCTGAGATGTTCACATGTGGATTCTTGGGGTCCAGCCCCTGTCTCAGGGTACCCCACAAGAACCAGGGACCATCCTGAGTGCAAAGCCCACCTGCATCTCCCTGTTGGGAATGCACTGCAGGGACTGAACCTCCAGAACAGCTGCTGTGCTCACAGTCTCACAGCAGTGACAGCAGCAGGGCTCAGGGAGTGCAAAGGTTAGCTGATGTGATAGGGGCTATCCACCAGGCTCCTCCATTTGGCTGCTGGCAGCCAGGCCTCCCGCAAACGGCTCTGGGAGCAGACAGCTGAAACAGCCTTGCAGTTGCTCTGGTGAGGTTTACCAGGAAGTAACACTGACTGTTGCTGGCACTGTTAGGAATATTCCTGTCTCCTCCACAGCCATCTGCTCTGAGAGCTGTGCAGCGGCTACGCTGCAAGCCAGCAACCGCATTTCCTACTGCACTAACAAGGAAAGCTAATTCCTGTGTGGCTCCTGTAATGTGGGCTGCAAACACTTCTTGAATGTAAAATGTGTTTTATGGGTATACTCTAGCTTCATGATCCTGGCTACAACCAGCCTAAGTGATTCATTCGAGGGCTGAGCTTGCAAATTTGGGTTACTATCTGTGTAGCTTTTCTGGCTTAGTCTTGCTTGAGTGTATTTTCAGCCTTATGTCCTACTTGCACCACCCTAGAGATTCACTCTGAGGATAGCAGATTATCTCTACCCCACATGTTGAGGACGGCCCATTGCTTCTCTTTTTGGAAAATGTGTGCTTGCTCTCTAGTACTAAATTCAGAGGCTTGCCAGATATTAAAAACCAGGTATAGGATATACATATTAGAGAAAATTAATTCATTAATACATGCCTAAGTCGTAACAGGTCAGTAAAATATGACAATCATGTCCAAGAACTCAGCCATGGCAGCAGCATAGCAGAGAGCGTACAAATTCTTCCCTGGTCTTTCATGCACACAATCTTACTAGCTTAAGTAAATAATGAATATAAATGACAAAATGTACATTTAATGTTTTAAAATTAGCCAGTTAGTAACCAATTTTTGTCCTTTCCATTTTTTTGTCTCTTCAAGAAAAAGGCCTGATCTAAAAATGGAAAAAAAAACCCAAAAAACAAAAAACAAACTTACTGCTGCCTTGTCTACTTTGCTGTGAATGGAATAATCTAATGGTAAGTGGTGGACTAAAGGATGACAGTATGACAAATACAAGGACAGACCTAGCAAACTAAGGCTACAAAGAATATTTTTGTAGGTTGCTTAGCACCATTCCAGATGCAAACCACAAAGACAAGTCAAATACAGGTCAAATGCACCATAACTCATGTCAGAAGAGGCAAACTTCAGTGAAAAGTATTAAGAAGCTTCTTGCCCAACTGTAAGCCTCCAACAAATAATGAGAAAAAAAGAAGAAAACCACCCCATTTTGTGGTTCAAACAAGCAAGGCAGATCTAAAACACACTTAGATTTCTTCACGATTCCTAAGCATCCAGTAAAAATCTCCTCACTTGAGAAAAAAGGGAAAAAAACATTTAGCAAATACTCTTTCCAAGTTACTTCCAAGAAGTTTTGTCACTGAACTGCAAATTATTTTACTACAGTTAGTCAAAGTTTTCTATACAGTGGGAAAAATCTCTAAATAAACTAGACTTCCTCCTCTCATTTATTATGGAAATAGCAGTCAGAAAGGCACCTTTTCGCTGTCAAAAATGGAAGTTTTTTTAAAAGAAAGGAAGCAGTGGCTCGTGGCAGTCATCAGAGAGGAAAGCTGTAAGAGGAAACAAAGAATCTGACTGACAGCATCAGAAGTGCAATTGGGAATATTGTGATATAAGAAACCACTGTGGTTCTCAACTTATATGGAATGATTTGTTTTCATTAGGTCAGCAGAATGGCCTCAGGTTAAAACACGTACCTCACAGATGTCCTTGAGATGCTTGATATAGACTCGTTCTGTTTTCATAATTTCCTGTATAACGTTGGTTCTCATCTGATCCCTGTTTTCAGCTATTTTCTGGCGATGCTTGCTAGTATCTGAATCTTGTTCTTCATCCTGGATATTACTACAATTTTCTGGCACTTCTTCCTGATTAACTCGCAGCTGCAGCCAGAACAAACAAAGCAATTAGAGCGAAGCAGAAAGTTTTACAATATGTGGTAAAACTGTTATAAACTTCTTATACCTAGGAGAAGAGCGGATACAGACATATTCTCATTCTTACCTTACAGAGGGAGCTTCACAATGGGATTTATTTCATTGTACTCACTGCATATTCAAATAAAGTGTTGAGATTTCTGTCTGGTTAAATACATGACTTCTACTTGCAGTATTTGAGAGAGACTATATTGTGCTGTCCATGTACTGTTCAGAGTTAAGCTTATTTCTGACACTTACTAATAGTTAATATATTTGGCCAAGTTAGCATGGAGTAAAAATTACAGAAGCAGACACTCAACCGCTTTTAAATAGTTTCCCTGTGCTCCATCTGTATGATGTAGACAGCAGCACCTCCTTTTCTGACTTCTGTCTGATTGCCCAGGTTGCCTAGAGATCTAGAACGGGGAAAGGGAGGAACCCCCTGCTGCACTTTGTGTATGTAGTACTTCATACAGTGCAACCCAAGCTCCACTACAGGTTCTCAAAAAGCAGTACAAATTATTTTCTAAAACATACTTCAATTTTTTATCGAGTTGTTACACTGTCATTAATCTGGGTGAGTTCTTACTGCGGAGTTTAGACTGTGAACCAGATTTCTACACAATGTCCTTGATATTAAATTAAGCCCTATTTTACCAAGAAATCCCTGCAGCATAGCTCTCCCCTGCCCTTATGAGAACTGTTGTTCCTCTCTGTATACATTGATGACTTTCTGTTTGAGCTTCCTGCTCTTGTAATCTCTGTTTGAGAAACTCCTTTGGTTACAAAGGGCCCAAGTGAAGAAGACAGAGTAAAAGCTGTCAGAGGAGCTAAGGGATCTTAGGGTGTGATTCTCTACTGCTTTTTTCCTTGTGAACTCATTAGGGGTCACGCCACTGAGGTTCAGCTATAAACATGCTGAGGATCAGGTATGAAATGTAATGCCATCAAAACTGTTGCACTCTGCTAGGAATCTTGCAATGGTGCAAAAGCAAGAAGCAGAAGAGTTACTCACCCTGACAAAGCTAGCTGGAAACCAGGCCTCCTTGTCCTCATTTCTTCCCCACCACCAGTCTTTGTTGGAAGCTTCTAGAACTCTAATGACATCTCCAGCTTTGAAGCCCAGCTCTTGATCATCCATAGTGACATGGTCCCAGAGAGCCTCTGCATAGACGATGGTGCCATCGCTTATCAACTAAGATAAGAAGAAAATGAGATTGCAAAGGACAGAAGATAAACTATGAAGTGTTTATAAACTACAACTATATCAATATAGGTCACTAGATTGCCTACTATTACTCCTGTTACAGGATAAAACTAAAATTTCAGATTTTCATAAATCCCCGCACATTCTCATTAGTGAAAACAATTAGAATCCTGCTCCAGAGCAGCTACATAGGGTAAGAGTTACAGTCTGTGATGGTTTAAAACCCAGAGGGAAAATTAAACCTATTCAAACTGTCCCCTTTTCCCCACTCCCTTCCTATAGTGGAGGAAACACTAGGAGAGCTTATAGAAAGAATCACAATTTGCTGAAAAACTGCAATAACCACAGTAATGCTAGTAACAGAGTGCACAAAACAGAGTTTTACCCACAAAAAGGGATTCACCACTGAGCAAACAAAAATCCCTCCCACAGAAACTAGCTACTGCCATTGAATTTTTTATGACTATGAAATCTCAGACTATGGAAAACATCCCTCTGAATCCCCCACCCCTGTCCCTGCCGTCCCTGTGCCATCATTCCAGCAATGCAAAGCCCCGGACATTACCTCATTAATTGCTAGCTGTTCCCCTCCGGGCTGCAGGTACCTGGGAGCAGCTTGGCAGAGCTCCTCGTAGCTGTAATCTTCCTCACTGCCATTGTCATCCACTAAGGCTGAAGATTCAGTTCCACCATCTGCAGCAACTAAAACAAAAGTGCAACAGCTGTTTGCTTCATCATTTTTATGATTCAAAGAAAGACAACAATGCAGGAGGAATTGCTGAGAAATTGCCTTTGTTGTCATGAATAAAACAGTAACAGCAGGAGTGGAGGGTAGCAGAGCTCTCAGGAAAACCATCTTTCCGTCATTAAGTAAGTTTTACTAATTTTTAGAATTTCTTATTTAGCAGCTGATGAAACTGCGAAACTTTTGTACACAAAAAACCCAGAACTACAACTTCCTTACTTATTTTTTACCAGAGGAAACCTTAAATGACCCGTATCAGAAGGGAAGCTCCGATGTCATTTCCCAGGCAGCAGATGTGAGAACCCTAGCATTCCCCAGCAGTCAGTGGGGACACTGCCACCACGAGGCTGGGTGCCCTCACACCGTCACATCCCCTGCAGCGACATAAGGACCCAATGGTTCCATGCCCACCCACCCGTGAGAGGGGCGTCAGCCCGTGTTCAGCCCCAGCTCTGTGCTGGCCGCTGCCACCTCTCCCATGAACTGGGGAGGCTCTGCCAGCAGCAAGGCTCAAGGGGACATGGAGCCCAGACTGAGCACAGTGGAATGGCCCTACAAAAAACCTGTTCTAATTGTCCCAAATCACAACAATTTCTTGGTTTGACAATTGTACGTTTTCTGACCAATGAGCAGATTTGTACAGAAAGAGAGGTCAGGACTAAAATAGGTTTCATCTTATTACACAGCCACATAAGCCAGAAAAAACACTGTTATTGTATAAAACTATAAAATCCTTTTGGAGTACACCACTGGGTGATACATCCTTTTGGTGATCACCACTGGCAGAGGAAGAGAACTGGGGGCTGAGCTCAGGAACAAGTCTGACTGACTGACTGGCTGACTGACTGACTGACACCCATGCTGCTCAGTGCTGGACCCTGTCAAGTGGGTTCGCCTCTGAAAGCCACCTGTAATGTTCAAACCATTCAGGATCAAGAAGCATTCATGACCAATGGCCCTGGGCTTGAGTGCACTCTCTGGTCCTTGTTAATTTATTCCTAAAGATTTATTCTTATGGAAGTCCAAGCTGCGAACTAGAGCCTGAAGATCATACAATGCTCAAAAACACATTAAAAGTCAAATTCAGAATAGATTGCTAGCACTGAACTTCTTTGCTAAAGGTCAGTGTGTCCCAGGTAAGTTGCCACACAGTCAACAGAGCAGCTCTTACTCCTGAGTGCCTGGAAAGGGGCATTTAAGCAGAATTATTGAACCTGCCAATTCCAACAAGCAGCAAGGCTGAGCAGCAGGATCCTGAGACTGCCTCTTCTCTACTGTGCTTCAGACCTGGGCACTGCCTGTCTGCTGAGCTCTGGGCTCTGGATAGGTAAGAGTCACAAGGAGACAACTCCTGGCTTTACTCCATGCACCTACTACCACCAGGCACTCTGCTGCCATCTGCTATTTACGTTATAGGGAGAAATACTGCAACCCCCTCCTCAGGGCATGCATACTATCCCTGGCATCTTCACTCATCTGAGCATTAATTTGCCAGAGAGATCAAAGCAGACCACCACACAGATTCAACAAAAAACTTGCAAAATTTTTCTTTCCATTAAAATGGAAAAATATGGCATAGTCTTGATACAACAGAACATGGCTATTCTGTTCTACTCCCTATCATTTTAAATAGACATTCACATTAACAGTATAATCTACTTAAGCAAGAAGGATGCAGAACCCCTATTTAAAAAATCAAGACTATTTTTTCCCCTATAAACTCATTAATCTGAGCAGTGACAAACTTTTAAAATACATCTTGTGACACTTACTGAAAATCTTTATTTAAAAAAAATCTGAAAATAAATATTTCATTAAAACAATTTTTATCTTAAAAAGCAACATGTAAAAAATTAAACCCAGTGGTCCTTTATACATTTCCAGTGCACTATCCATACTGCCTGTGAGGTTGTTCCAGTAATAATGGCACATCAAAATAACCTAATTCATTTGACTCCAGACAAAAAACAACTACAATTTTGGGAGAGAAAGCTGTTTGTTACTCTGTATCAAATCAACAAGCTTACATGGACTTTATAGGGTAGAATCAAGTGAAATCTTGCATTCTGCATCTTTTCCTCTATTGTATACAGAAATACCAGAGGGAGGGGGGTGTTTTCCCGGTTGCACCAACGGGATGCAAAAAACTTAAGACAGCCTGGGATTGATGCTGATCTCCTAGCAGCTTTTCACCAGTACTGCAGGTTCCCATGCATGACACAGAGTAAGTGTCATCAGAATCAGGCCCCCTGACTGCCACTGTTTACCCTTTCAATCAAAAAACATAATGAAAAAAGCAAGAGCAGCATGTCCTACTCACACGTACCCATCTGAAGGCTCTCCAGACTCCAAAAACGCGCCATTGCCCCCCTGGCTACCATGCTGCCGTCAGACCTCTAACAGGTGATGATGCTCAGTCCTACAGGGCTGGTGGAGGATCACAAGAGGCTCTGAGCTACCCACAGCTCAGAGGAACAGGCTGTCAGCTGCCTTCAGCTCCCGGCGGTGCCTCGGAGGCCGAGCCCGGCTGGGAACTGCCAGCAGCGCACTCAGCCGCTCAGCTGCGAGCTCCCGGCTCTCTGACATCATGGGGTGCCCTTAGGGAGGAAGTTCCAGAAAAGAAACAAAAACCTGGCTGCCTGGCCCTGGCTGCGCTGCGCCTGCAGCCGCCCAGACCGCTCCCACAGAGCCCGAACATCGCGAACACAGCGAGCCAGGGAGTGCATTTGTTTTTCATTAAAGCAGCTAAACGCGATTTCAATCTATATTCAAATGACTGCAATCCAGAGGGAGAGACTATTTGGATGGGAGTTGGGAGTTCCTTGTATTACAACACTGTTCAGAGTATCGGTCTATCTTTGTCATACTATACCAGTTAAAATTCCAGAAGAAGTAAACAATTAAGGTATTTTTTGCACAATTTCTCTTGCTTCACAAGCAAATGCTGTATCATTTTTTAGGGCACAAGCAGCACAAGTGTTAAGGCTGCAGCAGACTGCTCCCAGGAAAACAGGGAGGAGGGAGATATTTTCTCACTGAAACTACAAACTTAATTCAGTTGTGAAATAGGGAATGAAGCAGGAAAGCATTCAAACCATCCATCTTTCTCTAGGTCTGACCCAGCCAGAGCACAACCTCATTCATTCACCATGGCCGGCATTCACCCTTGCATCTGTGTCCTCCCACAGTGAAGCTGGATCAGGCCATGCACTGGAAGCAAAGGCAGGAATTGCTCCCATCAGGAGAGTGCAAAGCCTGCTGCAACCTATGTCTGTACACAGTGCTACGCCTACAGTCTGGAAAGCCCCAAAAACTTAATGACTTCATCTTTACCTGAAAACTGTTGCTCAGCTGAGCCTGTCCTGTAACTGGGGACAGCCTCCTCCAGGGATACGTTCACAAAACCCTGGAGGCATTTCTGCACACAGCAACTTCTCAACACCCACTAAAATCACATGGTTTTCCCCAGCGCTGCCTCAAACACAAGGCCAAACATCACCCTGAAATATTAATGCTGTCTTCCTGCAAAAATCCTATTAGTGCTGCACTCCACAGGAGACTGATAGAAATCATCTTCTGAATCTCTCACACATCCCTGTTATTTCTTGCTGCAAGGACTCTAGTTGGATAGCACAGTAAAAACAAGCTACTACATAAGATCTTCACACACAGCATTTTTCTTGGCATAAACCATTAAAATAAAGCAAGCTGGCAAACAAAAGTGACACTGATGACACTGAAGTGCTGATGATCCTGGGACTTGCAAGTGAAAATTTCACACTTTTAATCAGCCACATCACAAGATCTTTGCCATGTCAAACCCCTGCCCATCAGGGAAAAACAGTTCAACTGCCAAAAGAAAACCAGATCAAACCCCACACAGCTCTTTTACAAGACACTTTGAAAAAACAACCTCTGAAAAACAACTCGAAACTCTTTCAGTCTGATTTTTGCAAAAAGGAACAGACTGTGTGCTTCTGCCCAATGACTAACCTAATGCCACCGTGGGATGCTGCTCGGATGGAGGGGGACCTGACCTCCCTCCTTTGCATGGGCACATCTGGCAAACTGAACCACCATAAAAGTGCTCATTGGGGTGAGGTGGTGGTGGCTTCATTTCCTTGTAGATCAGCCAGGGATAGGAGGAGGCACAGGCTGTCCTTTGTAGTGGCAGTCCACAGTGACCTTGTCCAAATGCACGCTGAGCTGGCTTAGCCACTGAGCAGGGCACTCTGAAAAGGCTGTGGGTAGCATTTACTAAAATACTAAAAGCTAGTTTATCCACCTCAAGAAAATTCAGTTCTAGAAACACCCTGGTATCAAAGAACCCTCCATCCTGAGGCAGACCACAGGTCACCCCCAACCACTTCTCCAACAGCAGCCAGTAGCAGATGCCCAGGGAGGAACATAAAAATAGATGAGGCGTGTGATGGCATTTTTCTTATGTACTTTTCTAAATTCCAGTTATCTTCCAGATCAGTCAGATCCTTCTTGGGGCAGAAATTACATCTTTGTGTTCAATGAACTGGATTTTTCAAACCACTTTCTGATTTTTTTAAACTGTTGAGATGTGAAATACAATGTGTAGCAATTAGTTTTATAGTTTAATTTTACAGACTGTGAAAACTATCTTTTATTTTGAGCTTGCTCTCTGGTGATTTCATTTGGTGCCCTTTAGTTCTTAAATTATTGGAAACAATAACTATTATCTGTTCATTTTTCCTATGCCAAACAGACTTTTATTCTCCTATTGTCCCTTTTTCCATGTTCCAGAGCCCAAGCCACATTAATCACTCCTTCCAGAGACACACACTGAGTCGATTTTCTTGTCCTTCTGCTTTTCTCTACATTGTCCCTGTAAAAATGACTTTTGGGATGGAAAGGAATGGGGAGATGGCCCCCACACACACCAGTGGCACAATTGGGCCTTCTGTTTTGTTCTCTATTCATTTCCTACAAACTCCTGCCCTTTTATTTACTGTTTTGACTGTTACTATGCACTGCACTGACTCTGTAAATGTCTGTTAAGATTGCAAGATCTTTTCCTGAATGGCAATATCCAGCTCAAAGTCCATCCTTCTGGAAGCACATCAGCCTCTTTTCCTCCTCCACATGCATTACCTGGGCTTTACCAACACCTGACGCCAGTGCAGTGCCTCATGTCTCACTTTTACTGCCATGAATAATTCAGCACACCAGCAAGAATTACCATTTCATTTTATACTTCCCTTCCCACATCATTCGTGCAGACACTGAACATCTGATTCCACTCATGAGATCTCTCTTTAATACCAACCACTCTCCTGAGTCATCCCCGAGCTGTGCTCCACACAGGCCAAATTCTAGTCCCATCCAAAAAATATGCAAAAAAAAGGGGTTAGTTTTTCAAATGCTTATAAAAATTACTCCGCAGTGACAAATAGACAACTTGTTTAATGTAATTTAAAACTTGTAACCCTTCAAGCACAACAGTAGCAATGTAAGTCTCAAGGGCAGTTTCCTGTGTGTTTTCTGATTCTTACTCTCTTTCCTACACATGATGATTTACTGCCTTGTAACATCTATTTTTCTGAAAATTTACATGTCTGCCATTTACTTTTATCTGCCATTACTATAAGAAGAAAGCAAGTAATGTATTAGGCTTTAGCAAGTAACTAAAATAAGATACCACTGGTTTTCAATGCTTGAGTTTAGAATGACTTTCTATAATAAAGGGCTTTTGTGCTATCAAATTTCACTGTGCATGAGCAAACAAAAAACTCTCACATGTTCAAAGACAAGGAAGTGCCTTGTGATTTAAGAGAAAAAAGAAAAGAGATCAGAATTTGTGACACTAGTCACTTTAGTATTTTCTTCTGGAGCTACCAAACAGATTTTTGCAAGTGTTTTCAAACTGTGAAGTCCATGATATTCCACACTTTCCTTCAGAGTTTTAATTTCAGAAACTTTTCCTGCTCCACTTCTATGTTTATTGTAAGGTCTCATAAAAGTCACATGTAATATAATCTAAGTCGCTTTGGCTTCATTGTTCTGAAAAGTGGCCAGAATCTTGGTTTGTGTATTTGTCATCCTGATGCTTAAGTTTAGGAGACCAGTTATTCAAAACCTAAATACCTGGAGAGATATTGCTTTTATGCTGTTGTCTAGGTAACTAATACTATTTCATGTGGTTTCCAAACATCAGTTGGAAAGGATAACTAAAAATAGAAAAAATAATTCCTGCTCCGTGACAATAAAAGAGCTTCTTTTTTTCACCAACTACATTATGGAAGACCTGTTATTCTGTGAGTGGTCCTTCTGGAATCAGGGACTGAGACACCACAATAATCTCAGCAAGACTCACAGTATTCAGTGTCTAATTTACCTCAGTGCCTGATCTGGATCATTAAGTGTACTAAGAAGCATACAGCAGAACACACTCCAGACATACGTTTTAAAGCAGTTCCCAATATTTTACTACAATAGAAATTCAAGGAAAATACAAATGGAGTATATATAATTGCCCTGGTTAGAGAGAAGAGGGGGTGGAGCTTTTAGCACTGTTTGTTCCATAGTACCCACATTATCACTGGGAGCATGGTTTTGGCAGGAGCAGCCAGGCACTGGAAACCAGAATTTGCCATCTTGCTGGATCTCTCCAGGGAGAAGGTAGCCAAGTGGACCCAGGCCCTTTCTGCCACTGTCAGTCCCTTTCCCATCCCTTCAGGTCACGGCCCCAAGACAGGGTGCTGAAGAACAGCAACGATGAGTCTAAGACTCCACTCCAAAGGAACAAAAAGCAGCAGAGAGAGGAAGCGGCACAGAGCCGACCCCAGCTGAGCAACACAGAGCCCAAGCTCCAGAAGAGCCCAACTGGAGCAACACCAGAGATGGAAGCAGCTGAGTGGGACTGAGCCAAGCTGGGTGGAGCAGCATCAGTGCCAGAGGCAACTGTGCAGAATTGAACCAGCAAAGCAGAGCAGGATCTGAGGCGGCTCTGCGGCACAATGCGATGATCGCGCTTCCAAGGAGTTTGCTTGCCCTGCTCCTTCGTTGTTTTCCAACTGGGGTGAGGGAGAACATTAAGTAGCAGAAGCTCTCCTTGACATACTGCCTTTGTGTCCCAAATACCACGTGGCCCAGATGCAGGTACAGCAATTATATTGCCTTTGTGTGGAGACCACAGCAGGCACTGTCTTTAGGAAGACCTGGAGTTTTTTTCACGGTGGTAAATGCCATTTTTTGTGGGTAGGACACCTTTTTGCATACTTTTTGCTATTAAAACTGCTGTTGTCATTGCAATTTTAGTAAATTGTTATCTTGTAATTTCTCCTTATTGTCCGTCCATTACTGAAAGAGGCCAGGGGAAAGGGAGTGGCTTATTTAGAGTTTAGTTCCCTAAACCAGCTGTCTAAACCAGCACAATAATGTATCTCAGAAACACAGAATATTTTGAGTTGGAAGGGACCTGCTAAGATCATCAAGTCCAACCCTTAAGTGAATGGCCCACATGGGGATCAAACCCACAGCCTAGGCATTATCAACACCATGCTCCAACCAACTGAGCTCATCTCAGTGGGTAAGTCCCTCTTACTGCCACAGTTAGAAATTCTCAAGTCTGCTTCTTGAAGAGCACCTCCTGAAAAAAGACTGTCATGTTCTACTCAAAACAGGAGAATTCAGTTTTAACACATTCTTACATGAACTAATTTGCAGTTAAAGCATTTTTGGTAGAATTTGGATATCATTGCAGCTAAAACTTAGCTAAGAACCATAGAAGCCAAGTACTGACTTGTAAGCATACACCCAATTTTAATAAACATTGAAAATGCTATTTGTTAAGTTTCCTGCTTCAGTCACGGGAAACCTTGATCAAGAAGGTTCAGGGTGAAGGTTCCCAACAGTGCTTTGTTCACTATTAACAGTGAAAGATACAAAGTGAGAATTTTGCTTTTATTTCCAAATCTTGCCACTGTCTGAAGGAACACAAATGGTGTTAACCCAGGTTCTTCTGGACCCACCTGTGAAGAAATGTTCCAGTATATCTAGACTAGTTAATAGACTAATTCTATTAACTCCAGATAGCATTGCATGCTAAGAGTAAACAATTACAGCAAAATTACACAGGACACATCAGTGAGCCTGTTAAAGTGCATTGCTTCCAAAAAAGGCAATTTTTACCAAGAACTTGTCCCTCATGTACCAGAGTTCTGGTTGGACTACACTCACCAGCAAGCCACTTACTTATTTAAGGCTTGCCTATCTAAGTAAAGCTGAACGCATGGCAAACAAAAAATTAAAAATACATGTGTGCTGTGGCTAGGGTTCAGGTATGAACTCAAGCATATTAGATCTTACTTCCTTCATAATCTATTGACTTTAGGCAAGTATATGACTAAGAGAGTGGACAATACAGGCATGTAAGTGGTACAGAACAATAAACCATAGTAATGTCAAAGAGTAGACGTGAAAAAAACAGTATTACATGAGAACAGCAACTACTAGTAAGAAACTCACAAACAAAGCAACTTAGCTGGGTATTACTTTGTCACTGAGCTGGTTTGCACTCTTTTGTCCTCCATACTATATCCTAATTCTTGCTTAGCCTGGAGTGTGGCTTTCTGATTTACAAAGTCAAAAATACTCATCTTACCATTAGATGTTCTCATCTGCCGCCTCCGTCCCACCCGGTCCAGACCGATGGGGGTACTTTGTGAGAAGGTCAGTGGCCGGAACCTGGCTGAAACAGCCTTGTACGGGGGCACCTTGTGTGCTGGAACGGGTGGCCGTGCCACAGGCTACAGAGGAAACAGGAAAATCCAGTATTAGTAAAGCTACAGGCAAGTCCAACTGAGCAAAGCTCAGGTATGAAGTAAGGTTTCTCCAGATAGTCCAGGTAATTACACGGGCAGTAAAATCCCCTATGTTGAGTGGCATTGCTTAAACACTGCATACCATGTCCACCAGCATCACAGAACAAGTTTTATTACATTACAGTTCTTTGTTACATTGAAAACTCCCTAGCCTTCTGTTGTGGTCAGACATGCTCTGTAATTTTCACCTTGTAATATGCTTTTTTGAAGACAATCAGAAGGCGGGAGCACCTCTCCTATGAAGACTGGGCTGAGAGAGCTGGGGCTGTTCAGCCTGGAGAAGACAAGGCTCCAGGGAGACCTCACTGTGGCCTTTCAGTACCCAAGGGGGTCTACAATAAAGCTGGAAGGGGACTTTTTATAATGGCATGTAGTGAGAGGATAACAGAGAATAGCTTTCAACTGACGGAAGGTCAATTTAGATTCATTAAAAGGCTTTCTAGGGTGAGGATGGTAAAACACTAGAACAGGTTTTCTGCAGAGGTGGTGGATTTCTGCTTTCATCAGTTAAATGTATTGCTTGTCAGTAAAATAAGCCAATAATAATTGTCTAAATGATGCTCTGTTTTGAGTTCCCAGGGGTCTCCTAAGAAAGAAGTAATACTAAGTTTATTATTACCGTTATCTCAAAGCCATTTTCTTTGGATAAGTCACTCATTTCTTAAATTGGAAAACCTACCCCTGTTTTATTTGCAAATTGAGTCTGATTTTACGTTGTCCCTGAACAACGTCACATTAGCCAGGCTGAATGATCTTGCATAAGCATTCAACATTAAACAGCCAGGCTTCAGCACATGAACTTCAGAGAAACTCGCCTTTAGATCTTCTCTTATTGTTCAGTTGTTACTGTTCTTCTATCAAGTAATCTGAAACATCAGGGATGGTTTTTAATGAACTATCTCTTGACACTCTGTTACGAAACCCATGACAGTATTGTTTGAAAATGTTTTCTCACACCTAAGCTGTCAGACCAAAACAAAATACAGTGAAGAGGAATTAGCTTTGTACTTTCCAAATATTCCCAAGGGTTTTCAAAGCTTTAAAAAAAAATCACCAGTGTGAAGAGCAGTCTTTGACAGCCCCACATAAAATACTTCTAGCACATATATGCCTGCTTGATGAGTCCTTTTTCACATTTCAGCTAAAAGTTTACTTTTATTATGACTGCCAAAAACCTCAATGTGTACACAATATGATTCAGCTACAACCTCATCTTTAAACCTCACTTCCGAAGTGCCTTATCAGTAAACCAGGATCCTTCACCACAAAAATTCAGATTTGTTGTATCAAATAGCTAATAAAAGTGACGGCAACTAGTGCATGCAAGTAGCTGGCTGAGTAAGCAAAAAAAGCTATTCATTTCTGGGCCACTGAAAATACCCTGGTGTTTTCAGGGCCATTTAGGGGGTGTTTTAGGGTGTGCTTTCACATGTGCTATGAGGGGTGTTTTGGGATGTTTTTAGGGTGTTTCAGAGGTGTTTTCAAGGTCTTTCTGGGGGAGTTTTCAGGGTGTTCTGGGGCTGTTTCAGGGATGTTTCTAGAGTGTTTTTTGGTGCTTCTGCGGGTGTTTTCAGGGGTATTTAGAGTGTGTTTTCAGGGGTGTTTTGGGGATGGTTTTGGGGCATTTTTGGGATGGTTTTGGGGGTAGTTTAAGGGGTAGTTTTGGGGGTGGTTTTGGGGACGGTTTCAGGATGATTTTAGCATGATTTTGGGGTGTTTGGGGGTGTTTTTAGGGTGTTTCAGGGATGTTTCTGGAGTGTTTTGGGGTGTTTCTGGGGGTGTTTTCAGGGGTGTTTTGGGGATGTTTTTGGGAGCGGCTTTGGGGGTGTTTTCAAGGGTATTTATGGGGTGTTTCTGGAGTGTTTTAGAGGGTGTTTGCCAGGTGTTTTTAGCATGATTTTGGGGGTGTTTTGGGGATGGTTTTAGGGGTGTCTTGGTGTATTTTTGGGGTATTTTTAGGGATGTTTTCAGGCCTTTCTTATAAGGCTTCAGTTCAAATCCTTTCCCCAGACAGACATGGATGTGTGGCAGTCCTGGGAAATTGGCCTGGGAAGGCCATAATTTGGTTTAATAAGTTTAGGAATGCTTCATTGTTTTGGTCTTGACCACAGTGATCCAGCAATGTGGTTAACTTAACTCCAACCAAGCTCTTATGGCAGCACTGGAGCATGGAAAGAGTAACTCAAACAGCTGCCTTGATGCATATTCCTTCACTATTAAACTGATGTGAACAAGATTAGAAAAGAGAGCAATCTGGTTTCAGCACTAAATGAAGGGCCTGGAGAGTGTTTAATCCCTTACACAGTACAGCAAGTTCCCCATACTTACTGTCTCTTGAAATCCATCTATTATTCTTGAGTAAGATGGCCTAGAATTTACAACAATAATTTTCCTCTTTTTTTTTCCCTTCCAAGGTGAGAGATAGAATTAAGTTTAAAATTATGTTTCAGGGATGAAACATAATGATTTGAAACATATGATTTGAAACAAAGGCGTTTGCCTAGGTAAAAGGTGCATAGGCTTCAGCTGGAGTTTTGCATTAAGATGCATTTTTTCATCAGGGACTTATAAAGAAAAAGTATGTAATAAACAGTAACAGTGTTCATGTTACAAAATGTTTTTCACAGGAAACTGAAAATTCTACCATTGTTTCAGCACTTTACTATCAGTAAACTTCCCAGCCAGAGATGAAGTGGCTTGAGAAACACTAACAGGACTCAAATTTCATTAATAACCAACAAAACAAAATTTTTTGAGGATGCAAATACTAATTCTTTTTTCTCTTGCTTGATCAACTTGATAATTGCTTTAGGCAGAAGTCCTCCAGCTTTCAGAGAAAGTAGGAAACATCTGATGAGTGCAGTCTTAGAAAAGATGAAGCTCTGCAACCAAATGCAAGATGGGCCATTGACCACCAACACAACAGTAAGTTCCTCTACACACTGTACTTGCTCAGCACTATCTCCAGGGAGAAAGGAGCAATTTTTACGTTTCAGAAGTTTTTAATTTCTCACTCTTAAGTCAACCGAGATGGCAAATATAGGTACTACTAAAGTACACACTACTTGCTTGTAGCTTTCCTACCTTTGTTTCATCTGATCAATTTAGTGGTACACGGACAGACATTGTATTCATATTGTCAGTTTTCTTAAAGTCTTAATTTCATTAATTTCTCAATTTATTACCAGTTTTCTCAAGCACTGTCTTAATTACTTTTAAGTATCTTTGCTATGCCAAAACCAAGATTTTGAACACCACTATTAAAGCCACAGTTTTTGAACAGGCTTGCTTTTGGATAATTTGAAATGACCAATAAATAATGTGTTATGATTCTGTTTGATTGTACCATCTTGTTCCTCAGCCCCTCTATAAGGAGACTAAACACACATCTGTCTTACACACAAATAAGCCTTATAGACCAACATAAGACATAATGACCATGCCAAGAAAGAAATCAGATTAATTTACAATACAGAAAAGATTATCCCAAAGTCAGTATCAGTTTTGTTCCATGCTGTATTTTTAGCAAGAAGACAAAGTAATTAGTGACCAGGAAAGCAGTATTCTAAGTACATGATGTCAGCTTGACAAAAGGGAAGGAAGAGAAGGAAGCATCCATTCTATTTTCTAGGCTGAAGATAGAGACAAGGAAGTGAAAGGGTCTTTTGCAGTTTGCAGAGCACATCTGTTTATCTTACTTGTGTCAGCAGATTTTCTCTCTCTTCTACTTGTTCGTCTCCATAGAAATTGACCCCACCTATTACGGAGATGGGTCTTCTTTTTCTCCCTCTGTGGTAGCCTACAGTATTGCTTTGGATCACAGACCCAACAGATGCCAGTCCCGGCCGATTTTCTCCATCTGTGCAGTCTGTGTTCTGAGACTCCACTGCAACTGCATCTTCTGGTATAGAGAAACTTCGGATCGACATTTGGCCATAGTCTGAGAGTGGTCTGGGCCGGGATCTTTTTCCAGAGCCCCATTTCCTGGGTGTGACCTTTTGTGAGTCTGCCTTTTCTTCATCCTGGGATGTGGACCTCTTCCAGTGGTCATCAGAAACAACCTTTTTAAATGTGAACAAGTCAAATAAGCCACAGTATTTTCTGACAGTTAATAATTTGTGAGTTTGTCATATGGCAGATCAACTTATCATGTCTAAAACAGAAGGAGTTACCATAAATACAACAAATGCAATTGACAATTCAGGAAGAGATAACTCTGCAAAGCAGAGACATCATGGTGCTTGTGGTGAGTAAGGTAAACACCCAACAATCAGTACCTCTTTGGCAAACCAGACTAATAACACTAAAAACTCACCTATTACCCCAGCAGTACAGGTAGGTCCTATCACAAACACTGAACTCATGGAATTGTATCTTAGAAAGATAGCTCTGTGCTCACTGGACTTTTTTCTGTGCACAAGTTGGATATTACAGGTAACACCAGTAAAAATAACTCAACTGTGGTTTTGGACTTTTTACCAAGGCTTGTAGCAACAGGACATGGGGCAGCAATTTTTAACTGAAAGAAGGTGGGTTTAGATTGCATATTGCATATTTAGATTGCATATTTCTTGACCTTGAGGTGGTGAGGCACCAGAACAGGTTGCCCAGAGAAGCTGTGCATGTTTCAACCCTGGTATTGTCCAAGGCCAGGCTGGATGGGGCTCTGGGCAACCTGATCTAGTGAAAGGTGTCCCTGTCCATGGCTCGAACTGGATGATCTTTAAGGTCCCCTCCAAGCCAACCCATTCTATGGTATTTCTCTGTTTCACCTCTGTTCAGTGATGAAAACAAACAGCAAGGCTGCATTTTGACCACTTACAGATCCATGTAACTGTAAGATGATACCAGACTGGGCAGGCACATTCCCTCCTACCACTCACTCTCACAATGCCACTCAGTCAGATCTAGAGATTCTGCAGCCAGGAGTGGATTAGGCGAGCGAGCTTGTCCAGTTTGGGAGGGAGAAGCTCACTTCCCATATGCTCTGGGAGGTTCAAGCCATGCAGATTATATTGGAGATATAGCACAAACAGAGGAAAAAATTATGGGCTTAGATAGGAAGCTTGGAAAATGAGCACGTTTTTCCTATATAACAGCACACCTGGCTCACAGAGGCGAATGCCTTCATGTATCACAACTGCAGTGGTATTGCAAGTTTGGAAATAAAATAACCTCAGCTGAAATACTTGGTAGAGGGAACATTTTTAGCACTTCAATGCATTTGAAGTAACACTGCTGTAATTTTTTTTCTAGCAAAATCCATGCAATTTTTCAGGAAAAAAATCTGCAGACAAAAATTTATGCTCACTTTTCCCTCAAATTTCTGATTTCTTGGTGTTTCTTGGCTTTTCCCAGCTCCTTCATAAAAATGGAAAAGAGCAAAAGCTAGTAAGTATTCCAAAAAAGAAAATTATAATTTTGTCTCTAACTATATTTTGTTCAGATGAAGGCATTCCAAATATTGCATAACCAAAGCAAACAGGCAGCCCAGAAGCAGCCTTTTGCAATGATGTCTGTGCCAGAGGATTTATCATCTTCTGTCACCTTGTTGTCCACCTGTCATTTTCAGCCAGCCACTACAAATCCAATGAGTCTTTTTTAAGCCTCATGATACAGTGGGCAGATGTTGCTTTTTGTTTGAAAGACAGCTTAATTCCATGGTATGAAAGCACTTCAGCCAGTAAGCCGAGTTACTAAACAGTCAATATTTTAACATGATTACTGCAATTATGGAAAAAATCAACATCACACATTGCTCTACATTCAATTATTTCACTTACAGTATGAAATTTATTCTAACTGGAGCAGTTCAAAAACTTTTGGTTTCTATAGCATGACATCTGTCACTCAAGCAAGAACTTCAGGTTCTCTACAGATTTGTGTTCAGGATCAGTTTTAAGAGTACATGTAATGAAGCAGAGAGTCATTGCCCAGCTGGTGCATTAACACAGCTTCAGCAAAGCTGTCCCTTAAGCACAGCCCCTCCAAGTCTGAGCAGCAAAGTCACAGGTTAAATAAGGTTCTTACCTCAGAATCAGACACAGGTAAAGGGTCTCCACATATGCAGTGACTGAGAAAGGAGCTCATGAGAGTCATTTTATGCTTTTGTTTCGCAAAGTCTCGTCCATAAGAGCTACAAATGTGAGCACACTCGCTGCATAACCAGTCAGGCAAAGTTCATACCATGATCCTGTACTTTTAGACTGAGGGAAGGACACGTCACACGTCATCTCATAATCTGCTGCTTACACCCTTATCTTGAGCAATAACATTTGCAGAGGACTACTTGCATTCTGCAGGACTCCACCTTCCGCAGTGATCCAAATGACAGCCAGATTAATCTCTGCTGTACAACAAATAATGCTGAAGGATGTGTGCTTTTAGTCTTACATCTATAAACTGTACTGAATAATACCAAAAGAGAAAACATAATCCTGTCTCTGCAAAAACCAGGGGAAACCGGACTGATAAACTCACATTCCTCTAAGTGGCCTGCTCAAGCAGGACGTGATCAAATGACCACTTACTAGCAGGAATAAAAATATCCAGTACACAACTCATGGGCTCCAGTACTGCAGTCACTTAAGCATAAGTGTGATTCTTGACATCAAGGAAAAAATTCTGAGGAAACAATTG
Organism: Onychostruthus taczanowskii; assembly: GCF_017590055.1. Taxonomy (NCBI): domain Eukaryota; kingdom Metazoa; phylum Chordata; class Aves; order Passeriformes; family Passeridae; genus Onychostruthus; species Onychostruthus taczanowskii. Next base: position 4,757,332 of record NW_024502569.1, on the reverse strand, counting down.
TACTCCACCTGTGAGTGGCTTTATACTGGTGCACCACTGCTGACCTCAAATTACCTTCTCCTAATGTATCTTTTACAAGTGAAAGCAGGTTGATGTTGTGCAATTATTACTGGGAACATCTACAGATGTCTAGAGATACACATGGCACTTTACATAGGATGAAAATCAAAATCTCATGCACTGGCTCATGCATTTTAAGTGCGGGTCAAAAATTTCAAGGCATTCTGAGATTTCTGAGAATTTAAGGTCTAAGATTAATCCACATTGGATTTTCTGAAATTCATATCTGCTAGTCTAGCAACAGCACAAGATCACCAATACGAGCAATTGAGATTATTAGTCTTGCCTTTTAGGCTGTATCCTCTGTTAGGTTTCTTCTGAGACCCCAAATGCAAACAACTCTGCTTATTTGTGTTGATGCAAATGAATTCATTTTATGTGGATAACGAAATTCGTACAACAGCAAACTAGTAAAATCATTATATTTCAACTGCTTTCTTTATTCCTGACAGCACTGTATCTATAAACACAACCACTTAAAATGAACATTTACTTCAATCCAGGTTACACTTGTATTTGCTATTGTCCCCTTTCAATATGTCACTCTTAGCTGCAGATTCCTGCATTTAAATTTCAGTTCTGCAATGGAGCTGTCTGTACATTAACAAGATAATGAAGCTGTCATCAGAGCCAGGAGAAATCTAGGATGAAATTCTGTGGCCTAAACATAAGCACCCAGGGCCATTGCAAATGTCCAAAGGACTCTAAGATATCTCCATGTGCCATGCATCATGCAAGTATGGCACAGGACTTATGGGAGGCTCGGGCCATCCAGAAGCAGCCCCTGGGGACAAAGCAGTGCAGGGTCTTTATGTTCCAGGAATCAAGTTGAGCCACTAAACAAGAGCATCAGCCAAGCCCACTGAGTGACCAGCCAGGCAGCACTACAGGCAGGAACCAGGTGTCGAGCTGGATTGCAGGCAATTTAGATGGAGCTACAACCATGTTCCCCAGTGCTGTGGACAACCCTGCTTGGCCCCTACCTCCTGCTCCAGAAATGTGCAGCCTTCACAAGGCGTTCTCCAGCTGTGTGCAGCTGTCCTTGATAGCTGCCCCTCACTTCACTTGACAGCTATTTTTAGTTGGGCTCACTCCAGGTGTGCTGTTCATGCTGTGTTTCCCAGGACCCCCTGGCCACACCCAAAAGGCTACAGAGGGAGCTCTCCCAGGCTGCTCCCAGGTAAACAATGACACCACAGAGTTTGTGCCCAGCCAGACCAAACCCCTCCCGTGCCTGTGCCCAGACTGATTTCCCAATCCAGCTACAGCAACTACAAGGACTCGATCATGATCTCACTCAGCTCAACCTGGCACTGGTTCATCCCTGTTCCATTTAATGGCACATGACTGCTATTGGCATTCCCTGTACTCATTAATAACCAAGGTAAGCAACATCAGCATCAGGTGTTTAATCACTGAAATCTTAGCTTAGTCTTTAGAGCCTGGTTCTCCAACTATTACTCAGACAGACCACTGTGTACTTTTGATAAATTCAGCACTCCGAACTGATTTCAGAGGAAGTACTGCCAATGAGCACAAGATCTGAATTGTACAGTACTGATAAAAAGTTGCTTATGTACTTATTTTTACCAGTGATACGGCAAACGAATTGCCAGTACCTGAAATTGCACGGCAGGACTTTTGGTGGTGCAGTTACACCAATCATGAATAACCCTTCATCCTCTATACCTGACCCCATTCTCTGCTGCAGAGAAAGCCCAAACTACAAGTCTGACCCAACAGAAACTTCTGCTGGTCAGCTACCTGCTGTTTGGACACTTTTGAGGGCTGACACCATGACAGCAAAGGAAAAAAAAAGCTCTGAGTGATATATTTTTTTTTTGTCAATGTGTTTAGCCAACAAACTCCCTAATTAAAATCCGCAGTTTATAAAGGTCTTGATGACTGTGTACATTGCTAAGGCTCCCTGACCATTAATCTGCATTTCAACCCCTACTGTTACCTATTCGGATTTTCAAAATTTAACTTTTAAGTTCCAAATGCAATGATGTTCCATAACATGCACATACAGACAACTACAAAGGTGTAAGGGGACACTTCTGTCCTGAAAAGTTTTCCCTAGCTGGTAATCTTCTGGGAAGCCACAAGTAGGTGCCTCTTGGACAAAGACCCCAGCATTCCTCTTCCCCACGGAAAAGAGCATCCTGACTATGCTTCTGCTTTTTCCTTTTTCTTCGCCCACCCCCCCCGTTTTTTTTTTTTTGGGGGGGGGGGGGGGGGGGGTTGTTTGTTTTCCTTAGCTACACAATAAGTCACAATACTTCCGGTTCTGTTATCTCGGTATATTTGAGCTGCCTGGCTGAAATGTAATTTTGCTAACTACTTTTTCTAACCTTTTTCTAACCCAGAGAAAACAGATAATCAAAATCTAATAATATCTTTACAAAAATGCAGATTAATTGCCAAATGCAATTTATTGAAAGGTGTGATAAATTAAACAGATGATGATTCTTACTGAGAATAAGTTATGAAGAAAACCTGAACAGGCTGAGAAGTTTCAGAACACAATTACTACATCTTCTCAGTGAAAAGCTTTGATAGGTAATCAGTCATGCTCTTCTACAAATGACAAGGCTTGAAACTATCAAAATACTTGTGCTAGGTGATGTATCTTTGTATTTTGATCAACATTTCTGCATATATTTAGGGGTCTATATAAAAATGTACAAATTTCTTTCACTACAAATGACAGCTATATAACATATTATAATTGGTGACTATTAAACAGCTATTACTTCTGTATAAGACAGTAACTGCCAAATCTTAGGAACTCAGCAGTAATATTAGAAGTGGCTTTTCAGTTTATACAAGCCACTAAACATAAAAAAGGGCCAAGGGATTGTGACCTAGCAGCCATAAATTATTTTACCACCTTGACCTAACAGAGTTAAAGTCTGGACATGTCTCCACCTAGGTACATGATAAAAAGTAACTGCTGCACTTTTTCTTGTTGATAAATAGCCGTTGGGAGAGCATTAATTGAAGTTAATTTATCACCAACACTAAATGAGGTTAAAAGCTTGTTTTATGTTTCATGGACATGGTCAATACCTTGGTTTTTTGCAAACTGTTGCGACAGATACAGAGATTATGAAACTCTGGATAAATAAAGCATTCCAGAGCAAATTTCTTTCTTTCTTTCTAGATTTTATAAAAAGATTCTAAATTATTAAGACAGCCCAGAGATTCCCTGTTGATCCAACAGTAACAATTTCCAACAGTGACACCACAGCAATAGCTACTGTGGAAATGACTGCATTACTGCAGAAGAAAGCACACTTTCAGTAATTGCATCTTCAATCACAAACAAATAAGAATTGTTAAACCAGTCCAATTCAAGAAAAAGTCCATCTATTCCTCTGTAATTAAACGCAAATTGCACTACATTCTTTTTCTTTACATCCCTCTGCCTCCTCTGCCACTAACATCTTTTCTTTTTAATTAGCCTTTGAGAACCCCACATAAATGCATTGATTATCTATCCCTAGAATACCAAGGGCAATTCGACCAGTGGTCTGCAAGACAGAAAAATACAATGTATGAAACAACTGCAAAAAAAAACCTGCTTAAATTACACTTATATACACAAGCAAAGCAGAAGCAATCAATGCAATACAATCATGGCCAACATTTACATAAGTTTTAGCTGCTTGGAGGATAACCTCCCTTTTCTTTTCCCCTTCCTTCCCCCCAAAAAAAAATTGTGTGGAGCCACAGTTGAAAACTTCACAAAGCACTGCTTCTGAGGGGACTCCCTAAAGGAATAGCACTGCACGACACCAGTATAAGCTCACAGAATAGATGCAGGAAATACTATGCATTTTAGTAAAGAAACATGATATTACTGTGCCCTGTGACACAGCAAAAGCAACCCCCATTAGCAACACAAACTGGTGTGGTGAAACACTAATTTTAGAAGTTTCAAAAATTGGTAAAAACTTTATATAATTTTCCGCTTGGGATCAGTGGAAACCAAAGCAATTGTGGTGTTCTAACTAACAAATACACCTATAAAACCACATTAAGAGATCAGGCCATATAGATACAAAGAAAATTTAGCCATCTATTTTCTAAACCCTTTTAATGTAGGTTTGCTTCATTTAACCTGATCCTTGAAAGCCTGCTTAACGCAATCAATGAAAGCATAAAGCTTTCCCTCTCAGCAATATGCCTCACCAAGATTAGCAAGTTCACCTTGGTAATATCCATGTTTCACAGATAAGGAACAGATACAAAGCACTTAAGTCATGCAGAAGCATAGGGCAGGACTGGAAATGACAAGCGGATCTCATGATTCTCAAATCTGTTCCTCAGCCTCAAGGATTTCCTTCGTCCTCTTCTCTAATTAATTTCCAAATCCAAATCAACTAACACATTTCCAAATGGCAGAGGGGAGGAGTTTGCAGGGAAACGTACTTCCTTTGCAGAAATAATCTTATCACTCATATAAAAATGCAAATTTGCTAAAACCAGAAAACTGTTTCCTCTAGTTTTCTGGTGACTTGATACTTGGGGATGGCTGGATGATGCTCTTATACTGTCCCTTCTTTCCTTCAGAATCTGAACTCAAACTGCAAACATGCAGTGTATAGTGAAGGGATATTCATATTCTCTGCTTCTTTTGATGTATAGATATTAATAAATCCTAAATAAATCCCTAAGTATCTTCTGAGTTGACTGAGAACAAACTAGAACAAGTAACAGGTTTAAAAAAAATCCCTTTATGAGGGACTTTTTTTTCTTTTTTCAGGCTATCTTTGTAACACCCACTGGCAGATCTCAAAGCCAGATGATAACCACAGGCTGGAAGTGGAACTTCATGTTAAGCAAAACATAAAAAGCCATCAGCCTCTGCCTCTCTTCAGAGTCTGTCCAAAATGAGGTCCTCTGGTTCCTCACTCTCTCTACTCTTCCAGAGCAAAGCCTCATGACCCTGTCCAAGCCCTGCCCTCAGCAAGTCCCAGCAGCAGTCACAAACCCCAGCCTGCGAGGGGTGGAGCTGCCTTGGGCAACTCTGCCAACTCTTACTTCCCAGAGAATGGGATGGGGGGCAAGGCTGCTGCGCTCGCATTCCCCCAGCACTCGGCTGGTCTCCCAGCCTGCCACAGCATCCTGGCACCACAGCAGCCTCCAGATGTCAGACTGGGAAAATGCAGGTGCCTCAGGGGAAACTCAGCAGCTGCCTCTGCTCCCCTTGGAAATCTCAGCCACCTAGCATTGAGATGGATTCTCAGTGCCACAAACTCAACACTGCACTTGATGTAAGAAATCAAATCACATAGGCACAGTGCCGTTCCAGTTTCTGGGGTACTATATATTACTCCTGATCCCAGGGTGAGCAACACCTGGGTATTACCGAGGTGCCACTGGACAGCTACGGCAGAGTCAAATATGAGACGCTCTGGAAAGGCAGAGGTGCACAAATGCAATGAAGAAAGAGTGCAGCATGCCCTAGGCTAGCTGCAGTGAAGTCCATCTGAGCTCTCCCTGTCACCATCTGAAACATTTCTGAGGGGATGACAGTAACTCCTATATTATCCTACAGTTTTCAAGAATGGGCAATTTTATTAATAACTGCAGAGTCACTTGGTCTAAAATTCAACCCCATCCAGAATTCAGATTACTGTCACAACTGCCTTGTTCTTCTTCTTCTTCCTAGTAGCAGATATAGCAACAAATGATTATGGGCTGCACCAAATGGATGACAGTTCTGCTGCTGAGAGTTGCAAGTATTTTTGCTGCAATAGGAAGATATTCCTGTCATTTGAGGGCTCCCTGCTGCATTGTTGCAGCAATGGATTCTGCAATCTAGGTTTGCAGCAATGAGCAATGGTTTCTAGTCTAGGTCTGGGCAAATGCATCTGGAAGTCACTCTCTGAGTGACTGTGGGGACACTGTGTGAATACATTCTGACTTGTGCAGAGCAGCTCAGAGTTTAGTGCAAATCCAATGTTTGGTCTAACTGAAACCTCCGTTTTCTGTAAGATGCTGTTCAGAGCCTGTGTCACAGTTCTGATGCTCTGTCCCCAGGCCCTGTAGTCAGCAAGTGCCACTGGAGTGGTGAGCCCTCCCTCCAAATTACAAGCCCCTTAGGAGTAAACCCAGTTTAAGAAATTCATCCCACTACTTCACCTAATTATCATTCACAGTTTATAATATTTACAGTTATACACATTAGGTTGATTAAGCTACACTCTAAATTGCATGTGGATGAACCAGAGGTGAATAAATCCAAAAGCAAGAGTTCTGAGAGCTGAAAGCAGCTAGCTCCCAGAAGGTGCGCTCATGCCCAGCCACACAGCACTCAGGACTTGAGGCATGTAGTACAGATGATCACCCTCAGATCCTGGCTGCTGCTTGCTCCTTGCAGGCATTGAACATGACCACATCCAGCCACCATCCTTTGGTCCTTCACTATGAGGCCACTTTTTGAAACTAAAAATAGTGAGGGCAAACAGAGAGGATGTATCTGAGTCCTCTGTATCCCACCCCTAAAGGTCTTCTGCCTCTTCATCTTTATAAGCTGTCTTCCAAGTTAAGTGCTGTGTGCTCAATATTCAGAGCCCAGAGACCTGTCCAGGATAAACCAGCTCAACTCTGCCAACAGCTGAGCACTGGGCACTTTATGATGTGGACTAGCTGGGACCAGTGACTTTTGAACGGCATGAGCATAAATGAGTTGACAGACAGGTCTTAGAACATTTAAAATATTGTCTGCAAATAAACTGTGACTCAATCATAATTACAGCAGAGTTACCCTTCACTGTAATTTATCATGTACTTATGGTCATGCAGATAAAGTACTCAAGTAATAAAAAGTCTGGTGTACTGTGAAGCCAGATGCCAGCAAGGCAACCTAAATACCAGATGATCTAAGAGTCTGTGAAGGACTAGGTGAAATGTCAAGTAACTTGATTTTACTTTTTTGTAACAAACGCAGAACAGTGTTTTGTTCAGGCAGCCTTAGTGGCTGATACATGCCAGTTCAAAACAGACCAGGTTTTCGTTATTGCAGTGAAATGGGGCTCTTCCTTCATTAAAGCAAAGACCACGTGAAACTCTCCAAACAAGTACAAACTTGTACTTAATCACCTTTTCATGCTATTTAAAATCAACATATTGAATATAAATGACAGTAGCATGAAGGAGACAGTGGCAATACGTGGGATGTCACATGTGAGCTTTGGTGACTCACACCTCTGTAGCTTCAGAAGTGCTGAGGCACAGATCCAGGCTGCACTTAATTAGCTCTTCCCTGGGAAACAACCTCTGTCAGGACCAAAAACCAAGAAATCTCCCCTGCTCCAGTCCAAATCTTGCATTTTGGTGAAACCAAAAGAGTGACGTGACAGCATCTCAGGACTCAATCACATAAAGGAAAAACACAAAAAAACAAAACAAACAAACACACAAAAAACCCCCCAAACCATCTATTCTGATGAACAAATGGATGACCTTGCAAGAATACTGCAAAATCAGCTTTTCAGGGGTGCGGAGACACAAGGTAGAAATATTTGGTTTCCATATTTGGGAAAATATAGAGATGGTCCAAATTCCACAGATTTCATTTGCTGACTAATCTACTAGATTAGTGAGTAAGGAAATAAACTATACTTGCTGCAGCTACAGCAGCCAGTCCTGAAAAGAGAACCTATTTGAGCGTGACTGGTTAGGACCTTCTAAGCTTTGTACTGAAATATGTCTTCTAGGTTTAGTGGCTGTACAGGAATACATACTGGGTTATACATGAAATCTGGAGAGAAGAAAGGCAGATCCATGAAACATGGAAACAGTGCAGAGTTGTCCATCAACACAGTGTATTTAAGGTTCAGACAAGATTTTGAAAATGTGTGATGTCCATGGCTCCACACTACATTTCAAATGATTGTTGAGAGCAAACTAAGCACTCAGCCATCACAGAACAACTTGCTGGGCAGGTACAGTTCTCTAATGCGGAGGTGTAAGGTAAAAATGAATTGTAGTCAAAAGTTCAAACCCCAGTGACCTCATTGTGTGAGTATGTGGCATTCATAAAAGTGCCTACAGGCTGAATAAACTCCAATTAAAAAATAACCTGGCATAAGTATCTTTGGTGCCAAGCTAGCTCCATGCTGAGGGAAGCATGCTGTAAAGCAGGAAATTAAATCTTCCAAAGGAACAGTAGGAAGAAACCATACCACTCCACCTGTTTTGCAGTCACTCTGAGTGCCACAGTTTTAGGGTTGTGTATGAGAGGAGAAGCAGGCATGGAAAAAAGAAACAACAGACTTTATATCCCTTGCATAGTAAGATAAAAGCAGACCCTGTCCTGCACAGCTCCTGCTTCCAACCCACAGCTACCATCTTCAAAAATTTTGGTTTTTTCCATCAGAAGAGAGGTCTGCCTGGATGCAGCTATGCCACAGCTGTTTTTATGAAGCACAGGGGCTCCAGGCAGTGGTCACAGCAGAGTGAGGGCTTACAACCAAGGGGCCTGTTCCCTGGCCACCACTTCCTCCATCTTTTCCTGGGATCCATCCCATGTTGTCTGCCTGCCCATTACACAAACCCAGAGCAGCCACCAGTGCACACTATATTTTAGACAACTGAAGCAAGCACTAAAGGACACTCACAATTACCCTAAAAATGTTATAATATAAAGAGAAAGCTTAAATTGCATGTTAGATAATAACAGAATGTGGTGTTAAAACTAAAAACTGCATAACTTTTATCCACCCAATGTACACATATTCATGTAAAAACTGTACTGGTTTGTTGGAAACTAAGGGGAAGGACCAGATTAATTTCTTCTGGGTCATGATGGCAGCTCACCACTAGATGGTAGATGAGTAGCATTAATTCCACTTCCCATTTTACTCCTGAGAAGTACAACTGGCAGCTATCCACACTAGGGCTCTCCCCTCTTCTGGCAGTGTGAAAGCTTCTCCTTGCATGTAAGTGAGAGTTTTGGAAGATATGGATAGCTGGAGCAATTATATGACTCCAGAAGAGGAATAACCTCTGAGCCCAGACATTTATACACACTGAGTTTATTTTTTCAATCTTACCATTGCTGCAAACACAACAGTAAACAAAATTGCTTTTCTCCAGCAGAAGGACAATACTGATAAGCTCTGTAACCATTTACAGTTAGTTTGCAAAAACTGTGCCAAGCCTTTAAAAGTAGGACAGCTTCACAGACATTTTAAAACTTCACAGCATGAAAGGCTGAAGCTTGTGCAGCTGCAGCATTGCCTTGCCTATCTCATACCTAAGACACTTTAGTCAAACTGAGGTGGCTTAAAAGATATGTCAGCTTTATTCTGTGAATGACTTGCATATTTATACAGATCCAGATGGATATTTGCCACAGTGAGCTGGGGCTGAGCTAAGCCTCACTGCTTCAGACAAGTGCAGGGTATGTCTGACAGCTCTTTACCAAGATTGCCAAATCATTGCAACTTCTCTGGTGCCAACTCACACCGTATTTTAGGTGGGGCCACAGTGTTATCATGTGAATTTACCTCAGAGGTGCTGCAATATATCCATCTACCCATTCACTGAGAGTGTGAAATCACTCATCAGGTGCAGTGAGAACAACTGTGTCTTCACCAAAACAACAGTAGCAAACACTCAGTCCAGTGCCTAAAGTACTGCTGTCTGCAGTTGCCAAGCAAAAGAATAAGCAAGCAGTTTACCCTCAGTACGATCGTCACTGCACAGGGAAAACATCGGATATAACTGAATGCTTAAACCTCTGTACTGTGTCTTTCACGCCACATTGCTCTACAAATATTACCATGTTCTGCAAAGTTTCCACAAGCAAAGTGTTTTACAGTAAGTCAACACTACTTCAAAATACACGGACTCTTTAAAATTAAAAAGACCTTTCAGTTGTGAAGGAAACACAGCCAGACCCTGCTCAGGCTGGTAAAGTCTGACAAGGCCACATGACAAGGTGGTGTATCTTCAGTGCAATGAGCTGCCCTTGAAAACATACACGAATACCTTTGCTGCCAAAACTCACTTTGATATTAATGTGCAAAGAAAAAATAATTGTACATTAGCATCCAAGGAGAATATTTAAAGGAAATAATTGCTGTCAGCATATTTTAGCAATAACAAGCTGCAGCAGCCATTACTTTGCCGTGTTTTGCATTAATAAAGACAAAACCCAATAGGGAATATACATCACTTCTGAAGGATTTTGCTTTCTTTCTTACCTCTTCCTTTTGTTCTTCAGTACCAGAGGCTAAATTGAGGCTCAGCTGAGAGTGGCTGCTTATGCCACTGTCTTCATTTCCATCATCATAATACATAGTTTGCACTGAGTCCTGGAAGCAAACAGGATTCCTGCCCAGCTTCAGCCCTGGTACCTCAACTCTCTCCTCGCTCTCCGATGAGCTCAGTGACAATGTGCTGTGATGGTTTGGACACTGGAAATTCATACTGCACTTGACCTTCCCTGCAGTGGGACTTTGAGGCTTTGGAGTGGTTGGCCTGACCGGAACGTGAAGATTTTCAGCTTCATCTGTACACTGCTGAGTAGCTTTTGGTTCATCTGAGTCTGAATAAAAGACTTCATTGGGAAATGGACTAAGGTCGTCCAGAGTAGGTGAAAAGCTATCAGAGTCTGGGATACCTGATGATGTCCGGGGGCTTTTATGCTCAGTGACAGCTACATTCATTTCAGCCCTTTTATCCTGAGCCATCACAGGGCTTTGCAGGTAAGGTGTTCCTGGCAAGGAAGAGTCTGGACTGGATACTGAGGAGGTGCATCTCTTCCTGTCATGATCCGTGCTGCTGGAAACCCTGCGGGAGTAGTCATCGTGCAGCCTGCTGTTTGACCTTGTTCTCTGGGACAGCTCACTGGGAGAAGGAGCCATGTTCTTGGGGCCATCCTTCTTCCTTGCAACATCTGTAACGTTACTGACGAGTTTCAAAACTCGGTCAAAATCCTTTGCTCTGATAGGGCTCCTCCATCGCTTGGATCGCCTCTCAGGGTTTCCACCACTTTTGTCGGAGTCAGCAGAAGGAACACTCACAGTCCTTGCTGGCATCTGTTTTTCATTTGCAACTTTCAGATCAGCAAGGTTTGAGGTGGACTTCCGTTTGAATGAGCTTTTCTTCAGAAAGTTCAAATTATCTGAACTTTTGCTTCTCCAATAAATGATCCTGTTGTTTTCGGAGTCTTTCACCAAAATTTCACAGATCTTTGGCTCTGCATTGACAGGTGATGTTGGCCTAACGCAGTTGTGGCTACTCTGAACTTTATCTGTGTCTAACAAGTTTATGCGGCCAGCACCGTAAGCCCGCCTGATGCTGCGTGAGCGATGAGTGTTCCTCAGGAAGGACTCATCGCTCTCCTCCACATCAGAGCAGTCAGAAGCTAAACCATCCACTGCATTCTGGAAATCATGTAGAGGCCCCGAGTAGGAATACCTGTTAGTCTGACCTTGCACCACTGCTCCATTTGAACCATGTTTGCCTATGCTGTTCTCGTTTACTATGTCTGAGCATTCCCTTGTTTGAGTTCCTTGCTGAACTGAAGATTTCAACTTCTTGAAAGATCCCATCTTTCTGATAGAAGAAAAGGCATTCCAGGAGGATGAGTTGCCCATCAAAACCAGAGAACGAGGCCTGTCAGAGCTGGAATTAGCTCGTTTCCGAGGGGTGGTGAAAAAGCGCATGATTTTGGAAGGGCTGAGCTTGTCCTCTTGAAATTCCTCCTCAAGACTGTTGCTGGTGCTGTGTCCCCCATTATGACTGGCACAGGTAGTCTGGTTTTGGGACTCTTTATTATCCATAACTATACAAGTAACGGTGGTGCCATTTCCACAGCCATTTGGAAACGTTGTCATGCTCTCGATGCTGTAGGCATGGAGATGGAGGCTGGGGCAGCTCAAACCAACACTGCTGTCTCCACCAGCTGACCTCGCTGCCTCCCCTTCATCTGCTGCACCTTGGTTTGCCTTGCTTTCACACTGACTGGGTGGGCTGAGCTCCTCAGGTGGCGCTGCCTGCATCAAGAAAACAAAAGCTAACATTAAAAAATTTTCTTACAAAGCCTCCAAAAGAAGTTTCAGCTACATTTTAGGAAATAAAGACACACGCAAAATGAAGGAGTTCTTCTATGGTGAACAAAGGTGTGTTGTAGGGGTGCAGAGAAGGCATTTGTCACTCTCTCAAAGTATAATTGCATTTGTCAGCAATTTAAGAGACCAGAACAGTTTCAATATGTGCTTGTTTCTCTAATGCTAATCAGCTAATAAATTCAGTATGACTAATACACCTACCTTACAATAGTAAATACAATCCTCATATGCACATAAGAGAAAGAAATTCCCAGTAATACCAATCCAGTCTTCCTCCTGATGTGCTCAGCACTGAGTCCCAAGACACATAGGAGGTTTTCCTCTAAAACATGTTCATCAAGGGACACCTAACTCTCAAACAGGAAGCAAGGAAGAGGAAAACAGGCATGATTTTTCCTAGACTTGCTTCTGTTGAAAGGCTGTGTGACACCTGACTGACTTGTCTGTCCCCTGGTATACAAAACTCTAAGAAATTACATTAAGTGCACAACAAAGTCTTTTTCCCTACAAAAGAAAATAAGAATTAAAAGCAGTACATCCAGAAGCCACCCTAAGCTACCTATGGTGATGACAAAATGAAAAGTTAAATCTGAAAGTGACTAGAGAGTTTGGGACATGCTGTAAAGGATCTCCTCCTCAGCTGAGCCTGGGAGATCCAGCAGACCAGGTCACACTCCAGTGCCTGGGAAAGCTGTGGGGGGACCACCTGGATGTGCCTCCTGCCTCAGCCAGGGGTCTTAGCCAGGCAGGTGTTTTCCCCACCATGGTAAACAATGCCACGAAAACCACTGGGATGCCCAGTCTGAAGCTGGCTCCACCTTAAAAATAAAGCTCATGGCACGGCTCTCTCAGCAAGGGGCAGTGGGATCTTCGAAAACTTGCCACTGTCGGCGGGGTCATAGGGGTGGCGGGGGGATTTGCCCCCCACCCGAAACAAGGAGAGAACGTGTACAGCTGTGCTTTGGGGAAGGCGGCAGCCCCGGACCCTTCTTTGTCTCTTTCCCATCGCAAGGGCCGCGGGGGCTCGGAGAGCAGCGGGGACGGGGGCTTTGGGCGAGGCGGAGGCGCAGTGGCAGGAGGTGCAGGAGCCCGCCGGCGGTTCCATCGCGGGGACACCGCGGGGAGCCCGGCGGGACCCGCACAGCCAGTCCCCACGGCCACGTGAAACGCGGCAGCTGCGGAGACCGTGCCCGCTGCCTTTCGGGCTGCTCCCTTCGGAGCGGACTTTGAAAGTTTTGCGAGCCCCTGCTCCTCCGCGGATAAAAGGATTCAGCAAAACGCCCGGAACATCCCCCGCCGCAGTTTTTAATCCGCGCTACTGACGGGGTCGCGGCGGAGCCTGCCGGGCAGCAGGGCAGGGCAGAGCCGGGCCGAGCCCCGCCGCCGCGGCACCCCGGCCGGACAAAAGCCCGCCGGCCACCCAACCCTCGGCCGGCCCTTGAGCCCTGGCACCGCTCTCAACTTTCCACGCGGAAAGCAAACATCGAACGATAAACGAGCACAAGACGCTGCTCTCGGCAGAGAAGTTCCCAGAGAAAGCGGCTCTGGGAGAAACTGCACCTGAGAAGGCAGAAGGGGCGCGGGGTGGGGGGGGAGGCGGGAGAACAAACACAACGAGATGAGATTAAAACCCCAGCTCGCAGCGTGGAGCCTGCAACAGCAGCCCCGGAGCAGCGCCCTTACCTGGGGAGAGCCGGGGCTCCCCGCCGCCGCGCGTCCCGGCCGCTGCCCGCTCGCGCATCACTATGGCAGCGGCGCCCGGC